>NC_087551.1:11372193-12711329 GCF_036250125.1 Pseudopipra pipra | reverse complement strand
TGCTGGCGCCCGGCGACCGTGGTGGCCGCGAATGAGGTGGCCGTGCAGGTCCCTCGAGGCTGCCGTCCTGCCTGGCAGGTTCTTCACAGAGCTCAGTCTCCCAACTAGCCCCCCGTCCGTCCCCCCCTCTGCTCCATAAAGCATTCCCACGAAACACTCACCACTCTTATTTTGTGAAGCCATTCTTTTCCCTTGCTTTTCTCTCTGTCCTTTAGAGAACTCCTGCGGTCCGTGCTTTGTGTAGTAGTGAAACGCCCTTTCTTCATAGGGGCGCTACATTGCTGCCCTGTAGAAACTATTAAACGAGTTGTGCATTTCTAAGAAAATCCCCTGAAAGCTCCAAAGAGAGGTGGATTTTGGAGTCACTGAAGAATGGGAAGCTGCGCGACTGAGCTAAGCAAGAGAGAAAGGAAAGTAGAAAAGGGGAAGGATGGACTGCAGGAGGTCTCTGAAGGACCGAGAGTAAAGCAAGGAAACGGGAACGGCTCGACAAAGAAAGACCGGTGAGCGTTCCGAGCGAATACTTTATGGAGCAGAGGGAGGGACGGACGGGAGGCTAGTTGGGAGACGGAGCTCTGTGAAGAACCTGCCAGGCAGGACGGCAGCCTCCCTCCCTGGAGGGACCTGCACGGCAACTCCAGCCGCGGCCTCCCGGTCGCCGGGCGCCAGCCTTGCGCACCGAGCAGAACCGCGGCCAGCGCCGCCAGTCCCGCTCTCCGCCGGCGCCGAATGCGCCCATCCGCCGCCCGGCTTCTCGCTGCCTCCGATAGCCCCGTCTCTGCTCCGGCCGGGCCGCCTGCTCTCCGCCTCCTCTCCGCCTCCTCTCCCTCCTCTGTCTTCGTCTCCGTCCACTGTTCTCGTCTCCGTCCACGGTCCTCCTCATCCAACTAAGCCCGGGTACTGTACCGGGGCGCCGACGCCTCTCGGGCTCTCGTCGGGTGCGGGCTGGATCCGGAGGGCCGGCGAGAGCGGCGGCAGCGGGGCGGCGGTCGGAGCTCTGCGCCGCGGAGGCGGCGGGGCCGGGCTAGGTGGGAGGGCTGAGGATTGGTCTCGAGGAGTTCAAGATTGACAGACCATGAGCTTTTTTCGTGGCCATCCTCTCTTCCTTCTCATCTCTCTTTTGCTGGCCCGGGGGGACTCCTGAATTGTCCTCCACGGCAGGCGCTTTTGAGAATGCTCGAGGGGCACGAGAGGCAGAACATCCCTCCCGGCTCAGCTCCCCGGGTCAGCCTCTCCTGGTCTGTCTCGGGGAGCATCCCTGCTGGCAGCAGGAGCAATTCTGCTAGCGACAAAGACCACCTGGGCTTTTGTCAGGGGCTGTGGTGCGAGTGCTACGGCGAGGCAGTGCATGGGAGAAGCAGCATCCCCAGAGAAAGCTCGGACGTGGCACAGAATCTCCGAACTTCTTTGGACTTCCTGGCGATGCAGCCAATGTGAGGAGAGCTCTTGTGTGTCCCTCCTCCTGCTCCTCTTGCTCAGAGGACAAGAGAAGAGCCTGTCACATCTGAACTGGATGTGGTAGAAGCAGCACATCTGCAGCAGGTTGAGGGGCAGAGTGCCGAGGCGGAACTGGTTGAGGAGGGCAGGGGAGGGAGAAGAAAGCAGAGGAGGGAGAGGAGGCGGACCGACCGAGCAGAGAGACGGGGCTGTTGGGGGCAGCGGGAGGCCGGGCGGCGGATCGCTGGATGCGGCTCTTTGGGGAGCGGGACTGGCGGCGCTGGCCGCGGTTCTGCTTGGTGCGCAAGGCTGGCGCCCGGCGACCGTGGTGGCCGCGAATGAGGTGGCCGTGCAGGTCCCTCGAGGCTGCCGTCCTGCCTGGCAGGTTCTTCACAGAGCTCAGTCTCCCAACTAGCCCCCCGTCCGTCCCCCCCTCTGCTCCATAAAGCATTCCACGAAACACTCACCACTCTTATTTTGTGAAGCCATTCTTTTCCCTTGCTTTTCTCTCTGTCCTTTAGAGAACTCCTGCGGTCCGTGCTTTGTGTAGTAGTGAAACGCCCTTTCTTCATAGGGGCGCTACATTGCTGCCCTGTAGAAACTATTAAACGAGTTGTGCATTTCTAAGAAAATCCCCTGAAAGCTCCAAAGAGAGGTGGATTTTGGAGTCACTGAAGAATGGGAAGCTGCGCGACTGAGCTAAGCAAGAGAGAAAGGAAAGTAGAAAAGGGGAAGGACGGACTGCAGGAGGTCTCTGAAGGACCGAGAGTAAAGCAAGAAACGGGAACGGCTCGACAAAGAAAAGACCGGTGAGCGTTCCGAGGGAATACTTTATGGAGCAGAGGGAGGGACGGACGGGAGGCTAGTTGGGAGACGGAGCTCTGTGAAGAACCTGCCAGGCAGGACGGCAGCCTCCCTCCCTGGAGGGACCTGCACGGCAACTCCAGCCGCGGCCTCCCGGTCGCCGGGCGCCAGCCTTGCGCACCGAGCAGAACCGCGGCCAGCGCCGCCAGTCCCGCTCTCCGCCGGCGCCGAATGCGCCCATCCGCCGCCCGGCTTCTCGCTGCCTCCGATAGCCCCGTCTCTGCTCCGGCCGGGCCGCCTGCTCTCCGCCTCCTCTCCGCCTCCTCTCCCTCCTCTGTCTTCGTCTCCGTCCACTGTTCTCGTCTCCGTCCACGGTCCTCCTCATCCAACTAAGCCCGGGTACTGTACCGGGGCGCCGACGCCTCTCGGGCTCTCGTCGGGTGCGGGTTGGATCCGGAGGGCCGGCGAGAGCGGCGGCAGCGGGGCGGCGGTCGGAGCTCTGCGCCGCGGAGGCGGCGGGGCCGGGCTAGGTGGGAGGGCTGAGGATTGGTCTCGAGGAGTTCAAGATTGACAGACCACGAGCTTTTTTCGTGGCCATCCTCTCTTCCTTCTCATCTCTCTTTTGCTGGCCCGGGGGGACTCCTGAATTGTCCTCCACGGCAGGCGCTTTTGAGAATGCTCGAGGGGCACGAGAGGCAGAACATCCCTCCCGGCTCAGCTCCCCGGGTCAGCCTCTCCTGGTCTGTCTCGGGGAGCATCCCTGCTGGCAGCAGGAGTAATTCTGCTAGCGACAAAGACCACCTGGGCTTTTGTCAGGGGCTGTGGTGCGAGTGCTACGGCGAGGCAGTGCATGGGAGAAGCAGCATCCCCAGAGAAAGCTCGGACGTGGCACAGAATCTCCGAACTTCTTTGGACTTCCTGGCGATGCAGCAATGTGAGGAGAGCTCTTGTGTGTCCCTCCTCCTGCTCCTCTTGCTCAGAGGACAAGAGAAGAGCCTGTCACATCTGAACTGGATGTGGTAGAAGCAGCACATCTGCAGCAGGTTGAGGGGCAGAGTGCCGAGGCGGAACTGGTTGAGGAGGGCAGGGGAGGGAGAAGAAAGCAGAGGAGGGAGAGGAGGCGGACCGACCGGAGCAGAGAGACGGGGCTGTTGGGGGCAGCGGGAGGCCGGGCGGCGGATTGCTGGATGCGGCTCTTTGGGGAGCGGGACTGGCGGCGCTGGCCGCGGTTCTGCTTGGTGCGCAAGGCTGGCGCCCGGCGACCGTGGTGGCCGCGAATGAGGTGGCCGTGCAGGTCCCTCGAGGCTGCCGTCCTGCCTGGCAGGTTCTTCACAGAGCTCAGTCTCCCAACTAGCCCCCCGTCCGTCCCCCCCTCTGCTCCATAAAGCATTCCCACGAAACACTCACCACTCTTATTTTGTGAAGCCATTCTTTTCCCTTGCTTTTCTCTCTGTCCTTTAGAGAACTCCTGCGGTCCGTGCTTTGTGTAGTAGTGAAACGCCCTTTCTTCATAGGGGCGCTACATTGCTGCCCTGTAGAAACTATTAAACGAGTTGTGCATTTCTAAGAAAATCCCCTGAAAGCTCCAAAGAGAGGTGGATTTTGGAGTCACTGAAGAATGGGAAGCTGCGCGACTGAGCTAAGCAAGAGAGAAAGGAAAGTAGAAAAGGGGAAGGACGGACTGCAGGAGGTCTCTGAAGGACCGAGAGTAAAGCAAGGAAACGGGAACGGCTCGACAAAGAAAAGACCGGTGAGCGTTCCGAGGGAATACTTTATGGAGCAGAGGGAGGGACGGACGGGAGGCTAGTTGGGAGACGGAGCTCTGTGAAGAACCTGCCAGGCAGGACGGCAGCCTCCCTCCCTGGAGGACCTGCACGGCAACTCCAGCCGCGGCCTCCCGGTCGCCGGGCGCCAGCCTTGCGCACCGAGCAGAACCGCGGCCAGCGCCGCCAGTCCCGCTCTCCCGCCGGCGCCGAATGCGCCCATCCGCCGCCCGGCTTCTCGCTGCCTCCGATAGCCCCGTCTCTGCTCTGGCCGGGCCGCCTGCTCTCCGCCTCCTCTCCGCCTCCTCTCCCTCCTCTGTCTTCGTCTCCGTCCACTGTTCTCGTCTCCGTCCACGGTCCTCCTCATCCAACTAAGCCCGGGTACTGTACCGGGGCGCCGACGCCTCTCGGGCTCTCGTCGGGTGCGGGTTGGATCCGGAGGGCCGGCGAGAGCGGCGGCAGCGGGGCGGCGGTCGGAGCTCTGCGCCGCGGAGGCGGCGGGGCCGGGCTAGGTGGGAGGGCTGAGGATTGGTCTCGAGGAGTTCAAGATTGACAGACCATGAGCTTTTTTCGTGGCCATCCTCTCTTCCTTCTCATCTCTCTTTTGCTGGCCCGGGGGGACTCCTGAATTGTCCTCCACGGCAGGCGCTTTTGAGAATGCTCGAGGGGCACGAGAGGCAGAACATCCCTCCCGGCTCAGCTCCCCGGGTCAGCCTCTCCTGGTCTGTCTCGGGGAGCATCCCTGCTGGCAGCAGGAGTAATTCTGCTAGCGACAAAGACCACCTGGGCTTTTGTCAGGGGCTGTGGTGCGAGTGCTACGGCGAGGCAGTGCATGGGAGAAGCAGCATCCCCAGAGAAAGCTCGGACGTGGCACAGAATCTCCGAACTTCTTTGGACTTCCTGGCGATGCAGCCAATGTGAGGAGAGCTCTTGTGTGTCCCTCCTCTGCTCCTCTTGCTCAGAGGACAAGAGAAGAGCCTGTCACATCTGAACTGGATGTGGTAGAAGCAGCACATCTGCAGCAGGTTGAGGGGCAGAGTGCCGAGGCGGAACTGGTTGAGGAGGGCAGGGGAGGGAGAAGAAAGCAGAGGAGGGAGAGGAGGCGGACCGACCGGAGCAGAGAGACGGGGCTGTTGGGGGCAGCGGGAGGCCGGGCGGCGGATCGCTGGATGCGGCTCTTTGGGGAGCGGGACTGGCGGTGCTGGCCGCGGTTCTGCTTGGTGCGCAAGGCTGGCGCCCGGCGACCGTGGTGGCCGCGAATGAGGTGGCCATGCAGGTCCCTCGAGGCTGCCGTCCTGCCTGGCAGGTTCTTCACAGAGCTCAGTCTCCCAACTAGCCCCCCGTCCGTCCCCCCCTCTGCTCCATAAAGCATTCCCACGAAACACTCACCACTCTTATTTTTTGAAGCCATTCTTTTCCCTTGCTTTTCTCTCTGTCCTTTAGAGAACTCCTGCGGTCCGTGCTTTGTGTAGTAGTGAAACGCCCTTTCTTCATAGGGACGCTACATTGCTGCCCTGTAGAAACTATTAAACGAGTTGTGCATTTCTAAGAAAATCCCCTGAAAGCTCCAAAGAGAGGTGGATTTTGGAGTCACTGAAGAATGGGAAGCTGCGCGACTGAGCTAAGCAAGAGAGAAAGGAAAGTAGAAAAGGGGAAGGACGGACTGCAGGAGGTCTCTGAAGGACCGAGAGTAAAGCAAGGAAACGGGAACGGCTCGACAAAGAAAAGACCGGTGAGCGTTCCGAGGGGAATACTTTATGGAGCAGAGGGAGGGACGGACGGGAGGCTAGTTGGGAGACGGAGCTCTGTGAAGAACCTGCCAGGCAGGACGGCAGCCTCCCTCCCTGGAGGGACCTGCACGGCAACTCCAGCCGCGGCCTCCCGGTCGCCGGGCGCCAGCCTTGCGCACCGAGCAGAACCGCGGCCAGCGCCGCCAGTCCCGCTCTCCGCCGGCGCCGAATGCGCCCATCCGCCGCCCGGCTTCTCGCTGCCTCCGATAGCCCCGTCTCTGCTCTGGCCGGGCCGCCTGCTCTCCGCCTCCTCTCCGCCTCCTCTCCCTCCTCTGTCTTCGTCTCCGTCCACTGTTCTCGTCTCCGTCCACGGTCCTCCTCATCCAACTAAGCCCGGGTACTGTACGGGGCGCCGACGCCTCTCGGGCTCTCGTCGGGTGCGGGTTGGATCCGGAGGGCCGGCGAGAGCGGCGGCAGCGGGGCGGCGGTCGGAGCTCTGCGCCGCGGAGGCGGCGGGGCCGGGCTAGGTGGGAGGGCTGAGGATTGGTCTCGAGGAGTTCAAGATTGACAGACCATGAGCTTTTTTCGTGGCCATCCTCTCTTCCTTCTCATCTCTCTTTTGCTGGCCCGGGGGGACTCCTGAATTGTCCTCCACGGCAGGCGCTTTTGAGAATGCTCGAGGGGCACGAGAGGCAGAACATCCCTCCCGGCTCAGCTCCCCGGGTCAGCCTCTCCTGGTCTGTCTCGGGGAGCATCCCTGCTGGCAGCAGGAGTAATTCTGCTAGCGACAAAGACCACCTGGGCTTTTGTCAGGGGCTGTGGTGCGAGTGCTACGGCGAGGCAGTGCATGGGAGAAGCAGCATCCCCAGAGAAAGCTCGGACGTGGCACAGAATCTCCGAACTTCTTTGGACTTCCTGGCGATGCAGCCAATGTGAGGAGAGCTCTTGTGTGTCCCTCCTCCTGCTCCTCTTGCTCAGAGGACAAGAGAAGAGCCTGTCACATCTGAACTGGATGTGGTAGAAGCAGCACATCTGCAGCAGGTTGAGGGGCAGAGTGCCGAGGCGGAACTGGTTGAGGAGGGCAGGGGAGGGAGAAGAAAGCAGAGGAGGGAGAGGAGGCGGACCGACCGGAGCAGAGAGACGGGGCTGTTGGGGGCAGCGGGAGGCCGGGCGGCGGATCGCTGGATGCGGCTCTTTGGGGAGCGGGACTGGCGGCGCTGGCCGCGGTTCTGCTTGGTGCGCAAGGCTGGCGCCCGGCGACCGTGGTGGCCGCGAATGAGGTGGCCATGCAGGTCCCTCGAGGCTGCCGTCCTGCCTGGCAGGTTCTTCACAGAGCTCAGTCTCCCAACTAGCCCCCCGTCCGTCCCCCCCTCTGCTCCATAAAGCATTCCCACGAAACACTCACCACTCTTATTTTTTGAAGCCATTCTTTTCCCTTGCTTTTCTCTCTGTCCTTTAGAGAACTCCTGCGGTCCGTGCTTTGTGTAGTAGTGAAACGCCCTTTCTTCATAGGGGCGCTACATTGCTGCCCTGTAGAAACTATTAAACGAGTTGTGCATTTCTAAGAAAATCCCCTGAAAGCTCCAAAGAGAGGTGGATTTTGGAGTCACTGAAGAATGGGAAGCTGCGCGACTGAGCTAAGCAAGAGAGAAAGGAAAGTAGAAAAGGGGAAGGACGGACTGCAGGAGGTCTCTGAAGGACCGAGAGTAAAGCAAGGAAACGGGGAACGGCTCGACAAAGAAAAGACCGGTGAGCGTTCCGAGGGAATACTTTATGGAGCAGAGGGAGGGACGGACGGGAGGCTAGTTGGGAGACGGAGCTCTGTGAAGAACCTGCCAGGCAGGACGGCAGCCTCCCTCCCTGGAGGGACCTGCACGGCAACTCCAGTCGCGGCCTCCCGGTCGCCGGGCACCAGCCTTGCGCACCGAGCAGAACCCGCGGCCAGCGCCGCCAGTCCCGCTCTCCGCCGGCGCCGAATGCGCCCATCCCGCCGCCCGGCTTCTCGCTGCCTCCGATAGCCCCGTCTCTGCTCCGGCCGGGCCGCCTGCTCTCCGCCTCCTCTCCGCCTCCTCTCCCTCCTCTGTCTTCGTCTCCGTCCACTGTTCTCGTCTCCGTCCACGGTCCTCCTCATCCAACTAAGCCCGGGTACTGTACCGGGGCGCCGACGCCTCTCGGGCTCTCGTCGGGTGCGGGTTGGATCCGGAGGGCCGGCGAGAGCGGCGGCAGCGGGGCGGCGGTCGGAGCTCTGCGCCGCGGAGGCGGCGGGGCCGGGCTAGGTGGGAGGGCTGAGGATTGGTCTCGAGGAGTTCAAGATTGACAGACCATGAGCTTTTTTCGTGGCCATCCTCTCTTCCTTCTCATCTCTCTTTTGCTGGCCCGGGGGACTCCTGAATTGTCCTCCACGGCAGGCGCTTTTGAGAATGCTCGAGGGGCACGAGAGGCAGAACATCCCTCCCGGCTCAGCTCCCCGGGTCAGCCTCTCCTGGTCTGTCTCGGGGAGCATCCCTGCTGGCAGCAGGAGCAATTCTGCTAGCCACAAAGACCACCTGGGCTTTTGTCAGGGGCTGTGGTACGAGTGCTACGGCGCGGTAGTGCATGGGAGAAGCAGCATCCCCAGAGAAAGCTCGGATGTGGCATGGCATCTCCCACCTGCTTTGAACTTCCTGGCGATGCAACCTCCGTGAGGAGATCTCTTCTGTATCCCCCCTCCTCCTGCTCCTCTTGCTCAGAGGACCAGGGAACAGCCTGTCACATCTGAACTGGATGTGGTAGAAGCAGCACATCTGCAGCAGGTTGAGGGGCAGAGTGCCGAGGCGGAACTGGTTGAGGAGGGCAGGGGAGGGAGAAGAAAGCAGAGGAGGGAGAGGAGGCGGACCGACCGGAGCAGAGAGACGGGGCTGTTGGGGGCAGCGGGAGACCGGGCGGCGGATCGCTGGATGCGGCTCTTTGGGGAGCGGGACTGGCGGCGCTGGCCGCGGTTCTGCTTGGTGCGCAAGGCTGGCGCCCGGCGACCGTGGTGGCCGCGAATGAGGTGGCCGTGCAGGTCCCTCGAGGCTGCCGTCCTGCCTGGCAGGTTCTTCACAGAGCTCAGTCTCCCAACTAGCCCCCCGTCCGTCCCCCCCCTCTGCTCCATAAAGCATTCCCACGAAACACTCACCACTCTTATTTTTTGAAGCCATTCTTTTCCCTTGCTTTTCTCTCTGTCCTTTAGAGAACTCCTGCGGTCGTGCTTTGTGTAGTAGTGAAACGCCCTTTCTTCATAGGGGCGCTACATTGCTGCCCTGTAGAAACTATTAAACGAGTTGTGCATTTCTAAGAAAATCCCCTGAAAGCTCCAAAGAGAGGTGGATTTTGAGTCACTGAGAATGGGAAGCTGCGCGACTGAGCTAAGCAAGAGAGAAAGGAAAGTAGAAAAGGGGAAGGATGGACTGCAGGAGGTCTCTGAAGGACCGAGAGTAAAGCAAGGAAACGGAACGGCTCGACAAAGAAAAGACCGGTGAGCGTTCCGAGCGAATACTTTATGGAGCAGAGGGAGGGACGGACGGGAGGCTAGTTGGGAGACGGAGCTCTGTGAAGAACCTGCCAGCAGGACGGCAGCCTCCCTCCCTGGAGGGACCTGCACGGCAACTCCAGCCGCGGCCTCCCGGTCGCCAGGCGCCAGCCTTGCGCACCGAGCAGAACCGCGGCCAGCGCCGCCAGTCCCGCTCTCCGCCGGCGCCGAATGCGCCCATCCGCCGCCCGGCTTCTCGCTGCCTCCGATAGCCCCGTCTCTGCTCCGGCCGGGCCGCCTGCTCTCCGCCTCCTCTCCGCCTCCTCTCCCTCCTCTGTCTTCGTCTCCGTCCACTGTTCTCGTCTCCGTCCACGGTCCTCCTCATCCAACTAAGCCCGGGTACTGTACCGGGGCGCCGACGCCTCTCGGGCTCTCGTCGGGTGCGGGCTGGATCCGGAGGGCCGGCGAGAGCGGCGGCAGCGGGGCGGCGGTCGGAGCTCTGCGCCGCGGAGGCGGCGGGGCCGGGCTAGGTGGGAGGGCTGAGGATTGGTCTCGAGGAGTTCAAGATTGACAGACCATGAGCTTTTTTCGTGGCCATCCTCTCTTCCTTCTCATCTCTCTTTTGCTGGCCCGGGGGGACTCCTGAATTGTCCTCCACGGCAGGCGCTTTTGAGAATGCTCGAGGGGCACGAGAGGCAGAACATCCCTCCCGGCTCAGCTCCCCGGGTCAGCCTCTCCTGGTCTGTCTCGGGGGAGCATCCCTGCTGGCAGCAGGAGTAATTCTGCTAGCGACAAAGACCACCTGGCTTTTGTCAGGGGCTGTGGTGCGAGTGCTACGGCGAGGCAGTGCATGGGAGAAGCAGCATCCCCAGAGAAAGCTCGGACGTGGCACAGAATCTCCGAACTTCTTTGGACTTCCTGGCGATGCAGCCAATGTGAGGAGAGCTCTTGTGTGTCCCTCCTCCTGCTCCTCTTGCTCAGAGGACAAGAGAAGAGCCTGTCACATCTGAACTGGATGTGGTAGAAGCAGCACATCTGCAGCAGGTTGAGGGGCAGAGTGCCGAGGCGGAACTGGTTGAGGAGGGCAGGGGAGGGAGAAGAAAGCAGAGGAGGGAGAGGAGGCGGACCGACCGGAGCAGAGAGACGGGGCTGTTGGGGGCAGCGGGAGGCCGGGCGGCGGATTGCTGATGCGGCTCTTTGGGGAGCGGGACTGGCGGCGCTGGCCGCGGTTCTGCTTGGTGCGCAAGGCTGGCGCCCGGCGACCGTGGTGGCCGCGAATGAGGTGGCCGTGCAGGTCCCTCGAGGCTGCCGTCCTGCCTGGCAGGTTCTTCACAGAGCTCAGTCTCCCAACTAGCCCCCCGTCCGTCCCCCCCTCTGCTCCATAAAGCATTCCCACGAAACACTCACCACTCTTATTTTGTGAAGCCATTCTTTTCCCTTGCTTTTCTCTCTGTCCTTTAGAGAACTCCTGCGGTCCGTGCTTTGTGTAGTAGTGAAACGCCCTTTCTTCATAGGGGCGCTACATTGCTGCCCTGTAGAAACTATTAAACGAGTTGTGCATTTCTAAGAAAATCCCCTGAAAGCTCCAAAGAGAGGTGGATTTTGGAGTCACTGAAGAATGGGAAGCTGCGCGACTGAGCTAAGCAAGAGAGAAAGGAAAGTAGAAAAGGGGAAGGACGGACTGCAGGAGGTCTCTGAAGGACCGAGAGTAAAGCAAGGAAACGGGAACGGCTCGACAAAGAAAAGACCGGTGAGCGTTCCGAGGGAATACTTTATGGAGCAGAGGGAGGGACAGACGGGAGGCTAGTTGGGAGACGGAGCTCTGTGAAGAACCTGCCAGGCAGGACGGCAGCCTCCCTCCCTGGAGGGACCTGCACGGCAACTCCAGCCGCGGCCTCCCGGTCGCCGGGCGCCAGCCTTGCGCACCGAGCAGAACCGCGGCCAGCGCCGCCAGTCCCGCTCTCCGCCGGCGCCGAATGCGCCCATCCGCCGCCCGGCTTCTCGCTGCCTCCGATAGCCCCGTCTCTGCTCCGGCCGGGCCGCCTGCTCTCCGCCTCCTCTCCGCCTCCTCTCCCTCCTCTGTCTTCGTCTCCGTCCACTGTTCTCGTCTCCGTCCACGGTCCTCCTCATCCAACTAAGCCGGGTACTGTACCGGGCGCCGACGCCTCTCGGGCTCTCGTCGGTGCGGCTGGATCCGGAGGGCCGGCGAGAGCGGCGGCAGCGGGGCGGCGGTCGGAGCTCTGCGCCGCGGAGGCGGCGGGGCCGGGCTAGGTGGGAGGGCTGAGGATTGGTCTCGAGGGAGTTCAAGATTGACAGACCATGAGCTTTTTTCGTGGCCATCCTCTCTTCCTTCTCATCTCTCTTTTGCTGGCCCGGGGGGACTCCTGAATTGTCCTCCACGGCAGGCGCTTTTGAGAATGCTCGAGGGGGCACGAGAGGCAGAACATCCCTCCCGGCTCAGCTCCCCGGGTCAGCCTCTCCTGGTCTGTCTCGGGGAGCATCCCTGCTGGCAGCAGGAGTAATTCTGCTAGCGACAAAGACCACCTGGGCTTTTGTCAGGGGCTGTGGTACGAGTGCTACGGCGAGGCAGTGCATGGGAGAAGCAGCATCCCCAGAGAAAGCTCGGACGTGGCACAGAATCTCCGAACTTCTTTGGACTTCCTGGCGATGCAGCCAATGTGAGGAGAGCTCTTGTGTGTCCCGCCTCCTGCTCCTCTTGCTCAGAGGACAAGAGAAGAGCCTGTCACATCTGAACTGGATGTGGTAGAAGCAGCACATCTGCAGCAGGTTGAGGGGCAGAGTGCCGAGGCGGAACTGGTTGAGGAGGGCAGGGGAGGGAGAAGAAAGCAGAGGAGGGAGAGGAGGCGGACCGACCGGAGCAGAGAGACGGGGCTGTTGGGGGCAGCGGGAGGCCGGGCGGCGGATCGCTGGATGCGGCTCTTTGGGGAGCGGGGCTGGCGGCGCTGGCCGCGGTTCTGCTTGGTGCGCAAGGCTGGCGCCCGGCGACCGTGGTGGCCGCGAATGAGGTGGCCGTGCAGGTCCCTCGAGGCTGCCGTCCTGCCTGGCAGGTTCTTCACAGAGCTCAGTCTCCCAACTAGCCCCCCGTCCGTCCCCCCTCTGCTCCATAAAGCATTCCCACCGAAAACACTCACCACTCTTATTTTGTGAAGCCATTCTTTTCCCTTGCTTTTCTCTCTGTCCTTTAGAGAACTCCTGCGGTCCGTGCTTTGTGTAGTAGTGAAACGCCCTTTCTTCATAGGGGCGCTACATTGCTGCCCTGTAGAAACTATTAAACGAGTTGTGCATTTCTAAGAAAATCCCCTGAAAGCTCCAAAGAGAGGTGGATTTTGGAGTCACTGAAGAATGGGAAGCTGCGCGACTGAGCTAAGCAAGAGAGAAAGGAAAGTAGAAAAGGGGAAGGACGGACTGCAGGAGGTCTCTGAAGGACCGAGAGTAAAGCAAGGAAACGGGAACGGCTCGACAAAGAAAAGACCGGTGAGCGTTCCGAGGGAATACTTTATGGAGCAGAGGGAGGGACGGACGGGAGGCTAGTTGGGAGACGGAGCTCTGTGAAGAACCTGCCAGGCAGGACGGCAGCCTCCCTCCCTGGAGGGACCTGCACGGCAACTCCAGCCGCGGCCTCCCGGTCGCCGGGCGCCAGCCTTGCGCACCGAGCAGAACCGCGGCCAGCGCCGCCAGTCCCGCTCTCCGCCGGCGCCGAATGCGCCCATCCGCCGCCCGGCTTCTCGCTGCCTCCGATAGCCCCGTCTCTGCTCCGGCCGGGCCGCCTGCTCTCCGCCTCCTCTCCGCCTCCTCTCCCTCCTCTGTCTTCGTCTCCGTCCACTGTTCTCGTCTCCGTCCACGGTCCTCCTCATCCAACTAAGCCCGGGTACTGTACCGGGGCGCCGACGCCTCTCGGGCTCTCGTCGGGTGCGGGCTGGATCCGGAGGGCCGGCGAGAGCGGCGGCAGCGGGGCGGCGGTCGGAGCTCTGCGCCGCGGAGGCGGCGGGGCCGGGCTAGGTGGGAGGGCTGAGGATTGGTCTCGAGGAGTTCAAGATTGACAGACCATGAGCTTTTTTCGTGGCCATCCTCTCTTCCTTCTCATCTCTCTTTTGCTGGCCCGGGGGGACTCCTGAATTGTCCTCCACGGCAGGCGCTTTTGAGAATGCTCGAGGGGCACGAGAGGCAGAACATCCCTCCCGGCTCAGCTCCCCGGGTCAGCCTCTCCTGGTCTGTCTCGGGGAGCATCCCTGCTGGCAGCAGGAGTAATTCTGCTAGCGACAAAGACCACCTGGGCTTTTGTCAGGGGCTGTGGTGCGAGTGCTACGGCGAGGCAGTGCATGGGAGAAGCAGCATCCCCAGAGAAAGCTCGGACGTGGCACAGAATCTCCGAACTTCTTTGGACTTCCTGGCGATGCAGCCAATGTGAGGAGAGCTCTTGTGTGTCCCTCCTCCTGCTCCTCTTGCTCAGAGGACAAGAGAAGAGCCTGTCACATCTGAACTGGATGTGGTAGAAGCAGCACATCTGCAGCAGGTTGAGGGGCAGAGTGCCGAGGCGGAACTGGTTGAGGAGGGCAGGGGAGGGAGAAGAAAGCAGAGGAGGGAGAGGAGGCGGACCGACCGGAGCAGAGAGACGGGGCTGTTGGGGGCAGCGGGAGGCCGGGCGGCGGATCGCTGGATGCGGCTCTTTGGGGAGCGGGGCTGGCGGCGCTGGCCGCGGTTCTGCTTGGTGCGCAAGGCTGGCGCCCGGCGACCGTGGTGGCCGCGAATGAGGTGGCCGTGCAGGTCCCTCGAGGCTGCCGTCCTGCCTGGCAGGTTCTTCACAGAGCTCAGTCTCCCAACTAGCCCCCCGTCCGTCCCCCCCTCTGCTCCATAAAGCATTCCCACGAAACACTCACCACTCTTATTTTGTGAAGCCATTCTTTTCCCTTGCTTTTCTCTCTGTCCTTTAGAGAACTCCTGCGGTCCGTGCTTTGTGTAGTAGTGAAACGCCCTTTCTTCATAGGGGCGCTACATTGCTGCCCTGTAGAAACTATTAAACGAGTTGTGCATTTCTAAGAAAATCCCCTGAAAGCTCCAAAGAGAGGTGGATTTTGGAGTCACTGAAGAATGGGAAGCTGCACGACTGAGCTAAGCAAGAGAGAAAGGAAAGTAGAAAAGGGGAAGGACGGACTGCAGGAGGTCTCTGAAGGACCGAGAGTAAAGCAAGGAAACGGGAACGGCTCGACAAAGAAAAGACCGGTGAGCGTTCCGAGGGAATACTTTATGGAGCAGAGGGAGGGACGGACGGGAGGCTAGTTGGGAGACGGAGCTCTGTGAAGAACCTGCCAGGCAGGACGGCAGCCTCCCTCCCTGGAGGGACCTGCACGGCAACTCCAGCCGCGGCCTCCCGGTCGCCGGGCGCCAGCCTTGCGCACCGAGCAGAACCGCGGCCAGCGCCGCCAGTCCCGCTCTCCGCCGGCGCCGAATGCGCCCATCCGCCGCCCGGCTTCTCGCTGCCTCCGATAGCCCCGTCTCTGCTCCGGCCGGGCCGCCTGCTCTCCGCCTCCTCTCCGCCTCCTCTCCCTCCTCTGTCTTCGTCTCCGTCCACTGTTCTCGTCTCCGTCCACGGTCCTCCTCATCCAACTAAGCCCGGGTACTGTACCGGGGCGCCGACGCCTCTCGGGCTCTCGTCGGGTGCGGGCTGGATCCGGAGGGCCGGCGAGAGCGGCGGCAGCGGGGCGGCGGTCGGAGCTCTGCGCCGCGGAGGCGGCGGGGCCGGGCTAGGTGGGAGGGCTGAGGATTGGTCTCGAGGAGTTCAAGATTGACAGACCATGAGCTTTTTTCGTGGCCATCCTCTCTTCCTTCTCATCTCTCTTTTGCTGGCCCGGGGGGACTCCTGAATTGTCCTCCACGGCAAGCGCTTTTGAGAATGCTCGAGGGGCACGAGAGGCAGAACATCCCTCCCGGCTCAGCTCCCCGGGTCAGCCTCTCCTGGTCTGTCTCGGGGAGCATCCCTGCTGGCAGCAGGAGTAATTCTGCTAGCGACAAAGACCACCTGGGCTTTTGTCAGGGGCTGTGGTACGAGTGCTACGGCGAGGCAGTGCATGGGAGAAGCAGCATCCCCAGAGAAAGCTCGGACGTGGGACAGAATCTCCGAACTTCTTTGGACTTCCTGGCGATGCAGCCTCTGTGAGGAGAGCTCTTGTGTGTCCCTCCTCCTGCTCCTCTTGCTCAGAGGACAAGAGAAGAGCCTGTCACACCTGAACTGGATGTGGTAGAAGCAGCACATCTGCAGCAGGTTGAGGGGCAGAGTGCCGAGGCGGAACTGGTTGAGGAGGGCAGGGGAGGGAGAAGAAAGCAGAGGAGGGAGAGGAGGCGGACCGACCGGAGCAGAGAGACGGGGCTGTTGGGGGCAGCGGGAGGCCGGGCGGCGGATCGCTGGATGCGGCTCTTTGGGGAGCGGGACTGGCGGCGCTGGCCGCGGTTCTGCTTGGTGCGCAAGGCTGGCGCCCGGCGACCGTGGTGGCCGCGAATGAGGTGGCCGTGCAGGTCCCTCGAGGCTGCCGTCCTGCCTGGCAGGTTCTTCACAGAGCTCAGTCTCCCAACTAGCCCCCCGTCCGTCCCCCCCTCTGCTCCATAAAGCATTCCCACGAAACACTCACCACTCTTATTTTGTGAAGCCATTCTTTTCCCTTGCTTTTCTCTCTGTCCTTTAGAGAACTCCTGCGGTCCGTGCTTTGTGTAGTAGTGAAACGCCCTTTCTTCATAGGGGCGCTACATTGCTGCCCTGTAGAAACTATTAAACGAGTTGTGCATTTCTAAGAAAATCCCCTGAAAGCTCCAAAGAGAGGTGGATTTTGGAGTCACTGAAGAATGGGAAGCTGCGCGACTGAGCTAAGCAAGAGAGAAAGGAAAGTAGAAAAGGGGAAGGACGGACTGCAGGAGGTCTCTGAAGGACCGAGAGTAAAGCAAGGAAACGGGAACGGCTCGACAAAGAAAAGACCGGTGAGCGTTCCGAGGGAATACTTTATGGAGCAGAGGGAGGGACGGACGGGAGGCTAGTTGGGAGACGGAGCTCTGTGAAGAACCTGCCAGGCAGGACGGCAGCCTCCCTCCCTGGAGGGACCTGCACGGCAACTCCAGCCGCGGCCTCCCGGTCGCCGGGCGCCAGCCTTGCGCACCGAGCAGAACCGCGGCCAGCGCCGCCAGTCCCGCTCTCCGCCGGCGCCGAATGCGCCCATCCGCCGCCCGGCTTCTCGCTGCCTCCGATAGCCCCGTCTCTGCTCCGGCCGGGCCGCCTGCTCTCCGCCTCCTCTCCCTCCTCTGTCTTCGTCTCCGTCCACTGTTCTCGTCTCCGTCCACGGTCCTCCTCATCCAACTAAGCCCGGGTACTGTACCGGGGCGCCGACGCCTCTCGGGCTCTCGTCGGTGCGGGCTGGATCCGGAGGGCCGGCGAGAGCGGCGGCAGCGGGGCGGCGGTCGGAGCTCTGCGCCGCGGAGGCGGCGGGGCCGGGCTAGGTGGGAGGGCTGAGGATTGGTCTCGAGGAGTTCAAGATTGACAGACCATGAGCTTTTTTCGTGGCCATCCTCTCTTCCTTCTCATCTCTCTTTTGCTGGCCCGGGGGGACTCCTGAATTGTCCTCCACGGCAGGCGCTTTTGAGAATGCTCGAGGGGCACGAGAGGCAGAACATCCCTCCCGGCTCAGCTCCCCGGGTCAGCCTCTCCTGGTCTGTCTCGGGGAGCATCCCTGCTGGCAGCAGGAGTAATTCTGCTAGCGACAAAGACCACCTGGGCTTTTGTCAGGGGCTGTGGTACGAGTGCTACGGCGCGGCAGTGCATGGGAGAAGCAGCATCCCCAGAGAAAGCTCGGATGTGGCATGGCATCTCCCACCTGCTTTGAACTTCCTGGCGATGCAACCTCCGTGAGGAGATCTCTTCTGTATCCCCCCTCCTCCTGCTCCTCTTGCTCAGAGGACCAGGGAACAGCCTGTCACATCTGAACCGCATGTGGTGGAAGCAGCACATCTGCAGCAGGTTGAGGGGCGCTCAGAGGCGGGACTTCACGGTATTAAACAAACCCTAAAAGATATCTTTGGAATTTCATGGAATCAAAGGGGGAAAAAAAAGAATTCAATCCAATGACCAGAAACCATTGGATCGAACATTTCTTTAAAATGTCAGCTGGGAATACATGGGGTACTCTGCCATGCATGGATCAAACATCTAGTATAAATTTCGGAATATAAATACAGTGACGCTTGAGAGACCCCTTCCCCCTTCACCAGCAGTGGAGAATTAGGTTATGATTTTGAGGTCATATAGCATCTTGGGTTTTATTCGTGGAGCAAGACTGCCACCTAGCGTCCATTTCTTCGGGGGGGGGGCAGTCATGTTCGGAGAGTGGTCTTCTCGCTAATCAGGCCTCGTAGCGTCTCTGCTTGATCTGTCCGACCTCGAACTCCTAAATTAAATGTTCTAGGACCAACTAAGACATATGTCTTAGAACTTCCCATTTGCTTAAACAATATTTAATTGACTTTCTTCTTAACAGAACAATCTCTTATTGAAGAACATTTCAGAGGCACGTAAGCTAATTTCTTGAAGATGGGCATACGATATACTCTCTATTCGTTTCCATGTGTTATCTACATTCTCTCTCCTAAAAATAACTGAAGTCTTAAAAGAATTAGGATATCATTTTTATCTAAGATAAAGCTTCTGATGTACTAAGTCGTTTAGAAAAGAGATCCTCTCTCATTTTAGTGCCATCGTGACAATATGGGGCTTCACGTAACACCTGGAACACTGAACACTGCAGATTCCCCTGGAATCAAAGGGCCATTGTGACACTCTAGGGCCTCATGGAAGAGGGAGGCAGTGCAGAGAGACCTCAAATTAGAGGTTTGCGCAATCATCCACCAGAGGAAGTTCAACAAGGGGAAGTGCCAGATTCTGTGCCTGGGATGGGGCAACCTCGGTTGTACGGACAGACTGGGAATGACATGCTGCATAGCAGGGCTGGAAAATGGCCTCTGGGATCGTGGTGGATGGCCAGCTGGCCAAGAGTCAGTGGTGCCCTGGCAGGGGCTCGCTGCTCGCTCACACAAGGGTTTTCAGACACACGAGTCCTTCCCTTGCACACACCCAGACAGAGAGTTCATGGCAGCAGGGGCAGTATCTCCTGGGGCTCCTGCTGCCACGCCCGGAGCCTGGATACATCTCAACCCTTGTGAGGTGCCACTTGCTCTGCCACTATCTGAGAAGCCCCACGGCCTGAGGGATGGGCACAGGGAGCTCTGTCCACAGAAGCACATCCCAGAGCTGCATCCAGGGGCTTTGCCAGGGTTTAGTACCGTAAATTCAAAGTGACACCAGACACTCTTTGTCCCACAGAACTTCAAGGCTCCCCCATGAGGCTGATGGCAATTGTACTTGCTCAGGGTCATCTCCCCACACCACCACCAGGTGTGTGCTCAAGACTTGTCCCTTCAATGCAAAGAGAGTCACCAGCCCTAGTCCATCCGTGTCTCTCCAGGGAAGGCTAAAGAACTTCTGTGGGCTGGATGAGAAGCCAGTGCACATGGGAATGGACCACGCCCTTCCCTGGTGGTCCTTCATGTCCTTTTACTGAGTTGAGAGCAATGGGAAAGGGAATGAACCTTTTGACTGTGCCTCAGAGTGCCCGTCAACCTGCTGCAGATATGCTGGTTCCAGCACATCCAGTTCAGATGTGACAGGCTGTTCCCTGGTCCTCTGAGTAAGAGGAGCAGGAGGAGGGACACAGAAGAGATCTCCTCACAGAGGCTGCATCGCCAGAAGGTGGGAGATGCCATGCCACGTCCGAGCTTTCTCTGGGGATGCTGCTTCTCCCATGCACTGCCGCGCCGTAGCACTCGTACCACAGCCCCTGACAAAATCCCAGGTGGTATGGCATCCCTTCCCAGCCAGACAGGAGAGACAGAAAAAGATGGAAAATGACTTCTACCTTGAGATCAGGTACTTTACTAAAGCAAAAGCCAAAGTTTGTGCATGCATAAGTGAAGAGAAAAATAAAAAGATTTATTCTCTTCTTCCCGTCAGCAGCAATGCCTGGCCACTTCACGGGAAGCAGGGCTTCACCACACAGCGAGGCCACTCAGAAGGCAAGTATTGTGAAAAAATGGATTTCCCCCCTTTCCTGTTCCTTTCCTGAGCTTTTGTAGCTGATCTGCTGCCATATATTCTGGAATATCCCTTTGGTCAATTTGGCTCAACTGGTCTGTCTGTATCCCCTTCCATGATCTTACCCCCGATTCAAGGGAGGAAGCTGACAGTGCGGATGCTGTGCCAGCCCTGCTCAGCAGTTGCCAAAGATACGAGGCCACTCTGCGGAAATGACTGCCCCCCCCAGAAGAAACGGACACTAGATGGCAGTCTTGCTCCACGAATAAAATCCAAGATGCTATTTGACCCCAAAATCATAGTGTGATTAACCTCTTTGTAGCTCCCAATACCAAGCACAGCACTGTGACGGCTGCAGTGAGAAAATGAACTCCAGCTCAGAAAGACCCAACACACGTGGGATTCTGAAATGTCTCAGGGTTCGTTTGGTTCCATGATGCCCCACGTGTCACTGTGACACAGCTGTCAGACCTGGCAGTAGAAAAATAAATCAAAAACTCAGAAGAAATCATCTTAAAGTCATGCTAAGCCTGTCTTCTACAGTCCAGAATCTACATATGTGTGACTGCAGATACTTGGGATGAGGGTAGATGCTCAGAGGAATTCATGGGCTTTGATCTAGGAAATCTGTCCCAAAGTTTTCACTGCCTTTTCTTCCTTGGACAGTTCCTGATGCCCAGAGGAAGTTCATGTCCAACAGCATCTCCATCCCCCAGTTCCTCCTCCTGGTATGCAAGGGCTGCAGCTCTTGCACTTCTGCTTCTTCCTGGGCATCTCCCTGGCTGCCCTCCTGGGCAACGGTCTCATCCTCAGCGCCGTAGCCTGCCACCACCACCTGCACACCCCCAGGGACTTCTTCCTGCTCCACCTCTCCCTCACACACCTGGGCTGCATCTGCACCACTGTCCCCAAAGCCATGGCCAGTTCCCTCTGGAACACCAGGGGCATCTCCTACTCAGGATGAGCTGCACAGGTGCTTTTTGCTTTTCTTCTTGATCACAGCGGAGGTTGCCCTTCTCACCATCATGTCCTATGACCACAACGTGGCCATCTGCAAAGCCCTGCACTACAGGACCCTCCTGGGCAGCAGAGCTTGTGCCCACGTGGCAGCAGCTGCCTGGGCCACTGGGAAGCAGGTCTGGCCCTGGGGCTGCAGGAGCTGCTGCCTGAGCTGATGATCTCCTGAGCAGTCCAGATGCGGAGTCACTGTCCCTGTCCTCTATTTCCTCCCTTTCTTGCTGCAGGACCAGAAATGACTGTGGTGCTCTGCTGGGCTGGGGCGGGGCAGGGAGATGGGGGGACCAGGGAGGGGCTGGACTGGGCAGTTCCAGTGAGTAGAAAACCCCAATGTTCATCTGAAGTGTAGGAGTGGGCAGGGTGGGAGCACTACTGGGCTGAGGTGGCTCCAGGCTCTGGGAGTGGCAGCAGGAGCCCAGGGAGACACTGCCCCTGCTGCAATGAACTGCCCATGTGTGTGCGAGGGAAGGACTCGTGTCTCTCACGTGTGTGAGCAGTGCATCAGTCCAGCTCAGGTGTGGACACCTCTCAGAGCCCTGACACATTTCTGTGTGTGACTCCAGGAAAACCCCCACTGTGCCAGGGAGTTATTAGAGCCTTTGCTGTCACCCTCCTGGTGTCCTGTGTAATGATGAAACTAGAAAAGGTGATCATCATACCCTGTTAATTTTCTAAGAGGAGAAATGTCACTGCTGGAAAGAAGTGTCACTGAAGAGGTGAGAAGAGGGAACATCATTGTTTCCTTCAGCCTGCTCCACAGCAGGTTCCCCTGAAGCCCCAGGCACACCTGCAGGGAACCCAGAGGGGCAGAGAAAGGGCTGCCTTTGGCTCTTGCTGTGCTGCTCAGCTGGGCCAGGCTCCTGGCACACAGGGAGCTCCTGGCAAGTGGGCGGCACTGCAGAGAGACAGCTCTGCCCAGGAGCAGCTCCTCTGCACAGCCCAGCAGGGCCGAGGGCACTGCCTGTAGCCATGAGAGAAGAGAAGCAAGGCAGAGGGAGGTTAAAGGCAGCGGAAAGATGGGAGGTGTTTAGCTGAGACTTCCCTTGGGGACACAACTTCACACTCCTCTGCAGAGTGAATCTACAGGTGCAGGGCAATGTCGCTTGTGTTCCTGGAGGAATCTCCTAAAGCTACCACATCCCACAGCCTTGCGCATCTGTCCGGACTCTCCCAGTTTCTCTGTGGCACAGGAGGAGGATGTTCTCCAGGGCAGGCCTTCCCTGCAGCACCGTCAGAGGGACAGTGCAGGTGGGCTCCTTCTCCCAGAGATGGCTGCGGGGTGGGAAGGTGGGGGTGCAGCCAGGGGTGCCCAGGGCTGTCCTGCAGAGCAGAGTCCCTGTGCCCCAGGGTTCTTCGTGCCAGGGCAGGGACTTTGCTGCCTGCCAGGGTCAGGTCTAATCCTGCCTGGGTAGTTGCCCACACCTCTGCAGGGAGAAGCTGTCGGTGGGTCGCAAGAACCCCAGCAGGGGCCAGGCAGGGTCTTCCTGCTGTTGGATGAGTGCTGTGTGAGGTCAGGGCTGCTTACAGATCCAGATCACACCAGCACATTTCCAAGAGCACTGTCAAAGGGGAAGGACAAAGCACAATTATTAGGAAGGAAAGGAGCTTTTCTGAGTCAGTGTTTTCAGTTTCCTACTCCTGAGGAATCTGGGGGTTGAGAAATGGAAAAGGAGCTCTCATGTTGGACACGTCACTGAGACTCCTGAGCTGTAACTTGGAATGCACAGTGCTTCTGCAAGCAACTTCCTAAAGTGCTTTCGGCCTCTGCTCTGCCTTTGGCAGAAGCAGCATCACTTCTGCTGGACCCATCTGTTTTTTCTTTATCTGCCCTTTTGCACCTGCAAAAAGAACAGTTGCCCAGTCAGTGCCCTGCAAACAGGCAGGTTTCTCTCAGGCCAAAGTGAGTCCAGAGACATTCAGATGGAGTGCTGACAGGGAAGTCATGGCACGGGGAAACACCTCCAGGAGGAAAATCTCCAGGAAGTAGGCATAAGATTAGGGCCTGAGACAAAACAAAAACCATGTGTCATCGAATGTTTAGAGATCTCCATATGATCCCCTCTAGTGTAAACCCGTCCCTCTGAACAAGCCCCCTCCCCTCCTCTCCCACCCAGCCAAGCCTCTGCCCTCAGGGCAGGGGGGTCCAAGGGGTGAAGCTCCTCCTGTGCAGCCAGAGCTGCAACAGAGCCGTGGGGCAGCTCTGCAGCCATGGGCCCAGCTCCCTGAGCAGAGCACAGGCCTGGGAGCAGCTGCTCGGCCCTCTTCCGCTCTGGGAGGTGGCACAGCTGGCTCAGGGTGACACAGTGCCTGGCGGTTCTGCCTCAGGGTTCTGCCCTGGCCTCTCCCAGCCGCATCCTCCCTGTGCTGGGCCTCCCTTGGTCACACTTCTGCTGTGTGTCATTCTTGCAATGCAGGCAGGGACAGGCCATGGGCACTGCTGGGACAGAACCGAGCTCCAAAAGGAAAGGGGATCTCCTCAGGGCGGTGCCTGAAGGCTCAAGTGTTCTTTCAAAGTTGCTGCCAAGAACAACCTCCAGGAAGTTTCCTGCTGCATAAAGCACCACTGAAGAGCTGAAGTTGGTGACTGTACAGGATGGGGGCACACAGCACTGTCCCTTCCACAGCCAGGCCTCCATGAATACTCTTGAAGGACCAACAGTGACCAAAATAGTCTGGTCTGTGACCCTGTTTTCTGGGGCCCCTGCTCAAGGGGCCCCAGTGCACTCATCACAGACCAGTCCCTTGCAATCACCGTTCCCAGCACTGGTCTATCTCTCCACCTCATAAGGATTGTTTGTCCCCCACGGAGGAACATCAAATGAGCATATCTGCACTGTAAAGAAGAGAGTTAAGCATTCATACTGTGCGTGTGTGTGTGTGTGTGTGTGCAGAGAGGAATCAGAGTGAGCACAAACGCCGTTGGCTACTTCTAGAGAGGCCAGGAAGGACAGTGTCTTGAGATCACTTCATTTTGAGAGTCACATCCCCTGGGAATCCACCTGAATGCAGCCCTGGGATGTGCTTCTGTGAACAGAGCTCCCTGTGTCCGTCCCTCAGGCCGTGGGGCATCTCAGAGAGGGGCAGAGCAGGGTCTCTGACAGCCCAGCACAAGGCTGTGACCAACAGGCTGTCACAGGGACTGGCAGATCCCCCCTGCCTGAGGGTCTGGGCTCACTCCAGGGCTGCCCCGTCCCTTGTGCTGAGCGCAGGATGGGACAGCAGCTGGGCCCTGTCTGTGCCAGCAGCTGAAAGGAGCAGCCTGGGGACAGCACACGGAAGCTGCTGCTGCCAGGGCAGGGGAAAGGCCCCAGGAAGGCTGAGGGCTTGGCATGCTGCTGGAAAGGCTGTGTCCCACCTGCTGGAACTTTCCTAGGAGGAAGGAAACCGCCCGAGACAGAGACACTGCCCCACACTGCAGTTTGAAAGGTGGAGAGAGGGGACGAGGAGAAAGAAATGTCCCTACAAGGGCATTGCTGTGGGAGGAGAAGATCACTCCATGTGTGTATTTGAAGAAACAGAGTGTGAGGGTGGGCAGCGGTCAGGGAAGGGTTGCAAAAGGCAGGGGTGAGAGCCAAGGGGGGAAGCCGGATGGGTGTCTGCAGCCTGCAGGGAAACAGAAGCAGCTCTGGGACAGCACAGGACAAGTTGTGCTGGAGATGGCCAAGGGCACTGACAAGGCATGTTAACTATTGCTTTTAGGACCAGAGCTTGTGCTTGCTTCATATATGTCAGAAGATTGCTTTAAAACATATTTTTGCAGCCAGACCTTATCACCAACAATGACAAACCTTATTAACCTGTCACAATTTGTATTAATAAAGAGTGTTATTCCCTGAACTGTTGGAGTGAGTTCTTTCAGTTGCCAGCAGTGGGAAACACTTCAGCAGGGTCTGCTGAGGGGTCTGGCTCAGTGGGAAACACTTCAGCAGGGTCTGGCTGAGATCCCCTCGCCAAGGGCACTCAAATCACCCTCTGATCTTGTGAATCTTTACGTGAAGGATCTCATTACAAGATGCCACGGACTGGTTGGACACAAGGGTCTCGACTTTCCTGGAGGCACTGACAGGCAAAAATCTAAACTCCCTCCTTTTGGGTGGCATTAAATTGCTGCAGCGAAGCAAGGTTGTCAAGGATAATCTGCTGCAAAAATACAAATATCTGCCTTCCCAGGCTGGGAAAGACTTGGTTCAAAGGTTTCAGAAAGTTAAAGAGGAAATTGTGGTATGCATGGAACAATGTCAGGCTAAGCAGAAATGTAAGGAAGGAAATGGTAAAGGTACAATTTGTGTAGTGTTATAAGCCTGTTTGTCTTGTGCACAATAAGAAGCTAAAGATTCACCTGCTTCTGAATGGATTTCTGATGTTGGGTCTTCTGTTTTGAAATCAGAAAATGTGGTGTTGAAGTCAGCCTTTGAGAGGGAAACAGGAGAAAAATCGGATCAACTTGTTGCTAAAAATGAGCTGCTTCAAACTGAGGTTGACCACCTTCAAAGTCTTGCTGCACCAGAGTGCAGAGAGAAACTGTTGCTAAAAAACCAGGTTCCTGGTTTGGTCAGGCAACTTCATAAATCAGTGTCTTACCCTGGCATTGAGACTTGGGAAACCACAGAGAACCCTGATTCTAAGTCTGAGGAGAGAAAGAAACCAGGAGACTTTGAAGTCCAGCTGATGTTTCTACAGTCTCCCCGCTTTCCTCACATTAATGAAAACAGAGTGAGTGATCTCTCTGATAATGAACAAAGGGAAGATTATTCTTTACCTCCCTCAAATTCCTTTGTGCCTGCAACTGAATCCACTAAAAAGCCTTGGTGTCAACGGGAGAACCCAACCCCGAAAACAACTCAGTTCAATCTCATTCAAGCGGCTAATTAGCAGAAGAATTATGGTGATAAGCCAGGACAAATTAAAAGCCAGCCAGTGAAATCCTATCAATACATCATATACCTTGGGATTCCAGTTGGTTCTCATCAACAGTTAATAAAATTTCCAATAGATATGGGGACACAATGTTCACAGCAAAATGCCAAAGCTGGGGTTAAAACCCAGACGAAAAAGAGTTAATCACTGGAGTAAAAGAAGCAACCAGAGTCTTCAACCAAGAGCTTCACCCTGTTACTGTTTTGTTGATATCACCCTTTTGCTTTTTATTCTAATAATCATATTGTATGTTAAAATTTGGACGATTACGAAACAGTCAGCTCACTGATTATCCTCATCAATACCAGACAATGCCCGCAGTATAAAGGCATAAACCTCTCCCAGCCCCTCCAGGAGCCCTCAAATCCCATCCCAGTCCCACAGGACACTCCCAACTTCCCCTCAAACCCTCCGAGGCCCTCAGACTACCTCCCAGACCCACAAAAGCCCACAAGACGCCCCCAAACCTCTCCCAGTTACCTCCAGCCCTCCCAGGACCCCTCAAACCCTCTCCTAGTTACCCCCTTCCCCTCGAGGATGCCCCCAAACTCTCTCCCAGTCCCTTCCCAGACCCCTGACGATTCCCCAAAACCCCTCATAGTCGCCCCAATCTCCCCAACCTCCCTCCCAACCCCCCAAGCTCCCCCAAACCCCTTCCCAGTTACCTCCACGACCCCCAACCCCTTCTCAGCCTCCCCATTCCTTCCCAAACCCCCTCCCAGTTGCCGGCCCATCCCCCAGTCTCGGGTGAGGAGGTGCCCCAGGCTGACGTGCCCACCCTGGCAGGGGGAGGCGTCCCCGCCCAGGGCGGTTCCAGCAGCACGTCGGGAGCCACCCCGTGCCCGGAAAGCTCCCGCCCACCCTGGAGCCACCTCAGCTGCCCCTGCAGGGGAGAAATCCAGCCCGGAGCAGAGCAGGGGGCGGGGCCGGGCTGGGCTGGGAGCTCGATGGACAGGGGCACTGGGAGAGCAGAGGAGAGACTGGGATGGACTGAGGAGGCACTGGGAGAGAAGGGAGACACTGGGATGGGCTGAGGGGGCACTTGGAGAAAGAAGGGAAAGTTATTTGCCCCTTTCCTGGGCACTGGAACACCCTCTGCACCTCCGTTCCCGGCCATGCCGGCTCTCCTTCCCCCCAAGCCATGAACAGGTTTTGGGGCTCCCTCATGGGTCGCAGCCAATAGAACGGCTCTGCTAGAGTGACGTCATTGGCAAATTATGTGGCCCCTCTCCTCGTGCTGGTGAGTCATCGATACTTCCGCGGGGGCTGCCGGGAGCGGGGCAGGGGAGGGGAGGGGGGGAGGATCGCGATTGATCCTGATTGGTCCCGATCACTCCTGGCCCCAGGGTCTCCCCCCGCCACGATGTTTTTTACGTGTGGCCCCAACAAGGCCATGGTGGTGTCGGGTGAGTTTGGGGGGTCTGGGGGCTCCTGGTGACCCCTCCAAATCTCCCCCAAGACTCTCAGGAACCGCCCAGATCCCCCCTAAGATTCCTGGGGACCCTCCGAAAGCCCCCCTCCTGGGGGCCGCCCCTCAGCCTTTCCCCTCCCCCCCAAATCTCCTGTGCGTCCCTTTAACCCTTGAAAATCTCCTGGAACCACCTCAGACCCCCAAACCCCCTCCTGGGGACCCCCCAAACCCTCTTCAGAACTCCTGGGCCCCCCCCCGACCCCGTCCTAAAATCTTTGGGGTCTCCCCAACCCTTTACGGTGGATTCCTCCGTCCATTTTTCCTCCTGGACTCCTGGGGGTCAACCCCCCCAAGAAACCACTGGGAACCTCCCAGTGTCCCGTCACGAGATTCTTGGGTCCCTCCCCCCCCCAACCCCCTGTGGGTGCCCCCATCCTTTCCTCCCCTCGAAAATACTCTTGGGGGTCCCCCAATGTCCCCCCCAGCCCGCATCCTGCCGGGGATGGATTTAGGGGGATCTCCTTCCCCTTCCCTCTGGCACGAAGGCAAATGCCCTCCCTGTCCTTCTTCCTTCGCCCCCAGGCAGAAAAGAGAAGAGAAACAGCCAGTTGGCCCTGGCAGGTGTGGATGTGTGCAGGCTGTGGTTGAGTGGTTGAGAAAGGAGAGGAGGGAGCTGGTGTTTGGGCCAAGTCCAGCAGGTGATGTCTTTTGTGTCTGGCAAGGCAAGGCAAGGCAAAGAGGAGCTTCTGTGCTGATGCTGTCACTTGTTTTTTGTGTCTGTTGAAACTGGAACAAGGAGGTTTGTCTGGGAAAAGTGCTGCCCTACTCCACATGGCCCCTTCCCCAGTCACATGTTGTTCTTTCTATTTTACTAGCAGTCCTTGGTCAGCTCCACAACCATCCAGCTGTCAGTGTTCACGGCATACCCATCAGCCCCTTCTCTTGTGGGCTCCTACGCTTGCCAGCCCTAACTGCTCCTAAGTTATCTTGCTGTCAGTTCATAAAGAGGTCTTGTCAAGTGTTACTGATTTAGAAACTAAACCCTGACATCTTTGTCTTTGCAAAAGATGTGTGTGAAAGGGCAGTGCTGCTGCAAAGCAGTGTTGAGCTTAACATTGGGTGACTTGACAGCTTCCTCTGCATCACCCATGCACCCTGGGTTTCTTTGAAAAGTACTTTTCACTCCAAATGTGACACCACATTAGCTTGTAGGACATCCTGTCCCCAAATGGATAACTCTAAATATTAATAATAAAAAAGTGACTCCCTCCATTATTCAAGAAAAGCTTGTGTCTCTGCACTAAAAGCATCCAAGGGTCATGTCCCCCAGTTTTCTGTCTGACAAGGGTTTGGAGGGGCTGCTTTTTGCAGGGAACCCTTGGGGGCCCCTTGCAGATGGGTGGGGCTGCACTCTGGGGGTGTAGGGCTTTGGTTCTTTGGTTGCCAGGGGCCACTATGAGTCACTGAGCCGGGGTGGGGACAATGGGCAGGGCTGGCTGGGACAGGCTGTGGCGCCTGTGACATAAAGGGGAGGTGTACCCGTGGAGCAGCTCTGCAGGGCCCATCAGGGGATGCTGCCCAGTGCAGCCTGTGCTGTGGGGAGTGCGCACACAGGGAGAGGCTGGGCCGGACGACGGCCAGGACAGCAAGGCTGCCCCAGGGAGTGGGTTCTGCCCCTGCCTGCAGGGCCCAGCCCCTGGCAGGAGCACCTTGGGCAGGGCCCGGTGCTGCTGCTGGGGCAGGGGGTGAGGCCTTGCTGCCTGCCAGCTGCCTGGGCCCCTATCCTTGCTGCGCCACATCCCCGAGGCTCCCGTCCCCACTCCCCCAGCGCCAGCTCCCTCCTTCCCAGCCCCAGCCAAGCCCTTCTCTGTGTCCTCCTGCAGGCCATGGCTTTCACAATATTCCTTTTGGTGCTTGTGCAAAGCATCATCCAGTCCCTGCAGGCGGTCGGGGAGGGGCTGCACAAGACTCAATGAGCTTGGAGGTCTTTTCCAAGCTGAAGGACTCTTGGATTCTGTGATTGTGTGCTGGATTCAGCTGGGTCCGTGTTAGCAGCATTAGTTTGCTCCCAAAGTTTCCTTGCTGTCAGCTCTTGTGGCCTAAGGCTTGAGCTCCTTTAGCTCCTTGTGCTGAGCTGCTGATGGGAAACGAGAGGCCTCTGCGAGCAGATTCATGGTCTTCCCTGTAGAACAGTGAGGGGGAAGGTGCTGTCAAGTGAGGAGTACTGTTTGTGTGTGGCCTCCTGTGTGGCCTCCTATGTGGCCTTGGCGCCTTTGAGGGGCTTGAAGGAGAAAAGAGCTTTGTTAAAGTGAGAAGTGAAATAGTGTGTTGGCTGTGGGAATGGGAAGGGAAGAGGAACAGGGAATGGGAAGGGAAAGAGGAATGGAAAGGCATCTGCTGATGCTGTCATTTGTTTGTTACGTCTGCATGTAGCAGGGAGATTGCCAAAACTGAAACCAGTACACAGTTGAAAGCTCAACAAAACAACATTTATTCCAAAGAAAGTAGCAAACAAAATGAGAAACCGAGAGACAGAAAAGAGAAAGGAAACAAGGCCCCAGGACAACCCCCATTCACTCAAGTGTTACTTACCAGGTAGTCTTACCAACCCCAGAATGCTTAGAATTCCCCATAGCAGAAGCTGCATCCTCATTATCCGCATTAGCCAATTTTCCTTAATGTGAGGAAAGCTGGGAGACTGTAGAAACATCAGTTGAACTTCAAAGTCTCCTGATTTCTTTCTCTCTTCAGACTTAGAATCAGGGTTCTCTGTGGTTTCCCAAGTCTCAATGCCAGGGTAAGACACTGATTTATGAAGTTGCCTGACCAAACCAGGAACCTGTTTTTTTAGCAACAGTTTCTCTCTGCACTCTGGTGCAGGCTGCAGACACCCATCCGGCTTCCCCCCCTGGCTCTCACCCCTGCCTTTTGCAACCCTTCCCTGACTGCTGCCCACCCTCACACTCTGTTTCTTCAAATACACACATGGAGTGATCTCCTCCTCCTTCTGGATGCTTCTCCTCCCACAGCAATGCCCTTGTAGGGACATTTCTTTCTCCTCGTCCCCTCTCTCCACCTTTCAAACTGCAGTGTGGGGCAGTGTCTCTGTCTCGGGCGGTTTCCTTCCTCCTAGGAAAGTTCCAGCAGGTGGGACACAGCCTTTCCAGCAGCATGCCAAGCCCTCAGCCTTCCTGGGGCCTTTCCCCTGCCCTGGCAGCAGCAGCTTCCGTGTGCTGTCCCCAGGCTGCTCCTTTCAGCTGCTGGCACAGACAGGGCCCAGCTGCTGTCCCATCCTGCGCTCAGCACAAGGGACGGGGCAGCCCTGGAGTGAGCGCAGACCCTCAGGCAGGGGGGATCTGCCAGTCCCTCTGACAGCCTGTTGGTCACAGCCTTGTGCTGGGCTGTCAGAGACCCTGCTCTGCCCCTCTCTGAGATGCCCCACGGCCTGAGGGACGGACACAGGGAGCTCTGTTCACAGAAGCACATCCCAGGGCTGCATTCAGGTGGATTCCCAGGGGATGTGACTCTCAAAATGAAGTGATCTCAAGACACTGTCCTTCCTGGCCTCTCTAGAAGTAGCCAACGGCGTTTGTGCTCACTCTGATTCCTCTCTGCACACACACACACACACACACGCACAGTATGAATGCTTAACTCTCTTCTTTACAGTGCAGATATGCTCATTTGATGTTCCTCCGTGGGGGACAAACAATCCTTATGAGGTGGAGAGATAGACCAGTGCTGGGAACGGTGATTGCAAGGGACTGGTCTGTGATGAGTGCACTGGGGCCCCTTGAGCAGGGGCCCCAGAAAACAGGGTCACAGACCAGACTATTTTGGTCACTGTTGGTCCTTCAAGAGTATTCATGGAGGCCTGGCTGTGGAAGGGACAGTGCTGTGTGCCCCCATCCTGTACAGTCACCAACTTCAGCTCTTCAGTGGTGCTTTATGCAGCAGGAAACTTCCTGGAGGTTGTTCTTGGCAGCAACTTTGAAAGAACACTTGAGCCTTCAGGCACCGCCCTGAGGAGATCCCCTTTCCTTTTGGAGCTCGGTTCTGTCCCAGCAGTGCCCATGGCCTGTCCCTGCCTGCATTGCAGGAATGACACACAGCAGAACTGTGACCAAGGAAGGCCCAGCACAGGGAGGGTGCGGCTGGGAGAGGCCAGGGCAGAACCCGCCAGGCATTCAGGACAGTGTCACCCTGAGCCAGCTGTGCTTTGATTAATGAAGAATCTTTGTCCGTATGCAGTTTTGGGAGTCAGGCTGGCAGTTCTGAGGCAGGTCTGGAAAAAGGAAACAACAGCCCTTATCCTAAATAAAGGAAGCCTGGAAGCTTTTGCTTTGTAGTGAATTGGTGGCGCAGCCTGGGCACTTCAATGGGCAGCAAGAGCTTTCTGGTGTGGCACTTTTGTCTGGGAGGAATCTTTGTCCGTATGGAATTTTGGGAGTCAAACTGGCAGGTTGAGCGCAGGGCTGAAAAAAGCAAACAACAGCTCTTATCCCCAGGAAAGGAAGCCTGGAAGGTTCGGCTTTCTGGTTCAGTTTGTCAGCCAACCTTGGCACTCGATGGACAGCAAGAGCTTCCTGGTGTGGCACCTTTTGTCTGAAAGGAATCTTCGTCCATATTCAATTTTGGGAGTCTGGCTGGCAGTGACAACACAGGGCATACCTTCCAGGTTTTCCTTCCTGAGCATAAGGGCTATTGTTTCCTGTTTTGAACCATGCCTCCCAACTGCCAACATGACTCCCGAAACTGCATACAAACAAAGATTCCTCCCAGTCTAAAGTTACCAGCACAGCAAGCGCTTGCTGCCCATGGAATGCCCAGAATGACACACCAGCTGCACCACAAAGCCAAAGCTTCCAGGCTTTCTTTCCTGGCGATAAGGGCTATTGTTTCCTGTTTTCAGCCCTGCCTCACATCTACCAGCCCAACTCCGAAAATTGCATACAAACAAAGATTCCTCCCACACCCAAGGTGCCAGCACAGAAAGCTCTTGCTGCTCATCGACTGTCCAGCCTGGCCAACCAACTGCACCACAAAAACAAAGCTTAAAGTTTTTCTTTCTTGGGGATAAAAGCTGTTGTTTCCTGTTTCCAGCCCTGCCTCACAACTGCCAGCCCGACTCCCAAAATTGAAAATGGAAGAAGATTCCTGCCAGAATAACGGTACCAGAACAGAAAGCTCTTGCTGCTCATGGAATGCTCAGCCTGGCCCACAAAGCCAAAGCTTCCAGGCTCTTTCCTGGTGATAAGGGCTGTTGTTTCCTGTTTTGAGCCCTGCCTCACAACTGCCAGACTGACTCCCAAAATTGCATACAAAGATTCCTCCCACACCAAAGGTGCCAGCACAGAAAGCTCTTGCTCCCCATGGATTCCCCAGGATGACAAACCAACTGCACCACAATCCAAAGCTTCTAGGCTTTCTTTCCTGGCGATTAGGGCTTTTGTTTCCTATTTTCAGACCTGCCTCCCAACTGCCAGCCCGACTCCCAAAATTGCATACAAACAAATATTCCTTCCAGAACAAAACTGCCAGAACAGAAAGCTCTTGCTGCCCATGGAGTGCCCAGAATGACACACCAGCTGTTCAACAAAGCAAAAGCTTCCAGGCTTTCTGGGGATAAGGGCTGTTGTTTCCTGTTTTCAGCCCTGCCTCCCAACTGACAGCCCAACTCCCAAAATTGCATATGGACAAAGATTCCCCACAAACTAAAGTTGCCAGCAGAGAAAGCTCTTGCTGCCCATGGAGTGCCCAGGCTGGCCCACCAACTGCACCACAAAGCCAAAGCTTCCAGTCTTTCTTTCCTGGAGATATGGGCTGTTGTTTCCTGTTTCCAGCCTTACCTCCCAACTTCCAGCCCTACTCCCAAAATTGCAAACAGACAAAGATTCCTCCCACGCCAAAGGTGCCAGCACAGAAAGCTCTTGCTCCCCATGGAGTCTCCAGGCTGACAAACCAACTGCACCACAAAGCAAAAGCTTCCAGTTTTTCTCTACTGGCGATAAGGGCTGTTATTTCCTGTTTTCAGACCTGCCTCAAAACTGCCAGCCTGACTCCCAAAATTGCATAAGGATGAAGATTCCTCCGAGGCAAAAAGTGTCACACCAGGAAAATTTTGCTGCCCATCAAGTCCCCAGGCTGGCCCACCAACTGCACCAGAAAGCCAAAGGTTACAGGCTTTCTTTTCTGTGGAGAATGGCTGTTTTTGCTTTTTTCAGCTCTCTGATAAAAATGCCAGATGGAGTCCTAAAATTGAATACGGACCTAACCCTAAACCTACTACTAAATCTTAACCATAACCCAAACCCTAGCCCCGACCCTAACCCCAAGTATAACCCTAACCCTAACATCAACCTTAACTCTAACCCTAACCTAACCCTAACCCTAAATCCTAACCCTAACCCTAAACCTAACCCTAAATCCTAATCCTAACTCCAATCCTAACCCTAACTCTAACCCTAAATCCTAAACCTAACCGTAACCCTAACCCTAACCCTAACCCTAACCCAAAACCCTCTTCCACTCTCGCACATCTGAGTTGCTAACCATAAACAGCCCAGCAGCTGAGACCCTGTAAAATGTCCTAACCTGCCTGACCATCCTATTAAGTTTAGATAAGGAGCAGAGTTGCTTTGTAAGCTTAAGAGGGGCCTCCAACACTCAAGGCTGTGAAACAACTCAGAAGCAAGAAGATACAACAATAATTTAGGGACTAGGATCAAGAGATACGTGCTAAAACCAGGAAAAGGACTGTAAGTGCAAAAAAGGGTCGCTAGATGGCAGTAAAGACCGTGTGAGAATTCCAGCTTTTCTCTGCAAATTTCCCTGGGAGAAGTGGAGCTGAAAAATTTTTGCCAGACAAAAACACTGCAAGAGAGACAGAACAGATAGCTGGGAAAGCTGAGAAGGGAAATGGAAGGCACCAGCCTTAAACTGCACACCTCCAAGGACCACATATTGCATGTTTTCCTCAGCTCCATGTAACCTGAAGCACTTTAAGGCTGGCAGAGTTCAGAACGTCCACTACAAGCTCCCGCACAATAAAACCGGCAAGGCCAAAAGTCGTTGCTGAATTCGCCCTTCTCCTTGCAGCCTTTCAAATCTGCACTACACCCTGGGACTAGGCACTTTCCTTCTCACATGGATGGACTCTCACCTTCTCTTCCACTCTCACAGATCTCACTTGCTAACCGAAAAGATTCCAGCAGCTGAGCCCATGCGAAATAGCCTAGAAGGAAAATTCACAGCTGATTTTACTCTTCCCCTGAAACCTAAGAACTACACCAAGCTCATGACTGCATTGCACTTCTCACCTCTTCCTACCAGCAAAACTCTCAATCTCACAGCCTAGATGGAAAGCAAGCAGTTTCAGACTACAGCTCAAAAAGAGAAGCGTGCCAAGAGAGGCTTTGGGTGACCTGCCCTTTCTAATTGCAAACTTCTAGGCACTCCCAGTTGAGTGGCAGGCAGTTTCCCCTTGCATCCTTTCAACTGTCACACCCCACACAGCACTACACCTTCTACTCAGCTGCAAGGAGAAGGGCTAATCCAGCAACAGGTTTGGGCCTGGCTGGTTTTACTGTGCGGGAGCTGTAGTGGACGCTCTGAACTCTGCCAGCCCAAAAGTGCTTCAGGTTACATGGAGCTGAGGAAAACGTGCAGCACAATCTTGGGGGTGTGCAGTTTAAGGCTGGTGCCTTCCACTTCCCTTCTCAGCTCTCCCAGCTATCTCGTTCTGTCTCTCTTGCAGTGTTCTTGTCTGGCGAAAATTTTTCAGCTCCACTTCTCCCAGGGAAATTTGCAGAGAAAAGCTGGAATTCTTACACGGTCTTTACTGCCATCTGGCGTCCTTTTTTTGCACTTACAGTCCTTTTCGTGGTCTTAGTAGCACACATCTCTTGATCTTAGTTCATAAATTACTGTTGTATCTTTTCTCTTCCAGTGAGTAGTTTCACAGCCTTGAATGTTGGATGCTGATTGGTTAATACTTTCAAGCTTAAAAACTCTGTCTCTTATCTAAAGTTTATAGGATTCTCCAGCAGGTTAGGACATTTTGCATGGGCTCAGCTGCTGGACTCTTTATGGTTCCCAAGACAGATCTGCGAGAGTGGAAGAGGAGAGTGCATATATGTGAGAAGGAAAGTGCCTAGCCCCAGGGTGTAGTGTGGATTTGAAAGGCTGCAAGGAGAAGGGCGAATCTAGCACCTGATTTTGTCCTGGCCCGCTTTACTGGGAGGGAGCTGTAGAGGACACTCTGGACTCTGCCAGCCTTAAAGTGCTTCAGGGAACAGCTAGCTGAGAAGACAGTGCAGTGCAGGTTGGTGTCTGTACAGTTGAAAGGCTGCAAGTGGAAAAGGGCTGCCACTCCATTGTGAGTGCATAGAAGTTTGGAATTAGAAGGGGTAGGTCACCAAAAGCTTTCTCTCTTGGTACACTTCCCATATGGTGCATTCTTCTCAGCTAGATGTACTCTGAAGGGTACATGTCATCCAGAATGCTTTTAGAGACTGCAAACTCCTGGACAGTATTGAAAATGCTACCCTTATTTGGCAAACTGTCTTACAAAACCTATGATAACCCACTTTGAGATTACCTGGCATGCTGCTAACTCAGCTGTAGAGGTGCTTGTCCATTGCCCTCTCGACAGTGTCTAGGAGGGCTTATATTCAGACAGGCAAATTTGAAATTAACTAGATGCAACAGGCCCTATGCTTGACTCCCTGATTGTTTCCCTGTGCTGGGAGACTATCATTAAGATACTGAGTAATTGTGTAGAGATACAGGCTGGACACAGCCAGATGAAGCCATGGGCAGGAAGCTGTACAGGGACCTGACAGTTCATGTGTACACTGCCGTGCCTGCTAATATGTCATTGCAGCCCTCTGTTACTCTGGATGGTGGAAGAGCTGCCTGTACCACACATGCACAATATTCATATTTATGAAAAAGGAACTGACCTATTTTCCCTAATGGTTTGTTTGATTATCTGTTAAGAAAGAGGTGGAGTAACTAATTAGCACAACATAGTTGGCACGAAAATCTGTTTACTTCCTCATTGGGATTTGAACCTACAAAGACAATTACCTTTGTAATACTGCCAGATGGACATCCCTACCAGAGAAAACCAGACTCAGCTCTCTCTCAAGAAGGCCATGGCCACACTTAAACCTGGGCATAAGACTTATGACAACACTCCAGAGTCACATAGAGGAGCCAGAGGTCACATTCAAGAGAAACACAAGTTTGCTCCATATCACAGGAAAAGAAGATTGTGCTCTTTCAATGACAAGCCAGTATTGTGCCTTTTTCAGATCACAAACCAAGGCTAGAGGCTGTATTTATGGATCTGTCATTGGCATCTTTTTCAACCCTGATAGTATTCAGATAATCTATAAAATTTCTCCCTGTATCATCAGGCCAGAACTCTTTCTCTTGTGAAAAACATATCTTCCCAGAATACCTCTAAATCAAACTTTCAGCAGAGGTATCTGTCATAGGTTTGAAAAGAGATGTTGGAATTTTTTCCCTAGTGTCCCGTTTTTCCCGTTCCCCCCCGCGCTCCCCATCTGTTTCTTCCGGGATGGGGGGAGTCCGGGAGGGAGTGGGGGATGGAGCGAAGCTGCACGCGCTTGGCAGCGCAGGAGCAGGGGAACGGGGAGGTTCCCCAGGGAAGCGCGGTTGCTGGGGGAGCACGCCTCGAGAGGCTCTTTGTTTGGAGGGTTTTTTTGGTTTTGGATGGCCGACCGGACAGAGCGGGGAGCCCGGTTTCGGCTGACTCCTCTTTTCCTGAGAGGAAATTTTTTTCCCCACGGGACACCTCGCAGAAAACGACTGAGAGAGAGAGACCGACCTATCTCAGAGCGAGGTATTCTGCCTTGGGACTGCCTGTGGGAAAAAGGACTCCTTCATTGCTGACTGTGAAACCATCGGCTGCTGGCTGCTGTGGGCACACAAGGCTACGAGCAGCTGTTGAACTGCCGGGACTGGTCTTTCCTTCCCCCACCTTCCCTTCCCCCCCCCGCCGGGTTGCCACGGGTTTCTCTCCCCCCACCTGGGGAATTGGGACTTTGTATTGTTTCTTCTGAAAGTTTTTGATTGCACCATTTGTTGTTTATTCAGCTTTTGTTAATAAAAAGCTGTTCTTTTCCTTTTCCACACTTCCACCTGAAGTTTCTTGATTTCTAAGTTGTAATCTTATTAAACTACGACAGTATCCATGTATGTGATGCAGCTGCAGAACACACTACTAGAAATTTGATTAGGAATAAATGCAACAGATGCAGCACCAGGCATCAATACAGGAAATAAAGCAAAGATATACATCACAAAAGTCAGAGTTTTAATGATAAATTAACAGGTAAGAAAGATAATAAAGAATCCATGAGTTCTGTTTGACATATCTTTTCCACATCAGATTCTTAGTCTTCAATTAGATGGAAACTATCATGGGAAAAAAGTGTGAGCTTTAGCACTTCAGCATCCACCAGCAGTATCAGTCTGAAAGCAAAGTTCGGGATTTCATTCTTGGTACCGCTTGTTAGCAAGTTTTTCTGATCAGCTAATGGCTTCTTTTCTCTCATTCAGAATAAGCGTCTGTGGAGCACCCAACACAATCTTCAGAAGTGATGCATCACCACTCATGTTCTGTGGCACTTTTCAAGCCACACAACCAACTTTTTGTATGAGAATGGCTTTACATTTCCACTTCAGCTTTGATCTTCAGTCCACTCACAGGACAGCTCACAGATACATTACTGGTTTATATATCATTAAAACAAAGTTGCCCATGTCCTGACATTCCTTACAAATTTACAAGTCCACTTTCAAAAAAAAGCAAGCTGCTTTGTCACTTTGGCTGTGAATCAAGTTTACAGTTTTCTTTCACTTTAAAACTCCAACCACTCTGTCATATAAATACAGTTTGATGGAGAAATCTCACCACCTTCATGACAATCATCAAAAACCTGCAAAGGAAAGCCCTGTGTCAGCAGAGTAATTACTTTGTTAGATAGTGCTCACATGTTTTCTGCTTCTTCCCCAGTAGGAAAGCATTAGTCTAACACAGGCCAAAATCTAGCCAGCTCTGAGGAAGAAGAGCAAAACAGATCCCCCCATAGTAAATGCTGCAAACAGACATGCTGGCAAGTTTTACCTACCTACCAGTTTACAGTCCAGGGCAGAGAGACCAAAAGCTAGACAGAAATAAGCTAGCTTGTGAAAAACATTGGCACACTTGGGATCAGAAATATAATTTGGAACGGGCTACATTTGACAGCATTCTTTCACATACTGTCCAGTAAAGAGACTGGATGTAAGTAGGAAATACCCTGGTAGACCAGGTGCTTTAGACCAACTAAAGAACCTTCCTCTTACACCATAGCTAAGGCATCATGGGTAACTCTTAAGCACAGTTGGCTTAGAAAACCATGAGGCTCGCTCATGGGCAGAACCTTGCAATGGCCATTTGCAGGACTATATTCAAGATCTGCATGCACACATCTAACCATACACAGAATTAGCTACTCACAGGGCAGAGTCCACAGGGTGTCCTGACTAATCCAGTGGGTTGTATGAGAGGACTAACGGCTCTGTACAACTTCATCTGTCCATCCACACTGCCTACTGTCCCTTCCTTTGCAGCAATAATCGTCATCTCCACTTTTCCATCATATATCAGCGTATTTAAAATAGTTTCAATGTCTTCCATTGACAACTCTACCTAAGAAACAATATGTAAAAGAAATATTAGGAAAGATGGATGCCAGTAAGTCCTGCAAGGAGAAAATAAGCAAACACCATGAGTAACAAATCCTCAGAATTCTAACCTAGTTCAGAAAAAGGCACCATTCTTACTTGGGAACTTTATGGGATTGTGCAGATGCAAAAATAAAAGCAAATACTAATACTACCTCCTACCTACCAAGCACTTATGAATTGCACTAGCCTTGGTTTACCAAAAAGAACTTCACTATGCATCTGAAGTGTCTACATCATCCTAGCATGATACAGTTCCAGTTTTGCAGGAAAATAATTGTGAAAGAAGAAAAAGACAAGACTGCTGAAGATACACTTATTGATGGTGACCAATAATTGTGAAGGTTATTTTCCCCTCTTTTTCTTTTTCTCTCCCCTAAAACTCCTTGAAATGCACAGGTAAACTTCAGAGAAATGATAAAATATAAACAAGCTGAGACGACTAACAAGGACGTGAATGCTAATTCTTTTATACATCTTTGAAAACCCAGATGTACAAGCTATCCTGGAATCCTATGCATCAGTGATCCTCCCCAAAAAGCAATAAAGCTTCAAAGCTCACCTCCACTAAACTGTAGGGTTCTAAGGCACTTACAAGACCTTCACATAATCTGCAGTACCCAACTCCCATAGCAAGTCATGCACTGACAATTTGAACTGTAATAAGATTAATCTGTTCTGACCTTACTGATTCCCAGTTCACAGATGTATTTCCACACCTCATGCGATGAGGCAAATGAACTGTTTCGCTGTATCATGGGGTTCTGTTTGCTTTCTTGAGCTGCCTCTGCCTGAGAAAAAAAGCGAAGATTAGTTATAGTCAGTACTCACTGCCAAGAGCCTCCTTCATGGTTCAGTTTCAGGCAGACTAAAGTATAAAAGTTGATTTCCAAACCATTTCTGGGACATGTTTAGCATTTAAAGCCATATCCTTAAGACTGATGTATATGAGACAATGCAGTGCACAATCAAATATAATTTTATACTAAATGACACAAAATTTACACTGCAATTTGATTAATATGAAGGAATATCAGCATTTGGCATTTTGTTGACAAAAAAAAAATTTCTGCTGTACCTAGTGCCAGTTAAAACATATTTTAATGGAATAGACAAATGCTGCAAACTGCAGACATATTTAATGAACAGCAGGCTTCTCCTGCAGTTAGACTAGGGACAATTGTCTTCTAAGCAGAGCTAGCTGATTTGTCTTCTACCCTCTCAGAAATGAGGAGCTCTGCAGGAAACACAGTGACTTTTGCTAGACTTTTTGGTCCTGTGTACTTTGGTGCCTAGTTTGTCATTGGACATCGGCAATAAAAGGCTTCACTCCTTGGACAGGTTATAAGAATATCCATCATTAAAATGCAACACCATCACATGTGCTGTGACAAAAATAATAGTCCAGTACAGATTGCCAATCTAGCTGCAATAATGGCTAACACCTATGGAAAATTTAAGCCTTGTTTGGTACCAGTTTTATAAAGAAAATAATTACTTGCACAACACAAATGGAAGGTGGCTCAAATATTGACACTCACCTTACTTTGCAGAAATTTAAAACACTGCTGATTTAACACCTCCACAAATTCAGACTCAAAGTCTTGGTCGCTGTACCAAGCGCCACCAGTCACTGACCGGTCAGGCTGCAGGTTATACAGCATATAGACCTTCTTCTTGGATGCCTGTTAGAGAAAAGGGTACAGCTCTCAACAGGTGAAAGTATTCCTCGAGAAAGGAAAATCTAAGCAGATAATTCATTACTCCTATACCTCAGGCACAGCAATTCAGCTGACTCAAGTTATCCTTAACATGTTTGACCCTCTGGTAAAAGAGAGATAAAGAGACAATCACCACATTTCGATTCCTAATCATTTTATAACATAGTGTTAGAGGAGAGAACCCTGCTAACAATATGGACACAATACAAACCTCACAGAAGATCTGAGTTTAATTTTACTCTATTGACTATAATCCCTCTCTGCAGTCAAAGGAGAGCAGGAAAGTGTCCTTAAAAGACAGCAAAGACAAATGTAATGGAGAAGCTTTTGACTGTTTCTGCAGGATTGAACCCATGCACGGATGACAAGGATTTATGTGATTAAACCCTGCAGCTGATGTTAGCCCTTGCGAGCCCACTCTTTCCTGCCACACCTAGACGGCGGGAATGGGAATGAATGCTGCTTCAGTCCTGAGAGTAGCAGTCAGTTAAAGGACAACGGTTATCCAAAAGTTGTCCAAAGAATTACTCAACAACTGAAGCAGTTTCAGCAGTGTTACATCCCCTGAATGATTAGATAAAGCCAGCATCCCTCAAAAGAACATGAAAAAGCTACTGCTTTTCTATGTCCAACTTCTCTATTTCCATCTGGTTTACCAGACCCCACAACAAAACAGAATCTCTGCTGAAAACTAGAAGAATGTCCAAAGAACAGGCTAACACAAATGATTTGTAAATAGGCAGGTAAGGGAGAACAGGATACTGCATAAGTATTGTAACAGTGTGATAAACACAGAAAAGGATAAGCCCTACTCTGGTACGTGGACTGTTTGCAATAGGAAAGTAGCTAGAACTTGAATAACTGCAACAAAGTAGAGGAACCAAGACTGAAACAGAATCAAATGTCTTGGAAATTGTTTGAAGTAAACAATACAAATCCAGTATGAACCAGATAACTGAAGGAAGTTTCAGGAGATCCAGAGGAACCTTGCAAAGCCACTTGCAGCTAGGTAACTATATCACTAGTGTGGCTGAGTTTGCTTCAATATCAGAAATACCTAATTGTGCAACAGCAACATTGGGACCAATTGAGAAAGAGTAATTATGGACAGGTTGCTTATTTGGGTGGAGACTGAGTGGAGAAAGGAGGAAAGAGTGGTAGAAAAGAGAGTTAACAAACACAAGAAGAGAATAAGGCGTAAAAGTCAGAACAAGAGAGGGCAGGATAAGCAGACAGCAGGACTGTGGATGCATACAGACAGCAGAGAAGCTGACCTGTGGACCCAAGCCCACTGGGATGCTGGGGGAAACCCAGCAGGCTCTGCCCTAGGTTTATGTCATAAAGACCAGGTATGGGAGTGCAGGGAAAAACAGTGACAGAACTGCAGATTAGCAACAAGCAGTGCAAGGAGGTTTGTGAAGGGTAGCAGAACTGTAACAACAGTTGTGTGCAACAAAGAACTGAGAGAACTAAAACTCCAATTTGATTGTAATGGCATATAATTAATAGTGGGGAAGAGTGACAGAATTGTATATTAATAGTGATGTTTATTAATAGTATATTGGTTATTTAATAAACATTATAGCCTCTCATATCTGTTGCACCTCAAACCTGCACACTAAAGGCAGAGTCAAACACTGGTGCACAGTGAAAGAGCTGGAGGTAGGATGAGGTTTCTCTGCTCTCAGTCCTCTCTTAAAAGCATACAAAAGAATGCAGCAAGTGTTTGAAATTGTTTTTAAAAAGTCACAAAATACTCACTGCCACAGATTTAACTGCTTTAATTAGTTTCTTGCTTTCCAAATTTTTCAGTATCTTGTTGATCTCTGTTAAAGGCAAATTACTTTTGTATCTAATGTCCCTGCTCCAAATACCTGTTTAAAAACAGAGAAATGAACAGAAAATAAATAGACAGAACCATTTGTTTCTGTGCATACTCACAAACCAAAAGCCACAACACTGCTTAACTCACTTGCCTACCACAGGATGTATCCTTGATCCCTATCACTCCCAGCAGAAGGGAGGGAACTGACAGAGGGGATTTGGACAAAACAAACAAGTGAAAAAAGCAAGACATACATATCACAACCACCATACTGTCCTCTTGCCCTTTACCTCTCCTCCCAGAGCACTTACAAGCGGACTCCATTCACTGCCAACATGAATGCACCACAGAAACGCTCTTACTGACTAGTACTTCTTTGTAACTAACTAGTGTTTGCTTCAACAAAAATACAACAACTAGTTCTACCTTCTGACTCTCAACCACAGTGTGCAATGAACGCTAAGAAAGCCCTGTCATTAGCAGTGGTTTCTGCCAGCAGGACACCTGTTAAATCCTGGTTCTGCATTTTCTTTTAAGTAGGGAGTGTTCTGCAGATACTTTGGCTTGACAGTCCCACAGATAACTTGCAATTCTTATTCCAAGTCTTCTAAAAGAGCCCCTCCCAAAAGTCAACCAGGACAGGTTATTTTAACAGAGAAACATGTCACCTTCTCTTTCGTTTTTAAAAAAGCAGATATATGGAACATTAGCTACAGATCAGGTATGGGGACTCAAAGTTTTATATTTGTATTGTATGGGAAGAATTTACAAATTTGGATAGGAATGGTTCCATAAGCAAACAGTTAGTACCATTCACAATCATAATTTAAACTACCTTTGTTGCCTGCATCTTCTATAATTTGGTAAACCAGCTTCTCTTGATTGTCAGAGCCTTTCATTTTACTGTAAAAAAAGACATATCAAGATTTTTGAAAGGTCCAAAATTTGAAAGAAAATGGAGATTTTTTTAAAAACTACAAACAAGTACTATAAAACCCAAAAAACAATGCACAAAAAAACCCTCTACACAGTTAGTCAGCCATTGGCAAATATAATACATGATAGTAAACCTCTCTGGATCAAGTCAAGCTTGCCAGTGAGAAGCCACAGAAAAGAGAAAAGAGAAAGAAAAATGAAAGAATATGGAAGAAAAAAAAGTGACTAAGCAGGAATCACTCAACTTGTCATAACAATGGGGAACTTGGTGTCACATACAAACACAACTTCAGAAAGTCAAACACAGCACGAAACAGAATTTAAGATAATCTGTCTCTAGGCAGAACATCTTCAGAAGGATAGTAAAATGCTCCTAACTCTAGAACATGCCTTTTCACTGGTCCAAGAAAGCATAAACTCAGCAATCCTTTTCTAAAGCATTTGAAAGAAAGGATGATACACCTGCACTAAGGATAATTTTGAAGCATATTTCCTTCCAGAAGTATGTCTAGGCATCTTTTACTTAGGTTTACATAGCCATTGCAAGACATGGTTTGGAGGTACATTTTAATAAATCAAAGAGCATGAGTTCAAGTGGCCTCCTGGGACAGCTGTAAATATCAGTGCTGATCCTGTAACACGAGCAGTGAGGAAGTTCACAGAACCCCAGTTAGCAGAAGGTTTGGTCAGGCTTCAGCTGGGTTTCACCTGAGCATATACGTACATATGTCTGCAGAGATCACTTTGCTGTCATTTAGACCAGGAACTCTGCTAGGAAGTTAGAGCTATAGTCCCATGGCACCTTCTGCTCAGTAGAGAACACTACACCTAAAACAGATTTCAGGGTGAGCTCAGGGGAGTTAAATGTAAACAAGCAGTTATGTTCTGTGACATCCATGTGACAGAATCCACATTACACTGCTGACTGACTTCTCAGCTATGCTGCATGAGTTGCAGAATTGTGTTCCAAATATATTTATCCAGCAAACACAAGCTTACCTCGCATTTTGAGAATCTTTGATTCTATACAGGAGACCTGCATTGCTCCTGAGAAGGTCCAGTTGCCCCTAGGAGAGATGGGCACAACGCATTTACTTTTCTTCAAAGAGCTTGTTTCAGAAGGTGGTAAAGGATATTCCTAAATTCTAAAATAAAAAACTTATTTAATGTCAACTAAATAATAAAGAAAGAAAACTAACATTTCTAACTACTGGAAACAATAATAGCCCTGAGAATATTTTCTCCCTACAAGTACAATAATACTCTTGAGGATCTTTTTTTTCCTTGACATGTATCCACTCATCATCAGCTATCAGAAATAACAAATAGTTCCTGACCCTTCCCACAACATTTATGCACTTCCTATTACTTCTCCTAACTTTCATATGGTAGGAGGGATATCAAGTTCTTGTGTACTTTACTCTCACTTTCCAACAAAACACTCATTTGCATGACAATCCAAAAATCACAGTGGAGTTCTACTGCATAAGCTTTGCTACTGGAACTTGGAATTGTTCAAAGTTCTACTTTTTACTAAGTGGACATCACTGGAAAGCTGCCAACTAGGATAGGCAGTGACTCTCAGAAGCAAGTTAAGGGCATCTCTCACACACAGAAAAATTCTTCTGCTCTGGACACTTGTGCCTAGGCCAGGAAAATCCTTATTTCCTATTTTGAAGAGGCAAGCAATTAGACAAGCCTAAGAGCGTAACCCTGTATAACAGCATTAATTAACATTTTCATTGCCAGCTGATCCTTTCCTACAGTTACAATCTTGTTTCTTAGAGATTTACATTACCTGGCTGACTGAAGCTTACACTTCAGTGCTCTGCTACAGATGAGGTACTTGAAGATTAAATCAAAGTACCAGATGCCTATTAAGGCTGAGCTCTCACTGCCATTTACCCCCACATCTGAAGTACTTTCTAGATCTTCCCACATACTCCCCACTTCTAAGCATCAATTTTAAACAAATTCCAAAGACTTAACTATCTTTGAAGCCTCATTATGAAATCTGGACAGCCCTTTCAAAGTTATTGAACACACTTAGTAACATCTATAACAGAACTCATTTATAACAGAAAGACAAAAAAGAGAAAGATTACTTCCAGTGATACCTAGTATGGATCATAGGATCAAAGTTAAGAAGTTTCTTCAGCTAGTAAAAAAAACCAAACCCAAACAAAACAAAAAAAGCCAACCACCACACCTTGCTCAGTTTGGATACTTTCCACTATCCTTCTTTCTAAGAAGCAAGTTGCCCTCTTTTTCAAAGTGCTCTCTGGACTGCACCACTCCGACTATTTTATTTCCTGACTCCACATGCTCAGGAAGCAGCTAGGTATGGAACCAAAAGGAACCTTGATCTTTTAAAGAGCTGCTACTCAAGTTTACACCACACTGACCCAACAAGACTGAACAGCTACTCTCTATTCTTGAACACTTGGCCGGAGTAGCCGAGTGTGATCCTTGCTCCCATCTTAGGCTGACTCCTGATACAGTAAACAGAAATGCCCAGTGAGGCACGTGAAATTTACAGAAAATACAAAAAAATTCCTTGACATGTTTCACCTGCATGTTATCAGAGTAATCCACAACCTTGGGATTTTGTGAGGGGTTCAGAGAAGACATATAAAAGCATGGGCTAACATCCATCCTTTTCTCTCCAGCTAATTCATTCTCGATCATTAATGGGCCTTGTGGTTATCACCCGTGGCCATCTTTCCACCTGATGAATCCCTGCAACTATACTTGCACCCAACTGGTACTCTAGACCATTGTAACACATTTTGCTTTACAAAGTAACACATAGTGAAAAGACCAAAAAACTCTAAACACATCAAAAAACCCAAATGTCGTACTTCTCAGTGGTAGCTTCCTCACCCAGTGATCCACATCGATATACACCTCCATGTTAACTTTGTATTGCAGACTAGAAAGAGTCAGTTGAGGCACACCTTAATTAATTTTAGCAATCATTAGTGCTTATGGCTACCAAAAGTAAACTGTGGCAACTATATATCATGGCAAATGCTGCTAAATCCAACGGGATCAATCTGCTAGCCCTGCCCAACATGCAGACTGTACATACAGAGTATGTATGTACATGCTCTGGGTTGGCTGAGATAGAATGAGGAAGGTGAGATCCCCCTACCATGGAGAGCAGCCTGTTGATGGCCACAGCTCGCTGCTGGGCTTCCATGTGAGGCATGTCATTCTGGATCACCTGGTCTGTGATACCATGAGGGAATTGGTGGCATAGCTCAATAATCCTGCGGGAGGAGAAAAGCGAGTTTAAAGTCATGTTCTGTCGCACCTGAAACCAAATTCAAGTATTAGAGTCAGGATGGAAGAGAGTGACGAGAAAAACTCAGGGCAAAAGTATCCAGCGACTGTTTCTTGGTCATGTCTCTTGAGGGAACCCAGCATCTACTCCCTTGTGCTGACAAATACAAACCTGCCCCAGCTGCTGGACCAACTACCTCTGCCCTTGCTGACAACACTGAGTGTGGTGCTCTATTTTACTTTTGTGTTGTTTTCATTATTAACAACATGGATTTAAAGCTCCCTGTATGTTTTATTATACAAAAGGTTCCAATGGAAAGGAACTGGTGACTAGTCAGAGAAGGCAAATAGTGATGAAATACCTTTAAGAAAAAAAAAAATTCATGTAAAAAAACCACAATTCCCTTTTCCAAGACCAGAAAAAACACCAAGGCAGCCAAAGGTGACCTGACCTCGTCTCCCACTGCCACCTAAGCATCTCTCAGCACGAAATTCTCAGTACCTCAAACAACTGCAACCCTCTCCTTCAGCACCTATTTCCTGACCACACTCAGGCCTCGAACCACAGCCCCCAGGCCTTGAACAACACCCCTCAAGGCACCGGCACGCCCCACGCCTGTCTCCCCCACGCCAAAACAAGTCTCCCTGGCCCCTTGCGGGCCTTCACACACCCCTACTGCGTCTTGCCTCTCCTCTCGCCCGGCAGTCTCTCCATCTGCCACGAGAGAGCCCCCCAGGGCCGCCCGCCCCGCACCTGCTCTCGATATCCATGGGGTCGGGCACCTCCGGCTTTACCTTCACCTCCGCCATGGCGCGGCCGGCCTGGCGCGGCGAGATGACGTTTGAGACGGGCAACGGAGGGGGGCGCAACGACCAATGGGAGCCGGGAGAGGCCGGCGCGCGGCGGCCGTGGAAACGGGACGGCGGCGGGGCCGGGCGGGTGAGCGGGGCCGGCACGGCGGGGAGGCAGCGGGGCTGGCACAGCAGGGATGGAGCGGGGCGGGGGACCAGGCTGGGCCGGAAGGGGACGGAAAGCGGGGCCTGGCCGCCCTGTGGCGGGAGCCGGGCGCGCTGGGGATGCCGCTGGGACCGTGCGTCTCCCGCCAGGGATGCGGTCCCAGGAGGCTGAAACAGAGCACAGCGTGCCTTGGTCCAGGTGTGCCAAGAGCAGGCGGAGCCTTGAGGGAAAACCTATCAGCTCCCTCGGGTCAGGTAAAGATCTGATCCGCCCGTAGTTGGTGAGTGGATGTCAAGAGGATGGAGCCAGGCTCTTCTCGGTGGTGTACCACCTGAACATGAGGAAGAACAACTTTGCCCGTGCGGGTGATCGAGCACAGATTGCCCAGAGAGGCTGTGGAGTCTCCCTCACAGTACTCATCTCAAGTTTTGTTCACAGTTCTGCAACAGGAGAATGAGTTGGAAGTAGGATGTTGCCCCTTTTCAGTGTGAAAATCATGCAAATATTAATGACAAATAACAGTTTAAAGAATCCAATGTTCTCTCTTAAGAGAAAAAAACGAGGACAAGAGATCATGTTAAAAGACTTTCTTTTAACATGAGTATTTCTCAGTGCATTCTTCTGTTTAGGAAAATTATTATCTGCCTTTTTATTTTTCTATTTTAAAGATTGCTGTTGAGAAAAATGACAGCTGGCTCTGTCTCAGTTCCTCAGGTCATACCACTTCGAATCCCTCTTCCAGGGAAGGCTAAACATGAAATAGACACAAATACTCTCGTAGAAATAAAATCAGGTACGAATAAGTGTCTTTATTTCTGTGGTCGTATGAATTGTTTAGCCTCTATACTTTTCTTCACGTTTGATTATGATTTTTATGAGTGTGCATTTCATTAAGGAACTTACAAAATTAACCAACAGCTTTTGATGTGCCAAATATACTTGCGTGTAATTTTATGCATTCAAGTAATATTACCAACATACAAGTTATGTGTGTTAGCAGTCTTAATTGCTTCCAAGGTCGAAGTTTTAAGCTGTTACATTTTGCTTTGACTGCAAAAACAGTGCTTGAAAATATCATGTGCCAGGCTCACCCCCAATGTTTTCCTTACGTGTTTTAAAATGTCACCTTTCACCATGGCAGAAAATATCTTTTCTGTCATTGGAATGGATAAGCTGCTGTAATGTTTTCATACAAAACCATTGCCCATCTACTTTGATATAAGAAATGTTGCTCATAATGAAATTGTGTCTATTGAGTAACCGATATTTCATGGCAGAAAGAGTTTTGGTCCCAAACATTCAGTCATTTATGGAACTGCTCTATTTTGTTTATGTGACAAAAATCAAGCACAGTAGTGAGTACTCTGGAGTGCAGAGCTTGTTTTTCCAAGGTTGAATACAGTTTGAGTAATTACTTTCTCTGTTTCAGATACACCTGAAGTCTCTATTTATTACACTTTAGATGGAAGTAAACCAGAACTCATTAGGAAACCTGGCTATGGAGAGTGTAACACTTTTAAGTATAAGGGTCCTATCATATTACCAGTTGGGAAAATAGTGGTCAAGGCACTAGCAGTTACAAAGTAAGTAACTTATTTATTTTAGTCCTGTTTTGGCAAGGGACAGATATCTCAGTCATAGCTTGTAGCCATGTTGTTTAAGGCACTCCATGAGAAATGCCCCTTTCCACAGCCAGTTTGCAATTGAAATGATCTTTAGGAATTGCATTGACATTGCATTCTCATAATAATATTTATCCACCAAATGTTTGTGTGGTTGAATTATCTCTCTGATGTTTATTTCCTGGGCTGTGGGTGTGGGCCAATGATCCATAGAGGCTCTGGGTGAGAAGCTAATACTTAGAGCTCATCCTTTTGAGTGTGGTCATCAGAAACACCAGAGGAACCAGTATGGTGTTTTCTGGGGTCATCCAGTGTTTCAATGGATTTATAGAAGCTGGTCTTTCCAGCAACTTGCTTAGTTTCTCCCAAAGGAGTACAGAATGCCAAACCTCACAGCTTAAGTACAATGTTGGGTAAGGTAAAAATACAATACATAGAAAGAAAACTGGATTTTGCTGCACAGCCACTGACTTTGTCCAAACTAACTTCATACTTAGAGACAGAGAGAAGACACATAAATTCTCTGTCTGGACTGTGTTGCATTATCTTTTATTTCCAACAGAGCAGAAACTCCCACTCCACTTGGAGATTTGTGCTTGCTGTTCCCTGTTGTTAGCACCTGCAGGTAGCCTTAATTTGTGTTTGCGCTGGAATATAACAACATTATATTCCCTGTGCAGGGACATGCAAAACCTAGGCCTATGTGTATTTTCTTTTTATCACTACCTAGATTAACACTTGTTTCCAGTATGTTTTTATCCTGAGTGGTTTGCACATTTACAGCAATTTCAATGATACTGTTGTAATTTAACATGTATTAGTGAATTGAAGATTTTTTATTACCTAAATATTGCCCAGGACTATACTTATCAACTGAAGTAGTAACTGGCAACCTTGGAAAAGATGTTCAACCAGATGAGCCATGTTCATCAGTGGCTCGTTGCTGCACATGGGTTTGTGAACATTGATTTTCAGGGACTGCAGGAAGAGTACAGTCGTAACAAAGGTGTTTCTGGTAGAGTACAAGCAACCAAACATCCTTTTTTCTGTTGAAGATGATGACAAGAATTTTCTAAAAGATATAGCCGCACGGGTAAGTTTTAGCAATTGTAACCCCTTATGTGAATATAAAATATTATATATATATTACTTAGAGATTAAACTGTCTATACTATTAATATATTTATTTTCTCTGTCTGCCCATCTTTGCTGCTTTGGTCCTTTTTGTAATATTAAAATTTCAAGGGGACACTTTTTTTCCCCAGTGGTATTTTATGAACAATTCACATCAAATGTTTTAAAAATACATTTATAATATGAGTTTTTCAAATGCTTGCATTGAAAATAAATAGCCTAAATTTGTAGCAAGAGAGGATTTGAGCAAAAGCAAAAATTTCGTCTGGAATTCAAATGGAATTACCTTTTAGAATAAGGAAGGTGGAATGTTTACTACAAAATCAAGGAAGAATGGACTGAATGTGGAAATCAAGCCCGCCTGGGGTGAAACACCCCAAGACTTTCAAGGTATAGTATTACTTCATAAAACTGAGATAGTCTTCTGTTTTAGCAGAAAATAGTGTAACCTTTTCCTCTTGTATCAGATAGGTAATTTTAAAACCATCTCAGAGGACAAAACATCCTCTGCTCAACACTGCAAATAGAGCAAAACTTACCTTCCATACATTTCACATTACTTCTTAAAAACTTATTAAAATGTCATTAATTTCTCAGCAACATAACAAGGCCCAAGTCTGTATTTCTCTTTGTGCCAGAAAATGCTGTTAAATTGGTGGGATTACAAATCCTTTACAGAGTTCTTTACTATGTTTGCTTGCAGTAAGATTCCAAAATAAATACACAAAGCACAAATTAGAGTTTAACCCAGATTTTCGCAGTAGATAAAGTCTGTTATTCCATGGCAATGGCAATGGGACTGTTTAAGAGCAGGGAATTGTACTACTGTTTACTCAGTAATTTACTTTTAGGAGCTGGAGTTTTTCTGAGCATGAAGGAAGGAATAAAACTGTAAATAAAGAAAAATACAAAAGTAGGCTTTTTCAGAGAGACATGATTTTTCTTCTAGTTCAGTTTCCTGTAATTCCGTGCAGCTTATTTGAACCCAAAATCTGGATGTCAGATACATTTTTTAATATGCTTAGCGAGAGTATGTAATATTCATGTTAAGATATATATTAGCTGCATGAAGTGAATGACAGTGGAATAACAGAATTGTAATTTTAATCTTGGAAACAGAAAGAAAGACTTCTCATAGATCCCTGCAAGGACCACAGCTCCCTGCCAGTCATTTGGGAACAACAGAGTACAGAGAAGAATCTGTCTCAGCACCACCAACAGAATCATTACAGGTAAGCAAAGGGGTGCTGAAGAAAACTGTGTAAGACTGTCATCAGGACAGAGGTCTAAAAAAATGAAGATATGAAGATTTGTGATTTCTCAGATCTCTCAGCCTTTGTCTGTATTTTACAGTCCTGATTTAAATTTAATGGTAATGACATACTAGAATAGGAATGCCCAAAGCAGTTTACAGTTATCAGTATAGACAAAACCAGGCAAAGAAAATTAACATTCCTACTAATTCTTTTCTGCTATGTTACTGAATGTGCAATTAGCAAATACCTACTGCTGTATGTTGTCAAGTTAATATTCGAAACTCAGTATTCAGTAGTGCTGTCATGAAAGTAAATAGCAAGAGATTGATTTATTTTTATTGGAAGAAGCTCTGGGTCCTTAAGGCAGCTAATGGGGGAATCAAGTACAGTTGATGCTCCTTAAAGCAGTGCATTTCAGTGCACTGTTTCCTGTTGTTTCAAATAGCATCTTCAGCTGATTTTGCTACTTTTATATGCATTTTGCAAATATTTGCTTCTAAGGGCTAAAGAAGTAACTTCATTTCAGTTTGCAAGTTCTTCTGCAGTGACAAACCAGAAAAGCTTAGCAAGCACACAAGTGTCAAGGATCCAGAGGGAAACAGATTTCCTTAAGTAAGTGACTTCTCCTTTTAACATATTTGTCCTTCGGAAAGTGTCTGAACCTTTTGCAAGCAAGTTGGTAATACTGTGGGCCTCTATAAATATTAGGAAAGCAAAGACAGACACTGGCTCATAACTGAATAATATAATCTAGGTAAGGCCTTCTCTTAAATGTTGTTTTACTTACATTTTACCATACACAGTTATCAACTGTCTTTATCATCTCTTAAAAAAAATTTCTAAGACCTGTAGAGTCAGAGGATAAACTATCTTTTCAAATTATACTACAGCCTTACTGCTGCAGTGAAAACTGCTCACTGGAGTAGTCTCATAGAATAGTAATGCTTATCAGTATTGGAAGGGTTCTGTGATCTACATCAGTGGTTCCCCATGCTGCAGCAGTGAGGCCTGATACAGACTGCATGTCAGGAGACCTGTTTACCTCACATGTTTACCTCCTCATGGTGAGGAAGAAAGTATGAAATTCCATAGCAGCCAGAGAGCTTTCTACTCTGCAAAGCTGTTTAGAATTCAGAACTTCATATCATGAATGCTGGGGTATGGTCTGGTAGACCATCACAGCTTGGAAACCACAACTGAGAAATCAGTGGCCTAAGTCCTGTCACAACAAGTTCCAGATTATTAATTATTATGCAGCAGTGCAATACTAAAACAAGCTCAGCTAGTTTGGTCTTATTTTCAGATGTGCACACTGTTCTGCACCTCGCCTGTCTAATCCGTTGGCTCACTTCTGTCAGAAATGTGGATCTCCTATCCCACCTGTGCCGGCACATCGCTTCCCACTCCCTGAAGGAAGGCAGGTCAGCAAAATGTCGTAACAATCAACACATCATCTTTGGAGTAAACAACATCCTCTGCAAGTTACGCACTCAGTGCCGGCAAACCTATTACTTAGTCGCACTTTCATTTGGAAGTTCTGTTCTAATTGTTTTGTTCTGCTCGATACCTTTAGCAGTAGAGCTGATGAAACTCTCAAATGATGAGCAAAATTAACCATAGATTTCTTCAAGTGCCATGTTTTTTAATAGGGAAAACAATGAAAAAGTAAATTGTGTTTTATTTGCCTGTGTCGAATATGTGTCTTATTCCAATGCTAACTAGTGCAGTTAGTTAGCTAATAACTAGTGCTTATGTCATAGCTTTAGAAGATCGATCTAATATTCCTGAAACCTTAAACAGTGGCATGTGTGGGCATATGTAAGAGCACCAAGTTTTTACAGTGGTGCCTGTAACTGTCTTCCGTTAGCCCCTCCCTAATAATAATTAGATCAGATAATAACCTGATCTAACAAGTCAATGGTGTGTCTCCTTTCCTATATCATCAGAAAGATATCTTGCCTGGGGCAATGCTGTAGTTTTAAGTAATGACTGAGAAGATTCACTGCCTGTTTAGATTAGATTCATAATTCATCATCATCATCATGGCTAGGCTTCGTGAACGAAAATTTAGGAGATTCATAATTAGGAGGATTTCAATTACCTGTACATATTTTATAGTAGCATTTTAATTTTACTGAAAATTAACTTAGTACCTTTTCAGCATTGTCTTTCCAGATGTGTTCATATTTTCTCAATAGCCTTTGATCTTTAGGGATCAATATCAGCATCAGTTGTTGTCAGTTTCTTTGTTTCAAGTGACTTTGCTGCTGATGTAGACTCCAGATAGGAAAATACTGAAATCTCATTATAACTTCAATGATTTCATTGAGGTCCTTAACATGCTGTGTTGTGGCTTTTTCTTCAGATGGCACCATGTCTTGAATGCAGACATCCTGTGCCAATGAATACACCCACTTGCATTGTATGTGAGTCACCAATAGCTCCACAGCTGCAGTCCCAAAACAACACCTGCATAAAGGTAATTGAGAACAAATGTAACATAAAAGTGATTTAACTCCTGGCATGCATTTTTCTAAACAAATTACTTCATTACAAATATTTTGATCCAACTTGGCTTTGTATAATTATGAGAGCTTTAAGAGTTAGTAGGATTAAAAACACCTAGAATAGAACTAAGGATTAAAAGTGAACAACATAAGCTCAGGAATCCATGCTGAAGAGCACATGATGTAGCAGTGGAGTGTGGAGCGATGGCTCGCATGTTAGGTTAGCAGTTGGACTTGATGATCTTAAAAGTCTTCTCCCACCTAAATGATTCTATGATTGTGTGCCTCTATGGGTGGCATCGTAGTGGTGTCTGCTGTAGGCCCCCTCACCAGGAAAAAACAGTGGATGAGGCCTTCTGGAGACAGGTAGAAGTAGGTTCACATTTACAAGCCCTGGTCCTCATGGGAGATTTTAGGCACCTGATATCTACTGGACAAACAACAAAGCAGAGCATAAGCAATCCAGCACTTCCTGGAAAATATCAAAGATAACTCCCTGGCACAAGTGGTTGAGAAGCCAGAGAAGAAGGGTGCTCTCCTGGACGTTATACTTACAAGGAAAGAAGGCCTTCTTGGAGATGTGAAGGTCGAAGACAGCCTTGGCTGTAGTGACCACAAAACAGGAGTTCGGGACCCTGAGAGGAAAGAGCAGAGACAAAAGCAAGATCACAGCCCTGGAATTCAGGAGAATGGACTTTGGCCTCTTCAGGAATCTGCTTGAGAAAGTCCCATGGGATAAGGCCTTGCAGAAAGAGGAGTCCAAGAAAACTAGTGATGATTTAAGGTGATTCAAGGATCACCTCCTCCAAGATCAAGAGGAGTCTGTCCTTATGAGCTGGAAGACAGGCAGAAGTGCCAGCAGCCTTGCATGGATAAACAAGGAGTTCCTGTCAAAACTCAGATATATAAGAAGGAAATATACAGAAGGTGGAAGCAGGGACAGGTAACCTGGGAGGAATATGCAGAGGCATTGTTAGGAAAGCCAAAGCCCCTAGGAACTGTGTTGCCAACAGGTCAAGGGAGGTGATCCTTCCCCACTCCTCAGCTGTGGTGAGCCTGTATCTGGAGTACTGTGTCCAGTTCTGGGCTCCCCAGTATAAGAGAGACATGGACATAATGGAGAGAGTCCAGTGAAGGTCCACAGAGATGATTAAGGGACTGGAGCGTCTAAAGGAAAGACTGAGAAAGCAGAGACTGCTTAGCTTAGAGAAAAGAAGGCTCAGAGGCGATCTCATCAATGTATATAAATACCTGAAGGTAGGGTGCAAGAAGATCATAGAATCATAGAATCAGCTGGGTTGGAAGGGACCTCTGAGATCTTCAAGTCCAATGGTCCACTACCACCATGGTTACTAGACCATGGCACTAAGTGCCACATCCAGTCTCGTCTTAAAAACCTCCAGGGACGGAGAATCCACCACTTCCCTGGGCAGCCCATTCCAATGCCTGATTACCCTCTCTGTAAAGAATTTCTTCCTAATATCTAACCTAAACCTCCCCTGGCAGAGCTTAAGACCACACTCTCTTGTCTGACTGATAGGTGCCTGGGGGAAGTGACCAACCCCCACCTGGCTACCACCTCCTTTCAGGTAGTTGTAGAGAATGATGAGGTCTCCTCTGAGCCTTCTCTTCTCCAGGCTGAATAACCCCATCTTCCTCAGCCTCTCCTCATAGGACTTGTGCTGCAGTCCCTTCACCAGCCTTGTTGCTCTTCTCTGGACCTGCTCCAGCACCTCAGTATCCTTCCTGAACTGAGGGACCCAGAAGTGAACACAGTACTCGAGCTGTGGCCTCACCAGCACTGAGTACAGGGGAAGAATCACTTCCCTGGACCTGTTGGCCACAGTGTTCCTGATACAGGCCAGGATGCCATTGGCCTTCTTGGCCACCTGGGCACACTGCTGGCTCATGTTCAGCTTCCTGTCAATCCAAACTCCCAGATCCCTCTCTGCCTGGCTGCTGTCCAGCCACTCTGTGCCCAGCCTGTAGTGCTGCATGAGGTTGTTGTGGCCAAAGTGGAGGAAGATAAACCCAGGCTCTTTTCGGTAGTGCCCAGTAACAGGACCAGAGGTAATGGGCACAAACTGAAACACAGAAGTTCCATCTGAACATCGGGAAACACTTTCTTACTGTGATGGTGACTGAGCACCTGCACAGGTTGCCCAGAGAGGTTGTAGATTCTCCATCCTTAGAGATATTCAAAAGCCATCTGAACATGGCCCTGGGCAAGCAGCTCTAGGTGGCCCTTCTAGAGGGCAGAGCAGAGGGATTGGACCAGGTGACCTCCATATTCAAAAGCCATCTGAACATGGCCCTGGGCAAGCAGCTCTAGGTGGCCCTTCTAGAGGGCAGAGCAGAGGGATTGGACCAGGTGACCTCCAGAGATCCCTTCCAACCTCAGCCATTCAGTGGGATTCTGTGATAATAGCAAGCAAACATTTTTGGAAGGAGAAGGATGATGAAAGAAAATTACTATCTGGAGACTAATCAGATAACAAAGGAGATTCATAATGTGAGGCAGTTACCAGCTTGATGTCTGTATTGGGCCTGGTTGAAATGGAGTTCATTTTTCACACAGCAGCTCTCACAGTGCTGTGCTTTGCACAGGCAACTAGAAAGGTGTCCATAACACACTGGTGTTTTGGCTGCTGCTGAGCAGTGCTGGCAAGCACCAGCACTATCTCTCCAATATCTCCAGTAGGCTGGGGGTGGGCAAAATCTTGGGAGCCAACATAGTCAGGACAGCTGACTCAAACTGACCAAAGGGAAATTCCATGCCATATGGCATCAGCTCAGATATAAAAGAGGAGAAGGAAGGGTAGGGTGGGCATTCATTATTTACAATATTTGCCTTGCGGATCAACCTCTATGCGTGCTGAAGCCCTGCTTCCCAGGAAGTGGCTAGACATCACTTGCTGATGGAAAACAGAAAATCTCTGAGTTTTTAACTTTGCTTGTACACGCATGACCTTCACATTTGCTTTAGTAAACTGCCTTTATCTCGACTGATGAGGTTTTTTCCATCTTATTTTCTTCCCCTGTCCTGCTGAGGGGAGTGATAGAGTGGCCTGGTGGGCACCTGGCATCCAACCAAGGTCAATCCATCACAGTCCTTTTTGGTGCCCTATGTGGGGCATGAGGAATTTGAGATAAGGATAGTAATTGGAAGAGGTAACAGACAAAATATGAACTGCACAGTGTTAGAGAGTGGAGTGATCATGGGGAATTTCTCGTGTTGTAATTGTGGTGAAAGGAAGAGGGGTGGATTGTGTGTAAATCTTCCACTTCCATTCAGTATTGTGATGTTATTTTGACTTTAATGTGGATTTTAATGATAATTCTTAAATATGTGATTGACAGAGATACTTTGTTTTCATAGCAAGGATTTGGTAGCAAGGTGGGGGGCTATAGGGGGGGCTTCTCTGAGAAGCTGCTGGAAGCTTTCCCTTTGTCCAATGAAGCCAATGTCAGCTGGTTCCAAGAGGGACCCACTGCTGGCCAAGGCTGAATCAATAAGCAACAGAGGGAGGGCCTCTGGGATAACATATTTAAAGAGGGGGGGGGAAAGTTATTGCACAGAAGCAAATTGCAGCCAGAGATGAGAGAAGTGAGAAGTGAGAGAAGTGAGAGAAACAACTATGCATACACCAAGGTCAGTGAAGAAGGATGGAGAGGAGGTGCTCCAGGCACAGGAGCTGAGATTACCCTGCAGCCCTTGGTGAAGACCATGGTGAGGCAGGCAGTCCCCCTGCAGCCCAGAGAGGTTAATGGGGAAGCAGCTCATGGAGGACCCCACACTGGACCAGATGGATTCCTAAAGGCAGATGTGCCCCCATGGGAAGCCCACATTGGAGCAGGCTCCTGGCAGGACCTGTGGCCCCATGAATAGAGCTGGAGCAGGTTTGCTGGCAGGACTTGTGACTCCATGGGGGACCCATGCTGGAGTAGCCTGTTTCTGAAGGACTGCAGCTCGTGGAAAGGGACCCATACTGGAGCAGTTAATGAAGAACTGTGGTCTGTGGAAGGACTCATGTTGGAGACGTTCATGGAGAACTCTCTTCCCTGGGAAGGACCCAATGCTGAAGCAGGGGAAGACTGTGAGGAGTCTTCCCCCTGAGAAGGAAGGAAGGTTACTGACTGTAACCCCCATTCCCCATTTCCCTGTGCTCTTGAGGAGGGCAGGAGGTAGAGAATCAGGAGAAAAGTTAAGCCTCAGAAGGAGTGGGCAGTGGGGTTAAGATCTGGGTTTATTTCTCATTATCCTACTGTGATTTGATTGGTAATAAATTCAGTTAATTTCCCCAAGCTGAGTTCTTTTTTCCCATAACAGTAATCAGTTATCAGTGCCCTTATCTCAATTCATGAGCTTTTCATTATATTTTCTCTTCCCTGTCCATCTGAGGAGGGGAGTGGTAGAGCGGCTTTAGTGGGCACCTGTCCTCCAGCCAGGGTCAACCCACCAAAGGTAGTTTATAGCCATTGGCCCAAATGGAATGTTTTATGGTAGCCCTGATGTAGGTGCAAAGGCAGACCTGAACTATTTGGTGGCAACAATCAAAATAGCAGTGTCATTATTCTTAGCCCTGGTAGAAACTCAGTTGCTAATAGTGACTGTGCTAAGACCTTTTAAGGATATTTTAAGGCACCTAATGATATGATGGTATTGTATTATTAACAGTTATTATATTATTAATAATTTTCCTTGCAGGTACTGGACTGTCTGTTTTTCGTGAGTGTAGTGACTAAGCAAACTGACACTAGTATATACAAATATCTGGAGCTATTGATACTGCATCTCCTGAGGAAACTATGCCATAGTTTTAAAAAATTAGTCACCAAGATACACAGATTTGTGATGACCAGGCAATATGGCCTAACTAAAGTGTGAAACCTACAGCACAGAGTTTAAGTATCTCTTCTATCTGCAGGGCTGAATAACCACAGCACTTTGTAAGATCAAGTCCTCTTGTTCTTTTCGTTGTTTACAGTTTTCAAATACTATGTGAAATGTATTCTTTGTCTGTTTAAAAGGGTAAAGTAATTTGTCAGGTGTGTGGCACAAGAAATCCTCTTCATCATAAACACTGTGCAACTCGTGAAAGCAAACTGCCTGAAATACAGACGGTAAGGCTTCTTGCATCAATGAAATGAAAGCATAACATTCTTTATCTTTGGAAAACTGAAGGTATATCCCTGTAATATATCCCTATATTACAAGGACAGAGATTTCCTCCCCCATGTCATATTCAAGCCCAGTACTGCCACAGATGCTCCATCACAAACGTCCAGCTAAACAGAAGTGTATCATGTACCTTCATGTTTCTCCCATGGAAGTCAGGATTATGAATGCCATTGAGAAAGCTCAAAAGGCTCTTAGAAAATGGGTAGTCTTGACTCCAAGGAAGTCTTGTTTTTGTTCAGATTATTTTCAATTGCAATAGAAAAGTTGAGTATATACATGAGGAAGATCATTCACACTGATTTCAATTATTTTCTGAAAACAAAATATGCTTTTACATTATTTTTCTTATCTTCACTTTTACATTATTTTTCTTATCTCCATTTGCTGCCTCTTCTATGTGCATACAGCTAGTATGCTTGTATTTGGCTGTGACTCTGCACAGAGGTGAGGAAAGCGGTAGTAAATGTTACTTATGGTAACTTATGGTACATTTCACTTCTCCACGTTGTGATAAATACAGAAATGAGAGAAAAATAATGATTCGCAAGTTAAAATCTGATTATAATGGCTAACATCCTGAGTTCTAAAACTGTTGCTAGAGGCAAAAGTCTCTTGTGTAGCCACTGAAGTGTCATTTCAAAGTGAATTTCAGTAGGATTCTGTACTTACCTAAGACAAATATATGTTTAGCTGCTTCACTGAATGTAGACATGTAGATATGTAATATGTAGCTGCATATGTAAGTTAGGCATATGGAGCATTCATGTCTTGTAACAGCTAAGAGAGAAAGTTAATTGCTTACTAAGAATTATTAATAGTAATCAGAAATTTTACTAATAATATATATTAATTAGTGATAAACATTAGTAATTTCTAAATAATTAATAATAGTAATTCTGATATTATTATTAATGGTTATTAAATAATATAGATTTAGAAGACATTTAGATTTGTGCCTTCGTAAATTTTATCTTCCAACTAAACCCTTAAATTACTTAGTTTCAGTTGAAATACAGGCCACAGATGAAAATAGGGCTATTTCATGTTTGCTTACTTGCTGTTGTGGTGTAATACAAATAATTTTCCTCGGGTTGTGTTCCTTATCCGTATTCCTGACTTGCAGAGAAAATAAACTGCATAAGCCTTGAAGCCAAACCTTACAAAGCAATTTTAAGTCCTATTTGTCCTAACTGGGATCTATACTAAACCTCTAGCAGTTTCAGATGAAAAACCTATCTTATTTGCTTACCCTTATAATTTGATTGTAGTAGAAAAACAAAGTAATATATAACTTGCATATAAGGTAAAAGAGTGCAAAAAGAATATTTATACAGCAAATTCCAAACTGTGAGCATCGCTCATTACATCAGCTGAGATGCAATAGCCCTGTACTCAGCCAAAGTAACTTATCCATCAAAGGTTAAAGTATAGGCTAACCTAATGCAAGTTTTCCCATAACTACACTGTGCTATAACCACCTATACAGGCAATTACAGGTATGAGATGACGCATGCAATCATTTTGGCTGAAGACCTCATTAACTTGGGTAAAGACAAGTACTTAACTGCTGCTCAATAGAGCTTGTGCAAACAATTTCCCCTTCTATAGTGTTTCAATCTAAGAACACACTCAAGGAGAATTTATTTTCTGTTAGATGAGTGCACATAAAATTTGAAACACTATCCTATATCCAATAACCATTGCTCCTGTACTGTACCAGGGAATGCGGGGGGTGGGAGTGGTAACAGAATTGAACTGGAAAGAATTGCAGTCAGTATTCAGTGTCAGAGCACCAGACTAGTAATTACAGGGCTTTGTCAAATAAAATAAGTAATTTTGAAAGTATATGTTAAAACTGAACGTACCATAATGCTAGATCTGTCTGAAAAAATGTTTGCCTTCATGGTATAGTGTTGAAATATCTGAAGATTTATTGTGTTGCAACTGCCTGTGTAGTAGCAATCTGGTATCCTGATTAATATTCCTAATCTAACAGTTTTAGGGAGTGGTACTTTACTTCCTTTTAATTCATTCCTCTGCTCTTATCATTCCTGAACCATGCATCATATGCTTCTCTAGTGACAAGTGTTGCATTGAACTTTCCAGCCTGGACCTCCTCCATCCTACTTTGCTTGTTTCAAGTGTGGTACAAGCAACCAGCCATACGCTCGCTTTTGCCTGTCCTGTGGTGTTTACATAGAGCCCCCATCAAGGCGAGGCTCTCCGAAAGGCAGTCTTATGGATCCTGGGGACTCACTGGGATCTTCTGAAATAAGACACACAGTATTACAAAGCCAGGTTTCAAAACAACTGAAAGGCTGGTCCATTGTGGGTATAGATTGGCACAACTCCATTCATTTCCTTAAGACAGTGTTGTGGTCTTTGAGCATGAGGGCAAAACCGAGGATACGTTTGTTCTGCTTTCTGCTGAAGAGCAGCGTTAGCCCAAGGCCTTAATCCAGCCTCATCCTAAATAGCAAGTGAGAAACAATCAGCTTTTCAAAACACTTAGCTCTTTAAGCTTATTCTATTAGTTTTGAATTATTTGTGGCATGCTGATACAAGATATTCCTTCATACAAATGTAACGGTGTTTTTAAAACTCTGTTTTAAGAAAGACCACAATATTTAGCAAGACCAGCTTTTGACCTACAAAAGCATACAAGTCTTCTGGCAATTGTGAAGAATTTTGACTTTGCTTGAATATTTGTGATAAGTTGCATTGTTCTTACAGACTGGTAATTAAAATCAAGAATTGTTAGTGATTCTTCCTGATAGCTTTTTCATTCCTTTACAATTTTGTGTACTGTTCTAGTTAAGTTATGCTTGTAAGCCATTTAATTATATCTGATTATATTACTTAGACTTTCCCTTCAACCCCCCAGGCTAAACAATTACAAGCTCAATTTGCCTGGCAACCTCATCCTGTTTCCATGACCAAATCAAGGCCAGAACTAACAGAAAGAGAAGATAAAGGAACCCAAACCATAGGACTTTTTTACCCGTCTAGCAAACAGTTGGAAAAGAAAGAGCTTGAGCTGATTTCACAAAAAGAAAAGCTGGAAAAGATGAGTGATCATAAGCCTCTCCTGACAGCCATTAGTCCTGGAAAAGGTTAGAAGTTCTGATTTTATGTTTTCTAAACAACGTATGACCTTGTTCTTTCTTGAAAATATTATAGTCTATGGAATGTGGCATCAGTACAACACTGATTTAGATCTTTACAAGTCTTTCTTCCCACCATTTACAGTGACTTGTAAATGCAGCGCCTTACAATTCAATCACTGATCTCCATCAATAGCTAAAAGAGAACTGTCAGCTATATCAAAATTGTGGTTACTGACCCCTGTGCAGCCTTACTAATTTGGTAGTAGTTTGATTTCCTCAGATCCCACACAGGGGCAGACAACCTGCATTTGAATTGGAAACCACTGAACAGCCACCCCATCTCCCAGCACCCTCCGATGTGAATTTCAGTTAGACCTGTAATGGCACCTGCAGGGAGTATCAATTAACAAAACTGAGGGGATCATAGCTCTTGAAAATATGATGAAGCTTGTCTACATGAAAAACTTGTTTGGGGTGATGTTGTGGAGGAAATTTTAGAAGTTTTGGAAGCAAAGAAAACCTAACTAGATGAAGGGATTCTTAACAGGATTACAAAAAATAGGGTTGGTAGAAACCTTGAGAGCTCTTGTAGACCCCTTCTTCCAGCCCCTCAAGGGTATCAGTACATCTACATCACTCATTGAAGAGTCTGTCCACTCACAGACTGCTGTTCCACTCACAGACTGCTGTATCAGTACTGCAGACAACTTTGTTTCACAGTGACTTTTGTGGTCAGTTTGTTGCTTGTGGAATGACTTGACTGCTGTCATTAAATGCTCATAATTTTTAGAGGTTTTAGTTTCACTATGCTGGGAAATCTTCAACTTAAGCTTTCTTGATCACAAACCCTTGAAGACAGTCCATCAGTATTAATTAGGCATGTAACAAATGGCCCAATTGCAAAGTTGTCTTTAATCTCACAGGGCAGTCCAGCTGTGCAATCCATAGGACAAGTTAATTTAAAATCATTACAGCATCAAAGCATTGTTTGGAGGAGCAGTTACTTTTTCAGATCCTGTTTCTCATCTCTAGCTCTTCTACAATTAGACGTTTAACCTCTCAGGCTGCTATCGGAATTAATTAATTAATTGGAATGGGTAGAAAAGGTTGCTAATTAATGTTAGAAATTCCTCTTTTAAGTCTGTGTATCTATATCCACATGCACTCTTACTTTTAAAATAATCACTAAGAAAATCTGTGTTCCTACTCCCTTGTTCTGAAATGTGGCATATTCTCTTAGACATCACTGTAGGAAATACAACACTTGACTCAGCATGTCAGGAAGCATAATTTCATCAGAGATAATAAAAGATTGGCCCATAATAGTGCCAAGAGAAGACTAACAATAACGTTTGTATAACTCTATCAGAAGTACAGCTCTTGACTTGTGAGTGAGAACTGCTGTCACTGGGAAAGGTTGGGAAGAAATTCTGCACTGCTTTTTGAATTCTGTTAATCCATTTAGCAGAGGTAACTTTGTTGAAGTTGCACTGTGTAATGTATTCTCCATTAGACCCGGCCAAGGACTGAGGAACACGTTTCATTCCATAAATAAATAAACATCTCTTACAGTCAGTTCATGCTATTCCTTTCCTTGATGCTGAGCTGTGTACATGGCTTGAAACTATCTGTATCAACAAGACTGTACACTATCACCCAGGAAAATCTTCTTTATATATGCCAAATATGACCATTATTTCTTCAAATAAAATACTATCAGACATTTGATATTAAAGCTTTTAAATACAAGTGATTAAATAAGATGTGTGGGGGTTATTATTTCTTGACCATATCAGCCATTAACTAACCTTCTTTCCTTTTGTGAAGATTAAAAAAATTACAGAGCAGTTAAGAGAGGGGGAAACGACAGCAGTACCAAATCACTAATCCTCTGGTGTGTACTCTATTTCTTTTTTTGCTGTACTTTCAGTCTGTTATGAACAGGAGCCAAAACATTTACCAGGTAAACTTTACAAAGAAGTAAAGTTTAGAACATTAAATCAGTGTGATGTAGGTGTAATCAACTATTGGCAGCATGGATTCAAGTATTCCATCAGTGCTGCCAAAAACTCCTTTGACTTATAATAAAACCATGCAAGAATATGTTTCTAATCATCTGGATTTTTTGAAATAATATCTGGGGATCTAGTTATGAACCAATTTATTGCAAATATTACTGACTTCTCTGGATAGATTGCTCATCAAGTAGTAGTCTAGTTTAGATTTTTTAATTAATACTTCCTATTTGTATTAGTTTTTGTTTGTGAGACCATGGCAGGGAAAAATTTATATTGTTCTGTGGATCTTTCTTTTTATATTCCTTTAAAGCTGCTTAACAAATAAGACTTGCTGTTTTAGTTTGACACACCAGTTCGATCTTGAAAGTGTCTTCCAAGCACAGAAGTCTGTGTGCACTTGCCTTCTCTTGTAAAAGTCAGAGCAGCACTTTCTTTCTGGCTTGGTTTCTTTACACTGTTTGGGGCTTCACTTAACTTGAAGGAAAGGATAAGGTCAGAACAGCTTCACTGTGTAAGTTAAATGAGGTTACCAAGCCTACACAATTTATTTACAATGAAATTAATCATGCTGTGTACTTTACATAAGTATGCTAAAAAACGAAAATAAGCCAGATCCTGATAACAATCAGTTAAGAATAAGAAAAAGTCCTTTTGTTTCTTTTCCTGATGAAAAGAGAATGTAGCTCCCAAAATGCTTGGGCAGGAGGTGCAAAAAACTCTAAATGGCTTAAGTTGAGTTTTTAATCCAGGCGCATTCAGCCTCTCAGATTTCATGCCTTCTATCCACATAAAGGAATGCTGACTCTCTCCCAGAGATTCTGACAGGCAAAAGAGCAGGAATGCTTAAGCTTTTAATAAGCTCTCACATATATAATTGAAAGGAATTTATTTGGAAAATAACTTACACAGACCAGAATGCTGTATATGCTAAGTTTCTGTGTCTGCAGTTTTCAGATTTGGCTTATTGTTACCTGTCAGTTGTTCCAAATCAACTAAAAACCGGTTCAATAATACACAGTTGCTTAATTGTAATATTTTACTTTTTTCTTTTCTTATGATCTGGATTAGTGTGAGATTCTACCTTCACATTGGACTAGTTTTGACTCCCAAGGAACATCCAAGATATAATTTTGTTGTGAATAAAGGTGCCCTAAGGATGAATTATAACCTATGAATAAGATAATGTTTCACCTGGGTTTTTTTAGGGTGTACCTTCCTTCTCATTTTCTTGATTAGATGAACTTTCTACCAAAAAAATTCAAATTTTTTTTGCATCTTGGTGAAACTATGCTATCTTTTAAATCTTCCATCACTTAACTAGAAGAAATGTTAATCACATTTTAAGGATTTTTCTCCTGCTTAACTCTCTCTGATTAGGTTACTGGAGAAAACAGCTGGATCATGTCTGTGCTCACCTTAGAAGCTATGCTCAGAACAACCTTGAATTCAGAGCACTGATTGGAGAACCTCGAATGGGAAAGGTAGGAAGGAGGTTGTGAGTAATATCTTCCTATGAAGGATCATGAAAAGATTATTGTAGCTGCTAGATAAACTCTGGAAAAATAAATGTCTCCCTTTTCTTTAGATGTTGACCTGTTTGTGTATGTAATTTGTCTTGTTTTGTTGTTCTATTTTTTGCTCAGTCTTTTATTGAAGATTTTTTTCTCCTTTCTTTCCTATTGTTAATTCTATTCTTCTTTTACCTAACAGCTGTAAGGAAAGTGAGAAAGCCCTTGCTCAGCTGTTTTATAGTACCCCACAGAAGGCAATCAAGAAGAGATCAATGGCATCTATATAGTTGCTCAGTTAAATAAGCCCTGCTAGAAATGGGATTTCAGTGATGTGCTCGCCTCTGCTCCAGGCTGATAGCAGCAGACAGCAGCTATTGTCTTTGGCTATACAGTCTACTTTTACTGTGAACTATACCAGTTTTACAGGAACAGAATAGTGCTTTTCTTACTGGAGAGGTAGTCTTCAGGATGTCACCAAACTGCATTAAAATGATTAAAGGGGTGACAGCAAGAAGGTGCAAACTGGAAATTCTTCCCACAGAGTCCTAGAAGATAGGGCTGGTATGAGTGAGACAACATTTGGTCTCTGACTTGAGGGAGGATCAACTGTCTAAACTGTTCCTGACTGATATTTCTCTTGAGGCTTTTCAAACTTACCAACAATGGAGATTTTGCAATTGGCCCACACAGTCCTTTTCTGCACTCAGCTATTGTTGCTATTCAGCTGCAGTATTGTATTGCTTTCTTTGGTAGCTGCATCCTCTCACATTGCCACAAGTGGTTGTGCCGGCAGCACATTGCTGGAAGCAAAGTCCTGTGAACAGGATCAGTGACTAGCCTAGGCTAAAAACAGCTCTGGAGGTAAAAAGGGGCAGCAGTGGTAGTACAAAGTAAGCTGGCAATGAGCAGCTGGAGGTAGGATGCAGGCAGAAGTGGGTTTGGGAACTCCTTGAACTGGCATAATTACTGAGAAGTGTCTGATCTCAATCTCCCCTGTTACAATTTAAGCTCAGTATTTCTTAGCCTGTCCTAACTGAAGTGACACACCAATACATCCCCTCTCCCCCAATTTTAGCACATAGAAGCAACTACAGAAAGGCTCATGAATACTGGGGGTCAGAAAGGTAATTGTCATTTGTCAAGTAACACTTTGGGGAGGGATTAGACTCCAGTAGATACTCTGCACCTGAATCTATATCCACTGAGACCTACTGTCCACCAGTATGTTCAGAAGTTGTAGTACAACTATAACTAGAATATCTGCTTAATAGAATTGGAGTATAGGTCCACTGCAACTTGTTTCCTTTGCTAGAGGATTCAAAAGGATAGGCCTGAAAAATATAAAATTGCCTAGAAAAGGCTATTCCTGCTGCTTCTTGGCCTGTTGTCATTCTATTGTCCTGAAACCACTGCCCCCAAAAGTAACAGAAATGGTTCAAAGCAGATGTTAACTATCTAGGTTTAATGCCACTTTTTCAGTTTTTCATTTGGATTAGAAATATAATAAATAACCTTATCTCAAAATTTTCAACCAGCTGCAATATAAGTTTGTGAGCTTCATTCCACTTCTTTATAATCCTCCTTGAACTCATTTTTGTATGACTTTGATAGACTTGTTGCCAGTAGTACTGTCTGAATGAATTGATATACAAAGTTCCTCACATTTTAATACACGCTGTGCTTCCACAAACTGGCGTTTCTAGAGCAGTAACCAATTCTCCTGGAGTTGGTAGTCCCAAAAATGACACAGCCTTCCATGCAGCTGCAAAATCTTGGTGGAGAATGACTAAACTATCATGAAATTTAGCCTCATTACACCTTTTGGATTCACTTAGCATTTCAGTTATTCTGAATTGCTCAAAAGACACCTACCCCTTTATCAGTTACATGGGAAGTGTTGGTTACAGTATCACAAGCAGGCAAAGGCCATGTGTGATTTTGTGTATTGGCTGCATAAGAAACATCAGCATCAAGACTTATTCCTAAAACTCTTTCTGTGTATTTTTTTTGTAAGAGGTACTAATGGCTGCTCTTTCCTTCTAGATTAATTCTGCTACCATCTGTGAGGATGACTATGAAGTCACTATTACACTGAATTATGTTCTTGCTATTAACAAGGTCAGTTCAGGGGATGAGGCCTGTTGATAGGCAGCTGGCATAAAGCTGTCATTAGACAGCAAGCGTAACACTGATACATTTTAAATTTGGGTCTAAACAAGAAATTCTTTTATTCAGAGCGTGTTAACTTATCACTTTAGAGAAAAAAATCTTTTTCTTTCTCTGTTGGAGCTGGATGAACGGGTATCTTTATCTGATTAAGCCACACTTCATGGTTATGTTGCTATCATCTTGCATTTCGTTAGTTGCTATTAACATTCTTCTTTCAGCTGATGTTGTTTGATGATTCTAGCTTTTGATGGTGAGCTTTTGATCTTAGATCCTGCTTCTCTTCAGCCTGCAAACTGTGCTCTTAAGAAACAAGCTTAGTAATTTTCAGTAGTTTGGAGATAATGTTTGTCGGAGCTCCTGTTAACTGTATTCAGAATTTGGAATCCCTATCTCCAGAATTACCTTGTTCCAAAATCCACCCTCATTTCCAGAGTTTCAAAGATGAAAATCTACTGTTTCAAAAATCCGAAATTCAGATTATATCTCTTTTGTAGAAACTTAGCAAGCTTACCTTGTGATGTGGGACCTGAAAAGGTATATCACATCATTTCAGAAGTGAGGAGTTAATCAAATCTCTCAAGTGGTAGAAACACTTTCATTTGGATAAGAATCTTCATTTCTTTAAGTCAGGTTGTATCACCTTTTTTTTTCCTAAATCAAAACAAATTTTAGAAAAAATTGCTACATTATATTGCCTCAAAATTCAATGTTCAGTTTTTTTTCCTAAATCAAAACAAATTTTAGAAAAAATTGCTACATTATATTGCCTCAAAATTCAATGTTCAATTACATATGATAATGTCTTGTGGTAATTTGACACTGATATTAAAAGCCTATGTATTTTCCTATATGCAAACAGCACTGTTTTGTGCCACAGCAAGCTTATAACAGCATTACATGATAATCTTATTAACTGCCTGCATTTGATGATTCTACAGGATATTCATACTAATAAACCAGTGAAGTTCAGCAGTCATTACCTGAATACTGTAACAGAAGTCAGAAATGGACAGGATAGGAATCAGACCAGTTTTGGTGAGATTTTTTTTCCCCTGTCTTTACAATAGACCATAAATATAGCAGTCAGGAATAAAGAAGTAAAGCTTGGAAGCTTAGACACTGAGGTGGGTAAACTACTATATTGGGATATTCTGTACCTGCTTAACTTGATCTTGAAGTTTCAAATTGTGTCCAAGTTGAGATTTAAGTAACATACAGACTCTCCCAAAAATTCTTAGGAATCCTTCATCCCTAGAGAGCAGCTGAGACCAGTTAACTGCAGCCATAGCTCATAGCAGTTTTTTTATTATAGCGATAAAACTTTAGATGTTTCCCATATTCTTTTACAATAGGAGCCATAAATATCAGTATGATCTCTGCTTGTGAGCTGTGCCACAGACTTCAGCTGGGGCATATTTGGCAAAGATAAGAAATTATGAAATACATTAATTCTAGACCTAGTTTTCACAGATGATGTTAACTTGCATCTCCCGTTGGTGTCAGTAAGAGCTCAGCATTTTAGGCATCTCATATTGGATTTAGATTTTCATTAAATCAACTAGTTGTAAAGTCAGCATTAGAATTCAGAAATTGCTATAGAATCATTTGACATGCTTCAATTCCCATATAGGTTTCATCCACTTTGTGCTTCCAATCTGAGACTTGGCAAGAGGTGGCCATGGCGCTGGGAGCTGGTTTTTTGGAGTGTTAATAATGTGACTGTGATTCCAGGCACTTGGGTCCTCACATGCTGCATAATTTCCTTCTCAACCCTCCTGCACATTGGATAGATTATGTCTCTTAAAAATAATGGCCATACATATCTACTGATGATCCTCTAGTCTTGTTCTTAAGTATTTGGAAATCAGACTGCTTTGAAAAATTATAAGGTTTTTGGACAAAACAATTCATGAATCTGAGTCAAAACTGTTGAATAGCTGCAGCTAGTTAGAAAAGAAACCACCACCCAAACTCCACATTTCATTGAATCTTCATTTCAAAATAGCAAGTTTTTCAGACTGCCTGAGTATAAAACTTTTGTTAAAACCACTGTGATCTGCAACAAATATTTCATCACTTTCTCATGTGGAAAACTGATAAATATTGCTTTAATTGTGGATAAATTATTTCCAGACCTCTCCCACAAGTTCTAGTTAGGATACTGACTTTGCTTTGAATTAACACTTGTTTTCCTTTCTGGTAGGCAAAGATGATTGCAATCTTTTCCATTCAAGAGGCAAAATAAAGAGAACAAAGTCAAGAACACTTACAGGACAAGAAGATAAGCTCTCTGTAAGTATCTTCTGCAAATACAAGAAAAAGTATTTATAGAGCAGCACTAACATGAAGGAGGGCATTTAAGGGTTAAAATATGCCCCTTGACTGGGGCGGGGCATAAAAGTCCAGCTTAATATAAAACCTGAACATTGGTAACTGACATTTATTACAGAACTGAAAATAACTATGTTTTTTTCCTACAAATAGCTTAATTAGATTGTTTCTCTCATTATTGAACGCGTTGTATTTTACCAATACCCGTTCTACTTTAGGCCTTAGGTTGTCCCCCCAAGTTCCTCAAAATGATCATCTCACTCCATGAGGATCAACACGACCAAGTCAGATATGGCAATGCACTTTCTGAGCCCTTTCTAATAACTAATGGTGTGAAACAAGGCTGCGTTCTCGCACCAACCCTATTCACAGTCTTTTTCAGCATGATGCTCCAAAGGGCCATGGCAGACCTTGAGGATCAAGACGGTATCTACACTCGATACCGTACTGATGGAAGCCTTTTCAACCTAAGGCGACTGAAGGCCCACACTAAGACCTTAAACCATCTTGTCCGGGAGCTGCTCTATGCTGATGACGCCACCCTTGTCGCCCACACAGAAGCAGCTCTGCAGTGTTTAACATCCTGCTTCGCAGACGCTGCTGAGCTCTTTGGGCTGGAAGTCAGTTTAAAGAAGACAGAAGTTCTCTATCAACCGGCACCTCAGAACTCTTCCATCATCCCCATATCACCATTGGCGAATCAGTGCTCAAATCAGTCCAGCAGTTTAATTACCTAGGTAGCCTCATCTCCTCGGACGGTAAGATTGACGGAGAGATAGATAACAGGTTAGCAAAGGCATATAGTGCCTTTGGAAAGCTTCATAAAAGAATTTGGCAAAATAAACACTTGAAGAAAAGTACAAAGATCAGTGTTTACAGAGCCATAGTGCTGTCTACTCTCTTATATGGATCTGAATCATGGGTCATCTACCGCCACCACCTGCAACTCTTAGAACGCTTCCATCAACGCTGCCTTCGTACAATCCTAAACATCCACTGGTCAGATTATGTGACTAATACATCTGTTCTAGAACAGGCAGCAGTCACAAGCATTGAGGCCATGTTGCTGAGAACACAGCTGCGTTGGGCAGGGCATGTCTCAAGGATGAAGGACCACCACCTCCCTAAGATCATGCTTTATAGTGAACTTGCCTCTGGCTGCCGCATGAGAGGAGCCCAGAAGAGAAGATAAAAGGACTCCCTTTTATCTTGAGATGAAACAACATCTCAGCCTTGGCCATATTGATCAACATAACTGGTCTACTCTGGTCTCCAGTTGGGAGGTCTGGAGCCACACTATCTGTAACGCTACTGATGCCTTTGAGAAAGCACGCAGGATCACTCTCGAGGAGAAAAGACAACGCAGAAAGAATCGTGCCCTGCAGAATATACCACCTAAGGAGTCTTTCTGCTATGCCTTTTGCAACCGGACGTGTTTGTATCATATTGGCCTTTTTAGCCACCAGCGCGCTTGTAACAAATGTGGGTAGAGCCCTTCCCAAATCTTCGTTCGCGAAGCCTAGCCATGATGGTGATGGTACTTTAGGCCAAAACACTGTTGGAGACTGATTCTGTTATAGGTTTTCTTCAGAAGCAGTATCAGATGAAGGCACTGTCATCTTCCCTTGACTTTACTATGTTTGACTCCACTGATGTACTGTGCTGGAACTACTGTTGGCACAGTATGTCTATGAACTAGGAGGGAGAAGATGATCTACCTAACAAGCTTTTAAGTCAACTCCATTTTCCCATTAAGCTGAGATGTCAGCATAATTGAGGCCTAGTTTAATTCCAGAAGCAAGGCTTCACTTCCACTAGAGACCAAACTTCCTGAAAGAATGGCCTACTAAACCGATTGTCAGTAATGACATGGAAAGTTTCAAAAGGGAAATGTACATTAATCTAAGCTTGGAACAGTTAGCTATCCCAACAGGTGGGAGAAGATACACAGCTCTGTGATATGAGTCCAGAGATAAAAATGCTTGGAGAAGAACGAGGTGGAAGCCTGGGAAGAAATTAAAGGTTTTACATTTTATTGTTTGTTGTTTTAAGATTTAGTAAACTAACTTCTTTGAGAAAAAGCATACGCATTTTTTAAATAAAATACTTTCACAAATTCTGGAAGCTTCAAATTTTAATCCTAAATATAGCACTTTTACTGGGCTGAGCAGATCTTTATACAGCCCTGGAGAGCTGCATTGATGTAAACCTAATATTTTTCAGACACATTTGCTGAATCAAGACCTCAATAGTGAGGTATTAGCCTGGGTTACCAAACACTTGCTGATATTGAAAAAGACATTCCCAAAGAAGAGTCATGGATTAGCAATAATGAGGCTCAGATACATTGCATTCAAGCCACTGTGTGCATTTTTCACCTTTACTCAAAGGCAGGATATGGCCTAGTTTTCACTATGTGAAATGTTACTGTCTGTGTCTCTACAGCCAGAATCTAGACAACTACTGGATGAACTGGGTCCAAATGGAAAAGGAAGAATCACCTATATAGAACAATTGCTCAGTGAAGTAAGTTATTGCTTGCTGAAGTTTCCCTTTTCAATTCTTTGACCATTTACTGACAGAATATTAGCCTGGTATGCAACTTTAGCTTTATGCCTAGGAGGCAACAGTCTCGTAATAGTCTTCAGATTAAAAGAGCATTTTCGAGAAGATGCGACCTATTTTACATTTATATATGTTCTCCCCAAATTTCTAGGGTGCATAAGGCATTCTTCTCTGTTTGTCAAGGCCAAGCAGAAAGTTTTATAGTTTAGGGTCAAGTCCTCTCTATAGGAAAAAAGCAAGCATAACCTCTAAGTTTTTGCTGTGTGGTAGGGTAAGGTGCACCCTGACTGTGGAATCTGATTTGACTGCTATTATATACATTACTCTGGTCTTGAGCTAGGAGATGACAAACATTTTCAGAAGAAACATGAAGAAGCAAAACAACACAATTTTAACATTTCTCTGTCTTGAGCATAAAGCCCACTTGCCAACTTGAATTGGCATAATATTAAAGCAACATGGAAGTTGAAGAATCTGTATGGTTTTTAACAGCTCACCTTCCCTCTGCTGTGCATTCTAGGGAGCTGACCCAAACTGCATCAGCGACAAGGATCAACCTGCTCTCACAGTTGCTGTCCTTAACAAGCACACAGAAGCAATCTCCCTCCTTGTGCAGAAAGGTGCCGACATAGACCAGCAGTCAGGACTGTGAGTGAGCACTGATTCTCTGCGTTGGGTATTTTGAAGTTTTACCAAAAAAAAGCACACATGCTCCAATTTTAGAACTAACCTCCCACCCCTCCTTTGACACAAATATGTAGTTGAGGAGCTCCTTTCAAGGACAGTATCCACAGTTCTTCTTTCAGCTGGCAGTTTTGAAGACTTCTCGTAACTGCTGTTACAAAAGCTGCTGTTCTATTCAGTTCCTTCCCCCATCCATTTATATGATAAACCTCACTAAAGCCTACCACACTTCTAGCGTATTCTGTATCCTATTCATTTTCCTTAGTTTTATATGCTAAGACATGTACTGGGATAGTTTCCTTTGGTAATAAGTACATTGTTCTTTCCTCCTGTGCAGGCACAACAACACAGCTCTCCATGAGGCAGTTCTGCTTGGATTGGAGGGACAGGAGAGCATCCGAGTCCTGTTACGGTATGTACTGTAGCTGGGCTTCTAGCTCAGTTGCAGGCTACCCACAGCCTGCCTGCACAGACCTAATTGGCACTACTGAAGGGCCAGAGCCTGTCCAAGGCTCAGTGGTCTTATCACTGTCCCTGCAGGAAGAGGCACACAGAAATTCTGAAGTTACTCCGCATCAACATTTACCTACAAGCCACTTCACAAAGTCCAGTAACTTGAAATGAATTTAAGTATTTGAAACCAATTTGTTCTTTATTTACAGCTGCAATGCAAACATACAAAAGAAGAACGCAGAAGGGCAATCAGCATATGATTTGGCTGTTACAACTGGAAATAATGAGGTTATTTCATTGTTCCAAGTAAGGTCGGACAGAGAACATTGAACAAACTTATGAAACTCAGGAGCACTGGTGTCGTCAACGTGTTACTACAACAACCTTTTTCCCAAAATAGAGCTGGAGGTTCCTTGACTTTGGGAGCATGTAATCATGTGTGTTCAGTTCTGTCGCAAAATTCACAACCCTGTACGATCAGATTGGGCCCTGTAACAGTCAAATATTTTCTCCAAGATTCCCCCCATTCCTTTCCAGCAGGTCAGAGCAGTTTCTGACTGACTGCACTCTGTTTTGCAAATTTCTTTTCCTTTCCAAACTTGTGCAAGGAAAGGGACAAACCAAACCTTCCCAGGCACAAATAAATTTGAATGTCTTTGAAATGTCTTTAATGCCTAATGAATGCTGCTTAAAAAAGTTTGACACTTGGGCAACAGCACTGAGGCTGATGATCTTATTTTCCCTTTTGATGTTAAAACTGCATTCAGTGCAGCCCATTGCATTGAAGGTGAGATTCCTTTCCTCCAGAAAATCAAGTAAAACTACTTTGAATTATACCAAAGCTTAGTGTGCCTGGTATCCTTGTAAACTTGTAGTTGGCTGCTGCCTCCTGTTGATCTATGTATAGATAAAAGTTGAAGGCAGAACAGCAATGTTATTAGCCACAGTCCTAAATCCCTGAAGGATTTTAAAAAATCCTTCCCCTTTTCATGTCCCAAAATATCCTAAAGCATTGGTATATCCAGTACAAAAATAGAAATGCCTGTCAATTCTTGCCAGAAATATGTTTTAACACCAGAGCTACCAGGATCTCTACAATACAGCAATATCTCTAAACAGCTGGGTTTCAAAAAAAAAAAAAGAAAAAAGAGAACAAGTAAACCTACAAGTAGTAATCCTTAATAAAACCAACAGAAAGATTAGGAGAATCCGTGCAGAGAAAGATTATGTATGCAATATATCAAACCACAGGTACTTCCTAGACCGACTCAGGTGAGTGAAGCAGAATTCAGCCTGCTTCTCAAGACAGCCAGTCTGGAAGCAGCCTTGGGAAACAGCTATTCAGTCACAGTGGCAGTGCCACAGTACATTTACAAGAAAGATGTCACTAGCAAGTGTGAAGCTGCAGCAGTCTAGGCCAGATTCTTTATTTTAGAACGTGTGCTCTTGGCTGCATCTTCAACCTCGGTCATCTTCTGAGAAATCTCTTTTTTCTGCAGAAAGTGAAAATAGTACATTACTGCCTACTACTAAGTAGAAGACAGTATCATCGAGCTTCAAGGGGAAATCAGGCTACATCTCGCACAGAACAGAGACTGAGGAATGGGCACACCACCTCATCCAGCCCCAGTCTGGAAGCAACAAAGCACTTTGGCAATGCAGTGATAAGGAACAAGGAGTCCAGCTAAACAATCCCAAGACTAGAAACTAAGTAACTCTTCCAATATTACAGGAGGTTAGAGATACATTACGGTCTCTGTGTACGCTGTGTACGTACAATTGCCTTTATTATTCGCATTTTGTCCAGCTTCAGGAACTCCTGTAGTGTCAGGTTAGCAGGCTCTTTCGGAAGGGAAAGAAAACCACAGCCCGCAGAGTGCTTTTTGTGTTCCTCCCTGAAAAGACGGGGGGGGGGGGAAGAGAAAATGGAAGACAGTAGCTCCCAACAAGCCACACGCAGCTGTTCTCCCCTGCCGAGCACCTCGGTTGCCAGCAGCGCTTCCCGCTGCCGGAGCGGCGCCGCCATCGGGAGCGGCGCCGATCGGGGAGGGGGCCAGGGAAACCACCCCGTACTCACAGGGGATCGTCGTCGGGCTCCCACCCCTCCAGCTCCTTGAGGCAGAAGAAGCACTGCGCCACGTCGGGGCTGTTCTCGCTGGGGCAGTGCACGAAACCCGCTGCCGCCATCTGCGGGCACAAGGAAGGCGGGAAGGTCCCGTCAGCGCCTGCCCGCCCCGCTCCCTCGGCCCCGCGCTCCCGCTCCCGGCTCACCCGCTCGGGCGTGCAGGCGCAGCCCTCGGTGAAGGGCCAGTTGCGGAAGGTGGCGACTCGGGAGGAGACGAGGTACAGCCGCCATTTCTCGGGCAGCACCGCCGGCCCCGCGCCGGCCGCCATGTCCCTGTTCAAACGGCGGCGGGCGCGGAGCAGGGCGGGAGCGGGGCGGTTCTGCCGCCCTCCAGCACCAGCGGCAGCCTTGGAAATTCCGAAGAGTCCGAGAGCATGAGCCAGGAGGAAAAAGAATGTTTTGTTTTCTGTGGGGTTTCTAAAGCCCCCAGCACAAATCCAAGGGGAAGAAGGATAAGTTTGCCAGATCGATCTTTTTTTTTTTTTAATTACACTCCTAGGAAGGTGCCATGGGTTTTTGTGCTGACAGAGCTGGTAGAGAAGCACAGCTTCTTCAACAGGAAACTCTTGCCTCCTGTTGAGGCAAAGCCCGCTCAGGGATGCTCCCGCTCCTCCGCGACAGTGGCTGCTTGTTCCTGCCCCAGGCAGCCGCCTTTCCACTCCCGCGGGCAGCGGGAGCGGCTGAGCTCACTGTCCCTGCCTGGCTAACGCTGCCTGTCTGGAGAAGAAAGCAGGACGAAGCACTCTTGTCTCGCTGGTTTTGCAGGGACGACCTGGCTACTCATCTGTCACAGCAGCGGGAGCTCAGATTCCTGAGCTGTGTGATGCAGCAGGCAGTGTTTGCTCAGTGTCTCCTCCAGAAAGAACGCAAGGGCTAGAGGGAAGCAACTCTGCGGACCAGGTTGGCAGAGACAAGTGATAAAGATGGCTTAGCTCAACCACTCACGAAGAGCTTATCATCACAAGCAGGTGGGTCTGCAAAGCAGCACATCCTCACACTATAGGTGGCAATGAATGGACCAAGCAGACTTTTTGGAGCAGGTGAGGTTTCACCTTCATCCTCTAGGAAAATTTTGTTCTGTTAAACTGAGCTATGTTTGGCAACTCTAATCGCTGCTACAGTCACTGCACAGGTCAGGGAAGCGCAGAGTAGTCGTATCATAAAGCAGGGTGGATGCTGGCTCTTTAATCACAGCTAAGGTAACAAATCACCCTGGTTTCCAAGGCACAAAGAGGGAATCGGAGGCTAGGAGCCTCATCCCTTGCAGAGAAATCCATGGCCATTCAAGCACTGGCCTTTAAGCTTCTCATTATTCAACATTATGGGGAGGAAACATTATCTTGAGAGGACCCTTGAAGTGATCCCTGTGCAGCCACAAAAGAGAGATTGAGCTGCAGCAGCTATTTTATAGCTACTTCAAAGGCTGCCAAGTTCTGGCGCTGACCTAGTGAAGACAAGTAGAGCTCCCTGGCAGCCCTGGTGCATTTCCCCAGGTTATCAGATTGCACACCTGACTTCACACAGTGCCTGTCAGGATGCTGGCCTCAGCCTCCTGTCGTTGGGACTCTTGCTGAAAGCGGGGGTGAATTCCTGCTCACCCAACAGTACCTCCGTGCTCACCCCTACAGCCTGTAGAATAAAAGCAAATGTTTCCTACAGCTTGAGTTGCCAAGAGAAAATAACATGCGAATACTGCAGTTTTCACCACTGGTTTTCAGATCTGATTTGCTGGGATCTCTTTGCAAGTCAGAAAGTTCTTGGGTCATGGCTGTTCACCTTTACCCTATCAGTGAAGTGATGCTTGAGTCAGCCACACTTGTACCCACCAAAGCCATTAGGATCATCAGGGAAGGATCTCATAGTAAGCAATTCAAAGGCACACCACATCTTCACAGGCAGCACGAATGAACAGGGTGTGCAGTTCATAAAAGCACAGAAGGTAACACTTAATCTCCCAGTCCTGAGAGTGTGGGATATAAAAAGTATAGCTGTTAACTAACTAATTTTCCCAGAAATATGGGCAAATTATTAAGAAACATGCAAAATAGCAATACCGATCTCCATTCCCTGTAAGCTTTACTGAGCTCATTCTTACCAGTCTTCCTGAAAAAGGAAAACAGCTGAGGTGCAAAGGCTCAAAGGCATTTAATCACTTAATTGCCTTTGAGGATCTGGGAGTAAATGAAGCACCTGGATAAGACAAGCTGTCTGCAGCACAGCAGGTATCCCAGGTCTGTTATAACACCCTCTTCACTTGGCATTCTCCCTCTGAGGGACAAAGCCAGAGAGATATAGGCACAGATCAAGCAGGTGCTCAAAATCTTCCTGGTCACCTTTGAGAACGCAATGCAGAACTGGTAATCTTCTTCAGACTATCCTGTATCTCCTAATTCTGGCTGAAAAGGGACAGTCTGCTAAGGCCTGCATGGGTGTGGCTTCTGTGCAGGTGTCCAGTGGGGAAATAAGGAGTTTCTTGCCTGGGTCAGCTGCCCACACACATCCTCTGTCGGCCATATTTGAGTTTGCTAGATTTCAATGAAATATGATGGAGAGACAGCTTAACAAACAGTACAACTACAGGTAGGCTTTTCCAAGGGAAGGGCTTTAATTCATTCATAAAGACAGGTATTTTTTTTCTTTCCAAGTACAGCTAACTTGTAACATAAGTAACATCAAAAATTTTCACAGTCATAAAGCAGGCAGAAATGTGCATGAATGGGCACACAATCCTTGGATGGCCCGTTTTTCCCTCCCACTACCACTGTTTTTGTGTTGGTGATGATGTACGTTGACTACACAGAAACATACTTTGTGTCCCTTTCTCTTCTGTTACCAAAATGAAGACTGTTAAGGCAACTTCTACTGTGGCCAGGTAGCCAACAGGTACACACAATGGATTAAGAACAAAGAAGTCACATTTGGTGTGTAGCTCTTTGTGGGCTTGATGTGAAAGGAACATCACTGTGGATGTGATCCGTAGTTAAAATGCATAGACTGACCTTCCGTCAGTGCTGCTTTCTGTTCATCTGCAGTGAAAGTCAGGGAGAGAGAAGCCACTAAACTGCATAAAAGGAGAAGAGCCCACTACCAGAGAAACCATTTGGGGTTTGAATTTTCTTTCGTTCTTGGTTATTCCTATTTATTCTTTGCTCTCCTTTTTACTTATACTTAGAACCATGAAATGACAGCTTGGTGCTTCCAAGAACTGGATCTGGCCTACCTTCTCTTCCCTTCAAGCTGCAAGCAGATTGCTTCTACAAATCAGCCTGCATTTCAAACATCACCACACACTTTTCTGAGTTTTTTCTATCCAGAGTGCCTGTAGCAGGAGGAGGTGGATGCTGGAGCCTTCAAGGCCAGCTCTATGGTTAGAGGTGTGCCAACAACTGTGTCAGCACCAACAATGGCAGAGAGGTTGTAAGATTTCAAGGGGCTGATTTGGCAGGTATGGTATCCTATCTTGCCTAGATACAAACCCACATGACACCTTGTTCCTAAACACAAAATACTGTGCACTGCAAGAACTTCACACTTGAGCACAGGGTCAACAAGGCGAAAGGAAGGCAGCAGAGAAGGAGCAGAAGAAAGGTGTCTTCTCTGAGCCTTTTATTTGGAATCACGTGAATTCACACACTCTTTACTATTCCTAAAACATGGTTCCAGTACTATTGTTCTGGCACGTGTAGAGCTTTCCTAAAGTTACTGCCCAGCTACATGCACCAATATCTCATTTCTCTTCACAGACTCAAGACATGGTTCCTAGCAAAGCAATCAAATTACAGAAACATTGAATGATTTAAGTTTAGAGGTTCATTTTCATTCATAAACAAAAAATGAAATTAAAAACCTGCAGCATTTTTTTGACAGGTTTCAAGATTTGAAATTCATGGGGCTCCTCTGAAGTGACAAATATTTTTTTGCTTGTTTGTCAATGAGGCTCTTCAAAGTAACAGTGCCAGGAAAATTCCCTGTAAACAATTTCAGTCTTCCAGTGGTTTCAGCATATCCCAGCTGGCATTTTCAGGCCTCTGCCCTTGGAGCATAGGAATCAATCCTCTTGGATTGCAGTTTCAGCACACAACATAGCACTGTTGAAATCCACTGGTGTGTTCCAGCTCTCATGTGACAGCCAACATCCTGCACTAAAAGCTGTGGTAGTTTTTTTGACAGATTGGGCTTTTCAGAGATCCCCAGACAGCTCTGACAGATTAGCGCCGCAGCCTGAGAAAGAATGCATGCTTACACTCCTTGCTGTCCAAGGGGTAATATTTATCATAAAAATCCAAAATGTATTCCTCAGTCTTAAATCCAAACTTCTGGTAGAGCAGCATAGCAGGGTTGCTTGCAGAGACGTGAAGAGTTACGTCTTTGCCCATGCAGGTCTGCCAAGGGAAGGGGGAAAGAAAAAAAGAAGATATCACAGTGAGAGAATGAGACAGCCTCTGGGGGAATGCAGAGGTGAGGAGATTCATCAGTTCAGGTATTCAAGTTACTGAGGAAATGTGAGAAAAGCTGGAGGCCCCGACACAGAAATCATCACACACAGCAAGAGCAAAGGCAAAGGGAACACTGCTATTCCTTCAAGCCTTTGTTTCTGGGAAACATGGACTCTCTGCCAATGAAAGCAGGTTTGGGATTATAATTTGTCATCTTTCCATTGTCAATTACTAAAGTAATTGTTAATTAAAAATAATCTCAGTGTACAGCACTGATTTCAGATACTTAACAAAACATGACAGAGGATCAGGCACCTTACTGCACTCCTCCCCATCAACAAACAGAGCTGAGCTCTCTGTGACCACTGGAGCAGCCCCAGGGCATCTCTGGGCTGTCACACTAGAATTCCTATCTATTCCACCCAGCTTCTCTCCCACCCTTCAGGGCACAGCACTCCACCTACTGAGAAGGCAGGAATCCAGTTCAGACAGCAAACAGCATGGCTGAAGTTACCTTAAAGATACCAAATTATTTTAACTAGCAACACCGATAAAGACGCTGAAGTAATTTTTTTTCTGCTTTCATCAAGTGTTTTAATAGCATTCTATGTATATGGAATGTATTGTAACTGTAAGTGGGAACAGTAAAATCCTTTAGAAAATTTCCAAGGCAGAACATTCAAAGGTAAAGCTCTCACAGGGGATTTAAGGAGGGAAGGAAAAGAAGAAATAATTCAGAGCAGGTTTTTGGGGAAAAGGAAGTTTGAATGAGATCATTAAGAAAATGCAGTTTGCTCCTCTGGGCCAGATGCATTAGAGGATAACGTCTGAGAGCAAACCAGTCACTACTATTTGCATCAAAACACTTCCTGTTAAGTTATGATTTTCTCAAGAATTCCCCCCCCAACCTCAGCCCATTGATCCAAAAGTAAGGGAACTACTCTTAATCTGAACAGCATATGAAAGTGTCTCTAGCTATAGAGAGTAAACCCCAAGCCCAAGCAGTGTGCGAAGCAGCACCTACAATCTAGTGTTTGAGGAACAGAAGGTCACAACCACCTTTTAAGCTCCTACATGGCTAAATGCCTTCTACCACTGACAAAAAGTCAGCAATGGAAAAATAAATCTAATGTGAGCCAAACATAGTGCTGATCTCATTGCTAGTGAGCCTAATCAGCCTCAAATCTGCTTGGCTTTCCTGAACTTGGTAATTTTATGCTAGTCTACCTGCAAGCAGGATTAGGTTAATTTGATGTGATACATCCTACAAAAAAGGTGTAAGGATTTTCTACAGCTGACTTGTCAATGCATCCCAACTCTGCTGGAGAGACAGTCTTCCAGAGTCCACCTGCTGGATCCCTGCAAACCTCGGCACATTGCTCGCACGTGTTCTCACTGGGTGTTGACATCTCACATCAACAGACTACAGCTGAGGGCAATTTACTTCAACACACAGAGATGCTTGAGAAATGCAAGGAGTGAATTTAAAGTATATTGGTTAGTGGCCTGTGTCAACACATAGATAAAAGAGGTGGACACTGCAGAGAGCTGTGCAGGTAGAAGAGTTACCCTTGGATGGTCCAGAGGAGCTACTCTCAGTGAAAACTGCTTTTCCAAAGAACAGATCACTGTTCTTAAGGCTCTGCCAGCACTCCCTACCTTTCTTCAGCCAAATAAATAAGAGAAAAAACATTTTCAATTATGAGTTTTGTTAGTGCAGCTCATCTTGACTAAAACAAGTTAAGAAGTGTTTCCTATTGGCAGCTCTGCCATGAGAGTTCAGGGAGTGGTAAAACTGTGGGTCCTGAAGAGGCACAGTTACGCTATGAAAAGGACATATATCTGCATTCTTACTCAAAATTAAGCTGGCTTTCCTACAGTTTAATTCAAGAAAGTAAATGGAATTAAGACCACTTGAATAACAGTACTGATTCAGAGATTTAATGATGTTTAACTACGTTAATACCACCCATTTAGTTAGCTCACATTAATTATCCCAAGTGTTCCTGTGGAAGAAGGCCCAGTACAAGCTAGTTTGAACAAAGTGAATGAGGTTGCACGCACTCTTTATTTTCAACTCAGCTGTATTTGAACCAGTGTATTAAAAGTCAAAGTGAATTATTAGATCAGTAATTGATTTAATGCAACAGCCCTGGTCATGGAATAAACCTCCAAGTGTAGCCAAGAAAGCTACAATAGATTCTAATTGAACCTGTCCACTATTATCTCATTTTCTCCCTTAAACTCCACATTTACAGTATTACTTTTACATGAACTATTGACCAGTGAAGAACACAAAGTTAATCCCAAGCCATTCAAAGTGTACAGCATCTTGCTAATTCTGAGGACCTGACCAGTATGGTTGTTCTTCTAAATACATTTTAGCTTCTGCTTTGGAAGTTATTTCCCCCCATAAATATTCACACTGGCTGCTGACAATCTGTGTGGGAGTGTAAGTAGAGAAAGGGAAAGGTGAAAGAGCCAGAAGGGAAGAACACTACACTACTTACTCTCTAATATTGGCATGTGTGCACACAAGGAAGAAGGGAGAGCTAGTTCTTTGGCAGAGTCATGGGACCGTTTGATTACCTGGATAAGATGGTAAATCATGAAGGTTGCAATCCCAGCTCTTCTCCACTCAGGGTGAACTAACAGAAAAGAGATGTAAGCTTCATTGTACTTCACATCTGGCACCATAAAGCCGAAGGCAATGATAACTTTCTTGTAAAGGACAACAACACTGAAGTCTGGATACTGCAAGCATTCTGACAAATCTATTCCTACAGAGAAAGGGAGAAACAGCAGCTGAAAACATTGCAAACCACTTGTATGGAAATTCCAGGGTTTAAGGATTCTCAGAAACACTCACTTGATCCCCTCCTTTTTTACCTTTATTTCAAAGCTCTGATATAAAGAGATCACAGAATCATAGAATGGTTGGCATTGGAAGGGACCTCTGGAGATCATCTGGTCCAAAGCTCCTGCTAGAACAGTCCTCCACTACTAAAAATTATGCAGTCAAATTTCCTGCATTTTGGGAAATCACAGGGGTTGGGACACCTAGAGTGCAGGGGATAAACCTTGCCTTGGGAAAACCAGCTGCCTGGTGTCTCCCCTGCTAGATATGTAAGGTAAAAGGAGATGATTCAACAAAACAGAGACAAAATACGACCTGATTACTACCAGTGAATCTTGCATGGAGAAAGTAACAAAGCTAATTTCCTTTCAAATGACTTAAGGATGAAACTAAAACTTAAAATTTGCTCTCTTTGGAGGCAGCACACATGAAACTGGGCTTCAACTCTGGTAGCATTACCTGACTATGGTTCCTATCTCTTTTCTCCACCTTGCCTTGAGCTCCTACTGCTTCCTCTTGTACATACTCAGCTGCTTGTGGAGCTGCACTGTGATACCTGACCACAGCTTTCAAGGTTATCAAGACATCTGCTTTTAGCATGCAAATTCTCTAAGCTGGGGCATGAAGCAGCCTCTCAGGCAGTGGTGCTTCTGTGACTCAGAGGCTGGACACAAACACCCGAGGCTGGTGACTTCTGAGTGGAGTTTGTTACCTTGCCTAATCACACTGCTGCTGCAGTCCTAGAGCATCTACACAGCATGTTAGTGTCAAACACTGCAGTTCAAGACACTGAAGATGGACTGCTTGGTAATTTGAGTGGACAGACCCTAAACAAGATGCAAGACATAGTGGAGATGTACCAAAAATACTTTCAGCCTCAGGTTGGCAACCGCAAATATACTTGGAATGTGGGGTAACAAAATAGCAGAGTATGTTTTCCGGTAATCACTCTTGATGAGATGCAAGGCTTCATAAGGTACAAGGCTTCACCAGGCACAAATAAGTGGGTGAATTATTGTCCTGCTTGATACTAGCTCCTGGGTGGAGCAAGACGTGGGAGGAATTGATTGGCAATAGGGAGCTGTGTTAATTATCTCAAGGCTGCAATTGCCTGTGGAGTGCCTTACAGCGTGTCTGTACAGGAACGCTTTCTTGCCTTGAGTACTGGCGTCTATGAAATGGTGCTGTCTCCTCAGCACACAGTTATTCCTGTAGGAAAATGCTTAGCTCACGATGGTTTACCACTTGTCTGCTCAGGAGATGTTTCCCATTAGGGCATGAAGGCACAAGATACTGGGAGAGACAACATGGGGGAATCTTGCTTCGCAACAGCTCGTTTGTGGTTACTACCTGCAAACTTGTTTCTGCCTTGTGAGAAGCAAAAAGAGCTCTGACTTGAATGATTTGGAGGCGTAGAACTAAGGTCTGGGCTCATCCCACATGGTGAAGTGCCTAGATTTTATGAATTCGGTGAATGAGAGCATCACTATTAGGCAACTTAGCACACCTGTCATTCACTGATGATCCCCAGAGCCCACATGCTCCAGAGGCCTAAACTTAAGCAGAATTATAGGTGTTTTTCTAAACAACAGTGCTAGTTTAATGAGGTTCACCCAGCTGCATATCCCCACCTGCCCCCCAGGATGTACCAGCCCATTGAAAAGCTAAATCCTTTGCAACCACAAAGACACTGGGCTTTACCTCCTGAAGCATCAACTCCTCACTTACCTCTCCTGCTAAAACAGAACCAGGGTGCAATGATCATATCCCAGCCTCAGAAATTTTTCACCATAGAAGAGATTTTGATTCCTGTTTGGAGACTGATGGGAGTGTCAGCTTTCTGATTTAATGATGAACAGTTCAAAGTCACCCACACTCCTTATGTTAAATAAAACAGGGTGAGTCCTGAAGAACTTAATGAAGGTGCAACGCAACTTGGCCAGAACTTCAAATGCATTATCAGGAGAGGAGAGACTATGACAAAGAGCCTCTGTTGGGATTGCAAGTGTTTCTCATGAGCTCTGAAAGAGCTTGTGAAAAGAAAGGTGTGCAAGGCCCTGAATTGTACAATTTGGACAATGAGTAGCACAAAAAGCTCTGATCCTGACTGCAATATATGAGCACTGCTGAACTACAAACCCTGCTGAATCACTATCTGCAAATCAAAACATAAAGCGAACAGTTACTTGGAATAAAGGTGTGACTGTTCGTACTGGGCCTTTCCAAATTAGTCTGCTGCACTGTCAAAAGCTGATCTATGCAGATGAACATCCCTATTATTATTTCAGAAGAACTAAAGACTGCAGCCTCATGACAGCCCCCATAAAGGGCAGCCACTGTCCCAAGAGAGCCTACAGTTCAAGAAATGACACAAAAATTCAAGCCCAGTACATACTGAGGCTTGAAGAAATAAAGGACATCACAGTGGAGCCTGCAGTTGTAAATGCAATTCACAGAAGCACAGAATACCCTGAGTTGGAAGGGACCCACAAGGATCATCGAGTCCAACTCCTGTCCCTGCTCAGGACAACCCCAAGAGTCACGCCATGTGCCTGAGAGTATTGTCCAAATTCTTCTTGAACTCTGTCAGGCTTGGTGCTGTGACCACTTCCCTGGGGAGCCTGTTCAGCACCCAACCACCCTCTGGGTGAAGAACCTTTTCCTAATATCCAACATAAATCTCCCCTGACTCAGCTTCGTGCCATTCCCTTGGGTCCTGTCACTGGTCACCAGAGAGAAGAGATCAGTGCCTGCCCCTCCGGCTTCCCCTTGTGAGAAAGCTGCAGACCATGATGAGGTCTCTCCTCAGTCTCCTCCAGGCTGAACAAACCAAGTGACCTCAGCCGCTCCTCATATGACTTCCCAACTTTCACTCCAACATATCCAGCTAATGGCTGCTAGGAAGAAACTTTCTCACAAAGCTAATGAACAGTAGAACTGTTTACTTCAGCCCCTGATTCTGAAAAATGTTTCACTGGGTGCTTAAATTTAGTTAACTTCCAAATTATTACACTACTTCTATTGGCACCTATTTCTGTAAGTGTTGTGCTAATTGGGGCCTAATTTCCCAGTTCTACATGATTTCAAGACACAAAGACACCAAACCCATGTCTCCATCTCAAATGCATTCCTGTGACATCAGATAACAGTTTTCTAAGAACTGAGCCAGACACCAACAGAAGAAAAATTTGGCCCAAGAATGTTTTTTTTCTGAACAAAACCACTTCCTTCTTAGAAAACCAAGCACTGAAGGAATCTTACCAGGCCAGAAGAATTCATGGCACATGGAGTTTATAGTGGGGATGTGATTAGGGCGAACATAGCAGTAATCAATGGGTGCTTCTGGCTCAGCCTTCCAGTTGAGATCATTCCTGTGTGGATATGCCTGGATTTCTGCCAGCAGCCTGAGTTTTGGGGGCTTTGTCTCATAATCACGCCTGTCAGGAACATGAAAAGCAAACACAAAAAGCGAGTGAGCAACAGTAACTGCCACTGCAGCTGAATGGGTACTGACCATGAAATATTTTCTGACATGCTCAATTTCAAAAAAAAGAGCAGTCTTCCACTCATGTGGGAAAACAACACCCAGCTCAGGAAAAACACCCACCCTTGGGTCAGAGGCCAGGACACTTCCCAGATCCACAGTATGCCCAGCCAGCCTGTCCTTACAGCAGGAGCAAGGAAATTATGGTTCTGACCCAAGAGCACATGCAACTTGGTTTGAATGACTACAGCAATTCTCTCTCTGCCCCACTCTCTCTTGTAGATTACCCTTCCCAATGCAATCAGTTTAACTACTCAGCTAAGTAAAACTATCCTTTTGGGGTTACCATAGTTACCATAGGGTTACTGGGCTGCTCTTTGAGGAGGGGCAAGGAGGGGCAGGAAAGATGTCCTCTCGGTGGGCTGTCGGTACACAAGCCAAGAGCAAACTCAACTCTGATCATCTGTACCTGATGTAAGGTTTCAGGACACGGGATGTATAAGGGCTAACAACACTGTGGTCTGTCAGCAGGTCTTCTGAGCCTACGAGTCGATACAGAAACTTTGTTGTCTGCTGTCGATATCCCTTCATGGCGGGTAGCATAGTCTATATGTACAGAAAAATGCAGAACATTTCAGGAAGATTAGTCAATGATTTAACACAGGGGAATTATATCAATGGATGCAGAATAAGGGCCTTTCAATGTGACAGGATGGACTGGACCATGATGGTCCCAACTCTGTGGACTCTGCTGTGCACTCTTAGATTTAGTGCCCAAACCTATGAGCTGCCCTCATCACTCAAAAAAGCGCTGCAAGTTATCTCCCTCCAACGTACTTTGTAGAAGATTCACCTGTTTAGGTACTTCCAGACCTCCATCATCAGCATTTGAGCAGGGCTGGAGTACAAATACATCAACATTTGTGGTGCTGACACTGATAGACTGTTGTGCTGTACAAGCATGTCTCAAGAAGAAAGGGGCTTAAGATAGCATTGGTGAGGACTCAGCCCCAAGTCAAAATGAGTCTTGTTCATATAATCCTTTTTATTTTGGGAATCAGATAACCTTGATGTGACACTGCTGTCTGTAGCAAAAGCTTTAGAATAACCAGTGCCAAAAGCTCACTTAGATTTGGAAACACCCACCTGGTATCTATCCAAGATCCTGAAGTCCTGGCTAGTAGTTCTGTATGTTGCTTGCCCTGCTAGGGACCTGGAAACACCTCCTTCTTTGGCTCCATAAATCCCATCAACCAAGAGCAGTGCAGCATTCACAACTTGGTCCAAGTCAAAGAGTGGCAGTCCTCTTTCCCTCTTGGCCTGCCTGACTAACAGCTTGCGCCTCAGCCTCCGGGCCTCTGGGGTCATGCTCACAGCATTGGGACAGGCTTCAAGTCTCTTCAGCAGCAGCTTTTCCTCATAGATACTAACAGAGGTATGCTTGGGAGCTCTGGGTTTAGCATCCTTCTCCAGCTGTGGCTTCCTTTTGTCTCGTCCCCTCACCTTCAACAATGTGTTTGACTCTTCAGGATCTTCACTGTCACCTTCCACCCGTTCTGTTTTTTCTTCTTCACTCTCCACCTCTTGCTTGATCTGTTCAGCTGTCTTCACTTTTTTTCTGCTTGCTATCAGAGTGCCAGCACTGGCTGTCCCACTGGGAGGGGGCACATACTCTATTCCTGGATCTATGACTCCATCTCCTTCCATTTCCTCATCATCTGTTGAGCAGATCAAAATAAACCAGGGAGAAAAAAAAATTTAAACATCAAAGCTCCATTTCAAAAAAGGTTGTCACAGGACTCTTCTGCTAAGGAAAAACAATGTGGTTTTACCCAACACACTTTGTTTTCTATATACTTCTGGATCTCCTGATTTTGGACAGGAGACACTGTAAAGAGTCCAATTTCAGGACACAGAATCAATCCTGTTCCTAAAGTGTCTTGTAGTTCAGCATCTGAAAACAGAGCCCTGTCCTGAGCTGCAAGCTCATGCTCTTTGACAAACGTTAAGTTGCTGAAAATTCCTGAAGACTGGAGATCAAATGGTCAAGCTGGAGAGCTGCATCTTCAGCTAGCATATCCTGGAGAAGTTCTGTTCCTCTACAGAACCTCACTATTTTTCCTGCCATCCAGAAGTGCTTTGGTCTGGCTCCTTAAGGAACTAACAGCATTCAGCCTGCATCGCTGCTTTGCAATCAGACCCAAATTCAGCATCTTTTAATCAAGATGCTCAAACTTAAAAATCTACTGGGACATTGGCACGAGAATAAAATTTCTCCCATTAAAAACATTTGAGAGAAAACTAGAGTTGCTATCTAACAGTGTAATCTGTGTTGCAGTGAAATGCTTATCCTGAGTGGTGCAGCAGTTGCCATGTGAAATCTACCCACTATTTATTCAGGATCCCTCAGAAAACAATAATGGGGGTTTCTTCTGGCCTTAGAAGCTGGTAATACAACGATGGAAAACTAGTCAATTCTCACACTCAATTAAGACAAACAATATTACCAGTTACTTTCCATCTTATCTTGAAAAGATCCTGCAGTTCATTGGGAGTATCTTCCAAGAAAACTACATGTGGTTCATTACTAAACAAAAAACATGGTGCCTCTTACCGTGAAACAGAGCCTGTGGTGGCATGACATCTGGGATAAGATCTGCTTCCGAGAGAAGGCTGGGAGTAGCTGAATGTGAGGCTGGAGTGCCAGGAGCAGAAAAGTCCAGTGATGGGGAAGGAGAAGGGCTTGTCAGAGGTGTGCGATCTGATGAGCTCAAGGAAGAGAAGTCAATCACCTCTCCTTTCTCAAGGATGATATCGGGACGGCGGCAGCGACTGGTGAATTTAACAGGAGTGGAGGAAGTACTCCGGTCCAAGAAGCCAGCTGCTTCCTTCTGGGCTCTCCGAATATCCTTGGCTTCCTGAGTCCGAGATCTCTTCTCCTTCAGCTCCATGGCTGATTCGACTGGATTGCGGCTTACCCGCTTTCGGAGTCCTTCCACAGTAATGATGGGATCCAGGGGTGGCTTTGAAGCTGCTAAAAAAGTAGTTCGCTTATTCTAACAGACACTGAGCTCCTGCAGTCACCGGATACATACTACACATCCAGAAAAACACACTGACTACAAACCTTAAAAGATGTATTTTCAATATGTACGAGAAATTTGCTCTGGGACACGAAGCATTAAGCCAACACACAACTAAATTCTCATTAAAGCCCCAATCTTGTTCCTCTACACAAAGGAGAACTTGCATCTAGTGACAAAAGTCGAAAGACATTCCCCACACTAAAGAGAAGTAGAGAAATTCAGCAAAATTCAGGGGATTTCAGCTAAAAGAGAACAACACAAAACACTCTGCACAAACTTCAAAATCCTTTAAATCAGTTAGCACAATGCAAAAAGGTAATAAAATATAACAGGCTTCTCACACTACAGTATATACACTATAGTTCTCTTGAGTCAACCCTTACATCAGAACAAAACTGCACACAAACACATGGTTTTAACTGGACTTTTCTCATGGCTTCCAGCTCTAGACCAGCTAGGAACCTACACACCATCAGGGACAGAGTTACCTTTTGCCTTTAGGGCAGATGCAGACAGCTTCTCTCCTTCAGGTTTCATTGTTGGGGGTTTGTTGTGAACCAGTTTCCACCATCCCGGTTCTCCAAATTCCTGTGCCCCTGAGCGGAAAAACAAGGGGCTCCCCACAGAGAGACAGCCAGCAACTGTGCTCCACCATGTTGAGGTCTTTTTCCTATGGTGGGAGAGAGGAAAACAAGTGTTAAGTCCTCGCTCGCCAGCTGTGCTTTCATCCTGGAGCCTCCTCCAAGACAGAAAGGGCAGAGCGCTTCTGCCACTGGCACTGATGCACATACACTGAACTACTCTGAAGCACATTTTTGGCCACTTGGAGGCAGGGAGCTGCATTTAAGCCTTTCACTCTGTTGGGCAGTGTACTCTACTGGGTATATGAGTACTTTTTGTTCCTTTAAGAGCTGGTTAACCAGTTAACCAGGGATAACTAGGATGTCACTTGGGGAAGAAGTGAGAAGAATTATTAAAGAATTGCCCCTGTAGCCAATAACTAAAGTACTCTCCTGGACACTGGAGAATCTGGTTCATGGTGCACAGCCTGAACTTGTAGTTGCACAGGATCTCAGGATTCCTTCTTGCCTTTGCACACCTACACTGGCAAAAACTTCCATACTCAGGCAAGGATTGGCTGAGCAGTATTTGCTGCTGTCCAAGTGTTGCACTTGCACACCTTGGGGTACTCAACCTCATAGGTGGGAGATTAAACTCAGGTGCCCCAGAGCAAAGTCTAGAGTGTTACAGTAAATTTGGATAAGCTGTACTTTAATATGCCAAGGAAGAGAAGCATTGCATGCCTTGAACTGCTACACATCCGATGCAGCTGTCTGTGTTCCACCAGTGGCTTGTCCAGGCAAGCGGGGAAACTGTGTCTGAGGCCAGTAATCACTCGTTTGAATTTTAATCAGAGCAAGGAGTGCCCAGTTCCCAGGGCAAGTCTCAAAAGGGAACAGCAAATCCTGGGAGGCAATGGCTCCCTTAATGAGGGACAATGGGCCATCAGCCTGTCAGGGTCCCTGTGATTACCAGAGAGGACAAATGCTAATATTTCTGAGAACAAAGCAAGGAGGCACAGACAAGCAATGAAAGCAAAGCCAAAGAGTAAATTTGGTTAGGGAGAAAGGCCAGATCTTTACAACAGAGAAATCCCTGCTTAAGAAAAGAAGCTGTGAAGTCAAATCAAATCTACAACTTGGAAGGCTTGCTCAGTTCCTTTCCTGGCTTCATAGCACATGCATTAACAGTGACACTTAGGTTTGACAGCTTCAGCATGCTCAGAAAAAATGTGCCGTTCACCCATACAGCCAAGAGTGTCCTTTACAAGAGGGGTTCCTACTCTGACAGCTTCTTTACACACAATCAAAAACATTTTGTTGGTTTGTAACACCTTCTATGTAAAAGCCAAGATCCAAAAGTATTAAGATCCAAAACAATCTAAAAGGTGAAGCTCAGTTCTTCTTGAAGAATTTGGTCCTTGCAAGCCTTATAGCCAAGTAATGTGGTACTTTGCTGGACCACAGTTTTGTCCTTGAAGCCTTGTAATACCAGGACTAGCCCATCCATTGTGACTATTTAGAAAAACTCAAAGGCTTTGCAGGTTCACATGCTACCTAAAGGAAGATAAGAAATAATTCAAAATACATGCATTTGTATTGTTTTTGTGTGACATTCTTGGGGCTGTTTTTCCCCAGTAAGAAATGTTTATTTTTTCTCAAGAGTACCCCTCATGCCTATATTCAGATTCTCAATATTAAATGCTCCAACTTTCTCACTAGTGAAGCTCAACAGAGATGTTGCCAAATTAACCAGGTTCTTGTCCATTTGTATAACAAACTCCTTTGGCTCGCCTACCAGACCTTCAGGCAAACATCACGTCTTTACCTGTTCCCTAATAGGAAAGTCCAGTGTTTTTCAATAAAAGCACAAATATCTTCTTTCCATCTGAAGTACCCCTGACGGCCCGTTCCTTCCAGAGACAAATTGTACATTGCCAACATGACGACCTGGAACAGAAGGTGTTGGATACAAGTGAATCTTTTCAGCTTTCTCTGCTGAACTATCCCCCACAGCTGCCACACACACGCAGATCTGTGTTCCCTCATAAATATCTTATTTTTGCAACATCTCATAGGCAACTTCTGCAATCCATCTTCTTCTTGGTTTCATGCTGCCTATTCCTGTCTTTCTCTTGTTAGACGCACATTTGCCTAGAGATTTCTCCATCCCAGAGGAATAACAAGCTGCCTTGTTATGCAGGTTTATGCTGAGACACAAAAATTTTGCAGCTGTTGTATAAATAAATTACAGTACAACTGTGGTCTGAAAGTACTGTAGGGAAACAGTCTTTCAAAAAAAAAAGTGGTCACAAGTAATCCTACTATCTAATCAATCAGAGATATAATGATCTAATCCATCAGACAGTGGTCTTTCTAGACACTTATTTTCCAAACTGAACAGACTGTAAATGCTCTGTAAAATTAAAGATCTCCTAATAGTTCCAGGTATGCAAGAATCAGGTTTGTCTACAGGTGATCTTCATTAAATAGAAACTGTTTACACACACTTCACAACCAAATTCATTCTGACCTGTTACATACCTAAACTAAGGGCAGGTGTGAAAACTATTGCACCTCTTTTAAGTAAATCCCAGGTGACCAACTGTTAATTACATTTACTTAATTCATTTGAATACAACTAAAATCAGCTGGGCTGGGATCATCTTTCAACAACCACAAAGTTTGGTACTACTTCCAACAAGGACTTATACTTCACCCTCAGAGGAGTCTGAAATGTGTTTTTCTTAGGCAGATTGGTCTCTTCACAGTGGACCTTAGCTTTCTGGGATGCACTGCTGAACACATCAAAATGAGGAAATATGGACAGCTTTCATGTCCCCTGCCTCACAATCCCTCTTAGTTTGGTAACTATTTAGGATTTTGTGGTTCTTTAAATCATGTGGGACAGTCTCAGAACTTCAAAAACAATTCTCTTTTCAACTGGCTAAAGATAAGGATCTGTTGAGGCCACATACTCTGAAAAAAAATACAGAAATCACTGTCCCCATTTTTTCCTGTTTCAGATGAGTTAATTTGACCCCTTCCCTCAATTCAGCTTGTCAAGAAGAAGCAGCAGGTCTGGCTGCTGGAAGCCTAGGGAGGTAGTCATTAGTCAGCTTTCTTCCTCACCCATTTTGATTTTGTCTGCCCCTTCCCCATGCCACTCTGAAGAGACTTGAGCATAATGCTAGAAGCCTTTCCTGTCCAAATTAGAAGCTTGCTGAAACTCTGCTGGTCTGCCAGCCACAGACTGCTACACCAATCTTTTCCCCTGCACTGGCCACCACGAGAAAGCACTGTAGGAGTTATAACTGATGTTTTAAATTATCTTTTATGGGACAACACACTGCTACTGTCCTAAAGGATGCAAACAGATGTCTTGCACATACTGCCCGATGTGGAAACACTGCTGAGCAACAGCTACTGCCTGATCAAATGCATTTTCAGCAGAGGCAGCCGGCACTGCCTGCCTGTCCCTTGAGTGCCCTGCACATGATGTGCATCAGTCTAGTACCTAGTCATTGCTGTATAATGCAGATTATTTTGATTGCTCAGGTATGCAAGTCACTGTAATAGTGAATTACACCAAGGACTCTTGTTAGTGCATAAGCAGCCAGGCTGGAGCTTTGTATTCAGGGAGCTGGCAAACTTTTTGTTTCTATGTTGCCACTTCAGTCATTTTACATTTTCTTATATACAAAAAACCTGCTCATACCTGGCAGCTAAAATCTGCCTGAAGCCATGAATTCATGAGCAACGTAAGGAGAAAAAAAAAAAAAAGAAAAAGTAAGGAGAGCTGTTTGTATTATTATCTTTCAATTTACCTTCCAAATGCTCAAGTTCTCATATGCAGGCAATCCTTAGCTAATTAATTTCTGAAGTTCATGCATATGCTTCTTTCTTACTGATACTGATCCTCCTTTTCTGTGTACTACATACACAACAAACAATTTTAGAAGTCCTACGGTTGTTCTGCTGGCACAAACACTTACCTGTTGCCACGTTAATCTCAGACGTTCAAATTGCTCCTTCCCATCTTCTGAGCAATCAGAGCAAGTAAATCTGAAAAAGTTGTCTCCTTTCAGGTAGCTGAGCTGTTCTCTCAGTTGACCTAAAATGAAAAAGCAAAAATCAATTTCTTTGTCCTTTTATAAAAAAAATGTGCTGCAAGGGAAATTTGGATTTCCTCCAATATCAGGCAGAAAAGTACTTTTTTTCCCTTCTCCCCAGAGTTCAAAGACCCAGGCAGTTCCGAGGAAGCAATGGACCTTGCTGTCATGGAAGGCATAGATTCATTTCACTGTTGCAGCAGCCAGTAGTGGCCAACTGAAAAGCACAGGCATCAAAAAAGGGTATTCTACATAACATCTGAATGTAGGTACAAAGCCAAGGATTTCCTTGATGCTGCAGCATTTCTCATTCCTCCTTGCTTCCCCTAGATAACCTATAGACTTCAATACATAACTGTTTTCCCACCCTACTCAGAAAAAGAAACCAAACTGACCTGTTAAAAAAGGTTATCAGTATATATATTTGTTCTCTTCCATGTCATCTTTCCACTCACTGCTATGTGCTTTTACAGCTCTCTGTTCCCTGATACTGAAGTCAGATTGCCAGTCCCTGTTTCCAGCAGCCTCCAGGATGCACTGCAGTGGACACGGAGTGAAGCTTTAATGTGTTTATTTCTCCTATCAGGAGAAATTGAGACTGAGAGCCAAAAGAACAGCCCAGCACTATCAAGAAACACTTTTTCTTTGTGCAGCTGATGTATCGGATCCCAAATCAGCAAAGTACTTCAGCATACACTTTGTTCCTTAAAGCTAACCCTGCATAAAAGTTTGTCTGAACAAAAGCAATAGAGCCACTTGTAAAACCCCACACATTCAAAATGACAGGCTCTAACTCTATGTTTCTTCAGAAGAGAAAAAAGAATAGATTTAACACATGAATCAAGGTTTCCAAACTGACCCAGAGTTAATTTACAAAAGTATGAAAAATTGAAAAATGACATCACAGGACACGGAAACAATTAAAGACTACAGTGTTTCTGGAAACTTGCATACAAAAGGTATTTCACTGCAAGTATGTCATCTCTTTACTGTATAACGACACCAGATCAAGCATTTTTAATGTATGGATGCTCTACTTCCATAGTGAATTGCAGAATTTAACTACCCACACTTCGTAGATTAACAGAATTTCTAAATGGCAATTTAATGTAAAGAAGTGATTATTTGTGTGAGCATGTTGGCAATTTCACAAGTGACAAGTGAACTCCATATAACTGAGCCATTAGGGAGAGTACAGTTTTTCCCTTTTACATTTATGTTGCACATTTGTATCTCGTTACTGTTGCTTTGCAATTGGCTTTTTTTGCTCTTTGGATTTGTTCCAGAGCAACTGGAGAGAGGAACATCTTTGTAAAATAAAACAAACAGTGTTAAATCAAGCACTCCAGTGTAATTCGTGCTACCTTTAACTCTGCTCCTTTTATTATTACATTTAAAGTTAATATTTCCCTTTACTGCACAGTAACTTAATAGTACAGTGCTGGTTCCATTACGTTAACATCTCAATACTAACATGCCTTGAGAGATTTCTAAGCTGTAACTTTTGGCAAATTCTAAGAAGGCAAAAAGGGCAGCTCTGACATATCTGGAAGGCAGCTGCCACCTGAAGAGTTCACTATTTCTCTCCACAAACAAACAAAAACCCCAAAAAAACCCAAATCAAACCAAACAAAAAACCTCACACCAAAACCAAAAAAACAATCAGTGCTTAGCAATATCTGGCTTTTGCTAATAATAGATCAGATAACCCAGAATTTAATAAGTAAAGTCATCTGTTACGCTGCTAACAGCATATATCTTAAGTCAAGCGCCAGAGCAGAGGGATTGAGTTCTGCAGCTTGCTCCAAACACCTTCCAGAGCTGGCTGCTGCAGGCTGGACATGTTTCTGTGAAAACCAACTCAAATTCACATTAATGGGAAAACCATTAAGGTTGAGATTTAGGCATTTACTCCACAGATGTGACAAATCAACAGGAAAAAAAAAAAACAACACCATCACAAAGTCCTTTTCTTCCACAGAGCTTTACAGCAAGGGTCATTATTTTTATCTGATAGAGCAGAGAGGCCAATTTGCTTGGCCAAAGATCCCTAAACAGCTGCAAGACTTGGGAGGATGTGCGTGTTTTTGAAGTCATACCCTTGTTCTCTGCTAATTAAAGAAGACAGTCCGACTTCCTTACAGAGAATGCCAGCTTTGGACATACACAGAGCTCATGGATCAAAGTATCTAACACACACCACTGCCATTGGGCTGCAGGGCTCCATGCAATGCCAAGCCTTTCTCCAACATATGACAGGATACAGCTAAACAAGGGCTGCCCCGTAAAACAGGTATGCAGGACAGCACAAACAGCTTGCAAACAACCACAGGAATGCAAGTGAGGCACAACACAACTGGCAGGCACAACACAACGGGCAGGCTTACTTGCTGGGATCCACTTCTGGCACTTCTCGCAGTAATAGGACATCTCCTCCATCCAGGATGCTTCACCTTCATCACTGTTTAGAGAGTCCCCACTCTGGTCATGTGATAAATCCACTGAAGCCTGGTCCTCAGACTCGACAATCAGGAGAGTCTCCCCTTCTACCTCACCCTCCTCCAGGCCCTCTGAGGTGGAGGTCCTGGTGGCTTCATCATCGTGGCGACTGAGCAGCCCACTCATGTGAACGCTATTAGCCATCCTAGATCGTGTTTGCAATAATGAGCTATTCCTCCCCACATTGACCAGTCACACTGGATGTGCCAACCAAGTCTCCACAGTATGACAGAGGAAATGTTTTTTGTCCACCCTATAGTTTTAGGGAGTAGATTATAACCTGTACAAAATAAACAGTCTTTCACAGATTATCTCTGTTAGTTAAAAAATTTGCAAGTAGTTAGATATGAATGATCTCCAAACGTTTTTAATCAAGCCTCTAAGGACCCAGGCCTGTGCCTAGGACTTCTGGGAACCTTTTTGCATTAGCGCCTTGTCTCTTTCTTCCATAAGCTGCTTTGTCAAAGCAATCTGCTCTTCTAACAGGCGAATATTCTCCTTTTTCTGATTTTGACGCTCAAGATCTCTGAGAACTCCACTTCGCAGCCTCTGAAAACACAAGATTCAGGATTTATCACAGCTCTGTGATGCTGAATGTGATTAACCCCCACCCAGGCTCCAATCCCTCCTGCAGGGCTGTTCACCATGCTGCCTTTGCCACAGCCACTTAATGTGGTTTGAATCTTCAGGAGCTGATGTCAATATCAATAAGCCAACAGCACTACACCAAAAAATGCTTTATTTGCACTCGCTTCAGATGGGTGGTTTTACTAAATGGTAAAGTTATTGAGGAAGTAAATGCTATGCACCTGTAATTCCCATGCCATGCAGGATGGACATCATCTATAACACCTTGTTATCTCTGCCCTAAATCTTTACCAGATTGGAATAATATCCTCAAAACTTCTCTTCTTGGAGAGAATTTTGTGACAAATTGGAAATTATTTTGAGAAAAACTGCCATGTGTCTTCACCTGCCTCATTCTGCTCATGTCTTAATCTTAAAAAATACCCACAGCCTCCTTGTGCCAAGTTCTTGAAAAAGCAAGGCACTTCATCAAAAAATATCCCCTTTACCTAAAATTTTCATTATAAATCATATAAATACATAACATATATATATAAATAAATATAAATACATAACATGTGCAACACACACCAGCAGCTTGTAAGCCCCCCAAAGGGTGTAAAAAGCCCTAAGAAAATCCCAGCTGCTCTTTGTTTCCTGCATATGCTTCTCTCTCTCTGCTACCTGGACATTTTTATTCACATCAATACTTTGATAATTAGGTGAAATGTTTGACCTTTGTATCTCACCAGGGGAATGTTAAATAAGTGAAACCAAAACTGGTGAGATGGATTGGAGTGTGGTAAAGGACAGGAGGGACTAGCTGGGAACTGGCTGCACTACTCCAGATATGCACCTCTGGGGACAGGTGAGGCAGCAGAGCAATGTGATGAGATCAGACATGGGATGGGTGGCACTATGAAAGGAAACAAGGAACCCAGGAAGTGTTTAATCGGTTGTGCAGAAGACATAAAGCTGAGATACAGTTCCCCAGCAACTTCAGCTGAGCACAGGAACTGCTGCTGCCATCCTTCCAGCCCCATGCTCCCAACACTGCTGTCCCACCCCAGAGCCAGACATCAGAAAATAATGCTCTGCCCAGTCTACTTTGGTGGTTTGGCTTAAACTCCTCGGGCAGGCAACGTGGTTTCACATATTCAGACACTTAATAGATTTCAAAGCAATAGCTATAAACTTGTCAGAAAATAAGATACACAGGGATAGAAATATTATAAATCAGTAAAAACATGAAATGATTGTTGAGAGCCAGCCCTGGCTCACAACTAAATCATGCTGTGTGATCACAGTCATGCTTAGCACAATTAAAGATTCAATCTTTAGCTGAAGCTTAAAGCATTATCTACCTGCCTAATTTACCAATTCATGTGCAGCTTGGACTCAGGAATGCGAAAGTTTCCACAGGTATCAAGGTTAGCCACTGGACACTAGATATGAATAAATTATTTAGCCTAATGGAAAAAAAAGATTAATAATTTATTCAATCCATTTGAATGATGCCAAAATGCACCTGCAAATAATTTATTTGAAAGCTGAGCCTGAAGTTACTTTAGATGTCTGTGATTATTATTTGACATATTCTCACAGAGTTTTATTCCTCATCTAGCATGCCAATAACTGCACATTTCAAAGGCAATTATTTTTCCTGTTAAGATCAAAATAGAAAGGCTTTGTTTAAGAAGTAATTTTACCTTGTTAAGAAAATGCACAGACGCATACGTCAGCCAATAACCAAAACTCCAGAAATTAATCTAATAAAACTAGTTCCTTCCCATCAGCTTCTATCAGCTACACTCAGGTTATAAATTAGTAATTGCTGAAGACAAAGTTCATCAACTTATTATCACATTACTATTAGTTAATAACAATAAAGAAGTGGGGAGATACAATGTAATTGAACAATTACACCAAGAATGTAATCTTTTTGCCTCCACAAAACACAGCTATTCTGCAATCTTTGAGATGGTGAATGCATTTACTTTGAAAATGCACAGTTTGCAAAAGACATCTGTATAATTTGAGTATCACAAGTGACAAAGAGCTGTGAAAAAGTTTATCTTCTCACCTTCCTCTATTTTTGGAAGTTAGCACTGCTTGCCTTCTGCATCAGCTTGCACATGCAAGCTCAAATCACTTTGGGCCTGGCACATCAATTTATAAAAGTCAAAAGTTTATTAATCTGCATAAAGATAAATCTGAAATAAACCCCACACCAGGACTGTAAAATATCCACATTATTTATTTGTTTTATATTATCTAAATAACTGGATCTCTAAAACATGGAGCTCTTATTGTCTGACTTGACCACAAAGAATTATAAAAAGAAAATCTGAGATTTCATTTATAAAAGATAAGCTTTGAGTCTTGGTGCTTCTGAATAGCGATTTAAAATTAAGTTAAACTGATGGCTGTGGAAAAAAAAAAGAATTGAGTATTTTGGATTCACTTCTGCAGCAGCAGCATAATAAGGGATGTTAATATCCTGCAAACATATACAGTTTAGCACCATATTCAGCTTTTCAAGACATCACTTCGAATTTTAGATAAATGGTTTGTGAACCCATCCCCATTTGTACAGGCCAGGCACTTCTGAAGTCATGAGTTCTCTACATAGAGTTCAGGGTTGTGAAGTCTATGCGCTTGCCCATGCCTGGGTGTATGGAAGAATGGCAAAGAATAGACACTGGATCTGTCGTCCAAAACCTCCAAAATGTTTTGTCACTGACCAGCTCGATCTTTTGGCCCCTCCATCTCTAGGACACTCAGCAAACCTGCCTATCTGCCAGCAGCATGGAAGCAATGACACTGATACCCCGCACAGAAATGGCTGCTTCCAGATCTGGAAAAATAAGTTAAACCAGACCTATGGGGAGAAAGCTGCCCACCTGTCTGGGAAGCAGAGGATCTCTCCAGGTAGAAGCTTGCAGCAGCCACCACAATTGTAACAACCACAGCAATTCAGTCTGTTGCCCGAGGTGTTACTGCATGACACATAGATCCTGGCCTGACGGTGGTATTACTTATTTACCTGTAGATTCTGTTATGTTATCTCTACAGAATAGGAACATTTTGTAAACCTTCATTTATTTTCACAGTCTCTCTATGAGATGGAGAGATATTAGCCAAGGATTAAGGTCAAAACATCCATTAAGTTTGGGTTTCTCACTGAAATACACAAAGGTTATGTTCATCAGAGCATGTGTTGTCCTGCAGCACTGCTCAAAGTACAGCTCTGATTAATTTCAGCTGTAGTTTAGTTTATGACTATTTAGCACATATTCCTGTCAGATCCTCAGTGGCTCAAGGCAGGTACACTGAATTAGAGAGCAACAACCTACAAAAATGGGACCTTTAGTGATCTACCCAACATATATGTCAGCTCTGGCAAATGTAAAGCCATTACTGGTTGCCACTCCAAGAGACCAGCCTTCCTCTCCTTGGTACTGCCTGTGTCATTCAGTGTGTTGTCCAACTCCTGCACAAATAAAATTACCTCTTTCCTTATCCAGACCAGTCTCATCCTCTAAGATCCACCATTCTCAAGCACTGACAGAGACCTCTTGAGGGGAAAAAATATAATGCTGTAATTACAGACTGCATTGTAAAGCCCACACAACAGCCAGCTGAGCTTGGCTATGGACTAGGAACTTCAAGTCCGGTGTTCTGTAACTTCTGTTTCAGCGTCATTTAACATGGGCTGGTTTTGTGTGCATTTTCTAGATTTTTTGGTAAATAAGGGAGGGAAAATCATATAGGTGCCCTCATTCCAGTACTTCCTTGGCTCATCAGCAGGGTCCAAACCAGCACACTCACTGCCCAAACATCTGTCACATGCAATACATTCATTACACAATTGTACAACTTTTAGACCTGGGCAGGACTTCTCTGTACTGGGACTCACCATCATCGGACCTGACACTTTTGGCTGTGGGCTCTCACACACAGGGTGCCTGTCAGGAATTACCTGATCTTTGTAAATGTAGCACCGAAAAGTTCCCTGTTTAATTACCACATGGTGTTTCTGACAGCTTGCACTCTGCCTGTCCTGTCAGAACAAGAAGGGAGCCAGGCCAGGCTGCATGGCACAGAACAGCCCTTTATCAGGATGCATTTGAAAAGTTGAGGAAAAGCAGAGCACATGCACTGCCAGAGGAACAAGCACCAGAGGGACAGCACAGCCAGACAGGGAAGTGTCCTAGAAACACTGCCAGGGTGGTGGCCTTGGGCCTAGAGGGTGCAGGATTACATCCTTCCTGCATGCTGGCTGCTGGAGAGGGAGGGAAGTGCCTCCACCGAGCCTGTCATGCCTCACACTGGGGCTCCTTGCTATTAGCCCCTGAAGGGAAATGCACAGGATGAGATTAGGGAGCTGGTGCAGCTAAAAGAGCATGCAAAGGGCAGATACCAAGGCAGGAAAACATGGAGAAGAGGTAGTTCATGGAAAGAGAAACACAGGGGGCAGCGCAGGGGAGGTAGCACTGGTGGGGCACTGCACTGCAGGTGCAGCTCTGGCCCCTGGGCGCCAGGCTGGGCACACCGAGTGCCTGTAGCCCCGTGTGGGGCACTGAAGGTGGCACGACGCTGGGGCATTGGCTCCCCACCGGGCGCAAGAGGCCTGGGCTGCCGTCGGGTGCGGCAGGGCACTACAGGGATGGATGGATGCACAGATGGATGGATGGATGGACAGATAAAGAGATAGATTGATAGATGGAGGGATGGAGGGACGGAGGGATGGATGGATGGATGGATGGATGGATGGATGGATAAAGGGAGGGAGGGAGGGAGGGAGGAATGAAGGCAGGCTGCAGCAGGGACACGTGGAGCTGAGGCTGTGGGCCCACGGCGGGCACCGAGCAGGGTGGGGTGGAACGGGGCGGGGGCAGCGCTTGGCCGTCGGGGGACAGGTCAGGCCAGGGCGAGGGGGCGGGGCGAGGGGGCGGGGCCGCCGTGGGGGCGGGCAGGGTCCTGCTCGCCCCCTCCCCCCCCGCGCCCTGCGACGCGCACTCACCTCCAGCTCCCGGCGCTGCTGGACGTGCACGGCCACCACGATGGCGGCGGAGAGCAGCGCGGAGGTGGCCAGCGCCAGCCAGGAGCTCCGCGACATCGCCGCGGGGCGGGCAGCGCGGGGGCAGCGCCGGGCGGGCAGGGGTGCGGGATAGGGCGAGAAGGCACGCCCCGCCCCCGGCCGAGCGCCGAGCTCCTCGAGCCAGGCCCGAGCAACCGAGCGCCGATGCGGGGCGGGGCTGAGCACAGGGAGGGGGGATTTGGAAGCGGCCGCTACCGGCTGTCGGCACGGCACGGGGAGCGGAGCCGGGGCTCTTCGGGGCCGCGGGAGGCTTGTCGCCCTGCCGAGGCTGGGCACTTGCACTTCTGGCTAAAAACTCTGACCTGGGGTGCTAAAGACGGGCCTTTGTTTCATCAACGCCCCTACTGGGGAGACGATGCCCGGCCGTGCCCGGCCGTGCCCGGCTGTGCCTGTGCCTCCGGGTGCCTTGCCGGAGGGCCTGTTGGCTGTTGCTTCCTGCCGGCGTTTGCTTGCATTTCCAGTGCGGTCGCAGCTCTAAAACAAAAGAAAGGAGGTTTCTTCTGAATACAAGAAAGATTTTTGGTTTTACTGTGTGAAGTAAAACAGTTCTGCATGCACTTTGCTCAGAAAACCCGAATTGCATAAGACAAGCATCTGGAGAAAGACGCTCTTCAGTTGTTTGGTTTCTTCTCATTGTTCAGTGTGTGGCTCTAAAGCCCCATGTTTGGCACTTTTTCATGCTCCGAAGACAGAATTATTCCTCTCCCTGGGGGCTTTTCCCTGGCACCTCCTCACTGGAGTGTGTGAGTGCTTCACAGACAGAGAAGAAGTTATATTTCCAGTGCTCCTGTGTGAGAACAACAGATGGCTGTCATCAATGATTCTGATCCACCATGTTCAGAGGTGATCCAGGCCTCAACTAGAACACTTCAGCCTTTCAGGGCACTTTTGCCCCATAACACTTAAAAGCAAACTTCTCCCTGGCTTCTGTGGAGCAGACAGATGCTCAGCCATACATCGGAGAACCTGTCAGCACTCACTATCTGCTGCCTTGCCACTCAAATGAGCATAGCAGAGGTGCACAAGAGTGACTCTTAGGAATGTATCAAACAAAAGGATGCCTGGTGGGGAGGGGGGATATACCACGAGGTCTCTAAAACCCTGATAGAAGTCAGGGAGCAACCATTCACTGTTTCCCACAGCCAGTGGGTAACAAGCAGAAAAAGGTTGCACCATGTGGGACTAAATTGTGGAACTCATTGCCCTTGTACTCCAGAAATTGAACCTACCTATAAATTCAGAAAGGAACTGTACAAATTCCTGGAGCACCCTTGATGTCTGGATGCTGTTTTTGTCTCACAAGCTCCTTAAACCACAAATGAACGAGAATGTGGGAGGTTTGTTGTGAAAGATGTAGGCTTATTCCTGACTCCTTCCTGTGCTTTTTTTCTCCAAGCATCTGCCACAGCTCACTGCCAGGCAGTATGGTGGGGCACAAGGAATCTCAACCTCAGCAGGTGCCTGAGTTTTTTCCATGGTAGGTCAGGTGTTGCTGCTCTTCTTCCTTCCTCCCAATGGCTGGGCCTTTTTGAAGGGCTTGCCTTCCCTGCCATGGCCCTGCTCTTCTGTTTTGGGGGGTTACCCCCTTTCCATGCTTAAGGTGAGCTCGTTCAGGGAGGGAACCTTTTCCAAACCCAGACATGGACCAGATGGTCTGGTTCAAAACCCTGCAGTAGCAACAGTGTGGAAAAACCCATTTTCCTTTTTCTGAGACACTTTTCCAGCTGGGTTGGGTAAGCCCACCAGAGGCACACTGCAGAGGCACAGAAGTGGGGGTGGTGGAGGAGAGAGGGCAGGAGTGCCCAGTGGTGACACCAACTGTTTTAGGTGGTGGTTGGGAGAAGGACAAGAGAGAAGATATCAGAGTTACCCCAATGAACACAAGCTTGGTGACCCTTGACCTGTTGCAGAGATGTCTCGTGGGGCTGATGTGGCGTGTGTGACTGGCAAAGCCTAAAGGAGACTCTGAAAAGCTGAAGGCCGTTTTTCCCCTGGGCAAAGAGCTCAGATCTATATAGTGGTCTTGGATAACATATCTTCAGTCCATCCTTAGGGGGTATTTTTTCCTGGATTTCAAAGAAGATTAAGCTTGTGCAGCCTTTGTGCCTCATCCACCCCCTCCCTTGCCTCTGTGCTCTTACACAGGCATTTGCCACCCTCCTTGATAAGGCTGCATTGCAGCAGCATCTCATTAAGACTTCCATGTTTATTTCTCCATTCCAACCATTTTGATGATGTGGAGGAGTTCAGGCTAAGCTTTGTGTAATGGATGGTTATGCTGTTATGCTGAGCAGTGTAATATCCCATGAAGGGAAGGGGTGGCAGTGTCAGCTCAACCCTATTAGCCACCAGAGAATCCAGAAAACAGTTTGCTCAGTTGTGGCTTGCCTTAGCGACAAAAAAAAAAAAAAAAAAAAAAAAAAGGAAAAAGCCTAAGGAAAAGCCTGCAAGATATTGCAGAGGAGGAGGACAATGTTTGAACAGACCCTATTTCCAGGTTCATGTCCTGAACCACAGCCCCCTCCTGGCTCCATTTCTCCCATGGAATATGAGGAACCACTCTCACTTATCAAACTGCAAACAAAAATAATCCTAATGGTATGTTTTCACAAAGCTTCCCTCTTCGCAGAGGCAGCTCTCCCTCCCTCCTGGGTGGGCATGTACATGAAGGCATGTGTGCTCACACAGTAGACTTTGCATGCACCTGGAGCACTCCACCAGGACACAGTGGCTCAGCTACCCTAGTGGCAAAGAAGACAAAAAAACTAAACCCAAATTCAACCTAAACCAAGTTTTCATTTTCTCTGTGAAGCCATGTGTGGCTGACGAGTGCAGGTATGCATGCAGGTGCCTGCACAACAGTCTGCAAGGTCTCCAGATAGATACAGAGCTCAGCACTCAGGATAATCTACCAAAGAGAGGAGCACACTGTGCCTGCTCTTATTAGCATTGATTTTCTCCCTATGGCAGCGCTAATAATAGCAGCAAAAATATAGAATTGCTATGATGTAGAGACACTTTTATCTCACTGTGATGCCTTTTTCACTTTGAGAAAAAGAATTATTCCTGTCCCTCCACAACAGTGACAGACCTGGTTATGACAGTGTAGGCATCTGTTGTCCAGGTGCAGCTGCTCTGGCCCTGCAGTAAATGTTTCTATTGGATTTGCTGGGGGGGTCATGTTGTCGGTATTGAAAAATGCATTATGCAGAGGAAAAAACTGTAATGTGGTAATTTTTGTGTCCCTCCTCTGTAATTCAGAGGCATGGTCACTGGGGACTTCTCTGTGCACAGAAACTAAAAAAAAATAGTTTAAATTAATGAAATGTATGTATTAAAAATGCCTTATTGTGATGAGGTTAAGCCTCCTCTCTAGGCAGGTGGAGGTATGGCTGGCTTGGGCAAGTTTTATTTTCTGTTGGGCATGAATGAAGTGAAGCCATCCAAACTCATCCCCTCAGCACTTGTATGGAAGCCTCACCAGCCTCTGATGTGTTCTCACCAGCAATCTGGATGAATTTCGTTGCTTCTCCCATGCAGACAAGCCCCAGGGCTCTGATAGTTCTTCCCAGGGAGCTGGAGGGAAGCAAGTTTGATTGTCCTGAGGTTTAATGATGGAGGATTGCACGATTACGAGCAAGATTACGAGGAAGGAAGCATTAAAACTTTACTTCCATTTGCAGAGCAGCCCGAAAAACAGTTACTTTTGATTTTAAATTCCCCATGCACTTCCTCCTTCCAGTGGTGAGGGCAGAAACCTGGGGCAGCCACTCATGGAGTCTTGCGGATTTTTATAGTCAGTTACGTTAGTTACATGTTAGCCAGCCAGCCCTGGGGACACCAGTGGGTCGCCTCCAGGTAAATAAACTAAGGTGTGGGCTCGGCCGCCACTGCCGCCACCTCATATTGCCCTGGCTGCAGGGTGGCGAGGCCCTCATGGCCCCAGACGCCCCGCACCACCAGGACAGGGGAAGGGGGGAGAGCAGTTTGGATGGTGGCTCCCTACCACATCTCTCCCCGCTTTCCCCATAGCCCGGCTTGTCTGCGCCCTTCATTTTGGGACACTGCAGAGGGTACCCAACTCAGGGAATGCACCCCGGCTCCCTCCTGCATGTGCTTCCCCTGAGAGAGGAGGGGCAGTTGAAATGCAGGTGGAGGCCAAAGTCTATCTGCTCAGCAGCAGAGAGAGGATGTAAACCCAGCACTTTATAATTATATTGGTGGCAATTGCACAAACCCTTGCCCATGGATGGCGGGAGGCAGGTGTGTTAGCAGTGCCATTGGGAATTGAGGGCAGAGATGCTTACAGGCATGGGGTTGGGTTTTTTTTCCTGGAAATCATTGTAAAAGGCACTGGGAGATAAAAACCCTTATAGAACCCCAAAGCATTGGCAGAGTAATTCTGCAGTCACCCTCAGCTTGCATGGCAAAGGTAACCCCACCTCAGCAGTAGGGCCACTATTAGGCAGGGAGGTGTGGGAGTCTCTGGCCCCAAAGCAAGGTGAGCCCTGTGGGGTGCTGCACCCCCCAGCTCATACCCTCCCAGGGCTCCCCCAGGAGAAAGAGGGCTTCTTGGGCTGCAGTGGTGCTGCTGTGCAGGGAGCAGGGAGAGGAGGGCTAAAGTAAGGCCTTGGCCTCATCTAGGTGGGCATGGAAGGGGCAAGAGACATCCACAGGTGCTGCAGCCAGCACTGTGTCCCCCCAGCTGTCAAACCACAGCTGTAGGGAAAGGACTCCAGCTGGAAGCAGCACCACTGAGCTCCCTGAGTGATTTCATAGGCAGTGGGTGTATATCCTGGTGCATAACTCATCCTGGGCTTGTTGGAGCAGATGCTCTGCTGTAGCATAGGCAGGACAGGCAAGGACTCTCCAGCAGCAGCACTGGATCCTTGCAAGGAGCCAGCCCTCCACATGCACACGTGGCACCAAGACAAGGATCAGGAAAGGTCCATCTCTAACACAGCAGTATTAAAGACTCTCCCAACAGGGGTTGGGACACCCAACAGGGGTTGGGACATCCTGTCCTGTCCCCTGGCCCTGCCTAGAGCAGTTTTGTGCTCAGGCTGGCATCAGCACTGCCAGTAGCCAAGGCTGTCCTGGTGGTTCTCCTTGATGGAAAGGAGCTGAGGGGAGCCCAGAGGAACCTCATCTTCTCTCTCTACTGTTGCCATAACCCCCAGGGAGTTGCACTGCTTGGTCGGGGTGGCAGCGATAGGACCATCCTGAGCACCCAACTGGAGAGAGTTATTCTTTCCTCCAGCTCATAACTGACCCTCTCTGCCCTGGTTACTGCTCCCTCACTCTGTTAATCTTTCTGTTCTCCCTCAAAAGCACCTGTCAAAAATCTCTCGTGGAGATTTTTGAAATGGTAAAGAACTCCAACTCCATATGCATACAATGGGGTTTATGGCAGCCATCATCTGGCAGGAATGAGGAAGCCTTGGGGGCCCCAGAGGTGCCATTTGTCCTTGGGGAGGGGACAGGGGATTTTCTACCACCGAGGCTGGAGGGGGATGGCAGTGTTGGCAGGGCTTGTGGAAGGGGGAAAGCGCAGCCCCCTACAGCCCCCCAAGGTGTTGCAGCAGCTTATCAGCCCATACCAGCTGTGGGAAGCTGGGGTTTTAAAGGCGTTTCAAAAGCACACTCATTATTTTTAGGAACCTGGAAAGGGACTGACTGGGTCAGACCCCAGTTGTGGCTCATTCAGCTTTTTTTTCACTAGCACCCAGCCAGCACCCACATTTCCATGAAGAGCTTTCCCTAGTGAACCAGGTGACTGCCTGCTCCCTAATCCCTGATAAATCCCAGTCAGCTAATGAGACAGACTGCTGACCCAGCAGCCAGGCTTTGCATGCCTTGCTTGAACTCTCAGCCTCAGAGCACATCCTGGTGTGCAGTGCATCCCAAAACCAGTGCATCCTGATGGCGGTGCATCCTGATGTGACTTGCATCTCAGCATCAGGACATCCCAACAGCAGCACATCCCAAGGTGCAGCGCATCCTGGCAGCAATGCATGCCAACAGCAGCGCATCCTGACGTGTGTCAAGTGTATCTTGACAGCAGCACATCCCGATGTGCAGTGCATGCCAATATCAGGGAAAATGTGTCTTTTCTGGGGCAATGCCTCCCATCTGCATGGGTCACCCTGCTGAAGCAGACTCCAGCTGGGCAGAAAAATGGTAGCATGGAGATATGGTGATGATGAGTTGAACATAAGGAGGGAAAACATCTCTCTCAAGGATAAAGCCAGGGAGTGGATGTCAGTGGACAACCTGTGGTAGCCTTTCCACTGTATTTGAGCAGTAGCTGTGGCCCCCTCTGGAGATGGAATTGGGCTCAGATGGGGAAGCTGCTCATCTGGCTGAACTCACCTGGCTGAATCTTTCTGTGACCTGCCAGAGAGAATCCAAAATCCAAATCACTGGACAAAAAGAGCAAGAAGCTGCTGCCCCATTTCTTCACTGTTCACACAGCTGTTGGGTTTGGTGCATAGAGAGACGTCTTTTGTGAAAACATCAGAGAAACCCTGGGTTTGAGGGCCACCAGCAGCAGCAACTGGTTAATTGAAGACCTGGCAGGGCTCTGACTTACATGGATGTGGCTTTGGGAAGTTAGAGCCCGTGTGGATTTGTTGGTGTCTAGTAAAAGCAGTGTATTTTTAAGTACAACAGGAACATTCAGAGGGGGTAGCTTTCTGTCCTCTATTTAGCTACCAATTTGAAGGAAACTCTTGGAATTTCGCTACCTTTGCAACCTTTGCTGCTCTATTAGGCTTGGTAGGAACACATTGAAGTTCCCAGGGAGGAAACACCAGGCAGTGAGATTGAAGGGATCCAAGCAACAAAAAACAGTTAGACAGTGCAGTTAAAGCTGGTAAGGGGCTTCAGAGACCTCCAGAGACAGACGCTCACTCAATCAGATTTCTATGTCAGAGTCTGAGAGCTCAGGGCTCTGCCAACCACCTTGTGAGAGCAGACATCTCTCCAAGGGGGTCATGATCTTCACAGAGTTGTGCTGGACCATGTGCAGGGGATAAGAGGCACACAGGGTCCTCCAGCAGCCTCATCAAGGCTATGGATACCATGGAGAGGATGCTCAGGGGTTGTTGCTGGGGTCTGACACCCCACAAGGACTTTACAAGAGTGGCTGGGTGCCATTTCCGCAGGGAGTGGGACTCAGAGGCTCATTGGGGAGCAGCCGGACAACCTGGGGTGATGCTGGATGCCCCAGGGGAGCAGAACCACAGTGAGTGGGCAGCCAGAGAGACAGCGCCAAGCTGACGGGGGGAGTGGGAAGGAAGCGGAGGTATAGGTGGAGAAAGACAGGGAGACACTGGGAGTGGCAGGGTCCGTGGGAGGCAGGGAAACAGGAGCCCGATGAGTCAGCCTGGTGGGGTTCTTTGAAACTCAGCAGGGAAGCACAGGCAGGGCAGGTTCTGCTGCAGCCGGGGGAGCCATCTTCCCCCAGCTGGCACCTTCTCCATCTCTCCCTGCTCAGTCAAGGAAAGCAGATCACCCTCCGAACTGGGGCAGCTTGTGGAGCTGCTATTCTCTCCTTCCAAGATAATGCTGGCGTGGAGCCACTCTGTCTCCATCCGCTGTGGTGAAGTGGTTCCTCATCTAAGCAGGAGAGCTGCCAAAACCTGGCTTGGAAGCACAGCTTTCCAGTGGTCAGGCTTGGCCCCAAGGCGGCAGCACAGAGGGTGTTGCACAGGCATGACTAGGGCAGTAGCTTTGCTCTGTCAGTCTGTGCCACCCCCAGCAATGCTCACATCCCCCAGACCTCCTGGAGATGCCATGCTTTGAGTGGGAACCTGCTCTCAGAGACAAGGGCAACCCCTCCAGCAAGGCATGATGCGTGTTTGCAGGCATCTGTTGAAACCCATCTGAGTCACGCTGGTGCTGCAGGCATGCGATGGGGTGCGGGGCGGGCTGGACAGGAGCGTCTCCAGGAGTGTGTTGCCTCTTCACAGGCAGATGCTGAGCTGCGGCACCAAGGGCAGCCATGCAGGTAGAAGGAAAGCTGGGGCTGGAAACAGCATGTACCCCAGGCGAAGGTTTCTTCTAGAGCAGGGGGACATTTCCTCTGTGCTTTTCTGTGGGCTTTTAAGACATGGTCCTCAGAGGTCCCCACATCCTTCTTGAAAGACCCTATGACATGCTCATCCTCCACTGGATAATCCAGGGAGGCAGCAGGTTGAGAAAGGCTAGGAAAGAGATACTTCCTTCTGTGAACCCTCTCTCTGTAATGTGGCTGGGATGCAAACCCAGGGCTCCTGGTGGTCTCATGGTGCCCATTCCTGGGTGCTGCAAGGACCTCCATGCTCAGCATCCCACCTCGGATGGAGAAATGCAGAGCATTTCAAGGAAGGGGTGTCACACCAGGGTGTTTCCTGCAGAGAACTGGGCAAAGTTTTGACACCCAGCCTCCTCTTCATGTCTCACAAAATATCTCTTAAGAGAAGCATGAGGGTTCACCAGCCAAGGGGGTGTCAGCTGGGTGTTTGAGTGACTTGCAGCAGCCCAGATGTCCCAGCCCTGGTGTTTCAAGAACATCACAGAACACAGACAATAAAGGTTCATCTTCCCAAGGACGTGAAGCTGTGGCCTTTCTTTCATGGTCAGTAAACTTGTATAAATCCCCCCCACCTGAGTTCTGGTGGGAGCCAGAAACCGAAGGTTACACTGTTGCATTGCCAGGCTCCTGTATCAGCCAGGGTCTCATCTCTATCTGGCCTGATTTGGATCAAAATCATGAGAAATCAACAGAAATAGGGCCCTGGGTGACTACTGTCAGCCTTGTGGGCAGAGTATCCCCAGCCCCTGTAGGTGTACCCGCTGGAGTCCCTCCACTTCTGCGCAGGAGGAGTGATGGCTGGGGGCAAGATCCCACTGGGGGCTGAGCGTGAAGGTCCCTTTGCTGGATTCCATGCTCTAAGACATCGCCATGGCATTGCTGAGGGACTGTGCCTTTCAACAGTGTTTGTCTCTGCTGGGCTGTGCAATCAAACCCATGTCCCTGCCCAGGCCATGTCCCTCTGCAGCTGCATCATGCTGATCATGATGAAAAGTAGCCCAGGCAAGAAGAAGAAAGGACAGGGCTTCTTAGGATCACAGCTAAAATATTCATTACACCTCTTTTACTGAACATCTCTCCTCTGCTCTTCTCAAGCCTCCTTCCCTTGCTCCCTGCACCCAGGTCCTTGCCCCCAAGCATGCTTTCCCCACTTCTTTCTAGGTGCTGTATCAATAGGGGTGAGGCTGGCAGCGAGATGGGGTCCTCCAGAAGGGACAAGTCCCCCTGCTCCTCGCACATGGCCATCAATTCAATCTCCCCACAGGGTTAGCTTGGGAAGGAGCGGGGTTTGATTGTGACTGCAACACATGGCTGATTCATTGTTTGATTCCATCTCTCCCTCCTCACTCACAAATTATTTGAGTGAAATGAAATAAATTTTAGTAGTCAAATCTGTAAGGGGGGGTCCCATTGTGCTTTGACTCTACAGGACGTTCTGTACGCTTAATTTGATTTACACCCAAAATGTTAATTTAATGAACTGAATTTTCTCCCACACTCAAGTAATGCTGAAAATTAAACAAGATCCTATAGAAATCTTTGTGTGCCATTATCTCATTAGTGTAATTATTTATTGAGTGATTACAGTGCTTGGGCTCTACGTGCAACATCACTTCAGTGGGTGTATGGAGAAGGACACCAGCAGCCCACAGACACAGATAGTGACATGTCTGTGGGCTGCCTTGCCGAAGACGGTGTGGCCCCAAGGATTCAGCTTCATGCTGCTGCATGTGGCTCCCTGCAATAGTGTTGGTGGGATCGTGCTGTGAGCATGCTCCCCAGGCTCTTCCAGGTTAGAAAATACCAAGGAATGGTACTTTTAGGAAAGGCAGTATGGTTTTCTTATGGGCTCTGGCCAAGCAACAACAAGGCTTGGTCAACAGTCTGTATTTCTACCTGCTAGCTCAGGGGGAAGGCAGCCTACCACCACTGAGATGCTCTACTTCATGTAGCTGATGTCTCTCCATCCAGCTCTTCTTGCCTTGCCAGAGGCTGCAAGACTTTCTCCACTCTGTGTCTACAGTGGTGGTGGGCACACCTCAGCACTGACCACTCATGTCAAGGCTCCAGAGCTCATAATAATAATTTAGTTCCTGATTCAGCTGTGCTTGTGAGTGCACATCTGAATTGTAAGTGAAGTGTGTCCTCCAGGACCTCATTAAATAGGAACCTCAAAGCAGGATTTGAGAAAGCCGAGATGACAGCGAAGTTGTCTCTTGGTTTGGAAGCATTGTGATTAATGTCATTTACTACCTCTTTTGGCTTAAAAGACAGGGAATCATTAAAATAAAAGAAATTTCAAGTTGAAAGCATTGCAAAAAATCAATTAAACCCCACATAGCTGCATTTTGTCCTGGAGCAAAATCTCAGACATAACAGAGAAATTACACAGCCTTCAAGAGAAAGAAAGAGAAGGTTTTACTTGTGGTATTGCTGAGGTATTGCCAGAAGGCATGCTGAGGTGACTTCTTACTGGTACCTGCAGGAGTAGGGGCAGTAAGTAAGTGCCCCCAGTCCTTGCCGCCACTCCCAGGGCCTATCTTGTGGGTCAGCGGTCAGGGCTTAAAAGCCTTTCTAGAGGACAAAGTGCTGAGCGGGGGGGTAACTCCTCTGCTGGGATAAAGATGTCTGTGCCTGTGTGTTGCTCAATTAGACCTTATCAAAACAGTGGGTAGGGCTGCTGTGCCTCATGGCTGAGATTTCCTGGCTGGAAATACCAATTGTTGGAGGAGATCTCTGACAATGTGTCAGCTGATGCGGCACTTGGGGCTGGAGCCAGGGCTTCTCCAGCTCTGACGGTCCAGCCAGTCCCACACCCCCATGTCTCAGACCCACACAAGAGCTCACACCTCTTTGCCCCTGGAGCCCAAAAGAGTAATGAGGACCTGAGTCAAGCTGAAGTCTTTCAGTTGGCTTCGACATTTGAAGGTGTGTCCTTTCCAGAGGCTCCAGGTCCAGCCCCTGAAGTTAAACTTTTGTCTCGAGGAAACAAACGGTGAAACTCCCATCAATTCCCCCTGGCCTGTGCTTTGCCCTTAGGGAGGAGAGCTGAAACCTTAGAGAAGAGTGACCAAGTTTGAAGGGAAACCAAGCTGGGGAAACAGCTCTTGGTGCTCAGTCCCACCAGCCTCAACTGCTCCATCCCTGTGCTGGCTTTGCTGCAAAGATGTGCTTGGGGAGGAAGGCACCAAGTGTGTTTCCACTGCATTTAATTAAAAAGCAGATTGAATATTAGGCAGGAGAAGGTACTCCTGTTAAATACCCAAGGCCACACCAGGCATAGGATTTGCTACACTTGCAGACTTTTCAGTGCAGTTTTGTGGGTTTTCTTCTGCTTCTTTTGCTTCCTTTCCCAACCCCCAGCCTCCTGTCTTTATTTTATTTCCACTTCGGGAAGAGGGGTAGAGGACAAGAGGCAAATAAAAAAACAAGGAGTGGGGGGAGAGGAAAGGCTGTGAGACATTTTTAATTTTAAATCAATTACTGAAAACGAATAAAACTTTTTTTTTAACAGAAGAAGAGCTTGTCATCAAGAAAAATAGTAACAGCTTTCTCTTCCGGCTGCTGCCCCGAGGGCCTCTTCCCCGGCGCCCTCGGGAGTCTTCCCCTCGACGGGCTGTCCCGGGGGCTCTCAGCGCAGCCCCCCGTGGACGGCGGGACCCGCACCCGATAGTGGTGAGCACTCTAGGCTGCCCGCGGCATCCCAGTGCGGGGGCTGGCAGTGGGTCCGACCCCATGGGGTCCCCGCCGGCAGGGCGGCAAGCAAGCGGCAGCGGCGGGGCTCCCCTCCTCGTGTGGGTTTTTTTTTGTTTTTTTGTTTTTTTTTTTTTTAATTTTCAGACGTTAAATTCTTTTGCAAACATTCATGCCTTAGGAAGGGCTGGAACAAAGCTCAGCTGCTCCAACCGGTCGGACAGGTAAGCAGACTTGTTGACACCGTTATGTTTGCAGCACGCATGCTCCTTCCCAAGTTTCCTGGTGCATTTTTCTATTCCACCTTATGAAACTTTCCTCCCCCCCCCACCCTCTCCCCTCTCCTCCCCTCCCCTTCCCCTCCCCGTGCCTCGGCGGCTCTGCCCGGTGCGTGCGGTCCCGCTCCCTCGGACGGCAGCGCAGCGCCCGCGCCCTGCCGGGCTGCGGGCGGGCGGCGAGGTGAAGCCGCCGCTTCGCTCCGTGCCCGGCCGTGCCCCTTGCCCTCACTATGCCCAGAGCCTTCTTGGTGAAGCGCCGGAGCCCGCAGCCGGCAGTGCGCAGCTGGGATGGGCTGCCCGACGAGGAGAGAGCCGACACCTACATCCCAGGTACGGCGCCGGCGGGCTGCCTGCCCGCACCCGTCGCTGCCGGGAGGAACGGAGGGAGCGGGGTCCTCGCCAGCCCCCGCGGGCTGCGGACGGTTAGAGTTGGGGAGAGGGCTTTGCTGGGCCGAGGGAGCCCCGAAGGAGCGGGCGTGCGGGCGGGCGGTGGCTTGGAGAGAACTGTACTAAACGCGGGGAGGGGGGAAAGTGGGCAACACTTGCGGGAAAACTCCCCTCCCATCGGCAGGAGTGCTGCCCCCGCCGGGAGATGCCTCCCCTACGACTGGCACCGTCTCCAACCCCGGGGATGGCGGGGCGGGGGGAACGTGTGTGTGCCCGGGAAGGTGGGAAACTTCGTTTGCATGAGAAAGGTGGCAGGGGAAGGACAAGGACGGACCCAGGGCGGCGGGGGTGATGTACTCTAGGCCTCCTCCTCCTGCCCTTGTCCGGGGTATAACGGGAAGGCGGCGGAGCTGGCTTGTTTGAACTTTGGGACCGTTCGTGTTTGAGTTTCCGATTGCAGCGTGAGCCTGGGATCCTCCCCCGCCGCCCGCGGGCCCGCCCGCAGGTTAAACACCGGGGCCCGGCGGCTCCCGCCTTCTGCGTCCCCTCCCCTGCCCCTGTCTCCGTGGTCCCCCCTCTTTATCGCGTCCTCACCTCGCTGCAGGGGGAATCGGCTGCGTGATGCTGGGCTATGAGGACAGCTGCAGCCTGGAGAGCAGCGGAAGCAGCGGGACCCGGGATGCTGAGCCCAGCGACCCCCCGACGCCCCAGCCTGCCTGCGGCGACCTGGGCATGGCCGGAGGGATGCTGCTGGACCTGGCCGTCAAGCGCCCCGTGGTCAGGTCGAAAATCAAGGTAACCTCATGCAACCCAACCATCTTACCACCCGTGATGGGGTGACCACAGTTCAAGGTCAAGGCTTGGCTGCTGATCGGGGACACCAGGTGCCAGCAGTCCCTTGGGCTGTCTCTGCAAGAGATGACAGCAAGAGGTCCGTGAACATGCTGGCCATAGGATGGCAGCTGCAGGGCAAGCTTCATAAGCGATATACTGTAATCTTCCAGTGCCCTTTGCCTTCTCTTATCCTTGCCTGGGACATGCTGCCCCTGACCTGCTTGGCTCGGGTCCCGCAGGAGCTCTGAACCCAGCCAGGAAGGACCAGCCCTGGCAGCTAGGAGTCATGCCCCATGGTGCGTGGGTGGATCTCATCCCTTAACATGGGGCCTCCTTAAAGACTGCCTTCTAGGTTGTAGTCAAGCCTTCACCAAGGGGGGCTGGGGTGAAGCTTCACACTGCTCCCCTACCCTCTTAACTTATCAAGATAGCAGCTAATTAAAGGTTCTCCTCTGAAGCTGTGAAAGGCTGTTTCCACCTTGAGGTCGACTGGCGGCCTAGGGTGAAATGAAGCAATTATCTGTCCACTGACTTTGTTGAAGAGCCCCTCTGCTGCAAGGGCAGGATCTCTGGGTGTCCCTCGGACAGAACCAGGAGAACAGAGCCCTGATTTCCCTCCCAAGGCTGAGAAGGCAAATTACTCATGGTGCCTCAGGTCCCCATGGTACTGAGAACTTAACACTGACCTCCCAAACAGCACTGAACATCCAGGGTCCCCTCAGCAGAAGTGGAGACAGGCCAACCCAGCCTAGGAAGGAGATGTGTTCACTGCTGGTAGTTAACGCCTCCTTAAACCTTGGCTATTGCTTCGCTGGACAGAGCTGTAAAAATTCCCATTGTCTCTGTGGGATGACAGACTTTCAATCATCATATTCTCATGATTAACATTATGTTTTCACCCTGGTTAAATGCAGCTGCTTGAGGAGGAGTTATACCCCTGTTGCCCAACAGATTCTTCCCAGATGGCTCCTCCTCTAGTTTCACACCTCATGGTTTCACAGCTGCCGTTTTTTACAATTTCAAGTAGCACTGCTTCAGTAGTAAGCAAAGGAGGAGGACTAGGAAAAATAATTGGCTCTTCAGGAAAAAAAAACAACCAAATGTATTCCTGTCTTTGTGAAGAGCTTGCCCTGCTGCTGTTTGATTTTACCCTACTCTGTATAATTTAACCTGGGCTACTAGTAACTGTCACAGCATTCAACCCATTTCAGTAGAGTTGGGTTTTTCTCAGAGTTTCACAGAAACTCCTCAAAAGCACCATGAGGGCTGATGGATGTGTGTGCATGGTGCTGCCTGCTCTGCTGGCTTTCTCACATCCTGAGTGTCTATCAGTGAGCATGTCTCTATGTTCTCCCATGAATGGGTAAACTAGCGGTGAAGTATTTGCAACTTCCAGAAATTGAGCTTTCCCTCTGAGGAACGATCTTCCCCAGAGCTGAATCATCAATGTCTGCCTTCGTCAAGTTAGGTCATGGTGTTGGCACAATACTTTTGGTGCTAGGAGTGGGAATGAGATTACCCCTTAATGTCACTCTGCTGTTAATTAACGAGCCAGGGAGACCAACGGAAGGAAATTAGTGCCATTGTTTCAGTCTCTATTGAGTTAGCACAAGGTGCCTTAGGTTTATCTCTCCAACCCACTCTTTTTATCACTGCTGGGACCCATAGCAGCTGGAAGCATGATTGGCAAAGGCATCGCATAATACAACTTTCTCATACCTTGGAGGACTTCCCATCTCCATCCGGGATGTTAGCTGAGTGCAGGAGCAAACATACAGGCGGCCCCACAGAAAGATGTTTGTAGCCTAAGCCCTTGTGCTTATGGATGTGACTGGACAAAGGTTGTTGCCTCTGGAAGGTATCCACTACACAGGCTTTGTTTTAATCACTGATTCCAAGCTGGTGAGCGTTGCATCAGTCCCACTGCACATTAAATACCCCACTTGATTGCAAGGAAAATGTGAATGTTTCGCCCAGCAGGAATCTCCTGAATACTTTCACTTTTCATTTTTAATATATCCCAAGATTTTTTTTAATGCCACAACAAGCCATCCCTCCTTATTTTGGTTTTTTTCTTCTGCTGGTCTTCTGTTGTTCATCTCGATGCCCACTCACCCAGTCATCTTCCATTCCTCAGTTTACCACTGGCACCTGTAATGATGCTGCACTGCATAGCTGCGAGCTGTGTGGCAAAGGCTTTCGCTTGCAGCGAATGCTCAACCGTCACATCAAGTGCCACAGCCAAGTGAAGAGACACTTGTGCACCTTCTGTGGAAAAGGCTTCAATGACACCTTTGATCTGAAAAGACATGTCCGGACCCATACTGGTGAGAATGCGTTCCCTGGGGACTCACGGGAGGCTCTGAGGAGTAGGAGGTGGGAGGAGGGGTGAGGTGGAATAAGGACAAGGAGAGGGTGAGGGTAAGCTATCAAGACCATGATACAAAGCCCAGGTTGACAACGTTTGCAAAAAATAGTGGAGTTGCAGTGGAGGAAAGGGGAAGACATGAGTGTGGACAGAGAAAAATCCTGGGAATGATGAAATCTGAGAACAGCTAGTGAAATCTATGTGAAGTAGTGCGGGTGTACGCCTGACATCCAGACTCAATGCAGACACAGCCACATGCTGCAATGCCTGGGTCAGCAAGAGTGGGATAACCCACTGAGGATAACCTGCCTGGGATAACCCGCCCGGGATAGCAAATCACCACACGTTATTGTGAGACCAGTGCACAAAGACAAGCAGAGGCAAGAGGTGGATGAAAGTGCTTTGCCCTCTAGAGGCAGCGAGCAGCAGTTTCCTGTTTTGTTTTTTTTTTGCTGTTGGGAACTTTCCCCACTGGCTATTCCACAGGATGGGGTTGTGGCTTGCTTTTCGCACTGTCTGGAGAAAACCAGAGTGTTGATCATGCTGTGCCTGCAGCTTCTTTAGGGAAACTAGGCAACACACCTGACTTCTGCTAACCCTACATGCTGCATCCCTTCCTGATTCGGGCTACCAGCTCCTCCAACTCCCTTTTGGAGCTGTTTCCTTCTGCACGTCATGCTGTCCAGATCACTTTGACCACTGGCCTAAACCGTTTTTATTCACTTGTCATGTGGGGTCACAGCATGCATTAAAAATCAGGAGCAGTTGGTTGAAAATCACCTGACAGTGGTTCCTGCTCTTGCTCTTGTATTGCTCTCTCAGGCTGGAGGGATATGCTTTCTGTGGCCACTCTGCTGTGGATTGAGCTCCCGAGTCCATCCCAAATAGTGGTGGTTGTGTTTCTTTGAACCAGTTCTGTTGCCTCAAATACAGCTCACTGCTACAGAAGTGCTTATCCCAGCCTGGAGCAGGGAGAAGGCTGCCATTTTGATTTGCTTCCTTTTTCTTGGTGGAAGCAATGGCTTAAATAAATGTCAACCCCCATCCTCACCAAGGGTGATGCTTTCTGGCAGGTCAGGTTGGCTGTGCTCAGCAGGCTTAGACTTTGCACTGCTGGGCACCCAGAAGATGCATCCACCACATCTCACAGGCACATTCCATCTTTCCAGATGTGCGGTTACCCAATGGGAGCTGGAGACTATGTGGGCTTGCTCTGCAGTGCCCTTTCTTTGGCTTAGACACCATTAACCAGGTGTCTAAACTGCTAGAGGCGGCACAAGTATAGTTAGTAGGTAGGAGCTGTTTCTTAGCAGTAGAACAATAGAACTCATAAAAATTATGCCCATTTCAATGGGAAGGCGTTGGCTAGAAGCCAGTGTTTTGGGCTGTTTTGGTTTGTTTGCAAAGCTTTCATTTGGAAAGTAAAGCTGCTGGGTGTGAGCAGGGAGCTACCACTGGGATATGGCTGAAGTGGGGAGTCAGTGCTTCTAAAAGAAGTGATTTTTCGATCTGTATCCTCATCCTTTGAGGTTAAGAAACTTAATCCAAGACAGTCTCTGTTCAGAAGCTGTGGCAGGTAAAGTTGAAATCTCTTTGCAGGATTGGAACCAATTTTGTGAAACACTGGAAGGGGAGAAGGATCCTTTTACTGGACAGGAGTGAAAACCCTGGAAATGTGAATCTTATAGTTAGATTGTCCCCAAATTTACTAGAAGAAATCTGCTGTCACTATTTCTCCTCTCCATCTTAAAACTAGGATGAACGCACACATACACCGTATTTGCCTGGTGCCTTGGGTGATGGCAAGGGTGAGGGCTGGCTGCAACAGTGGTACCAATACTGTATTGATGTGTATCTTTTCCAGGCTGAGATACGGCATCTCTGAAAGCAGTGACCTTCTTCATATCAAAGGTGGTTGTTGTTCAGGAAAGCTGGGCTATATTTGAATATTAAAAAGAAGGCAAATGGTAGTGTGGGCTTTATTGTGTAGCTACAGGTGATCATCTACATGTGCTTTACTGGGTGTGGGTGTTTCAGTGGAAACTGTCATGTAGCGTTTGAAATGAGACTGTGCAACAGTAGTGTCAGAGAGAATAAAGGCATCCCAGTCTAGCTTCAGGGTATGAGCAGACTTAAACATTAAAAAGCATCTAAGATACATGGTAAAAGAAAATTTTAAAATGATTCCTAATTGATGAAGAGGTTCCCACAGTCCCGATGGGCTGTGCCATCCTGGCACTATCTTTTTTGTGCTTGTATGCATGCCTGTGGAGCACTGGAGCAGGCACCAAGGATGGTGCCTGCAATTTAAACCTAATTGCCTTCAGAGGAGCATAAAACTGCACCCAGACTACCGTTTGTAAAAAATACATTTTTGTGTGTGAATCCTAATGAAGGTTTGGGCTTTCTCTCCAATTGCAGTTTAATGTAACTGAAGCAGTCTCACTGCAGTAGGCATTAGGAAACTTCAGTGTTGATAGTTAAATCCGGTGCACTGGGATAACCTCTTTTTACAAGACTTGCAAAAACGCAGTTGAGATGCTGCTTGTTGGAACTTCTGTTTAGCTTGGATTTTTGGTAGAAGGATCAGCGACTGAGCGGTAACACAGTGCAATCACAAAGTTACATCTGTCTGAATGGACACACGTGCTTTGCCCATTTCTGCCTGGCTCACCATAGGTCTGATCTTCCAGATCGTCATGTATCACCTTCCATGGGGAAAAAAGGAAGTTAGGTAACTCCTTATATCAGTTTTAAGGCTGGTCTTTGCTTGAAAACTTACTGATCTAGTCTACTAAGTAAAATTCCAACTGGTTTAGGTTCTTTCAAGTATTGCTTAATCCTCAGCTATTTAAGTACTGGAGGGTTGTTGTTAAATCAGTGTTGATTGGTGGTAAAATGGATGTCCTTTACTGCTCAGTATTTCTGTAATGTTGGTTGTTTGTACTGAACGAAATTGCCCAGGCATTCAAATCACAAGCCGGCTCCTTCTGCCTCCTCTGGACACACACAGATTTATTTCACAGATTTATTTTGCAGAACATGCTGAGTTGGAAGGGACCCACAAGGATGATTGAGTCCAACCCTTCTTTCAACTTACTGAGTTTCTCTTCTAGAATTTGAGCTTGTAGTCTCAGTCATTGTACTTATTGTACAAAAGTGCTCTCGCTCCTTTGAAGCACTGCAATAGCTGGGCATTCACACTAGGCTGCCATTCACTGAAGCCTCAGTAAGTTTTGCTCACTAAAAGAGAAAAATCAAAATCTTACCAAGATAGAAGTTTTCATTCATTATAAAACCCAAAATGACAGGTTAGCTGAAATTTTTACCTAATCACAGAACTTCAAAAAGTCAAGAGGTCTAAGAGTAAGTTTTGCAAGAGCTGTAATGGCATCCTTAGGACCAAAGCACAGTTGGGACCCTGTTATCATCAGCATCTGCCTACACCTTTTCAAAACATTTCTAGGTTTTCTATGCCTAAATATGTCAACCCATTCCTGAAAATCTTAGCCTGAAAATAGGATGTTTTATTTAGATAGGTAGTTCCTTGGGCTAGTAGCTCCCCGCTGCTAGATATGTGCTCAGTAGCTGCCAGAGCCTTGCTCCTAAGCCAGCTTTAAGAAACGTAAATCAGAACAATCTTTTACTGTTGCAGGAATTCGTCCTTACAAATGTGAGGTTTGCAACAAAGCCTTCACCCAGCGCTGTTCCCTGGAGTCCCACCTCAAGAAGATTCACGGTGTGCAGCAGCAATATGCCTACAAACAGAGGCGAGATAAACTTTACGTGTGCGAAGACTGCGGCTACACAGGCCCCACGCAAGAGGACCTATACCTGCACGTTAGTAACGTTCATCCTGGAAGTGCTTTCCTGAAAAAAACCTCAAAAAAACTTGCAGCAGTTTTGCAAAACAAATTGAGCCCTGTCCTGCAGAGGAACTCCAAGGATGATGACAAAGATGAGTAATGCAGTGGATTACAGTGGTCTACAGGAATGAAGTTTACATGTAGGATGAGATATATATATATATTATTTTTTTAAAAACAATTTTGAAAAAAGTACCTGCAATTAAAGGGATGCTTTAGTTAATGGGACTCTCTTGTTGCTAGCAGAACCTCAACTGGAAAGAAATATTCCCATTTATGATGGAAACATCAAACTTTTTTTATCTGGCCAATAAAAATGGAAAGCTTGGAAGAGGCTGTCACCTCTCGGAGTATTTACTGAACTGACATTTGGGCAATCTGTCTTCCGTTTCAGCTCTACCACACATCAGCTGCCACTAAGTTCACCTTTCCCCAGTGTATTTTGTAAAGTTAATTTCTGTTACCTCCTGTACCAATTACTTTTGAGAGGTTTGAGTGAAAAGTGCCAGGTAAGAACAGCTACTAGTACATTGTTCTATGCAAATTTAATTAAAGTGTCTTAAGAACAGGAGTACATTGTATTGGTAAATAAGTTAAAATGTGCAAATAACCTTAACTCTGCCCCCTGTGCAGTAGCTAACAATTTATGGAAGGGTGATCCAAGGTGAGTTGAAACTCTTCTGAAAGGATGCAGAACTTTTCCTCCCAAACTTTCTCTGCTGGCAAATTACATTATTCCAGGGCAGACTTTTGGTTTTGATTTAGGTATTTTAAGCCATGAACTTACTCTTATGTTTAGATGCAAGTGGAACCTTAACTCTGATGTTCCTGGACTTGTCATGCTTTGAGGATTATTACCACATCCTTTTAACATACATCAATATCGACCCAGAAACCCAAAGAAAACTTGAAGATAAGTATTTTCTGTCATGATGAAATGCAGTTTTGTCTCTATTTTGGGGGGGGGAGGGATGTTTCGGGATTTTTTTTTGTTTTATAATCAAATGCTTCTTCACTAATACAACAGAGCAGTGCAATGCAGTAAAAAGGGGGACTTAACCTGTCTCTGCTTCACGAGATCAGTGCAAAAATGCAGGCACGAATCTGGCTGCTCATCTGTATCCACTGTCAGTTTAGAAGGGTCCTAGTGAGACTGATGCTACCGGGGAAGGATATGATTATGATGAGGGACTGGTACTACCTCTCTGTGCTTTTGGATTTCTGTAGTCCCACTCCAGCTCCTATTGACCCAGGACAGTTAAAAGGGTAGCCTGTGGGGACTACTGAGTGTGAATTTAGAGATTTAAAAAAAAAATAAAGCTGTACATTTGGGGAGGATATGCTGTATTCTATATATGTTGAAACAACAGCTGAAATTAAGCCACCTAAAATACAGAGTCCAGCATAGCCAGTACTTTCATAGTCATTACTGCTAATATGAGAGATTCTGAGCAATTTTGCAAGAATTTTAAAAAGCTTTTCCATTTGCTTTAGTTTTCTAAGGCATCTGCTTGGGTTTTTGTGGGGAAAAGATTCTAAGGGTTTTAAAGCATTCCTAATGATATTAATACTTTATTCAGCACAACTGTTGGTGCCTGGGACCTTGAAAGCAAGGATAATAAAGCGATGCTACTGTGTAAGAACAAACTTGTCATTCTATGTAGCAGGAAAGTTCACAGAATAATAAATGGGAAGTTGCTGGGAAAAAAAGCATCTGAGGTAAAGTAGAAGATCCTGACTTTGCAAAAAGCTTATGCACTGATCCCCAGTTCTTTGGATATCATGCCATTACAACTGAACAGTATAAAGAGAAGGTTGCTCGCTCTGAACAAAAAGCTTGCTTGATGGCAAGTAGTCACAAAACTGCTGGGCTAAGGAAGGCATTAACAGCTAGTTCAGCCAGTTGTGCTGGTGAGACTCCTCCATAACCTGCTCAATGAGGCCTCAGTCATGAAACTGCTGAGTTCTGCTCCAGGGCGGGACTGTTTAGGACAGTCCCTCTGAGCAAAGAGACTAGTGTTCACCTAACTGCACAGGATTTGTGTGCTCAGCTCTGCTGAAACCTCAGTCCTTACACTGGTGCAGTGGAGCCAGGGCTGAAACCCTCCCTTTGCAACTAGAGAGACATTTTGTGTGTGTACGTATGTGCATGGGCTGTTTTTTAACCCCTCCTGTAGCACATACTGGTTTTGGTCTCCCTCCTGTATCACTGCCAGAGCAAATCCCTATGGAAAGAACCACAGGCACACTGAGGTGGCCACAGAAAGCACTCACAGTAACAGAGAAAGGGAGAAGTTAAAAAAGTAAAAAAACCCTCTCTGGATGGAGAGCAAAGCTCTGAAAAGCTGCATGTTGTAGCTGAAGTAACTGCCCTGATTGCCTGGCAAGTTTTTCTGCAGAGGATAATGCCCTGTGCACATCAATTTAACAGTCTGGCAAGTCAGTTTAAACTGATCACAAAGTGGGTTTGGGTTTGCGTGACACTGGCAATGGCCACCTGCCAGTTCTGTTACGGGACAAACAAGTGCTAGCCTGTGTCACTACAGAAATGCTCCAGAGCTTACCCAGGGATGCCTGAGGCAGCCACGCTTTCAGAAGTGCCTGACACGAGTGACTTCGACCACTACTGTCTTTGAAGACTGCCTGCCTTCTCCTGGGTCTCTGAGGGTATAGACTCAGCCAAGACTTGATAGGTTTACAAACCAACACCGCTGGCAGCCTTCCACAGACAAGGCTTTTATTAAACAAACAAACACAGATGAAGCCAACAGGTGCCCACACTGCCCAGGCTCCAGATTTGTTAGGGGGCAGGATGAGTTTGAACATTTACATGGTTCAGAGACATCTAACGGCTGTATGACGCACTGACGGAGAAAGCAATCCCACCCAAACATTGCCCAACTGTTCCCTACTAGCCTGATCTATCAAATCTCAATCAACACAGGGATTTCAGCCCATTTTATCACCTCCTGCTACTGCCCAGGGATCTTATCTCTTGCTTATACCCACCCTCTTTGTATCCATGGAGCTATCTTTCACAGAAAACTGGCAGTGTTCAGTGACACTGAACCATCCACTTGCTAGAATTCTGTGATGTGGGAAGACACTTGTAAAACAGGTAGAACTTCTGAGAGCTTGTGCTGTGTCTTCCTGGTTAGTCATCTCTGAACCCAGTTTTTCCATCCCCATGGTTTGACTTTTTAGATAGAAATCTAATTAAGCACAGAGTAATCATAACATCACTAGACCAGGTTTGAATAAGTAAGTACCACTATAACTAAGTTTCATTGACACATTTCCCTGGATCAGTAGTATGGAGGAGCACCAGATTAAACACTATAGCTATTTAAGTTTCTTCAGCAGCAAGCCTGTCCATTTTTTTTTAGGTATCATTCTGGCTGATTTTTTTGAAGCTTATGGGTTGGTCATATTTTTACTTGTAATCTGCAGTGGTATTGTGAAAACCCATACATACAATTTGGATAAAACAATGAGAATGAGGGAAAAAGCTTTCCAGGTGTGCAACACACAAAGCAATACTGCCTGACATCATCAAGGCTTATTCTATGTCTTACAGACTTGATTTTATAAGCTTAAAAATTAACTTCTGTTTCAAAGCATTTATTCAGAAACTTATCTGAAAAAAAAAAACAAAACAACAAACACAAACCCACAAAAAAACCACCCTCCAAAAACCAACCAGCAGTTCTTCATCCCTCAGAATGCCTGGCTTCACAGCCACAAGCCTGCTTTTATACAAAAACTCACCTGCACTGGCGTACACACTCACTTGACACTGGAGATCCTTCCACCTGGGTGGGCTCATTGTCGGCTCAGACCCACACAAAGTCAGGAGAGCTCAAGGCAGTTGCAGCCTCAGCCTGCACAGAGCTCACAAGCCTAAGTACAGAGCCCATTTCTTCTGTGGGCTGCACAGGCTGTGTGTTAAGAAACCTGTAGGAGGAGCCACTACGAATAGCCAAACTCCCCACCTTTCAGAAAACTTGCTGGAAATTTCTAAGAGTATTGTTTACAATTCTGCTCCTCTCTTACTGAGCCACTTCTGTTAAATTATCATTTTGCTGTAGTATATTAAACAAGACTTAATGAGAACTTTCATTATAATTCTTAGCACAGGTCTTCCAGTTGTGGTTGTAAGAAAATCCACAAATAGTAACAAGCCTGTTAATAGAGACCTTTGACATGAGCAAGAACTAAACTGACTGAAATCCAGTCTACTATAACAATTCTTTATCATTTGCATTTCCCTCAGCTCAGACAATGCAGATGTTCTTTTGCTTTAGTTCACCAACACTTTTCAAAGTTTTAGTTCTGCAACAATTTTTTTCTCAAAAATTACCGAAGAAGGATGACTTCATTGAACAGTTTTACTTGATAATAAAAACTTTTCTATAAACCTTAGGTTGTATAAACTGGGAGGGGGGGGAGGGGGGGAAACACAGGCTAAATAAGTTGACTTTGTCCTGCATGGACCATTGAAGTCACCTAGAACATAAGCAAATACATATTCTCCATTCAAAATTCACATGTGGATTTTTTTTGGTTTTTGGCTTTCTTTACGGTGGAAAAAATACCCCTGATGGTAAGAAATTAGCCAAAGTTATTAAAAAAAGAATAAAAGTGGTATACATAAACAAGTCTTGTTTTGTCTCTGTGCTCAGACCACTTGCTGCTTCTTCGTTTCTTCTCAGTTTCTGTCCATGTACTCTTCAAGGCGCAAAAGCCACTTATTCCAGTACTGCGAGCACAGATCAGGATCCATGAAATGTGGATGCGCAGGGGAGCCATTCTTATAGGCAACCACGATGAGTCCACAGCGAACCTACATTCAAAAACAGAGCGCTGTCAGAAATTCAACATTCAGATAAAATTCTAAGAACTAAACCTAACTACAAAACATAACAACACATACATATGTTTCTTAAATAAGAACTGGGGAATAAAAAAGGGCAATAATTCACCATAAAATACTTGGAGACTAACAGTCAAATGCTCCAAAAACCCAGAGACCAAAGCTCCGACCAGAGGACATGAACTTTGACTATGAAAGATATTTAAACCTTGTAGATGGTGGTAAAATCCCCAGTGACTGATGAGGTTTTGCCTGGGGCCACATAACCAGACTGATGCAGTCTCTGGCATCAGTCTGAATGGAAACAGGTACTTAGGTATGTTCAGACATTCTTCATACCTGACAAATCCAAAATCCCAAATCAATCCCAAACAGCCAGTGCTAGTAGGGGGGCAGGAGGCTAATAGCAGAATTCCAGAATTACTGCCCACATTTCCCTCTGTAAGGATGATATCTGTTAAGTGCTTGTGTTTACTGACCTCTACACTATTCTAGAAAGTCTTTTGCACAACCTATGAATTAACCTGCTCTCTTCTGCTTCATATTTTCCCCCTTCAATGTTTGTACTGAACTAAAAATCCTTCAGGCCAAGCAGGCTAGAATTGCATTTGGAGTCTTTAAAAACATTATTCCACTGTCTTCTGATTAAGTGATTCACAACACACTGCTTTCCCCAGATGAAACACGGTACAGCTTCCAAAGACCAAGTCCATCATTTAGTCCCTCATTTGTTAGTGCGATATAGCAACACATGATGCAAGCAAGGCCCTCCCACACCATTTTCCTGTTTGCAGGCTCTTTTGCTTTATTACTTCTCCTGCCCCTTCCTACTCTTGACACAAGTAAAAACCACACAGAACAAAGCACAGGGGACTGCCCACATGCCAAGTCACTGTGAGTTCATCTGACCTCCTAAGATCTGAGCTTCCCTTGGTCCCACTGAGCAGGTCTTTAAAATCACTGAAAATACACTGCTGACAGCCAAAGGCAGCAGAATTAGCAGGAGTAGCAGAATTATTTCACAGTATGTCTGCTTAACCTGATCTAAGACTGGGCTCCTTTGTCACAAATCCTACCAACAATTCCATGATGGACAGCAGCTTCTAAAGGCAGTAGGCAGGGAGAAATGAAGATGACGTGGGTGCTGCTACTTGTCTTGGGAGGTAGCAGGCCTACTGACCTGGAAGTCATAGTTGGCATCATGATTTATGGCTCCAATATATGCTGCAACCTGTAATGGGTTGTCATAAGTATTCTTCAGAAATGGCTTTGGTTTCTCTGAAGTTTTCCAGTCAATCACACATAATTGGCCTCTGCATAAGAGAACAAGATAGGACAATGTTTTAAACTTAAGTAGTCACAAGTAAGAAATGAGGGATGAGACAGCACATAAAGACCTATCACACTCAGCCTGTTTCACCCTGATGTCATGTTGCTCATTCTTATGTCTAAATATTTCTCTTCACACTGGCAGTTTAGATCTCAAAAACTAACACTAATACCTGCTGCAGTTCCTGGCAAATGCTGACAATCAATTAACCCTGTCCCACTCACACCCTGCTCCAGTAAGGAACTCTCCACAAGAAAAAAACAGCACTTCTGGCACTTCTGTCATCAGGTTCATCCAGGGGAGTTAATCTGTTTTGCTGGTCCTGGAGATCTGCCCAGCTTCCCCCCAGCCACTCAACAACATACCAGCTGCAGCCTGGGACACGGCTTCCCATACACCACAGACATTACAGGTGCCTTAGGGTAGAGGAACCTCACCGATACTTCGCCACGCAGTCTACCAGGCCCAGATACTGAAGGGTCTCGTGATGAACTCCACTTTCCAGAGCTTTCACTTCGCTGATATCTTCTAAGACATGTTCCACACTTGATAAGTAACCAGAAATAACACCATCTTCGCTCTTCTCCTTAACTGCCATCTCTTCAGACAGGAATATAGATTCCAAAGCTGAATGAAAGAGCTCTCCTTGGAGGAAAAGCTCTGAGAAAAACAGGAAAAAACACATTTTAGACACTACTTCAGATTCATATTCTACATATTATACAATGAAGCTCTTAAATCAGTCCTGTTTTTTGTGCTGAAAGCTTGAGGATGTGGGGAGAAGGGAGACAGAAAATAAATTGTCAACAGTGAAATTAGTATCTCTTATATTAATATTACTTTACTTTTTTAGTCTCGCTAATTACTCAGAAACAAAATACGAGTTTTAATTTATTGTATACAAAAGCATTTGTGAATTTCTAGGAATTAAAAACATTATTCTGGCTGCTTTTGCTGCACTTGCTTATTCTGCTGTATCAGTTCATTTGAATGGAACTGATCTCATGAAATGAGTGGGCACAGTTCCAGGAGTAAGGGCTTATCTCAGAAAGATAAATTTTCAACTGTTATATAAGGTTTGTTATGCCACCTTATCCATTGACGTGCTTAGTAATTAAAAAAGCATAATCACAGGATATTAGTTTTAAAAAGCAAAAAGCATAATAATTCATGTAAGGAGCACTCGGGTACTTATCAACCTCGCTACTTACTATCCCCTAGGTCCTCCCAGATCCCTTTCAGTCCTGTAGCTTGGAGGAAATTACCTTTGTATGTCTTATGAAATCAAAACCTCTAAATGCATGGAAATTTCATGGAAGAGGCTGCGCACACTGGATAAACTAAACAGGTAATGAAAAACTTCACCATAAATAGCAGGATATATTGGTTTTTAAACACTCAAGATATAATTTCAAAATGCCTATTTCCATCTTGTTACAAAGTAGCTTTGTATCTGCAAAGAGGCTCAGTAATATCAGCTGGAAAATATCTACTTGTAAATAGGTATTGGCAAATAGAGAAACAGAGGCAGACAGGATCGAGTAACGGATGTCTACAGTCTAATACTCATTTCCCACAGACTTCTAAATCCATTTTAATGGTTCTAGAACAAAGACCAGAGCTTAGGCTCATTGGTAACAGGTACACTCACAACATGCTCTCATGAAATGGAAACAACTTAAAGGATTTCCAAAATGCTTGACCTGTGTGGCCTGATACTGCCACTGTTAGAATATACCTGCCAGTTAAATTCTACTGCTTCTACTTTGCAATGGCACTGTGGTTAGACTTACTTTTGGTATACTTTTCAAAACCATCTTTTCCAAGTTCCACTATCATTTTCTGCTTCCATCTTTCTAGATAAAAGACTTGCTGTGGAGAGAGAGTTTGTTGAAGAATATGGGTAACACTGGGCATTTTCATTTTTTGTAACATGATTTTCCTGGGGAGGTTTGAATCACTGTTGAGAGGGGAAATTCTCTTGTCAGGGTTTATTAAAGGAACCCAGTTCTTGGGAGTCTTTGTCCCAGCTTTAGCTGGAGGTCTGTGTTTATCTGGTGGCCCATATAACAAATTGTCTTCTTCAAATATTGTCTCTGGTGTTTGGGCGCTGGTTTTGTAAGATGTAACAGAGTAGACCAAGTTTTTGTACTTTTCTTGGTCAACTTGTTCATAACTGTTTGCTTTTTTCTTTTTACTATAAATACATGCAGAAGTAGCCAGACATGAATATGGGAATTGCTTTTGACAAAATGGTATTTGAAAAAGCATTTCCAGTTTCCCTGGTTTCCTGGACAGTATCTGTAGGAATTGCATTCTGACAAGAAGTGTTTGTGAATGGTTAGAGTTTTCCTTCTTCTGTTAGGAACATCTGGAGGTTACAATATTTTCCCCCTGTAGAAAAAGACATATGTGATTTCCAGAATCATAAAAACCACCATCTTATTTTTGCCCTTGGCCAAACAAAGAATTGCTACAGTCAAAGTGTCCTCATATACTTCATGCCACCAAAACATCTTCAGATAAATAAGAGAAAGAACCAATAAGCAATGAAAAGAGGAAACAGTCCTGAAAAGAACAGGTGCTGGTCTGCAAAATCTGAAACGGGGCAAGCACATAAGGATGTTGCAAGTAGCAAAAGCTGCAGCAGAGTGCATTCCTACAGGAACCGTATCATAACTGCCATGAAAGTAAATACAAAAACCAGATCTGCCACAAACAACCCCTCAAAAGAGGGAGAGTGAAATTAAAAAAAAAACTACACAGAAGAGAATGAAGCAAATCTATTGCTATGAGGTTTAAAAACTTTTACGTTGATAGTGAATGCCCAGCTTAAGGGGTCTGTGGGGACAAGGTACCTTATGGAGAATAAAACCATGTTTTTCTTTTGTAGGAGAAAGCAGACAGCAGCAGTACATACAATTGTGAGACCTGAGACTAAGAAAGCCAAAAGAGAAATCGTATGTACTTCAAATATCTTCAGACTCAAAGAAATCTTTTAAAGTTCAGAATAAAATACAAAAGTATTTTTCTAAAGTGAGTTTCAAATATAGTTGTGTTTTGAGACACTTACGAAATTTAAAGGCAAGAACAGTAAAGGCAATACTGTACTGCATGGTAACTGCAGTGCTAAGTCCTAGGAAAGTTTTTGCACATGGATAAAATATAACACCTGCATAGTGGCATTTCACTCAACATTAAATATATGCAGAATTGAGGCCCTACTCTCCTACTGAAAGTTATCTGCTTACCATTAGAAAGTTCCCTCCACTCACTGCAAAGAAAGAATCTGCCAGCCACCATCAGCATTCTGTTGCAGACAATACTTTCACGTTATTCTTTACCTTCCCCACAGTCCTTAAACAGCACTTCACACACTGCCCGAGCTGTGCATGCCACAGGAAACAAAAATGTACTATGGGAAGTTATTTTGTATGGACAGATCCCATGCTCATGCACAACTGCTGTGGGGGTGCAGGCATCTGTCACACAGAACAGTTTCCAAAAATGGGTTTGTACTGGCTGCAGCTGATTAGATCAAAGCATCTCATAGCAAGAGGCTGAGACTTTGGACTTGGTTTCCATAAATATTGTTGTTCATCTGTAAAGGACAAAACCATCCAGCTGTACAAATTTAATCAGGAGTAGGCAGATACACTGCTCTTTTTCTTCACTGGCTTTACATTTTCACACTGACTTTGTATGATCCAGGCAAATCAAAACTGTTCTGTAACCTGATGGCATGCAACCTGATACAAAAGTAACCTCTCAAAAGCAAATCCAAACCAGGAAAACACAATAAGAACTTTGTCTCATGTAGCCCTAGCATTTGTGACCCAGTACCAGGTACCCTGTAGCAAATTTGCCATCCTGTTGTCAAACGGTCTCACTCAGTCTTTAGTAAGGGCTTCCTGTAATTACAGTGCATATCAATCAAAACAGTTAATGATTTTAAAACTGCATCAAGGTCCATAAGAGAATAATAGAGGAAAATAATGAAAGTACCAACTAGTTAGTTCTGCTACTGATTTTTTACAGCCTGATAAGGCATAAAGCAAGCCACCTCGCAAGGGAAACCTTACCAGTTAAGATACTTTGAATATGTAATTTCCCTTTTTTAATAATTACATTATATTTAATATCAAAGAAATTCTAAAACTGCTTTCCTTATCCAGCAGAACTGGGCTGGGTAGAGTTGCACTTGTTCTCTCATTTTTCACTATTCAACAGCAAGAATGGATATGATCACCTGAGCATCCTCTGACCTTCAGATTCCTGTAAAAACTACTCTCCTGCCTGCACAACAGAAAAGCATAGTTAGGTGCACTATGAAAGGACAAACAAGACAATTAAAACCATTTTACTGCCACAAAAGTATGCAAGTTCTGCCAAAAAATAGAAACACCTGCTTTAGACAGTTTACACAGCAGCAAGAAATTGGACTATGTGTTTTGTAACTGAAGTCCTGCCCTGCTTCATTTTATGGACATGTGAGGAAGTTTTACAAATTTTTGTGAAACATAACCAAATGTTATGTTTCCTGTAATTTCTTAAATGATGTCATAAGCTGTTTCTACAGCTCAGCTTGCTAGAAATTTGTAACAGCATAAAGAGGTAGTTTTTACACTATACATGTCTCAATTCTTCAGTTCACCCTGGCTTTTCAGTCAGTGAATTTTGTGTGTCTTCACTATTACTGCCAATTGATTCAATAAATATAAGAAGCTCCCCATGTTTTGTCATTTCAATATCATGAAGCAGCTCTCTTCTGCAAACCTGCTACACCAGGATTTGCAGCAACTCATTCTTCTCAGAGACTATCACATTTTTAATAGATTTTTCATTGTTGGAATGGGATTGGTTACCTGGCAGAATGTGCCCTTTGCTAAAAAAGAAATAATGAATGATGGTATCACATTTCAACAGGTGTCAGTTTGCTGTAGGAGGTAACAAAAAACAGTAGAAGCAGCAAAGAGATACATAAAGGTGAGGCTTTAATACTGTAAGAATACTGCTTCACTGTATTTTTTAATCATAAAAAGCAGTGCAAAAAAATTAATCTCTCCTCTCCTGAGATTTACCTCTAAATAAAGCTGTGATTTAAAATAAACCAGGAAAAATATACTCTTTTTCCAATGTAATAGTGTCTAAGCTTGTAGTTTCTTCGGCTATTGTTTGAAGACCATTAACATGTGCATTAATGGTCATTGTGTATGTGCATTAATCAGAACAGAACAGAACACATGTTGGGCAACTGACTGTGTATTTGTTACATCAGCCACAGCACAAAAGAAAAAGTTTATTCTGGCTTTTTGTCAGCTGCAGGAAGCAAGATGATACCCGATTTAGCATAAAGTTCATTTGCAGTAAGCTGCCCCCCCCAACATTTTTTAAGGAATAAATTTATACCGGCTCAGTGTTCTGAACCATGGGGCTATTGAAATATGGAATATTATGAGCTCTGCAGCTAATTAACTGCAACACTGATGCAGTGCCTCAGTGATTAGTATAAATTTTGATTTAACAGCATATATTACACTGGAGTAATACCTGTGGAAATGTTTGTGCACTCTATGAACTGAACCACCAGGAGAGTCTGTCTGCTGCTGTCCTGTTTTACAAAAAGAAAGAGGTTCTAGGATTGCTAAGAAATAAGGAACACTTGTGTCCAGCTAAATAAAAAATCATGTGCTTTTCAATAAATCACAGTGGCATTTCTGTGCAAATAACTTACATTTACATGAAAGAAATGGATTTGGAGTGGTTTGGATCTACTCTTGCCCCTGAAGAATGGAATTTAATTGATATTTCCCTCTGGGGAAGTGTCTCCCTTCTCTCTGAAAGGCTTTGTGGTTGAAGCCTGGCAGAATTACTTCAAGTGTTGCATGATGAGCCACACTGGAGGAAAGAAAAGAGGAAAAAAAAAGCAGGACTTAACTTTCCCAAGCAAGTTGACTTTGCAGCTCCAACAATAACTGAGCTAACAAAACTGAGGAAATTTTTCCCCAGACAGGAATGAGTGGCTTAACAGAAGAAAATCAAAAAGATTACTTAAGAAAAATTTCACATCTATAAAAACCTACCTCTAATTATGGTTTCGGAAAATAACCACCATGGTTTTTTCTCCACAGCCACCTGTCCAGCAAACAAAAGCACTAGCTTACTTCAGAGATAATAAGAAAGAGCCCCACTAAATGCAGCTACAGATCTGTTGCCCTGTGTCCCTAACTCCAGAACAAATGCACTGATAAAGGTATAACTTTAAGTTAACATCACAGGCTTTTCTCTTGAAGAAGTATTACTAAGTCATGTAGAAAGGCAACAGTACCCTACATTCTCTTTCTCTTTTTTTCTGGCTATAACTTAATAAGGCAGGGCTTTGACATCTGTATCACTTTTAGAACCTTACACACTTGCCCAGTCCCTGCCCCCAACCTCTTCTCCTTGGTTCCCTGCAGTTTGTAAACTAAATTATTGAACCTATCCAGGTTAAAAATACACCTCCCTCTTTTGGGGCGTTTAAAGCATGGAGAGAGAAAATTTAGCAACCCAGTTTAAAGTACAAGCCCACAGAGCTACACTGAAAAAAGTTCAAGCTTCATTCCCAGCTCAGCATTGGGAATGGAATTACTGGGAAACAGGGCTGTAACACGACGTCAGCGTTTCTGGCGATCTGTGAGAGCTGAGCTAACACCGGTGACCACCAAGTGCTCTCTAGTAGACAGACAACGTTTCTACATGGGTACCAGGCGTCCGGAAACGCGACAGGGCCGGATACCCAATCTCGTGCAGGGCTTCTCTCTCGATAAGTCACTCGGGACAAGAATTCCCGCTGAACGCGGGCATACCCACCTAGCCACGGCAGCCCGGCCATGCGGCCCCCTCGGTGACAGACCCGGGGGCAGGGCGAACAGGGTTCACCCGCCAGGGGTGCAGAGTGGGCTCGGCTCGCCTTCCTTTCACTCGCTCTCATGACCCCCGGCCCAGCCCCAAGGCGCTCACGACCCACGGCCCCGCGTTACCTCAGACACACTTCCCGCCACCGCCGCGGGAAGCAGCACGCAGGCGCGCTCCGCCCGACGCCGCCGCCGCGCTCACCGCGCACTGCGCCGCCGTCCGCCTCATGGGAATTGTAGTTCTCCTGCGCCCTGGCCCCTTCCCCTTCGCTGGAGCACCTCGAAAACTACGAGAGAGGCATGCCTGCTCTGTCTCGCTCTCTTTGGGTGTTATTTGAAAGGCTCTGAGGAAAACAACCCAAATCTCTAAATGCAAGGAAAAAATATAGCGTTTTGCCGCCATCTTGGATGAAGGCAAGCAGCGCCCTGCCCTCACCCCAGATGGCGGCCGCCCCGAGGGGGGTGTGGCGGCGGCGGCGGCGGGAGGCGGTGGCGGCTCCGCCTCGGGGTATATGACGAAGCGGCGGGGGGGAGGAGGACGGGCAGTGCTTGTTCGTGATCGGAGACATGGCTCTGCGCGGCGGGGACGCGCAGGACAAGGTAGGCGGCCCGGCTGGGACAGGCCGCGGGGGCGCAGCCGGCTTGGCCCCGCGGGGTGAGAGGGAGCTCTCCGCTCCCTTTGCCCCCGACAGCGCTGGGACAGTGACAGGTTTTTATTTCTGCTCCGTTTAGAGTTTGTTTTTTAAATATTAGTTACCTTAGTCGCACTAAGCTCTCCTGAGGGCAGGTGGTCAGGGTGCCCAGGGTGAACGTGGGGTGTAGCTCCTGAAGGAAGAGGGCCAGGGGCAGATAAGTGGGTGGGGCAGGCTTAAAGCCGGAGTGGGAAGGAGGAGGATGGAGGGAAGGGCTGTGCAGCTGCCGTGAGGCGGTACGGGCTGCACTCCTGGGCTGTGGCAGGAGCAGGATGACAGCCAGGGCTCTGGAGCTGCAGGAACGGGGCCTGGCAAGGAATGCAGGAGCAGGACCTGCTCATGAGGACCTGTCTCTGGGCACTAGCGGCGAAGTGCTGTAGGCAATTGTGCTGCCGAGGGTTCAACTTGCTCTTTCTCAATGGGTCAGCTGCCTAGTGTGTCTGTGACCAGCCTTCCTGGTTATGTGCTCTAGGTCAGCTGTCACATCAGCTGCGGTGCCTCTTTCCCTTGCCTGTCACATCAGCAGCTGACTTAGTTTTCCTTTGTAGTAGCCTTCGAACCTTTAAGTGCCAAGGAGCCTTTAAAGCAGCGTGGGGTGTTACCTAATGTTCTAAGACTCTCAACTTCTCAGAGGAAATACAAGTTAAATGCTAAAACAGAAACTTTGTGAATTAATGTGTATGTAATGTAGACAGTGATTGAAATTTTTTCTCCTACTGGACAAGCTACCTGGCTTAATCTACCTAAACTACCTGATTTAATAACTGTCCTCAACACACCTTGAATAGAAGGTAAGGCAGCCCTGTAACAGTCAGTGAATTGCCTATTTGTCTTTCATGTTGTTGCATCTTAATGTAGTTTTGCATTGTGATTAAGCTTAATTCACTTTCAGGAAGATGACTTTGTTTCAAACTGTTAGGTGTGCTTAAATCTCTTCAGTCTGTGTTTTCTCCAGCTTTTTGGAACATATATATTAGCTGACTTGAGGGCTAGAAATACGCCAGGCTTGTTTACTAGTTTAGTAACTTCCTATAGATACTTTCTTTTCATGTCTTTCCCTTCCATATGAATCTCATTTTGAAACAATCCTGACACAGTAGAACAGGCAAAAGTTTATAGAGCAAGTGTTTTCTAGAAGTTTGCTGTGAGCTGGCCAGTGCTTTAACTGTTTTCTACTGCCTGTGAAACTATTTGTATTAAAATGTCTGCACTTTGAGAATAGTGAGGGTGAGTCTTTATAGTCTTGCGGGATCTGCAGGTGATGGGGTGGAGGGGAAGGTCAAATATCAACTCTCTTGCAGCAACTGGTAACTTTTGAGTGTTTATGTGCCTTTTTAACTTAGCAGGCAGGAATATTGGGGGAGGGGAAAATGTTCCCATGGTGAGGGTTGGAGTAGCTTTAAACTCTGATGTTCAGTGGACATATATTAACTAGTTTGTTTCAGGTTTTAGGGCTGTCTTGGGATTCCAGCAGCACGGGGGAGGATAGAAATACTCCTGTCTTGTCTGTTCCTGTTTAGGTAAAGAAACACCAACAGGGAACTAGTATGTGGCCAGTAGATAAAGCCTGTGCCTGTAAAGAAAGCTTCGTTAGGTATTAACCTTGAATAGGAACCACTGGTAAGTATAAACTAAAAACTGACCCTGAGGTGGCAAAGCAGCAGAGGATCAGGATATGTAGGAAGAGGAAGGGAGGGTAGGATAAGGGTGATTGGAAGTGCAGTGGGAAAGAAGGTGTAATCTGTCATGGGGGAGGAAAAGGCACTTCAGAATGTGAAACAAGTAGTGGGACTGCCAAGATAACCTTGAGTAAATACCCTGGTATTTCCTAACGTTGGTGGCTTGATAGTATTTTAAGGCTTCGGTCTGCAGTTAAAATGTTCTAGATCAAAATACTGAGAGCAAGTATTTGTCTTCACTGGCTCCTTCTCAAAGCAGTCAGTGAAGACAAAATGTTGTGTCATAGCCTGAGACTTGCTGTTATAACTCACAAATGGTGATTCTCTGTGCTGGACAGATTCTGCTACATGGTCTGAAGGAATGAGGGCATACTAGGTCTTGCCTATGCTTAGCAAAACAACTGCTTCTGCATGCTGCTGGGCCCAAAATCAAATAGGGAGATGAACTGCTAGCAAGGTGAAAGTTACTGGGTAAGGATAATGTATTATCAAGGACATACAGCCTCCGTGAAGCTGGCCCAGCGGTTTGGGCTAATGACACAAGTTCAAGTCCGTGGAAGGTGAAGCCAGTGTGGTGAGGCAGTATTTCTGAGACTCCCGAAGGCCAGCTCTGCCCTCACTGCTGGAGGGCAGCAAAACAATCTTGTGGATGCTGACTGTGGCTTAGGAGTTTGCAGCCTTTGCACCATTTCCATTTTAGTCTGCCACAGGCCATGCTCTACAGGCACACTACTGCAGCAGAGTGGATTTGGCCTGCATGGCCAAAGCTGTTGCTTGAACCCTCAAGCTGAGGAATCAGTGTGTTGGGTGGAGGTGTCCTATGTGCTGCTGGGTGGATCAGGGTGAGCTAGCAAGGCTTTTGCTTGGAATATGTGGTCCTTGAAGTTTTATAAACATTATTCCCTCTGTGTTCTTCCTTCTGTAAGAAGGCGTATGACCGCTTGGTTTCTGTAGAGAGTGATGCAGGGATCCTGCTGACAGGAGAGCTAAGTGATCAGGCACAGCCTGATTATTGCACAGCCAGAGGCAACAGGTGCTCTGCCTGCAGAGGCTGCTTTCTGCTTACTTGACAAGCATTGTACTTGGTGAGGAATGCCATTTCAGTGTGACTAAATTGAACTGTTGTTCCCCATTTATTGGTGCTTTAAGCAAAATAATGAAAACCTTTACATCACTGGAGTTCTGCAGTCCAAGTCACAATGTGGGAAGGCATTTTTTGTAGCATAAGTAGCAACATGAAGACTGGTTCAATTTTTCCTGGCTGTTTGCAACCCAGACTACTTCAGGACTGTTCAGCTCAATGTCAGAGATAAGAGCAAGCCTGTCATGAAGGCTGCAAAATCAAAACTTCACATACACTGTGAAGTGTTGTGTTGGCTCTTTACGCTGCATGTGTGCAGATGTCTTTTTAGTATCTTGACTGAAAGGAAACTTGAGGTACGTGTGCTGAATATGACTGAAATGTAGTTCCAGCAACCGATGCTGCTAATATCTTCTGGCCAGATACTCTGCAAGTCTGCTGGTTAACTCCTGGGTGTCGAAAAAGGCCCTCTGGAACTGATTGCTCTGTATAATCTGCCAGAAAACATCGTGATCTCTTAGTGCTCTCTGGAGAGCACTTAAACTGGATTAATTAAAATGACTGTTCTGTAAAAAGTAATGAATTCTGGGTAGTGGCAGATGTAATTACTACTGAAGTCTTGTTTGTGGGCTATTGCTTGAATGATAGCAGGAGGTGATCAGTAAGGGGAGAGGGTTTTTATAAGGTATCTGACAATAAGCAGAAAGCTCTGACATGGGAGCCCTAGTGGAAGGGCTCCTTGTTCTTTCCAAGAGCCTGGCTATGTGGAAAATCCCTGAGTTCACCTGTCTTTGAGAACAAATACATATTCTTATTTCACTAACAGTCAGATGTTGTACACAGTTGCTTGCAGTGGCAGATTCTTTTGTTAGAATGCAGAAGTAACATCGAGTCATCCAGAGCCATGCTAAAACTGCAAAGGGTGTAATTTGAAAAGCAGCAGTTCAGGCCACTCAACAGAACTAAGTGGCTTCAGTGGCTGAGGGCATTTCCTTCCAGGGATGCCTGCAGGCATCAAGATGTGTTTGCATTTGGGTGAGGCCTGATCAGAAACTAAATGTCTGTCAAGTAGAAGCCTGGGTAGCTGATGGTCCTCACTGAGTTGTACTTAAATGATGCAACTCTTTTTTGTTTGTTTGGTTTTGGGGATTGTTTGTTTTTTGGTTGGGTTTTTGTGTGGATTTATTTGTTTGGGTGTTGGGTTTTTTTGTTTTGTTTTGTTTCCCCCTCCCTAGCATCTCTAACCAATAGAAAAAAAGTAAGTGCTTTAAAACTCTTTCTGGATTGGGCAAGTAATGCTCTCTGCTGTTTCCTGGACTTTAGATCAGATGTTGATCATGATGTCCTAATTAGTACCATCATATCTAGATTTAGTCTTCTGGTCCTGAAACCTAGAAATGTTAATAATCAATATGATGACTGTATGTTCTTCTGGAGGGCTCTGCTTGATGTCTTGTTTTAATTTCCAGGTTAGATAGTTGTGGTGGACAGTATCTGTACTGAACAGGGAAAGTTTTTCTTGAATCCTCAAGAAAGCCCAGGGATCCTGAAACAGGTCACTAACAAGACTGAGCCTAGTAGTGGGAGATGTCGACTTCTGTAGTCACTACAAACCAGAAGTGGTTTCTGAGAAAGAGAAATGAAAGTGGGAATACTGTGCTGGGTTTGGGTGAATGTTTGTTTGCAGTCCAGCCCAGCTGTTTCCCCTCTGTGGTCATCTGTACCTCTTTGGTCATGTGCTGCAAGTAAGGAATAACCCTTTCCCGGTTCCCGAGCTTGGATTATAATTATAGCCCCCAGAGAGTGTGAAGTGACAGACTGGTTTCTGGTAGCTGGGGTGGGGAAACTTCAGTTCTCTTGCCCACTGCCTGGAGTGCAGGGAAGAAACAGTGACGTCCTACAATGATGCCTCTGGATACAAAGGACCTGCCAAACGTGGTAGGCTGGAGAGCTAAGGTGGAGTGATATCCTGGGAAGGCCTTGGGTTGGATACCTGCTATGGTAAAAGAACAAGCCTGGGACCTGGGATGACAGTTTAATTCTCTGCATAGCCTTCACGTGACCATAAGCAAATTGGTTCTCATTCCTACTTGTAGGATGGGTGTAGGATAGATGATGGCAGGAAAGGTCCTGAATGCAAAGCTGTTAATGCTGCAGAAGCTGATGTTTACATTGATCGAGGGTTGGTGTGGAACATCTGCTTTAGGTGCTCACTGAGTTAGAGCTGTGGTGACAGGAGGGGGGCCTCTTGCTTTCTGTTCAGTGCAGAAGTGCTACTCCAGCACTTTTTGTAGGGAAACAAGCACTCACTCCTCCTGAAGTCAGGCAGTGTGAATGCTTCCTTTGTAGTCTGAGCCTTGCTGCCGTGATTGTGTAATCCTAAAGGTCTCTGGCCTGGAGTTAGGAGCTCACAGGACCTTCACAGAACTAGAGTAGACCAGTGGTCTTATGATCCTCAGCTTCACATAGCTCCAGGTTCTTTACTGAAGACCAACTCCTGAAGGGTAGAGGTCAATAATCCTGTGCCATCTTCATATATTTCAGACTGCAGTGGCCTTTAAGCCTGGGTTGTGTACATTTACAGCAGATGTTTAAGGCAGTAGAAGTACAAGATTTTTTTAGCAAATGGCTTCATGCTGTTCTGAGGGACAGAATCCCACCAATGTATATAGGGGTGTTCTTGACCCTTGTCCTGTATTTGAGCTGGTCTCTCACTTTGGGCCCCATGCATAGTACATATTGCTCTGGAGTGCATAGCTGAACACTGCTGCTGACTCCCAGTTGATTCTGTGTAAATAAGGCCCTGCTGTGAGCATAAACTCACCTGCAGTATTATTCCTGGGAATTGTCGAAGCTGCAGATTATGTGTTCTTGCCCCATTGTCTCTGCAGCTTGTGCAGAGTGATGGGGAGACATGCCCATGACATGTGAACTGCTTTAATCTGACAAAGCAGTACCACCTTGTGTCCATACCTGTCCATCTCTTGTGTAGGCAACTACTAGGCATGGAAGGGTGTGCGGACAGCATCTAATCACAGGTTACCTTCTCCACAAGACAATAAGAAAGCTTGCAAATTCAGGACTGACTGATTTGTGTAATCCTTTCCTTAGTTTAGCTGAGAGGAAACCGTTTCCTTTGGCTTATAATACTTTCCAAACTCAGCAGTTCATATTGTTATCGCTGCTGATCCTGTTTGGACACTAAAGATAAGTAAGCAGAATGTAAAACACTGAGATCTGTATGTCGCTGCTTTGCCTGCTGGTGTTATCTGGCTGGGAAACACTGACCAGCTTGCCTTTCGTTCATTTGGCAACGCACAGTGAATTGCACTCCCAGTGAAATTAATGCCTGACTACCTGTCTTTCCTGTAGTGCTTTAATGGGATGGCTTCTGCCCAAACCAGTGTGCTGTTTGGCCTGTGCCTTTCTAGAAAGTTTTAGAATTGCATGCCTGTATGGGAACATAATAGTCCGTCCAAAGGTGTGACTGTACTGTTGGAATCCCTGTAGAGTTTGGAGTCCCACCATGTCCATTTGGATGTGAGCAGTGCTTGGGACTGCTAGGAACTGTGTTCCAGGGCATGTTCTGTAAGCATGCTTCTTGCCAAGGCAGTACCCAGGATGGGCTTAAAGTCTCATTTCCTACAGAAGTTAGAATGGAAATGTGCTGCATACAAAGTCATTCCGTAGTCATAAGGTTTAAAAGGTTTATCTCATCTAATTCTAGCTAACAGTGGGGATGCAACAGATAAGTCCTTCTAATGTGGCTGAGCGGATGAGGGTACAGTGACTGGGATATCCCTCATTTACACATGGCAGTCTGATCATAGAGAGTAGCAGTAACCATCGGGGCAGGCTGGATAGAGGCAAATGCACGCTGGCCTAGCAGCTGTGTCCTCTGCAGGCAGCCAGGGAGAATTGTTATCTACCAGATCTGGGCTGCAGATGGCCAGCCTAGGGGGTGAGGGAGTTTCCAGAGCCTTTTGGAAGCAAAGCTTTACCTTATAAAGGGCAACCTATCAACAGTTCTTAGCAGCTTTACAGAGGCTTAAGGCAACATTCAAGCAATCTGTGATATGACAGGATTGCTCAGATGCTGTCTGCCATTTGTTTGTAGGCTTTGGTGTTGTGTGCACTAGTGTGCTGCAGAGTGGTGCAACAACATCAGTCATGGTCCAGTTCTCCAGCTTGCTTTTCTGGGAAGGCTTTCAGAGTTGTCTCCAAAGGATAACCTCAGGATTCATCCTGACTCCGACGGACACTCTTCAGCAAGCTTCCTGTGTTGTGACCTTGATCTCTGGTTGTTTCTCCCTTATGCAGAAAACAAGAATGATTTGTTAGGCCACAGCCTTTAAGGGAGGGCCTCTTAGAAGACAGGCTTCATATGTAAGCTAGAGGATCCTCAACTGAAAAGGCTATTCCACTGCTCTGGAAGTTTCAGTATAGTTGAAATTATGTTCTGGGTCTAGGCTGTTGGAATGAAGAAATAAACCCCCAAAGGAAGATGCTGGCTCAGTTTAAGGCCTGTTCGAAGCACTGGGAAGGCAAGTCAGATCTTTATCGAACCAAGTGGGCTCTGAGGTCTCCTGTAAGTGGTGCCTCACATGGCAAGCTCAGAAACCTCAATAGCTGTCTGATCTAAGGGTGAGGAAAGAGATCATAAGGCTAGACTCTTAAGAGCTAATGTTCTACAATCCTGTGGAGGCACAGGATAATGAAGAGAACTATTAGGGTTGTTGCTGTCTTTTGAATGACATAATAGGCTTTGGCTTGGTGGGCTCCAAGTTGGAGAAGTACTGGAAGGAGGATGTTGTTTTCAAGAAGAGACTTCCCAAATACCTCTAGTGTGAACTCCAATAATCATTTCTTCAGACTTTAGGCTAACAAGCCCTTTTCTTTCCTGTGCTTGGAAGGGAAGGCTTGTTACAGTGATGTGCAGGTAGTGTCAAGTCTGTCATGCTTGGCCATATGTGCTGTTTCTGAAGGCAGTGCTGTAGTGCAGAGTGGTTCTCATTGACAGCTGATGATCAGTGTAGCTTCATTAAGCCTACCTGATGCTTGACCAAGGCTTATACTGTGAATTCTGTTGCAGCTGAGGTCTGTATCTGTAGACCTGAATATTGATCCTTCTCTCCAAATTGATATCCCTGATGCCCTAAGTGAAAAGGACAGAGTGAAGTTCACTGTGCATACTAAGGTAAGGTCGTGGGGAAAAAGAGGTTATGCAAGTAATATGTGTATTTGCAGTACACCTACCTGTAAAGATGGCAATGAAGGAAATCTAATTAGACGGAGACTTTCCACTTAAAGGTGGCTTGAAGGTGTGTATATATAAAACTTCAGATTCCCTAAGACTTGAACGCTCTAAACAGAGACAAGGTTAGCTGATCATTAAGTTGGCTTTGCTAAGGAATCCTAGCTAGACACCAGAAGGCTTTGGATAAGAAAGCAGCTACTGGGAAACGTCACAAAATATACTGCATTAATGCTGTTCCACAACAGTGCCTTTTATCTAACAGTCTGCTTAGTGGTACGACACTCGGCTCTTGAGTGAGTGCCAGCTCAGCTAAAAGGAATTGGGCAAGGCTCTTACTAGGCAGAATAGCTTCCTTTTGGAAATGGACAGAGCTGTTTCTAAAAGCACTGATTTACAAAACAGTAGGGGCTTGTCTATCTTCTCTTCCAGACTACACTGCCAGCGTTTCAAAGCCCTGAGTTTTCAGTTACACGGCAGCATGAAGACTTTGTGTGGTTGCATGATACGCTCACTGAAACTGAAGAGTATGCAGGTCTCATTGTAAGTACTTCCTAAAAAATGTAATTCTAACTGAAAAACTATAGCAATCTAAAGTGCATACTAGTGTGAAATATGTTTTATCAATGCTAGTAGTGTGTCATGGCCTGGGTATTCCCTATGCTTCCTGTTGCCTTAATTCCCAGACAACTTGAGTGGTGTGGCATTTATGTTAACTTTGCATATAGCTTGGAGCAGCAAAAAAGACTTGATGCTCCCTGGCTCCATGGTGGTATTAATATCTGCCTGAAGATGACAGTGAAATAATCTATTAAATATGGTCTGTCCTTCCTATCATGATTCTTTAGGAGGCCATGTGGGCCACGGAAGATGGCTGGCTATGGGGTGGATTATAGAGGCTGTTCTTGTGGGTTGGTTTCCCTCCTGGGGCAGGGATAGCACAGAACTGGGAGGGGCAGACAGGCTGTCAACACGCTCTAGAATTCCTGGTTCATGCACTCTTTACCACACTTCTCCATGATGAGGCAAAAGACCCTCCTTCCAGAGAAGGCTAGAAGTAATTTTGGAAAACTGTATTTGCTAGTATCTATCACTAACCATTTCCTTGGCTAGATACCTCCAGCACCTTCAAAGCCTGACTTTGATGGTCCCAGAGAGAAGATGCAGAAGCTAGGAGAAGGAGAAGTGTCTATGACAAAAGAAGAATTTGCCAAAATGAAGCAAGAACTAGAAGCGTAAGTAAAATGACTCTACTGCCAAAAGCTGCACTTAGAGAAGCCTTCTAGGACAGCAACTTTATTTTATTTGGTAATAACTGATCTTGAGTGTGACTGATTTGAAGAGTGTCTTGAAAATCCTGGAGCTGAGGACTTGACAAAAGTTTCAAGCTAGAAAACTTCCTGGCTAAAGAGATTGAAAATAGCTTCACTATCACTAGCTATTTCAGAAGCCTGCTGTCAAATATTTTCACTGGATAACTTAAAGTAATTCTTTGTATATTGAAGAAGGCAGTACAAGAGAGGATCTCAATCTGTTCTTTCCTTTCAGTGAATACCTTGCTGTCTTCAAGAAGACTGTATCGTCACATGAAATTTTCCTTCAGCGGATTTCTTCTCATCCTGTGCTCAGCAAAGATCGCAATTTTCATGTTTTTCTGGAGTATGATCAGGATGTAAGACTTCTTTATTTTTTTCTCTCTGCTTTCCAAGTGAGGCAAATTGTTAAGAGTGCTGTTGTTTTTTTCTGGGCACAGTCAAAATGTTATGTGAATCTATATGCAGCATCAACAAGTGGATATTGTAAGTACTTCTGTGAGATGAAAGGATGAAAGCCTGACCTTTAGACCTTTTTCTGTTATAAATCTCAGTGTTTATAAATCCTTGTCAAATTGGTTAGGAAGCTAACTTTGCATGCCTTTATCTTGGGAACAACCAGCAGGTTCAGGTGTACCTGTGCTGTGCTGTGTTGCATAGTCCTAAAATTGAAGAATGGAGGTATATTAAAGTTAGTCCTGCATCTGTTTTATCACACTTAATTATGAGTGCTGGATGCTGATCCAAGATGTATGTCCTGGTTTTGGCTAGGACAGACTTAATTTTCTTGTGGTAGCAGTGAGGGAGAGCAAGAAAGGGGCTGGGCTAGGGGAGGTTCCATATGGGGCACCTAGGTTGTATTCCATACCACCCACATCATTACTGGGGGGTGAAAGTGTAAAGGATTCTCGCTTTTGTGAAAAAAAGGGGGCATTAGGTTGCGGCTGGTAGCAAAAAGAGCCATGTGGAGGGTCCATGGCCATTTTCATCTGTCTTGGGCCTCGCAGGGCCTTGGTCAGTGAACACCTTGCTTGTATGTAAATTACCCTCTTTTTGCATACCTTTTGTTATTAACATTGTAATGATGATCTTGGTGATTATCAGGAGTTGGCCTGAAGGTGAAAATTTCAGACACTCTACACTGACTCATGGATGGTAGCAAATGCTCTCAGGGAATGGCTAGACCAATGGAAAAAGACCAATTGGCAGAACAGAGGTAAATCCATCTGGGCTGCTGAATTGCGACAAGACTTTGCTGCCTGGGTAGCGAAGTTGACTGTGAAAGTCCATCATGTAGATGCACATATACCTGAGAGTCAGGTTGCTGAGGAGCATTGCAATAATGGTCAGGTAGATCAAGCTGCCAAGATTAAAGTGTCTCAGGTAGATCTGGACTAGCAACACGAGGGTGAATTATTTCTGGTGCAGTGGGCCTGTGTTGCCTCATGTCATCAAGGGAGAGATGCAACATACAGATGTGCTCATGATCGAGGGGTGGACTTAACCATGGACACTACCTCCTAGGTTATCCATAACTGTGAAACATGTGCTGCCATCAAGCGGGTTAAGCCCCTGTGGTATGGGGAACAATGGTTGAAATATAAATATGGGAAGGCCTGGCAGATCAATTACATTACTCTCCCGCAAACCTGCCAAGGCAAGTGCTATGTGCTTACAAGGGTGGAAACAGCCACTGGATTGTTGGAGACTTACCCTGTGCCTTAAACCACTGCCTGTAACACCATCTCTGGCCTTGAAAAGCAAGTCCTGTGGCAGCATGGCACCCCGGAAAGAATATAGTCAGACAATGGGACTCATTTCAAAACCAGCCTCATAGATAGCTGGGACAGAGAACATGATATTGAGTGGGTATATCATATTCCCTATCATACACTAGCCTCTGGAAAAGTTGAAGGGTACAGTGGACTGTTAAAAACCACATTGAAAGCAATGGGTGGTGGAACCTACAAACATTGGGATCTACATTTAGCAGGGGCCACCTGGTTAGTTAGCACCTGAGGCTCCACTGGTCGAGCTGGCTCTGCCCAATCAGAACTGCTATGTACTGTATCAGGAGATAAAGTCCTTGTGGTGCATATGAGAAATGTGTTAGGGAAGACAGCTTGGATTAGTCCTGCCTCAAGCAAGGGCTTGTATTTGCTCAAGGACTTGGATGCACTTAGTGGATAATGCGAAGAGACAGGGAAACACTATGTGTACCTCAGGGGGATTTGATTTTTGTGGAAGAACCACCTGTAATGTTGAATTGTGTATATTATATTGGTTACTGAATAACAGTGCCACTGTGTGCCATAACTACCATGGACAATGAGGATGGACTGCCCCCAGTACACCAGTTGGGAGCTCGTGATGCAGCTTACAACCAGCTGACAACACACCAGCTCTCCTGACCTGGAAGACCTATAGGATAGATAGGACCCACAGTCATGGACTAAATGAACTCAACAGATATCTTGTGGGGATGGCCATTGACTATGGGAATAATATCTGTGCTTGACCATGTTTATATATGTGTATGTAGTTGGAAGGTGTCAGATCTGGGCATGACATAGATGGTATAGAATAAGGGGTGGATAATGTCCTGGTTTAGGCTAGGACAGAGTTAATTTTCTTGTGGTAGCAGTAGGGGAGAGCAGGGAAGGGGCTGGGCTGGTAGAGGTCTGCATGGGGCACCTAGGTTGTATTCTATACCACCCATATCATTGCTGGGGGGTGAAAGTAAGGGATTCTCACTTTTGTGGAAAAAGGAGCATTGGCTTGGGGTTGATAGAAAAAGGGGGCCGTGTGGAGGGTCTGTGGCCATTTCTGTCTGTCTTGGGCCATGCGGAGCCTCAGTCAGGGAGCATCTTGTTTGTTTATAAATCTTTTTGTGTATCTTTTGTTATTAATGTAGTTACTGTTACTATTTGTTATTTCACTGCTGCTTTTCAAGTAAATTTGTCCTATCTCAACTCAAAAATCTCTGGTTTTTATCTCCCTCTCACCGGGAGAGGTATTGGGGGGCAGAAAGGGAGCAGCCTGACTGGGATTTAATTTTCTAGCTGGTTTTTAAAACCAGCACAATATGTAAGGAGGAACCGAGCTGTTTTTGGGAATGAGAACAAATCTGTGGCACAGGATAATTGAACTTCTTCTAGCCAATCTTTTTGTTACCTGTTACATTCGTTATGCTGTTACTTTGGAGGACTTGGAAATCAATCTGCTCTGATATATACTAGGTGTAAATGATGTTATTACATTTCAAGAGTCAAAATAGTCACTTTTTCACCACTGGGGATGACTTTAAAGATGTTTTTGCCTCTCTGTTGCAGCTGAGTGTTCGGAGGAAAAACACTAAAGAGATGTTTGGTGGCTTTTTAAAAAGTGTAGTAAAGAGTGCTGATGAGGTCCTTTTCTCTGGAGTCAAGGTAAGGTTGTTGGTTAACCTCTTACAGTCTTGACTGTTTTGTGCTTTCTGCTCCAGGGAAGTTACTCATGTCTGCTTCAGGCTTGATGTGCATGAGGCTCAGTTACTAATGTCAGCCTGCCTTGTTACTGCTGTCCTAGCCTGTATTAATTTTGACTTCTGTAAAAATAAGACATTGGAGCTACAGGCTGTTAAATTTCAGTGTATACTTCAGGTTTCTGGTGGATGCAAAAGAGTTGCCTTAACACCTGATTCTGGTGGGGAGGAAGGAATTACACCTTCAGCAAACATGCTTGTGGCTTTTGTCTACTTTGGAGCTCTGAATTTATGGGTTTCTGCTTGCACTAGACAACATCAAATACTAAAAACTGTAACTGGTCCAGGTTCAGCTTATTCTGTTACATTGCCATGGTAGCTCTTCCCAATAGGCTTGCTGTCCTAAAGACAATGTCACGAAATGTTACAATATGTATTATATTTGATGTGGATGTGAAGCAAGCTTGTAAACTGTTTACTCCTGAGCTGCTGTGTTGCAGCAGGCCTAGGAAATAAAATTCCAACAGTTGGTAGCCCTGAGGACTGTCTGATAGTAACTTACTGGTTGCTTCAGACAGTCTGCATCAGTGAATACTTGAGTGTCAACTTCATTTTCAGCACACAGTGTAAAAGAAACTTGCCAAATGGCTTGGTGTGTTAAACCCTTTTCTCAGGATCTTGCCCTGAACTCAGTTTTTCAATAGCCATTTTGTGGGCCTATGCTCAGGTCCAGGCTATGGTTGTTTCTTTGGCCCTTCCCAAAATAGGGAAGAGTTTGTATTCTACAGGAACTAACTTAACAGGTCATACTCTTTTTCAGGAAGTAGAAGATTTTTTTGAGCAAGAGAAGACTTTTCTTGTGAACTACTACAACAGAATCAAGGACGCATGTGCAAAAGCAGATAAGATGACAAGATCTCATAAAAGTGAATTTTTTTCAAAGACCTTTGAGAAATCATGCAGTTTTGCTGATTTCAGCCTGAAAACCTTGTCTTGTTCTTGCAGATGTTGCAGATGATTATATTTATACTTCAGCTTGCTTGAACAGCCTGGCATTGGAAGAACCTACAGCTATCAAAAAGTAAGTAATTCAAACTGTTCATAAACATATCCTGAGTCTGGGAATACCAAGTTTCTTCTGTAAAATCCAGAGGATTGAGTCATAACTGGTTTGAGTTTCTTGAATTGCAGGCAAGCAGCATTAAAACTCTTTCCTCTAGCACTCCTGGTGCGGCAGACTTAATGTTATCAATTGCAACTTAACTAGTTGATCTCTTGCCAGTTGTGCCCTGGAGCGGAATTGTGCTGGTTGTCAAAGCTGCTTCTTAGCAGAAATTTCCTTGCATTTTTTCAGGTCATAAACTCCCAGAGACTACTGGAGAAAGGGTTTATGCATGTGTGTTCTGATGTGCTGTTAAATATAACCACAGCTTGCACTAAATCTGTACTATCTTCTAGACCTTTGCAGTTCCAGCATAGCAGGGATTTTTTTAAGCTGTAGAAACCTAGTTACCTTTTCTGAGGTGAATTCCACCTTTCAACTTTGCTGTCAATTTACCAAGACCTTGTTAAAACAGTGTATAGCTGAAGAAACAAGCTGGTTCATCCCTCTTGGAGGATAGCAGCAAGGAAATTCTCCACAAGACCTTTATGCCCTGAAGATTAGCATTGTTACTTTAAATGATGTCTAGCTGCTCAGCTGTTAGGCTGGAATCCAGCACATTGAACCTTTTGTCCAGGTCTTTGCCTAGACCTAAATTCTTTTCAAACACTTGTCAGGATCTGTGTGCAGGAGAAAACTCTAGCCTTCAGCTTTTTGGTCTCCTGGCAATTGATCCTGGCATTTTTCAGACTAAGAAGTATCTAAGCCTTACTTATGTTTTGTTTTTTTTTCCCCTCCCCCCGCTTAGGTACTTGTTGAAAGTTGCAGAGCTCTTTGAGAAACTCAGGGTAAGGAAAACTTTGGCAGGGGGTGGGGTAGGGGGAAAGAATATGTATGTTGCTGTTACCTGTTCCATACCAACTATTTTTATTTCTTCTGCAGAAGGTAGAGAGCAGAGTTTCATCTGATGAAGACTTAAAGCTTTCTGAACTGTTGAGATACTACATGCTCAATATAGAAGCTGCTAAGGTGAGAACAGTTTTCTTTTTGAAACTGTTTTGTTATAGGCGTCATGACTCATGCATGATATTCTTTGTGCTTTAAGAAGACAGGAAGACGAGCCATTGTTTGGCCTAAGAAACCTGACACTCTTGAACCACAGCAGAATATAGAAACTATATATTATCTGGAGTCCAGCCACTTACAGGAGATCTTGGCCCAGTTTTTGTAGTGGAAGAACTCTTAAATTTCTGTAAGTTAGAGCAAACTGAATTTAAGTCTGCAGCAGCGTTCTTTCCCATCCCCTGCCTGAATACTCATGGACTTGTCATAAATCAATGATGACTAATTAGTACTTGGGATGTGCTTCAGGATTTTTAAAGTACCTTAGCACAAATATGCTGTAACATGTGAAGGCTGTTGGAACCTGGACTTCCAAGAGCACTTTGGTAGATTGATTAACTGCAAAAGCCTTGCCAGCAACTCTTTTCTAATCAATACTTCATTTGACATGGGGGTGTCTATGCTGAAAAAAGGTATCCAGGTATAACTTATTGGGCTTCTTCATCTAGTGTCTTACCTTTTAATGTCAGAAATCCTAGAACATTCACTACAGGCTCCCACCGTGTGGTGTACTGTTATTTAGATATCAAGACTACACTGCTGCTAGATTAGAAAGGAATTGACTCAGACCTGTACTATGTCTCATGTCTAGGTTAGTATAGTGCTTCAGTCAAACTGTCAGATCTCCAACAAATTAAATGTCTACCAGAAGTAGACTGAGGGAATTCAGAAAATGCTGTTCCTCCTTAGTGGGGTAACTCACCTTGTAGCAAGATAAACTACTTTAAGGGAAAAAACTATGCCTACAGTAGCCATCAGAATTCCTTGGCTAAGGCATAAGTGGCTGTCCTGAAAATTTAGTACTACACTGGTGAAAGGCACCTATTGCTATGCCAAGAGTGTGGCAGGCTGTAATAGCTTATTGAAGGAAGCAGAATCTGGTGCTGAAAGAAATGAAACCTCTTGCTGCTAAGGTAGTTGTAACCTCAGTTTGGGAAGTATTCCTCTTAAGGCTTTGGTGTGCTATTTCTGTCTACATTCAGGATCTTCTGTACAGACGAACAAGGGCTCTTGTTGACTATGAAAACTCGAACAAAGCTCTAGATAAAGCCAGACTAAAGAGCAAGGATGTCGGGCTGGCCGAGGCACATCAACAGGATTGTTGTCAGAAGTTTGAAAAGATTTCAGAATCTGCAAAACAAGGTAAAACAGACATTGCTGTATTTATGCTTAAAAGGAGATCTTAGTGCAGTCTGGGTCTCCATCTGACCTTCAACTGCTGCAGGCTTCTGAACACTCTCCTGAAACAAGTAGTACCTTGCAGGGCAGTATAGATGCCTGTAAAACTAAAACAGCTAAACATTTTTTAAAACCATTCTCTTTAGCAGAGCAGTGTCAGTACTAGACCAGCCTTATTTATAAGCCCCTAGTATTTGCTTTCTAGGTTGAACTCCTGATCTCAGCCTCTAACTGAAGGTAACTACTCAGGCTTCTAATTGTCTCAGTCAGAACTGTGCAAACAGGCTTTTGCTCTGTCCCAGTATAACTGAGTGCCTTATACAGAGTTTCAAACATTGGTTCTTCGTAGAAGAATATATATATATATATGTGGACAATGTAAAGCAGAGGAAACGTGCTTTCATGGCACACGTGCTCTTCCTTCAGTGTATTTGGCTTTTAAATGCTCTGTGTTCTCACAGAGCTTGTGTGGCTTATTACTGTTTTACTCTAGTTGTCTTCCTACAAAGCTTTTCTCTCTTAGGCTGCCTGTTTCCTCACCAAGATGTTGGTGTCATGTGATGAATGAATCTCTGTCTAGAAAACAGCAGGACTAACTCTTGAACCTTTTTTTTCTTTTGTCAAATACTGTAACTAGAGCTGCATAACAGAACTCGTGAAACATAAGGGGCATTACTGAAACTTGTCACATTTTCTGTACGTCTTACCTATGTTCTTCTCTACAGAACTGATGAGCTTCAAGCAGAAGAGAATAGCAGCATTCCGCAAAAACTTAATTGAAATGGCAGAACTGGAAATAAAACATGCAAAGGTGTGTTCTATTTGGAATTTAACAGGCATAGGTTCAGAGAAGTAAGTACTGCGTAACTTGGACGATTTGCTGGGTTCCCTTTAAAACTAGGAAGTGTGAAATAGAACAGCTAGGCTCTTCAGCTGAGATCTTAAGAGGAGAAGCTGTAGGCATAGTGTGTACAAAGTGCATAGAAAGAACAAATGCTGACAGTTTTATCTGTCCCATGCAGAAAGTCTGCGTTCAAGCTGTCACTCCTAGGACAGTAGCCTACTGCAGTAAGTGAGAAGTCTCAGTTTTGCTGGTAGAACACAACAGGTCACCTGACTTCCCATCAAGCAACCTCGTCTTTGGGTTTTACTGTGTCTGGAGGCAGCTGCTGTTTCCAGTGCTCCTGAGCGCTGTGAGAGCACATCCTGTAGCTTGTGATCCAGCTGTCAATCATTCTCACTTTGGCTTGTCACTGAAAGGGGACACTGGCTTTGTAGTAGCCTCTATTAAGCTTCACTGAGCAGGCTTGAAGGTTGCTGCAGGGACCACTGCTTAATCTAGGAAAGTATACACAAGTTATGGGGTTTGTTAACTTAGTGTAGGGAACAAAGCAGGAAGAGGTAACTGTGCATCCTCAGCTTCTTTTGAAGAATGAAAGTCTAATGTCTCACTCCCTAAGAGTACTGGACTTTACCACAGGTAGCTACTTCAGTGCTGAACTGGAATGTGACACCAACGACTTGACATTACTGCTCAGTTTGGCCCACTTTAAAAGCTTACTGCTGCCTCTTGCCCCTCTCCTTATCACAAACTGAGTCATGGTTGAAGGCCTGCAGGAAGAGGTAGATCGCAAACTATCATCTGGTTTTGATTTTTTTACTGCTTGAACGCTTGTCTTTGCAGTAGAAGATCTTTAGCATTGGCACAGGCTACAGAATCCTGGGATGGACCTGCTATTTTGGAAGCATCTTCATTGTGAAAGGCAGGATTTAAATTATTAATTATACTCATCTGAAACTAATTCTCTTCCTTTCCAGAATAATGTTTCTCTCCTGCAAAGCTGTATTGACTTGTTCAAGAGCTAAGGCGCCTTTTTCTGAAAATGTGACAAAAGCATCAGTTGCACTCAATGGCCAGGGGCAACTTATTGGCTTGACTTCATTAGCTTAAAATAAATATTGTCACTGAGATTCTGTTTGACTAATACTTAAATATGTTGATAGCAATACATTGACTTTATAAATGAGAGCTGAATTATGTATGAATTGTCTGGATGTAGCTAACATCCTGTTGGCTGATAACTCAAAATGAGTCAAATATAAGAAATTAATTTGCTGTTGACTGACTTCATCTAGCAGAAAAAGTGTACTGTGAACTTTTTTTTTTTTGTTGTTTGTTTTGGGTCATTATCTGCCTCTTCATGGCCCTGATATATTTGAAACTTGCAAATGGAAGTGACTTAAGTGTAGTAATTTTATAAAGTAAAAATCTTAACATTCCACTTCCCAGACAGATTTCTACTACAATATATTTTGAATTTCTATAACTGCATTCACTATTTGTACACTTGGGCAATACAGCAAATAAAGATGTCTGATACAACAAGCTGTTGTTGTATGGCAAGAATTTGTGTGGGATCTAAAATGACAAAACAGGCTTCAGACACAGAACTACCAGAAATTGCTCATCAATTGGAGCTCTTCAGATAACTAAATATTTGACACAATAGGATTGTTCTTAGAATGAATGTTGACATGAAATGTGTGGACTTCCAGTAATGTTGCTGTTTGAGTGGGTGTCTGTAGCTTTTACTTCCAGTATGCTGCACATGAGGAAACCAAGCCTTTCAAAAGCACTGATACATATAGATAGCTTGAACTCCTTCACATTGAAAAAAGATGAAGTATTGTATAGTAGTCTTTACACCTCCTGCTAGCACCAGGAGGCTGTTTAAAACTTCAGGGCTTCTGGAAGCACAGCCTTAGACAGTCATCCATAAGATAAATCTCTTGAAATGTTGCATGGCCAAATGGGTGCACACTGCCATAGCAGAGGCAGCTCAGGCTGTAAGCCCCGGGGTCATCTTTTGACAGTTTACTATCATTTGAATATGTGGATATAGGTCAGTGAGTCATATCCTTCTAAAGGCAACTTTTGGAGTTACATGAGTGTCTCAGCCTTGCTTAGTTTCATGTGAAAGTAGGCTCTGTACTTGTGCTCTGGGCAGACTGCCTGAAGCAGCTTCAACCAGAGAAGCTCTGAGAATGGGCACCTCAGTGGCAGTATCTAAGGATTGTTCAATAGTTTACTTTCCTCTGACCTATTGCTTTTTCTTCTTGGTATCCCATGAAAACTGAGCAGCTCTTACCTGCCACACCATCCTGCAGAGGTCTAGCTGAAAAATGTCTGAAATGTCTCCTTTTACCTTTGTTTGGCAGGAACAGTTTCAACTTGTGGTTGCTTGCCATAAACACATTGCTTGTGCATATGTGACCTCTATATAACTGATAGCTGACAGATCTCTTATAAGCTCTTAACCACTTGTCTTGGGGCAATTACTGGACCCAAACCGAATGATTTATGCTGGCAAAACTTTGGCTTTCCTAAAGAGGCATACTGTGCTTCACACTCTCACTTCTGACTGCTTCACCCTATGCTCCAGCTGTGCCAGTATAAATTTCTCCTAGCATGCTGTAACTGTTTGGAGTCATGGTTGCTTCATGTCCTCTTTTACTTACTGCCTATTACATGGGAGAAGTAGCACCTTGCTTATGCTGTTTTTCAGTAAAATATTGGTCTATATTGGGTCTTTCTGAACCAGCTCCAGTAGCTGGGTGATCTTTGTGAATCAGTCAGTAGCCTATGCACCTAACTGTCTTCAACTTAAGAAGCTGAGCTCTGAGTTTATCCTAAACTACTTCAACTTGGTTCAAAGGCTTTTCTTACTTCTCTCGGAGAAAGGCTGCAGCTGTTTTTGACATGGCAAGCAATACTTTGTCCTTACTCCAGAAGCAGTCCAGGTTATGTTGGGCTTCATGCACTGCCATTAACAGTGTGTTTGAAGCTGAGACACCTTTTTTCTCTTTCAAATATCCTTTTAGAGCTTTTTCATGAGATGTTTGTTCTTGTGTGGTTTGCACTCTAAATTCTTGATATATCACAATTAGAGCATTAGTCTGAACAGATTGAAAATATGTAAAATACTTTGAGTGGATGTAATTATGGCTTTATACTGATGTTGTAGTTATTGTAGTTATAGGTAATTTACAATAACTGCAAGAAACGGTAGCTATAAAGCAGTCTGTGACAATACTGCTGTTGCTCTGAAGGAAGCTGTTATGTGTCAGCTGTTGCTAGCAGAGTGCATTGCAGTGACCTTCAGTGTGTTGATTTGGAAAATAAGTCAGCACAGATCACACTTCTGGAGGCCAGTGGGTGGCAGGCTGCAACAGCCACTGGTAACGTACTCTCGACATTTACCCTCAGACTGAGTTGTAAGGAAGTCCTGGAAAGGCTGCTGCATACGTGTTTCTTACCTGGTAGATGGACATATGTTGATACATAAGAGAAATTAGCTGCCTATGTGGGCAGTCTGCTCATAGGAAAGGACAGAAATCTTCCTTTAACTGATGTAATATCACTAGACCTGACTTTTCTTATAGCAGGGCCTTGAATAAAGCCTTAGCAGAACAAAAATCAGCATGGGCAGATCAGTGTGATAAGATAGATTATCGTCAATATGAAAGTAAGTTTTTTTTAGAAATGTTGCTGAGACTTAATTTAAAAGGCTGGTTGGGGTGGATGAGAGCAGAGTTTCATAGATGTCCCAAACAAAGGCTGACTAGTGTACATTTACTGATCCCATCTCTAAAGCAGCATACCTTTACAAGCTTGTTGCTCTAATTTATGGGTTGCAAATTGGCTTTTGAGAACAGGCATAAGCCTTGCTGCTCTGGTGGTAACTGATGTGAAGAGCCACACCACAGATGTCAATTCTTCCTCTGTTTGAATGAGGTCAGAAGAAAATCTACTGTTTGGTCTAGGTTACTAAGGTTTGTTTGACATTCATCAATGGTGTTGGTGATGAAGGCAGATGCTGCTACTGTCTAGAGCTCAGCATGCCATAGCCTGCAGCACTAGTGCTTGTTTTAGTTCTGTGCAATCCCCTCCAGCCATGTTCCCTCCGATAAGTAGCAGGTCTCTGCTAAGTCAGCTTGCCTTGCCTGAAATGGGCTAGGAGTTCTCCCAGTAGCAGCACAGAAGGTACAAACCTCCGTCCTGGAGACAAGAAGATATAATCTTTAATGCAGCTGGTAGCGGAGGTGCATCCCCCTGCACTTTGGTGCTATGCTTTAGGCCTGTGTTACAGGAAATGGCATAGAGAAACTGCCCTCCAAGGGAGAATGCTCCTGCTGGCATGCAGCTGCTGGGCTGTAGAGGGTATTAGAGCATACTGTGCTCCCTTCTCCACAGGATGAGTTTGGAGTCTAGCTTTTTCTCTTCCATCTCAGGGAGGAGGAAATACTTTTTGTCCTCCCAACAGAAGCATAGATCCTGAGGAATCACTTCTGTGATTCTGATGATTCAGCATTAGAGAGTAAGGAGATGATTTGTGTCTCTGGACAGCAGTAGCATATATGTACTTTCAGAGAGGCAATGATGACTGTTGTGATGGTTCAGACAAGACGGGCTAGAACCGAGCTGCAGGTATCTGGCTGCCTGTCTCCAGCGGAGCAGAGCTAGCAGTTAAGATGGGCGTAGAGCAGATCTGGGTTGCAGTGCAAACCCAGGAGAGAGTAGCAGCATGATAGCTGGATGCAGAAGGCTGCAGTCTTGGTTTGATGCTTGTAGCGGGTCAGGTGTACTAAAACAAGAGCACTTTTGGGGTGAGTGAAACAGGTGTTGATTTTACTTAGGGAGTTGGTAGTATCTGGATATTGAAAAATTGCAGATGGGAAACCAACCCGATCACATAAGAGAGGCTCATAAATGTGTTCTGTTGCACAAAACTGATTCCAAGTGGTGGAATAAAACAGGTTTGTAGCCATAGAAAGGGAATGATTAAGGATTGAGTGTACTTCAATAAAGAATTGGTCTGCCCTGCTTTATGAAAGTACTTGGTTCTAGGAAGACACATTCCTGATGCAAGACAAAACAAAGAACATTTTGTGTGTCTTTGAGATACAGAAAGCCTGGAAGAGCTGTGGGCATGTACTGTTTATGCTAGTTGCTGCTTGTTCTGTGCTTCCCACAGTGTTTTTGCAGCTAAGACTGGCTTTACAAGCCTGAGAAACTCTGCTAGTACTCTGGCCAGACTGGGGGCAGAAATTCAGCTGCCATCCAAATAATCATTGGGATGATTATGAATGTTTTAATTAGAAATTCACATGACTAGTTGTTGGGGGGGGTTTCTTTATTTGTTTTTGTTTTTCACATGCTCCCAATTTATTCTGCTCCTCTCCATTCCACCCTTTTTCTTTTAGACTGCACACTCTGTAGGGGAGCTCTGATCTGAGGCCCTGCCTTGTGCTACACTTCTGATAACAAATGTGAATTTCTCAAAACATGGAGTTGGGAAAATTTTCTCAGCAGATATTGATAGTTTCTCACTTGCCATCTCCTTTGAAAGATTGGGAGAAACTGCTTCTTTATGCTGTGAAGCAGAGAGCTCTGCAGAATTCCTATTATTGGATGTAATTTTCAGTATTTTCCTGCACTCCCTGCACTTGATGCTATGGTTGAGAGCACAGTTACAAGTTATTTTAATTTGTACTCCTAAACACCTGCGTCATCACTTGGTGGAGTATCTGAAATGGATTTGAAATATGTCCATTTGCAGCTCACTAGTCACTAGTGAAGGAGTGCAGGCACTGGTGATTCATTTTAATCCCTCAGATTGTTGCCTGGCTCCATCTTTGGACCTGCAGCTCACTGTTTCCCAAAAATTATGGTTCATCTGCTACCAAAATGCTGTCCAGTGGCTGAATTATGGTGTAGGCTCAGCCTTGCTTTTTACTTTATAATATTACAAAGCCAACGAGAAGGTCCAGCTGAGATCAGAGTTCAGCTCAACTGGGTTTATGTGCTTGCATTCTTAAAGTAATCCCTGACAGGAGTGCTTTGTAACTTAAATAGACAAGTAGGAACAGTGTCTGTTTTACAGGGGAGGGGATTCGGGTAGTGTGAGGAAAAGGTGACTTGCCTGTCATTCCACAGGGAGTTTTTCTCAGAGCCGGGAATTTAACTTTAATCTGAAATTCCACTCCAGGGCTCCTGCTGTCTTGATCAGGTGCTGTTGAAAGCAATCGAATGAGTGCTTGTGATTTTTAGTTTGGCTGTCCCTTGGCTGTGGTTTACTGCTCTTCTATGGAGATGTAACTGCCAGTGTGACCGTTCTGTCTTCGCTCCAGTGCAGTAAAACATGTAGTTTTAAATGACTTTTAGTGTTCTCTTCTGTGGGTCTGTTTTACTTGGCAGAATTGCAAGTTCACTTTCTGCAAGAGAGGGTGGTGAAGTCCTAGGCAGGTAGAAATGCGTTGTGAGAGCTGCTGTGCTGGCGCTTTGGCTTCTTGTCAGCACTCAAAGGTAGAGTGCAGTGGCTGGATCGCATGAAGCGCCTTAACTTCTTTTAGGTAAGACTGTAGAATTCTTCCCTATCAGTTAAGAGATTCTTATTCCCTTTTCATTCCTTGTGCTCAGAAACTTTCCTAAGCCCATTCTGTGTGGGGAAATGCCCTTGAGAGTCTGACTCACTGATAAGAGTAAAAAAGAACTTTAAGATTCCTGTTTAATGCTAGCCTACTGCTGCTTTGAAAACAACATACTGCTTTATTATGTCTGGTTTAGTTATGATCAACTTTCTTCTGCTCCCTCTCTGAGGGATTTTAAAAGAAAAAAGTAGAAAGAAGAAAGCCTGACTCTGAAACAGCACAGGTTTAGATTGCACCTGTGGCTCAGCTTGAAAATTTACCTCAGGTTAGTATAATTTAGTCAGGGGCTTCTGGTTCTTTTTGAACTCCTCCTCCTTGAAAGCTTTGCCGAACAAAACCTCTTTAAGCATAAGAGGTTAATGAGTGAGTTAGCAGTAATGTTCTAGTAAAGTAAAATTTGAGACAGCAGTGGATGTAGTTTCATCACAAGCCTTCTGCCACTGAAACGGGATGGCCTCACTTCCCCTCCTATTTTGTTCTTACTACATCCCTTGGGCTGGTCCTGATGTTCATGTGGCCTTGGGCCAAGCTGATATAACTCACTAAAATGGCATGAAATGGGCCAAAACAGAGGTGGGCCAAAACAAAAAAAAAGGCTTTTTGCCAAGTCAGTGCACTGAATCTGTGTTCCTGGAGTTGAGAAGCATGCTGACCTGTGCAAAGGTGACTCAGGGGATGGAGAGGGGACACATTGCTGGGGACACTTAGCTTAGCTCAGCTGTGGTTTGGAACTGTTGGACCAGCACTGGTCCAGTGAGTGCTTCCCTTTCAGGAAAGAGCAGCAGTCATTACTTCTAAATCTGCAGCAGGAAGACCTGGGACATCTAAATCCAGGGCTGTCTGCATGACAGGGACTGTCTTTGAACTGGGAACTGTTACTTGTTGGAAAAGGCAAAAAGCTTGTCCTTTGGAAGGTGCATAGACAGCTCTTGCTGGAAGGTGCTGGTGGTTAGTGACTTCTTTAGAAAGACTTGTATCACTAGCGCTTGAGAAATTTCCCTTTCGTGGGCAGTGCAGCACCGGAGATTTACCCCCACTTGCAAACCTTTTAAGGAGGGTAGCAGAGTGGATTTGGACCATGAGCATGGGAAACATCAGCAAGTCAAAGCTGGGAGCTAACAGGCAGTGCCACTTTAAAATTTTTCATTCTGCTCTGGAGATTACTGGCACAGCCTCCTTCAGTAAATGCGAGGTTGTTGCCATGGAGGACAGGAAATCCCTCGTCTGCACAGAGTAAGAAAACATTGGAAACTGTCCTACTGAAAAGCACAGCTGCCTCTGTGCTGGGAGAAGCGAGCTTGCTTCTATGGGGTGTTTTCCAAAGGACTCTATTTTGGTCTGCAAATCTTTGCACATATTTGCCCTGTTTCTTAGTGGGCTGCTTGTGGGTTTAAGAAGAGCTGGACAAAGGAAGTTGAAGCATCTGGTTAGGACTAGTTTTAAATGCCTTGATTAATGTGAGAAGCAGGAGTGACTTTCATTTGGAAGTAAGATACTTCGCAAACTTTCAGTATATGCCTCTCCTTTTAACTCCGTAGCTCCTCTTATTCCTGTTTCCCTCTACTGTTTGCAGAGGTACTTGTCTGCCTTTTCTTCCCTCAGGCCTCCTGGAGCAGCAGGCCTCTGTTGTGCTGGTCCGTGTTCTCTACCTGGTAATCTTTAATATACCCTGGCTGCTCTTGCTGGAGGTGGGAACACCAGTTCAGGCCATGTGTGCAGATCTAGCAGCTGGCCAACTGTTCCTGCAAATACCTAGATGCTTAGAGCTGTCTGCCCTTATGAGATGGGGAAGAGGTAAGACTTGAGGAAGATCTTTCAGGACGTGTTGGTGCCATCTTTTCACTGCAGGCTCTGCAAGAGGATCCAGTTCCCCCAGGACCTGAGTCCAGACAAGCCTGTGGTGGGTTACACAGCTTTGTCAAGCCATCACTGGTAACATCATCAAGCTGTATAAAGGCTAAGCCATGTCTGACTCGGCAAGCTTTAGCCTCTGCTTGGCAATTTTTCTGGGCCAAATTTTTGAGCTGACGCTTATGAAACTGAACTTGTTTCAAGGCTCCAGAGGATATTCCTACAAGTGGTGTTCTGGCTGGAGAGGAAAGGGAGCTGTGGTCTTCAGCTTCTCATTGTACACCAGTCATTGCTTTCAACATGATGTGGTACTTTCTTTATGTTTAACTGAGCTATGTTGTTCCTAAAGCCGTGTGCTGTTAAATCAGCAGCAAAGTCTCTGGGGATACCTCTTGGAATTGCTCACAGGGATATTGTGGGTGAATTTAAGGTACCTTTGGCACCCAGTGTGATGGGAACGGTGTCAAAATCCCAGAACTCCTGGATCCTTCCTGAAGTTACTCCAGGATTTCCCTTGCAGCTGTTCCTAGACTTGCCACAGTCTAGCTTTTATGCAGCAGAGAATGTTCAAACAAGTCTCTTGCACTGTTTCTTCTCATGTTGGGAGGCTACCTTCTGATGTAACCTGGCATCACTGTGTTGACTTGCATGAATGCAAGGCTGATTTACACCAACAGGACTCTGGCTGTGTTTGCCTAGCCCTGAATATGGCAGAGTATGACGTCTGTCTGGAGTCAACATGCGGCAACAATGATGATCTGATCCACGTCTCCCTTTTATGAGTGACCACAAAGTGCCACGTCCTCCTTTCTATCACCAGCCCTCCCTAGGTATATTTGCACAAGTGAAGTCCCACCCTCTATTGCTTTATTTTCCCATCAGTAGCTGATAGTGTGTGTTTTAGATGTCTTCACCTTGATGTGAGGTTGTATTCACCTCTGCCTCTGTGAGGCTGAGCCTTTTAAACTTCACATCCATCTGTTGCAGAAAGCCTGCTTAACCCTGGGTCTGGCATTCTTGGTCTGGACTGGCACTGTTTGGCCCATTGGTGTAGGACCCAGCTGGGTTTCTTAAAGGCTGCCTGGTTCTCATGGTGTTTCTAGTCTTGTGGTCTATAAAACATGCAAGGTGACATGGAAACCACTTACTGATGTCAACAAGACAATGTGAAAAAGAAAACCCCTACCTTTACCTCATGTGTGTGCAAAAAGAGGACTTAAAGGCAATAAATGAAAACAAAGATAGTCTTGCTGGTCTTCAATTTGGTTGTCAGTGACAACCATTCTGGCAACTGTGTGTTGCATGGAACCTGTTTTTTATTTTTAGAGGACCCGACAATCCTTTCTTTAAAAGAAGAGGCCTCGGAACATGGCTCAGGGATAAACAAATCTCTCACATTAGACCCTAGGACAGCATCTTCTTCCTGTGTGGCAAGGATTGGCAAAAAGAATATCCAGAGCTTGGTATTCTGCAGGAGAAAGGTGGGAGGTGCAATGCTCCAAAAAAGGGACTGAATGGTTGTGTGTCTGCCTATCTTTTGTATTATGGATACACACACCATCTCTTTATATCAGACACTTTGAGGGGCTCTGGAGAGGGTGACGTAGAAAATTGTTTGGACTGCATTAAATCAAGTGCAAAATGTAACGTGGCATCTGGATGCTGTGTGGCTCAGCCTTCAGTAGAGAGGTAGAAGAGGTGAAAATGCATATTTATTTACTATATTTGGAACTGTGCATGTAATGTTGGTCTGCTTGAGTGAAATGGCAAGCTGGAGAATGTGCACTGAAGGAAGAAACGTGATGCTTGGCTGAAAAACTTCTCTCAGGCAAGATAATTTAGTCTAAAGAAACTGGTTAATCATAGAAGCCATGTGGTGTGTGAGTACACAAGCCTTAAACTGCCAAAGCTTCCTTGGTGCACACAACAACCAGAGGGAGGTACAATGCAAATAAGGAGTGCTCTGTTGCCACGACCCGCTGGGTTAAGGGAATAGGGTCGAGCACTGCAAGAAAGGGTTCTTTACACGGTGGAGGTTGGTGAAGCAATGCCAAAGTTTATTTAAGGGGTAGCAACTTATATAGGGTAGGATTGGGGGTGGAACTTGGGCTAGGGAGGAGCAAGAGACTGACAACTTGGGGAACAAAGTGATTGGGCAGCTGGATAAAGAGGGGAGGAGTTTAGGTATCACGGGGGGGGGGGAAGGACCAATAACAGCTACCTCTGCACTGCACCAAACTCTGACCAATGGCAGGCAGAGGAGCGGGAAAATAGGGAAAAGGCGGGAAAACTGAGGGAAGAAGAAGGGGACAATATGGAGGACAAATTTAAAAAACAACAACTGGGGGTACATATAACATTAGAACAGTACAACAATCAACTGGGGATAACTGGGGTACAACTGTCATTAATCAGAGGGTGTCACATTCGGTGTTATGAGTCTAGTCCGGTATATAAATGTCCTTTCAAGGGTTATAAATCCTTCTCCAGGCTTCGTATCTCTCCCAGTCGTCTTTATTTCCTCCAACACTCTGTAGGAGACAAGCATCCCGTGTATTAGTGGTGAAATCTTTGTAAATAAACCACCTGGCTCTGTTTGCTTACAGAGGAGCTAAAAAAGGAGCAAGGACACTGGGAGGATAGGCATCCTATCTGACAGCTGGTGAGAGATAGATTGCTTTGGTGACAGATGGAGGTGGTGACATCTTCCTCCCCTCTTTCCTCTCCCAGCTTCACCCATGGCAGGAAGTATGTAGGAATTATGTTATTCCATGTTAGCATTGTGCTATTGAATATTCCTGCTTGGTGTTCAGTAACCCAGTCTAGGGCAGGTTTTGCAGATAAGAAGAGGCCTGCAGCATGGCTTGGGGAGCAGGCACAGCCGATAGCCATCTATGTCCTTGGCCCTGGAGCAATGGATCTGGGATCTTCTGGCAGCTCCCCTGTGGGCTGAACAGGTAGGGCACTTCTGGGGACATTGCAGGAGGCATAAAAAGGGACCAATTCTTTTGAAAGCACAACAGAGAGAAGGAAATGAGAGCCTTGAGGGCACCTCCTGCCTTCTGTCTGCCCCTTTATGCCACTGTGCACCTCCTGTGCCTACAAAAGCCACAACATAAGGCAGTCCTGCAAGGAGATTTGTTTGCTGAGTGAGTGACTCTGAGCTTCAGGCTGAAATTACACAATCCTTGTTTAAGTGGCTGTCCCGCAGCTCTGCAAAGGTGTGACAAAGCAGGTAGGGTAGAGGTGTGCAGGTGTCTGTGCTGCAGGTAATTGCAAGGGGGGGGGGGGGGGGCAGCATGGCAGTGCCATGACATGGGGTGCTCGTTTCTCACTGATTTGACTGGAGGTGTGGCAGTACCCCCTCAGTGTCAGCAGTCTCTAGCAGCATAGTACTGTGACTTTTCAATGGTGATAGGTGGTGTCCCTTGCTGTCCCAAGGAGGTGAGGAACATCCTGTATTGGACATGTGTTTGAGCTACTTTGCCTAGGGCATGCCATGGGGAGTTGGTCAACAAGTCAGTCAATGCCCCGGGCTGCACTGTGGGTTTGGGAGCAGGTTGAATCCTGCTGAGCTCTATGGAAGAGACATTTTCTGTCCCTGTAATGTCAGCTGGATGCACTACATAACATGGATACATCATGGGTACTCTGGCTTTACAAAAAGCTCTGTTTCTCACTCAACATTGTCAGCTCTCCATAACTGTGACTGTTGTGTTTGCCGATGAGGAGTGCACACATGCCAGCCACTTGGTTCCCATGTGGAGGACAAGCTTGTGTTGCTTGGTGGGAGGAGAGAGTAAAGAAAACCTTTACTCTGCCCTGAACTTCCTCATGGGTTCCATCATGGCCTGTATCCCTGCCTGGCCGCTTGATTAGGCCTCCTGTGCCTCCTGGTTGGGCTGTGCAAGATGTGTTCTTGCCATATGGTTTTTGTTGCCATGAGTGAGTGAGTCCAGAAATCTGATACATGAAAGCAATATCACAGCTGATTTCCTGGAACCAGTAAGGACAGGAATTGGGAAAATAACTTGGCATGTTTCAGCGAGGTGCTTCTTGTAGCATAGCTTTAGGCTGGGAAATGAAGAGCAGAAAGTAGAGGGTGATGAGCTGTGACAAGGACACTGCAGCAGGTAGGAGGGGTTTTTTATAATGTGCATGTTTTTAATGTGAGGGGCCCTGCTATAAATTTGAGAGGAATATGCTCCTTTACTGAGGCAAGTCTAAGTGAAATTTTCCCTGTTAAGCATCAAAGTCAGGCTCTGATTCTGTGGCCAGCATTGCCCTGATAAGCGTAACTTGCTTTCCAGCCAAGTAAAAAGGAGAAACCCCAGGAAACTGGCCTCATGCTTTGGATGGCTGTGAAGGTCAGATCAAAGAGGAATTCATAAATGAGCATGCAAAAACTGGAATGAAAAAGAGTCCACCCACCCTAGCTTGTCCTTAGGTTTCCAAATGGGGAAATGAGCATCCACGGGGCTATGTTGTTATAAAGAAGTTAAAGATATGCAGGGTTTTTTGTGGCCAGGTTTGGCCAAATCTGTATGTTATTACGTTACCTCCAGAACAGGGTAGCCATGTCCATGCTGCTGCTGGAAGTGCTGTCTGGCCTATGCTGAATCTTGGATACATGCAAAATGAAGCTACTTGGCATGGACTGAAGCCATACCAAGGACCATCCTAATAGTGATGGTTCCAATTCTCAGTCAACCCAGAAACTGCCTCCTCCTTACTTTAATCCATTTGATCTATATGAGGACAGGAGGAATGTTCAAGCTCCGTGGCCACCTGGACAGGAAAAGACTGAATTTACCTAATGGAGTGTCGTTTGGGCATTTGGTGGTGTCTGAGAGATGATGGTAAGGGGTTCCTCTGGCTGCTCATCTTTCCTGCAGCAGTGCCAGCCTTTCCTGCTGGGGAGCAGGCTTATTGTCACACCAAAGCCTGATGTGGGGTGCTGTGCTGAGGCTGGTGTGCTGGAGAACCTCGTGTGTTGCTATGGCCTATGATTGCTTGGCAGGTTAATAGGATCGATCTCACCCCTACTTCAGCTTTGTTCGGATCAACATCTCAGCTTTAAACCAAATGTTTTGAAATCAGTCTAAGAAAAAGTTATTTGCTGCTGAAATGGGATTTGCCAGGTCTGTGTCTGCAGCAAGCACATGCCACAGCTACCCTGTCAGCTTCATTTGCTGCCCAGCAGCACCCACAAGCACAATGTCTGGCAAAGCTCCCACCTTCACCTTGTCTGTAAATATTTGTATCCTTTCCTTGTCAATCAGCAGCCTGGTATTTGCACAGAGAGAAGATAACAGATGTTTGAAGAATTAATTTTCTGTGCAGCCCATTTCCAGGAGCTGTGTAGGAAGGCTTCTGGGTGGGACTATGGTGTAATAAAGCAGAGGAAGCAGCATCGATTCTTTCTGCTGTGTAATTCTGCCAAGAGGCACGGTCTCAGCAATGTTCCTTTGGGGATTTATGCACTGAGCCTATCTAGCACCTGCCTGCAAAACAGGAGGTCCTTTCAGCTTGAAGCACTGGTGTTTGTGGGCAGGTACAAAGAACAGGGCTCTTTGTATACTAATGACATGTCTAATCTCTCATCTTTTAGTGCTTTCCTGAGTCAAGCTGGTTACAGGTTTACAGTTTCTTTTTTCTAAGTCTCACCATGGGTCTGCAGTAGCCCAGTTGCCCAGCAGCAGGACAAGGTGGGCAGGCATCCCTTGCCAGCACTCCTGCAGAGCCACGGCCCCTCTGGGATCAGCAACATTCCACTCCCAGTGCAGGTTTCTGCTGCCATGTGGAGCAAAGGGACATGGTGGGGCTCTGATTTGAGCCTCCTTCTGGGATCTCAGCAGCCTTAACTTCCTGGGGCCCAGCTTGGCAGTTCCTGCCTGAACACCACAGATTCATCAACACTGAATGCATGGATTCATCTGCATTGCCTTGATCCACAGCATGAGGGTTGTCACCCATGTGATTTCTGCCAAGCCTTGTCCCATCAGTGGCTGTGTGGTGGATTGGACCATGTGTCTGCTCCAGCTTAAAACCCTCTTCTCTCCTGATGGATTCTTCATCATCCTCCCAAAACCCAGACATACCTTGTTCCATCATATCAAAAAAGTGGCTGATAGTTTTCAAACTCTCATGTTGTCTTGATCCCACTCTTAGGGACAGTAAAAGGAAGAAGGATGAGGAGACAAGCCAGGCACAGTGAAAGTCATTAGCTTAATTTCTTCATCTCTAAACTGCTGTAATTGCTGTAGAAGATGTAACTTGCACCTTTAGGGCACATCTACATTACAGTCTTTGGACAAAGCTGGTTTGTGGATTGGTGTGTGGACTGCTAATATCACCCTTGCAGTGGCCTGGAGCATGTCAAGCATCCCAAGCAGGATGGCTGTTCCCATGCTGATGCTGGGGAAGGCTCTCTGTTACCGCATTCTTCTGAAGCAAAAGGAAGCATCCCTGGGTGTTAATGTACTGCTAAGTCTGCTACGGTCTGCTTGACAAGATTTCATTTCCATCAATTTTCTTGATGCTGTTCAGGAACACCCACCCTCTCCCTGCTCAAACAAAAGAAGCTTTTGGGGAAACATTTGCCAAATGTTTCTCTTTGCAGGAACACAGGCTTAACTAACGCTCCCTGTTCTTGCCTCCTCCTTTATCGATCCAGGATAAAAATAACCTTGTAAAACTGATGGCTTAAGTGTCACTGCTGACACCACATGTAGCCATGGTCAGAGACGTTAGTTAGGTGGACTTCCCAAGAACTGCTCTAGGATTTTGGGTACAGGCATGTTTTGTCTGAATAGCTACAAAGGCTGGTATCAGAGAAGGGTTTTGAGAAATGTGCAGCTGCTTCTGCTGGCATGCAGCTTTTGAAGGTAATGACAGTGTATTTCAGGGCAAGGAAGCCCACCAGAATTGGCCTAAATGAGTGTGAATGATGCACCAGGCAGGTTCTAATGTTGTTCCATTTTCTGATTGTCTTGCTGGGGAGATGTTTGCCCTTATTAGAGGGGTATAACACTGTCCCAGAGTCAGAAACTCTTATTTTGACCTAGTGAAGGGGAAGACAGGAGCAGAAGGGGTTAGCTGGCATTAGCCCCTGAGGAGGCAAGAAGGCAGCTGGCATTTTTACTGGTAAATCTCTGCCTCCTCCACTTGCACATTTTCACACTGTATATTCCCACTTCCTGAGGAAGTGCTCATTTCTTTGAGTGTAATAGCAGTTTCATTAATAGCTTTGCTGGGTTGAATGGAGAGATACTTGCTTTTTCAGAAATGGGTTATTGCTTTTTTTGCTCAGTGCAGAACAGCTCATGGCCTTGTCTTGGCAAGTCCAGCCATGGTCTGTCCATATTTTTTGCCTTTCTCAAGGCACTGGAAGGAAGATTTTTTAAATACTTTCTTTTGTTTTATTTCTTCTCATTTCTCACCTTCCTTGTGGGTTCAGCTTGGGGCAACCTGGGTGAGAAACTGGCTCTTCTTGTTTGCCTGAATGTAAGGACAAACTGGTCTGCGTGAGAAAGGTCCGGTCTGCTTTCCTGCTAAATGAGACAAGGCCAGTCTGTCTGTAGCCTGGTTGCACGTGTGGTTTGGTTCATGGCCTAGTGAAACTGAGCAGTGCTCTCCCAGTGACAGCTGGGCCATGGCTGGAGGTGGTGGCATGCAGCGGGTTGCTTAGGGGATGGTACGTGTGTGACTGCCGCAGGGTTGGCTCCTTCAACCACCCCCATGCCAGGGCAGTAAAAACTGCTTGCAAGAAAGGCTGTAGCCTTCATATGATTTAAGGAATGGGTAATTAGGGCCACAACAACATGGTGTGGGGCTCTGGGGAATTCCTGCCTGCTGTAACATGGCGGAGCTAAGCCACATCTCTGCCTCAGCCAGAGGTTGTCTCCAGCCTCTCTATTTAGAACCAAAGAAAGTGTGGAAACCCCTGGGAAGAGCTGGAAGTGATATTGCTGTTCCCTAGCAGGTTATCCTCTTCCAGAGTATGCTGGAGGTAATCTTTCCTCCTCTTGTTCTCCTTGGTTGCTCTGCACCCATCCTTGAAAAATGGTGGGGACTGGGAAGGTACAAGCCTCTAGGCTACTTGCATCTCACATCAGCACATCAGTACTTCAGTGTTTACAGGGACTCCTGAAAAGGAGAGTGCTGGGAAAGCCCCTTCCCTCAGCATACTACACTTCAGCATCTCTTCAGAGGAGAGAGCTGGGTTTTTCTGAGGACTAGAGGGGAGTTAGGTGCCTGAGCCTGACCAACAAGGACATAATGTCTGCTTCCCTTTGACCTATTTCTGTAGCTCATCCATTTGGTCTGTGATATATTGGGGAAACTAGGCCTGTAGCATGGGTGGAAATTCACTTCTGACCTTTGTGGGTTTTGCATGTAGCCAGTGATCCACCAGAAATGTTCCTCAGTTACAGGTCAGGAGTAAATTGCTGTGTGTTTTCTGCCCTAGTAGGTGTTTGGTGAATGTGTGAGTGAGTGTTCTTCAACAAATGACAACACAGTTGACTTCTGGGCTGAAACATCCTTGGTTTCTTGGGGTGTGGTAGCATCTTGCTATAAGCTGCCACCACCTTTCCCAGCTGTGGCTGTGCCTAAGATCCCTGCAGAAGCATCTGCCATGCTCCTCCCTGGAGGCAGAAGTATTTCATTGCTGGGCAAAAAACCTGTGTCAACAGCTGCCATGCTTGATTCTCCTCCAAAGGCTACCAATTAATTCCTTACAACACAAACCATCTGTTCTCAGTCTCTAAGCTGCTTGAGTTAGGGGCTGTCTTTGCAGTGTGTGCTTGAGCAGTGCTGCAGAAAGGAGTCCTGGCCTTGAGGATGGTCATGGTGACAAGAAGAACATTAAACTTTTGGTGAAGTGGCTGTGAGTCCTGGTGCTACTATAGGCTGATGAAGCTGTCACCGGAAATGGCCTGTTCTTGTCCTTTTGACCACCTGCAGAAACCATCACAATTGCAGAAGTATGTCTGGTCAGTTTAGAAGTGTTTTGCTCTCCCTTGTACAGCTGCTGTCCTACCATTCTGGGTACTGCTAAACCATGTAGGTCTTTTTCATGCTGTTCTTTTACTGTCATGTTTTAAGTTCTTAGGCTCTTCTGGAAGCATGTTAGAGTAGCTGAGATTTGTCTCTTCACATGTGTGGTCCTCACATAACTGTATTTCAAGGCCCTGTTCTCCAGAATGAAGTGAGGGCAACAGTTCTGCTCGTCACATGCAGAACTGCTGTCACGTGCTGCTTCCTGTCCTTTGCAATGTTTGTTCCCTGGGCTGCAGGCTGTGGTTTGAAAGCTCCTGGTAACAACATCAAAAAATATCCCAGCCCCATGATGCAAGGCACTAATGACCCATGCAAACTTTTCTGATTCAGATTCATTAAATACTTTTGGCAGGCTGATGGGAGAGCCTTGTGCCACATCAGGAGCTGCCTGTCTCTGTGTCCCACTAACTGTGTGTTGGACCACATACTGCCTGTTTTGCTGCACAGAGACAACATAAACTCTATCGACCATGGCTAATTGGGTAAGAATTAGATGTTCTACTCATGCAAAACTGAGATGAAGTGTATGCTGTTGAGTGGTCTGGGGCACAGATGCTATATTCCTGATGGTGAACGTTTAGCCCTAGCACTTGGATGCTCTCCCTGTGTCTTGGCACAGCCTGCTGGGGTAAGAGACCAGTTGTAATCATGTCTTGGTAGACAGTTCTGCTTCATCACTGGGTCTTTTACACTGCTGGGAGTGCAGGTGTGGATGCTGACGTGGCTGAGCTGAGATGTGATAATTCTTTTAAGTCCCCATAGGTTTTAGCACTTGAAATCAATTGTTTCTTTCACTGTAAAATTGTTGCTACATGATTTCACTTTGCAGCCTTTCAAATAGGCACATCTGTCAGACTTTGTTTTCAGTGTTTTATCATGTGGTATTTTCTTTTTATTAAGAGTGGGGCTTTTACCCAAAAAAACCATCTTAATCACCATCTCAGTTAAAACAGTACATCTGAAGGTCAGCTTACCTGAAGTCATCTTGGGGACTGTTTTATCTTAAGGACAGCATATAAAAAACCCAGCGTCCGTGATTGTAAAATCTGAACAGCTTTTGTCATTCTCCAGGCACTGGCAGAGAGAAGATGTGATCTGCTTCGTTTTCATCCTTGACTTTGCCTATATGGGTAACATAATGTCTATTCGAACACTAGGAAAAAAATTATATAGGACACCTTCTGTGTATACATGGAATTGGAGTCCCACAACTGATGCTCTGACCTTCCCTGTGCTTTCCAAGCCAGAGTGTGACATACCACATCATCCCATGGGAGTGTGAGGAGAAGAGGGCAAGGGAATCTTTTCGTAATTGTTATGGTCATCAAAAAGTCAGTCCCTACAGCAACACTTATCCTAGGGAGCTCGTTGCCAGCTTAAAGGCTGAGTCATGTGATGTGGATGCAAATTCAGTGCAATTGAAAACTGAGTTAAGCCAGAGGGCTGTTCAGTAAGCCTGTGGAGAACAGCTGTTGTGGCAGCAAGTAAATGAGTGGGAAGGGAAAAACACTCTTTTCTTGTTTCAGAGAGAGAAGAATCTCTGCCTGGGGCCTTGCTATGTAAGGAGCCGTGGGGCTGCATGTCAGGCTGGGGTTTGTATTGCAGGATCAAGATGGGAACAACTATCTTGGCTATAGACCTGAAAGGATGGAAAACCCCACACTTTTGTTTCCCAGAGTACCTAATATGTGTCCAAGGGAGTAGGCAAAGTGATAGTGAGAGGCTCCAATGCCACCAGAGGAGCAGCTGAGGACCGCTTGGATATCGGAAGGGTTAAGCAGTCTGGACTTGAGGAATGAGCTGTGGTGTTCCTTCTGTGATTCAAAGAGGGGAAAAATGTGCTCTCCCTCTCAGATGCTTCCTTCTGTCCAAAAAAGGCTAAATAGGCTCAGTGAAAAACCAGCAGAGGCATTCCTCATATTCTCTGGAGTAACTGTATGTAAAAGCCCAGATTTAAAGGGCTAGCTTGCAGCAAATTAAATGCAACTCTGAAAGGAATTCACCTTCTGTAGGAAAGCTGACTGCGATTTCGTTAAGGAAGGACAAGCTGGGGGCTAACTAGAGAAAGATGAGATGGATATTAACAAACACAGATGATTCATAAGTCATCACAGATTATTAAACACAGGAGGCCTGTTCATCTTCTTTACTTTATTAAGGACAGCTTACATGCACAGTCATAACCCCAGGACTCAACTGGGCTCAGCAGGTTAACAGGCTCAGCACCCAGGTTAACAGCACCCTGATGCAAAACCTGCTCATGTCAATGGGGGACTCTCTCCTGACTTTCAACATGCTTTGGAGCACAACCAAAGTGAGTTTAATGAGCTCTTAATATATTCTGTGATCCTTCTGCAGCCAAACAGACTGTATTTTGTTCTCTGGGCTAGGATTGCAGGCACTTACTACACCATTTGCTGGTGGCTGTCTGCCTGTTGCGAAACACGTGAGGGCTGGTTTGCAAAATCACTTTCACGAAGAGAAAAGCCACCTTTGCCAGCCAGCAATGAGTCACAGAGACAACCTGGGGCCTGAAGGAGAGGTGAGGGGCAGACAAATCTTTAAAAGTGAAAGGAAAACTAAGTAAGTAGGAGAAAGGGAGGGTGAGGATGATTGTCAGTGTGATGGAGAAGGGAAGAATCTCTGGCAGACAGGTACTGTGTTGTGGTCCTTCCTTCTCATCTCCAGCCAGCAAGAGATGAGAGGACATTTTCACGGTGGGTAAATAGCTGCCTTGCCCTCCCATGTGGACCAGAGCTGGAGAGAAGTCCGCTGCACTCTGCTTGTTGCCCAAAAGCAGAATTTCAAGGAGGCTGGGCTATGAACCATCCTTGTCCTAGGGGATGAGCAGGAAGGTCTCTGTAGGCCGAGGAACCTTGTCAGGTGGCACATACCACCTACTCTGGAAAAGAGTAGGGTGAGGTCTACTACACAACAGGCTTTGCTACTGGAGAGACATTGGATGCTTGTTCCATCAGCCTCCACACCTCTGGAGGAGGGGTTGGTGGCTTCTTTTTAGGTCCCAGTTCTGTTTGAGGTGGAGTTTCCCACTCCTATGAGAGTTCCTAGTGAGCATGGTTAAAACTATGTGAAAAGTGAAGGTTAGAGGATAAAGTGTGGGAAGAAGGAAAACACTTGGTATGGGTGTTGGAGGAGGTGATCTGGAAAAATGTTTCAGTCACTTTGGGTGGCAGTTTCTTATTTCCCTTGGGCAGAATGACTTTCTGGATGAGTGGGATGCAGAAGACCAGATTTCTTCATCCCTGAAGTCGGGGCTGCCTTTGCTTGGGCCTTTATATATATGAAAGAGCCTCAGGAAAGCATCCAGAAGAGAGACCGGAGATGCAGGGAGTGGAATAGTGTGTCACTCCTTAGCTGATAGCTGCCTTTGTAGGGTAAGGATTAAGCTCTTCACCCTAGTGGCTTCTGCAAATGCCAAGCCTGGGCAGCATATTCTCCCTTGCAGTGCCTGGACAGAAATGTTGCAGTTTCTCAAAATCTAACCTATATCTGTTGGTGAGTTTTATCCTGGAAAATTTGCTTGCAGGAAGCCAACCATGGGGCTGCCAAGCTGCAGGTCCTTCCCCACTGCCTGCTGGCAAAGTATAGGTTTTTGGGGTGTTTGACAGAGCAGGGTCTTCTTGCTGAAGGGCCTACTGGAGCATCTCACAAGGGTCACAGTCCCTTGGTCACTTTGCATATGACTTGGAGTCACCTTAGGAGCAGACTGCATCCATCCAATGTGGGGAGTGCACTCTGTCCTGGCTCCTGCACACTCCCTGAATGGTCCTGACATCTTGATGACAACTTTGTGCAAGGCCTTCAGGAGCAGTTACTGACGCTTGGCAGCACTTCCATACCAGTGCTGTGCGAAGGCTGCTCCCTCTCAGGGAGCTCAGCTGGGTGAGAACTTTCTGCGCATCAGTGTCTGGTGGTTCTCTGAGCAGTTTCCCATCTGATTTCTGTGTTTATTGTGTGCCTAGAATGTAATGTATATGCAAGCTTTTTTCTAAGGAAAGGTGTTAAAAGTTACTACCATGAGCAGCAGGGTTGGCTTCACTTTTTATTACTGGGGAAAGGAAAGAATTGTCACCAAATTTAAGTAGTTTTTTATGTAAACTAGATTGCTAAGTGCCCACCTGCAGCAAGCTTAAACCGAGAAACTACCCTCTCCTTTTCCCTCTCCCCTGCCAAGTGCCTGACTCTAGGCAGATCTATGCTACTAGAGTAGCACCCCACAAAATCTCATAGATCTCCTATTAGGTAAAGCGTTGTCCAGAGGTGGGAATACCCCCATAGGTTTTCTGTCAGAGCACAACCAGCCTTGACAAGGTTATGAAGTTAAACATGAGTGTGTTTAAAGGGACGGAGAGGAGATGGTTTGCCTGGGCTTTTACTTGCAAGGAAATGCCATTTCAGAGGAGCCTTGGGAGAGGGATGCCAGAACTCAGGGAGCAGGACACAGTAACTTCCAGAAGCTGCAGAGGGGGAAGAACTGCAGTGAGGTTAATTTGGACCTCTGCAAACTGAGGGTGTCAGGGGGTGATTGAGCTGGCTGTTCTGCTCGTGACTGCCTGCAACACTTTGCAGTGCTGTTGAAGGAGCTTATTAAATGGCAGATCCTGGTTGCCCCGCCTGAAATTATCCAGCTTGGATTTGCCAGATGTTTTCCAGAGGAGACCATTCCTGGCTGGCTGAGATGGAGTGGCTAAGGGGTCTTCAGGCAGACAGTTGGCTTGCCTGCAGCTGGAGATTGCCAGCCAGGGCCAGCATCCCCAGGGCTCTGAGCAAAGAGTTGAGCTGGTGGCTGAGCCAAGAGCCGTGGTGGGAGTCCCAGACGGCCCAGCAGCTTTGCAGCACTTCCTTCCCATTGTGCCTCCGTGCTCAAGCACATGTGGAGTGCATGGGCAGAGCGTCCTATTGGGAGGAGGGAATTGCTGACCCTTGGAAAGTAAAGGGCAAAGAGAAGCCTGGTTTAAAATAGCTTTGTTGGTGAGACCTATTCCAGCCCACATGCCTGCAAAATCAGTTAATTCAGTTAAGAATACAAGAAGGGGTGTATTTGTGTGTGTGTGTGTGTGTGTGTGTGTGTGTGAAGGGCTGGTTCCCCAGATCTGAGGGTGGGTAGAGGCACAGGGCTTCCACATGGTTGCTGGCTGGGCAGTGGAGAGGCAGTACCTGGTGCTGCTCCATGTGAGGCTGGCTGGGAGCTGACTCAGACCAGCGAGCATCTCTGGGATGTCCTTGATGTGCCCAAGACACCCACCACCTTCGCAGAGGGAGCCAGACAGTCCCACCAGGGGAAGGGAAGCCTGTTCTCTCTGCTTGACAGCAGTAGTATCAGAGTCAGCATAGCTGAAATATGCTCACTGGCCTACCCTGGCCTTGAGAGACTGAGCCATTCCAAGCACTGAATAAGTCTGCTCATCCCTTCAAAGCCTTTTGCTTGCTTGTCAAGACCACAGGCTTTTCTTGGAGAGCAAATACACATTGTTTAGCATGGCATCGATGTAAAAGCTGGAGCTGATCCACCTCTTGTGATGACGGAGGTCAATACTAAAATCTCAGATACCTGTAAGAAGAACAGGTCCCGTGTCTGAGTCCAGATGGGATCACAGCATGATTAGCCAGTGTGTCAGCCAAAACCCCATTTCTTTGTTAGAGAACACCCATGATATCTGTGAAGACAGAAATGGTGTGGATTTGGACGGAGCACAGGGCAGAGTGTGGGAAGCCTTCATCAGTTTGTGCAACACTGATGCCAATTTGTAAATTGGTTCTTGGTGTTTGCCTTGGTTTAGACTCTCAGAAGGACATCAGGGTGACACTGGCAGAGTCTGCTGTCTTGAATAACCTGGAAGAGGAAGGGAGAGGAAAGACAGAGTCTTTCCACAAATGGAGAGGATGAATCTCCTGCCTGCACTGAATCTCTTTCTGGCTGTGCTGAAGTTATTTTCTCTCAACTTGCAGACTTCTAAGCTGCTTGGATCGTCTTTCCCCTCACCACTTGTTTTTAATTTTTCAATCTGAAAAGGCAATTACTAAGTGAAACCATGCGTCTGGGACTTAGTTAGGAGTGTGAAGCAGTCTTTGCAACAGCAAGTGCGCAAGGCTCCCAGCTGTTGAACTTGCACACCTGGGCACAGGTGAAGTGCTCAAGGGGTTTATTTTTTCGTCTACAAGTCTCTTATTTTGCTCAATTTAAATTGGCTGCTGCTCTTTCCTGCTGGTTCTAACTGGCCTTTAGGGGAGTGTGTATCTGGATTGCAGGCATGGTCAGGGTACAGGAGCCAGGAGTATATCTCTCCAACCCACCTCATATTCCTGGCTCTGAGCAAGGACCCTTTTCCCAACTTTATCACACCCTTTATTTAATTTTTATATTTCTATGACTTAATAGTCAGTAGACTGAAATCACAGTGCATCTATCGCTCTCCTTTGCTCATGATGTGCATCAAATCTCTGCAGGAGGCTTGTGTCTCCATTTACCCTTAAGGAACCAGACTGTACTTTTCTAGCAAAAGAACCAACACCTTGATTCCTTGGGCACCAGTAAAATCCCTGACATGTGAGCATCGCTTTCCTGCTGCATGAGTGTGTCATAAAAATCATAGAATCATGAACATGCTTTAAAAACTTGAGAGTGCTGAAACCTACCTTCTAACAATTTTTTTCTCTATGGGCAGAAGACAGTGTGTCTCTTCTATTTGTGCTGCTTTAGACAACAGTGGAGATTTCTTTGCAGTCACAACTCTGGTCTTTGAGGAAGAAGCTCCCGTCACAAGAGTCATGAGTGTTGCAAGCTGGAAAATATCTTCCACTTTCCCTCTCCTGTCTTGTAAAAGGAAACAGGTAGAAACCCTTGCTTCTTTCTTTATGTCAAAAACAGCATTGAAAGGGGGTTATGGTGGAAAATACAAACCCAAGGAAGATATCGCATGACCTCTTCCCCATGACTGACCCTTTCCATGTGGCTGCCCTTTTCCTTTTCCTTTATGTCATGGTTTGAGATAGCCCCAAAATCTAATTCCCTAGTCTAAGCCCCCTCCCACATCTCAACCTAATGTGAGATGGGTTTTTCCAGACAAAAACACGCCAGACTCAAAGTGGGGGAAAGGGAATATATTACAATGACTGTACAAATAAATATTATAATACATCATACACACAATCACAACTATCTCTACCATGACATATAGTATTTACAATGGATCAGATCTCTTCTCCCCTCCAAATAAAAGTCCAGGAGGGAAAGAAGGACAGATCCCTTCCACATTTAGGGCAGCAGCTCCTCTTCTGTCTTCCATGCAGCAGTTACTGGGTTGTTGTAGCTGGATCTCTGTTTAATACACACAAGGGGGTCTCCAAGCCCCTTGGCTCTCCTTTGGTCCAAGTGAAGGCCTCACCTGTGGACTGCCAGCAGGGACAAGACTCGCATCACCACAGGTATATCACGAAATGCAGGGGCATCTTCGTGAAAGTCCCTTCCTCAGGGGATTCAAATTCCCCTTTGCAGAGCTCCGTGCTCTGTCTCCAGGCAGTGGGGGGGGCGAAGCCCTCCTCCACATTCCTTTGGCTGTCCTGGTCCAGCTTCAGGATGCCTTTGAGCTTCTCAGCTCCTCTCTGTAAGTGCTGTAGCACTCCAAGGCTCTTTCAAGTAAGAGTCCATCATCTTCCTCCTTCCAGGAGGTCTCAAAGGAGTTTTGGGGGGTCTGGTATCAGTTCTTACCCCAAACTCTGTCTGTAGAGCTAGTTCTGCTCTCATCTGCTGCTGTTGGCTCTCTCTTGGCTCTCTGTCTCCTTCCAGGAGTTCTGTGTGCTGCATGCCGTTTGCTGTTTGGTTCAGTTCTTATCTGTCCTGGCTCTCTGCCACCGTTTCTCTGGTCAGTGCCGGCTGCTGCTCTGCGCCCATGGAGAAAAACATCTCCTGGCATAACTACAGGCACCTAACTCAGCGTTATGCTGTTCCAGGTCCCCGCAGGCCCCCGCTGGGGGTTGGGGGCCAAAGCCCCCCCTGTGGGGCTCTGAGCCCCTTCCTCATGGCTCTACAACATGGCCACCACTCCTCAACAACCAAAACTACAACTCTCCTCTTCCGGTGAGCTTGTGGAATGTTGACATTTTTGCAGGAGCGCCCATTGGACAGAACTTCAAAACTTCCAGGTGTTTCCACCCCTTGGGGTCTACCACTTTTCTTAGCCTCTGGGGGAAAACAAGATTCAAACCACTACAACACTCCACCCCTCGCTCCTGTGAAATGTCAACATATCACAACAACTGAAAAACTCTAATCAACATTCAATCTTCAATAAACTAAAATATAATCAAAATCTCTCTACTACACATCAATATAACATTATCACAAACTTAACTCTACTCTTAGTACTTAACTTACATTACTATAGCCTTACTCTCTCTAGAATGGTACAGTCTGTGTTTTGTCTGGAAAACTCTTTCTGTTATAACAAGCATCATGGCTCTTATCTCTTTCCCCCGATGGTTTGCAACTATCCTCTGCTGCCATTTATGTCTTTTCCACAATATTTCCTATTTGCATCTCTGGGAAAAAGCAATACTTTGAGGCACACATTTTGGCTGTTGCAGCAGTGAGCAGGGCAGGTTTCTCCCCCTTGGCCACCAGCCCTGGCCCTCTTGACAGTGCTGGGCTGGCAGCCCCATGTTGGGGCAATGACTCAGTGCCTGGCAGAGGCAGGAAGGGCAGGCGGCAGCCCCCAACCTGCAGCCGAACAGGCTCAGCTTTGTACTGGACATGTTAAAAGGAGCTTTATGAGTCCTCTCAGCACAGCATGAGCCCCGGCTCCTGCACAGGCTCCTCTTTATGGGGGGATGACGTGGTCACTGGGATGGAGGCAAAGCCAAGCAGAAGGTGGGGAGGAGCCCTGCTGGCAGGGTCCCTCAAAGGGACTGAAACTGGGAGAGGGTGAGAGCCAGGATGAGGAAGCAAGACCCCAGGATGCTTAATTCTAATTCTCCCAAGAGGAGATAAGTGCGCTAAGGGTGCACCAGGGATCTGATCCATCTGTAAGTTGATGGTGGTCCCTAAATGTCACTTAGAGTCACTGAATGCATTGTTAGGTGCAGAAGACTGCAGCTCTTGCAAGCTGGCGTCAGAGATCTCAGCGAAAGATAGGGGAATACTTAGGAGGGCACACCTTGCCAAGAGTCTCCTAATTATGTGTAAATAAGCAAAATCTCATCTCTGCAAGGTTTTTATTCACACTTCCTCTGCTTGGTTTCACATTAAAAATCCCACCAAACCTCTTGCAGCTGCCTTCTGTCTTGATTGCAGGGACAACTGTATGAGCAATTGCCTTTGCAATTTGTCTCTCACCAAAATAGCAATTTCTGGAGATGGTTTCTCACTCTTTTCTCACATATTTATATCACTGGGTAATGAGAACATGAGATGTTCTCAGCTCTCTTTTCCTGATGCCTCTGCCCGGGTGGCACATGTTTGTGCAAGGCACCTTGCTTGGAAACACAATGGCTAAAGTTCCCCTTGCTACCTCTCCCATTGGCCGTAAGCACCTTAATCTCTCCCTCAGCCTCACCAAGCAGACATCTGCTGCTGTTTTTCCAGATGGTGTCATGCTGGGGTGATAAAGCACAGAGACGGCTTCTACTGCTAAGCTGCTTCTTAAGACCACCTAAGACCTAAGCTCACCAGCACAGTAGTGCAACAGAGACAAACGCTAAGACCCATCATGCAGCCTGCATTATGCAATGCCAGAGGGTCTTCAGGAAGGGAGCTATTCCACACTTCTGCTGATGGACTCCTCTTCTTCCTCAAGGGCTGCACTGCATCATGTTAGGATGATACCCACATGTTGATGGGGTTTATTGCAACATAGGGGTGGGAAATGTCCCTTCTGCAGCTGTTGTCTAATTTTGCTTGAATTCCACTAAGCTACACAAGAGCTCCCAGGCAAGGAGCTAAAATACAAGAATGTTAGAACACTGTTTGCAACCAGGCCACTGCCCACTCCAGTGTTAGTGCTCCACCTCTTCTGTGGTGTCACCTCAGTAGCTGCAGGGCATTTGCATGGCAGAAAGCTTGGAGTGATGCAAGATGAACCTGGCCTACACGTGTAGAAACAGCTGAGACTGAATAATTTGTCTCCTAGGTATGCCACTGACTCTGAAGACAAGGCTGTCAGGTGCTATGACAATACTTGAGTGATAATAGCAACACTTACAGCAGCCATGCTGAGGTCTGCCAGTGCTGGGCTGGTGCCCAGGTGGACGTGGGAAGCACCAGTGGTCTGCAGGTGAAATACCTCTGCTTACAAATCCAGACCTTGAGCCAGGTTTCATGTCTTCCTTGTGCCCTGCAACTGGGTACAACAGTGATGACAGCATGGACTTGGGAATGGATCTGCAAGAGTGTTCTGAACCAGTGGATGTGAGGCATCCCAGACCCCCAAGTTCAAGCATGAGTTGCTCTGCCAACCTCACCAGCACTCCTGGATTGAAGCTCACGGGCAGGCTTGAGTCCTCATGTCTACATCTAGTTCCAGCCATATAGGTGATGTCCCAGTTGGTGAATCCCTTCCTTAGAACCAAGAATTTTTCTCAGAGGAAGTATGAATAATGAAGATAAATCCTGATATGACTTAAGGGAAAAAGCTGTATGCAGGACTCCTGGAGGAAGTAACAAATTGCTTTGTGAACCGTCACATCTTCCTATCCTTGACTTGCCATTGTATCCCAGACAAGAGCAATTTGTGATGGCATTAGCAGCAGAGGAGGGTCAGGACAGGCAGACAATGCCAGCAGAGGTGCCTGCTTGGGTCTTGGTGCAACGTCTTGATTACCCCAGTGATAACTCTGTATGTGTATTGGCAGTTTCAGGGGCATTTTCAGGCTCCAAATCACAATATCTGACTCTGAGGGCCAGCACTTGGCCCAGGAGAAGTGGGCACAGAGCTTGTCATGCTGCTGGACTTGCAACAGCATGGGAACTGTTACCCATCCATCAGGTGATGTCCAAGTGTGCTTGTGGTCACATGGCTGGACATAGCACCCCCTCTTTTCCCAAGCTGCTGCATTACAAAATTTACACATCCTAAGCCTTTTCAGGAGCAAACCTAGATGGGCAGAGCACTGCTCAGGTGTGCAGGAACAAAATCATACAGGGTTCTCCCCTTCTTTAAGGCATACATGAGTAACCTTCTCTGGAGCAGCCCCCAAAGGCATCAAGCTTGTTGAGCTTTGATTGGACCACACAGTATGTACTAGGTGTTACATGTCGGGGGAATCCCGGGAATTCCTCCTGTCTCTGATTAGTTAGTCCTGTCCTCTGATTAGATTAGTGATGTTTTTGGACTGGACAGGATCCATAAATGAAAGGTTTTCCCCAAACTCAGGTGGGAGGTACCAGCCCTAGAGTGCTCGAGGCTGGCAGGATGGGATCACACCCTTTTGTAAGCCTGGAAATACTGGTGCTGGGTTGCCCATTGGCATTTTTGAGAAGCTTTTAAGAAGAATAGCTGTTATACATGGGCCTCTGCCCAGAAACCCATGCAGCTGTATGGCTGGGAGGAGCTGGATCACCTGAAACTGCTGCAGAAGAGCATGATGCTTTTTTAAATGGCCCCCTGTCCTACTTAGAGCAGCCGGGACCAGTTCATCACTGTGTCGGTGTAACCCAAACTGTGTATTCTATACCCTCTATGTCATTTTCCAGAACCTGTTAACAACAGACCATTTGCAGCAGCTGCCCAGAGCACACCTGACCCCTCAGGCTATAAGCTGGGTGTTAAGAAGCCTGTGAGATAGGGGGATGTTCCTATCCTCACAGCAATGACTCAGGTGTGATAACTCTCCTCCGGGGAGTCATTAGCACCTCCACACCCAGCCTGAGGGGTCATGTTGCTAATGGGCCATCAAGGATTCCAAAAATATCTCACGACTCGACTCGCTATCACCCATTTGGAACTCCCCGTGCTGTGGGAGGTACTGGGCATTCCCACTCGAACCTGAGTGTATATAATCTTGGGGTCTTGGGACTTCTGGGCCTGACTCCTTGGATCCAGAGGAGGACCAGAACCTCGACTGGACTGCAACCACCACTATCGACCAGACTGCGATCACCACCCTCGACCAGACTACGACCAGCACTCTCACCAACAGGTTTTCCTTTCCTTTTGCTTTGGACTCAGGGGGACCATATCGGGCTCAGCACAGGGGCCAACGAACACCATTCTGTTCGTGCCCCAGGGTGTTGGGTTATACATCTGGGTTTTGTGGGTTAAAACCAATTGTTTGTCCGTATAATTGTATTTATTGTATTATTGTTATTAAATTGTAACTGATTTATAATCACTTTTGAGCTGGGTTCATTTCTCCTGCCAGTCTACCTTTAAACCAGCACACCCCCTCATCACAGATTACAAGCTAATCATGGCCAGTCTTCGCGAATGAAGATTTGGGAAAGGTCTCTACCCACATTTGTTACAAGCACGCTGGTGATACAGGGCTTTGCAAATGCGGGTAAGGCCTTCGAGCCTGCGGAATGGATTTTTTAGGTGAGACACAGTGTGTGCTGAACTGAGCCCACCCTTTAATCCTAAGGTTCATCTGCCGGGGCCGAGCGAGCTTGGACGGTGGCAGCGAGGTCCTCAGGACGTAGGTTTGTTTAGAGTGACCTTCTCTTAGATGGATGGCCTTACAGGGCTGAACGAGCTCCATCTGCCCGGGTTTAGAGTTGTCCTTCTCTTCTGTGTGTTCTGGGGCTCCCCTCTCATCTCCCACAATGGCACTGTCCGCACAGGAGAAGCTCCCATTTTCTCGCTCCTTTCGGCGCCTGTGGCCGGGCTGCACCGCCATGCACGCCACAAGCTAATACTTCAAGTGAAAAAAGATACAATATAACACACCTCTTTAAAGTGGGAAATAGTTCACTTGCAGACATGGGCATGCTAAAGCCAGGCAACAGCTAAATTAACATGACTAATAGCCACCTTTTTAGTTCTTGAAAGGGGCAAGGTATATTTTTAGCACCAGAATTTTAGATGTTTTAGGTACAAAACCACCTCAAAGGCTGAAAGTCAAGCCTGCTTTACTGAGCCCCACAGCTGTGCTTGGGGAGCCAGGCATTAAAAAAGTAAAATCCATGTAGCTGGAGAATTCAAACACCATCTGTTGCAAACCTTATTTGCTAGGAAGATGAGGCAGGGACAGGGAAAAATTGGTTAGAGACATTTTTCTGCTCTTGTACCTCTGTGTCGAGAAGGGTTTGAGGAGATTTAGTGAGAATAAAAGCCCAGCTCCTGCAGCAAGGGGTATCATAGCTCACCAGGGCATGTACTGTCTTCTGACTCTTGATTTAGGTGGCACACAAAGTCTGAGTGATGAAAGCTGAGCTCTTGAGGAAGGAGGGGAGTTTTAATCTGGTACTGTGAAATGACTTGCTTTTGCCAAGCTATTTGAGGGAAATAGCTGACTATTGTGAGAGAGATTTGTGACCAGGTCTGCCTTGGAAGTTCCTCTTTTCTGAGGAATACTGCGGCTCATTGCTGTCTGTGGCACAGGTATCAGTTAAACTAAACCTGTATAAAGGCTGCAACATCCTCTAAATTAATTTTAAAGTGGACTTTTCTCGGGATAGCTGCAGCAGAGTCCTGAATCTATGCTGGTTGGATGAGCTGCGCTGAGGAGCTGGGTGGGTAGCTGGAAGGGCTGATGGGTCTCATGCTCTCCTGCCACACTGTGACAGGACAGTAAATTTGGCTGTAGAGCCTGTGGAATGGCCAAGCTTATTTTTCTGTATGAAAATTTACAAGGAGCAGGGGAGGAAAGCAATCCTAAAACTTCCCTCTCCTAGCTTTCCTCAAAACTCCCAGCAGAGCAAGCACTCACTTGAGGCACATCCACACTTGGGCCCACCCAAGTTTGTTGAGTCAGGAGAAAAGATATAAACTCCATCCCACCAAGTCTCAGGTTTCAGGAAAATGCTTTCTTCTTTATGTCACGAAGGAGGTTTCCCTCAGTTGAGAGCACTGTGACATGCAATTTGCAGGACTCCCACAATAGAATTTATAGGGCAGGAAAATTCTCTCCATTTTGCAGGTCCTGAAGGAGCAAAAGGCCTATGCCCAAAGTGATGATATTCCTGCATTAGGATCCAAGGCTGCTGGTTGTTCTTGGAGCTGGGCTGGAAGAATCCCACAGGAATTGGAAGGAGACAAGGTAGGGAAGAGGTAAAGTGAAGATGGAGGGAGACAGAGCTGGGTACAAGGAGAGACAGTTTGAGATATCGAACAGGTTATTGAGCATGTTAAAATTGTGTTTCCTGGCATCCTGTACAAACCTTCCATGATTTACAGGGACAAAATCTATGTTTTTCAGCAACAGCAGTTTAAGTACAACCCTGAGACTGATCTTGGACCCTCATGCTCCCCTGAGCAGGCTCATGCCTCCTGTGGGGAATGTCACATGACCATCAGTAGAGCAGGTCCATCAAAGCAGTGCTGTTGTCCCATCAACGTCCTCATGTTCTGTGGCCATAGGGACCAGGGCTTCCATGCAAACACTCAGTCCTGAGTCTCTCACTCTGCTGGTTCCTCTGCTTTGCTGTGAAAGTGCTAGTCAGAATATGTGTTTCCCCCTCAATGTGCTTCAGATGCTTTAAGGCGCTGGGCTGTGACTGGTCAGGCTCAGAAGGAGAGTTGGAGGGAAGATGGCCAGGTGGGTTTCTGGTGGCCATCCCCAGAGCGGGTGGGACATAGGTCAGACAATCTCAGGAGAAGGTGAGCTGTAGTGGGAAAGGTCACCTAGACCCAGGAGGAATGTGGCCCCTCTGTGAGAAATAAATAAGACAGTTTTATTACAAGCAGGGATTTCCATGGTTACCTCATGTTGAGATACCTAGAGGTCATTTGAGGAGATTGAAGAGCCATTTTGTGGTCAGGAGCTGGTAGGTTGCAAGTTGTTCTGGACACTGTTACTGACTGCTGCTTACTGCCTTGTTTGCTATTCTTATTGTTCTGGTTGTTCTGATCCCTGTTACTACTGCTGACTTACCGTTTTGCTTACTGGTCTAGTAAGAAGGTGAATTGGAAAGTATGTAAGGCAGTGAGACCAATTTGGGCTCACTGCCAGGGGACCATGAGGCCGGGGGCAGGGAAACAACCTGACAGGTGGATGAGAACAACCAATGAACTGTACCAAAAGGCCTTTTGAGGAAGAGGGGAGCAGGGCCTGGTGTGGGAGGTGTGAGGGAGTGGTTATGTAAATCAAGAGACCTTAAAAAGGCTTGTCCCCTCCCAGACAGGTGTGCTCTAATCAGGTCACAAGTTTGGTGCACCCAGTGCTGTTAATAAAGTTCTTTGTTTCACTTTATTTGGCCATCTCCAAAATTTTAATTAGAGATATTTGTCGCATCTACAACAGAAAAGAGGGACAATAGCAGTATTTGAGATAGCAGTATTTGAGATAAACACTTTGTCTCCTGCTAATTTATGTGGCTGATTCCTGCTCACTGAGTCCAGACAGGCCTTTTGGGGAAAGTTAAACAAAGCAAGCAGGGCAGCTCCAATACACAGGGCAGCTCAAACACAGTGTTGGGGGTATGCTGAAGGGCATTCACATACAGGCGTGGTGGACAGGGGCCCTTCCAGGTGCTGGAGGTTCAGTGTTCAAGGCTGCCTTGTATTGACTCATCAAATATTTGTTTGCATCTGTGACCTTCAGACTTTCTCATCATGGGGATGATTTCAGCTGCGGGTATGCTGGCAGCCACTTTGAATTTCAGTATGGGCCAAGAGTAGGGAAGGATAGAAGAGCTCCATATGAGCACTGTTCCTCTCACAAGGTTTAATTCCAGATGTACCCAGTGTCAGGCCCTGGTAAAACCCCAGCCCTGGGGGCAAGGCTCTTACCAGTACTCTTTTTTTCAAAAAGTTTTTCTTGAGCAAAGGTGGTGCCAGGGGAACCTGTGCAGCTGGATGAACTAGACTTGGCCACCCCTATTTCCAGCTGGCAGAAGTGACTGTTGCTCTGAACAGCAGTGGGGAGCACTGCTTTATCCCTGGTCAGGACACTCTCTTTATTCAAGCAGGCAGAGAGTGAACTCTCCTTACTGAGGCAATGTGGTGGCCAAAGTCCTCTTTGTCAGTTCAGTGGAAGAAAAGCACAAGCCATCTCATGATGCTTTACGGGCAGGTGAACACCTCTGTTCCTTTCAGACATCTTATTTGCCCCGAGGGAGAATTTGAAGTCAGTGGGGTGCAGCTGTTACCGTAAAGGTCCTCTCATTGACCCCTAGGAAAAAGGCATCCCTTCTCCTGAAAGGTGGCTTCCCTTCAGACAGATTTTTGTGCTTTTAGAAAGGGAGCTTCAGACTTTCACACCTCAGGCATATGACTCCATTTTATACAAGTTGTGGTGAGGTACAGGACAAACTTTTCACAGCAGTGGCTTCTCTTAGGGGCTGACTGATTCTCAATGTGTGTGTCTGTTTCCTTTTGTGTTTACCAAGTGTAACCTGCAATTCTTATTAATTATGGCAATATCCCCAGCTGCTTATAGCTATTTAGACAGAACCATTTATGTGCTTTCCACTAGTTAAATGCCGCATTGCTAACTAGACTATTTCCTGATAATACTTTTTTCTGTGTTTCTGAGGAAGCTTCCCTTTATCCTAGACCTCTCTTCTTCCTAGCTCAGGACTCTCTTCCCCAGCCTGGCTTGCTCTTGCTCCTTGGCAGGGTGCCTTGCTGACTTGGTAACTTGCTTTCTTTCAGACTTATCTGAACTCAGCCATGACTTTCTTGGCCACTCTGAGTTTGCCTGTTCCTTTGTAGCATAAAAAAGGAACAAGCTAAGCAGCTGGTGATGGCTGCAGCTACCAGCAGCGATGCAGTTTTTGTTTCAGCTTCTGTTTTCTCTTTCCAGAAAAGCAAATTGCTATAACTGAGCTGTCAGTGACTATGGACAGAGGCCAGGATTTGGGCTGGCTGTGTGATTTTATGTAGGCTCTTGCTTTATGTGCCAGTTGGGAATTACCAGTAACAGTGCTACAAATCTCTGATGGTCAAGGCTTTTGGCAGTGTTGAAAAAAATTCACTTGGTTTTATGCCCTGATGTTGAGGTGCTGCTTTCATATAAATACCCTTACCAACCCTGGAGCATGCACCTTTTCCCCAGGATTTATGTTTAATATACCAACTGGTCAGAGAAGTGGGCAGCAATGTTCTGCAGTGTTTTCTGATATACCTGCATGAACAAGTGTCCACACTGGACTCAGGCTGGACATCAATCAGGAAAACTTGTGACAGGACCTTTGGATGTGATTTGTTTCAGACAACAGCTTAACATGATTTAACACAGCAATGTGAAGTCCATAGAAAACTAATTCTCTGTATTTGAAAACACAGCTCCTTTTTCTCTCTTCCTCTCTTTCTTAAGATATGTGCTGCAGCTTGACCTCAGTCAATCCCCCCTGGGCAGGGAGGGGAGAAGCAACTCTTGCCCTAAGATAAACTGCTGCCAGTGATGGAAGGCATCTTCCTGGCTAGTGCAAGCGTCTTACCAAAAGATTTTACAAAAATATTTTCGATTCAAACCTTTCATGCCTTTCAGGATTTGTATCGTAGGTGTTGTTCTTCTGCATCTTTCAAGGTGGCTGAATTGCTCTGAACAACCACGTCTTCTGTGAGGTACTTTGCCTTTATCTCTGGAGAAGGTGCAACACTACTATGAAATCATTCATAGAAGTCCGTTCTGGGAGATGGGGTCTCTCTGGGAAGAACAGGGATAAATGACCATCAGACTACATATCCTGTAAGTCATTGATGCAGTATGTTTTGAATCCACCTGATTTGGAGCATTAGCCAAAAGAAGTTTGGGGAATTTCCTTTTCCCATCAGAAAACCACTTGAAACCCTCTACAAAGTGACAATTTTCATGAAAACATATGCAAAAAAGTGAGCTGGATATTAAAATCACCTTTTCTATTCCTAGTAGCAGATTTGCATGGCTCTTGTGGGGTACTACATTCCATTAGGAGTCACTGATGACAATTTTAATCAGTCAGTGTTTCACACTGCATTCTGTAGCAGTCCCCAGCAGGCTTTGATATGACCTGGTGAGCAGCCTGACTCCACTGGGCTCTGCTTATTAGGGTGTTATGCACTGGGACAGCAGAAATGCCTGGTTCCACAGCCTAGCAGTGCAGTTAACATCAAAGTTTTCACACAGCTGGCACTGACAGCAGGTCCGTCCTTCTGCAGCCTGGGTTGTTGGGGATGCACCCTGACAGGCAATCTGGATGTGCCACACTGGACCGAGGAAACCTCTTCATGCCACTTGGCTTGCTTAGAGGCACTTCACCTCAATTTTCCTCTGCATCCTTTCATTCCCTGTGTCTGTTTTCATGCTCAGCTTAGTTGCTGTCTCAGTACCTGTGTTCATAGTGAACAGGTTATCAGTGCTGATTCTGGTCACAATGTGTTGATTCAAGTGATAGTACACTGCACTCTTTTATTCAAGTGGGTAACAATCCCCGAGAAGATTTAGTGTTTCCTAGTATCTCTCCTTTGGAGACAGAGTTGTGCAGAAACACCTCTGGTGGGGACACTCACTTTTGTGTGCTCTGTGTGGCCATTGATCTATTTTTTTTAAACTCTGAATAGTGCCTGTTTGATGGACATTTAACTTGTTCTTTTAAAAATATCCATGTCAGTATGCTGGTCAGTAGAGCTGCTGAAAGGTGACATTTAGAATCATAGAATCATTTAGGTTGGAAAAGACCTTTAGGATCATCAAGTCCAACTATAAGGATGTGAGGACCAGGGCCATTCACTATCTTGGTAATTCACCATCAGCTCTTGCTTCATCTTACCACTTTCCATTATGCAGGGTGTTGCTTTCTGTTCCACACCCCCAAAACCACCGGGCAGTTCTATCAATGTAGTGCAGATTGGCTGCAGAGGTAGTGGTGGGATGTATTTGGCCCCTCACTACAGCATCATGAGGTCTTGTATCTTTATGGTTGTGTTGCTGTTCCCCTCAGGCCTCCTGGCTGGACATTTGTGGTAGCTGCTGAGTGATGTGGCCTAGCTGTGGCAGGACCATGAACCTGTCCTCCAGTGTGGTCCTCATGCTGTGGCTGAGCCCTGTGCTGTTGTATCCTGCCACATCTGCATGTCAGCACTGCTCTCATTCAGCTCTGAATTTTCAGGACTAGTATTGCAATTTCTGGTATTGTGTCAGCTTGTGAACTGAAATCCAAGGTAGAAATGAGATTGGTGATGTTTAGGGAGGTGTTTGAATAAGTACTTCTAGCTGCAAAGAAGAAAGATCATGTGCAAGTCTGATGCCACACAGATGGGGGATACACACAGGGGGGTCCCTGCTGATGCCAGGGAGTGTTTCCCCTCTGTGGAAAGCTAGGAAAGGCTGTAAGTTAAGTTTTTCAAAATACTTCCATGCCAGCCAAAAGTCTCTTTCCACATGTTGGAAAGACAAATAAAATGTAACGCCGGGGAGCAGGAAAAACTGGTCTTTTATTGCCAGCATTTCTTGGCTAGTCGGTGAGGAGGAAAGGATATTTCCCTCAGACCTTTTTTACATCCCTCTGTCTTGAGTTTTCCAATAGGAAATTGTGAGCACATGAGTTAGGCAGAGCCCTGGGGAACAGCAATCTCCATACAGAGATTGCTGGCAGGGTGCAAAGCTGGTGGCTGGGTAGGATGTGCATGTACTCATCACACACTTAGCATCGCTCAGCTGCTTCACCAAATTCCTTCCCCTCCCCTCAACCCAGACTATCTTTCCCCAGTTCCCGTCACTGTGGGTGGTTTGGGAGTAATGCCACCACATTGGCATTACTGGGGAAGGTCCTCCAAAAGTAATCCCTACTTCTTCTCTCTCCCTGGTATTTCTTTACAGCTGGATCCGTTCCCTGATCAAGTTATGCCCCCAGTCAGGGACAGAGTGAGCCATGACAAGTGGCCAGGAATGGGGAGTGGGTGTGCTGCCCATGGCTGTGGGGAGCCAGGCAGCACAATGCTGCCTGGTGGGTTTGCTACCAAAAACCCTGCTAGGGAGAGTCAGGGAAAGGCAATAGCTCTCTTCTGGTTGGCCCATGAGTCATTGCACTCTTCCCCCCCGCCCGGCATCCTGAGGCCATTCGGGTTGCAACCACCTTGCTCTGTCGAGGCTATAGCTATGGCTGGTCCATGCTGTCCATGTGGGAAGGAAGTGATGTCTTTCATCCCTGGCATGAGCCCCTAAAATCTCTTGGGAAAATCGGCACCAAAAATATTGATGCCCTCCAAGCAGTGGAGACTCCTGGAGCTGGCATGGCTGCTGTTACATACCCTGGATGTCTGTGGGAGCCAGAAAAGCCTGCAGCGTCAGAGGGGCAGGCCCTTGTTAATATGCCTGAATGATATGTTGCCCTGTGTTGAACCCGAGAGCGTGTGCTGGCTAATGCATGTCAGCACAGAGTCCTTCCAGGCTGGCCAGGAAAACCTCAGGAGATGGAGAGATTGTGAGATTTATGCTGGAAAAATAAATAAGTGTACTTTCTGTGACGATTCAGTCTCCAGCGGACTCCTATGCAGCACTTCTCCCCTGCAGCTTCTGCCCAGGGTGTTAATGCTGGGAGATATCCTGTGTTACTTAGCTGTCTCCTGACATTGCTGGAAGGAGCAGGGAAGTGAACAAAGCCTGTGCTCTCTCTGCAAGATCAGCAGCTTCAACCACGATAACTCAGCTGCTGGAGAAAGGAAATCTGGAGCTGGAGGGGACAAAGCCCCTGCTGCTCTAGAGAGTATTAACAACAGTTTCCAGCTGCTGTGGGATGGGCCCTCAGTCTGGATCAGCTACCCAAGGAGTGAAATATGTCCTGTGTCTGCCCACTCATCTGGACAGCATCAGGCACAGTGGGACCTCCTCCTCATTACAGGTCTGCCTGCAGAGCACCTAATCCAATACTATTAATGACAAACAGAGCAAACATGATGTAATTTAACCCATTAGGCTTCTGCCCAAGGATGGTGGAAAAACATTATTTTGTATAGAGAAAAAGCCTCCTGACACTTCAAAATGCTATGGGAAGGAGGAAATAACTATCAGAAAATAGAACAGACCAGGTCTTCCTTCCTCTGATGATCTGGTGGGTGAGCAGAAGCACATCAGCTTACAGAGGCAGAGATATAGCTGCAGGCAGTCTGGGATGAGGTTTTTCAGCTCCTACTGCTGTAGCTCCCTGAAATGCTACAAGGAGCTGGAAACCTTTGTCTTCAGGCAGGAGCATGCTCAAAAAGCAAGCCTCAGAAACTGCACAGTGTTGTTCCCTCCCTTTCCCATTAGACCTTCTATCCAGCCCTCGCTGGCAGGGAATGCACACAGGATGCACAGGAAAGCCTTACCATGTGTGTGGATGCTTTATCTGGCAGACAAGCTTTTCCTGGGAATGCACAGCCCACTTTGATGAAGGATAGGATGCAAAGTGTGAGTATATGCCTGACAACAAGCTGAGAGCTCCCTCTCTGGTGATTACAACTCTTGCTTATAAATGCAAGAGCTCAAAAGCCCAGCCTGATGGAGCTAGTCTTGAGACTTGAATCCTTGCCACCCCCCAACATTCCAAGGTATGGATTACTTTAACTCTCTGGGGTCAGGTTGCTTTAGTGTGAGGATGATTTCTTTTGGTTTTGCTTTTAAACACTTTTGAGACAGTGGGTGACAGCACTCCTCCCTGTCTTTGTAGGCCATTTGCACTCATTGGGATCATGTGATGCAGAGCACTAAAGCTTTCACACAAAGAGAACCTGCTCACAGGTCCTCACCTTCACACAGAGTGAACTGAGGACTCTACCATGCAGATACAGGCAGTGTCAAAGCTGAAGACCTGTAAATATAAGCTGCATATAAGCAAATATGAGCCTGGAAAGCTGGAAGAGATGCCTTGCTTGGCTCTTCTGGCAAGCAGTTGTAGTAATCTCCTTCAGGGCCCTTTGGTCTTGGCCTTCAGAGAAGTTCTGGCATGCACCTGGCCTGAGCCACTGCTGAGATGGGACACTAACAGCAGCCTTAACTGACACGCATCTGTGTTGATGGAGAGCTGTCTTTGACTAGGAAATATTGAAAAAAACCTGAGACCTTCTCTGACCAGGTCCTCACCTGTTCTCTATTGGAGAGATGGCTCTCTATTTCTTCTTGGCCATTTTCTGTAGTTCTAGGTTGTCCTCTTGCATTTCTCTGCCTGGTTCTGTCTGCAGCAATGTAGTTTGCTTCTAGCAATTGCTTTTCTTTGGCCAGAGTGTTAGACTCGCTCTGTGGCTTGACCAGCATGTCTCTAGTCCTTGGACAAAAAATACAAGGGGCAGCATGGGAAATTAACTTCTCAAGCCCTTCCTCTAGCAAAAATTGGGCATCTCTAACTCTGGGAATGGACAGGATGGGAGACATTTCTGTAATGCTGATTGCCCTTGCACATATGTGTCCCAACCCTCCCTGGCAGACTCACAAGTCGTGAATGGAGAAGTCAATAGGAAGAAGAACTGTAACACTGATGAATGCTAGGAGATCATACTGTGCCTCAGTAAAGGATGAAGAAAGAAACCACCCCAGAGTCACTTGGCTTGGATGAGAACAAAGTCTGAGCACTCTGCCCTTCAGGCTGGTTTTCAGAGGAAGTTTGGTGCTGGGAGGCAAAGGATGGCACAGAGAAGAGGACTTTATGCACATAATAACCACCTTCTGCAAAGCAGTCCTGGCCAGAGTAAGAAAGATCTATCTGCTTCCTATGATTTGGTGAGAAGTGAACTGTGTGTGTGGGAAAAACTGTGGGAAAGAGGTGTGAGTTTGCAGCAGGGGTTGTCCCCTTGAAACAGCTGTGCCCACATCCTCTCCATATCAGCAGCCAAGAGTGGCTACCCCCAGGCAGGGCAGTGCATCTACTGGGGCTTTCCCTGCTACCAGACAAGTGATAGTTTCCGTGATGGGCAAATATGAGCAAGCAGGCTGGCTCTTCTGTAAGGCGAAAGCATATACATCTGACCTGCTGTGTGGTTTTCCTGTATGGCACCTGGTAAGGACCGTAAAGAAGGGATGTTCCTCTGGAGAAGGGCTAAGTCTGCACCATTTGCACAACCCAGCCTAGACCTTCACTGTGTCGTACAAAGGCCTGGCCGAATCCCAAACCCTTCCAAGGAGGGAGAGAACAAGACATGGTCCATCCCTAGTCAGATGTCCACAGTGCTCATGCCACAGTGCTCATGCCCCCCATAGTGGGGAACTGGCAGTATCCCACTGGATTAGTACTGTAATTATTGGCAGTAATCCTGAACAGAGCTGTTTTTTGTGTCAGCTCTGGACCCATGCTGCTGCTGGCGTGATGGGTGGGAACTACATGGGTTGCAAACCACTGCCTGCCTCATTCACTGAGGACATGACCTCCAGGGAGTCAATGGTAGGCCTGGAAAACCCGAAGCATCTCTGCCTTGAATCAGGCTTAAGTTTTTTCCTTGATCACTCCCTGGCTATGTGTCTCATGGTGGCTAAGCTGTGCCATGCTGGATGCCCTTGCAACACAGCTTCCAGCAAATAATTCTCTGAACTCTTCCAAGCTCATGTCCCTTGCATCAGGGACCCATCCCAGGTGGTTGTGCCACTCTGATGTGCTAGGTGTCTATGACCAGGTCTCTCTGTCCTCTGGGATGGCTTCTCTGGTGTGAGCTTGAGCTCATACTGAAGCCTTTCTGGTTGAGAGTGGGGGCTTCATAGAAGGTCTTCAGAGCTCTTTCTCCAGAAAACTCTATCACTCTCTATAAAATCTTTTTGAAAGGGGCCAGTGGGTTAAAATGCTAAAAGAGGAGGAATGATGAGCAGATGCCGCTCTTGCTTAAGGTTTAATGGCCTTGAGAAACCATATATTAAAAAAAGGAGTTGTTTCCAGGAAAAGTTTTCCTTTCCAGTGTCATGAAAGCTGCTCTTTGATAAAGATTATAATTTAAAAACCCAACAGTCTTATTTTTTTCTCCAATTCATTTTGATGCTATAAATTCAGTGGAGGAAGAAAGTGCTTAAAAAGCAAATGTCTGTATTTTCTCATATAAACATATCGTTCTTAGGAAGACATTTACTTCTTTGACAAGGGTCTTTCTGTTGGAAAACCGTTGCTTAGCTTTGCCCTGACAGCCCAGGGACAGTAAAACTTGTCAGCCTGGAGAAACTGAGTGGCTTGGCTGGAATGGGGTAATGTTCATATTAAGAGGGCAATTGTGCTTCAAATTCTGCTTTGGTGGTGCCAAGCAATCCCCTCCGATTCTCGTGACACCCCCCCTTTGGAGCTCAAATGCAGCTGCTGACCTGCGGCACATTTCTTTTCCTAGATGTCACCTTCCTTTTTTTCCCCCCGCCTCTCTGTATTTCTAGAGTGCTTGAGCTCATTTCTGACTGTGGTATTGCAGATGTGGATGGCTGGGCTGCGTTTTCAGGATCTGATTCAAAGCCCACTGAAAGCAGAAACAATTTGCTCTTGATATCCGTGGTCTCTGGAGCAGGCACTGTGTAACTGCTAATTTTTATTCCAGGCAATTGCAGTTAAAAGGAGTGAAGAAAGTAACCCAGGTCCACTGGCTGCTGATGCTACTTAAACCAGGGTTTTGCACCAGATTCCCACAAAGAAATGAGAGATAACTAACTGTTCACCTCTTGGAAAAATTGAGGCTGTCCTCTTTAAAACACAGATTTTATTTTCTCTCTTTGAATTTTGTGCTCTAAGCAAATGAAGGGCTTTATAAAGAGAAGGGAGGAAAAAGCAAAACCTGGGAACCTGCAATACATCCATCCAGTTGTGAACCTCTGAAAGGTCTGGCCATGGCAGCACAGCCCATACTGGCCTTACCAGTGAGCAGTAGCTGAGATTGTATCTCCAAGAGAGGGTAGGAGCTTACAGAAATTGCTACGTCTGTCAGCTGGGAGTATTACTGGGAGGAGGGGGGGTTGTGAGTTATTCCTACTATTTTGAGTAATTTCCTTACTCATAGAGGCCATTGCTTCCAGTGTTTCTGCACTGTGCATAGTGCATGTAGGCTGGTGCATATCACCAGAGACCAAGTTCAGCAGAGAAAATGGTGGTGTAATGTAGGTTGGATCAGTGGATCTCTCCAAAAGATGTTTCTACCAACAGACCCAAATTCCTGCTTTGCAGCCCCATAAGGTAGTGGAGGGGGAGGCTATGTGTCAGATGAACCTTGTTTGCCATGTGGCTGTGTGAAATCTGACAGCAAGAACCACCCTAAAAGTAAGCAGCTTGGAGGAGCCAATGTCTGCCTGTTAGCAACAGGAGCCAAACAGCAGGGCTAGATGGGAGATGCATCATTTTTGGATGGCTGAAGCTGGAATGACTCCCTAGGCAGAGAGGGCCAAATGCTGCAAGGCAAAGCGTGCAGATCTGCAGATGTGAATGGGGCACAGGGCTACCACCTCAGCTCAGGATCTGACTTACGGCCACATTGTTGTCTTGGAGGGTGGATGACGTGAAATGATTCACCAGTCACCAACCATTTACAGTCACCAACTGTTGGCATTTGATGTAGTTGAGTCAGGCCCAGCAGGTGTAAAAACTGGTGAATTGGTTAAATGTTTTTTGTGGACCTCTGGATGGTAGCCAGCTTGCATGCGATGCTCTTCCCAGCAAACATGAGGCTGGTTGGCAAAGTGTGTAACCAGAAGTCAATTGGGTCTGTGAAGAGCTGACTTTTGCTGCCTCTCAGAGATGCCTCTGGGCCTCTGTTCACTTGGAAAACAGAGCTCTGTGGGAGGCTGGAGGCTTCCATCCTGTGATGGGCACAAAGTGATGGGATTGTGTTGTCTTCAACCTGGCAACTGTCTGGCTGCTTCTGTCATGTGTCCTCCCCATGCTGTGGGATGCTGGTCTCCACTGGGTGACCTGTGGATCCCACACCCTGGGTTTGAGCACTGTGAGGTTACATGGAAATTTTCTGCTTTTAAGGCTGCTCAATTTTTGTTTGCCACCTTTGGAAATCTTTAAATACCCTTGTAAGTACGGGAAGCTCAAGGAGAAACACCAAATGCTCAGTCTCATTACAAAGTCATGGACACCAGAGAGCTGCCCAGGGAGCAGGACCCATTAGCACTTTGTGACTAAAAGAATGTATGTATAGGTAACCCACAGCACAAACTCCCAGTAGGGGGGCCAAGCTGCAAGTAGGAGCTGCCAAGGAGGTGGTGTCCTACTTACAGGGATAGGGGTGGAGTTCTGTTTATTCCACACTACCCACGTCAGTGTGGAAGGATGGGGTTTTCAGCAGAAAATGCTGACGTGCTGGAAGCCAGGAGCTCATTTCTGTTCTACCTTCGTCGGGAAGGGGTGGACTGCCCCCTTGAACCTGGCAGTGAACTTTCTTTTTCAGTTGCCCACTGGAGTTGTGGGAAATTGTAACTATTGCCAGAGCCGGCGAGTGGTAAGTGTGGCCAAAGCTGGCAAGCTGGAACTGCTGCCGGTCTTGTGGGAGGGTCAGAACCATCCTCGAACTGCACTGCGCTGTCACCCCCCACTGTGGAGCTGCCACAGAGCCACTGCCTGGGACCGGGACTCCGCTGTGCCATTCACCGCCACCAACACTGCTGCTGTTCCACCGTCCCCGGAGAGAGAGAGAGAGAGAGAGAGAGAGAGAGAGAGAGAGAGAGAGAGAGAGAGAGAGAGCCCCTGCACCACTCTCTGCCACCATGCCACGGTGGGAGAGAGAGCCTGTGCCTGCGCTGCCATTGTCAGAATCAGCATACCGGCACTGCAATTCCTGATTCGGATGATATAGCTTCCTAGGTTTTTTTGTTTTGCCCCTATTCCCCATGGTTTTTCTGGTCAGGGGAGGGCATTAAACCATGGAAACTCGTTTGCCACATTGTTTTTCATTGTTCTCTCAGCCCACACATCCCGTGCAGGGGCCCTCTGCCATCTTGCCTTTCTTCCCAGGAGGCTCTGTGGCATGGTGTACAGGAACATCCACCATCCTGTTTTGCCCTAAAAGGGACCAGGCAATAATTTGCCTTTGTTGGTTAAACCATTCTCTCTTTTGTACAAATTTCTTTTCATTGTTGCGTTTATTGCTATTTTCTTCAGTAAATTGTGACTCTAGGTATAATCTCTCAGTTTTTTTTGTTTTGTTTTCTCGTCCACTATCTAAAGGAGGTGGCTTAAATGGTCTTAATTTTCCCCAAAGAGTTTTTAAAACCACTACAAGTGGCTATTTAATTGGAAAGAATTACAGAGTCATTGGGACCAGATTGCTTATTTGACTTTCCTTGGGCTTTATCCAAAAGCTGCTAAAAGCTAACATGATTTTCTTTTCCACCAACTTCTGTGGGCTTTGGATCTGGATCTTTGTGCCTACAGGGTTATCTCAGTTTCCTGGAACTCACTCACTGTTTGCATTTGCTAAGTATATTTACTGCCGGACTTCTTTCTTCTTTAGCTCCTGCTGGCTGATTGCAAAAAGTTCCTGGCAGCTGCTGGCTACAGGAGCAGCATTTCTCTCTCAAAATTGCCCCTGCACATCCCTGAGTGTCCCCTTCTCCAGCTGGCCCCATGTAAGTCTTAAAACGTCACAAAATCCACTATGGACTTGCCTCTTGCAAATTACTTGGTGCAGTTAGAGAATATTCGGGAGCATTGGGTACCATTATTAATTTTTTCTTTTCCTGAACTTCAGACAGTCTTTCACAAAGACTGGAAGTGATGTTTGCTCTGTGTTTACTCCCTATTTAATTCACTTGGTCATAGTCAGGCACAGTACCAGATGGAGCATTCCCAGCACTGTCTGCTGCAGAGGCTGGTGGAGGAACAGGGCTGAGCCACTGCATGTCCTGAGGGTACTCCTCTTTGGAGCCCTAGCAGACAATGGAGAGCCATCACTGGACAGTCTACCCCATTGCATCTCCCAAGAGGTGTTACTTCTTGGTGTCACTTCCAGTCTCCCAGCAAGGAGCACAGATGCTTATGGTTGAGCAAGGATGATAGTGAGAGTTCCTTCAGTAATATCTACTGACTTGCAAACAAGTATGTTACTTGCTTTTCCACTTGAACTAGGGCAAGTTGACAAGTACCTATTCTTGTTTTCTTAGGTGTTAATGGAAACGTGACACTTTTAGGAAAATGCATCTCATCCAGGAGTCAAGATAGGCCTTTAAAATACAAATAGGAGCAGAGGCAGCAATACAGACAAGCTTTACATTGTATTCCCTTGAGTACACAAAGTATAGTTTGCAGCATATATATATAAATCCAGGGACAGGCTGCAGCTTTCCAGTGGTGAGTATGCTGGCTTTATTCTCGGTCAGTGGTTGCCCTGACCCTTCTATTGTGTTCCTGGGACCTCTCACCATTCAAGCACGAGTGACTGCCACTGGGAACTCTACCTGAATCTGCTCTTCTAGCAGTACATGGACACATGAAATTACAGCATGTGTCTAACCAGGACAGTTGAGAAAAAGTCTAAGTATGACCCCCTGCCCTCTGTTAAATTTAAGTGTGTGCTACTATGTCAGAAAGACCACAAAATGCGTTATTTGAAAGGATTCAGTGTGGAGGCTTTTTAAGACAATCTTGGCACTTATGTCACATTTAAATGCTTGGATTTTACAACATGTTGTTTATAAGTCATTCCAAGAGGTTAAATACACTGTATGAAGAGATTAATTAACTTTACAAGAGCCACTGCCCCTGGCAGTGGAAATGGGAACCACTTCTGCTGGCTGGGAGGGATCCACACTGCATCTGTGGGTCCAGGCGCTCAGCTCCTGGGAGGTATGAACACGCCAAAGGCCATGCCCGTTGCCTATGGGACAGCTCTGCTGTGTCGCAATGCTTCAAATTGACCAGTGTCGTGATGACCCGATTCCCAGCTTTCCCATTCAACCTCCTTTCACTCCAGTTTTGCTTTTAAGGCCTTTGTCAAATACCAAATAACTCTGCCCCTTGCCAAGTCAATCACTGGCCAGAAGTCCTCTTTTAAATCGAACTGCAGGCTTTCCAGTGTTCATGGTCATTCTGGGAGAGCAGAGCCTAAGTGCAAGTGGCTGGGGACATGCCTCCCCCTCCAGAGCAGATTTTATTTCAGCACACCTGAAAAATAAGGTGATAATACCAAGGTGTCAAGCTAGGTTGGAGTCACTGTTGTGTTAGATGGTGCATGACTATCCAGGGACTTAAAACTGAGCAGATGAGCCATGGTACATCAGGGGATGAGCAATGGTACATCCAAGGGAAGAAGTGTTCAGTGTTTTGCAGCTGTCGTTCACAGCTCTCCTTGGAGACACAGGGATAAGCCTAGCAGTGCATTTTAGGATTTTGAGGTGCCTTCCCCCTGCCAGAGTTCAATGCCACTATCACAGGGCTGGCACAAGCAGCCACCCTGGTGTCAATTCCATAGCAGTCTGTTGTGTTGTGGAGGGGGACAAGTGAGATACCTCTGGCAAACCTGAAACTGGACCTGAAACTCCCACAATTCCAAGCTCGCCCCTGCATGCCCAAAAACTTTCCCCAAGCCCAAAACACATGATGTTTTGGCACCCCAACATGAGCATTTATACTATGGTGCTGCAGTGAGGTCTGGGGCTTGCAATGTACCGTGCTGCTGACCCATACAGCCCTTCACCTGGTGGAAAAGTCGGCCCGGCCCCTGGGAGTAATCATATATGTACTCAGAGAGGTCTTTTTTTTTTTTGCTAATATAAAAATCCCTTCTCTACTAAGAGACAGGATTCTGACTACAAAGCATTGTGTGCAGGCAGCAAGCACAGCATGTTCTTGGACAGCAATGTGCAGGTACATGGCTCTGCCCTAAGAAGAGTAATTCAGACTTAGGATTTACCTTGGCATTTTTCAGTGCCACCTCAAACACAGATTAACCCCAAGCCTTAGGTTTCCAGCTATATTTTTTGGAAGGAAAACTGCTTAAGAATATATTTTTTAAATTTTCTTTTCTCTTTTTATTTCTTTTCTTCTTTTTTCTTTGTCTTTTTTTTTTTTTCTCTCTTACTTCTTTTCTAATCATGATCTGCTTTACTGGTGCTGTTATAGAGTCAGTACAGCAGTTCAGCTTCTCTGGATAAATAACCATCCTAAGTGTGTCTAGTTTAGAAACCATCTGATACATTTCAATGGTGATGCTGCAGATCCCAGTTCATGGAAATAAAGAGATTTAATGCAGGTGGAAGGCTTGTCTGCTTTTTGCTAGTGCACAGGAGCAGAGGAATGAGCAGTAGGGTGGGAGCCATGTAAGCTCACGTGGTGTTGAGCTCAGAGGGGAAGGTTTCTGTCCCCCCCATCAGACCAGAAGGATGGCAGGGGCAGAAGGGGTGTCTGGGTCCCACAAAGAACCTCTCCCAGCCACAGCCAGCACCCAGCCACAGGTATAACCTGCCTCCTGTTACCATAGTCCATCTGCACACTCGCCTGTCCTGCCCAGGCTGCCCTGGACCGAGAGGGATCCAATCACAGCCCTTTCTATATTGTGAGACCTGATTGTGATGTGACACTTGTGTCCTGTGCTGGAGGAGAGGGTCCTGGGACACCTGCCTGCCTTGGGCTTTCCTCCAACACAGTAATCTGCTGACTTCCCATCTCCTCTCCAGTGCTGTCTCACAGATCAATTCCACCCATCATGGGCATCTCTTTGTTTTCTGTGGGCTAGAGAAATATTCAAACAGGAGAAAAACCAAGGGAAAAAATTACAAGTCAATTTTTTTCCCATAGAGTGTTGGAGTGGGAAGAAAATTTCAAACAGGAATTTTTCTCCTTCAGAAAAATATGCCACTTACAGAGTGTATTTTTTCATATGAGCATGGAACACGATTTCTTGGGAGGAGCCACTGTGCATCGACAGGCATGAATGGTGGGACGATGCCATGCTTGTTGCAGAGTCCGTACATTCAGCTGGGACCTGGAAGATGCCTCCACTGCTGACTCAGGAGAGATCTAGGAGAAGCTGCACTGCCGTGCCTGCATTCACCTCCTGAAAAGTGCTTGCAGTGGCTTGGTGTGACATACTGAAAACTGACATTAGTGGCATATCCACCTAGATGCAAAAGCCATGGAGAGATTTTTCCCCTGTGTGGTTGTGCTGACATCCCATCAGGCAGCCCAGGAGGGTGACTAAAAAGGTGCTGTTTGCTTTTCCTGCTTCTCATCACAGGGCAGAACCCAAGGTGAGAGAAACTCTTGCTGTGTGCTGATGTGATGTGGCATTTAATAAATAAACACATAAAACCAAATTACCTGTCCAGAGGCAGTGAGTGTCTGGGCAGAAGGTGTTACCTCTATCTGCAGCTTTCATTTTACCATGGAACAGAAGAAACCCTCCTCAGCTCTTTGCTTTCTCTTGTGCCAATATTTTGCAGTCCCTCCAGGTGCACCCAAGCTTCTGACTGTGAACGTGGTTCACATTTTTTCCCTGTTGGCTCCTGGCAAAGCCAGCCCAGAGAATAAAAGGAGCTGGTGTGGCAGGGTTATTATAACTGCTGTGCTTTGAGCTCCCTCTTCCCTTTGGGTGCCTAGTGGCCCTGAGGCTTTGATGTGCAGGTTTTGTTGTGTGGGAAGCTAGGCCACCCCTGCTGTTCTTCCCATGCAATGTTCAGGGCCTTCCAAAATGCTTGTTGTGGTCTTCACCCAGCCAAAGCACTGGTGGGCTCTCTGGGTACTTTTCCGGTTTTCATCAGCCTCTTTGAAGCTTACGGCCCATTGTTAGATTGGTTGGAGATCGGACAGACTGTCTCTTCCTATCCCTGTGCTTTGTGCAGGTTTCACCAGGCAAAAAGCACCTGCAGAAGCCAATGCCCCTACTCTCCTCAAAGGGTGCTTCAGCCAGGGGAGGAGAGGTGTTGCATGGATTTCACATGGAAGGTGTGGTGACAATAGGCAGAAGAGCCTTGTGAACATGGGAGAGCTTTAACCAGAGAATCCTGTCCCCAGCTACGGTGTGTTTCTTCTAAGCCAGAGATACTTTGTGCCTTTTTATTTAATCCTGCAAGTGCACTGATGTCCTCTACTCACCCTCTGTAGCACTAGCATTCCCAAAATACCTTGCCCTGGGATTGCTCAAAGCTGAGAGCTGTGTTTGTTCCTGGCTTGCTAGGAGGGCCTTCCTGGGCTGTTTTAGTTGGATTAGAATTTCCAGATATTGAGTCATGCAATGAGCATGAATCCTGCTAAGATCATACATGGGAAGTGAGAAGAGTTCCCTTAATGTAGCCAGTGATTGCCCCGTCACAGTCTGTTGGCAGTGGAGCAAGACAAGCTGCATGTCCCTGAACTGCTTCAACCCTTCTCAGCTGATTTTCTAAGTTCTGATGAAGTTTCTTGTTAAGCTCCATCTCCCTGAGTCACGTGAGTTTGTGTCCAGCCAAACTTTCAAGAGAAGCATGAATTTTTCAAAGCCAGTTTGGGATGGGAAGAACAGAACTGTCCTGCATCCAATGTGGATGAAGAGTGTCTGGAGGGGAGAGGTCCCAGTGCTTCTTTCCTTGCCCAGATGGAAATGCCCTTTCTTCCAAGCTGTGTATATACCTGGTCCTTCAGACTGGCCACAGGGACACCACAGTGCATGGTAAAGGATTAGTTAATTTCCTTCCCTTCGCCTCTGGAAGGTGTTTTGATTAGCATAATCATTGTGTTCCCAAATTAGCTTGTGCTCCTGCTTTGCCCTTAGGCTGGCTTTTCCTGTTACAAGCCTGCTCTGGCACAGTGATACAGTTTTCCACTGCAGTATCGCAGCTTACATCTGTATGGATCCAGCCACACTCAGTCTTCCAGCTGCCCTTCCTGACTGACCTTAGGCTGATGCTGAGTCCTGTGCCTGGCAAAGCTGCATGGAAACTACAAACACCCCAAGCTTTGTTGTGAGGCTTGGGGGACCATGGCATGTGCTGGACCAAGATCAGCAGCAAATAGGACAATAGTGCATCTTGCTCCCTGCCATCATGGCAGAGGCTATATTAACTTCTGGCATGAGCTGAGGTGCACAGCTCTGGTATCTCAAGCCATCCTAGCTAAACAGGTCTTAGTCCATCTTGCACATCCTCTGCTAGTCACTCACCTGCTTCTGTTTTCCTCATGCCAGGAATCACTCTCAATTGAAACAATGCAAAGTTCTGGGAAAGAATTAACATGAGAATGTGAAATACTTTCCAAGTGTCAACAGGATAGACACACAAGCACACAGAGTGATTAATCAGGGGCACCTGATTTCATGGCTCCTGAGTGCTATGGAGAGCAAGAGCTGCTTGCAGAGTAGGCAGGCAACTGAGTAGCTGAAGTTATGCGCTGGCACGTCTCCTTGGTGTCAAGCCTTATCCACACAAGATATATCTGGGGGTCTGAAATCAGATGGTTAACACTCCTACACTGCTGGCTGAGCCACAGGAGGTGGGGTACCTTCACAACCCTCCCTCTGTTTAAATTTTCACACAGAACAGGTTTAAGTTCTGCTTAAAACATCTCCAAAAGAGGGATAGGGGAACTGATGAAGCATACAGATATTTGCCCCATACTTGCCCCATTCCAAAGCTCATGTCATCATGGCTTGAGATTACCCAGAGCAATCTTCCACCAGATTTCAGATGGGCTTACATAGTGGGAGCCCAGTTATGGCCAGGAGGGCAGAAGAAAGATGCCCCAAGAACACGGTGTTCTTGATGAGGCCAGTGGGCAATGTGGGAAGTAGCTGGAGCTGGGGAGGAAAGAAAGAGGTTTCCTTCTCAAACCCTTCATCAGCTAATTTAACTCCAAGCTCCTTACCAATGCCATCTACTTCTGTAAATAGTTCAATCATCAGTGGGCCCAAAGATGAAGTCATTGAACTTTTGGCTTCTGGTGGCTGCCCGGCTAGTGCTCCTCCTGCCAGCCTTTGGTGCATCTCATGAAGCAGAGCTGTAGGGATGGGAGAACAGCAGAATAGGAATCTAAGGTGTGAACACCACGACTTTCCTGGAAAAGTGTTATTTTACAAACATCCAGGGCAAAGCCCAGGAGCTGAGACACAGGGATTTAGTGCCTGCTGGGAACTGGGCTGTCCCACTGGTCCCTGGCTTCTAGCCCACCGAAGTGGGGGTATCCCACAGGTCCTGGTTCATATTTCATATTCAGGTTGTAATTTCCAATCCCACATGGAGGTAGGTGGAACGGAGGCTTAGGGGAGGCTGAGCAGGAGGTGTACTGCTCCCGAAGCAAATACAGCTGTGGCATGGTGCATTTTCTAATCCAAGCCTCAGCCATGCCATCGCAGAAACATGAGCAAGGAAGGAGAGGAACAATCTAGAAACTCTTGCACTGTGCTCTGCTGCAGCATCCACCTCTAATTTCCATCACTAGAGCAGGGCCGCTACTTATTAAACCCAGACAAGCGAGTGCTTGGCAAGGCACGCAGGCCAGGAGGGACCACCAGGGAGCCAAGGGGAGGTGAGACATACTGATTTCTGCTTTTATGAAAAAGGAGAGGCTGCTTCCAGAGTCTTCAAAGGGATTGAGTGTGGATGTGGGGCCACTTGGAGGATCAGCCTGGCTGGCAGACAACAGAGCATTATGTCCATAGCGCAGGCAGCAGGCCACATCTGGAGCAAAGGACTGCTCTGCTCTTATTCCTACCAGTTTTTGGTGTATTCCTGTAGCAGTAAGTATTCCATGGTGGGAGTGAAGGGGGCAGGCACCTCCACACCTCCACAAGGGCTCAGGATCAAAATGCACCACCAGGCCCAGGCAGAGATGACTACTCTCCTAGAAGAAAGCACAAGCCATGCCTGTCTGTCTGCTCAGCTGCAGCCTGGATGCAGATCTCATGGGGAATGGGATGAAGCATTTGATTGGCTCCCCCCAGGTAGGATTTCACGGTCATCTCTGCACAACTGAGCCTGGACCTTCAGAAGGAGCTGGGCTGCAAGGGACCTCAGGGAGCCCTGCAGACCTTGTGGCAGCATTTGTTTGATGACTGCTGTGCAGAGCTAAAAATACTCCAGCTATGGTTATGAATTTAGGATAACTAATACATCCAGTGAAAGATTTGGAACTGTTCCAGGGCTAAACAACAGCTTTTTGTGGATGCAAAAATAACTAGGAACTGAAAAACTTAAGCTGGAGCAGGTAATTTTCAAACTGAACTAAAAAAAACTTTCTAGCAGTGAAGATGACCATGAAAAATTGTCAGGACTTTGGTTGTTTTAACAACAGCATACACAGACCTCTGGATTTGGGCTGGATACTGCCTCTGGGCAGGAGTTGGGAAAATTAGTATTTAGGGAGAATGCCTTAGTTATGAAGTAAAAGCAAATTACACTGATAATATGTTATCCCAGTGGCCTGGATCAACAGCATAGTGCAAGAATCAGACAGAAACACCATGATGGGAGGTATACACTTGATATCTTAAAAATGGGGGTGAAAGACACAAGAATAGACCGACTGAGGATGCTGGGAGGACTGCTGTGGTGTGAGTCAACTTCCAGCCATGTAGGGGTTAGCTGGTAAGCAGAGGGCAAGCAAGGGTTTCAGACATCTGTCTACAGACCCGAAACACAGCTAAGGAAGGAGCAGAGGGAGCTGTCCTCTGAGAACATCTGTGCCATGGTGGCAGAGGACACCCAGGATCACATTCCAGCTCTGTCTGCCTGGGGTTTCACCCCATGCTGTCCATTTCCCCATACATATGTCCCTTGTTCTGTCCTTGCTCTTGTTCCATGCTGAAACAGACACTCAATTATTCATTTGGCTGGAGATCTTAAGAGTGAGCCCAGCTCCCCATGCCCTGGGTGCTTGGCTGGGGCAGTGCCTGCCAGTCCCTGCCCCAGCAAAAAATGAAGTAGATGGTGCTCTGCTAAGAGAGCTCAAAAGAGCCCAGTCCCATGTCTCTCATGTCCAGCAGGTATGAGAAAACAGCCCTAGCCCCCAAGGATGCTCAGGGCAAGGCGGGTGGCTGGGAAGGGTGCCTGGCTGTAGCCAGGGAAACAGAGGTCTGTGGTGCTTAGGACTTCAGTGCTGTTCAGCCCCTGCATTCCTCCTTCAAAGTGCTTTGGTTTGGAGAAGGTCCTTGGTGAGTTTAATGAGCTGATGATCCCAGGTGGACTGGGGCAGAGCTGGATCCCAAACCTTTGTGCCTTTGCCTGGAGGCGTCATAGCCATCATGGGTCTTCCCACCCTAGGTCCGGCCGAAGTGGTGAGCCCTGCCCTGCCCTGTCTGCTTTGCCTACAGCCTCTTGAAAAGCTTGTAGAAAACCCAAAAGAGCCTCCAAGTTCTCATTAGTGCTGAGAAGTATTTGTGCCTATTTCAGGTTCCTCTGCAGAAGCCATATTACCATAATTAGTTGAAATGTTTCTCCATTAGCATATTTTTTCTCTTCTTCCATCACATCAGCCTGCATGAAACAGTAAGTTATTCTCCCCTTGCCATTGTGTCAAGATGTACCAGGCTGTGGGCAGGACCTGCTGCCCTCCCCAGCCTGGCCTCAATAGCATGGGTTGTTCTCTGTGCAAGGGGCAAGGATCTAGTGGCAGCTGATGTAAATCCCAGGAACACGGCTGACAGCAGCCTCAGTTGCCACCCCCTGAGAAGGTCTGGCCACTGAAATACAATAATGTGCAGCATCTCCTGAGGACACCCTTCTCCAATGGTTCAGCCTAATGGTTGGTTCCGATGTGAAGGGAGCCCCTTCTAACCCTTACTTTTCTGGAGCATCCAAATCACTTCCAGATAGCTAACTCCCTCTGGTGCGAACAGGCACATGGGTAATAAACCTTGCATTTCTTCTACCCCGCCATGGGAGGTCACAGCCAGACCAGGAGGCACACAGAGGGCATGTACTGAGAGTTCAGCCACCATACGGGGTGGCACTGGCTATCGGGGGCACGGTTTTCTCCCTGTCCTGGGACCCACAAGCTGGTGGATGATGGACCAGTCCCAGCGCTGTTTACCCACACAGCATTTGCAAATCTTGAAAAAAGGCTCCTGCCGGGAGCAGCCATCTTTCGGGTCCAATCTGCTTCATGGTGCCCACACTCAGCCCTTGAGGAGGGTCCCAGCGTGGAGCAGCACCCCCAATCCTTCCTGAGAAGTCCTCGAATTCCCCAACCATCCTCTTCCCGCTATGCCTCAGGGATGACGCTGACATCCTCAGCAAAGGCCGGCGGGCAGCCACCGCCTGCGCAGGCCGATCCCTGGCAGCTCAGCCCGGGGGCAAAGGTCCGCGGGGCTCCCTGGGCCCGGGGCGCTCGGTATCCCCTCCCCAGCCCACCTCCTCCCGACGCCCGCTCCAACCGTACGGCTCCGCGGCGGGCAGCGGCGAGGGAGAGACGGGGACCCCGCGCCCCCGCCCCGCCCCGCCCCGTCCCGCCCCGCCACGCTGAGTGGGCCCCGCGGCGCGGAGCGGCGGGGCGGGACACGGCGGCCGAGCCCGGCGAGACAGCGGCGGAAAGTGCCACGACTCCACACGTCTGCAGCAGCGAGGAGGGACCGCGACCCGGCACGGGTGGGTAGGGGCGGCGGCAGCTCTTCCCTCAGCCCTTTCCCCTGCCACTTCTTCCACGACTCCTCTCCGTCTGCCCCGCGCTGCGAGCGGGACCCCCCGCCCGGCGCTTCCCCCATCCCCAGTAGCCAGCAGTCGTGGAGCGGGGTGAGGACCTCCTCCGCGACCTGCAGCCCCGCCGCTCCCGGCGCGGAGGGGTGTCCCGCGGGGAAGCAGGGCAGGGAGGAAGGTGGAATCCCGGGCTCGGGGTCCGGCCACGTTTGCAGAGGGCCGGGTAGATGAATGGCCCGCGGCGTAGCGAGGGCTGCGCGGAATGGCGGCGTGTGCAGCCGGGGAGCGGGGAGGCGAGGTCCGGGCCCCGCGCCGCCCTCGGGCCCCAGCGCCGGCGCGATGACATGCATTAATCTGATTAATCGCAGTTACAGAAGGTCACGGCGCTCGGGCTGTTGTCCTTGTTTATTTTTTTCTCTTAACTAAGCCCCCTCAACAAAACTCTCCTGGCACCGGGAAACCCCCGGCAGTGCGGGGTCCCCGAGCTTTTGGAGAGTGGCGTCGACCCCATAGGCGGAGACCCCTCGCCCCCACCCTGGGGTTTTTCCAACCTGGACATCGCCAGGCTTCCCGCGGGTCTGCCGACGGAATGCCCCACTCCTCGCCCGTTGGGGAAGCAGTCCAGGGGGAGAGCGTGTGCTGAACACGTGGCTGGACGCGACGGAGAAGCCTCCACGCCTGGAATGTCAGCTCTGCCCTTCACTGAAGCAATGGCAGTGGCCTCTGCTCACCTGCATCATCGGGAAATGGCTGGAAGGAGTTGGGGCTACCTAGAAAGTGAGCCCCCGGGAGAAGCTGATGAGGGCCAGCTGCTTTGGGCCAGAGAGGGGAGAGAAAATTTGTAATAGCTGCCTCAGAGAGTAGTCAAACTGCAGCTGTGTTATGGTGCTGTTATGCTCTTCTCCTAAATATATATATGTGTGTGTGTGTATGTATATATATATGTATTTTCTGCCTGTTTTTTCACTCCGAGGCTTAGGAAGGGAGCTGGCAGCACTGCCAAGCACTGCTGGCAAGCACAAGCCAACTGGCAGCTGGCTGCTGCTGCTGCAAGAGCTAATGGAACACTGAGACACGTTCAATTAAGTTGAGCTATAACTGTTGAGAATTGGCTAATCCGGAGTCGCTGTGTAGAGTAACATATGCTGCCGTGAGCCTGCAAGTGCACAGTCACACAGAAAATTTATTTAAACAGAGGCTGCTGGGGACGTGGGCAGGATCCGCTCGTGGTGTGTAGGCTTTCCTCATTTGTTTTTAGTTTTCAATTTATTGCAGTAGGGCAGAGAGAAACTCTAGGAGAAGTATCTGGTGATTGTTTTTTATCTGCTGGCAGCGCTGTTGTTTCTACTGCTGCTGGATTGCCTTGCTGTTCACAGGATTAGGCCTCCCAGTTCCCTCTTCCTTGCCCTTTCCCTCCTTTTTTTAAATCTGCTGGGAGATATAGAGGAAAGAGAGCTGCAGGTGCTTAACATGTTGTCAGGCATTGCTGTGGGCTATGCAGAACCCATATCTCTTTCCCTGCCCTCTGCCCCCTCATTACCTCTTGTGTATTGCTCTAACCTGAGATGCCACCTTGACACTATGGTGAAGTACAAGTTTTGGGTTGCTAGAGGAACAGCGTCCTGCTTGCAAAGAGTGTCTTTTCCCAGCTGCCGCACCTATCAAGACCAGGAGGAGACAACATAGATTTTCCTTTGGCTGTGAAAAGAAATAAGGTTCCTGTAGTTACTGCACAACCTGTCTCTTCCTTTGCTCCTGCCCACCTGACACTTGGCCTGGCTGATTTAAGCCAGGGTTGGTGGAGGGCTGGGTCACAAAGTTACTGAATTCCCGTGGATTTCATGTGTGGTTGCAGAGGGAAGGAAAGGCTGAATAGGTGGCAAGGTTCTAGCTTGGTTTTTGACTCTTAGCTGTCAGTGACAAATGTGACCACAAGACACTGAGCATGGCCCTGGTGCTGTCATGTCACGTGTCTGTGGGTTGGTTCATCCTGGAAATTATTTGGTGCTCAAAAACCAGCAAGGCTGAGTCCTTTACTTTACTTGTTTAGCTTCCTGAAGGCAAGTTCGACTTTTGCTCGGGTCAAATAGAGGTGATGAGACATGCAGGGAGTCGAGGGAGGTCAGATCTCTTGGGCTGTTATCTGGGATGTTGGGAAATCTGATGGATAACAAGCAAAAGCCCCAGGAATGGAAGAGTTGGAGCACAGCATTTCGGCCGGCTCCTTTACGTGACAAAGCCAAGTGAAATACCAGTTGTCCAGCATATTCCTGTTCTTGTGGTGGTGAAAAGCTTTATCTGAACAAGCTATTTTGGGAAAGGAGTTTGCACATGGAAATATTTGATGATTTCCCCTATTTTGGCTGGGGAAGGAGTAGAGGATGATTCCGCTCAAAAACTTCATGGAGGCATATGCACTCAATGTTGCATGTGAACTTGATTTTTTGAGCATGGACTCTGATAACTGGTGGTGTCTGTGCACAACCCTCTCCCAGAACAATCTGGGCGTCAGATTGAAAAATGCCATTGTGAGTGCAAAGTCCCATGGAGGATCAGAAGTTACAGAAGGGAGGATGCTGAAGTCTTCGAGCCTCTTCAAATTGTGGCTGTCAAGCTGAACACATGAGGCTGCCCTTAGGCATCTGCAAGCAGACAAGCAGTGGTACCTTTGGTGCCCTGTTTTGCCATGTCCTGGCTAAGGCTTTGTGCAGGTGGGAAGCAAGGAGGGCTTTCCTGCCGAAGGGCAAGGTGCGCGCACACCTGCCATGGTGCTTGCAAAGGGGACTGCTGTCTTTCTGTGCAAATCCAGGAGCAAACTTTCAGCACTTCAAAGGGCAAAGGTGGCAAAGTCAGGAAATGCCACAGCAGAGCTTCACTCCTGATGCTAATGCTGTGGCATAAACGCTTCTTGCATCTATGCTTCAGTAAGTTCCCAGAGGAAGACTTTTCCTTATCCCCAAAATGCCAATGCCAGCCTGCTTTGATTTAAGCGTGTTGTGGTTGTGTACAGCCTGCTGCTGTCTTCACATAATTGGAGAGATAGGCCCTGAACAAGCTGCTGAGCTAGTCGTGCCAAGTCTCGACCGCAGGAGGAACTCTACAGGTAGAACTTGCTCCTTGGAGTCAGCACTGGGTCTGACAGGACCAGCCCAGTGCTGCAGGCTGCAGGGCATGAATGTTGAGACAGGACCAAAGTTTGCCATGATAGTGCTGCTGAGAGTGATTGCTGCCGGGTTGGCATCTCTCACTCGTCACTGTGGATATTCTCCTGGCACACCTGCACGGAGTTTCTCTGGTCCAGTGGTGGGAACTTGGATGGCCCCTGAGAGTATCTCAGCTGCTTTCAGCATCTCAGCTGCTTTCAGGAGCTCTGGCTGCTGCCATGGCTCTTCTGCAGGTTCACAGCTCCTCTATCTAGTGCTCTTGGCTGCTTTTTTCCGGGTATTGGTTTGGAGGGGATTGTTGGGGTGTTTTTGTTCAGCTAGGGAGGACTTCAGCTCTAATCTACATCCTTATCTCACCCTGATTGTAAAGCTGGAGAGGAGGCAAGGTACAGGCAGCTTTTACTGCAGCTGATGGGGCTGGGTAAGGGTGCTTGCAGGGGAGAGGGAGTGTGGGGCTCAAACACTGTAAGGGCTTCTAGGGTTCATCCCTGGAGGGTGTGGGGCAGGCAGAGGGCTCCAGTGCTGTGTTCTTTCACCCATCCTCTGTAGTGGAGGTTTGGATTTTTCTCTCTATTCCCAGCATTTTGAGGGTGACAGTACCAGCTGGTGGGGTTGGAGTGCATTTGCCAGCATTGGGGATGCTCTTGCCCTAAGCTGAAGCAGATTTTTATCTATATATGAAGCTGTGGCAGCGTGAGGTCAGGAAGGGTTTAATGTTACTGATGTGTTTGAGTTGCTGGGTGAGGAATGCAGGTTGCCTTGTTCTGCCCCTAAAACAGCTCCTGGGTGCTTTGGTGTAGCCGTAAGTCCAACACAAGGTTGTGGGTATGTGTTCTCCACCCTACATTTTATTTACTGCCAGGGAGAGGAAATCCAAGTCCTTTTAATTCCGTGGGTTAGGAATAATCTCTCTGTTGGGATCATCCCAAAGCGATGCTACTAGTCAGAAGGCAGTGACTTAGCACCAGTTGTGCTGGGATAGAGTGGGCTAAGGCCATTTAAGTATGAAATGGCCAGGGTAGATGTGAAATAATGATGCCTGTAGTATCAGCTGGGATCTCGAGTGGTGCTGTGGGGTAGCAAATTGGCCCTGACAGGGGAAGCTGGTTCCAGCTGGTGCTGACAGCCCTCCTGCCTGCCAGCTTCTCTCTCCCATTTTGCAGGGATGTTTGGAGAGGTGGGCAGGGAGAACTGGGCTGCTGGTTAGAACATCCTTCCCTAGGCGTCCTTCTCCAGTGGGAAATGGGTGCTTTGCAGTTCCTTCCAGCTCTGCACCCCCTGGTCAGGTGTTGGAGGTGAGTTTTTCATTGCATTGTCCCCACCTTGCTGCAGGAGCAGCTTTGAACTGCGGACGCAGCTGCAAGTTCACTGCTCCAGCTGTTAGAAAGGAAGAGCCTCTGAGGTGTCTCCCTGCAATCACTGTGGTTTGAAAAGATGCTGATCTCCTTAGTTTTATTCTAATTTTTGCCTCCTCCCTTTCCAGCCCCTCCCTCCTTCCTCAACCCACAACCTCTTAAAGAGGAAATTTGATAATGACTACAGGTAAGCAGGATGAGAATTTCTGATACCCGAGGACTTTCTGCATTTTGCTCATTGTGTTTTGGGTCACAATGACGGGAAACCAGAGCCTTTGCAACTCCTGGAAAGTGCCCCTTCGCAGATTAACTGACACCAGCATCTAGGAGCTCATGAGCCACCTCATTGCCACATGAAAGTGATGACCTGATGGATGAAACACATGCATGGGACAGCAGCAATTGGTTTTGAAACTAGGACAGGGTTCAATTAGCCATTAAGAAGAGTGGAGGTAATAGCATCTTTCTCCAGGTGTGGCTGCACCCTGCTTGCCAGATCTCAGACCAGGCAGTATGGTTGATGCTCCATGTGTTATACAGGTGGAGAAACTGGCGAGGAGGATGAGAATTGCCAGATGAGAATGTGCCCAATTTTCTTTCCAGCTAATAGCAGAGGTGGAAAGAGAAGCACCATATCCAGCACTCCCTTTGCAAGTTTCACTTCTTCCTGCAGAAATCTCTTTGGAAGATGAAATAATTAATGACCAGGCTTGACTTCTTTTGTTAGCTTGAACTTAAGACTTTTACTGGTAAAAATGGTTGTGATTTGGTCCTGTGTGTGGTGGCCGTGCACACAGCATTGTTGCTAGGGTGATTCTCATCTGTGGGAGCTGGGAGCAGCTACCTAGTGGGATGCAGTCAATGTGCATCCTCCCTGCCAGGCTGGGCAGAAGTCAGCAGTGCCACAGGGTGCAGGTGGCAAAGAGAGAAGGGAAGGGCTGCTGCAAAGCTGGAGAAAACTCTCCTGTACATACTTTCTCCTTCCAGGGGGATATTTTATTCCAAAGCTGAGACCTGGATATGCATCTGGGTTCAGTGAGAAAGCCAGTTGCTCCAGGAAAAGCCCAGATCTTGGCCAACCTGCACCAAACAGTCTGAAAGTGGGCTCTCTTACTGCTGCAGGTATTGCCTAGGGTCATGCAAAACCATCCCGTTGGACATGGAATGAGGCTTGTGGCTGTCTCTGATTGCATCCCTGTTTTTTAATTCCCTCCTCTTTGATTCTTCTGGAGATCGCTGCAGCCAGTGGAGTTCAATCACTGGGGTACAACTGGACTGCTGTGCATGGGCAATGCAGCAGAGGAGCACAAACTTGGGGGTGTGTAGGCAGGTTGCCCTCAGTTGTGTGAATCTTGAGTGTTTGTCTTTTCAGTGCATGGTGCCATTTGGAGGCACAGATGTCCATGTGAAACTCCCTGCTCAGGGAGGCCATTGCATTTCTTTCCTCCGCCACCCCCGCCCCACTCCTAGCTGTTGTTCTGGTGTCTTGCAGGCACAGAAGAATAAGGCAGGATGGATGTGTATGACCCTCAGACGCTGGGTGTTGTGGTCTTCGGAGGTTTTATGGTGATATCAGCCATTGGGATCTTCCTGGTGTCCACCTTCTCCATGAAGGAGACATCTTATGAGGAAGCCTTGGCCAAGCAACGCAAAGAGCTTGAGAAGACCCAGCAGCAGAAAATGGAGAAAAAGAAAAAAGAGAAATCTGTTGAGAAGAAAGGAAAAGCAAAGAAAAAGGAAGAGAAACCTAATGGAAAGATCCCAGAGCAGCAGATGACTCAGGAAGTGACAGACCCTCCCAAGGATGTGGTTCTTGAAGCTGCTGTGGTGCCTGAGCCTTTAACAGTGGAGTTTCCAATTGCAGCAGTGTCAGTTGTTCCCCAGGAAAAGGAGAAACCTGTTCTGTCACCTAAGGAGAAGAGGAAGAAGGAGAAGAAGGTGGCAAAGGTAGAGCCTGCTTCTAGCCTGATGTTGGCTTCACCTCCTGTCAGTGTCCCCAGAAGTTCTCCTGTCCTGGAGGTGGCCCCTAAGGAGGTGCCTGTTGTGGCTGTGCCACCAGTTGGCACACAGCAAAGTGCTCCTGTCAACCCTGTCACCATCAAGAAAACCGATGCTCTTCTGACCCATGAGGAGCAGAAGCATGATGGACCTGTCAAGAAGAAGGCTGCATCCAAGAAGAAGAGTGAGCCAGGTAAGGCCAAATTCCTCTTTGTATATCCCCATCGAGTAAGCCGCCAGGGTATCTTGATGGTGTTAAAACAGGTCTATCCCATTCTGAGATCTCTTCATTCTTGACTCCATGGCCTGGGGGTTGGAACTAGAAGATCTTTAAGGTTCCTTCCCCAAATCATTCTATGACTTTGTGATTCTTCAGCATTGGAAACAGGACAGCTGTAGAAAGGCTGTCTCTGATGAGATGGGCCATGTGCACCTTGGGATAGGTGGGCTAAAAAAAGCCTGTACTGGACTATCATTCTCTCTGGGGGGAAGTAAAGTTGAAGTCAAGAGTTTATTGACTTATTTTCACTCTGCAATGTGTTGCCTCCTGATCAGGTACCTCTACTTGGTGTTTAGCTCCTTGGTCCTGCACACAGGTTGGAGAGTTAGAGGTTCTTTTTGGATTTGCTGTTATGTTGTGGGTCTCAGCAGATCTGCACATGGGAATGAACAGGAGGTGCGTGTACCCATCGTGGAGAGGGACAGCTGCCAAGGTGCTGGACATCTGGGTGGATGTCTTCCCCACACACCCGTGATTATTAAAAGCACAGAGGATCTGTACCATGGTTCTACGTGGAAGTGGGTCACTTGCTAGAGTTTCCTTGTTCTTCAGTGGAGGTGAAAAAGGATTCTTCAAGGAGAGAGAATTGATGGGATTTTATACTGCAGGGGATTGATCATAGGGTAATTAGAAGGAAATTACTTTGGATATGTCATAGGGAAGGGAAAACTTGTCCATCGTCAATCATGCCTCACTTGATTGACTCGGAGATAGAAGAGATTAAAAGAGGTGGTCCTGAACTCTCCAGGTTATAAATAGGTGTAGGGAGGGGGAAATCAGCTCTGTAGCTGGATTCTTGCCTCTCTTTGTACCAATGGGAACAGTTTGGGATTTATTTTTGGCACTAAAAATATTCATGCTTTCAGACCTGTAGAAGTGTTCCCATGTGGACACATGGGAGAAATCTCTCAGGTGTTCTCAAAGATGTGATGTGGCGTTTCATTTCTTTATTTACAAAAAACCCCCAACAAATCCCAAAAAACCTACCAAATAAAAACACATCCCTTCTTGCTAACCTTCTGCAGCATGTCCAAACCTGGATTGCAGTGTAACCTGGCAGTTTCCACACCCACATTTTGGAAGAGGGCCTGTTTCTCAGCAGGACGTTTGCAGCTGCTGGTTTCCAAGATTGGGTTAAAACCCTTGTGTCTGCTCTTCTGAGGAAAGAGTTTTACTAAAGGCCATCTCCACATAGTGATGCAGTTTGAAAGGATTTGAGAAACTGCTTCTGGAGGGTATTGCAGTGATGGTGTTGGGAAAACTAAAGGTGACTGGTTTATTGTGTGCATCCATGGATGCACTTCTCTTAACACTGGAATACATGGATGTGCTGAAAAACGTGGCCCTAAATCCAAGCTGTAACAGCTAAGGGAGTGTGAATGGGAAATGAACTTCTAGCATTTGTTAAGATCGGAGTTTTTCTAGCTGCTCCAAACTTAGATTCCCTTGGGGATGAAGTGCCAATCCTGCATGTCCTAAAAGCCAAGAGTGTTGTCTTAGCTGCTCCTGTGGGATTTTTCAAAGGAAAGCTCTCAGCAGTATTTGCACCCTGAAGCTGACTGCAGTTTGACCAAGGTCTTGTGGGCAGCCTTTGGCAAGCTGTGGTCTCTCCTCTTCAAAGGCAAAAGCAACAAATTATCCTGTGGCAGATAACAATTGGTGTTCAAAGTGTTCAAAGACATGCTCAGCACTGAAACAGATGGCAAACCTGACGAGAGCAGCTTGTGGTATTTTTCTCTTGTGTATTTTGTTTCACCCAAGTTCCCTTGGGTGGAAGAAGTGGCTCTTCAGACCCCTTGTCCTGCTGTGCTTTCCCATGACAGCTTTGCCACATGGCTGGTTCTTGTTTCGTTGCTTCCTCAGCAAGGCACAAGGTTTCCGACTCTTTACATGGACTCGGTGTCAGCATAGGCCTCCTTGTGCCACAGCTTGGCAGGCTGCCCAGGCTCCACGTGCCATCTGCAAGGTGGGGTTTGCGTTAGGCCTGCCTTTACAAGGCTTCATTGCATGACACTACTGGGAGATGGACAGAGTTTTGCTTTGTGTGGGTCCCTCCACCCAGTGGAACTGAGCCAGGGAATGTGATGTGCTGTCCTGCATCCATGCAGTTACCAGCCTGAGTAAAGTGTGAGCCAAGCATTGGGCCCTGGTTGCACTGCTGGGAAGTGGCTGTGGCTGGTGAGACAAACTCTGCTGCTGCCAGGGTTAGTGCTGCCATCTCAGAAGCCAGGAGGGCTTCTGGTAGCCAGAAGCCAGGAGCGGCTCTGCCGCTCTGTTGCTGTGGTGGGTTGACTGTGGCTGGCTGCCAGAAGCCCACCCAGCTGTACTCTCATGCCTCAACAGGATGGGGGAAAAATAAGAAGAGGAAGCTCATGAGTCAAGATAAAGACAGGGAGATCACTTAGCAATTACTGTCACTGGCAAAACAGACTCGACTTGCAGAAAACTGATTTATTTCCAATTAAAATAGATCAGAACAAAGACAAAATTAAAACAATACCTTCCCCCCCTGCCCTCACTCCCAGGCTCAACTTCACTCCTTCCCTTCTGACTTCTCTAACTCCCCTCCCTGAGTGGTGCAGGGGGATGGAGACTGTGGTCAGTTAATAATAGCCCCTTTCCATAGCTCCTTCCTCCTCACAGCCTTCCCTGCTCCAGTATGAGGCCTTCCATGGGCTGTAGTCCTTCAGGATGAACCTGCACCAGCATAGGCTCCTCTCTGGGGGCTGCAGGAGAAACTCTGCTCCAACACAGTGTGGTAACTCCTAAACCACTGCTCATCACCCTTTATCCATTGTGACCATGTGCATGTCCTACAACAGCATTATGGTCCCTGATGCTCCTTGGCTTTCCCAGGTTAGCAGAGGGGTAGGGGAAGGGTTGGAGTCATGTTTACCCCTAGCAAAGAGCTGGAGCAAACTTGCCTGGTGAAAGATGGGATGCATTCTGCATCACTGCCACCACTGCATGGGGTGACATCCTTCAGCAAGGTTGTATTGTGGTGCAGTCCAGCTTCTAATGCCCAACAATCTGTGCTCCCTGGCGTTGACAAAGCATACCCAGCTCCTGCTGAGAAACAGGTTGTTGGTGGGTGATAGGAGTGTGCTGGGACCAGTAGCAGAGCCAGGCAGAGGTAGCACCTGGCTCAAGAAGCCCATGTGTGGTATCATCTCCAGCACTTTTCATACTGCTTTCACTTAGAGAGGCATCAAACATGACTGTGGAAATCTGGTAGTTGATGGTTTGACATGGCAGTTGTAGGGTTGAAGCCAACTGAAATGATACTGTATCTCTGCCTCTGTCCCCAGCAGTCCCAACCCCTCCTCTCTCCTCCCTAGCACCTACGGATTCAGATGGGCCCCTCTACCTGCCCTACAAGACACTCATGTCCACTGTCAGCAGCATGGTGTTCAGTGAGGGTGAGGCCCAGCAGCTCATCGAGATCTTGACGGAGAAAATGGGCATCATGGACACCTGGCACACGGTAGGGCTACCAGTGCCATTGTGACCACCTGCTGCCTGGGCTCTGCCGAGTCTCGGAAGGTGGGAGGGGAGGGAAGACACCCCAATTTTGGGCAGGCTGGCCCCTTGTAGACCAGACCTGAATTCTCCCCTGGAGCAGAGAGCAGGATCTTGTGTGTGTGCAGAGGAGGGTATGGGTCTGAAGGTGGTCATCCCCTCTGATGTGCCACTCCATGCTGGCAGGCTACTCAGAAGGGTGACCCGGTTGCTATCCTGAAACGCCAGCTGGAAGAGAAGGAGAAGCAGCTCTCAGCCGAGCAGGAGGATGCAGCTGCTGCCAGAAACAAGCTGCGGGAGCTGAGCAAGGTAAGCACTATGCGGCTCTCCTGGCATCCCTGGTGTGGGCTGTGTTCATGATGGCTCGCCATAAGCCTGCTGCTCTCCACATCTCACCCCCCTTGCAGGTGAAGCCCTGGGGCTCTTTGGGCTCTTCACCTGTTTGCTGTTTTCTTCCCCAAAAGGGGAGGAGATCCCCACCAGCCCAAAGAACTGCAGGGTAGTGTCCTTTGGCAGCCATAAGGGAAACAGGGGAAAACCCTTCCCTTAAGAGATTGCAGCTTTCTTCTGCTTCAGGGAGAAAAGCAAATCCCTTCTCATCCCTGCCCAGATCCCCTGAGCTGAGAAGGTGCCTTTGTAAGGAGCCGGATGCTATCTACAGTGCCCTTTCCTTACTCAGACCCCTGCCTCCACCTCTTTTGGGTGTTGAAGGCAGAACAGCCCCCCACCATGCTGAACTTGGTGGCTGGCAAGTTCCATCTGTATAATTTTCCTGCTTTGTCCCAAATGTTATGTGATGTTATTGATCCTGGGGGAGGGAGGGGGGTGGGGAATAAAATTCCAGGCTGTCTTACTCCTTTCTCTTAGCTGGCCCAATATGGAACAACAGTGGCATCCAGTGGCCACAGAGCCCAAAACAAAATGCAGGAGGAAATGTAAGTGTTAAACGTATCTGGGCATGGAGGCACCAGTGAAAGTGGTAAACTTTTTAGTCTTCTGAGCTAGGAGGCCACTGGTTTTGCATCCCCTTAAAATGGGGAAACTCATACTCTGAGAACTAACTGGATGACTTCTTTGCTTGAAGGACCTGGCAGCCGAGCGGGCCAAGGCGGCAGCTGCAGAGGGCAAGCTGAAGGAGCAGCTGCTGGCCCGTGAGCAGGAGATCGTGGCAGTGCAGGCACGCATGCAGGCCAGCTACCAGGACCATGTCAGCGAAACGCAGCAACTCCAGGTCAAGGTGAGCCCCATGCTGTGCTCTGAAGCTTCTTCCTTTATCTGCCAGGTGGCTTCTGGTGCCAGATGTGTGATCTTTGGGAGAAGACTGAGCTGTGTGAAGGGACAAGAGCCTCTGGGGGGGCGAGATCCTGTGATGCTCCTGGACCATGGTGGTCGAGGGAGAAGAGGCCCATGGAGCAGTCTCATGGGATGTCATGTCCCTGGGGGCTGTCAGCATCAGTAGACACCCTCTGGCTTTGCCAGTCCCTCTTGCTCATCTCATGGGCTTCAACAAGGACGGTGAAGTGGCCAGTGGTGGCATTAACTCCTGTTGGGCTCCTCTAGATCCGGACCCTGCAGGAACAACTGGAGAATGGCCCCAACACACAGCTGGCTCGCCTGCAGCAGGAGAACTCCATCCTGAGGGACGCCCTCAACCAGGCCACCAGCCAAATGGAAAGCAAGTAAGGGTGGGGTGAGGGGCAGAACCTGGGACTGCCCTCTGGCAAACCCTGGGGTTGGCTGACCATCGGGCATGGCCACCCCCTTTCTCAAAGGTGCTTTTACAGGCACCCCAACTAGCTGGAGGTAGAGGAGGGAATGAGGGAGGAAGAGCTTGCCAAATGGCTTTTGGGGGGCCACCAGGGGAAATAAAGATGTTCTTCCCAAATGGATGGGTGGGGGGATCAGTCTCTGCATTGGGGTCACCTGTGCTGATGCTAGAGCCAAGAGGCAGTGGAGGTGGGAGAGGGGACCAGAAGGCACTGTGGCACTATTCCCCCATAGGGAAGCTCATACTCTTATACTACAGCATTGAGAAGAAATGCAGCTGGCTCTTTGATGGGAGTGATGCTGCAGAGAACAGAGACCAGCCCAGTGTGTGCAGAAAAAAAAGGAAGAAGAATTTCACAGTCCTAGGTAGAAGAATTTCCTAGGTAGAAGAATTTCACAGTCCTTTTTGTAGGAAGTCTGAAATGACTGGTGATTAACAGTGGTCAAATAATTACAGAGCAGACTCCAGCTGCTTGTAGTACTTCCTCTTGTGTCTGGGTAAGACAGATCCTCATGTCCTCTACTTCATAAGAAAGGAATGTCTCCCGTGACTGAAATGCAGCTTTTCTAAAGTAATTTGACAGCTCTTTCAGACCCTTCCCTGAAGGACCAGGCATGTCCTAGAAATAGGCAAGTGAAGCCATTGAGGTGTTTCAAGTCCTGTATGATGCTCACAGAAGGATGTGTTCCCCCCTAAGCAACGTCAGAGAGGCTTGAGTGGCCTGTGGGCTAAAATAACCCTGCTTCTGTTAATGCAGGCAAAATGCTGAGCTGGCCAAGTTACGGCAGGAATGCAACAAGCTGATGAGAGAGCTGTCTGAGAAATCAGAGGTGCTGCAGCAAGAGGAGCAGCAGAGGAAGAGCTGGGAGATCAAAGCGGCAGCTTTGGAGAAGCAGAACAAACAGCTGCAGGTCAGGCAGGCACCAGCAAACCCGCTCCCCTCACAGAGATGGGCAGGTGGCTAACTTGCATGGGATCTGAGGACTTGGCCATGGGAGGAGCTAGGAGGGAGATGAATGTCCATGTTTGGGAAGGAAGCTGCCTTGCAGGCTTCCTAATTGCTTTCTCCCCCATTAGTTTGTCACATTCAGTGTGCGCCTTGCACACCAGTGTGATGCCTTGTATCACGAGCAGAGCCCAGGGAGCACGATCTTGAAGCCCTTCTTCTATGGGTGCTCTCTTGAAACTCAAATGTTTTTAACCCTATTATTCTCCCCCCCTGGTGCAGGAGATAAGAGCTTGTGGCTTTTTTTGTTGTGGCTGGGTCTGGGGTGTTTAGGGGTGTTAAAAGGACACCTCCCAAGTAGACCTCTGAGCACACAGTCGTGTGTTGCAGGCAGCCAGGCTGTACTCACATGTACTCACATCTTCGGGGGGGTTAACAGTGCTCTTGCTGGGATGCTGCTAAAGTGGATGCTGGGGCCATTAATCCCAGGGTAGCAGAGTAAGGGATGTGATATGTCCCTCGGGCATGTGCTGTGGTCTCTGAATTGCTCTGGCTTCTTTAGGAAGGGGCTGTGGTGAAGGAGACCTTTGTCTTCACATGCCAAAATAGTTTTGTAGAGGTGTTCCTATAACAAGGGTCCTTTGATATCCTTGCTTTTATTTTTTTCTGTACACATCTCTTTTTAGTGGGCTGCATTTGGCTCCAGCTGCTTTTGCAGGCAAGGGGGATGATGTGGACATGCAGCTGGTGTGAAGGCAGAAGCCACCTTCCTGGCTCAAAACACTAGCTCCTAGACATGCTTTTAGGAGAACTTCTCCAGAACTTCTTTCAGCTTGCTGCAACACCTTGATACTAATTAAATAAATCGTACTACCTGGAAGACTTTGAAGTCAAGGACGTGTTTAAAATGCGGGGGAGAATGTAACACAGTAACACCTAGATCTCTGAGCTGAGAATACGGAGTCAAATCCTCAAAAAACAGAGAAGTCCTGCTTTCTTGGTGTGCTGGAAGCATCACTTGGACAGAGACCATCCTGCTGGTTTACCTTTCTCTGTCCCCTCGATGCAAAACAACGTTTCACAATCTGCAAGGGTGCAATTTGTACCTACAGAGCTGCGTCATCCTTCTCCCCTGCCTTCCCCCTCAAAATGCCTGCCTTGGCCAGGCCTCTTCCTTGCTGCTTTCTAAGATGGAAAAAAAAAGTATTCCCTGGCCCAAACCACACAGAAAATTCCTCCATGTGTGGAAACGTGTGGTTGGGTGTCTCTGTCCTGTTAAACACCTCTCCCTGCTGGGCTGGGGCAGTGTGTTTGGACCGGGGTTTTAAGAGATTTTTCAGAGCTTAGGTTTCTAGAGGGGAGGGTGGTCTTGGCCCAGAACCGAGACATTTGGGTATTGTCTGCTTCCCAGTTTGAGGGCTGATAAATGACAAAATGTGAGCACGAGGCAAGATGCATCATGCACAGGGGGAATGTGGGGAAAGGGTGACTTAAATCCCCTAAAGTATGGCTTAAAAATAACATTATGTGACATGTGGAGCTTTGCTTCAAATTGCCTGGGGTATCTGTTACACTATAGGAAACGTTCTCTTCCTGCCATGCAGGCTTCCCAACAGGAGGTGGAGGTGATGCTGCAGAAGAGGCTGGATGAAGTCAGTGATGAGCTCCACAAAACCCAGACCAGCTACAAAAGCTTGTTAGCAGACACAGAAAAGGCCAAAGGACAGCAGCAGAGCATTGCTGGTGAGGAACTGGGATTGGCATGGGGAGAGCTTTGGGGCAGACTGAGAGCTTTCAGAGCTGGGTGCTTGGTGGAGCTGGTCCAAGTAATCTACAAGTAGACCCAATTTAGGCTGCCTAGTATTGATGTGAGCAAGATATGGGCTGGTTCATAGTTCTATCCTAGGATGTTACTCCAATGCCTTTCTCCTGTGCTGTCCTGCGTCCCTGCCTCCCCTTTCTGTGCCTTCTAAAAGCATCCACAGCCAAGGCTTCTTTGGCTAAGATTCTGCTTGGGCAGGGCAGGGTGGGGAGTCTCCAGGTTTGTTTGCATCTACCCTACCATGTTTCTCATCCTTTCCTCCAACAGAGCTGCAGGCCAAGCTGCTGAGCTCCGAAGCAGAGGTTAAAAGTAAGTTGCTGGAGTTGGACAATGTGAAAGGGAAACTGCAGGATGCCAGTTTGGACAATACGAAGCTTCTGGAGAGGATCAAGTCCATTGAAGCTCTGCTGGAGGCAGGCCAGATGAGTGGGGCAGAAAAAGACAGAGACTTGCAGGTTATGTGCTCATTTAATTGGGGTGGGAGGAAGGGAGTGGGTTATGCTGCTCACACAGTGCCTGTGTTATCTTTCCTCTGGGATCCCCTCTGGAATGCCACAGAAAGGATTGACCTGCATCACGTGCCATGGGCAGGTAACAAAAGTGCTTTCTCTCTTCCAGGCAGCCAATGAAGCAGAAATGAAGCAGCTGCGGTCAAGGTGGGTCTGGCTGCACATGGAGACTGCTATGGCACCTCCAGCTTGCTGTCCGTGTGTCCCAGGCTTCCTCAAGCACTAAGCCTGTGGGTGAGGGCTTCCTGCCTTCCAGTCAGGCTTGGGGACTGCCAAGCTGGGAAATCAAGGTCAATCTTGACCAATAGTGCTGTTTAAAATATTTATTGGCTCCAGCACTGGCCCCAAATAACAGCCAGTCCATTCTGAAGTGGGACTGAATTGCTGGCAAGCACATGGATTCTGACCAGTCTTACAGAATAGGAGGTTCTGGTGGTGTTGGTCCTGGGTATGGAATGTCTCTGATCCAAATCCCTGCTCAAGGCTGGGCTAACCAGAGTAAGCTTTTTGAAAATATTTCCAGGTATCTCCAAGGATGGAGATTCACCACTTCTCTGGGTCCGTGTTCCAGTATTTGATAACCTCTTCCCCCATCCCCTGGTGCAGAAAGGTTTCCTGGCATTTAAATGAAGTTTACAACTTTTTCACAACTTGTGCCTTTTGCTCCTTGTCCGTGTGCTGGGCACCTCTGAGAAGGCTCAGGCTTTGCATGGGGGCAGGATTTCTCAGCTGCCCGCATTGCCAGCAAACATCCAGCATTCCTATAAAGGAACGCAGTGGTTCAGTTGTCCTGGGACCCCAAGAGACTTGCGTAGTTCTTGTCAAGGATCTGAACCTTCCTTGGTTTGCTCAAGCTGAGGGTCCCTTCAGGGCAGATGTGGGATCTGTGGAAGTGGAGAGACGATGCAGGCTCTCTGGTGTCTAGTTGGCAGCCCTGATTTATGGTTACTCAGAACACTAGGATGATACTTCCAAAATGCAGAGCTGTGGGCTACCTCAGCCTAACAAGCTGTGGATAGGAGCAGTCTCAGTTTTGGCTTTTGGATCACTTTTCTGCTTCCTCTTTTAGTGTGTGTACAGCCAGACAGCTAATTGCTTTTTTGTTATTGCTCATAAGATGGTAGAAAACTAGGTCCTACTCCAGTATTGCATTTGCTGTGGTTTTCAGTCCTGCTCCCTCTCCATCCTGCTGTATGTAGATCCCGGAGCAGACCGGGATAGGAAGGGCTATCTCAGGAGCTTGCTACCCAGGAGGGAGATGGATCCTGAGACTCACTCCTGCATCCTGCCATTCCAGACTCCAGGAGAACACAAACCAGCTCTCATCTTTGGAAAGGGAAGCCACAGAGCTGCGAGAGGCAGTAGAGCAACAAAAGATGAAAAACAATGTACGTGAGTGAACAACAGTCTGTCACAGTCATCTACTGATGGCTCTCTGGTGCAATCAGAGGCTCTTCCAGCCCCACAGAGCACTGGAGGCATTGCCTTGTCTGCTGGAGAGCAGGAAACACCCCGGTGGCCTGTGTAGCTGGAGCTGATGTGCTGTAGCAGGTGATGGGCTCCTGGGGTAGTATGTCTGTCCCCTGTTCTCTTGGGAGGTTTAGGACCTGGTAAGCCAGAGAGATTCTATGTGGCAGGGCCAAGGCAATCCTTGAGCAGGCTCCCTCATGTCTCACTGCTCCTGCGCTCCTTCTCCCTCTACTGTAAAGTGGTATCAGTTAGGTGGAGGCCACCTTACATCCCTCCACTTGGCCTGTGTCTTCTCCAGGCAGAGGGTGCTTGTGGAGCTCCTGCCCCCTTCCAGCTCTGCCCTGCTCCTTCAAGGCCACTTCCTGAGCAATCGGTGCATCAAGCTACTGTGAAGATGGAGGGAAAAGGGATGCATGTGGGCAGTGGGATGGAAGACTCTTGAACAAACCGATGGTCTGCTGCCCAGTTTCCTAAGTGCAGGCTTTGAAATCCTCCTCAGCGCCAACAAGCAAGTTTGTGGCCTTTGGCATGAATTGTGGCTTATTGCCCTCTGTGGTCTCCGCAGGACCTTCGCGAAAAGAACTGGAAAGCAATGGAAGCGTTGACCATGGTGGAGAAGGTGTGCGAGGAAAAACTACTTGCTGCTACAAAAGCAAAGGTGAGCCTGGCATTTTTCTCTGGCAGTGATGCTGGTGTTGGAACAGAAGCCACTAGACATGCTTGCCCTTGGGTTGCCTGCCTCTTCTTAGGAGCAGTGCTGGTCCAACCCTCCTGCCAGCTTCTCCAAAGTTTGTCTTGAGGGCTGGGTATCCCTGCTTCCTGTTATGGCTGGGTAACCGAGTAGATGGGTGAACTGGAAGTGATGTTTTCATAGTTCCTAGTGTCAGCAGTTTTCTGTGTTGACTGGTTTCCTGTGCTGGCTCACCCCTGTAGGCACAGAAAAGCAGGAGCAGTGTTGGCAGCCTGGCTGACAGGTGCCCAAGACCTCCATGCCATGACAATTTGTCTCTCTTACAGGAAGAGCTGGCCCAACAGCTGAATGCATTCCAGACACGAACTAAGCAGACTCTGCTCTCTGCCCTTCCTGGAGTCACTGTGTCCTTACAGCAGGTGGGCACAGGTTTTCTCAGACCCTCACAGAGCCTCCACCACATGGGAAGGAGAGATGTCTAAGCATCCTCTTTCTTCCTTGTTCTTTTTTTTTCAAACTCAGGATTATGATACATGGCTACAAGAGTTTAAGGAGAAGACTATGAGTGTGCTAAAGCAGCAAGTGATTACAACAGAGCCCCTGGTAAGTGAAGGGGCTGGAAAGTGGAGGGACGAGGAAGTGCTGGAGGGTTATATGTTTCTTTTCCTCACTTCTCTCGCTCTTCCCTCCCTCTCTTTTTAGGATTCAGCTCTTAAATTGAAAGAGGCAGTGGAAACACAAACCACTTTACAAGCAGAATGTGAGCAGTATAGAACTATCCTCGCAGAGACAGTAAGTTGCTGCCCTTTGTGCTGTGTTGGCCTTCCACTGGAAATACCTCTTGAGAGGTCTCCTGGCAGCCCAGGCTGCCCATGAACTCAGTGTGGGCATCCCTTGGTATGTTGGGGGGGCTACCATGTGGAAGACTATTTGTCTGAGACAGAGGATTAGGAGAAACGTAGGTTTCTAGAGCTCTTCTTCAGCCTAATTGTGTTGGAAAGCTTCCTGGTGGTGATGGGATGTGGCACAGATGAGCAGGGTGGTTGAGCCAGAATAGGAATTAGGAGCCTCCAGCCCCACCTGAGGCGTCTAATTCTTTTTCTTGGAGAGGCTTTGCGTATGCCAGGGCTGCTCAGGTTAGCTGGGCTCAGCTGAGACTTTGCCAACAGGAAAGGATGCTGCGAAACCTGCAAAAGAGTGTGGAGGAGGAGGAGAAGGTCTGGAAAGCAAAGCTCACAGCCTCTGAAGAGGAGCTCCAAAAGGTGCGTTTGCAGCATACCTGGGTTTGTTGTTCCTGGAGCTGGACTTCCAGGAGAAGGAGGGCTGTTGGCAAAAATCAGTTGGTGACCTTAAGTGTTCCTGCCAACTTTGAACCTCACAACATGGGGACTTTCTCTTCTCCCCAGATATACTCCTCCTGTCACCAAAACAGCTGCCAAAAATCCCACCTCATGCAGAATCTGCACCTGTCTTCCTCACAGATCCCACATCTCTGCCTGGTGTGTGCCTAGACCCTGTCAGTGGAGCTGCAGGAATGGCTTCAGCTCCTCGGTTCAGGCATGATAGTTGTGAAACTATGTTGCCTCTTCAGTAATCCAAGCTCTGATGCTTGAAAATCAGGCTGGGCCCTCGTGGTGGGCACTGGCTACGTGGGAGGAGAGCACGTGCAGGGCTCTTCAACTCATTTGCTGGAGAACTTAGCTTGCTCTCAAAACATGGATTGACCTTGGCACTTGTTGAGCCTTGAGAAAGGAGCTGAGATCCAAGTCACGTACTGCACATAGTTTAGGGTCCAGCTGTCTGTCTAGCTCTGGGTACTGCTCTTCCTAGTTAAAAAGCCAGCCAGCAGCTGCCAGAGAGCTTCTGTTGCCCAAGGGGTTGGTGGGGAGCATGTTCCATGAGCTCTTGTGACTTGGTTGGCATCTGGGAAAACTTGGCTGGCCATGCCTTTTCTGCAAAGCAGACTGATGTTGTCTCCTCCCTCTTGAATGCAGAACTGAGAGGAAGCTATTTTCCATGGTCTGCCTCTCCCCATCCATCAGATGGGGTTTTGAAGTTAACTGGGACTGCAGGGAGGTGGAGGAGCTCTTGTACAAGAGATCTTTGATTTCTCAGCCTGTCACTGGCTCCTGGAGCACCAGTGCTGCTGAGGACTGGTGTAGGATTGCAGAAGATGACGTGGCTTTTGGTGGTGTTTGTGATGAGATGAATGTCTGGTGGCTAGAACAGTTCCAGAGCAGTCCTGCCTCTCAGTGGAGAAGAGGTGAATTCCTCCTTTCAAAAATTTCAGCATCTGTGGAGTCCTCTTCAAAAATCAATCCGGGTTTAAATGCAAACCCCATGCTTTTTCTGGTAGATTGGCTTCTCATAATAGTGAAGTCCATGACACCTCATTGGAAAGTCTACCTTGCTGCTTCCAAACTAAAGAGCGCTTTCAGTAGGAAACTTGTGCAGAGTCTGGTGTTAGCTTCTTGGGTGTTGAAACCTAACTGTAGCCAGCTGAATTCCTGCAGGCAAAAGGTATTACTTTGCTCCACGACTTACGGCCTGGGCATGTTGAACTTGTCCTCCCTTGGAAGAAGAGCTCCTTCTCTCCAGGCTGCAGAGCTCCACTTTGGCATCAGGTCTCTTTCACACTTGGGTACAGGATGAAGTGGGAGAGATGGGAGTGAAACATCAGCCAGTTTTTGATTGAACCAAAGTGAGCACACTGTCCCCATGAGATGCTGTTCACTGACCTTTGCTGATGCTTTCTGCTTTTAGTCACACTTCCAGCTGAAATCCCTTGAAGCCATGGTGGAGAAGTTGAAAGCAGATCTGCAGAACACAGATCAGGTGAGGTTTTTGGGGTACGGGAGAAGGTGTCTGCACAGGTGCCAGGCAGATAGATGCTTTGCTTGGGTTGAGTCTGGTTCCATTGCCCTGGGGAAGGCAGACTTTGACCATGGGATATTTGGGATGTGTTGGATCTCAAACAATCAACCTCTTCCTGCTTTTGTCTCTTTTATTCCAGCTAAAGGAATACACCTCTCTTCTGGAAATGCAACTGGAAAATCACTTGCAGACAGCCAGCTCTGAACGTCAAAACTACACAAAAGAAGTTGAAGTTGTAAGTGTGGTGGCTGTTACCTTCTTAACCACATTTTTCTTCTAACCCTGACTTACCACCCATGCACATTTTGGGGATTTGAGGAGTGCCCTGGGGATCTGGGAAGTGCCCCAGTGATCTACAGCTTTGCAAAGCAGAAGAAAACAGGTGGAGGTAATTGCTCCAGTCTGGGTTGTAGACACTGAAAGTCAGGAGATCCATGGACAAAGTGATGGGTCAGAGAGATCTGTATGGAGATGCTGTGCACTGCTTCTCGGTGGCCTGTGTGATTTCTGTGGCTCAGGTGAGATGGAGCTGTCTCATGGCCATCTCTGTGAGCAGACAACAGCAAGTGATAATATCATGACCTCTTTCGGAAGATGTTGCATCGTAAAAATGCTTCCTTGGGCCAACGGGTTCCAAAAACAAGTGCATAAAAGGACTTTTTTTTCCTTTCCGTTCCTCCTCAACAGTTGAGGCAGCTCTTATCAGAGTCCCAGGAGCAGCTGGAGGCAGCAAAGACTGAAACGCAGAAGCAGAGCAAGGAGCTGGCACTGGTAAGGAGGGGTCCCCAGAGGTGTCCTGGTGGGATCTCAATGCTCTGCCTGGGGTTGGTTTGCAAACCCAGCCATGGGACTAGCACCCTTCCTGTGGGTTCAGGGAGGGGAGGAAGGCACAGCCAGTGCACAGGGGAACCTGGTGCTGCCAGGCACTAGACTTCCAGAGGGGATGTTTGAGACACAGGAGGAGATTTTTATTTTTCTGTCTGCCCTCTCATGATGAGGGTGGGAAGGAAGGGAGAGCAGCAAGGCTTGTGCAAGCTGGTATGTAGCAGAAGAACCCAACTACCCCACCACTGGACACTGGTTACCCCAACACCACCCTGGGGTAGGGGTTCGGGTGCCTTAAGCATCCATCCATCCACCTCTGGATGGAGGACTGAGATTGTGCAACCCATGTGCACGGGTCACTCGGGGAGCTGAAGGATGGGGCTAGGTTTCTGCAGGTAAATGGTAGGAAGAGAACTGGGATATAGGGCTGAGAGAGCTAGCAGACCTGCCAAAACCATGAGGGCTCTAGTTTTTAAATCTGTTGATGCCTTAAGCCCCTAATGGCTTTTATTTTTCTAATACTTGTAAGTTTTGTAAGTAGTGGAAGTAGACTCTAAAAGCAGCATCCCTCACTCCCTCCCTTGTGCCTTTCCCTGTAGCACCCTTGTTTACACATTCCTTAACCCTCTTACCCCATTCTATGCTCCCTATATCACTTCTACCCCTGAATACAGCAGAAATGTTTAGTCTTTTGTCAAGGCAAGGCCCAGATTGTTTGGCAGAACAGCATATCAGGGCCTAAACCACAGAATACGGTCAAGAACTGGGTGACTATGTACCCTTTGTGCTCTGATGAAGATGAAGATGGGATGAACAGAGGGTCCCGAAATGCACCCCAGACCCATTTCTCAGGGGGTGGACCTGGGGCGGTCCAGAGTAAAGGCCACAGGGTGGACACATCTGGGATTGGATGGATGGTATTATAAAATGTAACATCTCAGGCAGGGCGGGCGCGTGTCTTGTAACATCTTTGCCTTGGCATAATAAACCCTTTCTTATCTCACCCCTAATTAACTGCTCTGGGAGATTTTTTCAGCACCTAACTCCCACGGCAACACTGTACTTTGATTGTGAACCATTGGGAGTTTGTTTTGATGGTGCTGCTCACCCATTCTTGAGTGCTGACTCTTCCCAGCCTCACATCCACTACTGTCTAGCTCGCTCAGCGAGCTGATGCACCCCCTTGCTCCCAGGGGGATGTGGCATGGGATCATCATTAGCCTTAATCTCATTAGATGGGCAGGCAGTTGTAAGTGTGGAATACACTTGTGTTCATCCAGCAACTTTCCCTTCTGGCCAAGGCACACTGTCAGCTTGCAGCTTGGCTGCCACTGCTGGTGTGATGCAGGATGGAGACCTGGTGGTAAATGGAGTGTGCGGAGGTTAGTTGGGGGGGGCAGGCAGTGTTCAAGTAACTGCCTTCCCAGGCATCTCAGTTGTGATCCATGGCAAAATGGGACCTGCCACCCTACCTTGATTTATTTAATACCTTGACTGTGTTAGTGCAAACCCTCAAGCAGTGGTTCTAAACACAGGTGCCAAGGGATCGAAGCAGAGCAGATGAGGCGTGAGTGTGTGTTCTGCACCCCTGGGAGCTGTTGTGCCTCAGGCTACTCAGGTTAGGTGCCACTGTCCTGCACGTAGCAGAAACTGAGGTGGTTTTCCAAACATTTCAGCTTGTGTGAAAGCAAAAAAGCTGGCAGGCTTTATCTGTAGTTTCTTGTGAGTCGTGTAAAGGCTGCAGCACAGGGATGTGTAATTGAGCCAGGCTTGCTGGTCCTCCCTCCAGGTCAGGCAGCACTTGAGTGAGATGAAGAGCCATGTACAGGATGGAGAGGTAGTGAGGTTACAAGCTGACCCAAGCGAGCCTGCACCCCTCAAGGTTAGGATGGTGAGACCACTGCCTGTGGAGGCACTGACCCTTAAGCATCCTGTCTCACCATCTCTAACTGCATGGAGAACTGCACATGGCTTTACTTGGGGCTGTCGTGGCTGTGTTGTCTCCTGTACCATGTGTTGGGGAAAAGCTAGCCCCCTATCCCTTCAAACATGTGTCTTGTTCCCATTGGGAACATACCACCAACTGGCTTTCACCAGGTTGTTCCCCTTGGGAGCCCTCCATCATGGCATCAGGCTGGCAAGATTTGAGGGGGATGCAGGCAGGGCATGCTGCAAGCCCTTGGGCCAGCATTACCATGTGACAATGCCCTGTTGGGTTTGGGGTTTGGGTCTCCTTGGAGGAAGGGGATACCCCAACAAAGTTGTACCAGGATCCCTTCCAAGCTGGTGAGGATTACGATTACAGAGGCTCCATAAATTGCTGGAGCTGGGCTGAGGGTATTAGCAGTGGCTGTTCCCTTTCAGGCTGACACCTCTTGCCAGTAGCAGTGCTGCCACAAGTTGGGCTCTGTCTTTCTCCTTTAATCCTGTTAACTGTGAAGTCTCCTCCCAGGCATGGGGACCTGCCAGGCACATCCTTCCCTATGGGGTGCCTCTCATCCCATGTCCCAGCTGACGCTGCCTGAGGAGCAAGCAAAATTTGGCACTGCAAAGCCAAGCCCCAGGCATCAGTATCCTCCCAGCTCTTGTGCTGAGGAGGGATGCTGGTACCTATTGCCCTTTGATGTCCTAGGGAAAGCTTCCACTTTTATTTCTTCTGTCTAAGCCCAGCTTTCTTGGTGATGTCCCTGCTAGCTCATTTCTTGAGTAATTTTTAAATTTTATTTCTGAGCGTTTTCCCCTTTTCTCAACACAGCTGAAAACCCAGCTGGAGCAAAACAAAATGCTGGTGGAGAAGGAGCAAGTGCTGCGGCAAAAGCTGACACGGGAGCTGGAGGAGGTGGGTGTGGGCAAGGAGGATACAAAAGTTTGCAAAGCCTTTTTGGGTTCCCAGCTGCTAAAGAAGCCCAAGAATTAATTTGAAGGTTCTTCCCCATCACTGTCTGCATTCCCTTACAGCAGCATGTGGCAACACTCGCCCTTCACATTGCCCCTCTCCCAGTCCCCCCATGTCTTTTGCCAGCTCTTTGCCTTGAGGGTTAAGGGCTCTAGCTGGGTTTCATGCTGCTCCTGGCGAGAAATACCATCTTCCTGGTGGAAGCTGGATCAGCAGAAGCAATGCACTGGGTTCAGTGTCCTGCTGATGGCGGCTGTACAACCTAGCTCTTTACCAAGGGCACACCCACAGGGGACTCAGGTTGTACAGAGCATGATGTGGGACGTGCCTGCCACTGTTGGCTTCTGTGCTTACTATGTGTCCCCCTCCAGGCCCAGAGCTCGGCATGCACATTGCAAGCAGAGCTGGAAAAGCTAAGACTGACTGAAAACGCAGCAGCTTCAGACACGGAGGAGGCCCAGCATCTCAAGGTGATTTGGCTGTGTCAGGACAGCAAAAGTCATGTTCAAGCAGGACTAAGGGCATGATTTATCATTTCTGAGGAGGGTGGGGCAAGGTCGGTGGTTACCCTGCAGGGAGGTGGCTGAGAGCTCCACCACGGCTGAAGGACAGCAGGCTGCAAGTCACAGCCACTGCATCCATCTTGGCCAAGATAAGTGCGATGCCCTGAGCAAACACTCTCACAGCCTGGGCTTTTCATGTACTGGGTTACTGTCCAGTTACCATGAGGTCTCAGCCCATGGCATCTCCAGATTAGATGCCAGAGTGAGCTTGTAGCTGGTCATCACCAGGGGTGATGCCTGGTCTCTCTGCTGAGGAGGGAACTGGGTGCTCCTCTGGCTTGTGGCTACTGAGGCAGCTTGATGCAGACCTGAGGTGACCTGGGATGTTTTGGAGGGGGGAAGGTCACCAGATGTAAAAGAGAGGCTCAGGCAGATGCCTTCTTTTGACTCCCATGTAGGAAAGACTTGACAAAGAAAAAAAATTAACAAAGGACCTGGGTCAGGCAGCAACCAAACTACAGGAGCTACTGAAGGTTGCCCAGGACCAACTGGCCAAAGAGAGAGAAACTGTGAAGAGATTGAAAGAACAGCTTCAGGAAACGGTACTTGTTGGTGGCCATGGCCATCCCTCCCCTTGATACCGGTGGAGGCCCCAGGGAAGTGTACATCAGGCAGTGTTTTAAAAATGGAGGCAAGAAATGATGCCAGAAATGATTTGGTTGGATTTTGGGAAGCCCTGGGACCACACGAGATTATGCTCATGGTTCTCCCTGCCCAAAAGGCAGGACTAGGCCTATTTGTGAAATGCTTTGGGGCTTGAGCTGCCATGAGAATGATGAGATACAGTTGAGTAACCCACCTCTTTTTTCCTTCTCCAGGGGAAAGAGGACAGTTCAAAGGAAGGGACTTCAGTTTGACGAGTCTGCAACCTAGACCTTACCATTTAATTTACCAAAATGCCTTACACATTCCTAAAAATAAAAATATGTGCTAAATTCACTGTAGATAAGAGATTTTACAAGCCATTAGTGACCCAAAACCTAGTTTTGAAACTTAAAATATACAAAAAACCCCAAAAAACCAGTAAACACTGCAGTTTGTAAGAAAATCTTCATACTGTTTGTACAACTCTTTGTTTCCCAGGGAGCCTCTCTGGCAATGCCAGGGCAAGCGCTGGGGCTTCACCTTCCTTGTTGCAGCAGAATCCACAAATATGTGCAAAAGGGAAGACTGTGTTTGTACATCAACTGGTGCAATTCTATATCTTTTCCTTTTTTTTTCTTTTTTTTTCTGAGTGAAAGGAGTGTGGAAGTAACACCCACCACGGAAGGATGCCGCTCTTTGATGGGTGGCTTTTGGCATGTATCCTTTTTTTTGTATTTCTGGGTGTCGATGCAATTAAAATGATGTAGCGAAAAGAGCTTGTCCTTTCTTTATTTTTCTGGGGTTATGTCTGTGTTGGTTTTTTGTGTCTTTTTTAAGTTTGCAAGCCAGGTAGGTCTTTTGGGTCACTGAAGGACTCTGCTTTGGGCAGGATCATATTCTTTATTCCCACCCTTCCTTGCTTTGTCACAAAAGCCATCCCCTCTGTTTTTGATCCACTACAAGCAGAGGAGACTGTGTGTTTTCACGCTGGCGGTACAGGGCTGGGTTCCCTGTCTGGGGGTTGGCAGAGGGATTGCCACCCTTGCCATGGAGGCAGGGGCATGGGGGCAGCCCAGGCTGCTCCCTGGCTGTGTGGTCATGCTGAGGTGGGGATGAGCATGGCGAGGTGAGCAACGTCAGCCCTATGGGGACCATTCCTCCTGGGAATCATTTTAAACCTTAGTGCTCCCCTGTAATCTGTCTCTGCGGGTGCTGTGTGATGGTGGTGCAATGGTAAATTGCATTTACACACTCAGGCTTTCTAGCTCTCTGCTCTCTCCTTGTGGCTTTCCATTTTTGTGTGTGTTTTTTTTTCTTCTTTTTTCCTCTTCGTTTTTTTTGAATTGTTCTTTCTTTTATTGTTCTTTCTGGTTTTGTTCTTTTTTTTTCCCTTGCTCTTTTTTTATTTTCAAGCTGGTTTCTTAGGAAATGGCAGAGGCCACATGACAGCTTGGTGCCTATCTCCCCACAATAAAGTTGCTGAGCCCGGTACTGACATCAGCAGGAATTTGAGAGAGAGGAGAAAAAGGCCCCCAAAGTCCTCAGTCCCTCCAGGATGTGTGAAGAGCCAAGGCTAGGAAGGAGGATGAGGGACAGACCTGCCTCTATTTTGTTCCTGGGGAAGGCCAGTGTGATACCAATCCCTATATTGCACACCAGAGGCTCCACAGGATTGGGTGGACATCCTGTCCCTCCCCTAGCTCTATGGCTTATGGGGCCATGATGGAGAAATGTGGGGCAGGAAGTGTGTGTGACTCATCTTTGACCAGGTAAGAAAAAGGGGTCCTGCTGAATTCTGGCTGAGGAAATAGCAGGATGAAAGCCACACCCTGCCCCCCAACCTGTCTCCCACCCTTGTGTATCCCCTCCCCACACCCTTCCCAACATAGAGCTGTTGCATGCAGCAAGTCTCCCCACACTGTAAGGACAAACTCGGGAAGACCTTAGCCCCATAGCCAGGATTAGGCTTCAGTTTCTCTTTCTGGGCTTTGTGGCACATGGAGAGGAATGCATGAATCAAGGACCACTGGTGACCTCAACATGTCAGCATAATCCGTCACTTGCCGCAAACCAGCATGCCCGGTTGGCTTTTAAGGTCCCCAAAAGTGAGGGAATGCCTGCATTTTTTCAGAATTGCAGAAAAACCCCACCCACCCCAAGGCTGGAGAGAGCTGTGGAACGTATCAGAATGGCAATCACCCCTAGGGGGTCACAGGCAGGAAGGGCCCCACAGCAGCAGGTGAAGTGATGCAACTCCCTAGGTTTTTCAGTTTTTTGCTTTTGCAACAACTCTTTCCTTTATTGAGAGCTCCTGTGCAAATGAGAGCAGATACCCAGGCCCATGCAAGCACTAAAAAAGACCCCAAAACAGCCAATGCAAGGAGGGCAGTCATTGTTCCAAACACCCTTTGGAGTAGGTTGCCTCTGGTGGGGCTCCAGAAGCTCACAAGAGCAGATTCAGTGTGCCTGGCACAGGGGCATATGATGCCCTTCTGGGACACACTGCTGAGTTGGCTGTTTTAGGAATAAAGAGAGGGAATGGTCTCATTAAGCAAAGATATAAAAAACAAGTCTCTCTGGGGAAAGATGTTAAGCAGATTTTTTTACCTGGAGTTGTACTGTTGGGATTTTTTTCTTCCCTCAGCACCTTGGTTGAAGGGGAAGGACATCCTGAGTGGCTAGGAGAACCCCAAGCCTTGCCCAAGACTGTGCAGGGCTGAGGACTGGCCAGTCCCCAATCTCCCTGCAGCTGGTGGGATTTTGCCATGTGCCCACCCCATTGGGCAACATGCGGAGGGTTATCTCCTTTCCTCCAGGCCACCCAAGCTTGTTACTCGTCAGCCTGTTACTCACAGCTGGTATGATCAGCAGCCCCAGCACCACAGGCAGGAACCTTTATTAATAAAAATCAAGAAATTGCCCAGGTGGAGTGACTTTGGATAGGAACACTGGATTCTTCTGCTGATTCAGCCATGCCCAGAGTTACCTTTCAGCCTGGGTACCTGGGCTTATCAAGGCTTAAGACACTCAACCTTTTGTTGGAACAGCTAAATTGCATTTACACTGCCTGCTGTTCACACTTAGGCCTGAATTATCAGTCTGAATCTTCCTTTCCCATTTTCTCCCAGGTGTAATGGACAGAAGTGGCTTTTGGGAAACCATATCCTGCATGTGGACTTCAAGATAGTTCCAGCTGCTCTACCCTTGCTGCAGCCAAGCTGCACTACATGGGCATGTCCTGCTGAACTTGTATGGCTCTGAGCTGTCTTCATCACCTGAACCTCTTCACGTTTTTCTTCATGTACCCCTGTTAGAAAGTAATTTCTCTCCTCAGCAACCAGCCAAGTTATAGAAAAAGTTCCTCATATTGTCTTGCCTCGCCTTTTCAGGTCTGGGTGATTGGGAGAAATCTTAAAAAGTCACAAGAGTAAACACCTTCCTGTGCTTTCCATCCCCTACAAAAGCAGAAGGACAACCAACTTTGAGAGGGGGTGAAATTTGGTCCACAACCTCCAGTGTGGACAAGCCTGAAGCTCTGATGGCTGAGTTACTCCCAGCCCTGGAGTGCAGGAGTACTCTTCCAGAGAGGCCAGACTGTAATTTCAGGAGTAGCTGTGAAGGTCCTAAAAGCAGCCAAAGACTTAAATCGGCCTAAACTGTGACAGCATATCTAGCCAAAGCCCAAAGTGCCACCTCAGACCTCTTATCACTTAGATCAGGGACTTGGGTTCAAAGTGCCTTAGTCCCAGAACTGAGGGCTTTCATGCTGTGGGAAACAGTCTCCTACCTTACAGGTCTGACACCCTTCCTCTATTGCAGCATCTCCCGCTCCATTTTTTAACCAGGGAACGAAATCCCAGGCAGAAGTCCACCACAACATCACCTGGGCTAGACATCCCTTCAAAGATGCCTGTAGTATGGAGGCACTAGCTATCAACTGGATCTTGGCTAGGAGCTGCCTTTGTTTGTCAGGCAGCACTGATCCCCGTGTGTCATACTTATTTCCTTATCTCAACCTGGACTTTGGACAAAGACCAGTACTGCAGACACCTAGGCAAGGAAGAGCTGTTTATGAGGACAATTACCCCCTTGGGCAAGCTCCCAGTTGACTGAAAAGAAGCTAAAAGCTCCAGCAGAAACCAAGACAGTTTGCTTTGCTCAAAATCAGAAAGCTTCACTCCAGTGGATCCCTTTTTATCAGAAAACCTTTTGCTCCCAAACCGTGTGACCCACATGGGTGCCAAGTTAGAGCAAGCAGTCAATGCCTGCTTAATGAAAGGTTTTAACCATGCAGCATGGCCAGAGAGGGCACATGCTGAGTTAGCAATGGACCATTATTTCCCCAGCCCTGCAGATACAGCAGCACAGCGCTGGCACTGCTCTGCCAAGGAGCTGCAGGGACAGTCTGTTTTCTGTCCCTGCACAGCTGGGAACAGCTTGCAGAGGAAGGGACAGCCTGTAACTGCCTGAGCTTCATGGGGCTGGCTAGAGAAAGCTCCCTCAGTCCTCACAGGGAAAGCTGCACAGGATAACTGTCACGTGGCTGGGTTTCTGCTGCTCAGACTGCAAACAGGGAGATGTTTCCCAGGAAGCTGCCCAACCCATGGACATTTGCATACGAAGCCTAGAACGCAGAGAGCAGGTGCTATTCAGGAGCCAGAGCCTGCAGCAGGCAGGCAGTCATGGTGAGAGGGGTGCAGGGACAAGGAGGGGAGCACACTGCAGAGACGAACATCCTATCCCCCCAGCTCCACCAGCTCTTCCTTCCAGCCTGTCTCTCCCCCAGTCTTGCTCCCCTGAGAGCAGCACAGGGCAGACAGTAGATGCAGAAGGCAGAGCAGCTCCCTGAGCACACAGCTCACGCAGGGCACTGGTGTGCCCAGCCACGGTGCCAGCCCTGCTGCAGGAAGGCTAATCTGGAGGCTGGAGAGGAATCAGTCACTGACCCAGGGGAGGGGAAGCCCATTTATTTAAGGCTAGTTGAATTTGGCATACACAGAACATCACAGTAACGCACTGGAGGCTAACGGTTTTGTTTTGTTGTTTTTTTTTTCTTTTTCTCTACAGACATACAAGAAAACTCTATGCAACTCCCATGTACACATTACACAAAGGAAACAGCTTTAATCAACCACTGGTGAAACATGGAAGCTTTCAAGATCTCTGTAGCTGGCACAGGAATGTTCTCTACCCCCCATACAAAAGGCATTTCAGGTCAAACTTTCTAGCAGGTGATATTTCCATGCATTTCTACAGAATTAAAGAAGCTAACAGACAAAAAGCCCAGATCAAGCCATATTAGTCAGGCTGATTCATTCTACTAAGTTAAATCAATGGTAATTATGGACAAATGGACCAAGTGACCAAAGACTGGGGCTGAAAATACCACTTTTCAAGTTGTGGTTCCTTCTCATTTTATTACCGATAACTGAAAAGCTCTGATATAAGAATCTGCATTTATAAAAGCCTCAGAAGCATCTGATCCACTAGTAGGTGTGTATTAGAGACAGTAAGGTAGTTCTAAATTAAACTATGTCAACAGAAAAAGCAATTTTTATAGAATCACTCAGGCTGAAAGAGACCTCAAGACACTTCATAACAAGGAAATTGAACCTATAGAACAAGTGAACCTTTAAATATTATTACTGCACCAGGAGTTTACAAGGGAGGGGATTAAGACTATTTCTCCAGAAAAGCGTGTCTGTTTTATCTCTAACTTCAGAATTAGGCTTTTTTAGTACAGCTCTGCAACTGCAAGCACTAAGAGTTTAACCCAGTTTGGTACCAAAAGGTTGCTTTAGCCTAAGTTTAACTACAGGTTTTAAGTTTTGTCTTAAATGGTTACAGGGGAAAAGCTTTTGAATTTGGCAATTTGGCCAGTAGCCTCAAAATGACTGACTGAATTTTGCTCGTTACAATTTAGAAAAGCAAGAACAAGAACCAGATTGTTCTCACCTCCCCCCCTTTTATGATCCACTGCTCAAATTTTTTGAGATCTTTAGTGTTAATCCATTGAGGACAGTATTGGGCTGGACAACCAATGCAAATATTAATACACCAAGATAAATCCTTAGATTTGATTTATTTAGGGTCATTTGTACATACAAGCTACATCTCCAAAATCTACTTTATTCTACAAGACAGCTTCCCTACTGTTAGTGAAACCCTTGCCTAGAATGTTTGCTTTATATAACTGATATATTAAAACATGGAATGCTTGTAGAGTTGTGGCACTGTATGACATCTACACAGGACTTCCTTCAAAAGCTACGACTAGGGAGCCTCCTAGCTTCTCAGCAATGCAAGCTCGGTTGAGGTCCTCTGGCCCATTTGCTTGACATTCATGCTTTATGCCTAAAAAAGAGGCAAAACACTCAGTAATGCAGTATGTCAACATGCTGATAATCAATTAAAGAAACATACTTGGTAGTAATATTAGAAGAAGAAATCCAGTCACTCAAACACACAAGTCCTGCCTTAGCTTAGGAAATCTTTTTTTTCCCTGATATGTCACCAGAGACATCTGGCTACACACCACATGTCAATGCAGGGACATGTAGGGAGAAATTTGTCACTAGATCAGAGCTCAGTCTGTTGGCCTTTCATCGCAGGCTCTTACAACTGAATCCCTCATGTCTTGAGCTGCCCTGGGTACAGCTGGGGAGGGGGATACATGCAAGCACATGGAGATGGCCACCTCAGCTCCTGCTGGCTCTGCAGAAGAGGGTGAAAGCATCTAGAAAGCCAGTCTAAGGAATCAACAGTGTTTTTTTCTTTTTGAAGGGTGGGGATCCCAAACCATGCCTGTCTTCAGTGGTGAAAGGCAGAATTTTTTCAGGATTTCTTTTTTTTTCAACTTCCACATGTGCAGCACACAACAGTCTCCCTGGGCACTTCCAATCCCTGGGGCACACTGTCCTGTGAAGGCGGCACTGCTGCCCAGTGATCTTGTCAGTCTTGCACACTGCAAGATTTTGGCCCAGTGCAGCACGAGGAACTTAACAGGGGACAGTGCTACCTGGCTATAAGCCAGACTGACTTAGCATGAAATTTCTGAACGCTGCAAGGTGTTTACTCCTTGGTTAATGGTGCCTGACAGGCTGAACAGAACTTCGCTTCTCCACTTGGAGATGCAATGCCTTTAGGAATGAGTAATCACAACTGCATCTCTGAATCAAGTGAATTCTTAAATACTGTTACTACAGCGCAGTAAATTTATGACATTTCAACAGACACAGGCTTGAAAGTCCTCTGCCACTGAGGCAACTCTGCACAAAATCCAGCTTTGAGTTATGAATCTAATGCTTTCTAGTATGGTACAGATGTGCTGCTCTGTACTGTGCAGCCACAGTGTCACACATTGCAAAACCTGCTCTTGCTCTGAGCACAGTTCTAGTACCTCCAAAATTTAGTCAGACAGTATAAATTTTAGCTAGACCTCATTTTAGCTCTGTCACGTGACATTTCACCTCTCACTAGTTTCTCAAAAAAACAAAATAAAACAACACCCAAGCCCCAAACCAATTAGCCAATGGTTAAGCCTTCCTGTGTAAGTATCCTAGAGGCAGGGCAGAGCTAGGAGCATTAGCTGTATTACATACCTTGAAACTTCTTTTTGATTGCATCCTTGGAGCTGGCGTAGATCATCTTACTTTTGAGAGGTGCTTGTTCTGGTGCCCTAGTGGGATATGCCAAAGAGAGTGCAATTACTGACACGGATTATTCAGCACAGCCAGCAGCAGTATCCTTCCCACTATGAACAAGTGAAATGTCTCACAGCTCAGAATACAGGCATCAGGCTGCCCGACTCACTTTAAGCCTACCATCTTGCCAGCCTGGACAATACAAACACTCAGAGACCTCACCCACAGTGCTTGGACTGCATGTTAGGAATGAGTCAGTTGGGAAGATGGCTTACCACAAGAAAAACATCAGCTCTTCTTTTTTGGATTCCTTGGTCTCGAAGCTTGCATCATACAAGGCATAACGGCAATCCTTCTCAGGAAGCATCTGCACAAAGTGCTTGAAAGGGTCGGTAACTGTCACACCGACATCTCCCACCAGAATCTCTTTGCCTTCTTCCACAATAATGCACTTTTTGTCTGGACTGAGGCAGAAGATGACAGCCTTCTTCCTCTTCTTAATTTCCTCAGGTGTAGAGCACTTCCGCACTTTCATGTCATAAAAAATACGGCATACCTCATCGGCAACTTGTACTCCAGATGCCTGCAAAGACATGAGCAAAGACCGTTAGGGCTACCACGGCAAATTTTTGCAACTCCATTACTGCACTGCCTTAAACACAAGGCTAGAAGACAATAGATACTAACAATAGTCACTAGTGGCCCAAGAGTTTCCTCAGAAAAGGCTGCAGACCTTCTTTTCCAAAGCCAAGTAAAGAATCTGGAGTCTGCTGCTGACCACAGCCAGCTGCCAAACGAAAACTATTCCAAAGAAGGCACAATCCTACTTACATTAGAACATTGTTTTGGGGGAGTTTTACACACATGTCCACTCCTTGTTCTCCAAGATTACAGAAGCTTAATTTTGTTACCCATTTCAGGCTGGCTAGACAATCAAGCCCACAAGGATCTGCTATTCAAAATTTCCTAGCCATTTCTAGCATGCTTGCTAGCAGCTTTAGGAACAGAGGTAAAACTGGCCAAATTCCACACGTGTCATGTGGACTTAGTTTAGAGATCAAGAGAGATGTAGTGGGGTACTGGGACTGCAGTGGTACAGTTTTTAGCTGAACAAACCAACTTTCAGAAGTTGCTCTGAATTCAGGATTTTAAAGGGAGAAACTGCAAGCTCCTCCATCAGTTTTTAAAGCCAGCTGCCTGCCTTCTCAACTTCCCCCCCCTTGAAGTCTGATGGGAAATTGTAGTTAGTGGTATGGTATCCCCTGTGTTTGCTGTAATAGGAGGTGCACATGCAGCATTATCAATCTAATGTTAAAGGCAGCTGCACAAAATAAAGAGGACAAGACCTAGCAAGAACGACAACAGGATGAGCTGCATTTTCAGCCTGCTCCTTTTTTGGGAATAAGACAGGAAAAAATTGTGGCAGGGTAGAAGCATTTGCATCTGAGTGTTGTTCTCAGAGTACAGCAAAGCTGGAGAGCTTAAAAGAAGCTGTGCAATAGCAAATACTGCAAGTATGGGAAGCTAGCTGATGCTGATGGAAGGACGTCATGGCCAGAGCAGTAAAGACCAAACTGAAGGCTGTCCGATACTCAACAATCTGTTCAAAATGTTGTATGCAGTGTGAACAGTGAGATTCCTTTAAAATACTGCTTCCTCCCTCACTGGTCTTTGGTCTTCAAATTCAAATGACGTTATCCTCAGATATGACAATTCATATCTCAGATGGAAAATTGCCTTCCTCCCTCTCTGTAAACTGCCACACGTCACTGCTATGAGCACCGTCAGCAGTACTAACAGTCAGGTACAGCACCATCTGAGATCCACCAACTGAAAAAGGCTAAAGGTTGTTGTTCATTTTGTTTTTCCTTACCTTCAGGCCCAAAATGTAAGCTCAACAGATTTATTTTGTGTCTTAGAGAAACAACAGAGTTCAGCTGCAAAACCAAAGAGATAGAGGTGCAGGGGAACTGCTCAGTGCTAGCTTTCATACAGGCTGTCCTTAAAAGATGGTTATAGATTGGACAATGACTTAATGTGTGTGGTTTTTTTTAAGCCTTGACCAATGACTACCATGGAGGACCTCAGATGAGCCCAGATTCTCCTCTTTCTACCAACATGTCTCCTTCTGTAACTTTGAGTGGCTGGCATAGCATTGGTAACCCAGTGAGGAGAGGTGGCACAGCTAGCAGAATCTATTACCATGGAGTTTGGTATCTACATCTCCCAACTGCTGGTCACAGAAAACCTCACCCAGCAGCGTATCTGAGAGAGAAGCTTTTCTGTAGTATGAGAACAGTGCTCTTTTGAGGTTTACCCAAATACAAGGGGACATCCCTCAGGATTTATAATGCATGGCCTGTCTACTAGGGGTAACCTATCCAGAATTCCTTGCACTTACTTTGGGACAGGAGAACAGCAAGTCACTCACTGCGCCTCAGCTCCCTGGCAGGCAGCCATCCTTTTGCATATCACCAATAAGGCGAGGAAAGTAAGCAGAGAAAGCCTATTCCAGGATAAACTTGAGCAAAAGTACAAACATCAACTCAAAGTGACTCATTCCTATGTCACCTCAATCATATAGAGAGACTGCACTTTGTCAGAGTGTGACTGGGAGGTAATGAAGCATGAAGGTCTTTCCCTTCCTTGTCCCTGTGTTTGGTGTAGGCAAGAGCCTCTTTGGGAAGACTCTAATTAATACAAAGTTGCCTTAATAAAGCAAAGAGTGCAGCAACTAGAGCTATTGTATCATTCACTAGGGACCAATCCACAGGGAACTTGAAAACCATTTTCCTCCCTGAAGTTTGCAATGGCACCTCAGTAGCTGACAACAGGTGTTAAGACCTGACTTTCAGTCATAGAAAATGCACAGAAAGCCTGAACTAGCATGGGAACAAGGCAATTAATCACTTAACAGCCCTGTCACTTACCTCCACCTTTGTCCATTCTTGATCTTTGCTCCAACATCACAATAACTAATTCCCCTGCACCAATTCATGTTAACTTTGAAAGAAAAGGTTAATGCTCAGCAGAGAGCAAGAAGCAACAGCAATAGAGCTGCAGGTTGATGCAAAGTGTCCAGTCAAGCACATATGCTTGTACTACTACACAGCCAGAAACATGTCTCCAAGCAGGGAGACAAGTTATTACCTTAAAAAGAAACTGAGCGCTGCTGGCCAGTCAGTTCAGATTCCAAAAATGTTGAGTATTTAGCCTGGAAACTCAGAATTCAGTGTTAAATTGCAGTTTATAACTGGGACAGACCAGAAGCTGAAGGGGCAATAGTGAGAACTGGATCTATTAGCTTTTCAAAGCAAAAGGCTGTTAGTAGCTGGTGCTACTATTTTTTTGCAGCTGCTGTACAACCCCTGGATTCATCACACAGGCTGACATTAGCAGCCATTATGTTGCTAGGGACAATGCAGATTTGTTCCATCTCAGAAAAGCCTATAGCTGTGTCACAGCAGTAGTGTGTCACCCATAAATTCCCAGTGTAATGAACTAATTACTTCCAAAAAGAGGATCTACTATTGCAACTGTAGGACTCCCTCTTCAACTCTGGGCTTGTACCAGCCTCGGCTGGCTTCACAAACATACTTAAAAAGTAAAAAACCCCAAACCCTAGACAGCTTCTGCTGTAAGGCGGTTGAAACCACTCTGCATAGAACATCAACAGGATGACTGTTAAGAGCACTGGAACGAGAAATGCTATATTTTAAGTATATGTCCTCAATAAACATTTTAACCTCATCTCTGGTGTCTTGTCCAGAAGAAGAGCGGGTGAGAAGCCTCCTCCCCACCAGTAACGACAGAGTAAACATTTATTTGTTGGTCTGGATTTTCTCTCTTTGGCCAGATACCACTCTGCTTAGAGGATGCAATACAGCACATTCATTATTATTTTGTGCATTCTGGCTTGAACACTGCAGAGCTACAGTAGTTAGTCTGGTTCTGTTCCTTTTCCAGTATAAAAGCAGTTCCAGCTCTGGACTGGTACTTGTGAGATACATAACCATGAATCAGCTGGTGATATTTTGTTGTAGGGGACTGAACCTTAACTGCAGGGCCTTTTAACCTCACTGAAATAAGGTAGCAGCAAGCAGGCAAGTCACGTAATTACCAGATGGGAAAATGATGCCAGTACAGCATATTGAGGGAGATAGATATTCAGGCAAGAGCAGACAGAGTGAGTTTCTCTGAGGAAATGAGCAAAAATGAGTTCTCCCCAGCACCTCTGTGCAACTATTGCAAACATGGTGTGTCTTGCGGGCTGAGCTCTCCATATATCATTCCAGGGCAGTTATATGAGTATCCACATTGTACTTTCATATGGACTGCTGTATGCACATGACGTAATGATTGCATTAAATGCCTTGTCAGCATGCGCTAGAGTAACACAGTGGCTCTTATTCCCTACACAAAGCCACTGTTCCTGCTTTAAGTGCAAGGCACTGCAGAAGTCTTGCAAGAGTAGAATGCCCTCCTTACACAGGGCAGCCCAAAGAGTGAGCCTTCTGTCTAGCATGCTTCCTACTGCAAGAGCCATATGCAGCTGCCCTCACTAAGAGCTTCCAACACTTTGCCTCCATTGCCAAGTACCTGAACTGAAATTTAATCTTAACTGGGGAAGACCAAAGAACAATCCAAAGCTTTCTCAGGAAAATCCCCACATACAGAAAGCTGTTTCAGGAGTGAGATACATGCCAGACACCTTATAAACTGGATTTGTAGCAAGCCTGCATGGAAACACAACTTTGACACACTGAAATTTGCCTTCTCTTTTGTTAGGAAATCCTGTGCACTCCAGTATTTTCCTTGAATATTTAAAATATTTTACCTAAGGAGAGTCTTTGTTTCCTCCTCAACTGTGAGACAGCCAAGAAGACTTTAAACTAATGACTTAGTTTGCCTCAAGACAAGTTTGAAGGATGAGATTTGGTTTTAAGTCTTGACCATTTTACACTGTTGGGTTTCTCTCCTGTGATTAGAATCCAAGAGCTCTCCATAGTGGTGCCTGTGCATGCATTATCTACAGAGACATTTAAAGAACATTGTTTTGTCTGGAAACCACACACACACATTGTATACACCAGGGTGATACTACTCACAGGTACTCAAGTGGAAACTGGTGTTTCTTGGAAAAGCATCATCAATTTTTCCAGAATTTGACACCAAGACCTTTATTAAAGTATGTCTTGTTTAATTGCAAGGGCAGATTTGAGGACACTATGCTCCCATGTTTGCTAGTCACATTATTGTATGTATTTGGTTCTTAGTTTCTTCAGCAAACACTGCTTCCCCTATGCTTGGCATATTATCCTTCCTATCTACCTTCGAAATTCTCTGCCACTGCCAGAACTGCTTGTGTAACCATGTGGCATTTCCATAAGACTCAGTCATGTGTCATAGTACATCTCTGCAACAAATACTCTTTCAATTTAAACTACTACCACCCAACTGGTCTAGGACAGCACCCTTCACAAAGCTGTCCCTTACACTGCCACACAACATAATGCCCTGGGACATCGTCAGCATGGAGACCTTGAAGGGCAAATTAAGCTAACGTAGTTGTGGGAGCACCCAGCAGAAAGGGAAGGTCACAGCCTGGCTGCACTAACAGGCTGGAAGACAATTTTGCCAAATCAGGCTCTGAAAAGGGTGCCACGTAAGGCCAACAAGCCAACTGAAAATGTAGGTGGTCAAAACCACGGATTTGAAATACTGCTTTGCTTTTGTTATTTGAGCACTCAAGAAAACACATCGGATACTACCACCCCCACTGTACTGAGTAGGAAAGGTGCAACGACTTTAACTTGATCCCAAAGATCAGCAAAGATCAGTGTTGGAACACCAGTGACTTCCTGACTTCTTGCAAGGCCCACATGCCCTGCTATCTACAGCCGGACAGATAGACACCTCTGTTTACAGGGGACAGCCTGAAAGTCCAAAGCTTCAATTCAGATGTGAAGCATGATGGGAAACATAACTAACTGCCTTTTACTGCTGTTGTGTAACAGGCTATATTTGCACACCATAAACCAGCAAGAACTACAGAGTTATTTGCATATCACTTGTAGACAGATCTTGCCAGCTAGACTCAAGTTTTTTATTTAGCATTATTTGGTCTCTTTTGGCAGGAGGAGGGGTGGAATCAGAACTCTATTCAGCTTTTCTTCCCCCCCCCCCCCCCCCGACAACAAGAACAGTGAACGACAAGGAGAGATGAGAAAGAAAGAAATTATTTAAAAAATAAGAAAAAACTATCCCTTGAATTCCTGGAGGTCATTTCCTCAGCTTTCAGCCAAAGAGGAAATTACCTCCTTCTCTGAGCTACCATGAAGTTCACTCCCAGTTTAATTATCAAGGTAGGCAGAAAAAGCAATCCCCACAAAAGGCAATCCCAGCAATACTGCTGAAAAACAGCCAGTAGCAGGGTAGAAGTTTTGAGTAGCATCCATTCCTCTGTTGAAACGCAAGGTTTTAAGGTAATGCAGGTGTAAGTTGGTATGCAACAGGACTCTTGCAGAAAATTAAAGCTTCTTAGAACATATTCAGCACAGAAATCAGCTATAATGAGCCCCAAAATTTTCATACTCCAGGCACCTACAGCAACCTAAAACTTAAAAGTTACCCTCAAAACCAGGCTTTGAAGGCCTGCTTTGGGCACCACAGATACTTGTAAATGAGGGACCCTTCCAGAACACTGCCTGAATGCTGAACAGCCAGGCAAGCGAAAGCTCCGAACAGCTTCACACAAGTCCTGGCTGCCTGCAGGCTCTCCTACATGGGATCGCTTAGGTCAGCCCTTGCACCCAGCAGGAGCCCCTTGACAGCAATTCTGGCAAGGCAAGTAGGAACATGCCAGACACCCACACTACCAATTGTCATGAGGCTGTCATCTTGTACATGAGGCATATGTACCTTGTAATTACACAGATTTGGGAATAGTATTAACTAACAACCAAGAAAAATAATTTGCACGGTCCTCCAAAGACCATGGACTCATTTAATCCAATAGCAAAGAAACTGAACCTTGTGGCAAGACACAAAAGCTGAAAATCCAATGCTCTTTTTATACTAAATGATGCCCTCCTGCTGACATTACTGTATTTTGCCAGAAGGCCTACAATGCCCATAAGCAAGTTCATTTCCAGCATCTCAAAAAAACCAACCAAGACCCTGTTGCAAAAAGATCACTGTGAGAAATACTAGTTTTGACTGACTGGGGAATTCTCTACTTCCAAAGCAAGATGAAGCCTGACACACCAAGTAGTCAGACTAAACTCAGTTTGCATACTGCAGAGGTGGTAGCTGGCTTGCTGAGACAAGCCTGTTTTAAACAAGAGCTGCAAGTCTCGTCAGATTTTTTAACAACTTCAGCTGCAACTCCCATCAGCTCTGCTCTACGTTGCAGACCAGTCACAGATGCTCCAATTTGGGTGATAGAGGAAGCAGGGAGATTACTAGTACATCCTGTCTGCCAGCCCTGTATGGACTAAAAGTTCATTTACTGGATATACCACACATTCAAACTAATGAGAAATGCCATGAGAAGGCCTCAATATGTAACACCTCTAATAAAGACAAAAAACCCAGAGAAGTGTGTCAAAACACAAAAGTGTGTGTTGCTGGACTCAAGCAAAAACAGGACAGGAATTAAAATTGCATGAGCTAGTAATTCAGACGAATTTGCCAGTCACAGCTCCCACAGTTAAACAGGGATGCAAACTTTGAGCACAGGCAAAGCAAACCGAGAGGGAGCCACCAGGAAGTCGAAAAGGCATTTGGTCTATTCCGCTCCATTTATGCAAGGAGTTCCTTGGCACTTTTGGTTTTTTGAAAGCCTGGAAACACAGGAAAGTCAGTGTGTATGCTTGACACGTTTCTATGTTTGCAGCGTAATGTCTTAGTTAAAGTGTTTCCAGCACTGTGCGGAGGAGCAAAACAAAAAAAAAAAACAACAAAAAACCCAAGTCCTTGCAGCAACTATCTTAAAATTTAAGCTTCCTCGAGAGGCCGCTACGAAACTCTGTTACGATCAGCGCTTCCCTCCGCGGGTTCCGCTTCCCCCCTTTTGTCCGCTACCAGCGCTGCCGGCTCCAGCCGGGGCCGGCGAGCAGGATCCCAGCTGGCCCTGGGAGGGTCCGTGCTCGTCTCGGCTTCCTGTGGAGCCGACGCCGTTTTCTAGGCCAGGCCCGAGCCCTTCGGCCGTGGGAAGATGGCTCCCGCCGGGACCGCGCCGGGGCGGCTGCGGCGGCGGCCGCGCTTCCTCCCGAGCAGGGCAGCCCCCGGCCCCGGGGAAAGTGGGCCTCCCACCCGCGGTGCCTTTCTACCAGGTTGCGATCCCCTCCCACGCAGCCTCTCGCGCGGAGGGGCGGGGGCGACGATGCCCCTCTCCCCACCCCGGCCGCGCCCTGCGGCGCGGGGAGGGGCCGCGCATCGCCCCCTCACGGGCTCTTCCCGCCTCGCCCGCCCCCCCCCCGTCACAGGGTGGAATGGACGCGCCCGCCCCAGTGCCTGTGTGCAGCACGGAACGTACCACCACCTCAAGGAGAGGTGAGGAAAAGGAGGGAGGACAGTTCCATCGCCTCAACGGGGGGAGAGTAACCTTCCGCCGCCTCATGGTGGGATGGGGGGGGGGGGGGCGGCTAGGGGGAAGGGAGGAGAACGGATTCGCCGCCTCAGGTTCAAAGGCGAACGGGAAGGATTGGGGGAGGCTGAGGGGGGGGAAAAAGGAGAAGAAGAGGGGGGCGAGATACCGCCGTGCCGCCGTGCCCAGTGGCGGCGCCAGCCAGGATGCGGCGGGCGGTACCGCCGCCCCCCTCCCCACTTTCCCTCAAGGATGAAGGCGGGAGAGGGAGAAGCCTAACGCCCCCCTGGCGTCGCCCGGATCCCTACCATGGCGTCGGCTGGGCGCGGCGGGCGGGTGGGCGGCGGAGCGCGGTGCGGCGGCGGCGGCTCCTCTCGGGTGTCTGGGCGCGGCGCGGACTCCGGCGGCAGAAAGGGAAGCGGCGAGGGCGCGAGCCGGGCGGAAGCGCTGCCGACGTCACGGCCGCTGTGCCCGGAGGAGGAGGAAGCGGTTGCTATGGCGGGAGCCCCGCGTGGCGACGCCCTGGCCCCTCGCGCACGCGCGGGCGGGGAGGGGGCGCCCGCAGCCCATACACACGGCCCCCTCCTGCCACCCGGCAGAACTGCCCAATCACAGGGGAGCTGCCGGCTGATTGACGCTTCGGCCGACCAATGGCGGCGCCCTCTTAAAGAGGTGAGGCGGGGCTACCTGCCCCAAGGTGTGCGGCGCGGCGGGGAAGGTGCCGAGGGGAGAGTGGGGGCTGAGGGAGTCGTGGGAAAGGATGGGGGGCGGCTGTCAGCGGGGCGTAAGGAGGATTTGGGCTGCTGAAAGCGGGGCTGAAAGGGACTGAGATGGGCGTGAGGGGTCGGGAGGCGTCCATGGGATGGCCGTGGGGCAGGCGGGAAGCCCGCGGGGCTAGGCGGCCACAGCAGAAACGGCCAAAGCCGAGCGGGCGGAAGAGCCGGCGAGGCGGAAGTGTGGGACTTTCCTTTCTCTTTTTTTTTTTTTTTTCCTTCGAGGGTTTTTCACTACCTACTTTGGTGCGATCTCAGTTAGGCACTCCTGATTGGCTCGCGCTGCTGCAGCAGGAGCCTTGCGCTTCCCGCCGGCACCCGCGAATCCCGGATCCCGGCGTCGGCTTCATCCAGATGGCCGAAACAACCAGCTTTGTCCTCGGGACAAAGCTGATCCTGAGAAAACGCTGCTACGGAGACCGGGGCGCTCGGAAAAGCTGCTGTTCCGTGTTCATGGCAGTCCTGCTCACTCTGACCGCGACGAAAATACTCATTCCTTAATGTTTCCAGGCAGTGAAGCTTAGGCTGCTCATAAACAGAGTATACAGGCACCTACTGATGTTACAAAATATATAGAAAGTTAGGTTTTATTACTGAATCCTGACTACAGTGATGTTCTCGGCTTGAATCGATAAGCAAAAACCCCCAGCATCAAGCTTATTTGTTAAGTCTGTGCCTACTTGTATGCAGAAAACAAAACCAAGACTCAATGGCATGTTTTCAGGGCTCGGGTATGAGGCAACTAGCATGAAGCTTTAATTCTAAAGGTGTGAGCCATGCTTACACACCTTACAATTTTCATCCATATTGCTGTTCTAGTTAAAGGGGTTTGATTTTTTTTTTCCCCTCCTTGCAGCCTACCCTAGTAAATGCCCTTTGTAGATGCTGTTAAGCCTGTTCACATTAGATAGAAGTTGCTGAAAGACCCCATACTGAAGATTCATGTATTGAAAAAGCAGTCCTATTGCATTAGTGCATCTTGTGTTGGGTGACTTAGTCTGACCAGGGATTCCTTTTGTAAGAGAATTTGCAGCAGATTGGTGAAACTAGCAAAGACTTTGGACTTGAATTGGACTGAGGGGGTAGTTCTTCTTTAGCGTCTTTTCTGATATTTTTAATCCTGGAATGCTTACATTTGAAACCACATGTTGACTTACTTTGGAAGTATTGGCAAGAATTGAGCGGGGACATGTTTGATTTTTTCTTTTGAGATAAGTCAGATATAATGCCTGTGTAATAGGTAGAGCTTCAGTCCTAAGAGTATGTTTCTCTGGACAACTTGTGGTCCTGCTTCCTTGCTCTGACTGTCCTGGTGGGGAGAGGAAATCAAGGCAGGCTCTGTTTGGCGGTGGGGATCAGTGCCATATGGCAGTGCCATGGCTGACCTCCATCTCCAGTGGCATGTAGCAGAGACCTGGGGCAGCTGTGCTTTTTAGTCTTAATTGATGTAATTTCTCTGTTACTGTTCCAAGCTTGCTCTTCATAGATGAGTTTCGCTATGACAGAGGGTTACAGAAGTGAGACATCCTGGGGAGGAGGGGAAGAGATGATGTAAAGTCATGAGAACAGGGCTGGGACTGTTTCATGTTGTATACTTATAAGGGAAAATGAGTTGGAACTGGCCCGTTGGCTCACTCTGTTTCAAGAGGTCTTTTTGGAAACCCTGCAGTGGGTTGAGAAGGTATATAACTGGTTAAAGAAACTTCAGTGAGGACAGGAACTCCTTCACCAGCAGAGTAAGAGAAATCTCTCTCACTTTTCCTGTCTCATGAGAAAAGCGCTTGCTCTGGGAAGGGCACTCACCAAGAACCATGATGGCTTTTTGAATGATTGCATTCCCCAAAAGACAAAATAGCATATAGCCTAGTGAGGCATAAACACAGTGGCTGTGGTGCTTTGCGGAAGCTCGAGGCAGGAGCTGTACACCAAGATACACAGACAAGTTTGTGGTTATGGTGGTACCAGCCTGCCTTGGCATAGGCTTCACAGACTCCTCGTGCTGTAGCAGCACTGGCACTGGGAGCTCCAGCCCTGCACCGAGAGCTGCCTGCTTGGGATTAGCAGTATGTATGTCGTGGTTTGGGAACCACTGCTGCATGTAAATCCTGTGCTGCTGTTTGCATAGGGGAAAGGGAGTCTGGTTTTCCAGCCCTGTGCTGCTCCCTCATTTGACAGACCTCTCCTCACATGTCTGTGACCTTAAGCATCACCCCTGTTTGCGGCCCTGCAGTTCCCTCAGTGAGGGCTTGCAACAGGGTCCTCTCACGGCTGCTGCATAGCTGTTGTCTTGGTGCCTGAAATGAGGGGAAGCTTCCTGTTTTGGGAAGGGCAGGAGGAAATTTTGATTCTATTTACAAGGTCCCTTTCCATCATCCCACCCTTTTGATGGGATAGGGACCTGAGCAGAGGTGAGGAAGTTGTGCCTTGTGGCTTATTGCCACACTGACAGTAACCCTCCCACTGCTTACTGTGTGCTGCACACCCGTGTTATGGCCAGCTGTTATGGTGTATGAGTGAGCAAGGCTAAAGGCTTCCTGCAGTGAGACTTACCCCTTTGTCCTCACCTTTCAGTGCACTACAAGGTTGTTATAAAGACAGACATGAATACTGTGAATTGCTACAGCATTGTGGAGAGGAAGGGGTTCTTTACTAGCTCTTCTGCCTTTCAACACTGAACAAGCTTTGTCCTTTTTTCCTAGTGTTAGTGCTATAAATAAGCTAGGCTGAAAGCTCAAGCTGTATGTTTGGATGAACCAATCTTGAAAGATGAATTCTCCTCCCTTTTTTAAGGTAAATGGTATTTGCAATTAGCCTGAAACTTCCCCCTCCCCACCCCAAAAAAAATCCATCCCCTAGCCGTAGGGGACCCTGAGAAATTTCAGCAATCCTGTAGCTGGTGGTGACTGCTTTGGCTCCAGGCAGAAACACGGGTGTGAAAGTGCAGTTCACAAGTGTCTGTCCAGTGAATGATCGCTTCAAAATCCAGCGTGGTCAATATAAAAAGTCACCCATAGACTCCATTTTTGTATGAGGCCCTGCATCAACAGAAACCCCAGATCAATACATCTGCCTCACTGACTAGCATTTGCTAGAATCACATTTGAGAGGGTGACTACTTGCTTACTTTATATGCCTCAGCTATTTGAACTCCCCCTCCTGTCCTCCAAGCTACTGACTCATTTCCTCCTCTAAAACCTTCCTTTTTTAGCCTTTCGCTCTGAAGTATTTGGTGGCTGTTTTGAGCTGCGTGCTCCATACCTTACTTAGGCAAACTCCTACATGACAGCCCTGCAAGCCTTGCTTTTGTACCATGGAAATCGTTTGTTTTTCCCTAATAGTTCTAAGGGGCAGTCTTAGCTACTGACTGTGTTCTTTGGCAAATTGCTTCTTTGCTGTTTGAAATCAGGGAGGCAGACAATCGGCAAAGCAGCTGGTGAGCTGAGGCTGCCGCTACTTATGCTAATTACTGTTGTCTCCCTCTTAAGCCCCTCCCCCCCCCCCCCCCCCCCCCCCCCCGCTTTCCCCATCGGGCTGCATCCACCTGCTGTTTTTTAAACATTTCTACCCTGATCTTGCAGTTCGAGCAGGGATCACAGAGACTTCTCTTAGGCTGGACAACCACCGCATGACTGCAAAGCACCCAGATGGCAGGATCAGGCCCTGACTCTAGGTGCTGTCTCATGCAGCAAAGGAAACAGGTGGTGTCCCCCTGTGTGAGGCCTGGCATGGTGGTAGCCCAGAGCTTTGGTCATGGCTGATTGATGGTACTGTAACCACACTAGCTGTGTGTGCTTGAAATGTAGTCCCTTTTTCACATGACTTATGGAATATTGGTTCTATACTTCTGGCGTCACAAGGATCAGCAAAGATAATTTTAGACAGGAATGGAAAGTTTCTGTAAACCTTACATTCGTAGCTATTTCAATGGCAGAAACAAAGCCACAAGGAGCCTTATCGCTGTGCATTGCTAAAACATTCAGTTTAGTAGGTGCATTGGAGTACATATTTAAAGGGAAATTTTGGGAGAGAAGAAGAACCTAAAGGTGATTTCCAGAAAGTGCTGTGATGCTCCATTCCTTTTCTAAGGAGGCAGTGAGGTGCAGCAGACAGCATGCAGGAACTGAGAGCCCAGTGTCTGGTCCAGTGCTCTGTCCTAGCCCATGGAGTGAAACTGGGCAAGCTGCTTTTCCCCTTTACAATAGATATCTGGTTTTGAAGCGTTAACTTTGTTCCTGCCTTTTCTATATTGCAATTTGAGATTTAGTGCAGATCAGAGCTAGGTGTTGTTTATAAATACTTGCTATTTTTACAGTAATGAAAAGGCTGTCCTAAATTGCTACAGATGAATGCCAGAACTCATATTCCTTTTAATTTGCTGTCAACTTCCACAATTGCTGCAGGTTGCAATCCTTTTAATTTCCATATGGTAAAAACTGCAGGCTATGAACAACTGGACCAAAATGTGACCCTGCTTGCTGCTGGGTTAATTTTCATCAGAAAGCAGCTCTCATCAGAACCTTTCTGGATTGAGTGTGATGGGGAAGGTAGCCCAATGCTTCATCATCCCTGGGGCATTTTTTCCACTAGAAGAACAAAGGAGGAAATAGCACAAGAAGGCAGCTCAGGAATGGAACAGCTCTATGTTAATTTAAGTATGCAAGAATGTCATCAAGCTATTCGCCTACCTGACTTATCTATTTATTTATCTTTTTTTTTTCCCTTTGATTTTGTTGCCACTAAAGGGCCTGTCTGAAATACTTTGTATGGTGAGAATGAAATGCATCCTGCCCCAGAATCAGCTTAAGGACTCGTTGCTGCTCAACTCTCCCCTAAATTGTCAAAACAGGCAATGTGCAAAACTTAAAATTATATGTTTTCCCTGCATACATGTGAACTGGATCTTAAACCCTGTCAGTCTGAGAAGGGAGGCTCATGTTGAGCACAGAGGCCTTGAACTTGTCTTAACCAGTGGGTAAAGCTTTAGGCAGCATCTCTGGCTGCATTACCTAAAAGCTTTGCAGCATTCACTGTGATTATGCTCCTGAGCTTTTGCTGTGAGACAGGGCTGCAGCCCCTTTTATAGATGAGGAGGGCTGAGCTGAGAGAGGCTGCACAACTCTCCCAGCCTCGGGCAGGAAATCTGTGGTAAGTCCAATGAAGCCTTTGCTACCCTTACAGGGTAACACCCTAACCTTCAGGCCATCTCTTTTCTGCACTTGTAAGATGATAATGCTGCTACAGCAAATATGCAATGGCTGCAGAAATTTCTAGGGGAATAAGCATTTTTGGCTTATATGGGCTTTGTTCCAGGTGAGGAGGTGTTTGCTGATGCCATTAGCAATTGCTATCTGCAATGCTATTAATAATTATTTTATTTCCTGACTAAATTAACCCCTATTCCTCTCACACTGTGACCTAGACAGAAGGTTGTTGTAGCAGTTTGATTTTCTTAGACAGAGTTTGCACTTAGCTGCATCAGAATAACAAAGAAACCTTTTGAACGTATGTTGCTCCTGCAAGATGGCAGTTCTGGCTTGGGAACTGCAGGCCTGTTTGTGTTTGTCAGGACTGCGGCCACTTACTGAACCTGTCTAGGTTTGGCACTGTGGAATGGGGGAAAGTTGGGCTCTTGTTACTGGGGTGGTTAAAATTGGGACTTCATTACAAGGAGGGCTTCTGAGGGTAAGATTAGGTGGCATGTGAATTAGCCCTATCCCATGTGTCACCAAACATGAAAGGTACAGGCACAGACTGGAAAATCCCCACCCTAATCTGCTTACTGTCTAACCATAAGAAACACATGGGGTAATGTAAAAGGAAGCAATGAGACCATGATTAGGATGTTCATCAACAGAAGCCTTATAGCTGTGGAGGATTTGCTAGAGGATAGCGAAGGCCCATCAAAACTGTCAGAAGATAATGAAGTAGCACTGAATGTGATTTCTGGGAATACAGTGGTGTGTGAGGGGAGTGCTACGAGAATTTAGGGTGGTTACTGCAGGCCTGAGTTGCAGAGGCAGGTATAGAGAGGTAAGCACTTGTTTCCAAAGCACACAGCCCTGGCCATTGTGATGCTGGAAGAAGCCGCAGCACAGCCAATGCCCGTGGAGCACAACTGGGGCAGGCTGCAGGACAAATCTGCCCACAGCCTGGGATTGGGTGGGTCTAAGCTGGATGTGCCAGCAGTGCACAGCCAGGGATTGGGTGGGTCTAAGCTGGATATGCCAGGTAGGTACAAGGGAGACCAAGCATACTAGGTTTGTTTGCCTTCCAATATATCAGGTAGTCTAAAAAAGGGCATTGCTTTCCTGATGAATCTGCCTCACACATAAATGGACAACACTCCTTGCCACTTCTGCCACTTGGACTGTGCAAGGTGAGGTGTAGGAGTAGAAGGACATTGCAGAGACAAACTGGAAAAGAAGAGGGTCTCACTGTGTTTCCTGCAAGTGTGCAGGCAGACAGCACACAGGTATGGATGGGAGCCTCTGACAGCATCCCTGACCCCTCTCCTGTCTCTATTGTGGGTGCCATCATCCTGCAAGATGTGGTCTTTGTGCATAGATCATGAATGGAGTCAAGTGGCTTGATAGCTATAGCTCTGCCACCTGGGCTGACAACTGGGCCATGGTGAGCTATGTGTACGTGCTTTGGTTGGTCTTATCCAGGGACGTGGCTATGGGGAAGTCTCCACTGAAAAACTGGGTAGTGTGAGTGGAACATTCCTTTCCCACCCCCCTCTTTAGACCTGTTCTCTGTGTCTGAATCTGTATTGGTGGCCTGTGCTTGGCATGCTGGCTTTTTTCTGGCATGCTGAGTGGAGAAAGGCTGGCTGGTGTGGTAGGATGAACCAGTTTGGTGAGCCTGTGTATTTCCAGTCTTCAGCAACCACTGATCTCTTTCTGAGCATTTGCATTGCTTGAGTGGCCCAGCTCAGTTCTCCTGATGGGTTGTCACCCAACACGCTGTATGTGGATGCTGGCAAGAAGCATGACTGCAGCTGCATTTCTAAAGGAGGCCAGGAAGCACAGGTTGCCAGTCAGAATATGCTGAGTTGGAAGGGACCCACAGGGATCATCAAGTCCAATCCTTTGCCCTGCACAGGACCATTCCCAAGAGTCACACCATGTGCCTGAGAGTATTGTCCAAACACTTCTTGAACTCTGTCAGGCTTGGTGCTGTGACCACTTCCCTGGGGAGCCTGTTCCAGCACCCAACCACCCTCTGGGTGAAGACTTTTTTCTGATATCCAACCTAAACCTCCCCTGACATAAATTCAGGCCATTCCCTTGGGTCCTGTCACTGGTCACCACAGAGAAGAGATCAGTGCCTGCCCTTCCTTTTCTCCTCATGAGGAAGTTGTAACTGCAATGAGGTCTCCCCTCAGTCTCCTCCAGGCTGAACAGACCAAGTGACCTCAGCCGCTCTTCATACAGCTTCCTCTCAAGGCCCTTCACCATCTTCGTTGCCCTCCTTTGGACTCTCTCTAATAATATCTTTCTTATATTGCAGTGACCAAAACTGCACACAACTCCTGGACAGTGCTTCCCCTGTCAGATTGCCCATCACAGAAGTCTTACTCCCAAGATACAATGCTTTGCTGTTGCTTGTGCTCAAAAAGGTGCTTCTGACCTTCACTCCAGCTCCAGGGGCCTCAGCTGTGGGCAGGCAGTTCATTTACCCTCCTCTCCTGGATCCCAACTGACTCAGTCCCAGATTCAGCCTCACAATGGCTCAGGGTGGAAGTGGCCCTGCAGCTGTGAGATGCCCCGCTGGGGAGGCCAGGCCCTGGGGTAGAGCAAGCCTGCCGTTGCCCTCTCCTTGCAGTTTGAGGACATGCCCATCGAACGCAGGTGGAGGAGGGAGCAGAGGGCTGTTGTCCCCTGCCAGACCAGCTGCCTGCTGGTGACTGAAGACACGGCTCCATCTGGTGGTGTGAAAGGAATTTGTCTGCATGTCTGTCGGAGAGCAGCCCTGACTAGTAGTCTCCAACTATTTTTTTCTCCCTTTTTTTGTTTTTTCCTCTTCTAAGGCCTTAGGCCCCTCTGTGGCTTTGCCTACCTGCCTGATGTTCTTGTTTCTCCCCAGCTGCTGCGATTACTTCTTACAGAGAGGCTTAAGCTGACAAATGTGTCCAGCTCTGGGTCATTCCTGGAGCATGGTACAATTTCTGAGACCGGGAAGAAGCGTTACAGAGCTGCAGAGGGCATTGCCGAAGGACAGATTCTCTGCTATGGCCTGAGATGTGACAGCTCTGCTCCCATTAGACATGTCCTGGATCAGATCAGAGATCTGTCTAGCCTGATATCTTCTTCCTGGCAGGACATGCCTGGGGAAGGATGGACAAAGTCAGCTGACAGAATCTAGTGTGCAGGCAGGAATGTCTTGAGTTTGGCACTGTGCCTCTATTTTTAATAACCTTCTGTGGATTTCATCCTTTCTGATTTTGACTCATCACCATCTGAGCCCATGAAGACTCCTGGTGTTGCTACACCTTCTGGAGGTGCAGCTGGATGGAAGACCTCTGCCCTGGGCTAGGAGGTATAAACAGCTGTCCAAGGTTGCATGGACACAGTTCATCTGCATGCTAGAGCTGCAAGTCAGAGCACTTGCCAGAAAAGATTGGTGATATTTCACTGTTGCCTGTCTTTTCCAGGTCCCTTGGAAGGGCCAGAGATGCCAGATGTATCCAGACTGTGAATCTGCTGTTCTTGAGGCAGAGAGGAGCAGTGACATGCAACTGAGAACCAGATGTCAAGGTGGGCCTTAAGGGGAAACCTTGTACATGAGCTCTCTGTATGACATGGAGTGGTTTGGGTCCTCCAGATCCCACGAGACTCCAAACTGTTTGAGGGCTATGGGACACTTAATCTTGACTGTTGCCTAAGAAGGCAGTGCCAAAAATCAGGTAGGGAAAAGTGGAGGCCTCTTATTTTGTGAAAATCATGGCAGTCCAAGCTCTTTTTCACCCAAATTCCGTTCTTTTTTTGGCTGGGTTTTGCTTCTGTTTTGGCATTTTGTGAAACCTGGATGATGAGGATTGAGGTGTTTCTCCCCTGGGCTGGCAGATTACACAGATGCTAGCATTTCTCCAAGCAGACCAATTTAATGCATTTCCCTTTGATTTTGCTGTTGGCTTCTCACGAGACATCCCATCAGCTTTCCTGTTGCCTCATTAGGATCTCAGATTCCCATAGCAGTACTGTCCCCCGTTTTCTTTGAGCTGGAGCCACAGCAGACCCTAAAAAAACACTTATCTGGCTGTTTGCTGTGGATTATGTCATTAATCAAATACAGGTACCTCCTGGCCTCTGAATGTGTGTCCCAGCACAGCTTGCATGCCTGGGCTGGAGAAAGGGATGCAGGGTCATGAGCAAGAGCTTGTGAACTAGGAGTTGTGCTGGGCTTTGAAATAGGCACCCCTGCACTAGAAATCACGGTGTCCATTGTTTAGGTCTGACTGCTCTCAGTGCCCTAGGAGAGGGCAGCATGGGACTGTTTTCCTGTTACCTCTTGAGACTTCCACATGAGCAGAGAAAAGTATGGGGCCACTGAAAGTCCATCTTTGCAGATTCACATTTTGCCACCAGAGAGCTCCCATTCTCTACACCAATGGTAAGGAAATAGACCAACATGGCAAAACAGTCCCTCAGTCTCCACTACATCCCATCTTCTGTAGTATTGACTGGACTCTGGTGCTTGCTCTGCCTTAAAAAAAAAATATTTTTTTAGTGCTTGGATGAGTTTTGCCCCTTCATTGCTGGCTTCTTAGAAGAAGGAGAACATTGAGGCTGGGAATATTGATGCTGCCTAATGAGAGAAAACACAGTGAGCAGGTGGAAAGCTGATAGCAGCAGTGCATTTTTTCTCACTCTGGTGATTTTGGACAGTCTTGCTGATAGAATAGCAGGACTTGAGAGGGTCTGCCTGCAGCACACTCCTGCTGCTAGTTGACCTACAGAAGAATGTAGCACTTGCGCTTCTGGAAAGAGTGTTGGCACATCCAGTAAGTTTAGTTTTGTGCTAATTTGGGTTTGTAATCACCAGTGATACCACTTTTTCTGTTTGATTGCAGGGTCGAAGCATTTACTCTCCCAGACAATGTAATTCTGGCCTTTTCCATCCATTCTCCTCCCTTCCAATGCCTAGATCCTTTCCTGCTCTTACCTGGCATTTTTGCAAACACATATTTCATCCTCCCACATTTCTGCTTTGCTGACGAGAAAAGTCTTTCACACCTGGAGGAAAAGATATATGGTATAGTTCATTCAATATGTGAAACTCATAACTGAAAAATTAGTAGTCTGAACACTATCGTGAGTTTGGAAAAATGACTGCATTCCATTTTTTGAAGCTGATGTGATTGATGTCTTGCTTTCTGTCATGGGTTTACTTGTTCTAAAAAACCAAACGGGAATTTTTCTTTCCCCTGCTGCATGTGGGGGAGGGATGTTGAATGGAGAGGACAGTTTTCTGCCTTGGGTGATTATCTACACAAAGGAGCTGGCTGGCAGAACTACATTCCAGCCTGATAGCCCTCTCTGGGGCTGAGTAGGGGGTGGGGAGTTTTTCTCCCCTCCTCTCCTTGGAAAGCAGCGCTTCACTTTGTGCCTTAAGGGTAGCAAGGTGTGTTGGAAAAGCTTGGAGGCCGTTTTGCTCTCGACCTGGTCATCTGTCTGTTCTCCGGCCTCGGTTTGTCTACGGTCTGCTCTCTTGCCAGCCGAATCTGCTCAGATTTCATCGTAGAGTTTGTGCCCACCGACGAACAAAGGGGGAGTCCTGTCTACAGCCAGCCGCAGGCAGCGTGAGTTTAGTGGGAAAGAAACTGCCTTTCTTTCCCCTTTCTTCCCCTTCCCCTCCTTGGTGGGGGCGGAGATCTCCATTTCGGCTCCTCCCGTGATCCGGGGCCCCCACGTGGCGACCACCAGTGATCCAACAGCTCCCCCTGCAGGCCACGACAGTGCACTGCAGGCTCTGCACCTCCAGCGACCCAACAGCGCCCCCTGCCAACCGTGATTAGAATTGCGCTAGGGGATAGAAGTATCAGGCTGTCTCCTTTTTGAAGGGGACTTTCTGGATACAGAATTATTGCTTAGTTGTTTTTGTGTTCTGTTACTGTTTTTGCCAATATACATATATCCTTTAATAAAGGGTTGTTATTTCTTCCTTTTTCCACACTTCCTGGAAAGTGTGGAATTAATTTTGGCTTTGCGATTGCTGAGAGAGAAGAGTTTGGTCTACCTCATAACTCATCCTCCTTAGCAAAACACTCCAGTCTCTTTAAACTGAGACACTTTCCTTCTGCGTCTTTCCTCCCAGCCCGTTAACCATGCTGAGAGCGTGAGGAAGCCCTGGCTCACCTGGAGCCTGTGAGATATTGGCTAAGGAGCAGTGGCCACCCCCATGGCATCTTGGCAGGGATGAATCAGCAAACTAATGCCCTCAGCTCCTGGCTCCAGCAGAGTTTGAAGGGCCCATCCTTGCAACTGCTCTCAATTTGCTCCATCTCCTCCATTTTTGTTTAGACACCCCTTTTCTGTGGTGCCCTGTGCCTGACAGAAATCTGAAAGGAACTGAGGGCTGAGGAGAATAAAGCACTAGAATTCCCAACAGTCACAGCTCATCAGATCTACTCTCCCTTGTCCTGTGTTAGAGCCTCTTCAACAAAGGACCTGTCTGCCAACAGTAGCAAACGTACCTCAAAAAAGCAGCAGTAGCTGTATATTTACAACAGCCCTTTCCTGTAGAGCCTCCAACCAGTGGATGTAAGCTGTGTGACTATGCCCCAAAGACTGGCTCCTTCCTCTCCTTGCCTTGCTGGCTGGAGATGATGAGTGTCCACACTTGGCTGTAGCCAAGAGGAAATACACAGCTCAGTGCTGTGGGAATTTTTATTGCAACTTACTGTGCTCTGAAAATTGTCTGGTGCAAACCTAGGCTTGTTTTTCTCTGTTCCTTTTGCTTCTTGCTTGGAGTCCTGCAGGTTGTCTTGGGAGGTGGGTTGCCTGCAAGTTTCATTATGCTGACCACTGATGGGCAGTCATAATGCAGGGGAAGTGGGGCCAGAGGTAATCAGAAAAGCTAGGTTAGTCTAGAAAGTGTGATCTTCGAGGGAAGATGGAGGGAACTGGAAGGCTGTTTAATTCAAGGAAGAGAGGACTTCAGAGGTTATAACAATCTCCAAAAATCTGTGAAGTCAGCTGTGGAAGAATAATGTGTTCTTGTGTTCCTGCTAGCTCTTAGTATTAGATTATAGCAAGGGACATCAGAGTTTGAAATCAGAAAAATGTTTCCAAGGATGAGAATAGCAAACCAGAAGACCAAGTTCCTTGGGAAAGAAATTAGTGTCCTTTCTTAGAGATTCTTAAAAAGCAGCATCAAATATGGTGTAACTCCTATCCATGTCCTCAGCTGGTCTGTCAGAGCAAAGGACGTTCTCAGCAAATATTCCTGTAGTATACAAAGAGAAGAGTTGAAGCACACCTCAAGAGACTCACCAGGCAACTTTTTTCTCCAGGAAACCAAGGACACAGCTCTGGCACTTTTCAGTTTGACATGGCTTCCTTCTGCTTTTGGTTGGAGTTAGCTGTCTGGAAATACTATCCTAATCTTGGAGACAAGCCTGTTCTGCAACACAGAATCTGGTTGCAGATTCACCCTTTTCTGGTCACGACCATCTCTGGCTGCACAGGGCAGTATTATTACATCAAGCATGATCTCCCCAAGCTAGAAATAGAAAATTGTAGCAGTCCTAAGTACAGCTTGGCCATGTATGTCCCTGTTTGAAATAAGAGACTGCAGCAGCTCTAAGGAGTTTGTAGGAGGCCCCCAGGGTATTGTTTTTTTCTTGAGAGTGCTGAGTTAGGCAGGATTGCCAAGCAAGGCAGAAGCTTTGTGCTGTCTGACATGCTGTGAGCTCCATCTTGCTGAAAAGCAAGCCAGTTGAACTGAACAGCCACCTCAGAGAGAGACATCATCTGCAAAACACTCCCTCTTGGTGAGCTCCCTGCTCTAGGTGCAGAACCTGATTCTCAGTCCAGCATGCGGGAATTTTAAGTGGAGTGTGAACTCATGCTGGTGCCAAATGAAGTGTCCTCTTTTTCTCCTGAACCATGTAAGGGATCTTTAACATTAATGAATTGTCTTCAGTGCTGCAGCAGCTGTGAAATGAGTTCCATTTTTAGCTGAAACAGGCTGCATTTTGACTGAAGAATTTTTCCTCTCCAGATTTTCACTAGAAATTTATATCTAAAGAATGTATATCTTGTATATCACTGACCATCAGAACAGCTTCTTAGCCTGAAGGAATCCTGATTTGCAACACAACTCTGTCACAGGACCAAAACTCTGGGTGGAGAAGGCATGTCCTGGAAAGCTGTCTAACCTGTGAGGGTGCATCAAAGCAGCAAGACTCCTGCAATAGTAAACCTAGCGCAGGTCAGGGGAAATGTTTCAAGTCAGGGTGAATTTGGGGACATATACTGGAAGACCAGCATATGCTGGCATGAATCTGTGTGTGAATATCCAGAGGCAAAAAAGGCAGGGCTCTTCTGGAGTGGAAGAACTCGCTTCATCATTTATTTACACACTCTAACACTTGCATTTTCATGAGGCTTGGATATCTCATGTATTTGCCAGAACAAACACAGGAGGGGACTCTTCTAAGCTCTTGATAGAATAATTAAGGAGCTTAATGTCTACTTGTGATTTTCCACTTTTTTGAGTTTACTTTGAAATGTGAACATAAAATCTGGCACTGTGTGAATTTGTGATGGTCTTGGGAGCACTGCTTCTCCATAAAACAATGTCTTGATCCTATCCAAGCACAGATGTTTGTCTGTGACAGCTGTAGTATCAATGATATATGCTTGTTGTTGAGCTATCCAAGTCATGCTTTAATGGAAATTCTTTAAAGAAGTTGCAAATAGTTCATTTTAGTAGACTGATTCAGCAAACATTGCGTAAACTCTTTGGAATAGAGTCTGAATTACACAAATAAGAGAGTTATGTGTGAAGGTGAAATGGAAAGCAGTATTTTTTTATGGCATATTGCAGTGGCTACCAAGCCTTATGGTTTTGTCAGCAGTCTCAGGATGTTGTATATATTTTTTTCTTAAAATCCCAGCTGCTGGAAGGAAGATATTGAATAAGAAACTCCATTTTATCATTTAAAAAAAGTAAGTTTCTAACCTTCATGGTTGCATAGAAAAGCATGAAAACATGAGCTGAATGTTCCAGATAGGATGTTGAAATCAAAACCAAACACAATGGAAACCTTGTTCATAGCTTTATACTCCAGACAGCAAATAAACAGGCTTAGATTGGCTTAGAAATTTTGCAGTTTGGTAATGTATCAATGTCTGACTTTTGGGATCTGACTGCTGGCATGACGGCACATGTGATTTTGGAATCAGAATTTAGCCTCTTTTGTTATACCAGGTTGACAAATTTATAAATTAATAAAATGTTAATATTTCTGCCAAATAAAAGATTTTTTAAAAAATATTTCTCTGGTGAGAACACTTTTTCAAAACTTTCCTCAACATTGCTCGAGTCCCATTTTGTCTCTTGTTTTGTTTCTCAACTAATTTTGTTTTGCTCTAATTTGAGAATTCCATCTTGAATCTCTTTTGGTTCATGCTTCTCAACTTTAATATTTCTGTCTGGAGATTTCCATTTGGTTAGGTTTTGATGTTGACCTCAGATTTGGTGTTATCTTCCCTTCCTCATTTTGGCTTTTTCATCCTGTTCTTTGCTTTTCAGCTTTGTTTTGAGCTAGTGCTGTAAAATTCCACCTTGGGTGATGGGTGATGTTCTACCTGGACATTGCCTTTTGTCATCTCAGTGCGTGATGTTTCCAAGTGGCTCAGTGCAGATACTCGAAGTCACATTCGAGCTCATCTTCTTGTGACTGGGGAAGTTGTTGGCTTGTTTTGTTTTTCCAGAGGAGCTGAATGAATTTTTCATGAAAGACATGCACGATACAGGAATTCATAGAGAGGGAATTCCAATTCTCCAAGCAGAACTAGCCCTGAGGGTCTGTAGTGGCCAACTTCATGGCTGCACTGTTAGTGAAGTTGTTGGGTGCTGTGAGAGAAATTGAAAGATGAAAAACAAAGAACTCCTTCTCTCTCCTATACCCCATTGTGTGACATGGTAATGGTGACTGTGTAACTTCATCCATGCTGCAGCCTTCAGATAAGCTTGTTCTTGCGTTCTGCTTCTGGAGCTCATAGGCAAGTTGAAGCTCACAGTTTGCCTTAGCCCAAACTGTGGCACCTTCTGAAAGCTGGAAGACAGATGTCTAAACACACTTTCTGTGGGCCTAAGATCTTTTTCTTAAGAGGTGGAAGAATTGGGCAGAGTCCATCCACAGCAGTGAGCCTGAACTTAGTCCCTACATCATGAATATTTAGAGGTCAAGCTACCAGCCAGCAAATGAGAAGAGAAACCCTATTGTATCCCAGGCCTTAAGCCTGCCCTTTGTCTTGCAGAAGAGTTCCCTTTCCTGCCTCTAGGCTATGTTGAGAACTGTATTCCACATTTGCAGAATGAAAATAAACAGCCTGCAAAACCCTGGTTATTGGAGTCTGAAGGGACAGCAGTGGGATGAGTATGACCTACACAGGCAGGAATATTTTGTTGGGGAAGTCCTGGTCCAGGGAAAGTCAGGAACCAGCATACAGCACTGTCCCAGGCTGTCAGCCCATCTGAAGAGGATCCTGATGTATATATGACAGCTGTGGGTGCATGAATCAAAGAAAGGCATGATGGTGTGAAGTTAGTTTGTTTCTGTACAGACCAACTGCAGGTGAAATTGTTTCTTTGGAGGCAGTACAACCAGCGGCTCTTATCCAAAGAGAGTCATCCTCTCTAAACCTGTCCTGCGCTGTTTTGGAAAGGGTATAGTTTCTGTCCTAGACTATGGGAGGCAGATTGTTTTTAGGGGAGAAACCACAAGTTAGTACTTCCACACAGGACTGAATTCTGCAACTGGCCCTTTCAGGCTGCTGTCTCTCAGCTTCTCCTATAGCGAGGCTCCCAGCATATAGGACCATTTCTTCCCTGGGGAAATTTCACGTAAGTGAAATGATTTTTAACCTGGACTTTACATTGTTTAGGATATACAAAGTACTATCCCTAGTGTGATTTTTCTTTTCCAGATGTTTTTTGTTACTTTGTTACTTCACAGAGTAAGATCTGCAGCTCTGAGCATCAAATATATGAGACAGAAGTGTCTTAATCATAGTCAGGCTTGGTAGATTTATTTGTCAGAGTCCTTGTCTTCAGAGCCTAAGGATTTGTGTCTATCATCTTGTAGCTTATCATGTAGTAGACCCCTGGCTGTCCAGGACTTCGAGGTCACATGGATAATTAGCAGTCAAGCTCTTACATTCCATCTAATTCATGTCTTTCCCAGTGTTATTAACCTCATATGGCCCTGTTTATGCTGGATGCAAGGCAAGGGCCAATCCATACATTAAGCAATGTACGTCAGGCTGCCGGAAGGTAGGGGCAGGGGTAGCTTTACTCCCATTTTAAACCAACATTCCTTTGACCCATACCTCAAAGCATGAACTGATTTACCTGTGTTTGCCAGCCTTTAATAAGTGGTGTGTACACACATTTCAGAGGAAGCTGATGGGTGGTACATAGCGATTAGAAGCACTTGAGCAGGCAGTTAGAGAGAGAAAAAGTTAGAAGTGGCATGGCCAGATCTATAAAGATACTGTGGCACTGCTGGTCTCCAGAGCAACTAGTTACCCCTTTTCAAAGCACTAATTTCCATATTGCTACTTGAAATTCCTGACTGGGAACTTTGTAGAAAGCATGACCTTAGAATGGGGCGGGTGGGACTCAGCATTCTTGCTGGAGCAAGATGCAGTAACAGAATGAGTGAAAAATGTCAGTTTTTATTTTTCATTACAGGCTTTCTCAGCCTCTCCTCAAACTCCAAAGTGTATTGGAGTTTGACCATCAAAGCCCAAATCCATGAGCTGTAGTAGATCTGAGAGAAGTAGTTCCTGACAGATGTGATGCCTTTGGTCTTTATTTCTCCTTCCTTCTCCTCACCCAGCTGGGGTGTCATTGCAAGGTGACTCTGATGTTTCTCACCAGTGCTCTTGATATTTGCCAGTAATCACTGTGCCTGGTTGCTGGGTATGTTTGGGATTGGCTTGATGGAAGACTCTTACCTGAGTAATGTCTCCTGAGTAATGTCTCCTGTGAGATATTTGTTCCCTGTATGGAGTTTGGTTTTTCCTTTTTTTTTTTAAAAAATCAGGTTTGCTGTGTAAGAACATGCAGGAAATTTGTATTTTGGCCTTGTTCTGTAATATTTGCTTGAAACTGGCTAGTCCTGTAAATATTCTTGAAAGTATCAACAGAGAGCTCAAAGTTCTGTTGTACAGTGTAGTAACACAATTTTTAAGCATTGGATATAAGTGATCTACTAAAATGTCTAGTTTCTTGTTAGAATGTGAGTAGGACAGAGCAGATAAAATACAACTCCTAGTTATCAGAGGTGGAAGAGACACTGACTGTCCATTTTGTCCATTTCCCTGCCAGCATACAGGATTAGCCTAAGTAAAACTTAATAATAGCTGTTTATCCAGTGTCATGAATTCTATCCCCTCTCCTGGCAAATTCCACATCTGAACAGAATAAACTAGATGTGCCTATTCCTGCAATGGTTGTTGAAATCTGGATCCAGTGTTTCATTGCATGCTGAAAGGCATGAATTCATTCCAGAATAAACCCAGCATGTATCTACTTTACTTGTGTGCATGTTTGTGCTTCAGACCCTTGTCTGAGTGTCTTAGGGTGCTGCTGCCTTCCTCTCTCTGTGTTACCAGATGTTTTGGGTTTGTGAACAGTTGTTTTTTGGGGCACTGTATCTCTGTCCTAATGAGCTGAGAGAAAATTTGTCTGACCTGGGTGTTGAGGAACACACTAGTGCAAATAGCTGGTGTGCAGCTGAGGTGCGAGCTGCAGATTATGTCTGGGGTGGGGGGAAATGGCTGGGTCCCTTGGCAAGGGGCCATGACCTGGCACTGACCCTTTCCCTGACAAAGGGCTTGGGGCCCTGCGGCGTGGCCGGGGGGTAGCTGGTCACCCAGAGACTCTGCAGGAGCCAGTGAACAGCGAGAGACCCCAGACTAAATATCACCACTGGAATGGATGCACAGACTGTAAGGGTACAATATCCAAGGAATTCCTTTGTTGGGGGTCCCTCCCTGGGTGGCACCAGCTCGAGGTGTTTTGGTGTTAAAGGAACCAGTTGTGTGGGACTCTGCTATGGAAAACCTGGGGCTGAGCTGGTGAGGGAACTGACTGTGAGTGTGGTATGTGGTAAGTGTGGCACTGCTGCGAAGGTGCTTTGGTCTCAGCAGTGAAAATCTGGGATGGTAAGAATTTGATTGTCAGAGTGGTCCTGAATGATCAGACAGGAAGGTTTCCTTAACACTGGGAATCTGATAAGAGCTGCAGAATATTTTTTGAGAGTTACTGAATGGTTTGGTAGGGTGTTTTTACTGCAAAGATGCTCTGTTGAAAAGTAATGATGTATCTTCCCAGTATAATGCTGGGAAAATTTACATCTATGTCTCCATTCCTTGCCTGGATTGCTTTTTGAAGCCCTAGTTTGCCAGTTTTGTGCTGTGAAAAAGGAGAGAAGGTTAACCCTCTGCTTCCTAAGGCTAGGAGATGCCTTCCTGTATACACGTGGCTAAGGTTCTTTGTGATGGCTCCACCACCCTTCCTTCCACCTGTCCCCTGCAACCCCTCAGCAGTCTACAAGCTCCTCTTCAGTTCATTAAGCTTAGAGGTTGCCCCTGTACTTCCTGGGCCCGAGAAGTGAGTCCTAACCAGTAGGCTTTGTGCATTGGAAGTTTCAGGCTTTTGAAGCTGGGTGTTGACTTTGTCCTGGGGACAGCAGATGGGGACTAATTTTGACACTGAAACATCAGGAGGCTGATGATCTGGAAAACTGCATTTTTGGATTGCTATAGATCTGGAGACTGTGTCACCTGGTGTGAAGAGTTGTGCCTGGATTTCTGCCATAGGATAATCATGTGGGTCCTATGTTCCCTAGTTTTCCAATAGGTGTCAAGGAGACACTTGGAAAACACTGGCCTTGGCACAGCTGCAGACAGAACCGTGGTTGTGGGGGTTTGCAAGCAATGTGACCTCATCCGTGACCCCAGATGCCTTTACAGAATCTGGCATATCCCTGTACTATCTCCCCTTCTGTGCCTGGTTCATCTTGACTCCTCTGTACTTGGCATTAGGGATACTGTGTTGCAAAAATATGTCAATGGAGAACATTTCTGCACTTCCTCGTAGTCATGCCCCAAGTCAGGGTGTGGCTGGTTACCAGACCTGGTTTGTGTTTATTGCTGCAGATCCAGTGCTTGCTTCGAGCCTTGGTTGATGCCACACTCTTCACTGTGGACTTGCAGCTCCTTATAAATAAGAGGCCTCCCTGGGACTGTCTGTGGAGTGGGCTTCCTCTGCCTGATCCCAGCTAAGGGAGTGCGCTGAGCTTGGCTGAGCCACAGGGCTTACATGTTATACTGTAAGTGGTGGCTTGCAACAGCTAGGAGGATTGTCTGATTGCTAGGGTGGGCAAGAAGGGAAAGAAGGGAATTTCCTGCCCATGCTGTGAATTTTAGAGGAAAGATACACATGTGGGTTTGGGGGAAGAAAGGATGACAGACTTCCATTCAGCGGCACTTGGGCGGTGGAGTTCCAAGGAGTGTTCCCTTGTCATGCAGTCAGAGGAAGACTAGGATTGATGCCCCAGCACCGGGGACTGAACTGGGAGGTTGTCCAGTGTGTTTTCATGGCGAGGGAAAGGGGGAAAGGAGGGACTTGCCAGCTTATGTGGAGTATGTGTACCTGCAAACAGATGTGAGGTGTCTGCAAAGTTTTATAGACTGGACTGGTCCTATAGGCTTCACAGAGAAGCCGAAAAGTAAAAGAGATTAAATATATGTGTGGTTCTGTGCACACCCTTGCATCTTTTTGTTTACTGAAAGGGCAGCGCTCCTACATATGAAGCACAGAGCTTGTGCTAGGTATTACTTTGTTTGAGGGGCTTAGCAGGTTTTGCTCTCTGTCATAAGGATGGTGGCTGGATTTGGACTGTGTTCTTGAAGGGCCTTATCATCCTTTGCAAGGTAACGCTTCAGAATACTTTAGGCCCCCTTGGAAGTTACCACTGTTGGTGTCTGTGTTTTTTGGTGTCATTTTGCTGGATAATTACTGGCACTGCCTGCTTCTGAGCATTCAATATATACAGCTATAATTTAATTTTTCCCTCTGAAAACTTCCGCTGGGAGAATTGGTGTGGTTGGGCAGGTGTTTAGCTGTGTCAATCTTCATGGGATGCATTCTCTACAAAATAGGCAAAACTGTAATTGCAGCTAAAGCCTCTTATTTCTTCTGTTTAATTGTGTATGGCTGGTAGCAAGGATGTCAATGAAAAAACAGCAAAGTTTTTTTAAAATTGGTATTAATGAGAATAGACACATGGGAAGAGATACATGAGCACGGTTTCCAGCCTAAAAGCAGCAGCTGCAGAAACAAGCACTGTTTCTTTATCAAGACTGTGGTACGTCCAAGAGGAAAAAAGCATGAGGCTGGGATTCAGTGGGTTGGGTCCCAGGTCTCAGCCCTGCTAATGGTTGCCTGAGAACCTTACGTAAATGAATTTCTTTCTTCCTGGCCTGGGACTCTTCTGTGGTCCTGAGACAAACTGTTTGCTTACTTCTACTTGGGTTTTTTCTTTCCAGAATCTCTAATCTCAACTGTTTGGTGACTGCATGACTCCTAAACTAGCAGGACACTTTCACCATTCAAATTCAGCAGCGTGGGCTTCACAACAGAGGATGGCTTGTTGAGGGGACTGGTTGGGCTGTTCTCTTGAGCATGGGTAAGAGGGTTTTAGAGAAAGTGCCTTTCCTGTGGGGTCAGGATCAGAGAGGACTGCAGAGGCCTCTTCTGCAGTGGGATCTCCCTCCCTTGCTGCCACAGGCTTCAACTCACCCCAGCAATGAGTCACACATGGTGACTAAGCTGGTTAAGCCCAGGCAAAGAAGGGAAAACAGCAAGGGATCAGAGATGGAGGAATCTCTGGACCTGCCTGATCCCCAGGCTGGAGTCAGAAGGGGAGCAAAACAGGGGCAGCTTAGAGGTCTCTCATGATTCTTTGGCCACTTTCTCAGCCTCCTGTGTTCTGTGGATTCCCTGCAAACCCAGCTTCTGCCTCATGCAAAGGGCTGTGCTTTCCCTGGTATTGCTTCTCTCACAGTGAAAACCCTTGTGCTCTTTCTTCCCCATATCCTCTGCTAGGGAATGTCCAGTTGCACAGACGCTATGTCTTAAGGAAACTGATTCACTGATCATCCACATCATTTCACCTGCCCTTGACATGATGTTCCCTCACCCACTTGGCTATGCAAACCCCCTTAGAAGGGCCCCACTGTTGTTCATGATGAAGCAGATGTGGTTTCTAAGCAGCTTAAGTTGTCTCTTTAAGGACTTGTAGAGGCAGGTGTTAGAGCCCTTGAGTTTCAGGCAGCTGAGGTATTGTGTAGAAGTTCTCTGCATGTTTTCTGCTATAAATTCTGTCACTGTCTGCAACCTTCTTTTTCTCTCCTAAAGCACCTGCAAACTAGCATTCATAATAGGAAAGGTAAGACTATTTTTGTTTCCCCAGTGATCCTGGAAACTAGGGCCCTAGCAAGTGCCTTCATCTGGCTGTGGGGAGAGAGCAGGTGGTTTTCACCTGAATTAGAACAGCCTTTAATCTTGTTCAAGGCTGTGTAAGTGAAGGGGTGAATTATATCCAAACCTGAGACTGCTGAGGTGTCCTTGAAATACTGGACCCTTTTACAGCCAAAATCCTTTGGGGTGGGGGACGCTTGCATTTCTGACATTATTAAAGTGGACATTGTTAATTACATGTGAGGTTGGATTACTGCATGGCATGCAGTGAGTTCTTAAAGTTAATCAATCAGAAGTAGATGAAATACACCTTTTGCTTTATTAACAATGACCTCCTGGAGGGACTTTCCCCTGTGGTTGAAAGGAAATATGCTGAGGGAAGAAATAAATAAATAATAATGTGATTAAATGAGATGTATTAAGGCATGGATTCCATCTCTCTCTCCTGATTCTGGGCCTTGATTCAAATCTCATTCAATGTACTCAGCTACGTTGTGTGTTATTGGACAATAGCCTTGGTTGTGCTGGTTTTACAAGCCGTCGGTTGTACCAGAAGTTCAATTGATAGCCATATTGACAGCTCCCCAAATTCACACTTTACTTCTTCAGGAAGGATCTGAGTTTCAAGACAGATGCAGAAAGATCATTCAGGAAAGATCTTCACCCAGCATGCGCTGACTTCAGTCCTGTGAACTGCAAATGATTTCTGGTATTGTGGCACTTAAGCACTGAACTCCTTGCAAATGCACCAGCATAGAAGCAAGCAGCTCTTACCATGCAGAGCTTCAACTTATTGCATAGCAAGAACTGGACACAGTGGCAATCAGTTGAAAAACATGGTTTTAATGCACTATCTTCCTGTCCACTGCCCTAGTTTCTCATCAAAGCAAAATTTTATTCTGGAATTTGAAGGAAAAAGACAAGGTAGCTTTGTGAGTGGTTTAGATGAATAGTTTTGGAGGAAAATAGAATTTTGTCACGGAAAGCCAGCAAAGGGTTCAGGAGACATGTCCTCATATTTGACAGTAAGGATAGCTAAGATATTATTCCTGACTGCTGTTCGCATCAAGAAAGCATTACCCCATGTAATGACAGAGTGACAGCTATGTGGTTGCCTGTGTGTTTTCAAGTTCAGAATTGAAGTGCTGGCCTGTAAACCCTCCAGGCTTCTTCCTTTGTACCCACTCGGCACAGTGGGACTTCTGCTTTGCTCAGCACAGCAGGACTTCTAGGTAGATAAAGCTGCTTGATGCTGAAGTGGCTGTGACATACTTGTAATGACTGCCTCAAGGCATGCTTAGCTGCTCTCTATTTTCCTAGTGAAGTGCAGCCATGGTAATCAGGCCTTTTTGTTGTTGAGTGATTTCCTACTAGGCAAAAAACTGATCAGCTAGGGTCCTGGAGTTTAACTGTAAGTATCTAAGAGCCCAATGGAATACTTAAACCTGACATAAAATTATTCAGAATAACTGGAAAGAAAATACCAAGTGTCAATGTATTTTATTAATTCCACATCCAGCTGCCCAACTTCTCTTTATTCTGTTCTCTCTGATTTTCAGGTCCCTAGCACTAGAAAAGAATGCACAATGCCAATGCATTTTCCAAGTGAGACTGATTAAAGAGTAACGCTCAAAGAGCTGACAGGCATTTTGGCCTTTAAAAATCTCTCAAGAATGCAGGATCATGCATAATTTCTATTCCCCTTGCTGCTCTCACTCAGGTAGTGCTTTGTCTATTGGAGAGGTGTGTCTGTGTGTGTTCATATGGACATGGTTTTATTAGTTTACTCAGTCCAGTAAGAAATGTATCTTGCATAATAAATATCTCTAAGTATTACATGTTGCTGCTGGGCTGGTGCAGTGATGTATCATCACAGCCTTGCTAACCCTTAAGGATTTTGTTTCCCTTCAGACATCTCACAATAATTTGCAGGTTCCAGCCCTTGGGATTCACATGAACATATGCAAACCGTGCTATTTGTTACACTGCGTTTGGTGCTGGCTGCTGGTTTGACAGAGGAAAACTGGGAAATCTAACCCTGCTTTATGATTGATGTATTTTAAAAGGAATCAGAAAGCAGGTTAAAAAAGCATTTAAGAATGTATTGGTTTTGAGATATTTCAAAGGTAATCTCTTACCTTTAGGAAGCGTGATTATTTTTCAATATCTGAGGTTTGCTATCTCATTACTCAGCGACAGCAAAAGCTGTTGTCCCTCCTGCAGGCCCTGATTTCCGTCCTGAGTGCCATGCAGAGATTAGAGCTCTGCTGGCTGGCTTTCAAGCCCTGCAGGAACCAGCTAAATGCAGTTATCTTTAGGTAAATGCAGATAGCAGGCCCAGAGTGGAGGTACTCAGATAATGTGCAAGAGGCTGCCACCATGGAGATTTTTCTGGGAAGTGCAACCAAACTCTGAAACTATGTTCAGAGAATAGCTCTGTGTACATGTTAGGAATTGTCAAAGCAGAGAGCAGGTGACAAAATCTCCCACCCTTTAAGATATTCTTTCCCTTAAGAACACACGGCCCTGAGTTAATTTTCATATGATGAAAACAAACTAACAAACTTGGGGACATGGCCCACAGCAACACTACACACTGATGTGAGCCATTATACTTTCACCTGCCACTTCTGGTCCTGTCTTTATGGGCAGGAGCCAGATGCAGGCCCCCAGATGGTGTCCAGCACTCACGGTCTGACCAGTGACTTCACAGGAGAGACAGACACTCAGACCTTGTGTCTCCTGCCTTGTTTGGAGACCAGCAGTCTGCCTCTGATGACTTGCTGTCCTCAGACTTTCTTCTAAAGGGGGAGGAGAAAGAGATCCCTGACAAAGAAGCTGCAAGAGAGGGGGACGCCAATGTACAGAGCACATCACTTGCCTTGTTAAAAGAAGAAGAGGCAGAGCCAGCAGCTTCTCCCTTGGCTGGAGATCCCTGGGACGAGAACTGCTTTAACTCTTTATTTTAGAACTTTACTTCTTTATATTAGATGTAGTAATGTGATACATTAGATGACCAATAGTAAATAAATTGTATTGAACAGGACTTCCTGGCCTGAGGATATTTTATAGTTTAATTTTTACCAGAAGAGCAATTATCAATCTTGCCATTAAAATAATACATATACAGTAAGGATTAATTATGTTGTAAAATAGCCATGGAAATCAACAGAAAGCACCACAATATGAAATATAACAATTTGAATCCAGTTTTATTAAAAAAAAATCAGACATGCAATTTCCAACAGAGATTGGATGTTCACAGAATGTCACAGAATATGTGGATTTGGAAGGGATCCAAGGATCATCAAGTCCAATCCTTCACCCTGCACAGTACCATCCCCAAGAGTTACACCATGTGCCTGAGAGTATTGTCCAAACACTTCTTGAACTCTGTCAGGCTTGGTGCTGTGACCACTTCCCTGGGGAGCCTGTTCCAGCACCCAACCACCCTCTGGGTGAAGACCCCTTTTCTAATATCCAACCTGAACCTCCCCTGACATAAATTCAGGCCATTCCCTTGGGTCCTGTCACTGGTCACCACAGAGAAGAGATCAGTGCCTGCCCTTCCTTTTCCCCTCATGAGGAAGTTGTAACTGCAATGAAGTCTCCCCTCAGTTTTCTCTCCTCCAGACTAAACAGACTGAGTGACCTCAGCTACTCTTCACACATCTTCCCCTTAAGGCCCTTCACCATCTCCATTGCCCTCCTTCAGACACTCTCTAATAGCTTAATATATTTCTTGTATTGCAGTGCCCAAAACTGCACACAATATTCAAGGTGAGGCTGCCCCAGTGCAGAGCAGAGCAGGACAATCCTCTCCCTTGACAAGCTTTGCCCAATGCTCCCCAGGACACGATTGGCCCTCCTGGCTGCCAGGGCACTGCTAACTCATATTCAACTTGCTGTCAACCAAGACCCCCAGGTCCCTTTCCAAGGCACTGCTTTCCAGCATCTCATTCCCCAGGCTGTACCTACATCCCTGGTTGCCCCATCCCAGTTGCAGAATCTGGCACTTATTGTGCTATAATACTGCTTACTGTGTGGGTGACCATGCACTGGAACAGATTGCCCTCAGAGGTTGTGGAGTCTCCCTTACTGGAGAAATTCAAGACCTGTCTGAATGCAATCCTGTGCAATATGCTCTAGGATGACCCTATTTGAGCAGGGAGATTGGACCAGATGACCCACTGGTCCTGTCGAACCTTACCAATTCTGTGATTCTGAACTGGGCTCCATCAACACTATAGCACTGTGGCTGAGCTCTTTAAGAGTGAAAGGCTTGATCCATGCAGCTTTTCCTACAGGAGCTGGACACTTGACTCCCCAATAAATTACAGTGAAACTAAAGCTTCCTTGTCCCTGCTCTGCTGTCATGTTCATAAAAGGCTACTTATTATCCAACTGGGAATCTGAGAAGAGATACGTTCACACAATTTTATTTTTTCCTTCTCATGTTTACACAATTTAATTATTCCCACTCACATTAAGCCAGTGCATTTGATCTGTTTTTTACAGAAGTATGTGTTACATAGATTGCTGGGAGAATGTTGTGCAAGTCTTTGTGGACAGCTCAAACGGTAAGTGTTGGCCTCCTAGGTGCTGAGACCCATTTTTTGCTATTCTGTCTTCTTAAGATTCCTTTTTAGGGTTCATGCTGGTGATATCAGCTGTGTTGCATGCTGTGATCTGGCTTTCTGTCTCCTTGCTTGCATGACTGAAAGTTTCCAACTGGAGCGAACTGACTGCCAGACACTGGATATGAAGCAGTCACCTAATTCACACATAACCACACACTTCTTTGAGTAAAAGAAGTGCTCTGAAAGTGAGTCTTCACTTGTGCACTTGAGCTTACTGAAACCTGAAGGATGGCTAGCTATAAATGGGGGATGCAGCATGGCCCATGGATTAACAGTGTCTTAATTAAATAATGATTATAGATGCAGTAATCTTATTTATGTATAACAATATATACTCTTCTGGAAGGCCCTTTCATGTTTTAGAGTGGCTATTTTTTTTTGCCGAATGTACACGTATAGAGCAGCGAGTGAAAAGCTGACAGGGTGAATTTTGGGGTTATTCACAATTTTACTTCCTTCTTGAGGGGAAAAAGTCTTAGTGGACTAGTATCCCAGTTTGTCTGGTATGGGTGACTGGTTTTGTTTGCAAGCTACCTTGACTTCCAACAATTTCTCTCTTGCAATTGTTATACACAATAAGTATCCCTGCCCCTTTCTCAATGCTTCAAATTCAACAAGCATAATGTAGAAAAGAGCTTAAGTCTTTCCTAATGAGAAGCAGGGAGGAATCATGCTGGCAAGTCAACCCTTGGGAACAGGCTGTTCTCTTCACTCAGACAGTTCATAGACAAGAGTTTTGCTTCCCCCTCCCCTGCAAAAAAGCCTTAACCAGGCAGAGCTTTCTGCTCTGAAATTTGGAGCAGACAGGAACCATAACCACTTCAAAACCCAGCACAGAGGTTGTACCTATGTGGGGGTTGTGAAAATATCCAGGCTGTGCACCATTGGTTTGTCTTCCAATGAGAAATCAATGCAGTTACTTGAGAGCACAACATTTGTCTCTTAAAAAACAAAACAATAAAACCAAACAATAAAAAAACCCCAAACAAGAAAAAATCCCCAAACAAAAACAACAACAAAAAACCCTCCACCAGAATAAAAAAACAACCAAACAGGTTGTGTCTGTTTGTGCAGTGCCATGCAATCCAGCATACTCTGGCGTCTGGTTTGGCTCTGCTGGAATCATAGCAGAAGAGCTCACTTCAATTAACAAAAACTCGAGGTTCTGGATGTCCCTTTAATTGTATGTTCTTGCAAAGATTATGGATTTGTAGTTGTGCTCTTGAGCACGACGTGTATGAAGTGGCCTAAATATGTATAGCTAAAGGATGATATCATGCTTAGTGAACACTAAAATTTGTGCTATATGCCAAAGCCCTTGCTTGGACTTTGAAGTAGAGAAGTTACGCTACAAGCTGTTGCCAAGGGAGGACAGGAGTGATTCTATTTGTAGAGTGAACAAAAGTGATGTGACCAGTGAACCACCTTCTGGGGATCCTCTTGGGGGAACTCTGCACAGACACCATGCTATTGCAGAGGTCACTCTTTATCCTCTGGGCTTTCTGGGACCTGCGAAGCCTTAGAGTATGAGCTCTAATCTTTGCAGGCTTCTCTGTTACACTTTGTTTCTCTGCCATGTGCAGGCTGTGGCCCAAACTTCAAGAAATATCTTTTGTTATTGTCTGGCTTTTCTTTTACACTAAACTAACTTCTATTGAAACATCTGACCATTTCACTCCTAGTTTAGAGCTTGCTGCTGGAAGAGACAGGAATGAACAATATTCCATAGAATCATAGAATCAGCCAGGTTGGAAGGGACCTCTGAGATCATCAAGTCCAACCCTTGATCCAACACCATTGTGGTTACTAGACCATGGCACTAAGTGCCACATCCAGTCTCATCTTAAAAACCTCCAGGGATGGAGAATCCACCACTTCCCTGGGCAGCCCATTCCAATGCCTGATTACCCTCTCTGTAAAGAATTTCTTCCTAATATCTAACCTAAACCTCCCCTGGCAGAGCTTAAGACCATGCCCTCTTGTCTTACTGATAGGTGCCTGGGAGAAGAGACCAACCCCCTCCCCCCCCTTGGATACCACCTCCTTTCAGGGAGCTGTAGAGAGTGATGAGGTCTCCCCTGAGCCTCCTCTTCTCCAGGCTAAACAACCCCAGCTCCCTCAGCCTCTCCTCATAGGACTTGTGCTGCAGTCCCTTCACCAGCCTTGTTGCTCTTCTGTGGACCTGCTCCAGCACCTCAATATCCTTCCTGAACTGAGGGCCTCAGAACTGGACACAGTACTCGAGGTGTGGCCTCACCAGCACTGAGTACAGGGGAAGAATCACTTCCCTGGTCCTGCTGGCCACAGTGTTCCTGATACAGGCCAGGATGCCATTGGCCTTCTTGGCCACCTGGGCACACTGCTGGCTCATGTTCAGCTTCCTGTCAATCCAAACTTCCAGGTCCCTTTCTGCCTGACTGCTCTCCAGCCACTCTGCGCCCAGCCTGTAGCGCTGCAAGGGGTTGTTGTAACCAAAGTGCAGGACCCGGCACTTGGCCTTGTTGAACCTCATCCTGCTGGAATCAGCCCAACTCTCCAGTCTGTCCAGGTCCCTCTGCAGAGCCCTCCTGCCTTCCAGCTCATCGACACTCCCCCCCAACTTAGTGTCATCTGCAAATTTGCTAATGGTGGACTCAATCCCCTCATCTAAATCAGTAGGCTGCTGGAGGGTTACACAGCACGCAAACATACGCTTCATTTTAGGCTTATTCTTAGTCATGTGAAGTCACCAGTATTTCTCAGAAGTTAAGGTTAAACATACACTTTGTGCTTCAGATGGGATCAGAGACCAAGGACAGAACTCATTCTCTTGTCAGCTCTGAACCAAACGATTCCCAGGGAAGAAAAAAACCATCTAGTAAGAACTAACGAATACAAATCTTATGCAGCAAAGCTATTTCTCCTGAAGACTGAGGCAAACAAATACATAAGAAGAAAGAAGTATACAGAAGAAAAGAGAATGGCCAAATAGAAGCTAATCCAGCAGTCAAAGGCACCAGATTGCATAAAATCTCTGGTGATAATTTTGAATATATGCTATTGCTGTGCTGGCATTTATATTTCTTAGAGTAAAATGGATGCTGGTGCAAAGGGGTTTTTTGCTAACATCCCACATGCACCACTACTTCACTTAAATCAGCACTCACTATCAATACTGTGGCTTCATTGCTTCAGTTGCACAGTCTGAGGATAACTGGTTGCTTGCAGTTATTTGAAATGCAGCTTTTCTGCTGCCAATTACTTTATTTACTGCTTGTATATAAAACAATAATGCCTTCCCTCCTGAGCACAAAGGCAGATTAACATCAGTAATTACTAAGCAGATGTCTGTATGAGAATACCCATTTTTTAGAGGCAGATAATCTTCTGCATTGCCGTAAGGGAAAGGGATTTAAAGCAGGTGATGCTGTCATCCCACAAATGATGTGAGCAGCGTGGGACTCAGCAGAGAGCTGAGTAGCTCCCAAAATTGCTGTCTGCAGGGCAATAATCATTGACCTACTTGAGATCAGTCCTGAGTTGTTTGGCATTTAATTCCTAAAAGTAACAGCCAGTGAGTGAACAGGGCTCAGTGCTACTTGCACTTGCTTTCTGTTCATTTTTTTTTGCTGTTCCCAAGAAATCTTAGGCTGTGCTTTCAAGAGAACTCAACACCTAGATTGAGGACTTGTGTTTCCTTAATAGCTCTGTTCCCACGGAATTGCCTGAAAGGTGCACTCAGCACTAAGTGCTAAGCTTATTTAGGCAGTCATTGAACTTGAGAGCAGGTTGGGGGGGTGGCGGCGATTTTACTAATCCGGTTGTACTGCCAGGACTGAAATATGTTTAGAGCAGCCCTTTGGTGCTTTTGAATCCTGTCATGGCACATAGTGTTTTTCAGCTGAACAATCACCTTGCAGTCTATCCAGAAAAGCCACTACTGGCTTTTGGATTGTGGTGAGAGCTTGCCAGCATTTGTACATGCCTATGTACAGGCAGATGTGGCTGCGGTCCTGGTTCACTGGGTATTTTCAAATCAGCTGTCTAGCTTTTAGAGGCCACCCTTTTGAAGCTGAGGGCCAAGATAGGGCCCTGGTTTTCCTTGTGTGGACAAGTCATGGCATTGCCTCCTTTCCTGTCCTAAAAAAATGCTTCTCCATATCGGAGCAAGGAGTGGTGGCCATAAGCCTCAAAGGAAGGTAGATTCCCTGTTTCTCCCACCGTCACTGAATAAGCTGATATGGGATGGGTTTGTTTCCATAAGCAGAGGACACTCTTCCACAGCAGTGAAACGGCTTAGCCTTTGGTATGGAATCACTCTCAACCCTGTCTCATAAAATGCTGTCATGCTCAAGGGGCGCTTCCTTTGTGAGCCCCTGGGACTCACATGAACATATGCAAACTGTGCTATTTGTTACACTGTGTTTGGTGCTGGCTGCTGGTTTGACAGAGGAAAACTGGGAAATCTAACCCTGCTTTATGATTGATGTATTTTAAAAGGAATCAGAAAGCAGGTTAAAAAAGCATTTAAGAATGTATTGGTTTTGAGATATTTCAAAGGTAATCTCTTACCTTTAGGAAGCGTGATTATTTTTCAATATCTGAGGTTTGCTATCTCATTACTCAGCGACAGCAAAAGCTGTTGTCCCTCCTGCAGGCCCTGATTTCCGTCCTGAGTGCCATGCAGAGATTAGAGCTCTGCTGGCTGGCTTTCAAGCCCTGCAGGAACCAGCTAAATGCAGTTATCTTTAGGTAAATGCAGATAGCAGGCCCAGAGTGGAGGTACTCAGATAATGTGCAAGAGGCTGCCACCATGGAGATTTTTCTGGGAAGTGCAACCAAACTCTGAAACTATGTTCAGAGAATAGCTCTGTGTACATGTTAGGAATTGTCAAAGCAGAGAGCAGGTGACAAAATCTCCCACCCTTTAAGATATTCTTTCCCTTAAGAACACACGGCCCTGAGTTAATTTTCATATGATGAAAACAAACTAACAAACTTGGGGACATGGCCCACAAGCAACACTACACACTGATGTGAGCCATTATACTTTCACCTGCCACTTCTGGTCCTGTCTTTATTGTCTTGATCCTAGAAATCTTACTGATCAATTAAATGAGGCATTTTGTCTTTCAGTCTCATGGAGACAGAGCTGCCTATATAACTGTGTAACTGGACACTGGCCTGCCTGGCTGACTGTATTTCACAGGATTTCTGTGCCCATACAGATGGAAAGAGGCTTTGGCTGGAGGCTGCAAAACATTTATTTGAAGGATTTTCTGCAAATAAGCACATATTGTAATGGCTAGACTTGTAAATGCAAAGATTTCATATTTGAGAAATATATTCTTTGACTGAGATTGATGAAAATGTTACATATGTATGACTTAAGAGTCATAAACCCAGCAACAAGCCAGAGACAGTGGAGGAATCCTGCAGCATATCTCTGCAACTCTTCCTACAGGAGTCACGGACTTGACTCCCCAATAAATTGCATGGAAGGAAGGCTATTGCTTTGTCCCAGCAGAAACTGCTGACTATTTTGCTCAAGGGGCTTTCAGCCTTCAAAATTGGTCCTTTTATGAAACACTTCCCTTCTATTGCCTTGTGTTAGCTTCACAGCGTGGTGGGAGGAGAAGGGGGAACCATGTCAGTACCCCACCCTTCACTGCTCTAGGTTCATTTAGCATGATGTAAGGGACTGACCCTGGGATGGATTTGGCTTGCTGTCCCTCAGTGAAGAGAAGTTGAAACAGATGTTTAGTGTTTGATCATTGTTTCCCAGTGTTCCTGTCTCTAACACAGTAATTACTCTTCCTTGAGGGTCATTCAGAATTCAGCTCTGTGAAGAAACTGTTGGTCTTCATTAAAGGACTAACTGCTTTTTCAAAGATCCTTGTCTAATTGTACTTTGAAAAACATGTCACAGTATTATAGATCTTTTGAGGTAGCTACTGAGTAGAGACATATATAATTGGTCCTTTGGATGGTAAAAGAGAGATGAAGGATGTCAAAAGCAAGGACAATGAATGTAGCAGTTATCTGGAGAAATGAGTATGCCTGATAACATAAAAAGCTCATCAGTCCTGTGTGAAGCTGAAACATAGACAAAAAGGTAGATACAAATATATTGGATGTTGCACAAATGCTTGAACCAACCACGTAAGAAGACACTAAAACAGTTATAGTGATAGCACACAGTATTACAAACTTCTGCAATGTTATCATGAGTCTCCTGCTGCTTGGTAAATTCCTCAATTACCGTATTCTTTGGTCATCTGGTTATTCAGGAATTTCTGCTTCATATTTTAAAAAAAGCACCTCTGATAGAATAAGATAGTTGCACCTTTCAAAAACAAAAGGACAAATTGCAGTTTTATTTAATGAACCAGGTGCCCTTCATTCATCAACTGTAGAACATAATTTTTTTGCCAAGCCTTTTTTTCTCATAATTGCTTTGTTTCAAGTCCTGATTTTGTGGGGTTTGGACTGGCAGTAGTCAACAAATGCAGCTTGTTTCTGTTTGGGGGTCTGCAGGTGGTCCCTGTTTTGGAGAGGATGATCCCTCTCTGTGTTGAGCCTTTTCCATCTTGTATGAATAATTATCTGCCTAAGGAGGAGGATGAACCATTTCCTCCCAAAAGATGTCACCACCCCTCACATTACTGAAGAAGTCTCCTCTCCTTCCTCAGTTTTTTCAGCTGGAGTGCCTTTATGGCATCAGTTATTCATTGGGCCAGTGACAGACTGGCATGTGAGAAGAAACTGAAGCCCTGGGTTTCTGAGACAGAACAGGGCTGGCTGAAGAGGCATGCTGTGGCATCGAAGCAGGTGAGGGAGAACACAACTGTATCATCCTGTACCTTGTACAATGTCCCCTTGCAGAAATTACCATGTGATCACTAGGACTGTACTGAAAGCTGACTTGCTGCCTGCCACTGTGAGTTTAAATCACATTGGGATGCCTTAACTCCAGTAAGCTGATCCAAGCAGAGCTAAGGCTTTGTTTGCTTGTTTGCCTCTAAGGTCAAAACTCTCTGAATCCCCAGGGCACTGTTTTTCCCTCTCACGGTGCTTCCCTTGTGTGGTAGTGTGAGGCACAGATTCCTCCATGAGCTGTGGGGGGCTGGTGAGCACCTCTAGCGGCTGGGAGCCGGAGCACTGCTCGATGGAGGCCTGAGCTCGCGGGGCCAGCAGAAGGCAGTGCAAAGAGACCTGGCAGGTGACTGATTTAGATCAGAGCAGGCTGTTCCTGCTGGCAGCAGTCACTGACAGTGCAAAAGAGAGCCTTCGCCTCTAAAGACACTAGGCAAGCTCTAACGTTGAATTTTAAACTGCTCCAGTCTAGGTCCAAGGTCCATTAAGAAAAAGATAAATGGAGACAGACTCCTGCAGCTGCTAGCAGCTCTGGCTCACCTTCCAATACATGTCCTGGTTCCCTCTCTGGCACTTTGAGCAGCTTTGAGAAGCCTGGTCTAGTGGAAGGTGTCCCTGTCCAAGGCAGGGGGGTTGGAACGAGATGATCTTTGAGGTCCCTTTCAACCCAAGCCAGTCTATGATTCTTTCTCTAGCTATAAAAATGACCCCAATGCCCTGTCCCCACTGAATTAGTCACAGCTTGTTGGCAACTGCAGGGATTTTTCCAAGGGTCGCTCATGTTGGATACTGCGGCCCTGCTGGGTATTGCTGCCATGCAGGCAGCCTTTCCAGTCAGCACACCAGCCCCTTCCATTACAAGGCATGCTGCGAATATTCAGGTGCAAAACCTCACCCTCTCTCAGCCTAACATCTCCTTGACGCCTTGAATCTCACCGGAGCTATCTCCCTCATACTATATGAGGCCTCATCTTTCCAAATGTTGGGTTCCTGACGGGATGGGGGAGATTGGCTGGTGTTTATGGGAGCCGACAGGAGGCGAAACGACCCATCTGGGAAGCCGCCCCTCCTCTGACGGCCCCGGAGTGTAGATGAGACAACACCAGTGCTGCGGAGGCAGAGGTAGGAAATGACACACGGTGTTTTGTGCTGGGAGCCACACCAGCAGCTTAAAATGCCCTATGTTTTTTCTTTTTCCTCCGCAGTAGAGGGAAATAAGTGCAGGAATAACCCACGAGGAGGCAGATCCTGGAAAAAGTCTCCAACTTCCGGTGCCCGTGCGGGAAAGCACCCTTCTCCCCCCGCTCCCTCTCTTCCGCCTCCTCATCCGCATCCTTATCCCCATCCCCCTCCCACTCCCGGGGAGATCCTCGAGCAGCGCCCCCGGCGCCAGAGGCGCCGGATAGGGAGGAGGGGGCCGAGGCCCGGCCCAAAACAGACCGCCCCGGCTCGGCCCGCCCCGCCCCGGCGGCTTTAAAAGGTCGGTAGCCGTCAGAGGCCGTCAGATCGCGCAGCTATGGCGGGGGTGACTGGGGTTCTGGTGTTGCTGGCCGTGGCTCTGTTCTCCGCTGGCGTTGTGCGGGCCGGCGAATACCGCCCGGGGCTCGTGGGGGCCCCAGAGGTCATCGACAACCCTGAGAACGACGAGGGGCTGCAGCGGGCCTTGCAGTTCGCCATGACGGCGTACAACAGGGCCAGCAACGACATGTACTCCAGCCGGGTGGTGCGAGTCATCAGCGCCAAGAGCCAGGTGAGCGGCAGGGGGGAGGGCTGGCACCGTCCGGAGGGCGGCTAGGGCCTGTGGGATTCCTTTGGAGACAGGGCAGGCCCCAAGCCCAAAGGCGTCTGCAAGTTATTCCATTTTTTTCCCCACGGAAGGTGAATAAAAGCCCTTTTTATATAGCTTGGTTCCTCTGAATGACCTTGAGTGCTGCGTGTTATCAAAGAAGCCAGTGGCCTCCCTGTGTTGCTGATGAGTTAACACGGGTCTGTTTATTGTTAAGGAAGCTGCTATGTGAGACATGTTTACTTGGATTTTGTTTTCTATTTCTGAGAGGGTGCCAAGTGCCGCTTTTGTGGAGGTTGCCACATACACTCCCTTCTTTACTCTCGGAATCTGTTTTCCATCATGTAATAGGAACACTGCCTGCCTCTTTGCTAGACTTGTCTCATCGGAGAGCCCTTCTCTCTGTGCTGCAAAAAAAGTTGCCTCTGACTTGTCTTGTTACAGATTGTGGCTGGAGTCAAGTACATAATGAAAGTTGAGATTGCCCGGACAACTTGCACAAAGCCAGCAGCTGATCTCCAGCGCTGTGCTTTCCGTGACGAGCCACAGATGGCTAAGGTAAGCTCTAGGGTACACAGCTTACTGACTCCCTGATTTCCAGCCTCATCCCACTGGCTGGCTTAGTACAGATGGCAGTGTCCTCTGTCTACCCCAGCCAAGAACAGAGACCTTATGCCTGTACACTTAACAGGGTACTGCTCTTGCAGAACTTGTCTTGCCAGGTGATGTCAGAGAAGGCAGGGCCTTTTACCAGTTTCATAAGTGGGGCACTGAGGCTGGAGCACTGCATTTGTCTCAGTTCTATTAGCAAGTGCTCATGGTCTGGATCAGAAGGATATGTGGAGGAAACTCTGCCAAGCCTGCAGGTCTCCTGGCTCTCAATCCCTATATCTCAGCTCTTCTTTCCCATAGTGATGTAAACATGCTTGACTTGGCATGCTTTCCCGTAGGACTTGTACTGCTGTGAATAGAGGTTTGGGCAAAGCACTGCCCAAAAGAGGCAGATTATTCCTGTTCTCTGTGCCCGCCAAGGTGTTACACCAGCTTTTTGTCCAATAGCAATGCTCTGTAAGGAGTAACTGAGCTTTTTGGATGGGAGCACCAAATATGTCTGCCTTGATCTGATCTGTGTCTAGTTCTTCCATAGCATTTTATTTCTTCTGTTAATGGCAGTCACAGGCTGTATGTGTATGTACCCTTTGTACCTGTGTGTGTATGAGAAGTGTAGCTGCACACAAATGATCCACAAAGCACCTCACTAGAATCTGATGTGTACCACTATGGCAGCTGCAATGATTTTACATAGGTACATATGGATTAGCTGTCCAGGTGTGCTTAGCTGTGCCTGGAATCTTATGTTTGAGTGTTACCCATGGTGAAAGCTTTCCTCTGAGTGGATAAAGGAGGTAACCTGATCCTCAGCAGTGCTGACTGCTCAGCTTTACTTGTTAGGGCTTATTTGAGAGACATGACTCATCCTGAGCAGGTACTAACAAGAGTGCTGCTTCAGAGTACTTGTCTGGAGAGGGCAAATCTAGAGAGCCACAGAAGTGTAGAACAAGGGTAAATGACACTGTTTTATGCTCTTAATCTGGTAACTACTTCTTTCTTTCTCTCCTTAGCACACCATTTGCAACTTCGTAGTACTGAATGTTCCTTGGCGAAACCAAATTGAGCTACTGGACAGTAAGTGCCAGTAAACCTACCTTGATTCCAGCAGAAACCAGCAACCAGTTGCTCAGATTTAAAAGAAAACGGCAATAACACAAATAGAGATGGACTTTATCAACGCCTGTAACTCAGCTACTTATGTATGCTTGTGCTATGCAAATTAAACCATGTAACTTTACTTTTAAAGCACAGTATGATCTCAACTTTTTCTTCTTTGGAATTATTATTTTAGAGCAGCTGTTCTGATCTTTCTGAAGCTTTCCCAATGAAGTCAGTCCACCATCAGAATTCTGATTAAAACCCCTTGGTATCCCTGTTAAGTGATTACTGTAAACATAAAAACTTAATTAATAATTGCTGTGATGTGTGGTTTTCTTTGATCTTCTACTGTCTCGGAGGGAGGGTTTGCTTTTATTTGTCACCTAATCTCCTTGTCCCTTATCCTAGCCTCTAGTTTTGAGTAAGTGATGGAAGTCTTAGCTGTTTTCACTGAAGGAACACTGCTTTTGAAAACACTTTATCTTGGGAAGATTAGCCAAAGCTGGTACTGAGGCTGTGATTGTTTTGGGTCCTGGTTGCAGTACTGTTGTGTTATAAGGCTGCATGTGCAGCTGTGCTTTGTAAGAGTTAACCATTCTAGTGTCTTTCTGCACTACCCTTTTTTTTTTTTTCTAGGTTTTAGAAACTCTTGCTTCCTGTGGCATCTGATCTTTGCAAGCTGTATCCATAGCTTTTTCTAAGCGGGAATTCTTGGTGTTTTCCTTCCAGTCCAAGCAGTAGCATGGCTCACTTCATTTATAACTTAAACTATGACTGCTGGGGGAACAGCTTCTTTGGCATATGTGCCTGACCTGTGACAGCTCCCATTTGCAAACAGAGATGGTTGCAGAAATGCTTGGAGTAGATCGGTGATGAGCCTGTCTCTGGGGAGACTGAACTATATCTGGCTGTGTATTGCTTGTGGGTAATTTGAATGATGTCTGATCTGGGCAAATGCCTTTAAATCCATAGGAAGAGAGGATCAGCACCCAAGAACTCTTATGAGAACTGACCGAGGTATTTCCTTGAAACTATGATGAATTTATATTGAAAGGAAACTGGGAATACTGTGTGCCTGCATGGGGAAGGACAGATGACCCTGAAACCCATAACCTATATATATAGCCTGAGGACAGCCCAGTGGAGAAGGGAAAAAAAAAAAAAAAGGAAAGTTAGTAATTGGTCTCAAGTGGGTACCTGATATGAAAGAAGTGTCATCAGCCAGTGTAGTTTTATAGCAAATGGGTATTGTACACAAAACCTGGCTTTGTTCTGTGAGCCTGAATATTCCCTGGAAGAGACCCTCTAAATCCAAGGGTGTGTCCAAGTTTAGAGGTGCCTTTCACTCGGTTAACTCATTGCTGCTAGTTTCTATAAGTGTGGCACCATATTTGATGTTGGTGTGAGCATCACAGGGAAAGACAGCTCCAGATCTAGCTGGAGGTAAAAGAGAGAAAGTAGCTTTTCCTTGTCTTGAGATGTGATGTCCCAGTTCCCAAGCAAGAGAGACAGGCTTTTCTGAGCAGAGCAGAAGGCAAGTGAGACTGGAGCTTGAGATCATGTGTAGGAGGGGTCTTTAGGTTTTTATTCTTGGTGGAATACTGGAAGGAAGAAGCAGGATCCCCTTGAAAGAAATTCCTTTTCAGGGGAAGGTGCCAGGTCAAGAGAAAGAGTCTTGGGAGTGGGTGAAGGTGCTGAGGTGAACAATGGGGATGCTTCTGGTTTTGCACAGTCCTGATAGTACATTTCCTACTTCATCTTGTGTCTTTGTTTTTCTGTGTTTTGAAGTAAACATATTCCTTTTGGTGTAAATATCACCTATGGATAAAGTGAGTCCAGCTCCCTGGGAGTCCATCTTCTGTGGGTTGCTCTTCTGCCTAATGGAAATGGCGCTTCCCATCATTGCTGGGGTTTGACAAGCTTGCGCTGAACATAAGGCCAGATCTTCATTCATGTTGTCAGGAGGATGAACTGGTTGCCCAACACTAAGAATCTGCATCTGAGTTGTGTTGAGAACCAATAGGAATAAATCCCCCTGCTTCCTCACCATCATCACCCCCATCTCTGAGTGCTCTGTATTTTTTTTTACTGCCAGCCACGTCAGTAACTGTGCATGACCCTGATGACCCTGGGGTGACAAGCTGCTCAGGTGCCCTCACTTGTCCTCTTCTAACTACTCCATTCATACATGCTTATTCCCTGTCTTCCAATCTATCTATACAAGTATTAGGCAGTGATGAAGGGGTTCCCTCATGCTTTTAGTGGGTTTATCTGTTTCCCTTATGTTATCTTGGTTTGAGGCCTGGTTGGGTAAATGAGGATGTAGATGGACCTAACTAGGCATTTCTACCACTTTGCTGTATGTATTTACCAGCAGCTCAGAATAGCATGTGGGCAAAAGAGTGGCTGTGCCAGAGAAAATGAGTTTGAGTGTCATAAGCTCCCGAATCTGAAGGTATTGCATTTTCATGTTGAAATGCCAATGACTCACGGCATGAATGAATGGCACAGATTACCCCATACTCACAAGCTGCTGAGTGTCAGCCTTGGTGATTATCTCTCCATGCTCTCTACTCAGAAGTGCTAAAAAGGCCTGACCTAATTTAAACACTGTGGGCTGTGTTACTTTGCATTTGCAACAGGCTAAGAGCATTAGTGGAAGTTCCTGTGCCAAGAGCATTTTGCTTGGCTGGCTGGCGATGGCTCAGTCAGCTGAACACTGAGCTCTCATTTTTAGGTGCTTTCCCTGCCTAACTTTTTCAAACGTTGGTGTCAAATATAAACAAGTGACTAGAGAAGTGCTTGTTTTATGTTGTGTCTTGTTATACTTTGCTTGCATCTGATGGATCAATTTTGGGGTCATTCTTCCCGAAACTTAGGGAGATCAGAGCTTTGCTGCTGTTACAGGTCATGAACCTAAGGCTTTTTCCTGGCTCTAGTTCTCAGGGAGAGATTTAGGGCCAACTATGTGAGAAGTCTGGCTCTCGTTAGCAGTGCTTGCACTTGCAGATCTGTGCTCAGATGAATTTGTGGCTCCCAGCTCCAGCAAAACACAGCTAAGACATGCTCTGGAAGTCACAATGTTTTTGGAGCCTGTGGACATTACCAGTGTGCTACAGCTTTGGCATGCTCAGTTGAAGACAGCAGGATTATATCCTCAGTGTGAAAAAGCAGTGAACACCCACACACCTCTTTTCCCGTGGTCCAGGACCTCATTTAAACTCAAGCCTGGGTCCTCTGTCCCTGTCAGAGTTGCATTAAATATGTCCTTATCTCTTGCTCTGGCTGTGCATGGGTTTTGGACCTGCCTTGTAGCTTTGTCTGCAGGCCCTTCTCCTGCTCTGGAGTGGGCATCTTGGAGGGACCCTGTTCCTGGCTCATCCTCTTACTGTGTCTGGGGCTGTTTATGGAACCTGCCTCAGCTCTGCCAGCCATGCTGAGATCCTATGGGGCTGTGCCCTATTGGGGAGGGTATGGCCAGCACTGGAGTCCCCACAGCTCCTTGGGTCATTCCCTGCTCGTGTGGCTACCTGGGAATGGCCCTGCAGGGTTTTTCTGAGATTCTTGAAGCTGCACTCCTGGCAGGTATGAACACTTCCCTCTGCACACAGCCTAAGTTGCAATTTCCTGCAATTATGAAAGGAAGTGACCATGTAAGGGTCCAGGTCATGCTGTAGCCCTCAGTCTGGGTCACCCAGTGTTGTTGCACATGTGCATGTGCTCAAGATGTACAATCTTGCATAGACATCTCTTAGTGAGTGTTTAAAGATGGTTGGTTGCTTGTATTCATTGTTAACATGCAATGCCTTAGAATCACTGTAGTGATCAGGAGATTAGATTTACCAATCAAACCCACATCCTGTTTTGAATCTTGGTGCTTTATGTCTTGACACTGGAGAGGTAAGGCTTCATATCTTTCCTTGTGGGATGTGATGGTCATCTGGAGATCATTTCTGAAGGGTTGAGCAGGAAAGTGTCCTAAGTTAGGTCACTGCTAGCAGTGCTGAGCCCTTCCATTATTCCTGGTGGTGGCCTGTGGATGAGAAGGTGAAAGGGAAGGTGCCTGGTTCTTCTCTCCAGGCAGCACAGATCCAGGCTGAGCAAGAAAGAGTGAGGAGGATTCTTCTGGAGTGAGGAGAGCAGCCAACCTCCAGGCTCCACAATGCAAATCGCTCCCTGATGTTCCCCTGTGGCATGGGTCATGGCTCATTGGGACAGCAGACCCGGGGGCTGGACCAGGGGCTTTGAGGTGGCACATGCTAAAGCCTCTTTTCTGTGTCACTCACTTATATGGCATTGCTCAACATCTGTGAGCTGGTGGGCTCCTGCTGTAAGATTTTGCAGCAGGGAAGAAAAGGAGAAACTCAGCTCCTTGTCCCCATGATAAGCTGGTGGATGGTCTTGGGGTATGTGCTGGGCTATTTCTAACCTTCCTGGAGGTGGATGTGGGTATATCTGAGCCTAGGGCTGATGATGGGGAAACCTTTCTCTGCTTCCAGCTGGAGAAAAAACACCAGTGACTCATGATGCCCTCATCATACCATGCCTCATTGAGAGACACTGTCTCTCCCCACTAGCTGAGAAACATTATACCTTGTGCTGTGCCATCTCCACCATTTTTTTTTTAAGCATCCAGCTGCAGAAGAAACTGGGACTTGGGCCTGGTCAGGGATTGATTTTATATCTTGAATATAAAAGTTAGCAAGAAAAGAGTTCTATCAGGTGAAGTTCCCCTCTCCCTTGTCCTAGGTGAAGTCCCTCCATCTGTCCAGTGAGTACTAGTTTCTTCTCTTCTTGTGGGGCCAAGGAGAGAATCTCAGGCATCCCTGGAAGAAAGTTACTGTCTCCACGTGCCAGAAGTGGCTAAAAATGGCTTAAAGCCTGTGGTGTTAACATCAGTGAAACTCCATCCTCCAATGTTCCCAGTAACATTGCCCACCCTTGATTGTGGGGTGGGCAGTGAGGTTACTGGTGTCGTTCTTAAAGGATTCCCATGCCTTCATTAGTGATGAGGGAAGCATGGACCACTTCTCACTGAATGTCTTCAACCCTCTGTCTTCTCCTGATTGAGTTGGTGCAGTGATGAGTTCTGCCAAACTGCAGGTTGCTACATGGCAGAGAGGAAAATGAAGCACCACCTTCCATCACATGGCAGCTGCAACAGTTGCAGGGCAGGGGATCATGTCTCTTCACTGCTGTTTTCTCCATCACTATTGTAGTCCTGTGTTTATCAAGGTGCAAGGCAAGCTGTGCCAGGATTCATCCTAAGCAGCTACATGGGGAATTTCCTCCCTCTGGGTGCCAAAGGCCAAAAGCACAGTGATTTTCCCACAGAGGAGCACCAGGAGACTTCTATGGTTAGTGAGCCTGGCCTTAGCTTGTTGATGGCCAGACAATCTGGAAGAACAAACTGTGCTAAAGAGGCTGAAGAAAATATTGGCTTGGCTTTCTGGGTGACTTCGGTTTGCAAATGCAGTCATGCAGTTCTGAGTACATCCAGAGGAGAGGGGGCACCAGAGCCATTGGGAAAGATGCTCTTCACATACCATGTTGCAGCTTATGCAGATGAAGCTGGATGTACCAAGCTCTGCCTGTGCAGAGGTACAATTTGGTGAGCTTGGGTGTCACAGGGCTGGTTCCAGAGGGAATGTGGGAACTCTTCAGGAACAGCCTTCCCTCAAGCAATAGCCTATACAATTAAATTAGTTTTGGGCCTATGAGCATGACTTCATTGGACAGGTTGGCTAATTACACTGACCTTCCCTTGATAAAACTCGTGGGACTTTTTAAGATGACTATAGATTTTTAATTACCTGTTCTTCCTTGCCAAACAGCAGGTCTTTTCACTGTTTTCTGTGTTAGGAAGAGAACATAGATGGAAATGTTTTTCCTATTCAATCTGACATTTTGTGTGTCTCCTGCGCAGATGGTTCAGTGAAAATGATTTCTTCTGTGAAATATTGAGAGAATAATGAAACATGATGTTTCTACAGCTCTGACATGCTTTTTGCCCAGCTGGCTTGCTCAGAGGCTTTTGAACATAACTCTCTGGGATCTCAGTTTGCTAGGAAATTGGAGAACCAGCAAGAAGCTTTTTTGCTCTGTGCTGTTTAAACTACTCTGTCCCAAATGTAGGAAATGCTTCTTGCAGATGTTTATGCTAGTAAAGCAAGGAGCAGCAGAGGTCAGCTAGAGGAAAAGGAGCACAGGCACTGTTTGATCAATCCAGCACAAATCCCAGAAAAAATCTCATTTGGGCCCTCTGATTACCACCTTTAAGGGGAATAAAGAAAGCCCATAGTCTGCACCCGCTGGTGGAAGCAACTGCTGTAGATAAACTCAGTCTGTAGCACAGGAGGGCAGAGCTAAATACTTAATCCTCCACGCAGATGTCATTGGGGCCCACTGTGCCTGGGCCTGCATGGGGGGAGCCAGCATGGTGTATACCCACTTGGGACAGGCTGATATGCAGTCAGGACTTGTAGGAAAAGGTGCTGATCTGTACTTGGGTCTGACAGGGTAGTATTCACCAGGGAAGAGCTGTGGCTGCTGTAAACCAATTTTTTCCACCTCAGTACTAACCGCAGAGCTTCTCAGCTGATAATGGGGGGACAAGGTGGGAACAGAAATGCCCAACAGGTTTTCAGATGCTCCACTGAGCATCCTCTGGCTATCAGCAGAACCAGTTTGATCAGGAAGTAATGAGAGTGAGTAGTGAGTGAGAAATTAAACACTGGCCCCAGACTGACATGTTTTGGTCACATTTCAGATACCTACTACATTTTATACTGAGTGCACTGAAATTAGCCTTTTTGTCCTCAGAAGGGGCAAAGCACACTGTGTCTGGGCTAGGAGGGGAGAAAGGAAGGTGAGGACATTGCCTCCCCACACCAGAGCGCTTCCAGTCAGCACTGATGCTTGCTGTGTTGTGCTGGGATGGTGCAAAGCTGTGACTCTATGGCATCCTTGCCCATCCTGGGCACAATGCTCATGGCAGAACCTGGTGTGGAAGACAATTTTCAGTCTGAGGCAATACTGTGTGCTAAAGTGACTTGCCTGGGAACAAGCCTGCCTCTGGGCCTGGCTGTAAGCTATATGCCAGCCTTAGTGGTTTTGTTTGGTGTGTTTGGGGTTTTTTGTTTGGTTGGGGTTTTTTGTTTGGTTGGGGTTTTTTGTTTGGTTGGGGTTTTTTGTTTGGTTGGGGTTTTTTGTTTGGTTGGTTTTTTCTTTGTTTTGTTTTTTAATTTTTTTATTTTTTATTCTTTTTTAGAAGAGGATTGGAGAAATTTATAACACTCCAATTGTCCTTTAAGCACTTTAAAGGAGCAGTGTTTGCCCAGGTGCTGCAGAGAGGAGTCCCGTGAAAGGGCTGCAGCACCTGGTGAGTATCCTCTCCCCTCCTGGTGCCAGCAAGACCATGTTGAGCTGGAGAGCAGGGGCCAGTCTCAGAGATGATGCCTGTCAGTGAATCCAATGCATAGACCCACTGCTCCTTTACCTTGACGCTGCCCAAAGCACATGCAGCAAATGCTATCTGCAAATGCTTGCACTGTGATGGGCTCCCAAATCCCCCTGAAGTCACAGAAGATTTCTGGGCCTTTCTTTGAATCCTGAGTTTGGTATCCACCGCTGGGAGGGGGCATGCCCCATATAAAGGTCTGTATATACTCCTGGTGTAGTGCCCCTCAGTGCTTTGTCCAAGCTCCTTTGGAACTTCCCTGTGGAGCCAAAATACCTGCTGCAAGGGGAGCAGAGTACTGCAAAACCCTGCTTTAGCCAACAGAGAAGCATAGACTGGACCTTGACACAGGCAAACGAGGTTTATATATTTAGTTTTATTCTTTTAAATTTTGTTTTTATAGGGAATGTTGGGGGAACACCTACCATTGGAGAAGGTCCTGCATGATGGTGTCTGAAACCAACACATAAGCTGCACATGTGACCCCAATTCTGACACTGGGCTGCTCTTTCTTGGCCTTGATCTTTACCATCTGCATTTTACTGGGGCATTTGTGTCTTCTTGTGGAAGATACTGTTTCACAAGCCCTCCTGAAACACAGATGACCATTGCGCTTGTGTCTCCCAGGACTGGAAGAGAAGACATGCTGCATGTGGCAGAGTTAGCAGGGAGAAGCAGGGCAAGCAAAAGTATTGGATGAATTTCCAGCAGGAAGAAGTGGTCCCTGGGTCCCCCAGATACCTGAGGCTAAGTAAAGTCTTCCTTTCTCAACTCTTGTAGCCTCGTATGTGTAACGTGTAACCTAAAAGCTTTCCACAGGGGGTCACCGTCTCACAAGGAGATACAAGACCGGGGCAATGGATGGAAGACAGACTGGCTTCTTATCCTAAGCAAAAGCAAGGCAGAGCCAGACATCCGCCACAACCCTGTTCCTTATCCAAGCAGGTCCATCTCCTTTTAGGTGTCTGCTGGAGGAAGATCTGACACAGCCTGCTTGGAGCCATACGTTGCTTTGATCACCCAGGCAGAAGGACACTAGAGGGACAGATCAGTGTCCTCTAGTCAGTAAGGGGGACTGAGGGGATTACCTCTGTCAATCCCTCAGAATCCTGGATGTCCCAAACAGATGCTCTCCTGCAGGATCAGCACATTTTTGCAGCTCTTTGCCTGGGTATTTTTGTTGCCAACAGATATCTTCTCAGTATTTTGTGTCCAGGTGGTCTGTAAACTGAAGGAAGTTAACTCTAATTTTATCCCATCTTCTTGTCCTCCTGAGAATAATAAAGCTGTTTGCGTAGGTGTGAAGAGCAAACCCAAACCTATCTGCCCGTGGGTGGGGAGTGTTCTTTGAGATCATGGTAAAGGTTGTTGCTATGTGATTTCTATTCATTTTGTAATAGAAAATGTGTTTTTCTAAGTAGCCCAGTTGTGATGAAATAGTTGCAGAGCTTCTGGCTGCATCCCTGCAAGCAGAGGTCCTGGACTGTGTAAGCAAAGTGTGGGAACTGGGATATTGAAGTATGAACACTCTCGACCACTGATCCTCCACTACCCTCATACCTGGCAGGTGCTTGGAGAAGTAGTCTAATAAAAAGACTGACGAATTGTATTTGTGGCTGCTACGAATTTTATACACATACCAACATAAATATTTGTAGAGAAGGGCTATGAACTTTCCTGAGCTCTGCTCAATATGTTACACTGAAGATATCTCATTATATTTAACTCCTCAGGAAAACCAGGATCAGATAGGAAAATACTAACTTCCATTGATGAAATAATCAGCGGTTTTTCAATACAATGCCATAAAAACAGAAGCAGAAACTGGATGTTATCATAATTTAGTGATTCTTCAGATCTCTGGCCTAATTGAAATGCAATCTATTGTATTTTGTAGAACTTTGCATGGCTTTCCCAAGAACAGCTGCTGACACGTGCCACTGCGTTGCTTGTAAATACAGGAGCTCCTGAACACAGGCAGACCCTACAATGCGGAGGTAAACCATTGACTCTACAGATACTGAAACCACCCTTTTTTGATCTCAGTGGCATTTATTCCTGGCAAACAAGCACCAAGTGCGAAACTGTCTTTATGCTGCCCCAAATATGTTTCAGGGCATGTGCAAAGCCAGCAAAAGTCGTAAGTGCATTTCAGAAATTAGTGGTAAATGTCCTCCCCACCGCCAGAAATTATTGCCTAGAAATTAGATAAGGTCTGGAGAATTCAAGTTATGTAAATACCTGGGACTGTCCCCTGAATTATTAAAACAGAACAAGAGTGTTACTCTAGTTAGCTCCTGGACCCCTCAGTTTATTAATCTGCATAAATTTTCTTTTCTTTGGAATTGAAATTAGCTCCCTTAACTACATAAACATAAAGCAAGCATCTCATCTTCTACAGGCCTTTTTTTAAAGGTAGGCTGAGATTAAATAGCTGGCAACTCAAGCAGATATAAAAGACTATGTTGTGGCAATGCAAATGATGTGATATATGGTATAATTTGTATCAATGTGCAGAAGAAATGAAAATCGGGATTGCTTTTTGTTTGCTTGCTGCTTGCTTACTTACTCCTGGGATATTGTGCCATCAATTAAGAGCTCATTTCTTCCCTTTGAGGGTGAAACTCCCCTCTCTGAGGCAAGACTGGGAAGACTGCAAATTGCCTTTGATGCCTTAAGCCCCTAATGTTTTTTTTATTTTTCTAATATTGGTAAGCCTTATAAGTTTTATAAGTAGATTTTAAAAGCAGCAACCCTCCCTCCCTTGTCCCTTTCCCTCTAGCACCCTTAGTTTACACATTCCTTAACCCTCTTACCCCATTCTATGCTCCCTATATCACTCCTACTCCTGAATCCAGTAGAAATGCTTAGTCTTTTGTCAAGGCAAGGCCTAGATTGTTGGCAGAACAGCATATCAGGGCCTAAACCACAGAACACGGTCAAGAACTGGGTGACTATGTACCTTTTGTGCTCTGATGAAGATGAAGATGGGATGAACAGAGGGTCCCGAAATGCACCCCAGACCCATTTCTCAGGGGGTGGACCTGGGGCGGTCCAGAGTAAAGGCCACAGGGTGGACACATCTGGGATTGGATGGATGGTATTATAAAATGTAACATCTCAGGCAGGGCGGGCGCGTGTCTTGTAACATCTTTGCCTTGGCATAATAAACCCTTTCTTATCTCACCCCTAATTAACTGCTCTGGGAGATTTTTTCAGCACCTAACTCCCACGGCAACATCTTGTATCAAATGGTAAAGATTACAAAAGTGCAAATAGTAATTGGGAGTGCTTGGCTCAGTGTCCTGGGGATGGTCCTGGCTGTGTCCAGGTCAGGCATGGCTAAATTCCTACTTTTCTGCTAACAACCAGACAAAATTTAATGAGGTGGCATGTGAGTGAATGCAAGATGTTGAGTAAGGGATGCAGGGCTCTTGATGACACAGTGCCAGCTGTGCTACAAGGTGCTACAAGGGCAGTGTCTGGGGGAGCCAGGATGTCCCCTCCAAGCACTCCTGTGGGCTTTTTGGAAAACTGGTTTTGGTTTTGGGGTCCCCAGAGAGCTCTGCACAAGGTCCTCTCTCTTCAACACCTGCTTGGGAGGTGAAAGGCTAAATCTCTTATTTCCCTGGAAGGAAAACAGCTACTAAACAGCTGAAAGTTTATACTGAGGGTGGTCTTGTCACCAGCTGCATCTCAACCCTCAGTTACTGGGTTTGGAAAGAAAGCTTCAATGAGCAGACAAACTCATGATTATTTTTTTCTATTCTTTGATTTAAGGAGAAAACAACAGTGAGATTGAAAAAAACCTCATGGTTTCTGTGCTTAGTGACTGAGTTGGTCACGACTGTGCTTAAGATCAGAATGGCTCAACACAGTCAGAGCTAATTCTGTGCTCTAAGACCATTGCCAAAGCAGAGGGGAAGTGTTTTTTTTTCACACCCATGTGTGAGTTTTTGTCCTTTTTTGAATTTGTTTACCAGCTGCCATTTTTGGAGGATTTTGAGATCTGAGAGAACATTTAATTCACTAACTTGAGTTAATCTCAGAAGTAACTTAACTTTTACCATGTCTTACTTTTAATGAGTTTAGTGTTAGTGTAGGTCAGCTTTGTAGGTATGTTCAATTTTTATTATTATAAAGTACCATAAAAAGTGCGTAAGACCTTTAGACTGCACCAAAACCTAACAGTTTTGAGAATGAAAGATATCTAAGGATGGTGTAAAGTAAGATATATGCAGGTATCCCCCAAAAATGCCAAGGCAGTGGAAAGAATTCAAAAAGGTTTATTTCGGAGACCAGAACACTAAAAAACTTACAAAGGAAAAAAACCCCTGCACCAGTGACAACCACTGGGCCGGAGAAAAGACACACCCCCTGTTTTTCTCAGGGGTTTATTGTCCCCAGTCTCCCCCGCTGTGGGGCCTTCAGACATATCTGCAAGAACTTAGCTTCTCTTGTACCTGGGCAGTCAACTTCTCTGGAATGTAGGAGGAGAAACATCTAAAACTGTCTCTGGGAAAGATGCCTCATCCCAGGCAGGAAAGCTTCCTTAAGCAAAAAACAAGTTCTACCTTCTCGTTACAAATTCTTCCAAAAGGGTACTTACTCCTACAGATGGTCTCTGGTTACTTGGTTCTCCTAAGCTCTTGCCTTTCCCTTGCAAGGCAGAGCCAAACACAGGTACCAGTAACTTTCAAGGCAGAAGCCATCTGTGTATTAAGATAACACCTTATCTGGAGGGACGTTTCAGGTATTTTATGTGAGAATTTGCTTTTTCAAACTGGGATGCTCCCAGCCACCATGGGTGACTAAGGTTTAGACCCTGCCGTTGTGCTGTGAGAGATGAAAAAGGAGGTTCTGGGGATGTTTATGCAAACTTGGCACAGGTTGAAGCAGGGGTGGCAGTACCACTTTTTCTCCCTGACTAACTGCAGCCACTCTTGCAAGGATGCACAAACTGTTGTCTGAACTGTATTTGTTTTTAGTCCTTCATAAAACCTTAGTAACCCAAATGTCACAAAATGGTATTAATTATTATTAGTGCATTTCTTCTTGTATTAGCATGCCCTGACTCCTTGCACAGGGCAATAGAAAGGGTAGTAGAAAGCTTGTGGTCTTTTATTGGCAATTGCAAAAATCACATTTACTGAGCTGTGCTAGAGCTGAAGCAACATCTCTCTAAACTCCCAGCCCTGCAGGCTTGAACAAAGCATTTTGGCAGGAGCTGAGAGGCTGCCAAGGAAAGGTGAATTGCTGATCCTAGAGGGAAACATATTCCACATTAATCTGGCTACTGCAGAGTAACTGGGACAGTGGGGTGGTGGATGGGTCAGGAGGAAATTGATTGCATGCACAGCGGTGTTCATGGAGCAGGACAAATCCTGGCTCACCCCTTTTGTGCAGAGGAAGAATTGTGTCTTCTGCATCTTTCCTGGGTGTCCCAGGCCATGCACACAGGAGAGGTAGTTGGGCTGGAGCACTTCCCCTGTGAGGCTCAGCCTGAAGAAGGGATGGTACAAGAGGACCTAAGAGCAGATTCCCAGTACTACAAAGAGGTCACCTAGAGCATGGGTCTGGGCTCTTCACAGCAATGCATGGTGAGAAGATGAGAGAGATCTGGCATAGATTGGAGTGCAATGAGACTGGATTTCCCCATGAGGTTGGCCAACCACTGCAACATTGCCTGTAGAGGCTGGGAGATCTCCATCCTTGGAGATATTCAGAACCCAACCAGGCAGGTCCATGAGAAACCTACTCAAGCTGGCTGTGCTTGGAGCACGGTGTGGCACCAGAGAATTCCAAAGAAGTCTGGCAGCCTGCATCCATCTATGACTCTAACTGTGAATGCCACGTTTCAAAGATGTGATAGTTGGTGCTGTGGTTTTTCTGTTGCAGGCTTCAGGCTGTTGTGTGACTGCCATGTTCTTCTGCTCCCTCAGAGTCCTAGTGGGTGTTCAGAGTTTATCACCTTCAGGATGAAATTCTGGACACCAAGATCCAACTACTTCTCATTCACCCAGAAGGCAAGAATGCAGGTTCATGAATCTCCATCTGCTGCAGGTGGAACAGTTGGGTCCACTGCAGGTTTTATGAGGTCACTTGTTGGTGCTTAGGTCTACCCCTTGGCAAGGTTGTCCTGTGGGTATTCTCAGCTTGGCAGAGAGCCTTTGTGGAGGCAACAGGGAGCCAAGCTGCTTCCCAGGGAACAGTGTCCCAGAAACAGAAACCAGGGTTGGATCTTAAACGACTTAGTTTCATTTTCTGGCTCTGCTGCTGGCCTTTTGGGTGATCTTGGGCAAGTTCCTTCATCTTTCTGTGCCTCAGTTTCCCTAGTCTGTAAAATTGTGATAATAATTTGAAGTCAGGCTGGATGGGGCTCTGAGCAACCTGGTCTAGTTGGAAATGTCCCTGCTCATTGCAGGGAGTTGGACTAGACGGCCTACACAAAGTAACAATCCTAAACCCATTTGAGACCTACTGGTAGGTGTAAGTGTTCACTGCTGTGGTTACACAGGAGCTGAGCTCTTATTCGTTGTGGCAATTTTGTCAGTATGTAACTTTTAAATTTGTTCTAGCAACTGGAGAATAAACTGCCTCATCCTAATAATACAAGCAATTTTCAGTTTTTGCAGAGGAACATTTCCTAACTCTCTCGATCTGACAATCTGACCCTTATGACACATGGGTCATTTTATTGCTTGGAAAAATTAATTGTGCTGTACAGCATCAGTGTCTTTCTGCCTATGTATCTCCATGGTAGTGTACAAAATGCTATGTTTATGTATGAAGTTCTTAAAAGAAACATTGAAATATAATGACATTAAGTTTTCTTGAAACAAACACACCTGTAGAGTTGAAATTTTAGGATTCTTTTTGTTAGGTAGTGCTTGTGGTTTAGATTTTTCTTGTTGAATTTCTCCATGCCACCACATGGCTTTGGCGGGGCTGGCGCTAAGGTATCAGCCACGGAGGGGCAGCGGCGGGTGGCAGAGGAGACGGGACCCCTGAAGCGAAAACACCGTGGGAACTGGGGCGGGATCCCTGGAGCAGGGCTGCTGCAAGAACTGGGGGGAATAAGAGCCCCAGCAGCTCTGGTTTGCTCTCTTGCTCCTGCCGTGGAACCCAGGAGGTCCCCAAACACCACCTGCTGCTCTGACCTGCCGGCTTCCCGCCACCTGCCGCGACCAGCTGCCACGGGGGGGACCTTGCTTGGCTGCCACTGCTTTGGTGCTGCCCGCAGCCACCAGCCACCATGGGGGCCCTGCCGGCTTCCCACCGCCTGCCACCATTGTTGTTGCTTCCACGTGGGGGCCACCCTTGGTGGCACAGAAGTGAGAGAGTGATTTTTGGGTGACATTTTCTCTGTTATTGTTTGGTTGTTTTGTTCTGTTCTCCATTTTAGTAATCTGTTATTTGTTTCTACACTTTACTCGAACATCTCATAATTTGAAATTTACAGTAACTTTGAGGGAGGGGTTTTCTCATCCATCAGAGGTCTCGCCTCCTAGCACACATTGTCTATAAAACCAAGACTGCTGCTGATGCCTGGGCAATTTTCAATGAATATCTGACGATACAATGCTGAGATGCTTCCCTTATTTCCTTTAAACTTTCTCAACTCTCAGTGAGTTAAAAAATGATTATAAGATAGGCTTTATTCATTCCTCTTAAATTAAAATAATAATTTCAGGCAGGATAGGACCTTTATTTTCCATAAACAGATGCAGGAATGTATGTTTTTCACTTGCAGTTTTGTTTTATTTAAAAGTTTTCCACTCAACAAATTACCAGCATCTGCTGTGCACATGCGAGTGTGCAATTCATTGCCCAAATTCGTTACCTCTCTTGTGCTTTTGAAAACTTGCTCTAAGGAAGTTTGAATAGTGAGGAACCAATAAGAGCCAGTGAGGATTCACCTTCCTCCTGACCTGGCTTGGATACTAGTATGGTTTTGTGGAGGTCTCTCCAGTCAGGAGATGCTATTGAAGAGGTTATAAGGACAGCAAAGCAAGGCTTGGCCACACTGTTTTTGCTGTGCATGCAGATGACTTGGATCATGTAAGTTCAGCAGCACTGTGAGGGGTGTGAGGCACACATGGATCTCTGGTAGACTGGCCAGAGCTACCAGGGCCCAGGTATATCTTAGAAGGGCAAACATATGAAATCACAGAATGGGTCAGGTTGGAAGGGGCCAACAGTGGGTCATTTGGTCCAATCTCCTTGCTCGAGCAGGGTCATCCTCTAACAATTGCACATGATTGTGTCCAGACAGTTCTTGAATATTTCAGTGAGGGAGATTCCACAACCTCTCTGGGCAGTTTGTTCCAGTGCTTGGTCACCTGCACAGTAACAAAGTTCTTCCCCATGTTCACGTGGAACTTCCTGAGTTCCAGTTTCTGCCTGTTGCCTCTCATCTGATTCCTCAGCATCACCGAGAAGAGCTTGGTTCCATCCTCTTGCCACCTGTAGAAGATGTACACAAAATGCATCCACGCAAATATTTTGGGGCAGAGCCATGTGTGAGTGTGAGGTAATACCAGGATGGATGTCTTTCAGGTGTTGCAGGTCTTTGGCCAGGGATGCAGATCTGCTCTCTGCTGCACAGCCAACTCTCAGGGGTGCTGGGAGATGGGGGTTCAGGGCTTAAGGCTGCAGCCTGACAAAGTGACAGGGGCAGTGGCAACAAGTGCCACAAGCCTGGCTACTTTGGGGGTGAAAGCAGGAATGAAAATCAGGGCAAGCCAAGCGCTGGCATCTCCTGCCACATCTCCTGCTGCTTGAGGGGGCTGGCGATCCCCTTACAGCAGAGCCAGTATTACTCTACCCCGATTTTTTACATCCCTGTGCAGACAGGTAGAGAGGACAGGCTGCTGCCAGCATGCCATTTCCTGCCTACATCCTCCTTGCTTCCTCCCCATCTGACTATTATTTTCTGCCTTGCTTTTCAAAGGCCTTTCTTTCCTTTTTTTGGCTCCAAATGCTGGCAACCAAGACCACCTGGGAGTGACACCTCCCTGACAGGCTGCTGGGATTGGATGTTTAATTGGCTGCTTCACCCTCAGAGCCTCAGCCTTGAGTGTTTAATCAGAGAAGTTAAATGTTTAGGGAATTGGATCACTTGATCTCTTTGCTTCAAAGTTTTTCTGCTTCTCCTTGATGAGCCAGACATGCTGACAGTTGGCAGAAATCTTAAAGAGATTTGTGCAGAGGAGATCTGGAGTTGATATGTTTTTTCTGATTGATTCTGGAGACTATCAGATGAAGTTGTTGAAAAATGGCAGTGTAGTTCAAGCTCTCTGACAATGGCTTTTTCTCCTGAACACATCCTCCTTAGCACAACTGTGCTTCTAGCTTATGGGGAGAAATTACTTTGCAATCTGGACTCCTGGAAAACACAACCCATCAGGAATTCACAACATTCACATCTCTTGATTTTCCCTCTCTGCTCCTTTTTGGCTCCATGTCACTACTGAGCAGCTCCAGCAGGAGACATGTGATTGTGAATCACATGGGGAAAACCTAGATGTTCCTCTCATGTTGTTCAGGAGGGAAGTTGAGTAATGCTATATGCAAGTGTCGAACTGACACTGAGTCACCCACATCCCAGAGGAGGGAGCTGTAGCAGAGGGCAGATTATTGCAAGCCCAGGAACACTGGCAGTGCAACAAAGGGAAAATTCACTGCTTCTATGTACTTCCTTGTATCTCTCAGTGGGAAGGTTGTCTCTGTAGCTGATGTGGAAATACCACAGCACAGTTGAGTGCAGATGTGTTTGAGGAGTGAACTCCCAGCCACCTAGGTTGGATCTGACAAAAGTCTTCTTGGAGGCAGAAGTTTAATGTTTCAGTATTGATTTCATGTTATTTAATTATCATCTTAATAAAAACATTCAACCTTTGGATGATGGTGTTCTGAATTCCCCCCAGTGCAGAATGTAGTCAGGGTATCAGCTGAGATGGGTTTGAAAGCATTGTTCCTTCCAGGCCTTTGGGGAGTTATTTCCAATGATTTCAAGTAGAAGTCAGATGGTTTGCAATTGCTTTTTGTTCTGAAGTGAGACATTGAAATGAAAAACATCTTTGATATTTTAATTGCAAATAAATTATTAGCAATTAGGGATTGCTGCTCTATCTTTGCAAGCTTCATGCACCAGTGCTTACTGTCACAAACCAGACATTTTTTTTGTAAGACAGAGTCCTTCATGGCTGTGGTCCCTGTTGCTGTGGGGAATCTAGTGTGCTGAGGTCACTGCTGAGATTAAATAAGTGCTTTATGTTTTGAGGAACAGTTTTGGCTTCTTCGGTGTCCCTGGGAAATGTCTGCCATTGACCTCATGAGGGATGGTTTTCTGTTCTTACTCTGGTGTTTAAAGAGGAGAGTCCTGCAACAGTCAGCTAAGGGTATCCCTGGACATACGATATCTGGGTTTGAAAAAGTGCCTGTGTTCACAGATAAAATTAACAGCCATAAGGAAAGAAAATCCTGCTTCTCTCTTTTTGCAACACCTGGCTCATTATAAAATAGTTCATATAACCTTCAAGTCATTAAATTCCTTCTATTATTCCTTTAAAATATGAAATAAAATTCTCCGTTTAAAGAGAAGAATGGATGCATATGCATAAAGAAAAGGCGAAATGAAACATCTGAACTACTCTGAGCTACCCGTTTCTACTGAACAAATTTAATACAATTTGTGATTTATGGCAGCACCTTCAAACCCACATTCCATCAAATTTATTGCGTGTACTTTTTGTTTCCTGCATTCCTAATGAATTACATTTTCACTGCAAATTGTATCATCCAGCCTCCCAATAGCGGGTCATGGATGTGCATGTGCATGAGGACCTTCCACAGCCAAATGAAGGCATGGGTTGTTCTCCTCTTGCAGCTTGTCATACAGCCCTGAGCTTCTTCTGGCTTTCCTCCCACAGCCGAGTGACAGTACCACACTTTTGCACCTTTCCTTGCTCCTCTGCCATTGCTCATCCCTCATGTACCCACATCCAGCCCGCTGGTTTCTGTCCCTGTACAATGTTTCCAACTGGGTGCTGCTTCAGCTTTTTGCACCACTCACTTTCATGGGTGCCTCCATGGTGCATCCTTCCTGCAGCACTGTTGAGAACAGTGTGGCTTCCCTTGAGCTTGCCATAAGGAGAAGTCCAAAAGCCAAGCCGGAGATGTACATTTTGATCTCCTCCTCAGGGGAGATTAGGGCAGTAACAATAAAGCCCAGACCCAAGCTTTTGCTCCTGCAGAGCTCAGCAGGAAAGCCCAAGGCTGGAGAAGGAGAGGAAGCATGGGTGCAGATAAAAAAGTTGTAAGTAGCGCAGGTCATCTTTCCGTTTTTCAGCCCCAAACTCATTCTTGCTGTAGCCCCTTTGCTGTGCAGTCATCCTCTGTGAAGATAAAAAAGGCTTTTTTCCATTCAAGATTACATACGAATCTTCAGATTAAAAAAAAAAAACCCTGGGTATTTTATTGCCTCAGTTATCCAGGGTTTTGAATTATAAACTCACCTCCCACAGCTGGCTGCACAACATATACCTGACAGGTTCCTCTTTTCATGTATGCGGCATTAGCCATCTTCACACTGTCTAATGTGTGTGTAACACCAAAACCAGGAGCTGCAACTGTGAACAATATGCTACTTCCCCTCTGTGGAGAGCATGGACAAAGAAAGGGAGAAGTTTGTGAAATGGAAGAAGCAGATGCAGGAGGTTGTGGCTGAGGCAGCAGCCGAGGAGGACATGCTTTGAAGATGCCCAGCATGGATTTATGAAGACAGAGACTGTTGACTTAATGGAGACTGATTCAAGTTGTTAATATTAGTTAAATATTTATTATACCCTGGTTTATACCAAATGGTATTGTAATTTCTCCCTCACATTTATCCCTGGTTTTTTGATTGGTTGTGAGTTGCTGCATTGCAAATGTTCCCCTCATTGGCTCCTGCTAATCCTCTGTTCCCTCCTTCCTCTCACGATTGGTTGTTGTTCCTGCCTGTCCCATGCTCCTCCCCGATTTCTAGAACCTTCCCATGTGACCCTATAAATAGAGCTAGCACCCCAGAATAAAGTCGCGATAGCTTTGAGCTACTGCTCTGTGTGAAACCCCTGACTGTTGCATCTTCCTTTCCTCGATGACTGTGGCACCCATGTGTGGAGGTTAAAATCTTAGCAGCTCCTCGTGCCAAAGGGCTGGGGTTTGGTTGATTTTCCTCATCAGTCAGTGGTGGTGTTCTTGTTGCCTGTGGATGGGGATCAACATCACTGATCTGTGACGTTATGGTTATTCTCATAGCTGCAGTTATGTAGATCTGCTTTGTCCTACCTCTGATGTCCTTCAGAGAGCTGTAGTTCCCTTCAACACTGGACTGCAGCACTGGATTCAAGTGTGCTAGGGTGCTCCTGAGCGGCTCAGCTGTCTCTGCTTTCTTCCTGCAAGTGTCCAAAAGCTGAATTTCATTTGAACATTTTTCACTCCTTTCCTGCAAAAGCTGAAATACGACTGGGCTGAATACTCACAAAAAGCCAATTTAATCATAACTATTCCACAGAAATCCAGTTGCAAGTGGTTTGTTTGATTTCAGGATTTGCAGTGTGTATTGGCCTGGGAAATTGCACTGATCAGAGAGCAGAAACCAGGCTCTGAGATGCACACGTGGAGGATGTTTACAGCGGACTGTGCTGAAGCAGCCAACTACCAAAGGCTGTGTCACTGAAGATTTTTGCAGATAATTCATGATGGCGATAATTCATTCCTAGTGATATTTCACTCTTTCTGCAAAGAGAGATGATTTTTAACAAGGGAAGTGTTCCCAGCAAGTGACTTCATTTTAGAATAGTGGAAGAGTTTGGGTTGGAAAGGACTTCTAAAGACCACCTAGCCCAAAACCCCTGCAAAGAGCAGGGACATCCTCAACGAAACCAGGTTGCTCAGAGCCCTGTCCAGCCTGACCTTAATAATAAAAAACTTAATTCTTTCTAATCTAAGTTGACCCTGCTTCAGTTTAAAACCATTATGTGCTCTATGACATTGCCAGCCTTGGGAGGCTTCTTCTGTGCCCTCCCTGCCCATGAGGGGTGATGAACACTGGGAAGCATGACTCTGGGGCTGTGTTTTGCCACTGTGAGTGTGTCAGGACTTCCGTGCTGTGGTGGAGAGGTGCTTGGTCGAGCAACTTCTCCACCTCTTAGGCATGTCTTTGTCCTTGCACAGCTTGGCTGAGTAGTGGCCCTGGACATATGTCCTGGGATGAAACTTGGCAAAGCCCCCTCACCTGAAAATACATGGGCATGTCTTTAATGTGGCACCCTCAACCAAACCTACTCTAAGTTTCTCTGGGGCCACCCTCATCTTTAAGGGACCCTTTTTTCCGCCTCTTCTCTCTGGTCTTGTTCCATGAGCATTATTTTCCCTCTTTTCTGTTTTCCTGGTGTGCTGGTTTAGAGTTAACCAGCAGGGGAAATGAACTCAACTCAAAGGAGAGATTATAAGTCAGAATAACAATTTACTAAAATAATACAGTAAGTACAATCATACAAACAAACAATTGGTCTTAACCCACAAAACCCAAATGTATAACCCAGTACCCTGGGGCATGAACAAAGTGGTGTTCCTTGGGCCCCGTTTGAGTCCAAAGTAAAGGGAGAGGGGAAGAACCTGCTGGTGGGAGAGCTGTTGCAGTCTGGTCAAAAGTGGTGATTGCAGTGAGATGCTGGGGGAAGAGCTGTTGCAGACTGGTCCAAAGTGGTGATTGCAGTGAGATGCTGGGGGAAGAGCTGTTGCAGTCTTTCTCTGGATCCCACAGAGTGGTTAAAAATGTTCCAAGACTCCAAGATTATATATCCTCCAGTTCAGGCAGTAATGTTCAGTGCTTCCCTCAGGGCGGGGAGTTCCACAAAGGGTGTGAGGACAAGAGCATCCTCCTATCTCACAGGCCTCTTAACACCTAGTTTATAGCCTGAGGAGTCAGGCTCTATGGGCAGAGGGTGCGAATAGTCTATTCACAACAGTTTCTGGGAAATGGCATGGAAGGCTATAGAATACACAGTTTTGGGTTACACCCATGCCATGATGAACTGGTCTCAGTTGTCCTAACTAGGACACCTGGCTTCATGCAAGTCAAGCACTTTGGCTGAGCAGTGGTGTACAGCTTGCCTTTGCTCCAGGTCATAACACTCTGGACGGTACATAGGATGATGAGATGCCTGAGATGAATATCCTTAGCAAAAGTTGTTTCAGTCTTATGAGCTGAATTCATCAACTCATCAATCACAGCCATAATTACTTTATTAGGGGGAAGTAAGCACTCTCAGGAGTGTTCCTATCTGGATTTACACTGTAATTCAACACAAAGTCTCTCAACACTTCAAAATTGGTATTCTCGGTGCTTGACTTTGTAGTGATGTCTTTTTTAAGCAGCACTGTGCCCACCTGCAGCAGGTAATTGGAGAATGTGAGTACCAATAGTACAAATCCATATGGCAGCAACTTGCTCACCAACTCACCAATTTGTGTGCCTGATGCAGCCTCTTTACTACTTAAATTATCCAAGAGAGGAGAAGTGTGTTCCAATGTGGTTTCAACTGCAGCAACAATAAACAAATATTTCTTCTTTTTCTTTCTTCACAGAGCCGTTGGTCCAGCTCTTGACATATAATGATCACCCTCTAGGAACCTAGCCATAGGCAGAGAGAAAAACACAGACACACACACACAAGCACACACACACACAAAACCCCAGAAAAAATGGAAGAGCAGTGAAGTTAGCATGTCACACATTCAGATTGGTGGAAACTTCTGGGGGTCTGTAGTCCAGAATGGGTCAATAGTGAATTAAAACCAGGGTGCTTTGGTCTTTGTCCTGTTGGGACTTGAGGTTCTCCATAAACTGAAAGTTGACCAACTCTCCGGACAACCCATTCCAGTGCTTGACTATCCTTATAATAAAGTATTTTTCCTTATATCCAGCTAGAATCTATAATTTCAACTTGTTCCTGTTGTTTCCATGGACCAGCATGAAATGGGGCTCTGTCTCCTTGATAACCTCCTAACAGGTACTGGGGGAGCGCTGTTAGTACCCTTAAGCCATGTCTTCACCAGGTTGAACAAACCCAGCTCCTTCAGTGTCTCCTCAAAGGACAAGTGCTCTAGTCCCAGATAATCTTGATGTCTGGAGGAAAATACAGTAAAACAATATACTGGAGAATAGGGAGGCAGAATCACCTCCCTAGACCTGCTGGCCACGCTTCTTTTGGATGTAGCCCAGGTTGACTTTCTGGGCTGTGAGCCCACATAGCTTATTCATGTGCAGCTTGAGCTGTCACACCATCATAGAAGGCCACTGGGTTGATCAGGCAGGACTTACCCTTGGTGCAGCCATGCTGGCTGTCTCAAATCACCTCCCACTCTTCCATGAGCCTTAGCATTGCTTCTAGGAGGATCTACTCCATGATCTTCCCAGGCACAGAGGTGAGGCTGATAGGTCAGAGTTCCCAGGGTCCCCCTTTCTACCCTTTATTAAAACTGAGTGCAATGTTTTCCTTTTTCCAGTCACCTGGGACTTCGCGTGGCTGTCAAGACTTTTGAAATATCATGAGGAGTGCCTTGGCAACTACATCAGCCAATTTCCTCAGGACTCTTGGATGCATCTCATCAGGTTCCATAGACTTGGGTCTGTTCAGGTTCCTCAGGCAGCATATTTTATCTTGAGTTCTACAATGCATGTTTTAGGAGTTATGAAGATAAATCATCCGTGCTGTGGAGGACAAGGCATAGACATGATTTGTCGAAAACATTCTGACTGTTACGACAGGAAACGTGATCAGAAGAGAGAGTCCTGTGGAGGTGGGGCATCACTGTGCTGAGCCAAACTCCTGCTCTGCCTTGAGACTCATGCTCACTTCTCCCCCTACCCCTTAACTCACTTCCTAGAGGAGGGCTCAAAGGGCTGGATGTGCATGCACGAACAAAAGTGCAAAAGATCAAGTTTACATAAGAGGCATGTACCAGGTTAACTATAAAAGGAAGCAGATCAGACCCCCTTGGTCTCTTATTTTCCTCTCTTTCTCTTTCACTCTCCTTGCTTACCCCAGCTCTGGAGACCATCCACACAGCAGGACCAACGCAGGATCTACAGACTGGTGACATTCTGTGTTCTCTCTCCTACATCTTTATTTCTCTTGTCCCTTGCTTTGCCTAGGTAAAGCACAGCTATCATATGCTATTCCAGACTCTGTACTGAAGTGTGTTGTGGGAATGGGGAGCTTGTGGAAGTGTGTTGTGGCTTGTTAGCCAGTACCTTTGAGTAATGGTGTGTTGTGTCTTGTGAGCAAGCACCTTTGAGAAGTGGTATTGTTGGTCCTTGCTAGTGCAGGACAGCCAGCAGCTCCTGCAGGAGAGCGGTGACTTGTCTGAGAACAACAGCAGTGGCTGGAGCCAGAGCTCTGCCCCAGACTGGGCTCCCTCCTCCTGCAAAGGAGCTGGACCAGAAGCTTGAGCCATGGGTGAAGAGTCCAATCCCTGATCCCCACAGCCTCTGGGGACACTGCCTCTGGAGCATCCAGAGGGAGGAATGGGGTCTTGCTGGGCATTGCTGAGTTTTCCAACATCATGAAACGCCTAAGGAGCTGTTTCCAGTAATTGAATCTGAGCGGCCACCACACATCATGAGTCTTGATGATACTCAAGTCCTGATTACAGCAAGTAGTAATTTGTGTCTGTGGCAGGGTTACTGTTTTGTGACTGAATTTTGGTATGCTCTTGGTCACGTTATTTTATCTCCCTGTATTCAGGTTTTTCATCTCTAAATAATGATGACACTTCATACAATATTCAGAGTTCAATGCACAGTTTGCCTGAAAGGTCTTCAAAGCAAGAAATGTCTCTTGTAGCTTCACAACAACTACCAGCCACTCCAGACTCTGGAGTAATACGCACAGTAGCTAATTGTGTCTATAAATTTTTAGCTTTCCTTCATTCAAAGTAAATCCCCAGCAAAAGAGTTAATTTCAAGATCGTTATATGTATATTCACATCTTGTTCTTTTACAATACACATACTGTAAAATATGTGTATTGTAAAATATTATCCTGTTTAATAGATCGTTGTAAGTTTAAAAATTTATAGGGTCACAGGGAACTACTTTTTCCCAGAGAGATATAATTTCTCTTGTTGACTTAAACAGCAAGAGAGTGGTGACCACCTACCTGGAGGTCCATGGAACTGACAATAATTCCTGCCTATCACAGGAGATTTTCACGTGACTTTCTTGCATGTCAGCTGTGTTGCTCTGGGACTGCTAAAAATTTCTTGTTCGCCTTGCCCACAGAAAGTGTTAATTTTTTATTTTTTACATTGGAAACTGTCATAATAAAAATTGTCAAAAAATGGAGAATGTTGGTAAAATGAAAAGCTTTATTTGATTTTTGTAGGAGGATATGGAAATACAAGTATTCAGTGAAACCGACAGTGTCACATGGGAGCTGTACTTTGGAGAATACATTTAATTTCCTTCATAAAACAGACTCCTTTGTCATATAATTTCTAATGGGAAACCATTGGTAAAAAATAATTATTTTGTAGTCCTAGTTAATGTAGTTCTCCCCCCACCAACTAACAGCAAACCCTTTCAACAGAACAGAGCAAATGAACATTTCTTCAGAAAGTAGGTCTTGACAAAAGCCCCAAATCATTTAATAAGAAATTCAAGTGTTGAAAGACAGACTAGATGAAAAAAAGATGAAAAAAACACTCTGCCAAGTTACATTCTGAAAGTTTTGTGTCCATTTGCCAAAACTTTAGGAGTAAAGGCTCTCAAGAGGGGCAGTTCTGAAGAAAAAAAAATCAGTTTCTGTGTGAGTATTGTGACTCTGCAATCTGCTCAAACGACTGAGTCTCAGAACTATCAAGTATTTGTGTCAAATCAATTATGAACATCTTATTTCCCATGTAATTTCACTTTATTTGAAGCAAGACATAAATTTTTGGAAAGGATGATCAGTGAATTACTGGGGAAGAGGACAGGAAACAAAACCTGACTCACTGCATTAAGCCTTTGGAACAAATTGCACAAACAATCTATAAGTATTTATAAAAGAGGAGCAGATTTCACTCTGGGGGTAACTGAACTACCTAATATAGTTGTATGAGGAAGGTGTGTACTGAAACTTGGAAACACTGCAAAAAAGAAAAGGTTGGAGGGAAAGGAGGATTTGCTTATCTGTATTTTGTTGGAATCTTTCAGAGAAGTTGAAAACATTTTCCTAGGCAGCAATATAATTTAACATTCACTGGAAAAACAGTAGGTCCAGGTGCTGAAAGAAAAAAGAAGTGCTTTGGCTGTAGTTCAGGCAACCAGTTGTTCCTCCACACTTTTCATAAATGACAATTGCTTTGTACTCAAAAATGGGAAACATGGAAGAGGGGCACTGACTCTAGGACCCGAAGTCCCTGTGCTTTACATGAACTGGGACTATTGCTGCAGCAGACTTACTTTTCCGTCCTTCCCCAGGTCTGGAAAAACAAAGAGGATGAACATGCCTCTGATGCCTTGTGCTATGGTTGGGTGATCAAAGGTGATCTGGTTGCCTTTCATTACGAGCCTGAAAATACATGCTGAAGGTGAGAAGTTGGGAGGCTAGAAAGCTGAAGCCATTTCCAGGGGAGCTACTGCTGTATTCAGATGCCACCTTTGCTCCAGGTGGAAGAACAGTTTCTTGGCAGGGAAGGTGGTCAGCTCCCATTGCTGGAGTTCACTAACAGTGCTCCTGGACAGGCAGGACCAAACCAGTCCTGGAACAGAAACCTGAGTCATGTGGTGGTTTTAATTCCCTCAGAACTGCATCTCCCTCCATAAGCCCTGCAAGCAGGACAGCAAGCTACACTGGCTACATTTGGAGGAAGATAACTGTGATAGTCAGTGGGGACAGAGAAGCATCTCAAAGAGAAGATCAGATGTACTTAAGATTGGAGTCTCCTCTTTGGGCTGGGGATTATCCCTTCCCATGCTCACACTCCCACCTGCCAAGGACATACCTGACAGGACTCTTCCTGGCAAACTCTTCTACGCTCATGCTTGCAGAGAAGGACAATTTAATCATAACTTTTCTTTCCTTGCCTTTTCCCCTTGCCTGTCCCTTTCATGACCAGGTAGATCACTGTCATGAAGATGGCCATTAATATGGGTACTGGCTACCAGCAGCAGTTAGTCACAGAGAGCAGGGTTGGAAGAAATCCAGGAGGTCACCTTGCCTCTGGGCAGCATCAGCTCCTTTTCCTCCATTCCAGCTAACTTGTTCTTAAAAGCCAACGGTGATTGGTAATAGCAGTGTCGCAAGGCACTTCAGTCTCCTTTACTTTTATAAAGTGCTATGTAATGGAAGCTGCATGAATCTTATATTTATTTACCTTTTAACAAACAGAGATTTTCAGGGATTTTTTCAGATATTCATACAGAAAAGGACACACAGATCCCAAGTGAATCCCAAACTGAAGATGCAGAACTCTGTCTGTGGGGTGACGATGCTTTGCTACCCCTCCACCCCATGCAGGGCAGGCAACCACTGCCTGTGCAAAACCAGCTCCCTGAAAACTGAAGAAGGTCAATACAGATTTATTGGTTGAGAATCCAGCCTTTTCTCTTCGGCATTACTTATTTATAAAGGACTCTGATTCTTAATAAGTTTTGGCTCCCATTGAGTTTATAAACTGGCTGATCCAGCAAAAAAAAAAAGAGTACATTGGCCCCTCTGGTGCTGTTAGAATGGGGGAGTCTAGCTTGCAAACTGTTCAAAATTTGCACACATAACTACTTCATCACAACAGATTTCTTCCCGAGCAGTACTCCAGCACAGGAATTTTTTTTGTCTCTTTGGTTTTGACTGGACTGAACCAAATCTCTAGAGAATGAATCACCCTCCAGATTCATGGCTATGGGGAGGGAGAGGTTACCCCTCACCATGAAGAAGCTGTAATCAAGAGTTCTCTCCAGGTTCAAGAGGACAGGCTAAGGAGAGAAACTGTTGCTGCCAGAGACACTAGACATCATCAAGGAGCGTAACATATCTTACCTTAGGGGAATGATTTGTCATTGGAGATGCCATGTCGTTGTAAGCAGCATTTGATGGAGAAGGTGGAAGTGCTGGAGAACAGGACAGAGAGAAGGGGAGAGAGCTGAGGAACGGAGGGGGAATGTGACTCAGTTTTCCCTCTTCTTGCAGTGCTTTGTAGAGATACCAGACTGATCTCCATTTGCTGCTGTCCATCCCTGATGGATAAGGAGCCTTTCAGCTTAATGCAGGAAGGTAGTACAGAGGAAGGGCAATCATCACCTTTACAACAGGCAGCAGCCCAAATCTCTGATGTGAAGAGGGAACTGCTGACATGGAAAGCTCACCATGACCTGGGACTGCCTCTGTATCAGGGACCTACAGGCTGCAGCTGCTGACTCCCCTGCTTCCTGCTGCATTAGGCAGATGGAAATGGAGAGTAAATGAATGTTGCTGTTGAATTGAAGGACTCCTTGCTTTGATGAGGAGAACATACCCAGAGAATAGGGAAGAGATTTATCCCTTGGCAAAACAAACAGGAAGGAAATAATTCTGCTAGGTACAGATTACTTCTTCCATCTCTTACTACTGCTGTGAGGTACCTGGAAATATCAGCTCCCCCAGAAGAAATTTGAGTGTCCCTGTATGAAGCAAGACTCCTCTCCACTACCAGGGTTATTTTAGCAGAAGGTAGAATTGTTTCCTTTGCAACATTTATTTTCTCAGGTTATTTTCTTCCACATCCCTGAGTTCACACTAACATTTCCTTGCATGCTCAGCTAAGCAGCTGATTGATCCTTGCTGAAGCTTTCCCTGTATGGACAGCAGTGGGGGTCAGAGCAGTACCCAATAATACAGAAAAAATCAATTAGCTGTATGAGACACTCAGTTCCCTACAGCCAGAAAATTTCCTTTCCCAGCTATTCTGCCTGAAACCCCATCACTCACAGCAAAAGGACGGTGCCTTGTTGCCTCTAAATTAGTAGTCCTGAAAGAGAAGAGGATTGAAGATCCTGGATCTGGCATCTCTTCTTCAGTGCCCTTGTTCTTCCCTCTGTGCTCTGGAGAGTCAGAGCAAAATATGTCCATCATTCTGTGACTCTCGGTGGTTGATGGGATGGCTTACAGAGCACTCTTTTCAACACTGTTGCATGTTCATATATCAGAAAATATCTCCTGACCAATTACAGCATTTGTGGGCATTCCCAGCATTTATGTGCACATCACTGTGTTTATGGAGCAATGCATAGTTACGAAAGCAGATGGTTTGTTAAAAAAACCCACAAACCTCTCTCAGGCAGTCAAGGAGAAGTGACTCAACAGCACAACTGATATGTACAGTTTTAAAAAACATGTACTTCTTGGGACAAAACAGAGCTGCCCTGCCTCTGTCTGGGACATTAGACTTAGTAATCTTCAGTGGGATTTTTCAGAAATTCCTCAGTTTTGCCAGAAGGACATTTCTTAATGACTTGTATTCCTACATTATTTAGGTGTCTGACAATCTCATCCTCATGAAAGCCAAGTCAGGCTCTTCAATAAGCATAATGCTGTGGTCCACACCATTTGTGTCCTTGGTAGAAGTCATGCTGCTCAGATTATGGGAGGTGATTAAATCTGTAGAGCTCAGCTATGCAGAGATAACTGGCCTGAATGTTCCCAATATTTCCTTCTGTCAAAAGATAAAAGACTTATTTGGTGAATACCCATCAACAAAGGACAAAAATTGGGTGCCTGGCCAAGCACAGGCAATTCTAACAGCAAATCCCACCAGTTTAGTAATATTTTGTACCAACTGGATTTGGGAGCAATATTTATCAGCACGTGCCCTGGGACTGCAGGTTTGGTATTTCAGGACACACCCCTTAATGTACAGTATTGTCCAAAAGTTCCAACACACCTGTATGATTCACAGTACATCTACAGTGTTTGCACCTGGAGGAAAATTAACCTGGACAGTAGGAAATACAAATTTTGGGTTCAAGCACAAGGGGAAATTACATATGGTCTGAACAGTGGAGCACTTCTGCCCCTTAGTTCTGAGCAGAGAACATCACAGGAAAAAAGCAGTATGTGCTCCATCAACCTCTCCTGCAAAATATTGACTCTGCAACCTACGTGTTATTGTGCCTGCTAAAACCACTCAGTGATGTTGACTGTGCTATCACATACCTCTTGTACTACACTTGAAGAAATAGCTGAGGCCCCGCTCCTTAGTTGGCAAAATCAATAAAAAGAATCATCCCATGAATCTGTGCGATTCTCTCCTAAATGATCCCACAGTTCTTGGAAAAGATCAAACACAGATCAGCATGCTATAGGTATAGGAGGAATGGAGCAGATACCAGGTTATTTTCTGTCAGCACTTCCAGAGTGCAGCATCTCATAATACATTCCATCTGTAGTTAAATAGGAACCTTTCCAGAGAGCAGATTTTGCCATCAGAAATTGCCTTTTTTTTTTTTTTGAAAGCAAATACTGTTATGAGATTATTATATTTTTAATGGGGAAAAAAATGACAGTGAGTCATTTTGAATTTGCTCATTTTTCTTTAAACAGTGCAGTGTGTGCATACTACACATTCTGACCTTGAATTCTCCACAGATTTTAAAATTAAATTACTCCATAATGTGTGGAAGATGGAGGAGGATTAAAATACATCACCATGAAAGTGAAGTTTTTAGCTTGAACATGAAATTCACTCAGAACTCTCTGTGTCATGAAAGTTACATTCAGAATTTCACTCCAAAACATGGAATGAAAGAAATTTTGTACAGATCTGGGCTTTCTTCTCAACAGGGTGCTCCCAGTTTCTAATTGGCAGCTTTTCTTGGGACAGGTGGTGCTCTGCAAGCATCGTGGTCTACTCATTCTTATATCTGAAATCACCTTTCAAGGCTGCTCACCTTCAGAGAGGTGATTTTGCCTTTGGCAGCAAAATGTTCATTGGGGTGTTGCCCACCACCCTGCTGCATTATTGATTGAAGTATGTCCTCAGATTTAACACAGCCCAAGCCCCCGTAGCAGGAATCTTGTAACTGATGGACAGTAGTTGGCTAGAAATGCTGATAGAGTTCTTGACAGTCACTCCCAGGCACCACAGGGTATTCACAATTTTCTCAAAAATCACCTTTTTCCTGGGATCTGGTTCTTTGGGAGAAATAGTAAAAGCCAATCTCTCTAATTCAGCCTCCCCTGCAAAGCAGGAGCAGCTCTGCCAGGGATGGAATGGGTAAGCTTAATGTGGGAGATGGAAGACTTATAGGGAGAGAGAGCTTGTTTGAGGGTTCAGGTATGTGTTTGTGTGCTGAAAGAAAGAAAGCTGAGCAAAGGAGAGGGGAGGTCGGCAGGTGGGCTACAGTAGCAGGGAGGCTGAAAAGCAAGGGAATCTGGTCAAATTAATTAATGCTTGCTCATTTGCAGGAGGAGGGGTACATGTATGTTTTGGGGGGGGCTGTTAGGGTTTGTTTCAGAGCTCATCTTGCTAAAGAGCAGCATCTCTCCTCTTCTGTGAGGGAAATGCCTGAGTGTTCCCACGTACAGTGTGGCTGCACAGACAGACGGAAGTACTGAAGGAGTTGGACTCAAACATGAAATGCTGACACTGCTGATGCATGGTGACGCTGTGCTTGATGTGGCAGCCAACATGTGTATGCTTGGGTTCAAAAGTTCTCAGGCACTTTGAGAGAAGAAAAGTTAATTGTGGGCTATTAAACATAGAGATGCTCTTCTCCAGGAGCCAACTCACTGGCAGTCAGGAGAGTGGCTTGGAAATAGGAAGTCTGGCTTGCCAGGGGGTTACTGCACAGGGGGAGTGACTGGTGGATCTTCCATTGCGAGTATCTCACAGAGGATGCTGAGGTCTCTCAAGCCCCTCAGAAGTACCCTCTTAGGAAGGGTACTTCTAAAACTGGGGTAGAAAGGAACTGGTGGGAGACAAACGGTATCTGAAGTGGAGACAGCTGGCTAAATTTTCCTGTTGCCACTTAAAATTCCAGTCACTTTCTACTTTGATGCTTCCATCCATCATCAAAGTGGAATAAGATCAGAGAACTATGAAGTGTAAATTTATTATATTGATTTTTTTCCGATTTTGCCTTTTTTTTCCTGTCCTATATATAGGCATGACCTGTAATCAAGAAGATATTAGGCTCCTGCTTTGACTCCCAGTGGTAGATGAGGACAGCTTTCTTCCAATTCCATGGACGCTGTTTGGATTGCTCCTTGCTAAGATGACCCTGCATCAGTTAGGACAGCAAGAGATGGCCTATTCCTTTACTGTGGTATCCTCTGGAGACCTGAACCTCAGCTAGATGTGTGTGATCTTAGTGAAATTGTGATCAGGCTTGTATGCCTCTGTCTTCTAAGGACAGAACTCAGCTCAGAAATATGAATCCGTGCTGTTAGTTTTTGGCAGAGCTTGTCAGACTCCCTTACAAGTCCTGGGAAGCTGTGCCTGACTTGGGGTGCTGGAGCAGTGTGCCACAAAGTCCGATGTCCACCTCCAACGTTTGTTACAGGATCCAGTTGTGTAAATCACCCAAGGTCTCTCCTGGCTTTGAAAAAAAGCCAAAAACTTTGTTCTGATATATGGTCCTGTCACTAAGGAGATATGTCAAGTTATACAGACAGCTCCCATGTCAAAATCATCTCTGGAAATGCATCTATGTCTTATAAAACTTGTCTAGCCAGCCTTATTTCGTTCCTTTCAATCCCGCATTGTCAAGATCTTCTGGCAAGAAAGTGCTTCTTGTTTTTGTAGTTGAAATGCAGTGGAGAAGTACATAAGAACAAGGATAATATGAAAAAAACAACTGGTAAATGTCGAAGAGAGACCTTGAGTATCAGAACTTGTGCCAAACCAAATTACGTAAGATAATATTTGCCTGTCTCCTGGGATTTGTTATAGAGAGTGCTGGGGATAAAAAAAGCCCCATAGATTGCTGGAGGGCTCCTAGAGCAGAAGAATAAGAAAATGAATGTCAGGACTTCAGGGAATAAAAGATGGTCCAATGTTGTCATCAGGCAAGGATGTTTCTGCATTAGTGTTCTTAATAAACTGAAAGGTTTGGGAAGTTGTTTTTCAAATGGAGATAATTAAAATACAAACTGCAGTGGGTTAAGAGGTTTAGAAATGAAACCTAGGAAAACAGTGGTGGTGGAGAAGGTAGAATGCCAAGTGGATATGCTTTGGATTCGGTTGGGGATACTCACATCTGCTCCATAAGTTAGCTACTGGAGTTATTAGTGCTGCACTATGGGCTAAAGCGGCATAAAGGGAGACATGAATCTGCAGTAGTGCACCTGTTTGCATCAGGACCACAGAAATATTTGATTTTCTGTATCTTCTCTAAAAGCCTCACTGTGACTCTAGCAGTGCTGTTTTCACTCGTTGTTTTTTTCCATCAGCCACCATTTCTCTGCCAGCAGCAGATGAATGCACAGGGTCATAGCTGGGACATCTTGCAGGGCTCTGCCCAGTGGCTCATTATATTGTGTGCAGCCACCTGGTGCTTCCCCCGACCTGAAAAACACTCGTGATAACCTGTACTGCCCTAGCACTGCCTGCAGCAGCCTCAAGATGAGAGGTGAGGATTTGTGTCACTAAAAGGGAAGGAGGAAGGTGGGTTGGTCTTCCCTTGACGTCCTTTCCAGAGTGGAGTTTTGCCCCAGTTCCTGAGCATAGCCCCTTTCGTACTGCTTCCCCTGCCCCACTGATGGTGGCACCTGGGTGAAGAAGTACTGCCCACCAGAGTTCCTGCCAGGCTTCAGTAGCCCCTGAGCAGGTCTCAGGGGCTTCACCCTCTGACCCACATGGTGTACCATGCTCATTTTTAACCTTCATGAGAGGAACAGGAATTATTAGTCATCACCTTAATCTCAGGTTTGCCCAGGCTAATTCTCAGAAGGTCAAATTCTTTGTCCCTTCTCAAATCTGGCTGCACACCTCCGCTTGCAAGTGAGACATCCACAAAGAAAAAGAAAAAACTAAATACAGGAAGATCTTATTTCAGGGGCAGACCACATTTGGGTTTTGACAGTTTCCATCAGGATAGAGGTGGGGGATCAGCTCTGGTTCCTATCCTGTCCCACAGAGCATGGGAACAGTGGGCAGAGAACAAAAGTAGGAGATGCCAGATAGCAAATTAAGGGATACTGGTTTGATTTTTTCCCCTTAAAAAGCACAGCCAATTCATTCTTTTAGGATCTGAATGAAACCACATATTCTTCTAGCTCCTACTCTGTTTTTGACAATTTTTAAGAGTCAATGCTAGACAGATGGGGAACCTGGGTTTTGGGAAGTCCAAGGTTGGACTCAGGTGCAGAAGGAACTTTATCTGAAAACAGATTGTCAAACAGCTGTTTCCTAAATATTTATTGCTGTTGGCTTTCTTCTTCTGCAAGGTCCTAATGGCAGCCACTGTTTAAAGTTTACTTGCCCAAACACACACACACAAATACGTATATATGAGAGCACCGTGTCTCCTGGCCCTTGGCTCATTCGTTGTACCTTCATTGCAGGACTGTTCCCAAAAGCATCAGTTAATCACACCTTCTTTTTTCCAGAGCACGGCAAGGCTCATTGAAACAGAGCCAGGGTCAATTGAAGTCAATCCGCACACAGGAGAGAAGTCCCACTTTACTAATCCGTGTGGGAGAACTCCAGCAAAGACATTCATCTCAGTTTCTTGGCTCTCTGGAGAAACAATGAGTGACAGATGATGGAAAGAACTTGGAACACTGAATGTTCTAAATCTGCTTTGTTTTACCATAGCATTGTCAAGCTTGCAAGTTCAAGAAGCAGGAGATAATTCCCAAAATTCTAAGATGGGCACAAAACTCATTGTCTTGTAGAAGGTGATAAATCTGGGTTCCTCTTACTTGCCCTCTGGGTTTTGAGGCTGAAAATGCAGTATAAATAGCTCTGCCCCAGCACATTTATTTCACAGATCAGTTGACATGAACAGAACAAGGGTGACTGCTGCAGGATTTTGAGTGTATGCAGATGTGACTTATGCTTACTGTGGTCCATGAGTACTATAGAGAGCAAACGCTCTCTTACAATGAAAACCTTCCACAAGAACTCTAAACATGCCCCATTATAATGTTCAGTCCAGCATGGGATGAAGGAAGAAAGGATTTTCCAAATGTTAGTCCCTGAAAGGTGTTCCTCCTCCCTCCCTGTCTAGGGCTGATGAACAAAGCATGAGGATATATGTGATGAAAGGACAGGAGTGCAGAAAGGTTTGAGCTAGAGAATCAAAGGGGTATAGCAGAGACTGGAGCAGGCAATAGAGAAATAGGACTTGACAGAGTCTTTCTCTGACTTGGAAAGTTCTGGCTGTGACCGGGGATGGAGCCAGGACACCAGCTGCACAGACAGCATGTTGGCTGTCAAGCCAAGGAGGTTTGCAGTGTGGTGTTTGAACAAGGATACAAAACTTCAGCAGCTGTCCCATCCCGAGTTTCATCTGCTGTTCGGCCTCAGCCCTTTGGAGTTCCATTGGGCTGAGCTGGCATCCCAGAGGGATAGTCTGCTTCACCAGCTACACATCAGTGGAATGTATTTCTAAGCTCAAGTCTGCATCACCAGCTACACATCACTGGAATGTATATCTAAGCTCAAGTCTGTTGATGGAGATGGTTGTGGGCTGGACTGGGCTTGATACTGTTGTGGGCGTAACTAGGATGTGTTCGTACATTCATGGGCTCCACGGGACCGTAAACCTGCTAAGATTTCTGAGTTTCAGCGTTCATATTTCTTGGTTCTGTGAAGGTCCCACCATAACTGCACCATACTTGCAGTAAGGTTGTCTTCTCTTGGTATCCAGGGAAGAAGTGAAGCTTCATTAAATGAAATCTCTGTGGGCAACAAGCTCCTCCTGAGATTAATTGTGGATATCAAATAGTGTTGTCAGAGAGTGGTGGGGGTGTAACAGCCCATGTATTTTGTTAACTCTTTGATCAAGTCAGGAAGGAAGAGGTGGTGGAATTTCAAGAGCTGGCATGTGTCTTCCCCCCTCTCCATCAGCTCTGTACATGGGACTGTGCAGAAAGGGTTACGAACAGAAGCAAAGAAACGAATATGATACCTGGACATTTCCTAGAGGACTGTAAGCCACATAGCTGCTGGGAAACATGAACTAGTGTCCTGCTCACGTCATCCACCTGCTCTGAAGAACTGGCACTGAAATACCTGGAGAACGAGTGCACATGAGATGCACCAAGTGCCCAGTTACACTGGGACACATGCTGTGGAGACAGACAAAAGAGCCAGCCTGCTTCATTTCTGGGGGATGAAGGAATCTCAGTGATGCCAATAGTATGGAAATGCTTTCTCCTTTGCCTGGCACAATCCAGTAGTGGTCTTGTAAATTAAACCCAAAAGCTTGTTTCATGATCAGGGATGTGATGAAAAGAAAAGCTCCTCATGGGAGAAATAACTCTTTTATGCCTGCCTCAGTTCTCAACACCATCAAATTCTGGGCCTGGACTCCTGCCAGGTCTTTTCAGAAATAATGAAATTATTATTCTTATCGTCAAGCTAGAAGGACTTCCAACTAAAAAAAAAAAAAAAGAAAGGCAAATCTTACCCTGCATTTGTTACAATTTTACCCCTCATTTTCATTAACAACCCATTCCTCATCTACCCTGGAAAATACGTACAGGTCATTGAATTTTTTTTCACCTTGTGTTTTTTCTTCTTGTGTCCTATAGGACTGAAAATTGGACTATGATCAAGGGAAATTTACTTGAAGGTAAGCTAAGGAGGAGCAGAGAAACAAGACAAGCATGGTGGAAGAAAGACCCACCAGAGCAGGGAATGTCAAGGAAGCAGCTGATTTATGACCACCTGGTGAGAAGGCAGATGGAAGATGGTCTGGAAAGCTTTTGAAAGAGTGTCCTGTGGATTATAAATGAAGTAGAGGGAGAAAGGGGAGCTATGCATGGAGCAAAGGTAACAGAAGCCAGTGGGGGCTTCTTGGAGCAAAGCTCTGCCACAGTTTTGCAGATGGAACTTTTTTCCCTGGGTGAAAAGTAAATTCATCAATACTACCGTACTTGGTGAACTTCTTTTGGTTCTACCAAGCTAACCATATGTCTATGTTTAATGAGACTAAAGTGTTTTGCTAAGGAGGATGAGTTATGAGGAAGACCAAACTCCTCCCTCTAAGCAATTGTAGATCTGAAGTTAAGAGGCTCCAATCGAGGAAGTATGGAAAAAGGAAAAAATAACAGCCCTTTATTAAAGGATATATGTGTATTGGCAGAACAACAAAAGAACACAAAAACAACTAAAACAATAATCCTGTACCCAAAAAATATCCCCCTCAAAAAGGGAAAGTACTTTCTGCCTTTTGGCGCAATTCTAACCAGGGCCAGCAGGGGGCGCTGTTGGATCACTGGAGGAGCAGAGCCTGCAGTTGCTCTCTGGTGGCCGGCAGGGGGCGCTGTTGGGCTCTGGCGGTCGCCGCGGGAGGGCCCCGGAGCGCGGGAGGAGCCGAACTGGAGATTCCCCCACACCGGGAAGGGGAAGGGGAAAAGGGGAAAGAAGGCAGGTTCTTCCCATGAAACTCACGCTGTCTGCGGCTGGCTGTGGCCGGGATTTTCCCCCCCTTCGTCGATGAGCACCAACCACTGCCAAACACGGGAGCGGAGGAGGGAAAAGGCCGACCTCCTCCCCAAAAAGTTCCTCTGTAGATGGGTCAGACCTTGCCGATGAAATCCAAGCAGGTCCGGGCTGGGGCAGAACAGGGTGCAGACAAGCTGGGGCCGGAAAACAGCCAGATGACCAAGCCGAGAACCAAACGACCCCAGAGGCTGTCTAACACACACCTGGCCCGAGCCAAGGCGAAAGTGAAGTGCCCCCATTTCCAAGGGGAGGAGGAAAAAAAAACCTCATCAAACGCCCCCACCCCCCCAGCCTTAGAGAGGGACATCAGATTGGAATGCAGTCTGTCGGCTAGTTCCTTTGTGAGTGTGAATCACCCCTTCCCCCTCCCTTGTTTAACGTCTTTCTTTTACAGTGAGGCAGGGGAAAGAGAAATTCCTGCTTGGATTTTTAGAACAAGTAAACCTATGACACCATATCAGAAGCAAAATAAGTAAGACATGAAGAAAATTTCCCTCTTGGTATTTGGAAATGAAACATTCATTCCAAACATCTTCCCTTTTTTTAAAAAATGAGAAAAAATGGTTGTACAAAGTAAATAATCTATTCCCCATTCCTTCAGTGTTTCACTGAACTTAGAGAAACATTTTGGTATTTGTTGGAAATATTAAGACTATTCTGGATAGGGAGGGATCTGAATACTCTTCTTAATTTTGGATGTAGGCATTGCAAGCAATGCAAAAATAAATGTTATGGCATTATTGGTTATGTGTTACTGCTCTGGAAATCTCCCTCTATCCTGAGGCTGTGCCTGAAAGCAAAACTTCTGGGATAGGGCTTTGGGGGCTGATAGTGTCCTGGATAAAATGCGGTACACATGGGTTTGAATCGGTATTGGATGAATAGAGGGAAGGGAAGTTCCCTGTGGGTGGTCGAGTACAAAAATGATACTTCTGGCTCTGGAGGTTGAGAGAGGTTTGTGGGAAGTATTGCTGCATGATTGTCTTATTTTTATACTTTTTCTGAGTCATCTGTATTCCCAGTGCTGAATTAGACATGTTTTTGGGCTGAATGTGAGGTCACTCTTTCCATTATAGTCTTAAGCTTTGGTGAAGACAGAGAAAACAAGTTCCCTCTAGCTTTTAAAGGCTGGGGAGAAGGTGGGGAGTAACAAGGGATCCAGGCAGCATTTCTACTAGAATTTTTTCAGGCACACAATGTCCTGTCTTGAGCATCTTTCCTGTGATGGCATTCAGCCAATTTATGGAGTGAGTGAGACCAGTGAGAAAATGAGAATGCTTCGGTTAGAGTTAATTAAACATTCTGAAGTGAAGTTATGAGTCTGGATTTTCAACACCCACATAAGCACACCAGGGATGAAATGAAGAGGAAGAAATCCTGTAGGTCTTCCTGATATGAAGTTTTGAGAGACATCATTAAGACACACTGACTACAGGCCTTTTCAGGCAGAATGGATTTAATATGTAACACAAGCAAATGAAGAACTGAATAATGTAGACTGGAAAGGACCTCTGGAGGACTCTCGTCTGTACCCACTGCTCAGAGCAAGACCAGGAGAAGCAGGTTGCTCACAGCTGAATCTGTTCAAGTTTTTAATATTTCCAAGGATGGAGTTATCTCATATCTCTAAACTTCTATTTTCATGTTTAACCACTGACTTGATGAAAAAAATCCTAACATAAGCAGAAAATAAGATACAAAAAAAGGTGTTGGTCCTGTGATGTGAAGGGGTTGGCACTGAAAACTTCAAATCCTTGACAGAATGAGGTCCCCTTTGTCACCATGAGTTATATTCCTGTCCAGTGTTGTATGAAAAGCATCTGTCTTGCAAGCTCCAAAGCCACTCTGCAGTGTGACCCAAATCTTGGTGAAAGGAATATCTGTGGGCTCCTGTCTTGGATTATAATCCCTGTGTGTGTTCAAAGTCAGCTGTATAATCTTCTCTCAAGAAGTGTTCAAGGCCAGGCTGGATGGATCAGCAACCTGATCTAGTAAATGGCATCTCTGTCCATGATGGGGGGGTTGGAACTAGAAGATCTTTAAAGTCCCTTTGTATTGCGTATTATTGTAATACATGAATGAATCACGGACCTGGTCAGCTCCTTGGGGCGTGCTGAGGCAAAATCCATTTATTTAAATCAACCAACACCTTATATATGCATGGGTTCAAAGTAACACGTGACTCTTGACCAATCACCATGGGTTTTCTTACTGCTCATGTATGTGGGAGTACATAGAAACTACACCTTCCAGGGTGCTGTTCGGCACCCTTTCCTGAAACCCGACTCCTACACCTTTGAACCCAAACCATTATAGGATTCTATGATTCTTTGAAAACATGCTTTATAGTTGAGTGCTGCAGTCAGGAATGCGCTCAGACAGCAATTAAGCAGGGAAAGGCACAAGGCAACTTTATTGCAACAGGTTACAGATATTTATACTTTTCATACAATACATATGTCAACCTGTTATTGGTACTTTTATGTAAACATACATCACACCATTCGCATGCCAACCTACTATTGGAACACATGCATCAGGCCATATACATGTCAACCTACCATTGGTACTTCTGTTCACGCGTCTAGACTCATCTTTTGATAGGTGGTTGACACTTCGTATGCTGGCAGATCTCAAAACCAGCACCTGTTATTTACAGTAGTTTTTCTCCTTATCTGCTTTCTCATTCTGGATTGTTTACATTCTTTGCAACTTCACAGTTGCAACTGCTCAAATTCAAGGCCTACCATCCAGTCGTTTCCCACAGTTGAGCAATTTTCTGAGTGCTTTTTAGGGTTGAGCTTGTAAATCTGAGCTGTGATTCTCCAGAGCCCTTTCCTCTCTACTTCCTTTGATCCCACAGGGGCTGTGTCAAGAAGACAAGGATATTTCACTAATGCTTCAAAATAAACACAGAAAGGACTGAGAGGAAGGAAGGAGGACTCCCAAGAGCCCACTGTTTTGTCCTTTTGAATCAATTTAGGTTAAATTTTTACTATCCTCAGCATTGAGTTTCCAAGAGGAAAGAGACTGTTGCAACACAGACTGGAGGAGGCCTGGCTTCTCTTGATTTGCAAGAAGATCCTACTAGCTGTGCATAGTGTTGGTCCTGTTTGCCTGGGGAGAGATATTCTTGTGAATCAGGCTGTTTTGGGGGTTTCAATCCTGTTCTTCTAGCTGCAGGAACCAAGGACACTGGGAAGCTGAGCCAGCTCATAGCAAGTAGGTGCATGCCATGGGCAGCTTGGTGGAGTTTTCACTGATTGCATTGATTGTGTTGATGGAACCAGCATATTTTCTTTCAAGAGCCTTAATGTCCTGGGCCAGAGCAGCATCCCTTGTGCCTCTGGACTTTGAAACACCTCACATAGAGGATCCCAAGGTCTGCTCTCTATGTGCTACTCCTCTTCCCATGCCACCGCAGCTTTGCTTCATCACAACCTAGTGCAAGACTTTTTATGTTAGCTGTGCAGGTGTGGCAATTACAGATAGGTTGCTAGGAATGAAGCACTTTCAGAGCAGTACACACTGTTAATCCCATCCTCACCAGCACAGAGATACTTCAGCACCTTAGTAAACAAAAGGAATGAAACCTCTTTATTCACATGGTTTCCTATAGAAACAAGGGTACTGTGATTTTTTGTGTTGATGCCTGTTGCCCTTACTCTTCTCTTCATCACTTTTTTTACTATTTTTCCAGTTTCCACCAGATTTAATAGTAGGTGAGAGATCTCAAAGGTCCTATGTTCAAACAGGGTTTCCCCTCTCCTCAGAGAAATGGCCGCGTAAGGGAAACATTGCTGGAAAATTCATGCTTCGTGTCAGTGAAACAACAGAAATAGCCTTCAGAGACAACAGAAAATCCTCAAATGAGAGATTAAACCTGTTAGCAAGGTGTTCAGACTCCTACATCAAGGGCCATTAGGGTTTTTTTTTGCCCCCCCTTTTACACCTTTCGGGGACATAACTCAGCCTCGAGCAGCTGAGAAGAGTCTGGAAGGGGAACACCAGGGGACTCAGTACTTTGAGATCAGCCTCAGTAACTGGATTTTCCTGTGGATTGCTCAGTAGGTGGAACAGCGGTGGCAAAGCACCAAAACCAGCACATATAAATAACATTTGAAAATTAATCACCCCATTTCCTGCAAGTGATAAGGAGATTTGCCTTGTCTGTGAGTAATTTGCAGTCATTCATGGCAATTTCTAATATTTAAATACTAAATAAATTAATTATTTGGCATTGCTTTTAGTTAGCTGATTTACTGTAATTGTAATGACTAAGTAAATCAATCACTTAAAAAAAAAAGCCCCAGACAAACATGGTAAATCAATTACTTACTATTAAATGGGAACTACTTGCTGTTACAGAAAACAACATAAGAACAAATCCGTTTATGACATCAATAAAATTCAATCACTGTCTGGGGAAAGGGGATTCAGCACACCCTTACCTCTATTTAACTCAAGAGATAATGTAATTAAATAGTGAGAATGCATAGGAATAGTGAGCCCAGATGAACTACCGGGCACCGGGAAGTGAACAGCTGGGACATGGTCTTCTGAGCAATCTCAGATGCAGGAAACACAGGTTAACAGCACCTGTGCCATGAAAGTTGTGACAACAGATGACTGGAAAAACAAATCTGGTGTTTGGAATCATTAGAGAAGGACTGAAGAAGTTATTGGAGAACATCATTGTTACGGCTCTGGGTGGGGGTTACTGTTAGCCCACACGCCTTGGTCATGCTGTGCAGCTCCTGTGTGCTCATCTCAGGAGAATCTTTCAGGAGATGCTTTAACAAATGCCAATGAGGACAAGTCTGTCACACTTTTTGTGCAAGGAAGCCATGGATAAGCAGGTTAGGAGGGATCAGCCTGGAAATATAGTGATGGAGACAGTTTAGGTGTAAGGGAGGTCTGGAGAAGAGAGGGTTACCATGGGATACTGAACGCACAAGGTGAACTGTGCCTAGAATATCCCTGGAAAAAACAACTGGAGGCATGGGCAGTCCCCAGGGAAATATCCAGCTTGGCAGAGCCCCTTGGCTGTGACCATTGTATGTCCTCCCCATCCAATGCAGCAGAACAAGAAACATAGCCTGGTTTCCCACTGGCTTGAACATCACCTCAGCAATAACCTCAGCAATAACCTCCCCTGCTGACAAGGGACTGGACCCACACTCCACATGTGCTGGGGGCCTTTGGGAACCCTTGTGCCCACAGACCTGCCAGCAATCACGGAAACTGCTGAGCTTTTCCTGGCAGTTTCCCCTAAGAGAATGAGCTGTTTGCATCTCTCTATCCAGCCAGTGATTTTAATACAACTTGGAGGAATCTAATTACCTTTTGGAGTTCAAATCATGTCTGATGAGCTTTAAATTGGACAGGAGCTTCAGTATGAGTCATAAGAAGGTAGACAGGCAGATGAATGGTGCTGTGCAGTGTCAAAACCCTGCTCACTAGGACACTGGGGTTAGAGCCCACCAGAGCTTGGTTAAATAGGCACATTATTATTTCTAGTCTCCTGTCCACTCTTCTAATTACCATTATGATATGTTTGTTTTGCTGGGATGCTGAAAAAACAGGCTAGAACCAGAAATGATGAAATATTTTACCCAAGATAAATGCTACATCTGTATTTTTAGATATGTTAAGACCTAGCTTAGCATGCAAATTGCCCCCTTGGTGATACAGGAACCATCCCAAAACGCTGAAGGAGGAGGGTTACAGGTAGCACAAAAATATCTACAACATCATTATTTGTATTGTGGTTACATATTTAAAATAAACTTACAGGAAAAAAAGAACATTTTTAATGGGATATTCTCAGAAGGAAAGCCCACGTCCCAGCTGCCTGTGTGATTTAAGGTACTGTTCCCACAGATGGCATGACTGCCTCTTGACACAGCAATCCTGTTCATGCAGCTTCAGCATACTCTGGATGACCCAAGATTTCAATGGGAGTGAGATCAATTTCAAGTATGCCCCTTGAGCCCCCCCGATAGTTGCCACCATGCATTCATGGGAACTGCTAGGAGCCTTTTAAAAAAAGTAGTTTCATCTTTTTATCCAAACCAACAAAACCATTTTGGCTGAAGCCCTCTGCAAGACAACTTTCTGAAGAAGGCTCACCAAGCAAAACTTACCCAGGTTACAGAACACTGGGAAAAGACACAAATAACTGGAATATTTAGTCCCATAATGAAAAGCACCAGGTTGTAGGTAGTGCTGTCGGGGACATGGAGGTCATAGTTACACACAACAGATAAATGTGACTGTGTCAAAAGGGAACAGCTGAGTCCTGCCCTAGGAGATATGTGCTGGACCATCTGCTACAGGCAAACCTGGGAAAAAATTCTGAAGCAGAGTTTGGAAGTGATGCTGACTCAAGGGGATTTGAGGGGCTCCCCCATGTTCATACTTGCACATAATCAGAAAGGTTAAGGTCACTCCCCAGCCCCTGCTGCAGACAGCTGGATAGACAGTGTAGCTATTAGCAACCTGAACCTGGCAGGAGCAGTCACAATGAAAGTGAAAGGTTTTCCCAAAATTTAAGACCTTTCCCAGGAAGCAGGATTTACTCTTTCCACCCTTACTGAAGTACTGTCAGAACTACTTGTGTGACAACTTCTAAGTGTTTAATATGTCTCATCTGTGTCCCTGATTGTATCAGTTAAACAGGAATCAACTGAGAAGCCAATTTAGGTTTGAAATAAAGAGACTTAATGAGATGCCTGTGTTGCTTTCCTTGTTTTTTTTTTAAAGAAGCCCAACAACTATCACACCTGGGAGGTGGAGGTTAATGCAGAAGTGTATTATTGGTTTGGTCTTTATCTTAAAATAGTCCCCTTCAGAGTGATGCTAGAGATGTTTTCCATGCAGCTAGAGGCCCTGCTACAAAGCCTTTAACATTGATATGTGGCACCAGGATAATTCTTATTTTACAGAAATTAAAGTCTAGAGCCACTTACAGAAAACTCAGCATGCTGGGACATAAAAGCACAGAGAATGGCAAAGTTGTCCAATATTATAGTAACAGGAGTTAAATTAGTATATCCTAAAATAATTTTGGGGTGGTTAATTCACAAGCAGACTTGGCAGCAGCTTGTTCTGTCAGTAGTCGTGGCAGGTCCTAGCTCTGTGCTGAGGCATGGCTCACCTGGAGCTTTTTTTATTTCTGACAAATACTGCTGATCATGAGATACGAGCAATGGTGCTGATGAAAGGACTTCATCTCCCATCTCACCTGCTGAGTGCCATTGGAAGGCTTCATTACCATGCAAATGGAGGTTGCACAGAGCCTAATAGAAATGCATCTGTCAGGCTGCACATATTTATAACACCTAGTGTTAGCATAACTGGGATATCAAGCAAATGGATTTCAGTTAGGGCTGGTTAGACTTATCTTGCCATTGGAAACAATAAGTTTTTCTGACATCTTTCTGACAATAAGTAATTCTGACATCTTTCTGATGAACAATTCATCTCTAATTGGACCCAAAAACCTTCCATGATACTAGGAAACATTTGACCTTGAAATGGTAGAGGAGGATTTTGACAAAGGAATTGCAAAACTGATAAATAAGAAGGCATCCTACATGGAACAATGAATGTACCCAAGTGAAGGGGGGAATGATCATCTAACTCAGCCATAATTTTGCAATGGATCAAGTTGTCATCTGACTTATGTTGGAGTGAACTTCCAAGGACGTGCCTGTGGCGATGCATGTACTGAGATTAAAGACCTAAAGGATGTTACTGCTCTGATCTATCATTGGAAAGCTGGGGACCTAGGGACACTCGTGACAGGTTGTGGAGTGTGATGATGTTGGCACCAACCTGGAAGTCCAGAAACAAGTGGCTGTGTAGCTTGGGCTGTACAGTGGAATTTTTGTCTGGGAAAGCCAGGGGACCTTCCTCCAGAGGAAGCAACTGCACTAAGTTTATGATGTCGTCCTTTTCATCCTCCATTTGGGGAATCCACCTCTAGGCACAACTAGCTATGCCTTGGGCAGAGTCTCTGAAGAAAGCAGTCATCCTGCTTTGCCAGAGACACCCAACACAGAAGGCTGTCCAGCTAAAAATATTTTTATATCTTTATAGCTGTGATGGTACACCAGCACCTCCACAGAATGACTTGCTCTGTGCTGGCAGACAGAGCTAAAGCCTCTCTCCATGATCTAAAAGGAGACTCTGAGAGGGAGATCTCCAGCCAGGTACACTACCATCAGATGGAGAAAGTTATGCAGGACAGTTTTCTTCCTGAATAGTAAAGCTTCCTTGGGTAATGGAGTACAAACAGCTCCCTGAACATACCCAGTGGGAGAGAGTGAAGTCTTATGCCTGAAGTGAGATCCACCCTAGGAGCCAATTAGGTAGGGAAGCAACATACAGTTTTGTTCACAAATGCCTGTTACATGACATATACCTGCTTTTGGCATCTCTTAAAATTAGACAGATAAATCTCCCATATGTCCTGCATCTCAGTAGAGCTCATCTGTTTTCTATAATAGCTGTAACCTAGCAAGAGGACACCCGTAGACCCAGTGTGTCATCTATGTTATCTACATAAATCAGCTCCTGCAGAAAGTATCTTAGATTGGTGATTACAGGAAAATAATTTATTGATATATTAAAATTGACGTGCACAGTGCAACGCATTTGCCAATGCCTATATATTGCATTTACTGAGGTAATACTGGCAAGAAGTCAGGGACAATTAATTTTGCAAAGGCCCTCCAGAGAAAAAGATGAAAGCAAGTTTTTAGTTTATACTAGAAATCAGAGGTAAAGCCTGTGTGTGTTTAACCTGAGCTCCAGGATATATGTTTCTTGGAAACGTATAAATGTGTTCCCAGGTTTTATATCTAAACGTTGTTTATCTTGATTATCATGATTTTCAGACTGTTTGTAAGTGGTTAGTGCAGAACATCTCTGCCTTGTATTGCAAGGGTTTTCTTTGCTGCTGTACTACTGATTTTCATGGCTTTTACCTTCTCTGCAAAAGAAAAGCTAAGAACAGATGGTAGTCCAGTGACCAAAATGTATGTCTACATTGGTTAGCTCTGAAATGAACCCTGCAGAACTCACAGAAAAATTCTTTAGTTAAGGCATTTGTACTTCTTTGAAGAATTAGTTGGTATTTTTTAGCGAAAATGACTTTTGATTTAATTACACTTTCTTTTTTGTGCTTTTGGATTTTTTAATGTCAAGGAAAAAATGTGTACTGAACACCAAACAATGTGTTTTCATGTTGGTTTTTTGGGGGTCTGTTTTTTTTTCCCCAATACTCCTTCTCCTCCTTCTTTCCTTCTCTGCTCAACATGTAGTGAAAAATTAGGTGGGGGTTTCCACCTAAATTTTCCTCAAAAAGTATAATTCTCCAATCAAGTCAATTTGTTGTCCTCTATGTTTGTAAACAGCAGCAGTGTATTTCTCTGCGAGTTATGTCACATATATTAAAAGTGAGGAAAAAGGATGGTAGGTGTAAATTTTGCATGAGAGAGACACTTTAGGACACCTGCCTGTATCATACATGCATATTGCCAAACAGGCAGCTGGGTCAATAGGCAGTATACCCCAAATACAGGTGCACAGACCAGGGGAGAACCACAGTTACAGAACTCAGTCCACTGCCTTGTCTTCAGATGCGTCTGTGATTATAGTCCCCTATTCCTGATGTTGGGCTCACTTAGTATTTTGGTGCTGTTGAAACAGGACAAACAGGTCAGGAGAAATATTTCAGTTATTGATAACCAGATCTAGCAGATTTTTTTTTTTTTTTTTTTTTTTAGATATCCTAAACTCTTGTAGCAAATTTTAATAAGAGTTTATACAGCTTTGTTAGCAGCTTGGTCTTTTTGGTATGAAAAGTCTTTGGCATATACTACTCAATCCAAACAATTTATTGTTGTCTGATGTATTTATTTTTCACAACATCCTTTATTCTGGCAATACAGTCCAGCTGCATCCTTCAGAAATTAAAAGGGGAAAGGTAATATCTACATCAGTATAAAACCAAAACATTTAATGACACAGCAATGCCCTTTCCTCTACTTTTCAACCAGAAGTGGGACCCAGCACTGAAGGTGGCGATGGCTAATTAACTAATTACTCTGAAAGATTGATCCCAAGCCAATATCCTTTCCCCTGCCACAGGAAATCTTGGTTTTGTTAGTGATGCTCTTTCTATGAAGTCTATCTAGCTGAAAAATAATACTCCTAAATGTTTAAATACACCATCTAAACTAAGAATTGGTGGTTATTTAGGGGCTGAAATAACTGAGGAGGGGAGCAGACCTGCATGGAGAATTTTAGCTTTTTCTGGAGAAATGAAGCCTGGCAGTTTTGTACTTTTCCAGTGACCCTTCATGGAAAGACAGTACACAGTGTTTCATTTTTATGAAGGGCAAACATTTTCTAAAGAACTGCTACAGCAAAAACTCTCATCTTGTGGTGCCAGAGACCTCAGAAGAAATCATTCATTTCTGTCTGAATTCCTTTGCGCTTATCTTTACTGAAGTCACCTACACTGTTTTCTACTGTTTCTCCAGCTAATCCAGCTAATCCTGTCCTCCAAAGCTCTCAGTACTGTTCTCAACACAGAGTCATCCACGAGTTTTATGAGTGCACCCACTGGGCCATATTTCTCTCTTTGCTTAAGAGAATGTCATGTAAGACAATGTCATCCTCTTAATAAATTCAAGACCTATATCATCTGCCGTCTCCCCTTTATCCACTTGGCTGGTTACTCTGACAAGGAATGAAATTAGAAATGGTTTGAGAATGTAAATTCTTGAATAATCTATGCTGGCTGGTTTTATCAGTTTATTCCCTAGATGACTACAAAGAGATTGTTTAATAATTTTATCTTCTGCCTTTCTGGGTATTAGATTACTCCAATTTCCTTTGTTTGTCTTTCTCTCCTGAAAGATGAACTAGTCTGCTTGTCCTCCTCAACTCCTCAGGCACAGAGAATTTAGAGATGATGACTAAACATGTAGGCATCTTCTCACCTGACTACTAAGTGCAGGAGGCAAAACTTCAGCTCTTCCTCAGGATGTAATAACTTCTCTAAATATTCTTTAACCAAGTGTTTTCCTATTTTAGTTTGCAGTGCTACTTCTTTGGTTAAATATAATAAAGTGGAGGTCTCAGATTGTCTTTCATTGAGAAGGCTGAAGGAAACAAACCTCTCCTTGTTGCACCAGATAGCTCTTATTTTTAATTAAATAATGCACCTAGGCTAGTTTGTCTTTCTTCTAATTCTAACAGATTTAAAAACCTGTTCAAGTTTCTGTTAGTGTTCATTGTGACCTGTAGCCTGTCTCTCTGTGTATTTTTGCATGCATATACTCTTCCTTCATTGTGTCTCTATTTTTCTACTTGTGTTAGCTTTTGGGAGACTCCCCTCTCTGACTTTCCAGCCACAAAAGGACTCTGTGTAGCCATCTTAATTTTGCACTGTGCTGCAGCGATGCAACTCCTGTGCCATCAAGAAAATGCAAAGGCATGCCTGGCTGGAGTTTGGCTCTGTGTATCAGAGTGAGAGTGGTTGAAGCTGGGGCCCTCAGCGGTATACTGGCAGGAAGCTTGGCATGGAGAGGACTCTCTGTCAGCACCCTTCCCCCTCATCATACGCCCCTGAGACTGACAAGACAAGCTTCATCTTAACCTTGATCAGGGTAAGTCCATTAACTTCCTGAGAATGACTCCTCTGCCTGCCTATGGGACCAGATTTTCTGTAAGACAAACTAAGGGAAAAAAAGGCTCTATGTTTGGACACAGCTGGCGAGGGCTCTGGGTCTCAAGCAAGCCCAAGGCTTTGCTTGCTGCTATGGAGAAAGTTCTTCTGTTTCAAGGGCTTTCCTGGATTCATAGGCATAAGCATCTCACATCGTGAGATCTGATAAGTCCTTTTGGGCAGGACTCAGCTTCCTAAATGTGGATTTCTAGGGATGTTCTGTGGTACATGTTCAGTTGCTGCTCCAGAAGAAAAGAGGTTGATAAATCTCATGTGCTAACCACCAACCACATGGGGATGGGCTGGTTCTGCCAAGATATTTCAAGTGGCACTAGGCAACTATATTGCCCTAAATATAGATAATTCTTTTCTAACCTTTCAAATAGTCCACTCAAAAAGAAGGTACCGGAAAAGACTAATCCCTCTCTAGCAAAGGGAATGATCAAACAAAGTGTGCAAACAGCTTCCTTATCTGCTAATGAATCAAGTGCAAAGAGGCCCAAAATCTGAAAAGAGACGAAGTCGCATTTCCTTTTTAAGCATTCCTTGGGTCCCTTAAAGTCATGATCAAAGGAGATATGGTAGAGACAGGAAAGAAATACCAGAACTGCTAACAGATATAGCTACAGAAAACTGGTTTATATGAGCCCAGAAGCTTGTAGATAATGGCTCAGGAAGTACTTTTCTGCTTACTTGCCAAACATGAGTGTCCCAGTCTGCTGAGACTGAACTGTTTGCTAAGGAGGATGAGTTATGAGGTAGACCAAACTCCTCTCTCTCAGCAATTGTAATATCAAAATTAAGGGGCTTTACTCGAGGAAAATGTGGAAAAACAGAAGAAATAACAACCCTTTATTGAAAGATATATGTATGTTGGCAAAAACAGCAACAAAACCACAGAAGAACCAGACAGCAATCTCAGAGGGAAAAAGCAACAACAACAACAACAGCAACAACAAAAAGTCTAAATGAATACTTCTCTGTCCTTTAACACAGTCCTAATTGTGGCCTGCAGAGGGCGCTGTGGGCTCGCTGGAAGGTGTAGGACCTGGTCGTGGTCGGCAGGGGGCACTGTGGGCTCCGGTAGTCACCCGTGGGAAGAGGGAGCTGGAGAGAGAGCGGTCGCGGACCGCGTGGGGAAGCCAAGAAGGAGATGGGGGGGGGTGTCCTCACCTCCGTGGGGACGAAAAGGAAGGCAGGCAGTACACTCCCACGGGAACTCACCACTGTCTCAAGTGGCGGAGACTCACCGCTGTCTCAAGTGGCGGAGACTCACCGCAGTCTCATGTGGTGGTGTCTCAGAAAAACTCCCCCTCCTCTCCCGCGGGCAAGCACATTCTCTGTCGAGGCACAGCAGCCCCGGGGAGCAGGACAGTCAGGCAGGTCGAAGCCAGCAGGATGAGAAGTCGAGCCGACCAGGATGAACAGCCAAAAGAAAACTAGACCTCCGGTCCCCCTCACAAAAAAATGCCTGTCTGCACCCAGGGAGCCAACAATGCAGTCCGTGTCCTCGCCTCCCAACAGAACCAGCCCCCCGCCTCCCCCTCCCATCTCTCCAGATGGGCCATTAACCTAGGCAGGCTACATCTTTTGTAACGCTAAGGACCTCCCTTCCTCCCCCCCCCCCCCCGCTCACTCCGTTTTTCCCTTGGAGTGGGGCAGGGGGAAGAAAAATTCCCCTGATTTCCTAATCTATAACATTATCCACCCCTAATTTTTCTTTCCCATGCTACCACACTTTATCAGATTAAATCTTCGATCCTCATACATACATGCAGTATTCCAACTATGTACACATCCACTAATAGGTAGATACAAACACAGATACAGGTACAGGGTTACACACAGATACAAGTATACAGTTACAGCCAGTTCACCCCGGAGTAAGGTTTCCCTGAGGTATACATCGAGTTTCTCCATCTTCCTGCATCACCCACCAGGTGCAGCCGAGCCCTTGGGCAAAAAACAACCCCACAAATGGGTTTGTCTTTGCTTGAGGCAGGGTTAACCCAAACCTTTTTCCCTAACACACCCCTCACGTGAATCACGGGGACCTTATCTCCATCCACGGTGTGGAGGGACTCTGATTGGGCAGGGGCGGCTTGGTTGATGGAACCTCTGGTGTTAACTAACCATGTAGCCTGTGCTAGATGCTGATTCCAGTGCTTGTCTGTCCCTCCACCCAACGTCTTCCCAACAGAACCAGCCCCCCCCCCCCCCCTCCCGTCTCTCCAGATGGCCCATTAACCTAGGCAGGTTACATCTTTTGTAACGCTAATGACCTCCCTTCCCCCCCCCCCCCCCCACCGCTCACTCTTTTTTTCCCTTGGAGTGGGGCAGAGGGAAGGAAAATTCCCCTGATTTCCTAATCTATAACAATGAGCAATGTCTAATATTTTAGAAGTACTTGAGCTATATTAGCAACACATACACATCTCTTTACAAAGGTTTGGAGCACCATCTCTGTTTGGTTTCTATTTTGTGATACCAACCTTGTCACACTAAATACAGAGAGATGCACAGTGGTCAGAGGAGCAATTTAATGAGCTCCCAGAGCTAAAAGTAAGCCCAGACTTCTGCCACGAAATGGCTGGTGAGATATTTAAAAAACAGCATGCGGGTTAATTTTTTTTGCCTGCCAAAATCTTTAGAAATTATCTTGTCAATTTTCGGTTGTGACTGCAAACCTAAAGAACTAAAAAAACTAGAACATAAAACTTGCTATTGAATTCCAATATAATGGTTTCAAAAGAAAGGTCAGAGAGAAAAAATAAGTACATTGGACAAATAAGTAGCTTCACTGATGCATTGCTGGTGGTACTGATGGAGCTACCCCAACACATACAGACCTTTTATATCAACTAACATGAGACAAAGGTCCCAGATTTGATGGTCCTTGCAGCTCATCACCCTCCCTCAGGGATGAGACTGAGTTGGGCTAGTCTTATATTTTCCACTACACAACAAGCCCAACCATACCCTTCCACTGGCCAGAATAAAAGGAAAAAGGAGACAATGATCCCCAGTTATTAATTTTAATTCAAGAGCATCTCTGGACTACTTGACTTTATCAGGCCTTTTAAATTTGCATGCCACAAACATAGCCAAACTTGCCTTGAATTCCTGGAATGGATCCAGCATCAGCCACCCCAGCTCTGCTTGTGGGGATTTATGCAGGCCAGGGATCTGGCTCTGACTCTCAAAGAGCCCATGCCACAGTAACATGTCAAAGGCAGCCTGGATTACAAAATGTGCCATCCATGTCCAGTTGGTTGGGTCGTTCATTCAAGAAAGAGAATGGAGTCAACTTGTAAATGTGCCAACATGAGATGATTTTTAGCATCTGCCTCTTCTCCCTCTTGTAGCATTTGCCAGCTGCTTTACAAGACATGCTGATCTTTGCCGATGGACTCTGCCAGATTATTAACAACAGCAATGCACAGGGCATACTGAAAAGCTGAAATAACCTGGGGGAATACATTAGAAATAAGGCAATTTTAGAAACCCTGTCTAAATGCTGTCTGGAAGTGAAAAAAGACCTAGATGAAACTTCTTGTCCTTGTCTTCAAAGACATTACAAATTTGCCCAAAATCTCTTTAATAATTTTGAGTATTTCACACATAATGGAATTGAAACATCAGGAGATATCCCATCCTTTTAATTATTGTGTCTCTTTCTCTCAAGGAAGCATGACTATGGGAAAACAATCTATATATAAAAAAAGGAAATAATAGATATCATTAAGATAGGGGAACAAAATAATAATAGATAATACACAAAAGGCCATCAAGGTTATTGCAATCTGAAAGTCAGGAAAGGAATAATTGAAGCATCAATAAAGTTGTCATCATAAAAACATTTTATAGAAGGGGCAAAGAAAGACTGTGATACAAAGGTATTTATAAAATCTGATTTGAGAAATAAATATATAGAGGAAGTCCAGCATGTTCTGCATCCATCCATTAAATTCAGATGGATTTTTAGTGTCACGCCTTTCTGTGCTTTAATTTTTTTTGGTAAATAATTTAGGCATTGTTTCATATTCTCTGCTAAATAGAATATGTTTCATCTCAGAGCTCAGTACCAAGTTGTTTAATAGTAATTTGTGAGATGAAAAATAATGATAACGATTATCTTGCAGTCTTTTCCCAGCTTCACATTGCTACACTTTAACTAATTAACTAATTGCATTCTCACTCTGAGGCTCTTCCCTCTTCCTGCCAAAGAGAGAGGCTCTGCACGCACAGCTGAAGGAACCACGGGATTCTGAAAGGCTCCATATCTGGGGTCCGTGTCAGTACCCACTGGGTTCAAGCAGAAAGACCCCAAAGATCTTCACTTGGTGCTAAATCAAACCCTCAAAGATGATGAACAGGGACTCAGTGATTCTTTCTGTAAAGTCTTGCCTCCAGCCAAGACTCTAGGATTTTTGATCCCATGCACTGTATCCCAATGCACGGGATGTGGGTGCTTGTAAGCACACACGTGTGATTTCAGGGATGACGAGAGAGCATTACCACAGGTTTTGCAGCAGGGTTGTGCCATGTTAGGTCATCCATTAGGAGAGACACTGAGTATGTTCTTATTCTCATGGACTACCTGCCACCAACCGAGAGTTTCCTCTCCTCTCATATATTACTTTAAGGCAGTTGTTTGATTCTTCGTGATGTTTTTATTTATTTGTTTTATTTTGCAGACTAGTCGTGAAAGCTGAGAGTACTGGAGAAGTCAGGCTGAAAAGTGACATTCCTGGTTCAGTGTGACTGGCCACCCAAACCATATCACCATCTTCTTTCAGTTCTAATGAAATGACTCTTAGAGAAAACAGTTTTCCTGACTACATCTCCACAAGCAGGCTTGAAATATGTAGGTTCAAATACTGCATCTGGACACCATATTTTGTCTAGACCTGACATAACTGTCAGGTCTTTCCCTAGATCCCCAAGAGGCAAGAAAAACTGAAAACTGTGGAGCATTCACATCTCTGTCTCCCTGTTGTGCCTCTGTAAGGACTTAAAAAATACAGTTGCCTATTGTAAAACATTGTCAAAGTCACAGAAGGAACTGGCCATAAGATAAACCACCACAGCGGGAACTTGAGATAAGTACAGATGGCAAAAATTCACAACAAGAAGGTGCTAATTCCAGGCCTAGCAGAAGTGAGGTCTTTTAGCATATCCTGGTTAATGCATCCCGACAAGAGTTCCCACTGTGGTAAACTGGGGGAAAGGAAGCAACTGCTCATACAAATGCCAACCCAAGTAATGAGAACATCTGCAACCACCTCGTGGATACCCAGAACTTGGACTGTGTAAGAGTGGTACCTCCAGAAAAACAACTCCAGGACCCCCACCACCAAGAAGCCCAAGGTGAAGAAGAACCAACAGGACGCTGTTGGATCCTCAAGTGGTGACCACCTTTGGCTTCATATCTCTCTCTCTCTCTCTCTCCCCCTCCTCCCTTCCCTCTCCCTTCTCCCCCTTTTCTATTTCTTTCTATATTTCTAGCTCACATTTACTTTTAAATAAAATCCATATTATTCACTTTGGCATATGGTCTCATTTACACCTTAATTTGGGCAGAGGCATCTCTCCCTAATCGGATCATAACAGCCTCAGACCTGGGGTACTCTGCAGCTGGGCACTGTTGTTCACCCAGTGCAGCATTACTTTGGAACAAAGAGGCAACACAAACGATTTGAGATTATAACCTCTTTCTCAGGTTATTTTTACAGATTATTCTTGCAGTAGCAATCACCAGACCAGACCAAGCCCGTTTTCATCTAGATTTGAATCTCAAATCCAATTTTATGTACCAGAAGACATGAACTTCAAGTGATGTTTTGCTATGGCTGGGTTACGTATAAAGTGTCTCTCCCACTTGCCTTCTTTCCCAAATGGAATTTTTTGGATTTAGTTAGGATTTCAGGGCTGCTGCAGCCTCTCTCACTGTGGAGCCACCTCAGGCATTTTGCTCTGTGTTGTTTCCTACTTGGGCGAAACATATCAGGAGCATAGTGACCTCAGAGACATTTGCTACTGTGTCACTTGGGCTGCAAGCTGGTAGAGACTCAGCTAAATGGTGGCAACACATAAAGCAATTAAGTATTCTTATTTTGTCAGGAAAAGAGTTTTTAAAAGGGTGTTACGAATTGCCTAGTGTTTTAGATGCCCAACTGAGATATCCTGAAGAAACCTGATTTATAAGAAAAGCTGAAAATTCACTACCTCAAAATCAGACCCTTTCAAGCACATCAAAATTCAAACTGCAAGACTGTTATCTGGATCATAAAACATTCTGGAAAATCTTAGCCAAGGATCTTCTTCGTAGGACCTCCTGCAGGAGCTAGGGCAGCCCTTGGCATTCTGCAAAAGGCTGAGGAGCAGAAGGATAATTTTGAACACAAGAGATCTGCCTGACTGATTTCTTTACTGGCAGCAGAGAGAAATACTTGTTAAATTAATAGTCTAAGTACTTTCTTGTCATGTAAGTTCCATGTACCTTTATTAATTAGGGTTCCATTCATTTGCTGCATGACTCTTGACGGTCACTAGATGCCACTAATAACGAACAAGAGGAAAATTGGCAGAACTTGGGGAGGCAGAATTTTAGGGACAATAGTGCCTGGGAGTGCCTCAGTCCAAACCTGTGTTAGCAAAAGAGCACGTGCATAGCTTAAAGCAAAACTTTAATTGAAGTTGAGAAGGTATGTTGGTGTGTAGTGGGATCAAATGCTCTCCTGTTTCAGTAAACTGAGAGTCCCGGATGGAATGCACTTCTGAAGGAGTATCCTGTATGCAGGAGTATTATTGTCAAGAACAAAGAGCACTGTAGGTCATTGTTCAGTCTTTGTTGCCTGCCTTAGATACACTTTACACAAAATAGGTCTGGACCCAAAGGAGTGTGATCATGCTTTCCTGTCTCCCAGGCCATCAGATTAGTCCCCTCCAGGATGGTTTGAGCAACTGTCATTGTAGGATTCGCAAAGTGCCACACATCACTTTTCCTTTTTTTCTAGTGCATGGAAACCTTCCTACCTATTTCCTATTTCCAACTACTGGAAGAAAAAGAGCAGACTTGAGTAGGCCAGTATAAAATGCTGCCACATTGTTCCACAGAGGTCTGTTCAGGAGTCCCTGTTGCATGGGTACAGACAGCACATTGCCTGTGCTCCCAAGGAGACCAGGACAGTCTTATGTATTATGGGGTCTGTTGAGGAGCAAGTAGTCATCATGTCTGAAACTTTGGCATGCCTTTACTCAGGCATTAGTAAACTTTTAATCTGGCTTCTTTATTTTATATGTATATATATATATACACATATATAAAAGTCTTTATGACACTTTACGGTGTATCTTCTGACACATTTCCCATTGCTATTGGAGGAGCAGCCAGTACACATCACGTACTTGAGTGATTTTGGGGAACTTGCTGCTTGTTAACATAACCCCATCTCTCAGCGACGATTTAATCCAATAAGCACAACTACTAGCACACCATTACTTTGATGAATAGATACAACCAAAGCCTTAGATGTGTTTAGCTCAGGAGCAAATCCATTAGGAAGTGAAGGTCATCCCGCTCCCCTTATCCTCATGTTAACTGCATCCAGCTCTGCTATTTAAGGACACTTTCAAGTTACATTTCTTTCAGGCTGTGTCTTCATTGGGAATATAAGTGAGTGCCAAATAGATAACACAGGAATTAACTTTCTCTGGGATGTAAATAGTTAAGCATATCCTTAGGTCCACCTCCCATGGTTAGATATTTAAACATCTCCATGAACCCCCTCAGGTCTGCTCAACTTCAGCCTGTTGTCTCAGTCCTATTGTGCCCATTTGATTTGGCTGCTTATGGGGATATAAGTATGGTCTGGACAAGGCTGTCCTTCACCCCGGCCTGCTCAGCAGTGTGCAAAATGTTGGAGAGCCTTCTAGCAAGTGTTAGGTTGAGAGACAAAGCTGACATTTAATTTGTAGAACTGAGTACACTTATTTTCTGACAGCCTTCCCTGCAGCAGCTTTGCCTTATCTATAGACCAGCAAGGTAACCTCTGCAGCCCCAGACAAGATCATCAGCAACCATCCGTCTCCTTGCTCCTTTTCATTTTGTGCCTAGTTTTGTTGGCTTCTTTGTTTTTTGGCAGAAATACCTGCCAGTACCAGCATTTTCAGACAGTGATAAAATCCCAACATTTCAGAAGTAATTTTTGTCTTGACTCAAATTTCTACGTAAAATGCACTTCCCTCTCCCTGTTCCAGAAATGTCTTATGAGAATAAACAAATTGGATGGTCTTGATGACATCAAATAATTTTGCTTCATCAATACCCAAATGCTCCATTTCCATAAGGTACATGCATTTTTATTCTATAATAACAAAACATTATACCAGTAAATATTGATAACACAACATAAATATAATATTAAAAATTAATATTTTATATTATCCTGAAAGTTCAAGTGAAATTAATGGAAATGGGTGAGTTGAAAAAGGAATTTATTTACTTTATCTCAGCAGCATGAGATGATTTGGTGTTATCAAGAGAAACTTACTGAGAGTTTTTTCCAGTACTTTCCCTGTTCTCTTTGTAATTTTATTAAGAATTATATACTTCAGAGAAAACGAAAGGAAACTGCCCTTTCCTTTCTGGAGGAAAACTTGTGCTGGAAAAGCTCCAACCAATATTGCTTCTAAATCGTCCTCAAAACTACTTCCCCTGCCCTCAGTCCTCCCTACTCTCTACTGTAACTGATATTTGCATCACATCAAAAGCCCAGTGTCTAATCAAGGCTGACTGTCATAGACCAAAATGGTTAACCACTTAAATATTGTTAAGATCAACAAAGGACTTTTATCCACTGTAGCAAACTGCAAAGCTGCTCATCTATTGAAGCCCACCCCTCCCTGAGTATGCTTACTAATTTGGACTGCGAAAGGACTTTGAGGTAAGATAGGTGGTACTATTGTCCAGCTATCCCAGGTCAAAGGAGAATAATGTATCCACAAGTGTAAGAGATTGAACTGCTGACATTTGACCACCTGCAGTAACTGCCCAGGTCCTGTTAGAGACTGGTGTTAATGGCTCGACCAATTGGATGGCTGCTTTGCTAGTGACCTCCCAGGTGCAGAAAGGTGCCCATACAGTGAAGCTACAAACTGGATTTCCAGATAAAGGAAGAGGCTGATAAGAGGCAAATCATTTGAGGTGGGATAGTCCTTATCATGCCAATTTCCTCCCATAAGTGATGACTCAGCCGTGAAAACCACTCTGGGGAGCATAGAAGACATTCACACTAAGCCTGAGCTATGCATCGCGGTTGATGGACCATAATGGGCCATGATTGATTCAACAGCCGACATCTTAGAAGGCATCAAAGACTCCTGAAATGTCCTGTGATCCAGTATAACATCATCTACGGAAGGTACGAGGCGTTTCCACCCAGCTTCTGCACAATGCAAACCCCATGAAACAGGAGTTTTGTGCACTCTTTCCCCCACCACTCGACAGATAAAGTCTGTAACCACAAGAAGACCAGAAGAAGATGACCAATGGGACGTCATCAGAATCTACAGTCGTGATATCTTTTTCTACTTAATCTGTTTCTCTACCTCTCTTTATCTTCCCCCACCCCCCTCTTTCCCCTATCTATCTCCTTCCTTGAACCCCTCATTTGCTGTTAAATAAAATTCATACTATTGACTTTGGCATATGGTTTCATTTACACCTTAATTCATGCAGAGGCATCTCTCTAATAATTTTAATAATTGGATTGTAACACTGACCAACATGGCTTCTGCCCAAGCCCATTTTCACTTCAGGTACCCTGGAAGGGGATGGTGGCTTCACCAGACAGCTTCTTTACAGGGCAGCCACTTCCGGTCAGGAGGAAGGCAGAAGCTGTGGGATATGGCAGTTTCCACTACTGCAAGACTTTTGCCCAGCTAAGGCTCTTTCTGACACACGGTGCTAGAATGTGATACTGCTTAGGACACCTATGTTTGATGGACAGTTGTGGGAAGTGGGGGATCACAGGCAGTTCACAGGGTAGTGGTGGTTAAGATCTTCTTTGAGAGCCAGTCCACTGCACAGCATCCTCCTTTGCTATACTGAAGCACTATCCTTTCTGCAGCAGTTTGAGCAGTCATATGTGTGCCCTCTTGTGCTTTATGCACCAAAATTTTGCAAGCCAGGATATGTTCACTCTGTGCCTCTATGTGAGAATTCCTATAATCTCCTCTGAATAGAAGAATATTGAATTTCAGTAATCATGAAGCTACTTAAGCAAGAACCCCATGTCTCCAAAACATAGAAATACACTCACTAGGCTTCTTAATAATCTGTGGACCGGTAAGGAGCTGACAAGCAATGCATCACTTTTCCTACCCAGAATTAATTGATTCTGTCACTAGTAAACTAAATGCGATCAAGCTCTTGACTTGAAGCATAAATTGTACTTAAGTCACAGTTAGCAGTAAAGTGAAGTCAAGTGTCTGGCAAAAGGCTGGTCCAGCAAATAGTCTCCAATAAGGAAGGGGAATGTAAATATTTTATTTCAATATGTGGAATATATTCTAGTTTTTTTAGAAGTCCATGTAGTCGGAATGTTGAGAGTTGTAGGATGTCAGTATGATATATCTTGTCATCCTGGTCTTTTTGCATATAACCACAGTGCCTGACCAAGTGATTATCAGGGTGTTTAGGTCCTGCGGACCTGTTAGGCCTAATCTCATGAAGAGATGTTTGGTTTTTTGTGAGTTTTGTTTTGTTTTGGTTTTTTTTTTATGTAGACCGTTCTGCTGGGTAGACAGACGTTGAGACAAAAGTCCTTGCAAAAACACCTACACATGGGGAAAATCTACAGAGTGAGGAACCTTCTGTACAGGAAGAGATGGACTGAAGTCATGCAGCAGTTCACCTAATGCAGACCTAATTTACTGTTCTACTGAAAAATATCTGAAAAGATGTGAGCAGGGACCTTGTCTTAGAAAGCTGTGCAGAGAAGCTTCAACACGGTAAAGGATTCCTTCCACACTGGCAGCAGTCAGCCAGCAATGTCATTCATCCCCCAGCTAGAAGCTTTTGTGTCTCAATGAAATGGTGTTAATGAAGATGGTCTTTGCAATGAGTCAAAAGGAGGGGAAACACTGGGTGACAGGACAACAAGTTGGTAGAGAAAGACAGACAAACTCACATGCACTGGAAAACTGTATGAAGGCTTCCTCTGCTGGGAACTGGGCCAGAAGGGTGGACTTTCCCTGCCTTTGCTATGAATGTGCACACTGAGACTGAGTTCACTCTTTGTAGCTTGGCAGAGGCAGTGCCAGCGTGGACCTTGCTTATGACTTGCAGCCTGTGGAGTGTCTGCTGCACTACCTCAGCTGTTGGGAGGAGGTTGTCTGGCGAGCAAGGATGCTTTGGGGAATCTCTAACAGGAGATACTTTAAGTCAGGGGACTAAAGCATATTCCCTTCTGAGCATACGCAGTCAAGGGGCAATCCATGGAAACCTGCAGAGCATTCAAGTCCTTTGCTCTCCCCTCCATCAGCTCTCTGGGCTCTTCTTTCAGATGTAGACTGAACTTTATCCAGATGCTCATCGCTGGGCACTAGGACGGTTCATCTCATCTTTGGTCTCTTTCATAAGCCTTCTTGAAACTTCAATGACTCAAGCCAGTCCACAAGCTGAGGAGAAGGTGAATCGCTTTGTTCATTGCACGACATCCCCCCTTTGGGTGCGGTTCCCCTTTTTCCATCACCTCTGGCTCTTCTTCTGCCTCTCCGTTTCTCTCTTTCTACATGCAAAAGATATCTGTACTTCATAGCAGGTCTTAACCCGTACACTCTCCACCAACAACCCAGTGCTCTGGTAGTGTAAAAACTGCCAGGGACCAATCCAGCCCTGGTCTGTGGTCTGTGAGCAGGGAACACGACACTTAACTGAAGATCTGATTAGTCACCGAGAAATCATCAGCACAGAGCTTAGATGGCAAACACCAGCCAGATGTGTTGATCAGAAGGCTGCCATTTAACAAGAAACTTTTACATTAAACATCTTACACCCAGCCCTTGGAAGGAGACAAGACAGCTGAGACTTTTTGCATTCACATTTTATCACCAATTATTGAAAAGCTCTTGATTCTTTTGATTTGTGTCAAGTTCTAACATTTTCTAGTCCAACTGCTCTCAGCAAAGACAATGTTGAAATCATCCAAGTTTAGTTCCACCCAAGATCAGTTAAGGTTCCTGTGTTAAGTATTTTAAGATTTATTGAGACCAAACTCTTTCACAATGAATAGCACTTCATCAACAAACCAGATTGCATGAATAGGGGAAATACAAGCAATCTTCTTCACCTAAGTTTTACCAAAAAAAGCAAAACCAAAACAAAAACACCAACCAACCAACCAAAAACAGAAAGAAAAATACTGCATTATTCCTCACATGATTTAGGGATAGAGCTAATTAAAAAGTGTGTGACAGAACATATTTCTCCTTGAAAATGCTATTTCATTGAAATAGACTACTTCTGAATGTGGTAATTTCAAAGGAAATTTGTTTTTGAAACAGGGCTAGAAGAAAAAAGTTTAAGTGTTCCTTTCTGAACCCATTATCTCTGAAATCTCCTGGGGTCTGGCTACAAGCCCATAGCACTGAAAATGGTGCTTGTTTGGAGAGGAAGGAGGTAGAGACACAACAGCATTACAACACCCAGAATGATACTTACATTCACTGATTTCTTACACAAGTCCTTAATGAAGACTAATGGGAGGGTTAAAAGCAGTCAACTTGCATTTATCAGGAACAAGTCATGCCAGAACAAAGTGATGGCGTTTCTTTGCCTGGGTGACCTGCTTGAAAAAGAAGGAGAAAGTGGTGGATATCAGTGAGTAGCATGAGTGAAGTCTTCTGATGCTATTTCCAGCAAAGCAAGTTAATACATAGTGTAGGTGAGGTCATCAGGAAGAACAAACAATGGTTGATTCTAATTAATAGATTTATTAAATACAGAAAGATTTAACTGACATGTCCCAGACGAAGTCTAATAGGTGGAGGGTGGACTCTGAGAGACAGGATTTAGTCAGTCTTGCCTGCGTGGATTAGGGAAAGCGTCTGCAGCCCCTCAGGTGGCATTTGCTAAAGACACACAGGGCAGGAGAATTCAGTAGCCTAAAAATAGGGACATGGATTAAGACACTGAGAAGCAGGAAGATGGGATTGCAAAGGACAGACTATTGGATATGCAGGATGCTCTAGCAAAAAGGCAGAGCTGATTTGGAGCAGTGCAAATAGGCATGCAACTTGAAAGAGAATGATTTTGCTCTGGTCACCTCAGAGATGGTAGGGTCTTGACTCAAGTCTTGTGCCTAATTGTGAAGCTGTGATGCAGGAACTATGCAGGGGCACTGCAAAAATGCCAGTGCAGAGAAAAGAGAAAGAGCAAGACAGAGGGGTCATCTGTAATACATAGTATGTGAGGAAAGAACTTGTTATCCCAGAAAAGAAGAGACTGAACAGAGACTTTCAATTACTTTTTAGTAGGTAAAAGGTGGTAGTAAAGAGATAAGAGGCTAATTACTCTCTTTGTTGGGGCTAGAAGAAGAAAAATCGGCAAAAACTTCTCATTTTCACAAGAAAAACTGGACTTTCTCACATCCTAACCAGTTAACCTCAAAGAAAGTTGTTGATTGATTCCACCTCTATTAATCTGCAGCAATATGTATGTCTGGTTTTGTTCCATTTTACATTTCTGTTGGGATGGTGTTGGAGCTGAGTGTGTTTCACAGTGCCAGATTTCCTTGCCACCTGGAGATGACGAGTTTGGCTTGGTCTGTCAGGAGGCATAGGTGTTCTGTAAAGATGTGCATCAACCCTCTCATGAATTAGAGAGGTGCTGTGATGTACGAGGGTGGTAAGAACATCTCAGAGTTTTTGTGGAACTCTGTGTTTCTTATTGCAAGAAGTGGTAGAACAGCCTTGAAGAGAAAGCTGCATTTAGAGCTTCCACAGTGGACAGTCTTTTCTCAATGTCAGATGTAACTATATTTCATTGCGTAATACTGTTGAGAAACTTAATTTGTCTGTGGTACTTGAGAAGGGAAGCTATCTGAACTGACACCATCTTGTTTTGCGTTTCTTAGTATAACACCAATTAATTTTCAGTTACAAGATTTATTCCAAATTTCATGGCATGCTTTCGTGGATATTGGTTTTTATTTCCTAATACATCCATGCCAACTCATTTACATGAGCCTCAGATCCACCATGACCCAGACCAGCTGGCAATTTCCCACAGTCAAAGACAAATTTTTCAAAATACAAAACTGTGAAAGATATTCTTTCCACAGTAACATAACATCAAATCCAGGTATTCAGAAGCATATCAGATTCTCATGTCTGGTACACTTTCCTTTGAGATGTGCATCTAATGAATTGTCCACAGCTTCCATCTCTCCTCAAATTACCTTCTCTTTGGAGAGGCACAATGAATAGAATTACAATTTCAGCTCTGACACTTCTAACGAGTCACTTTACTAACATGTGTGTCGTGGTTTGGACCTTGTTTTCCCCAGAGGCTAAGAGAAGTGGTAGACCCCAAGGGGTGGAAACCCTTAGAAGTTTTGAAGTTCTGCCCAATGGGCGCTCCTGCAGAAATGTAAACATATCACAACCAGACCGGAAGAGAAGAGTTGTAGTTTTGGTTGTTGGAGAAGTGGTGGCCATGTTGTGAGCCACGAGGTAGGGGCTCTGTGCCCCTTGGGCCCTCTGGGCCCTCCCAGCCCCCGGCTGGGGGGCTGCAGGGACCTGGAACAGCATAAAGCTGGGCTAGGTGCCTGTAGTTATGCCGGGAGAATGTTTTCTCCATGGGCACAGAACAGCAGCTGGGACTGACCAGAGAAACGGTGGCAGAGAGCCAGAGATAAGACCTGAACTGAAGAAGCAGCAGAAACAACATGCAGCACCGGAGAGAAGGCTCCTGGAAAGGGAGGAGAAGAAGAGAGCAGCAGAGGGACAGAGTTTGGGGTAAAAGACTGTACCAGATCCCCCAAAACTCCCTTGGAGACCCTCTTGGAGAAGAGGGACATGGACTCCTATTTTAGAGGAGCCTTGGAGTATGCAGATGAAAGAGAGAGAGGAGCTAAGAAGCTCAAAGACGTCCCGGAGCTGGACCGGGACGGCCAGATGGAATGCGGGGGGAGTTGACCTTGGCTCCCCCGCCTTGCACTGCTGCCATGGTGGCAGCCTGAGAGGCAGTGGCACAGAGGCCCTGCAAGCAAGGAGCTGGGTCTCCTGCAAGAGATACCAGACCTTCACGAAGACCCCCCTGTGTCTTCGTGATATGACGTGGTGATACGACCTTGTCTGGGGTTACGAAGCCCACGGAAGACCCCTCGGTTGAGGCGATGGGGCCGGGGGAGTTTGATACCTCCCTCGTTGAGTGCTGGCAGAAAGCCAGCTATCAGCTGCTGCATGTGGAGAAGACAGACAGACTGCTGCCTCAGAAGATGCTGCTGCTTAAGAACTGGAAGGGATCTATCCTTCCTTCCCTCCTGGGCTTTTATTTGGAGGAGAGAAGAGATGTGATCCATTGTAAATACTATATGTCATGGTAGAGATAGTTTGTGATCATGTGTATAATGTGATATGGTATTTATTTGTACAGTCATTGTAATATATTACCTTTCCCCCACTTTGAGTCTGGTGTGTTTTGTCTGGAAAAACCCATCTCACATTAGGTTGAGATGTGGGAGGGGGGATGGAACTAGGGAATTGGATTTTGGGGCTATCTCAAACCATGACACATGTGGTACCTGATTACAGTCCAAGGTAGAGCCTGCAAGTCCTCCTGCAAGAGGAAATAAAGAAATAAGAAAATGAGAAAGAAATCAAAAGTGGGAAGAAGAGTATTCACAGGTGTTGGAATCTTACTTTGGATCGCAGCAGTACCACTGGTGCACAAGACAGAAGGAACAAAGGAGAGTTTCCAGCTTTTAGTAGGACTTCAGCACATGACAGTGCTTTCCCCTTCAAAAGATACATTTTGGATGGGGGGCAAAAAGGAAGAGACGTGAAGAAATCTTGTTTCTACTGTCTTCTCACACAGCACATGGTTGCACTATGGAGCTCCACGCCACTGTCAATTGCGACACCTGAAATCAGAGCATTATGGAAAGAAAGGTGAGGTCTGTGATATATTAATGTAATACAAAGAGACACGACCCAGCAGGTAGCTGGCAAGTAGCCAAATCTGTTTATTTCAAAGAAAAGTACCTCCTTATAACCCCTCTGGAGGACATGTGACCGCCTGACCAATAACAGCACAGCACACATTGCTCATGTGCCCCAGTAGGCTGTCCAGAGACTTCAACTCCCAGAATGCTTCCCTCCGCATTCTCAGGACACATCCCTACATCTCCTCCCATCCAATTATTTAAGGCGAGTCACGAAAACAGTGCAATAACGACACTGCAAATAACAGAACACTACCTTATACAATTACCATAGTGTCGTGGTTTGGACCTTGTTTTCCCCCAGAGCTGAGAAAAGTGGTAGACCCCAAGGGGTGGAAACCCTTGGAAGTTTTGAAATTCTACCCAATGGGCGCTCCTGCAGAAATGTCAACATCTCACAAACCAGACCGGAAGAGAAGAGTTGTAGTTTTGATTGTTGGAGGAGAGGTGGCCATGTTGTGAGCCAGGAGGTAGGGGCTCCAAGCCCCTTGGGGCCTCTGGGCCCTCCCAGCCCCTGGCTGGGGGGCTGCAAGGACCTGGAACAGCATAAAGCTGGGCTAGGTGCCTGCAGTTAAGACGGGAGATGTTCTCTCCATGGGCGCAGAGCAGCAGCCGACGCTGACCAGAGAAACGGTGGCAGAGAGCCAGGAGATAAGAACCTGAACTGAAGAAGCAGCAGAAACAACATGCAGCACCACAGAGAAGACTCCTGGAAAGGGAGGAGAAGAAGAGAGCAGCAGAGGGACAGAGTTTGGGGTAAGACTGATACCAGATTCCCCAAAACTCCCTTGGAGACCCTCTTGGAGAAGAGGGACATGGACTCCTATTTAGGAGAAGAGTTTTAGACAGCAGCACCGGAGAGAGAGAGGAGCTGAGAAGCTCAGAGCGTCCCGGGTGCTGGACCGGGACGGCCAGATGGAATGCGGGGGGAGTTGACCTTGGCTCCCCCCCCCTTGCACTGCTGCCATGGTGGCAGCCTGAGAGACAGGGCACAAAGGCCCTGCAAGCAAGGAGCTGAGTCTCCTGCAAGAGATACCAGACTGTCACGAAGACTCCCCTGTGTCTTCGTGATATGACGTGGTGATACGACCTTGTCTGGGGTTATGAAGCCCATGGAAGACCCCTCGGTTGGAGGCGATGGGGCCGAGGGAATTTGATACCTCCCTCGTTGAGTGCTGGCAGAAAGCCAGCTATCAGCTACTGCATGTGGAGAAGACAGACAGAACCTGCTGCATTAGAAGATCCTGCTGCTTAAGGACTGGAAGGGATCTGTCCTTCTTTCCCTCCTGGACTTTTATTTGGAGGAGAGAAGAGATCTGATCCATTGTAAATACTATATGTCATGGTAGAGATAGTTGTAATCATGTGTATAATGTGATGTTATATTTATTTGTACAGTCATTGTAATATATTCCCTTTCCCCCACTTTGAGTCTGGTGTGTTTTGTCTGGAAAAACCCATCTCACATTAGGTTGAGATGTGGGAGGGGGGATGGAACTAGGGAATTGGATTTGGGGACTATCTCAAACCATGACACATAGCATTGCAGTGATCCAGCACACCTCTCACTCTGGTTCCTTAACAGCTTATATATCTATAGAAAATGTTTTCTTTAACCTTTTAAACCTGTTCGTATTACCTTAAACCTTTTTTTCCCTAAGGGGTATGGTGTAACCTGGAAAAACAGCTTTATTAGTCTAAGGGCCTTGGCCCAACTGTGTAGTACCTATAAATTGTAACCTTTATTTTTCTCAGGGTTTATATAAATAAGAAAATTCAACTTTATTTCAAAAGCAAGCTAAACGCAGTAAACTAAATTCTCCTAATGTGACCATGTGGCTGAGGTAGTGATATTCTTATAAGGTGTTTGGTGTTAAAGGTGCTTTATACATTCACATAACTCTTTTATTCACTTGCAGACACTCACATGGGTGGCCACCACTTCACTCTTCACATACACACTCATGGGTTTTTGTATAAACTCTGCATTTTGCCACATTGGTCATCTTCAATTGTAAACCTGAAATGTAAACATCATTACCAAATGGTAAACATAACTGTGTTTTTAAACTCTGCATTACTCTGGTTCTTGCTGCTGTGTGGATGTACCTAGGTAAGGTCTAACATACCTGGAAGGAACCCATTTCAGCTCTTTTCCTGTAGATACACATGCATAACCCCTCCCCCATGTCACAAGATCTACCAGTCCTACCCACTGTCCTGAAATTAGATCCCTCATCATGACTGGTGGTTTGGGAGAGGAGAATGCCTGAGGTCTGTGTTGCCTTTTGTGCCTGCTTTTTTCAGCGCTGTCACAATTTAAAAAATTTACCACACAAGTGGCTTTCCACAGACGCTCTTGTGGGCTGCAGATGGATTCCCCATTCCTTTGTTTAAGCAACATGTCTTTTAAGGTGTGATGTGCCCTTTCTACTATGGCCTGTCCTGTAGGTGAATGTGGGATGCCTGTAGAGTGAGAAATTCCCCAATTTGACAGGAAGGTTTTTACCTTTTCTGATATGTAAACTGGTCCATTGTTGCTTTTAATCTGTTTTGGGGTACCCAGCATTGCAAAACAGATGAGCCAGTGTCTTATCATGTCCTTTGCCTTTTCCCCAGTGCATGCAGTGGCAGTGGGGCCCCCTGGTGGTCTAGTGGTTAGGATGCGGCACTCTCACCGACGCGGTCCGGGTTCGATTCCCAGTCAGGGGACTTCCCCAGGCAGATGGAGCTCGTCAGCCCTGTAAGGCCATCCATCTAAGAGAAGGTCACTCTAAACAAACCTACGTCCTGCCATTGTCCAAGCTCGCTCGGCCCCGGCAGATGAACCTCAGGATTAAAGGGTGGGCTCAGTTCAGCGCACACTGTGTCTCACCTAAAAAATCCACTGCGCACGCTCGAAGGGTAAAAGACCTTTCCCAAATCTTCGTTCGCGAAGACTGGCCATGGCAGTGGCAGTGATGTATTTTGAGTGTATGTCAACTGTAGCATGTACATATTTCAATGGGACGAATTCAGGTATATGTGTTATATCTGTTTTCCAAATCTCATTTGCCACTAATCCTCTGGGGTTAACTCCTTCTTGAGATGGCATTGGAGTTATTTGTTGGCAATCTTGGCATGACACAACTACGTCTCGAGCCTTATTGAGTGTGATTTGAAATTGTCTCTTCAGTGAGCATGCATTCTGATGAAAAAATGAATGAGACAATTTCACTCGCTCTAAGACTTTGGGCACTGTGTTAAATATAGCTGCTCCATCCGTCCTCTGGTTCCCCTCTGCTATGGGCCCTGGCATTTCTGTGTGCGATCTTATGCGCATAGTGTAAAAAATGAAACCTCCTGTGGTTAACAAGAAACCAAACAGTATGCATTTCAACCAAGTGAGGGTTTGCAACATCTCAAAGGAATGAACCTTTGAGACAGGATACTAAACCTGCTGCATAGCAAGAATCTGTTACAACATTAACAGGTTGCTCTGAGAACCTTTCCAAGGCAATACAGATAGCAGCCAGTTCCAGAACCTGTACAGAACTTTGGTTCATGGTCTGCACCTCTTGTTCCCACCATCCTGTATCAGGGTTTACCCATGTCACTGAAGCTTTCCTTGTCCGTCCTGATGCATCAGTAAAGGCCTTTTACTGGTTGGTGTTTGCTTCTGGTTGTGGCTTTTAAGGGTAGGTTACCCATTTCTGCCCAAAGCCTGTGTTTACCGTAATGTATAGAAATGTCACTATCATAGCTTGCCAAGAAAGCCTGAAATTCTGCATCTTTGGCCAGCAGCCAGTCGAGTCTGTCCTTAGTCACCGGGATGTAGATGGCCACAGGGTCCTGTCCGTCCAGCTCCTGTAGACGTCCTCTGCCTTTAACGACAAGCTTGGCAAACATTTTGTTAGTGGTCCACACAGTTTTAGGGGGTGAATGGGGCAGAAACAGCCACTCTAGGACCCTTAGTGGATCTTTTTCAGTTTGATCCCACTGAAACAAGACTGCAAATGGCTGGAACCTGCTAGGAACAAGAGCAAGGAAGATTTGCAGTTCAGGATCTCTCCTTCTGCCTTGCCTGCTATCGATTGCCTTGGAGCCTGTCTCTAACACCTGCTTTGCCTCTGCAGTCAGAGAGCTGCTAGGTATCAAGTCTGAGTTACCCTTTAACAGTTCAAACAGGGGGTGTAGCTCCTCTGTGGTTAAGCCTAAGATACGCCTTAACCACTTGATGGCTCCTAGAAGTTTTTGCAATTCGTTTAATGTTAAGGTATCTTTTACCTTAAGCTGAAGTGGCTGGGGCGAGATCTCCTGCTGTGTGATTCTCCATCCAAGATAAGTCCAGGGCTGCAATCGCTGGATTTTTTCTGGAGTGACCTGCAATCCTGCATCTTGGACAGCATCGGTTAGAGCAGTAACAACTGATTGCAATTCAGTCTCTTTGGCCGTGGCGATTAAAATGTCATCTATGCAATGGTAAATGATTGCTGAGCGATAAAGCTTTCTGATGGGGTGAATAGCTTTTGCCACAGCATTCTGACATATGGTCGGACTGTTTCACATCCCCTGAGGAAGAACAACCCAGTGGTATCTCTGCACAGGCTGTGCATTGTTCAGAGAGGGGATAGAAAAAGCAAACCGTGGAGCATCCTCAGGGTGCAGAAAGATGGTAAAGAAGCAGTCCTTTAAATCAATTACCATTAATGGTCATCCTGCTGGAAGCATACCAGGTGAAGGGAGTCCTGGTTGCAATGCCCCCATGGGTTCTATTACTGAGTTAACTGCCCTTAAGTCATGCAACATTCTCCACTTGCCACTTTTCTTGGGGATACAAAACACGAATGTATTCCAGGGACTCGTAGTTGGCACAATATGTTCTGCTTCAAGCTGCTCTTTTACAAGTACTCTTAAATGAGCAAGCCATCCCTTTTTTATGGGTCATTGATCAATCCATATAGGCTCATCACTTTTCCAGACCAGCTTAATCTGTCCTTGGAATGGCTGTTCAATGGCCCCTACTGAAAAACCTGGTCATCTGCAAGAGCAATTTGCATGACTGTGCCAAAAAGTCCCAAGATATCTCTCCCCTACAACCCGCATGGTATAGGAGCAACAAAAGGAGCTATCTTGGCCACTTGTCCCTCTGGCCCCAGCATTATGCGTATTTGAGCACTCTGCCTGGGCCTTTGTGTACCCCCCACCCCCTGAATGGTTGAAGCCAGGTAAACCGTAGGCCAGTCAGGAGGCCATTCTGTGTCCTTAATGATGGTAACATCGGCCCCTGTGTCCACCAAGCCTGTGAATCTACGCCTATCTATTTGGCACATTATCTTAGGTTGCATTGTTGTAATGGCCCTTGCCCAATAGATTTGTGGCTCACCTGTGTTTCCAAAAGCCCCCGAGCCCCTCTCCCCCTCCCCAGCAGGAGACACGCTGAAAAAAGGGATCAATTGGGCAATCTTTTGTCCTTTAGGGATGTAACAGGGGGTACTGGGGTCCATGCCATTATTTGAATCTCACTGTGTGAGTCTGAGTCTATCACTCCAGGCAGAACAAACAAACCCATCCTAGTGGTTGACGATCTCCCTATTAACAGTGCATGTACCCCTGGGGCCAACGATCCCCAAACCCTTGTAGGAATTAACACTAACAGTAGATGTTATACTTACTGGTTCTCCGTTGCATAAATCCAGCCCAGCGCCAGATCGCCAGCCTGTTTTCCTGAGCTGAATTTTTTTGTTGTGCCAGGGAGCACAACTTTGCCCCCGTCTCCAGTTTCCCTGCTGTGAGGAGTTTTTTGACCCCTGCTTCCCTTGCTGACACTTTTGGCACACCGGTATGGGGGTTTTCTTAGGGCGATCCCTTTGAAAATGATCAGCAGCACCACATCTATAGCAACCGCTTTTAGGTCTTGCCACCTCCTGCACTCTCAGCTGCGTGCTTAAAGCTGTAGCCAGAGAAGCAGTTTGGTGTTCGACCACTTAACACCCTGGCATGCTCGAACCATCTCAGCAATGCTGCAGCTTTCCCTTTCAGGGAGAGCTTGCAAAGCTCTTTTACAGTCTGCATTCAAGTTCTCGTGTGCCAGTTGCTTAAAAAGCATTTCTCTAGCTTCATCATGCTCAATTTGCCTGTTTAAAGCAGCCTGCAGCCGATCAAGAAACTGAGAGAGGGGTTCAGTAGAACCTTTTAAAACCTTTGTGAAGAACATATTACTATCTCTGTCTGTACTTGGGAGTTTTCTCATTGCTCTTAAAGGCAGTTTTGCAATCACTTCATAAATTTCTTGGGGGTAGCCTGCTTGTGAGTCTACTGTGGCAAAATCCCCTTCTGCTGTTAAGTGATTGCATGTTATGCCTGCTTGTGGATTATTCGCATACACTGCACAATTGTCACAAAAATCCGTCAACCAAACACTGCACTGTGTATTTGTTAGGACCAGTTTCAGTAAAGCTTTTCAATCATGTGGGGTAAACACCTGAGTTAAACTCAACGTATCCAAATATGCAAACGTATTAGTCAAGGAAACACCCGTTTCTCTTACTAACTGCCTCAATTCCTTTGTTACCTCATAGGGCAAAGGTTGGAACTGAGGGGCCTGACATTAGCGGAATATGACTGGACATGCATGAATCACTTGCAAATCTCCCACCTTCCTTGCAGCATCTACCCCACCAGTTGACCGATCTCCCCGCACCCGCCCTCTCGCTCTTTCCCCGGGGGGACCACCTCTGGTCTCTCCTCCTCATCCTCTAATGTCTCTCCACTCATGGCCCTGGTATGTTCGGTTCCCCGTAGCTGCGTGGCAGAGGATGACTGACGCGGCAGGAAGGGACCTCCCCCCTCCCCATGCCCACGATTGGAACGAGCTGGCTGCGTGGCTGGAAGAGATAGATCAGGTTCTGGTCTATTTTGTGCACAAGATGTCTGCACCCGTACCGGAGCATGTGGTCACTGTTCATCTGCAGTTTGAGGGGGTGAATTTGCTGGGTTCCCTCCTCCACCGCCCTGTGAATTAATAAAGAACTATCTCCCTCCAGATTGGCTTTTCCAGATGAGTCTGATAATGGAATTTATTCTTCTTTTATATACTCAATTAAAGTAAGTTAAGAACTGAGAGTGTGGTTTCAATTATTCTTTGGACTGCATGTATTTTCTTTGTACTACATCAATGGTGAAGTGCATGACCCTGTTTCACCTTGATCTTTAGAACCTCTCTGATTTGCTGAGAATAGAGAAGAAAAATGAATCAGCATGGACCAAAGCTTGGTGAAACCACCAAGGACCTTCCCATGGGTGTCAGCATGCTTCCATTCCACTCTTTTCATAGCAGATTTTATGAAAGAGCTGAGTTTCCCCGTAGGGCCCAGATTTGCAAAAGAGCTTAACAGGTGTCACCCTGCCTGAGAAAATCTGTTAGTAAACATGGAGCAGGGAGTAGAGGTCTCTGGAGAAGCTGAGAGGAGATTTCCAGAGATACAAGTATTTATCCAGCACTGCCCCACTCTCAGGCTTAAACCCAGATATCCCTAATCTGGGTGCAGCAGCACGACCACTTTGTGCAGAACTACACATCGCCCTGGAAGGTGCTGCTTTCCCTGACTTGTGGCTGTAGGACTGCTGCCCATGTCTGTGAGAGAGTCCAGCCCAATGTTGTAATTATCAAAGTTATTAATAACTAGAGAATTTTGTGGGAGCCAGAGGATGGGAAACCACACATGGCATTGTCAGAAAATCACTTCCCATGGAAAAAGCTTGAATGCTTTGAGCAAGGAGCCATTATCTGTTTTAAATCATGGATTTCTTGGTCTGCAGCAGCATCTTGGATCTCTCTTGGCCTGTGAAAACTTCAAAATCAGAAAATTTAAGGAAAAAAACTCCAAAACCTGCAAACCAAAAAGGTTCATAATCAAATAAGAATTAGCAATAATACTAGTGTTGCTGCCAGAGACAGCAGAGTACTGGAGGCTCAGCAACTCAGGGCTTGTTCTAGTGCCCTTCACTAGTCTCTCCTGGTGGCTTGTTAAGTTGAACCCTCACAAAAAAAAATAAAAAATGGTTTCCCCTAAGAAAATTCATTTAGCAAAATTATCCAGCCACGAAAAAATATCAAGACAAATCTTTCCATCTTGCCCAGCTCATTCTGATAATCATTCTGATAATGTCAAGCCAGTGTGTTTCAGTCCTCCTGATGATTTGTTCCAGTGACAGAAAGTGCTGCTTCACAACTTTCTCTGTTAAGTTCCATTTTGGCTTTACACAAACATATTGACAGTAATTTTCATTTGAATGGACCTTGCCATTTGCAGAATTAGTGTTTTGGCTTCAACATTTTTAAAGCCAAATGTGTGCTGCCTACATTGCTCTGGGTGGCTTTGGCATCACAGGATGCAAACCTCAATCAACATTATTGCAAAGTTTGGGTTATGTGTTTGTCCAGCACCAGGTTGAACTGAGTGTTTGAAAAAGAGGGATTTTGCAATAAAATTTCAACCTTTTTGACTGTTTGTTCTAGTTATGAATTAAAGCAGAGTTTGGAAACACCAGAACCTACAGTGTGGTGGAAGATCCATTTCTCATGTCCCTTCAGTTACAAATACAGACACATGTGAATGGTTTGGCATTCAAAAGTCTTCAATCAATTAGCATATTGATATTTTTTTAGCAAACATTTCTGGCATACCCCTATTCTGCTGTCCAAACAGTCTTCTACCTCCTTGAACCTTATCACCTGCTTAGCTCACTGCTTGTCCCTGCTGGATAAGTTATTTACTGCTGTCAGAGCAGACGGTCAGCACTGGTGTCATGATGAGAAACATGAGAATTAGAAGTTACTTTGAGAGTGCTTTTAGGGCTAGGTAGGGCCCAACATGCACAGGAGATGCTTCAGTTGGGAATCTCCGGAATATGGGACCATGCAAGAGATCTCTCAGGTGAATACTAGTCCCAGAGGCATACTTCATTCCTCAGCTGCTTCAGTCTGGTTGGGTCACCTCCTTTCCTCCTAGCTCTCTGGATCCTACCTCTCTCTCTCTCTCTCTCTCTCTCTCTCTCTGCCTTCTGCCCAGCTGGAAAGTGGCACATGGGAGATGTAGGCCTCGTTTTACTATGTGTCCTGAGTGGCAGGCAGTATCAGGGTTTCCAGCTCAATGAAGCATTTAGGGGAGAGCATTTTTCTTTTCTTCCTTTTCTTCTAGTTATCTTTCCCATGCCCTCATGAAATCCCTGCTCTCAGATGGGGAGGGGGGCACAAGTCTGACTGTGTATGCCTACCAAAAACAACACTGGAGAGATATTTCTCAAAAAAAGAGGTCTACAGAGGCATAACCCTTCACATCAGTAAGGGGTCCTTTTCTTAAAAGTGATGCTCTTGGGAAGCAGAGGAAGTTAGTAACTGTGTTTCAGACAGGCTGAGACATTCATTTCTGGTAAGTACATGTGGGAAATATTAGATATCATTGCAAATTCTCTCTAGCAAGCAGCAATGTGGTCCTTAATTAGCAAGATTTAACTCTGTAAAAATGCAGAAATTTATCTTCCCTGCCCAATGCTTACTTCATGGCTCACTATGATAAGTTGCCTGTATTTTAAAGACTAGCAAATTGAGTTTATGCAAACCCCTCTTGTAAAACACCTGTGATGATGGCAGCGAGACTTATTTCTCATGAAAACACATGCTCCACTCCTGCTAAGGGACGGGTACAGAGATCCAAACAATTAAGTTACTTTTGCACTTTCTGTGCACAAAAAAATGCAGCTCTGAACTTGAAGGGGTTCCTAGAAGGCAAAATTGTCTTTTGGCAAACCAAAAGTCAGAGGAGCATGCTGAAAATGTAACCTTGAGCTATCTTGAGGCCAGAGGGAACCTCTTGACCAGCTGAGGCAGTAATAGATACAGCTGGAATACTACCATACTATGATAGTCTCCCATGTGGAAGGTGTGGGGTGAGGAGGGGATCCATGTGAATCACATCCTTCCAGGAGTTGCAGATTTGCTCCCAGCCCCTTAAAATAAGAGCGAACTAGGGAAATAATTCATATTTAAACCTATCTCTGGGACTTAAAGCTTGGTGGAAACAGCTTTGGAGGTGAATCAATTCCTGATTTCTTCCAGGCTATGATGAAAATTGCCATGCAAGCTCCAGAACTTCATGCTATTGTGTGTTCCTTCGTGGTGAGTGCTGCTGGGTTTCTCTCCGGAACACGTCAATGTTTGTATTACACAAACTTTTTCTGCAGAGGTTAATGCAGAGTGTGGCTACTTGGTAATGCTGCTTTTGCTCTGATGATTTGGTAAGGTTTTTCTGAAGGTAAAATGTTAAATCAGTGAATGTTTAAATGTGTAAATTGGGAGATTTTAATAGAGAAACAATCTTCTCTTGCATTTACATATGTTTTCTCACATGGGTTCCTCTTCACCTACCAATTTATTTCCCCCCGGAAAAATCCAATACTGGCTTTATGAGACACATCCTTTTGCTAAGCAAGCTAATTTTTCTCAGTATTTAACTTGGTGGATTTTTAATCTAGATGCCCACATACAGTTTTCAGCCTTTTCTATATGCTAATTTTAAGAAATCTCAAATGAACAAATTTGTTGTGACAAACTTGCTTGACTTGAAAGTGCAAAAGCAAGCCATTCTATACACTTTAGATACCTGGTTACATCATTTAACATACATATTAATAAGTAGGCTAGTCTCTGGGCAGAGTCTTTCCAGACATGATGAGCAAGTTTAGAGCTGGCTTCCCACCAAATCTCCAAAGCTCAGCAAAAGCCTTCCCCCCCACCCCCCCACCCCGCTTTTAGGCAAGGGAAAAAAAAACCTATAGAAACTGAGAGAAATCAAAACCAACCAAATCATATAAAAAAATATATGTACTTTTACATATATTACAGTTATATACAGTAAGAATATTATGTACAACTCTCAAAAAGGGGAAGAGGGAAAGGGAAAATGGGAAAAGGGACAAAAAGGGAGAAAACAAAACAGATATGCACAATTGAAAAACTCAGAGACTAGCAGAATAAAGAATTAGCAAAAGAATATCTTACTACTCTCCTTGGGACAGCAGAAGTTGCGCTGAACAACCGCCGGCACCCTCCACCTCCCAAGGTCTACAAGGCCTCACTAGGCCTCACTCCCCCACACAGCAGAACCAACAGCAAGGAACCTGCGCCTTCACTCTCACCTGTGTGAGAGTGAGAGTGAAGGTCTCTCCTCCCTTCTTCTTTATACCCCTGGCTTACATAAAAATCGTAAGGAATACTGGGTATATGGTCACTTTCTTGGTTACAAACTGGTCACCAAGGAAGGCCTAGACTAAAACTACCACACATGTGCAATCTTCTATTGTGGGGGTCTTCTTCTCAAGCCTTCATCACTCTGGTGGTCGCCACGGACGTCTTCCTCAATTTGACCTCTTCAATTATGTGACCTGAATTCTTCAAGCTTGTAGAATCCTGGCTCTGGGCCTTCTATATCTTATTCAAATGTCTAGTTTACCTAATTTACTACTGTGTACTACTCTTATTCTTTCTATAATAAAGCCTTTGGTCCAGTGAGCAGAACAGAACATGATATTAACCGGTGCTCCTAAAATGTTCTTCTAGCAAAAGAGGTATTGGGGTTTCTTAGCAGGCCAAGATATTCAGTTAACTCTTTTAGGCCTGGCTCCTCTTTCAGTTCCCCTTTTTCTTACGACTTGCGAATTCTTTCGTCAAGTTTCAAGGGCAAAGAGTTTTGGTAGATTTTTATCATTGTCCACATTATCTGCATCCTTTTGACTATGGTACTCAATCTGTATCACAGCCAAACATTTAAGAGGGATAGCAGAATTATAGTTACTACTAGGACCAATATTGGATGTATCAAATAGTGAAACACCTGTGTTGCTGCGGGGAAATACCCTGTAAAGATGTCCCACCAATTATGTTCTCCTACTTGCTCTACTTTTGTCAATGTGGTCTTTATACTTTCAGTATCATATTTCACTTGCCAAATCATACATTGGGTGGTTTTATTTACCTCTTGCACCATCTTTTCTATATCTGGGTGTTCAAGCATCTTCTGGAAAAGTCTTATATCTATCCTTATTTGTAATTTAGGTACATCATGATACAACAAATAATCATTTTCAATTAGTTGCTCAGTAGTTATTGGAATTGTATAGTTAAAATCACAGCCTATTATTTTAGAAAAATTACAAACACAAAATTAGTTCCATTTGTAATGTCTTGATAGAACTTTTCCCATAGAACTGAAATGTCCAATATAGGGTTGAGACCATGGCTACTCTAATGATCCAGTCCAGGTTACAGTCACCATACTCAATAAGATTTTTCCAATTCATCTGTCTCTCCGTCTTTCTTCTTCTTTCTTCTTGCTCCCTCTTTTCTTTCCTTGCTCCTTTCTTGATGCTTTGGGTAGCTTAAAGCTAGAGAGATTGGACTTTGACTACATGTTGTGGTTGACTACATGTGCTAGGTTGGCACTGAGGTGGAATGTTTTGTCTAGATTGTGAGGTGCCCTTTTGAACTTTTGCCAAGTTCCCTTATTTTCTCCCCCAAATTATCAGTAAAAGTGCCTCTTGAGAACAAGTGTGTGGCTTATCCTCTTGATGCTATCTTGGGGTATAAAAGAATCTTATATATATATATATGTATGTATGTATATGTATAAAAATAAAACTTCCAGTAAAGCTTGAGGCTTTGAGACCAGGGCTTTACAATTCCCTACACTCATAATGAACAGCAGGCCCACTTAACTAAAAGCAAGTGAGCTGACAGAGGAGCTTTTGTTTTGTTTCTATAAAAAATAAGTTTGCACAAAAAATGGAGTTTTGAGGGGAAAAAAATCTACTTCTTAATTTACTTCAGCAGAAAATGTGGAAAAATATTTTAAGTTGTGAAAACATTTTCATTTAGCAGTATCATTTCAGCTGCATCTAATGCCGATTGTTTCTGAATTGTATTTGTAGTTTAGAATTATCTTTGAGGGAGGAAAAAAGAGAAGGGAGAAGAAATGAACTGGTTTGAAAAGCTTTTAAGTAAGCCCAAAGCCAAGTGTGAAGCCTTCCATTTGAGACTGAGCAACAAGAGTGAGACACAGAGACGCAAAAATATTAAAAATCATTTCTGGACAGGGGGACTAGTATCTCCTGTCACCCTCAAGCAGCTCTGCCTCATGGCTAGCTGAGTACACAGGGACATCTGATGTTGCCCTGCCCTATCTTTGCAGGGCTTGTGAAGCTGCTTGTGGAAGCACTCAGCCTCACATCCCAGATCCTCCCTAGACATATGTACGTGTGCGATCAATCCCACATGGTGCCGGTAATGCCAGAAGGGGGGAGGACTGTAATGCAAAGATGTGTTGGATGCACAGTTACTGATGTAACATGACACCCTCTGACTTCACCATACCATCTCTGGAGCCATCTCTCAGCAATACCCAAGAGACTCAAGCAGGGGGAAAAAAGCAGCAGGAAGAAGCCATACAATGTGCTGAGCTTGCCCTGTTGACTATGATTTTGGGTGCTTCTCTTTCCTGCTACCACAGCTGTGGTAGCTGTTGGTGAACCCAACAAGAATGGGAAGACTGGTGAGGCACAGGGTAGGTCCACGGGATGTAGCATGGCACCCTACCAGAAGGTTCTGGGACTGCAGGGAGAGCATGATGTTGGTCCCAGGAAGTGAAGGAAGGGGTGCCATAACGTGAGGGCCATCTTACTGCATAAGCATCAAAGTGAGGGAAGATTCACAGTTAAAATTATGGAGAGGGATTCAGGGTATAGAGCTCTGTCAAGAGCTGCCCATCTTATTGTCTCCATTTTCACATCTTCAGAAGAAGCTTTCCTTGATGGGTACAACTGTAGTTGGGAATAAACCATTAGGTCTTCCAGTAAGATAACTTCAAGTGAAGCCCACATCTAAGCAGGGATTTCCTGGTGCAAGTGTATGCCTCAGATATGCCTTTGATTTCACACTTTCTGGCCTCTGTTTTGTCTCTTTCTGATCCTTGCTTCACTTGTACACATACTCCATGTAAGATTCATTTATATATACTGCTCTCAAAGCTGCCTGCTGGGGAGAGCATTGTATGAATGGCAGCTGAAGAAAAATGTATTTATTCTGGCCATGAGGAGCTATTACTCCTCTCAGAGTTAGTCACTGAGGAGAGACAGAGAGACTGGAACTGCTCAAGGCATTAGCACTAATGAAAGTATTAGGAAAGGTACTGAAAACATAAATGATCTTTGGTTTTGCATAACGTATCTGTTTGACCAAATAATAATTTGGTCATATAGTTGACTGAGCAGTACAAATCCCCAGGACGCAGGTGACTGCAGTTGGAAATCAGTGCAGAGTATGAAATGCTAATGAAAGCAGAATTGCTGTAAAGGATTGAATAACTGCTCATAACCTTTTTGCTACTTGGAAGGCATAAGACCCCCTAGGAAATAGCAATCTGTCCAAAACAAAATTATTTCCTGACTTTCACCAAGTAGCAGACGCTGTAAGACTGGGAGATGTGGATTCCTAACTTTTCCAAAGGGTTGCTATCTAAATTTTTGTTGCTGCAACTCAGCACTTTCTCCTTAATGATAAAAGCAGCTAATGTGGGCTTGTCTCCTATTACTATCCCCTGATGGCTAGTTTCACAGGCTTTTTTGATGGGGAGGGGAGGGGAAAGAATTCAATTTCTAGTTCTTGTAAATTTGGGGCTGTTCTGCTTTGTCTCTGATTGTCCAGTGACCAAATAGCTGAAAGTCTGGGCTGGTCTTCTATGAAAAGGTCTCCTAGAGCTCCAAAAGACAACCACCTCTGAACTCTCATGGCATTGAGGAGATGCCTGCAGAAATCATCAGTCCTACAGGAAGGAGAGGCAACTCTGTGCCATATACCTGAAACACCTGGGTCACATGGGGCTCAGGGAGTGGTTTGTCTGTGTCTTCATAGTGTGCTCCAGCATCAGTGCTAACACCATCTGAGCTCTCCTTCTTGGCAATGTCCCTCATGGGATCCTGAAAGTACCGGCAAACTTAGCAGCTTCAGTCTAAGTGTGAATATGCCCTCACTGCATGCAAGTGCCTGGCTTAGCATGCAGGGAAGAAGAAATCCAGGCTGCAGTTGTTTTCTCCGAGAGAAAAGCAAAAATCTCTGTTGCAAAGTCCGGTGACAACAGAGACAGGGCTCAGCCTGAGTCTTTAGTAGATGATTTTATTTTATATTTTATTTTACAGTGCTCAGGATTAGGTAGTTGGTTTGAGAAGTTAGTTCTTTCCATGACTCTGTGGGCAACAGAATCCATGCGGGAACTTTATTTTTCCAAAAAAAGAAAGAACTTCTCACAAAAGAAGCTTGGCATAAGATAAATATGTTTTCCTTGGCCCATGTATAGAAAGCAGCAAAGGCAAAGGTGAAAAATTAACTAAAACTTGAGTGGAGCAGAGTGGACAGGAAGAGCTCTTCCAGGGCTATTTTTACCACTTTGGCATCCACTTTTTCTTGCTGTGAGTGTGGTTCTCTGTTCATCTTCCTTAGGGAAGGAAGCAGCACAAGGATGCTGGATATTCACAATGGGCTTGGAACGGCATCTTAGTCCAAGAATACCCAAGTAGGGTCCAGTTGAATAAGAGCCAGAGTGACAAATCCTTTGGCAAATGAGGCAGTGGGGAGGGAAGGGTTGCTTGGAAATGCCATTGCTTTTTAGATGATTTTGTCTATTTCCCAGTCACCTATTGGGATGGCTGCGGCCCTTAGGTATGTCACAAATATGTTATAACAGAAAAAGCTCAACAGCATAAGAGGATAAGTGAGCAAATGGATGGATAGGTGGATGGGCAATGACATGCTAATCTCAAAGCTAGTGCAGATGTTTTATCAGTGGAAAGTTGTCCTCAGAGTACCACAAAAGCAGTGAGTGGGAGTGTTGATGGCAAGTGCATAGATATGAATCATGGGACGGGGCATGGACAGATTGAAGACATTCCTTCGTCACAACTAAGTAGGTTTAGTGCCCAAGAAGTAACTTAAATCTATGACCCTAAATAGCAGCAAAACCAGGGTATGCTATACCTCCAACTGGACAGAGCTGGAGGTCAGCATTTCCCATGCTAGCAGGGAGGGTAATGCCAGGCTGGTCTCTCAGTTCATGGGTTTCATCTTGCTGTTGAAATGGATAGCAGCTGGCCATCTGTCCATGTCAGGATATTCAGTCTAATTCCTTGGTCTGCTACAAAGCCCTTGTGCAAAACATACTGAAAGGTCACCTGGACTGCAGTTGAGATGGGCCATGATTCAGGGCTGAAGGGATCACAAGACCTAAAATCCACCCAAGCCTCTGTGCTTCTCATTACCTTGTCATGGCCTGGAAACAGCCAGGAGGAAACAAAACACCTGTCACACTGATGAAAATTTGATGACCTGAATCCGAGCTATCCATAAGTCAAGGTTGCTTCCGCTGCCACTCCTTGAAAGGATGACTGAGAGGAGATTTGTAGGAGGTTGGGAGCTTCTCAGGCACTTGGGGAAGATATATAAATGCATGAGATTGCTGGCTGAAGTCAAGTGAAAAATAAAAATAGCCCACAGTCTTTCCAAAACAAGCAGACTTCACTCAAGTGCACCATGTTACCAGGAAAGCAGAAAGCATTTTTCTGCAGATGAGTTTACCGTTTATGAAGTCATTCAAAGGACAATGACTGCTGGCCCATACATCCAGGTCAAAGCCTGCAATTCAGCTAATGCACACCGGTTTATTTCCAATGGCATTCAGAGTGAAGAGAAGGCCTGCCTTCTCTCATCTAAGAGCCAATTGCCTGCATTTTTGGTCTTAAGGCTAGAGGAAATTTGCCAAGACACTGGAAATGATCCCATAGGATAAACTGCTGGCAGGATCGTTAGATGATCTGGGGGAATGATCTGGGGGAATACTCAGTAAACCGAGCTTCAATTTCCTTATTCTGAAGAGTTTCCAGCCTCGTTGGAGGCACTGTGGGAAGCAAAGTTGCATCTGTCCATTGTGACAGCAATTTACCATGGCTGAACAAAGATGCAGAGAAACTTGTCTATCCAAAAGACCCAAACTGTTGTGACAACCACTTATACTAGTCAGGTTCTCTGACACAATTTTGAACACACATTCAGCATAAATTATTCCAGCTTCCTTTACTTCGCAACTATGACTAATGCTAGGTTTTGGTGATCTTTAAAACAAGGTTTTCTTGTTGATGTCCATGGCACTGAAATCACTGAGATTGATTGTGGATGCAGCAAGCAGCTTTGACAGATGAATGTTCCAAGTATAAACATTTGGAAAGTCAATAAAGGTAATAAATCTCTGCAGCATATAGGAAAAACCAGCTGAATAAAGGCTTTTGGGGATGTTTGGCCTGGACACTGCAGAGGACTGTTCTGGAAACAGCTATGATTATTAGGCATCGCATTTGATTGCTTTATTTAATTATGTAGACCCATAGGGAAAGCACAATGTGCTGCAACATGCATTTAACTGGGAGATGGAAAAAATGTGAGGGGCTTTTTGTTCTTCTTCTGCCTGGTTTATCTGGGAGAGACTGCAAGATTTTTGAAATAGAATACTAGATGTCCAGCTCCCATATTTGGAACTGATCTATGAACAAATCTGAAAAGATTTTGTAAATGTCTAAAGGTGAAGGTAGATCTGCATCTTAAGGCATTTGGGGTGCCCAGAAGGACCAGATGTACCAACTGATATCTAATCTGCAGGTGCCTTTCAGATATCTCCAGAAGCTTTCCTGCATCTTACAGGATTCTTAATGATCCAAACCCAAGCTGACTAGAACCTTTGCTAATTACTGAAACAGAGGTTTGGTCAATGACACTCTTTGGACCTGATGACAAAGCTGCTCTGCAAACCAGGATTTCTGCACAAAACACAGAGTTTCAAAAGCACATATGTACAGTGCCAGGTCCTTGCATCCTTTCTCAGGAGTAGAAATGCTCAGCTACACAGATGTTCCCAGCAGAGCCAAGGAAAAGTGAAGTTGCACTTGGTAGCAGACTCCATCCCAGAAATTTAATAATATTTATTCTTATGGGGATGTCAGAAATTCTAGGCTCCAATCTAGTGCTCCTGAAGTCACTAGGGGGAGGACAATCAGCACTAAGTACTCTCTATGAGGTATCTCATGAGTCCAGCATCATATTATTAAAGTCTTCTTTGCCTCAGGATTTAGGGAGACTCCCTTATAGCCCTCAGTGAGATACAAAAACCTTCAATGACAAATGTCAACAAATGGTACAGAATTATAGTACTTTGTTAGCTAGTTGTTCTAGTTTTTATTTTGCTTCTCCCTGTTTCTCCCTTGTCATCCCCACCCCTACCCTTGCACTAGTTTCCATAGAAACAAGATGTGCAGGATGGGTTCCTCTGCATCCTCTAGAGGGATTCAGCTACAAGAAGATATTCTCTTCATAGATCCATTGTTGTAAACCAAAAAGCCACCTTTGACGAAATCAATGTGTTTAACCTGAGGAGAACACAAGCAAGCTGTCACACTATTCATGAAAGAATTCGTGTTCTCTACTGCAGCTCAAGAAGTGCTTTCTCTTGTAGAAAATAGAGAATGTGGATACACACGGTTACTGACCTGTATCCACCTGTCCACGCTGTGCCAGGATGCACAGACCAGTGAGAAACAGCTGTGGTTGCCATGGCCTGAGGCTGAACATAGATGGCTCCCCACAGCAGCTAGGAGCCAGCTTGCACAACACAAGTGCTGGCAGGGCAATGCTGTAAAAACTCATCAGAGCTGGAGAGGAAAGAGTCCCATTTTCCTAGAAATTTGCACAGGGACACACCTGCTGCCTGAAATATTTCACCTCCCATCTCTTCATATAGCTCTTAACTGACACATTTCTAGGTAGTTTGAGACAAAGTATCAATTTTTATTTTTATTAAATTACAATAACTGCATTTGAGCAGTCATTTTAACTGAGAAACAAACTCCTTTTAAGACTTTGTGGAATATTAAAAAAAATAAATTTAATAATGGGATCATTTTTATACATGGATGACTCAAGAAACAAGCTTTATGTTTAACATCTACATGTCCAAAGACTTGAAGTCAATAGCTACTCTAACAAATTCTTTTCTGCCTGTTTTCAAAGGCAACAGGGCCTATACAGTGATTTTTAAAATGGCTCTCGATCAAGATCAGTTAATTCTGCTGTTTTATGACAAGTATTCTAAGTAACCCACACTTCGATTTCTTCCACTTCCACTTTCATTTGTTAGACAAATACCTTTTAAAAATATCAGTTAATTGCAGGGCACTGTGACCTCAATATCTGCAGACTTGAAGGCACGAGTTCACACACTGTAGTACCTACAAAGCAAAAAAGATTCCACTAAAAAAAAAATAATCATGACATTCTGACAGTTATAGTCTGGCCAAAACTAAAAATTCCAGTTTTCTGGCCAATGCCAGGAATACTTATGGGGATTGGATCTTCACCACTTATCAATTATTACAATTTTCATATTTTTTGCTTGGTGCAGATGTAAGCCTTGTCTCTTAACAGAAGATCTACATATGTAATAAATGGAAAGGGGAGGAAAAAACTAATTAATTCTGATTTGTGACTATACCTGGAGGTCATGAGCTTGCCAAAAGCCATTTATTAGCATCTTGAAAAAATAACCAACACTTAAAATGAAATATCTCCAGAGTCCTGACCCCACCTTTTGATTCTATTTTCTGAAATCCAAGATATCCATTTGCTGTTGACAGTCATCCTCTCACAGAATGATCCTGTTATTTCAGCGAAGCCCAGACATAAGAAATTCTAGCAGACAGCCAAATTATCCACTAGAGCTTAATGGCTTCTTTGCAGAAGGATGAATAGTTCTCTTACAGAGCCACATTTCCCACTGATCCTCCACTGGTGCCTCTAGGTTTCTCCATGGCACCCTTCCAGAACTAATAAAGTAATCCAGCTGCCAAAAATCTCATAACATACTGAAACAGTACTGCAACTGCCTTCAGCCATGACTCCATGATGGCAGCACACCCTCTCCTCTAAGGGTAGAAACCTAAACCCTCTGTATTACTCAAAAACCAGGAACGGTTGCCTCTCAGAAGTTTTTCTCCATTTTCTCCCAGTGCTGTGTCTGGATGCAGACTACTGCTCATTTCTGAGACAATCCGCTATGTGGAGATCTCAATTTTGTAAATCACTTTTGTTATGTTTATGAATTGCAGGCAATTTCTCTCCCTCTCTTTGTGAGGGTTGTAATATTAAGATGCCAAAATTTTAGTCTGAATTGACTACTAAAAAGACATTTTGGTCTGTTTTGCTAAAAAACATCTGCAGATGAGAGATCTGTTCTGCATTTCCATCATCTCTGGGCCTTGTTGTGTGCCAGCCAGTGACTTCCTTTGTTTGACAAATGGTTCATCATGGCTCCAGGATGTGCAGAACATGCCTTTTGCTCACAGATTCCTCCCTCCTAAACCTCTGGGTTTAGCCTGTGACCCTTCAACCACAGTGCTTTGCTTTTCACAACGCTTTCACTTGTAAAGGTTTTATCTCTTGATTATGCAGCCTAATTTCAAATTTAATCTGCAGCAAATTTTCCAGGGCAGCTCAACTCCTCATAACATAATGATCTGGTAAAGCTATAACAGGTATACTTATCTAGAAGAAGCATCTGATTCCCAGGAAAATTAAAGACCACTTCCACTTTCAACAAAGCAACATAATAAAAAGTACACATCCCACTGTTAAATGAACTGAAATATTGCCATCCTGATATGTGAGTACTACAGTGGTGCTGAGCTTTCCTCAGTAATATCAGAGCTAATGGTCCAGTTCTTTATATGGCTGGATTGACATGGGAACATCCAAAACATCACCACTTTTTTACTTGAAACTGGACTCTCCTCTATCTTTTGCCAAAGGATTTGCATTCCAGAGACAGCCTTAAGGTCAGGCACATCTTTTATTTCCTATAACTGCTCCTGTTGTATAGTGAACACCATGATTAGAGACCATGAATACCTTGTTCTGGCGCTTCATGAAAGTCGTAAGCTTTTATTTTACTGAGAAAACATATTCCAAATTTCCTTTCACAGGTAAGGTACCTACTCTTGTTTCCTGTTTAAATGACAAAAACCAGCGTGTGCAGAGCTCCCAGCTTTGTCTTTGCCTTCTCTATACCAGAGGGACTTTGTTCTCTTCTGTGATCTTCCATGCTCTTTGCACTCATATCCAAGACAATATTCACAAATGCCACCATTGCCAGACCTTATGCCCTATTCTAGGTACCTCACATCATTATCACTGCTTTAGATACCTGTGTGGTCTGTGCTTTTAACATGCCAAGTTGGGATTTTAAACCACTAATTGCATCAGTGTTGGTTTGCCTTTAGTTCCCGTGCCATCTTCTTCAATGGTGTTACGACCCGCCCCAGGAAAAGAGGGGGGGGTAACCCAGGTTTTATCAAAAATTCCTTTGGGGTGGATTAAAGCGAAACGACACTAAATAATCGGTGTATGAAAACATATATTGATAAGATTTATTTTAACAATTTTGAATCAATAGGTAAGCTAACATTTTTGGGTGCTGTCATAATCAGTAGGTAAGCTAACATTTTTGGGTGCTGTCATAACCTTTCTGAGGAGGAGAAAAATGCATAGGGGAGAGAAAGGCAGGATAAGAGCAAGGGAGAGTAAGGGAAAGAAAAGCTGAGAGTGGACAGATGTCCATAGTCACCGCCCACAGGGTCCAGCGATGAAACTTGATAGTTGCAGCTTCCATGTCTGTCATAACCTTTCTGGGGAGGAGAAAAATGCATAGGGGAGAGAAAGGCAGGATAAGAGCAAGGGAGAGTAAGGGAAAGAAAAGCTGAGAGTGGACAGATGTCCATAGTCACCGCCCACAGGGTCCAGCGATGAAACTTGATAGTTGCAGCTTCCATGTCTGTCACTTGAAGTGGTGGTCTTGATCTGCTGGGGGTGAAGGAGGGAAGCCCCCACACTCCAAGAAGTAATGAATTATCATATCCATGGTCAGTGTCACGGGCCATGCCTCGAGCCTCCAACGTCTCCCTGGGCCCTGCGCAAGAGCTGCTGTGTCTGGCCTGGCTCCCGCCTTTCAAGTTTAGCAGAGGGAGGGCGGGTCCTGATTGCTCGTCAGATGTATCAATAGTCAAAAGCCTGCAAGCTCAGCTCTTATCTTTCAGGACTTCACACCTTCAGCACTGGAGGGAGGGAGGGGCCCGACTGCTTATCAGAGGTATCATGCAAGTCAAAAGCCTGCAAAAGTCTCCTAGAATGCAATAAATCATTAACAATTTCAGTCTCTGACACCACCCCGTGATTTATGCATTCAAAAATTTCTCTTCTTTTGTCGTTCTCTGTGAATCTTCTTTGTGGGCGGTGCTTTTCGTATAGTGGACAGGGAGACAGAAGAGTGAAGGAAAGGAAGAGATTGCCCCAATGCACTGCAATTCTCCCCCCCTTCAAAAAAACCAAACTAATTCTATAATAACATAGTAAGCTAATTTGCATTAGTTACTCTCTCCACCCCGTGAGTAGTCATAGGGGATGTAATAGGATCTCAATGGTTACAATCAAATTTCTTAACATTAATGAGGTTACAAACATACATACAAATATTTGAAATTATACATCAAAAAAACCACAAAAACACTGAGTTACTTGGGAGCTGGTAAAAGGCTTTCTTATGTTTTCTTTTAGGCCTAAATTTAGTTCCGTTTTGTTAAATTTAACCAAATATGAAATTCAATGCCTTTCAAGGCAGAAGGCTAATGTATATAATGCATATTTATATGACTCTAAATATGCATAAATACTTGTACTAACTCCCAGGTTATATTTGGTTGAGTTTCTCAATCGAGAGGGATATTTAAAAGGACAAAATGAACTTGACAAAAATCAAATTAACAGTACATCTTATACAATTTTACCAGTAAGTTGCTCATATAAAAGAACACATTCAAAAAGCTTTTCCCAAGCTAACCTGCCCCCCAACAAAATAACAAAACAAACTTGGCAAAACTAAACTAGCAGTACATAAAATGGCTCGTCTTACACAATCTTATCAGTGAATTGTTCGTGATAAAAAAAAAAACCAAAACCCAAATAAGTCAACAATTATTAATAAACTGATAACACAAGTAATTCTGGGAGTAGAGGGGACACAAACACAATGTTTGTGGCAAAGTTCTACATATTGCAGACTTACTGAGACAAAAATATATACAGGCATGCATATTACAAAGTTATTAAGATAAAAACATAAATACATGTCAAAGAACAGTATAAGTCTTCAGTCCTGTTGCTATTTCGTTTTCTCATGGGATACTTGTAAGCTGATAATAGAAGCAGTTGTGGGGGCAGTTATCTCTTCTGCCTCTTGCTGCAATTGATGCTCCATTGGTTTCATGCAGTTTGATCTCTTCTGCTGGCAGGTTATCTCCTCTGCTGGTAGGTTTCTGCAAAAGAACAAATCTGGCCCACTACGGACCGATTGTTAAAAAGAAGGAAGAATCTATTTATCCAACTCCTTTTCTTATCTGGCATAATGTCACTAGGGCAGTAATAATAGAGAAGTTTGGAACATGTTTTCTCCAAAAAACAAATAAACTCAGAGCATGCTGGAGTTCTTTTTTACTTCTCAGCATCTTTATTTGCTCTGGGGTGGCCAAGGCGTCAGGGGGAAAACACACTGTTACCTTTTCTGTGGGAATCTGAAGTCTCAGACTTTCTAAGTGGGTGATAGTACTTGTCTGAGTCTGGTCCCCTGTGGTGACATCAGCAATCTGGGCAATCAGTTCAGCTTTGTTATGTACAGCAGCTATTTGTGAGCCAGTGTCAGCATCGAGGTAACTCACTGGCAGCTGCCACTGCCCATTAGGTTTATGGACAGACCATACTGTCCATGGTGAGTGTATAGGGACAGCTACTCCTTGCTCCTGCAATTCTGCAGTTTCTGGGGTAATGTTTTCACATGTTCCTAAAGGGAGTGGGTAGGGGTTTACATTTGTTATTTTAGAAGGAGGCAGACTTGGAGCAGTTTGCAACAGACGGACAGAGGGGGATGGGAGACCAAACACCCATTCTCTCCCTCTGGTGTCTGTCCAGGCCTTCCCCTTTAGGAGATCTAACCCCAGGATGTTAGCTGGTAATGGCCCCACAATCATGATAGTTTCTGTGGCTGTCTCATCTCCAGGTAACCAGCATTTCACTCGAGCAGTGTACTGGGGTCGGGATTTGCCAAAAGCATCAGTTACCCATATCTTTTTTTTGTCTGGTTTAATGCCACACTGAATAGCAGCTTCAGTTTGGAGTGCTGAGACTTGTGCACCCGTGTCTACCACGAATGTAACCAAAGATTTAAAAGGGCCGAGAGGAAAAGTGATTACCAAATCTCCCTGGTTGTTTTCTGTAAGCTTTCCCTCATAAACCCACTGGCTATTTTTTGGCTTATTTACTGGAGAGCAGTAAGTCCAGTTCCTTGACTCAGAACTGCTCAAACTGGTTAGTCCAGTTTCTGGAGAGGCTGAGGGGATCACAGTGTTGGACTCCTTAGAGGGGCTGCCCTTAGGGGGTGCCTTGTGCTCTTTGATCTTATCCCACTGCTTTATCAAGTATTCTAAATTAGCAGTGGGTAATTTATCCATCACTTCTCGAGGAATTCCTTTTGCAACACCTTCTCTCCACAGACTGTATCTCTTTCTCCCGCTAGATGACACATTTTGTTGACAAATACCTGGCGAGGCAGGTTTTTGGACTTTCCCTGCCCTCCTGCAGTGTATTCTCTGGCCACTCGTACCAGAGAGCCCCAGCTGCTGACCAGTAGCTATTAATTCTTGGGCTATTTCCAACCAGGTTATTCCTGATGGAGCACCCCTTCTTCTAGGTCTGGGGGTTGCCTTTATGCGCTCCTGTAATTGTTTAGCATAAACTTTTAGTGCATCAGGCAGGCCTCGAATTAAAACTGGAAATCTCTGTGGATCTGCCTCGAGTTCCATTGGGGAATTTCGTTGTGGGTCTAATAATTTTGTATGCATTAACTGGAGATATGCGGTTTTTTGTACACTTTTTACAATGTGGCCAATTGTGGGTGTTTTAATCGTGTAAGGATCTCCCCTTTCTATAGGGTCTAACCCACCTGCCCAGTAGGCAGCTCTTTGGGTCAGGGACCACGGAGCTCGGTTATCATTTGTGGTCAGGAAAACCCCTGGGCCCCAAAATCCTCTGGCCTCATCTTCACTCAACAAAATCCGATCTCCCCCAGTAAGGGACACCCTCCACACATATTCAGTCTCTGATTCACTGGCCTTACGACTGTATTTTTCCTGAATTTTGGCCAGTGCTTCCCCCGTGTACGGGGTAGTTCGTGTGGTAGTTTGCCTGTCTGTCCCCTGGCCAGTGGTTTCAGTTTTAATGAGGGGACGCATATGTATTACCCCCTCCTCCGGGTAACTTTGCTTCAACTCTTCTAATTCCCCAGAGGGGTACAGGGATTCGTTAACATCTACCGGTTTAGGGTATTTTGAATTAATGTCTCGCAATTCACAATTTTTCATTTCCAGTATCTGTTTAAGCCTTTCATTTTGTTCCTCCTCATCTTCAAGGGCTGACCTAAGCAATGAGTTAATCTCTCTCTCTTTCTCCAGTGCCTGACGTTCAGCAGTTAACTGCAGGCGTTCTTTTCCTAATTGCTCCTGTAATGCCTTCATTGTCTCTTGAAGAGACCTTATCACCTCACCGGTAGATTTTTGAATAGCCTCTTTTTCTAGCTGGTCCTGCAAAGTTCTCATTGACTCTTGGAAAGATTTTATCACTTCACTTACAGATTTCTGAATAGCTGATTTTTGCCTTTGCACTGCTCTAAGGAACACGCCTAAGACAGCACCCACAAAAAACAGTTCTAAACCAAGGATAGCTATCAGGAGGGAATAATCCCCATATAACTCAACCTGGGGTGTCATCATCCCCTTTGCCTCAGTCATTAACCCAGCTTAGGTTAATGTCTTTCTCCCCCTTAACCCTCTGAGGGCTGGTTTGACTCTCTCCTGGAAAACCTTTCAACAGGTCCAGGTACCAGAGAACCTTTCAACAGGTCCAGGCCACACCAGGAAACCTTTCAACAAGTCTGATGTGCCCGGGTCACACCGAGAGGAGAAAAATTCTTACTATAATTTTACTGCGAGGGGACAGTCACCATTTAACTCGCCCTCGGTACCAGTTTTAGACTACACCGATTACTCCACTATATCCAAAGGATCCTGTCCGTGACGCCAAAAATGTTACGACCTGCCCCAGGAAAAGAGGGGGGGTAACCCAGGTTTTATCAAAAATTCCTTTGGGGTGGATTAAAGCGAAACGACACTAAATAATCGGTGTATGAAAACATATATTGATAAGATTTATTTTAACAATTTTGAATCAATAGGTAAGCTAACATTTTTGGGTGCTGTCATAATCAGTAGGTAAGCTAACGTTTTTGGGTGCTGTCATAACCTTTCTGAGGAGGAGAAAAATGCATAGGGGAGAGAAAGGCAGGATAAGAGCAAGGGAGAGTAAGGGAAAGAAAAGCTGAGAGTGGACAGATGTCCATAGTCACCGCCCACAGGGTCCAGCGATGAAACTTGATAGTTGCAGCTTCCATGTCTGTCACTTGAAGTGGTGGTCTTGATCTGCTGGGGGTGAAGGAGGGAGCCCCCACACTCCAAGAAGTAATGAATTATCATATCCATGGTCAGTGTCACGGGCCATGCCTCGAGCCTCCAACGTCTCCCTGGGCCCTGCGCAAGAGCTGCTGTGTCTGGCCTGGCTCCCGCCTTTCAAGTTTAGCAGAGGGAGGGCGGGTCCTGATTGCTCGTCAGATGTATCAATAGTCAAAAGCCTGCAAGCTCAGCTCTTATCTTTCAGGACTTCACACCTTCAGCACTGGAGGGAGGGTCCTGATTGCTCATCAGATGTATCAATAGTCAAAAGCCTGCAAGCTCAGCTCTTGCCTTTTCAGGACTTCACACCTTCAGCACTGGAGGGAGGGAGGGGCCCGACTGCTTATCAGAGGTATCATGCAAGTCAAAAGCCTGCAAAAGTCTCCTAGAATGCATAAATCATTAACAATTTCAGTCTCTGACAAATGGATTTCCTTTAAGGATGATCTTTGTTTTGTGAGGAAGTCCAGCATCATCATCCATCCTGTGTTTTATTTCCAAAGCCAGAGTTTCATCCCCATACAGCAATCATTTCTCTATCCCATCAATAACAGATAATAATTTATTTATTTTTATTTTTTAATAGCAAAATAAGTTTATATTGCAGGCAGATTCTCCTTTTTTTTGAAGCAAGTACAGTTTTCTGGCCCAAATCAAGAACTTTGGCCAGGAAGCTGATGCTTATACTCTTCTGGAGAACAGATGCCAGCATTTGGCTGTGTATCTAGTGAAACGAAGACCTTAGGATGTATCTTGGCATCAACAAATCCGTATCAGTTTTCCCTCTTTAAGTATTGCCCACAGTTTCATCTGAGATACACTGCTGGCTTACAGCTTGTATGAAGCCTGCCTTTGATATGAAACAAGCTGTCACACTCACTCAGCTGGCAGGGTCTCCCTGCCCTGTCACTTTTAAAGCACAATCAAAACCATTCTGCTTCCCAAGCTAGCACAACAGATTGTTCACAGCACTTTGGGTTTTAATTTCAATCAAGATTCCTTGAAATTAGTTCAAGCAAATGTAATCAGCCATACTGCTCTTTGGATTGTCACTACTGGTAGTTTATTCTCCGTTGGTGAGCAATAGCCAATAGCCTGTATTTCTAACTCCAGCACTCTAGGCAATCTCCACTCTTATCTATTTACTCTACACAATTAATACTATTTCTTACAATTTCATCAAAGCACAGAGGGCTTACGAGGGTGCTTTATTTTCTGTTATGATGCTGTTACAATCTGTTCCAGAAACAATGTCAGGAAAGTATTTTTTTTCCTGGTATTTGGTTGTTCTTTTTTTTTTTTGGTTGGTTGCTTGCTTGCATTTTTTTTTACCCCTTTATCTGCTATCGAAGTTCTTCCAACTCCAGGTGAAATTTCTTAACTCTCTACCAGCTGTGCTGCTGGCACAGAATGAAATCTTCCTTAGCTAATATACTCCAGGGTTTTAGAGGTCAGATATGAGAAGATCTTCTGTCATTCTCTTCTAAACTGACTGCATTTCCTCTCTCAGATAACAGAGAATTTGCCTTTTTTTTTTTTTTTAAACAAAATCCTTTTTGATTTCATTACTTTCTGACAGCTTTCCTGGAACAGTTAGCTGTAGTGTCTACAGTAACTTAATTTCTTGGATAAGTTAAATCACAGTGGTTCACTCCACTCTCCCACTACTCTAACTATTATATTTCCTGTACATTGTTAAATTTTTGCTATGCCCCAACAGCTGCAAAAGGCTTGTCTGGAGCTAGTGTTGGCATATGTTCTAGGAACCACACATTTTACTGGGAAATTTATATATACAGTGTAATCCTGCTCAGTCCAAAGGGCGCTCCAGAAATCTGCTGCCATAGACTCCCTAGGATGGGTATCACTCCTGGACCATGGGGCTGAGGGTCTGCAAGAACAACCCTGTGAGGTGCCTGGATAGGGTGCTGCCTCCTTTGAGTCTGTAATTTGGATTTCCCCATACCTTTGGGACTCTATGCTTTGCTGGGCTTGTACAGATGGGGCTTTGATAGGTGGATGGCTCTTGGGACTTGGGGTCCCCCTCCTGCCATTGCTCCCCTGTGCTCCCTTGAAGATGTGAAGACAGAAAGGTTTTTGTCACATAACAGTATCCACAGAGGGACAAAAGTTTAGGCAACTATCTGTTGTTAGATAACCTGTTGTTCTTTCAACAAGGAGCACCTCTGGCTCCTAGGTCCAAATACCTTCCAGTCATGATGTGCAAATTCTCAAAGCATTGACACCTTTGGATAACTATAAGGACAGAGATTTCCACTCCTTTGGGAAAAAGCTGTTAGATATTCTTTACTGAGGAGAATTTGACAGCTGGATTAAAACCATTTCCCACCCAATTCCTCCTGTGATTTTCTTTTTGAATTTATCATCTCTGCCTCCTCACATCAGTAACACAGCAAACCCATATTACCACGCAGAGTCTTACCCCACTCATCCTCAACACAGCAACTTCCTGACTTTCTAGTTCATGCTCCCTCCTGCAGGTTTATCTTAGAACACAGGAACCACCTCTCCATCCAAGTGGTGCAGACCAAAAGCCTGGTTCAAGGCCAGGCAGCAAAGTTCTTGAGAACCAAGGGTGTTGTGATCCATGCCATGGGGCCTGAAAAACTGCTTTAGAAGAGAAGGATTTGGAGTACTTCAGGCTGAGTGCTCTGCCATGCTTAGAGCTTTGAAATATTTCCTGCAACATCTTTGGAGAATATTCTGCACATTTCTGCAGCATCATTTGTGGGTTTTTTTTGCATGGGAAGACAACTGACTGCAATTGACCCATTTAGTTCCTGTGTCCATGGAAATGCAGCAGTTGGGAAGGCAACAGGACTTCTTCCCCAAGTTGAGCCTTCTATCCCATTCCATAAGACCTGTTCCCAGACAGGTCTTATGTGGTCACAAAGCTAAAGCAGGTGTCTGCAACACTCTACCAGGGAAAGTGTGCTTGTGTCATGTTCTGCCATCTTGTCTGGAGCATCAGAGGACCCAGGAAGTATGGTGAGACTTCAAAACATCATCAGATTGCATTTTTTTGCTGACACTGAACCAAGAGTGATGCCATCATTCACATTTACGCCATGTCTGTTTCTCATTCTGGGAAGCAGAGCAAACAAATTAATTGAATTTCACTACATCACTGGCATGTACTAAACTCATCTGATTGTTAGTCTCTCTCATTAAGACTCAGTCCCTAGGGTCAAGACATGACAGAACTAATTCAACTTTTGTTAACTAAACAATGTCTTTCCAGCTCTTGGCTGGGGGACTAGGATGAAAAGTATGCCACAAATCCAGAAGATATACAAAAAACCTCAGCTTTTCTAGATATTTATTTTTCAATTCATAACTGGTTAAATTAATCTCACTAGTTGGGAGATTGACTTATTATTCTTGGGGTTGTAAGTTCTCAGGGAAGCTTAGGAGAGCTCTGTGCTTATTTGGAAGGACCCAAAACCAAACTGAAACTATAAGCAGAGTATATGCTGACACTAAAGCCTGCCCAAAACTCTGCAATAACCTGAAGGATCTGGTCAAAAAAAGGAGCTGCAATGGCTTTGGATCAAGACCTTCTGAGTCAGGATCTCAGAAAATGTCCCAGAAAGTACTGTGTATTTTACTTCTGTCTTTCTCATTATTATCTCTCCCAAAAGAGAAACTGATAAATGTATGCAGACTTGTAGTATAGCAGGGAATTCCTCACAGGAAAAACAGGAAGGACATGAGGTCAAATTTTCAGTGGTTACCACAGATCCCACAATCCTAGGCCAAAATAATATGGATCTTTTTTTCACTAAATGAAATGTTTTTCATTAGCTATTTTAAAAGGAAACATACTGTTTGTGAAAATATAAAAGAGAAAAGAATGAGATGGTAAGAGAAAATCACAGCTCCTAAGAGGCATTGCATTTGTCAGTGGTCTAAGACAAAAATGTTAAATAGACTTATCCTCTTAGGAAAGAAGTACATGTGCTATCTCAATAAAACATTTTAAACAGAACTTATGCTACCAGCTTTAAATGAATGAAAAAAACCAAACCACCAGCCTTTAGAACTTTTCTACGTCTGACAGAAAATAGTAGCATTAAACCCCTCTGCCTCCATTCCTAAATCCACTGTTTAGTACACTGCATTTCTCCAGCTAAGCAAAAATCCAAAACAGAGCTCACCATGAGCAGTTTGACCTGGGAGCCAGGACACTGGGGTTCCTTTCCCTCATGGAAAAGCTGGCTTGTGAAGGCTCTGAAACCTCAGTTCCCTACACTGATGTATAATAGCAAAGTACAGGAAGGGTTAAGGGTCAGGATGCCTCAGTTCTTTGGCAGGGAAGATGTTAAAATCATTGTGAAAGAAATACGCTGTGTGTACAGGAGCCTGCTCCTCCCAGTGCCAGCAGTCCAAACTGAGGAGACAGAGGGAGCTGAGGGAGATGCTGATCACATAAGATGACCATAAGACTCTAAGATGACAGTGACTTCGAGTCACAGGTCCTCAGCAAAGGATGGCCATTTTGACACCTGAAAGCCGTGAGTCTGTTGGGACTCCTCAACCCTAAACTGTCTTTGAGCTGTCCTCTGGGGGACAAGGAAGTAGATTCAGGTGAGCCAGGCTGGGGCTGGAGAAAGAGTTAGGAATAGCCTCCACAGCACCAAAGGGAGGGGGGTAGGAAAAAAACCAAAACAAACAAAAAACCAACAACAAAAAAAACCAAACTGGAAACTGAATCTGATGTCTCATATTAATAGTATCACCAGATCTGGATGTTAAATAGAAGGGGGAATTTCTGCAAATATACTCTTTTTTTGTTTAAAAAAGTACTTAAATGAGAGTTAGGAGCAATAAAGGAGATGAGACTCCATTTTTAAGCAGATCTTTCAAAAAATTAGCAGTTCTTAAAATAAAGGTAGTAATTCTCAGCATGGTAGATTTACATTAGTACAAGTTGGGACAAAATTTAGGGTTTTTTCATCAAACTTGCTAACTGAAGTTGTAACCCCACTTCAGCAAAGGAAGGGCATGAAAAGTAAGGATCTGCTTACATCCAGCTGTTATGACCAAGTTCTTTAAAATCATTAGAAAAGAGATGCCTCTGCCCAAATTAAGGTGCAAATGAGACTATATGCCAAACTCAATAGTACATACTTTTATTTAACGGTAAATGGGAGGTAGAGAGAGATAGAAAGAAACAGGAAAAAGAGAGAAAATGGGAGAGAAAGAGAGTGACAGACAGATTAAGTAAAAAAAAAATCACCGCTCCATGGATTCCAGTGGCGCCCCGTTGATCCTCTTCTTGTGGTCTTCTCAGTGATAAGTCTTGTCGAAGTGATGGTTGCAGTCTGGATCCATTGAGGGAACTCCAGAGGGATGAGGGAAAAAGCCCATGGTGGTGAAGGAAGAAGTCCATGATGATATAGGAAGTCCTATATGGTGAGCAAAATCTGGGTGTTGAGGGAAGAAGGCCAAAGTGAAGGAAGTCCTGAGTGAGTTTTATTATGCTTAGGCTAAGTGGGAATGCCCCCCATGACCACCCCTGGGGCAGGGAGTTTCACAGTGGATGCTGTAATACTGGATCAGGGGGCGTTTCAGGAGTCTTTGATATCTTCTAAGACTTTACAGCTGCCTGTTATCTAGAGTCCATTGTAGCTCATTATGGCCCATGATGGCCCATCAACAGAGATGAGTATCTTCAGGTTACTGTGAATTGTTCTGGTAGCTCTCCAGAGGGGAGTTATCACAGCTGAATCATCTGTGTAGGGACACTAGAAGAAACACTATCCTGCCTTGCAGGATTTCCCTCTCTCCTTATCTTGTTCAACACCCAGCTTGTAGGCTGAGGTGGCAGGTGTGCTCACCCTCAGCACCTGGGCGGTTATTTTGCATATAGTCAGCTTGCATCTTGATTGTCTGAGCCATTAGCATTCCAGTCTCACATTGTGGGTATATTCTTCTCCTGGGATAATTGGACAACAGTACTACCCTTATCTTATCTTAAATTCCCATCACAATCCAAATTAGTAGGCCTATTCAGGGAGGGGTGGGCTTCTGTGAGCAGTTGTTTCTTTGCAGTTTGTTTGCTACAGTGGACAAAAGTCTTTCAGTGTTCTTAACAATGTTTAAGCCATTAACCATTTCAGACTCTCACACAAGGTCATCAAGTAACCCTTTCTTATCTTCATCACAAATGCAGCACTGTCTTCTAACTGTGTCCCATAGAAGAAGGATCATTTCTGAGGATCTTCATCCTTGTTATCCAGACCTGCACCACCTCCTACCTCTTTACTACCTCACATTTTAAGCTAGTGACAGTGACAAAGGACAAGTACTGCTGTCCCAACAGCCTCAATATGGATGTGGCCTTCATCACCTTTGCAGGGGTGGCCATGAAAAGCTATAGGAGGGCAAAACTGCAAGTGGCACACTTGGGGTATCCTGAATGGGGAGGAAGGGCAGCTTGAAAAAGTCTTGGCTGGTATGTGGGAAAAAATCCCTCTTTTAAATTTAGAAAGATGGCATAATTCAGGGAACAAAGAAACAAAGAATTTATTCAGCAGGCCGGGTCCTTCTCTCACTGATTTTTTTGGGGAGAAAGACCCCGTGGGCGTACAACTTATACATTTTATAGTTTTCCAAAATCCCACCCTTCTCAGATAAGTTTTAATGTATTCCTTTTTACCTGAAAGGTTTCTTTTCTCTGAAAAGGGACTTTATCCCAATTGGCTGCAAGGGTGATGGATCTTCCTTTTTTTCTTAGCCCCGAGGAGAAAAGGAACCTTGTGTACAAAATGGCCCTAAAAGTTCAGCTCTTGGAACTTGGATATCTTACAACTTCGTGATATGCCTATTTATAAAAATAACCATATTTTTATTTCTCATAGGTAGAACAGAGTTTATCAGTGACCTAGGCAAATGGGGACCATGCCAATCACAGATAAATATCAGCTGATATCTGCACCTTCAGATAGCAGTGCAGCTGAGCGTCCTGAGGCTTGGGGAGCTCAATAGTGGGGTTTGTAAACCACATGCTTGTATCTCTGTTTAGTCCCCCCTCTTGTAGCCCCCCTGCTGACTCATTCCAGATGTTTGTAGCATAGAGTGAGAACTGGGAAGCACAGAGGATGTACCTCCATCCACCCTCAGGTTCCGTTACTGGTTTCAGTTAGTGTACCACTTCTGAAGCTGTATGGTAAATCAGAAGCCAGGCAGGGAGGAAGGATGGAAAAGAGAGATGAATTGTCCCTCTGTTTGCTTATCCACTGGCCTGCTAAAGAGACTGGGCCAGAATCTGAAACTATCTTTTTACCCAGGGGTATCAGCAGAGAAACTGAAATTATTTATCTAGCTGGATAGGTCATGAAGGTCTACAGAGATAATTATTGAAACTGAAGTTGTCTGTCAGCCCATCTGTGCATCACCAGACAAGGACCCAGAGGGATCAGTTTTCATGACTAGGCTTCGTGAATGAAGATTTGGGAAGGGCTCTACCCACATTTGTTACAAGCACGCTGGTGGCTAAAAAGGCCAATACGAGATAGACACGTCCGACTGCAAAAGGCACAGCAGAAGGACTCCTTAGGTGGAATATTCTACAAGACACAATTCTTTCTGCATTGTCTTTTCTCCTATAGAGTGATCCTGCGTGCTTTCTCAAAAGAAGTAGCAGCGTTATAGATGGTGTGTCTCCAGACCTCTCAATTGGAGGCCAGAGTAGACCAGTTATGTTGATCAATATGGCCAAGGCTGAGATGTTGTTTCAGGGAGTCCTTGTATCTTTTCTTCGGGGCTCCTCTCTTGCGGCAGCCAGTGGCAAGTTCACCATAAAGCAAGATCTTAGGGAGGCGGTGGTCCTTCATCCTTGAGATGTGTCCTGCCCAACGCAGCTGTGTTCTCAGCAACATGGCCTCAATGCTTGTGACTGCTGCCTGTTCTAGAACAGACGTTTTAGTCACATAATCTGACCAGTGGATGTTTAGGATTGTATGAAGGCAGCGTTGATGGAAGCGTTCTAAGAGTTGCAGGTGGTGGCGGTAGATGACCCATGATTCAGATCCGTATAAGAGAGTTGACAGCACTATGGCTCTGTAAACACTGATCTTTGTACTTTTCTTCAAGTGTTTATTTTGCCAAATTCCTTTATGAAGCTTTCCAAAGGCACTATATGCCTTTGCTAACCTGTTATCTATCTCTCCATCACTCTTACCATCCGAGGAGATGAGGCTACCTAGGTAATTAAACTGCTGAACTGATTTGAGCACTGATTCACCAATGGTGATGTGGGGATGATGGAAGACGTCCTGAGGTGCAGGTTGATAGAAAACTTCTGTCTTCTTTAAGTTGACTTCCAGCCCAAAAAGCTCAGCAGTGTCTGCAAAGTAAGAAGTTAAACACTGCAGAGCTGCTTCTGTGTGGGTGACAAGGGCCATCATCATCATAAAGCAGCTCCCGGACAAGATGATTTAAGGTCTTAGTATGGCCCTTCAGTCACCTTAGGTTGAATAGGCTTCCATCAGTAAGATATCAAATGTAGATACCATCTTCGTCATCGAGGTCTGCCGTGGCCCTTTGGAGCATCAAGTTGAAAAAGATTGTGAATAGGGTTGTGAAACAAACACAGCCTTGTTTCACACCATTGGTTATTAGAAAGGGCTCAGAAAGTGCTTCACCATATCTGACTTGGCCATGCTGATCCTCATGAAGTGAGATGATCATTTTAAGGAAGTTGGGGGGACATTCTAAACATTCCAAAATCTGCCATAGGCCTTTTCTGCTCACAGTATCGGAAGCCTTGGTGAGGTCAACAAAGGTTACATAGAGACCTTTGTTCTGTTCCCTACACTTCTCTTGTAGTTGTCTGAGAACAAATATCATGTCTGTGGTACTCCTGTTGGCTCTGAAACCACATTGGCTTTTGGGTAGAATTCCTTCTGCAATAGCAGGTATTAGTCTGTTCAAAAGTATTCTTGCCAGGATTTTGCCAGCAATGGAGAGCAGAGTAATACTGCGGTAATTTGAGCAGTCTGATTTAACTCCTTTCTTCTTATACAAAGTGATGATGACTGCATCACGAAGGTCTGATGGTAGTTCGGCGAGTTCCCAACAGCACATCACAAACCCGTGAAATTTAGCGTGGAGTGCTTGGCCCCCATGTTTCCACATTTCAGGTGGAATTCCATCAACCCCAGCTGCCTTGCCAATTTTCACCTGCTGTATGGCCTTAAGAGTTTCTCCCAAAGTGGGGGCAATATCCAATTAATTCTTCACTGGTTGTTGTATGATGTACTGACTTGCTGAGTCTTGAACTACACAGCTAGTACTGAAAAGAGTCTGAAAGTGTTCAGACCATCGATTCAGAATGGAGGTTTTATCTGTCAGAAGCGTTTGACCATCTGTGCTAGGTAGAGGGCTTTGTACCTGGTATGTAGGCCCATATGCTGTTTTCAAGGCATCATAGAATCCTCTGTGATCACCCGTATCTGCACATAGTTGAGTTTTTTCAGCTAGATTGATCCACCACTTGTTCTGGATGTCATGGAGTTTCTGTTGGAGCTTGCCGCATGCAAGATGAAAGGCTGCTTTTCTTACATGACAGGATGGCAGTGAAAGGGGTGCTTGGTAAGCAGATTTCTTCTTCCTCAACAATTCCTGGATCTCTTGATTGTTTTCATCAAACCAGTCCTTGTTCTTCTTGAAGGAGAACCCCAAGGATTCTTCAGAGGACGGCAGGGTGCTGTTTTTAATATGGTGCCAAAGTGTTTCAGGAGAGGGATCTATAGAATCTATAGAATGATTTTCGAGCCTAGTTTGAAGATTTGCCTGGAATCTGTCTTTCACTGTGGCTGATTGGAGATTGTTAACTTGGAGTCTCCTCCTTGGGATACTGCCGCTTTTAGGTTTGAACTTAAGACTGAAGTTAAGTTTACAGCGCACAAGCCGATGGTCTGTTTGGCATTCTGCACTAGGCATCATGTGGGTATGATCGACATTGTGAACATTTCTCCATCGCACAAGACATAATCAATGTGGTGCCAATGCTTAGATCTAGGATGCATCCAGGTTGTCTTCAGACTATTTTTCTGCTGAAAGATAGTATTAGTGATGGTGAGCTGTTGATCCACACAGAATTCTAGCAGAAGGTGACCATTATTGTTGCAGTTTCCAACACCATGCTTGCCTAATACTCCTCCTTTTCGAGGAGAGGCTGCTTGGTCATTCAGGATGCTGCCGAAAGAGACTGTCATCTCCGGGGTCAGTCCCTAGCAACCAATGTTCTGAACCGCCTGCATGCAGGGTTGGGTCTGCAGCTTCCAGTGCACCTTATCACCTGCTGTTTTGACCCTCGCCCATCGCTACAGGGCTTTACAAATGCGGGGAAAACCTTCAAGCCTGCGCAGTGGATTTTTTAGGTGAGACGCAGTTATGCGCGGAACTAGACCCACTTTTTAATCCTAAGGTTCATCTGCCAGGGCCGAGTGAGCTTGGACGGTGGCAACGAGGTCCTCAGGACATAGTTTTGAGTATCCTTCTCTTAGATGGATGGCCTTACAGGGCTAAGCAAGCTCCATCTGCCTGGGTTTGGAATTAGAGTTGTCCTTCTCCTAGGATGACTGCCAGAAGGCTAGCGAGCTCATCCTGCCCATGGACATATTATATCTGACCCTTCGGCTTTGACCTGTCTGGCATGGGAGACCCTACCGAAGGCATGTACCATCGCCAGCATAGCTCGCAACCGCATGGGGTACACAGGCTTCTTTCCCACTAAGACAGTTAGGGCAAGCCTTTCACTCCCTAGTTTTCTGCCACCATCTATACTCAATCCCAAGGAAATACCCAGGAACATCCCTTTGTCCTGACCACCCTTTCAGGATGCAATAAATAAATCCAAAACAAACCGAACCTGGGCAGTAGCTGCAGGTGAGCCAAAACCAAACTGTTCCAGCCCCCGCACCCACCTGGGGCTCGGGAACCTCCCACGGCCCCAGCCCATCCAAAACCCCCCAACCCCCGAGAAGAACCCACTATCCACTCTGACCTTATCCTCCCCCCACCGTGTTACCACGGATCTTCCCTCACACTGCTCACCTGTGACACTCCATACAGGACTGCCCCACCCACCCTCTCACCAGTCCAAGGATCCCCACGGCCCGCCCGATGCCCCTCCCCTCCCCCAAACCAGACTGGCAAACCTCTGTGCGCTTCGAAGCTCCCCCTCTCCTCTCCCACGAGGGTGCAATCCCCGACGGCAGCAGCACCACGCGGTCGGCAAGGGCAGCGTGGCCCCACACGGCCGGCGCACAGCGGCACTTGGCCGGCGAGGGCAGATTCAAAATTACGTGTCTATTCACTCTTCAACCTATTTACTTTCCCAAGTCTGAGACAGGAAGCAGACCAGTAGAAACATAGCGCACATCTCAGACTGGGTCACCCTGCTCCTGAGTGGTATAAGAAAATACTACAAATTGTCGGACCATCACTGCAGTTGTTGGAGACTTCAAAATTTACAAGGGAATTGCTAAGATATACTGATTTAACAACTTCCAGGACCACTATGTATTGAAAAAGAAGCCACATGGGCCCATTCCCTCATCTGTCTAAAGTATTTGTCCACTTGTACCCAGCTATTCACTCCATCTGATATTATCACTATTTCCTCATGTGCATCCCTACCTGGACTGCACAGTGGGAGTGGCAAGGAAAGGGTATTGAGTCTAGTGGTGAGATTTTTATTGTAAATAGCAGATCTTCTTTCCCCCAAGGGAAAGTGACTAAATCTCCAGAGCCCTGTTTTGTTGCTACCTCTATGTGAGAGAAGGGCTTAAAGGTGCATAGTGTCATAAAATGTCTTATTGACCTGGTACCTTACAATTTTAATTTGGCTGACAGGTGAAAAGGATGGATCAGGAGAATTTGAGAGTTGCTTACAACAGATGTCCACCTCTGTCATTTTGTTGCCTTAGTTTTACCACATTTCCGAAGTGGTGGGACATGTCTCTTTGGGAGAGCCAAGGCTTATTGAAGTCACCTTCTATCAATCATGTCCAGAAAATAAAGCTGCATTTTTCTTGAAAAGTACTTACCAATGCCTATTTCAATAATCTCAAGAAAAACTATGCATTTCTGATTCTGTAAGTGTCAAACAGAAGAACTGTCTGACAGTAAGCATAAAAATTTGCTCTACTGAGAAGGTGTATTGGGTTTCTGTGGCCAGGTTTTGATACAGGGTGGGGTGGGGCAGGTGCTACAGGGTGGCTTCAGTTAGAAGCTGCCAGAAGCTTTCCCCGTGTCTGGAGGAGTCAATGTCAGCTAGCTCCACTGCTGACCAAGGCTGAGTCAATGAGGAATGATAGTAACCTCTCTGCGACAACATATTTAAGAAGGAAAAAAGTTATTGTGCAGATGAAAATTGCAGATAGAGAAGAGCCAAGTGAGAATATGCAGACACCAAGGTCAGTGGAGAAGGAGGGGCAGGAGGTGCTCCAGGCACTAGAGCTGAAGTTCCCCTGCAGCCTGTGGTGAAGACCATGGTGAGGCAGCTAGGCAGCTGTGCCCATGGAGTACGATGGGAGTACAGAGATTCACCTGCAGCCCATGGAGGAGACTCACACCAGAAGAGGTGGATTCCTGAAGGAGGCTGTGGCCTCCTTCATTGGAAGCCCAAGCTGCCAGGTCCTGGCAGGAATCTACTGACCTATGGCAAGAGAAGACCATGCTGGACCAGATTTTCCTGGTATGATCTGTGGCCCTGTGGGGGACCCACACTGGAGCAGCGTGGACTGTACCCCGTGGAAAAATGACCAACACTGCAGCAGTTAGTGAAAAACTGTTGCCTGTGGGATGGACTTGCATTGGAGAAGTTTGTGAAGGACTGTCTCCTGTGGGAGGGACTCCATGGGGAACAGGGGAAGGACCCCTCTCCCTCAGCTGTGGCAGAAACAACAACTGGCTGTAACCCCCAGTCTCCATCTCCCTGCATCACTGGGGAGGAAGAGGTAGAACTTGGAAGGAGGAAGGGGTGGGGTGGAAGGTGTTTTAAAGATTTATTTTACTTCTTATTCTCCTGCTCTGATTATGTTAGTAATAAATTTAATTAATGTCCCCACTTTGAATATATTTTGCCCAATAAGTGATCTCTCTTGGTCCTTACCTCAATTCATGAACCCTTCATTATATTTTCTCTCCTCTGTCCAGTTACAGAGCGGAGTGAGAGAGTGGCTTTAGTGGGTACCTGGCGTCCATCCAGGGTCAACCCACTACAGAAGGTCCCACAGGCATGGAAGTGTGTAAGGAACTGGCGATACTCTTTCATGTCAGCCAAAAAAGTTTTGGCCAGTCAATACTGAAAACAAAAGCCATAATAATATGTTTCTTTCCATGGCAACTCTGCTTTCTCTTGGTTCTCTGTGGCAGCAGGCTGCTTTTCCAGATACAGTCCCTAAAGGTGTGGAATTATGTAAATGCAGGAATACTACTGAGATTGGGTCCAGAAGGGAGTGCAGAGCCTTAAGACAATTTCTTACTGGAAAAAACTCTGATTGTGACCTTAAAGCATCAAGCAGCTGCTTTAAAGGAAATTGAAATGCAATTTAAGGAGAATAGAAATTATTTCAGAACAGTTCAGCTTGAGTAAGAGTCACAGTGAATCGCATCTTTGACAGCAGACAGCTACATCTATTGATGTTTTGAGCAAAAAGAAAAAAAGAAAGTCATAGCTCTATCGATTGGCCATTTGTCATATGAAAAGTGTTTTAAAGGAAGCAGAGGAGGTAAGCAGAGCCTTAGCACTCATGTATGGGAAATGAATGTCTGTTCCCCTGATAAACCACAGTGCCTGCAGGCAGAACAACTGGTAGCACAGCCAGCTGTGCCAGCAGCTGGAGAGAGCACTTACTTCTACGTTTTCGGAATTTAACATTTTGATTCCTCCCACCACCACCAAAAAGCTTCCAAAAAACTCCATGGTCCAGGTACTCCTCTGAGAGATTCCTTCCTACCCCTTCTGTAGAGGAGAAAAGAGGGTGCAGCAGAGAACCTGCAGAAGTACGGGGCATGTTTCCAAGTAGCAACACTTCAGTTATTAACCAAAACATTGCAATTTTCAGCTGAAATTTTATCAGCATTCAAATTTGCACCTTTCTTTTATTTCCCTCTCCCTTGTTCCAGACCCCCAGATAGTACATCACTAGTGAAACATTTAGAAGAGAAGTGTGGAAAACAATAGGGTGAACATAAAAAAGCGATGCATTTATTTTTTTTAGCATTAATATGCCACTGAGACCTGGAAACAAACTACTTCAGCCCCTGCCACAATAGGCATGGGACAGACAAAAAGTAAATGACACTTCAGTTTGGAAGCAGACCCCAGCACTTACCCTAGTGAAAGGGAATATATGCATATTCAGAGCCAAAGTAGTGAAGAAAAGGGAAGCAATACTTTCGTTTGACTTGGAATTCTCACTTTTGTTCAGCTGGGAATAGAGGCATTATTAATCAAAGCATTCAAATAAGTTTCTTTCTGTCTTAATTAGAGTTGTGCAAATAAATAATTTTTCAGTTCAGTTGCTAAACCAACACAAATAATTGTAGAAATACTTTTAAGTTGTCTGAAATGGAACTTCAGGCTCCCATAAATACTTTCAGTGAGTGGAGATATTTGATTTAACTGAAATGAGACAGTGACTCTTTACTTCAAGGCCTCTTTATTTATTTTAAACACAGTTAAATTTATCCCTAAAAGGTTGTTTTGAAGGGAAAAAAACCAAAACAGCTCTCTTAAAAGAAGCATTCAAATTAATAGTTCTGGCTGTCCTATTTCTTTCCCCACTTTCTTGCTTAATCTTTTCACCAAATTCACACTAAATATCATCACCTCCAACTGCCATCCCTTGGCAGCTTATTGAGCTTGTCCAAAACAACTGACACTTGTCCAAAACAACAGCTGTGGCTGCCATGTCCCTGAAACACATTTGTAAAGGCATTCCAGAACTGGCTGAAAGCAGAAGCTGTGCAGAGCAAGGATTAAGAGGGATGGGAAGAGAAGTGGACAGACTCACAGAGGCTTCTTGAAGCTGTGATGTGTTGTTCCTCCAGAGGTCTTTCTTTACAGAACAATCACCTCTACTGTTTTAACATTGATGCAAAAATCACATCACAAAAATGCTTTCTCAAACTTCCTCTATTTCCCTTCAGCTTACATTCACCATATTTGGCAAAACAGGTATTACCAGGGCCAAGAAGACTCAGAGGCATGCCCCTTATTTGGCTGAAGTTATCTTGTGACCCTCATGAAGATGTACTGGGTGGTGCCCATGGGCTCATATAGGAATCATGAAATGTAGCAATGTAGGGCTGTCCAGCCCCTATTTGCCCCCCTATTTGCAAATGCCAGGTCATGTTCTGCTGTCATATCTTGCGAAAGCTGTATCCTCACAAAAAGCAGGAGGCATCCTGGGATGCCCAGCTGGGCTGGACATGCTACTGTCTAGGGCTGGAGGCTAGGAAACAACACTGTTGCTGTTCTTTCAATGGAAAAAGCTTTAACAATCCCCTAGCATTCACTTGCCTATGTAGTAGCCCTATGAGGTCCAGATTTACACTGTTTAAACTCTAGATGCCTAACAAAGAGAAGCCTGTCCTTTCAGACAGGCTGGGGACTGGCTGAAACCCGAGTCTCCCTCTGCCATTCCCAGGCTCATCTGTGGGAAGAGCTGAGGGATGATCTGTACTTCATTTGCCTGTGCCAAGTGACTAAGCCCCTGAAGTGATAGCAGGATGGATCCAGCAGTGGTTGTTAAAATTTGTGGTTCGAAGTGCCCAAGTTTGGAAACAAGACCCTGTGCACATGCATTCATTAACTTGGTGACATCTTAGGTGAGAAATGGTATTTGGTACCCAGTAAGTGCAGGAGGCACCTTTTTAACATGAGGACAAATAAAAAAGTCATTCAGTCCTCTGGGAAAGAGAGGGAGAGAAAAAATGAGAGCAGCAGGTAATTTATTGCTGGTTTAACAAGAAACTGAAAGCTGAGAGGAGGGGATCAGAAACATAAAATGCTGTAAAAACAATATCTCTATCAAGCCCATGTTGTTTAGTGTCCAGGGTTATAAATTTCAGTTCCCTGGCTTGTCTCTTGGTGCTCCTATTTCAGACATGAAGAAGGACCTGGGAACCCTAAAGCTTGTCCCTTTTATCCACCTCTGTAAATTGCTCCCATAAAAAATATTACCTTTCTTGACAAATCATGCCTCCAGCATCTTCTCAGAGCACAGCTACTCTCACCACAGCAGTGCAGATGTCAGGGCTCAATCCTGCCCAGGCTCACACAGTGACCTAGCACATGGCTAGAATAAAACGCTTCCAGCACAGCAGATGTGCTGCCCTGCCTTATTCGTCACTGCGTCCTGCTGTGGATGACTGACAATAAAGCAGGACTATAGAGATGCATGGCCTGCCTCTCTCTCCTTGTAGGACTAAACCCACCCTCTCCTGCAAAATGTAGCAGCTCTCTTTTGCTCCAGAGGTTAGGGAGTTTATTTCTCCTGGTCTGCAGATATAAACAAGTAGAAACTCGTGGCCATATAACCTCAAGCCTTCAGGCATTTCCCTGCCCCTTTTGTCCCAGGGACTGTTCAAACCAAACTTCTAATGGGAGGACTCATTCTCTCATCTAGAACATCCTTGCAGCCAAGCCCTGCTGCGCTGGTTCATCTTGGGGGCGGAGAAAAGATGCAGGGTGCACAGGAATTACCACCTGAGCATACACAACAGAAGAGGACTTCTCTTCGGATGACTTCTCTTCTTCACCTACTTCCCACCATATGGCCTCACACGAGAGCCAAGAGAAGTGCTCACCCTTCAGTGGCACAGTCTAAGGGATCTGTCACAGCAGGGGAATATAGCATTCCCTAGACTGCCCTTGGCCTGTCTCCAGCTTGCTCTGAGTGACTCACTTTCTGCAAGTTACTGGCAAAAATGGTACAATGTTAAAACAGAAAATAACCCATATGAAGTATTTATAACTGAGGGAGGGAAGTGTGGGTTGGCAGTGGGGTTTTCTTATTTCTTTTAAAGAGAGAACCAGAAAGAAAGGCTCCAAGCAAGGAAGTTAGGTAAAACCATCAGCCCTTATTAAACTGCTGACAAGCACAGAGGTCTGCCTTGATCTGTGGGTCTGAAGCTTAATGCCAAGCCATGCTGTCCTTGCAGTGCCTTATCTGAGTATCTCTGTCTCACTGCATGAAATTCTTTTCTCTCAAGACCTTTCCTCAGCGAGAAAGGTGTTTTGCAGGATGCTTTGGGGCTGTGCCTTGTACTGCCTTTCATTGCTCTACCTTGGAGAGATCTCTACTAAAGGATATCAATTGACAAACCAGAAAGATTTCCATGAAGTTGCTGCCCTCAGGAGCTGAAAACCTGGAAGTCAATTCTCCAAAATTCAACTAGCCTAAAAAAACCAGGAGTTTGGAAAGCACAACAAATGTTGATATCTTCTCATTTTCCTTAAGGCTTTTATGTCAAATTGTTGCCTGTAGCAAAACAAGATAAAAATGCAATTCAGAAAAAAAAGAAAAATAAAAATCTATGGCTTTTACTCCTTAAGCTCAGGCTAACAGGTAGGGGTCCCAGTAGAGGCACTGGAGCCTGCCACAGGTAGGATAAAGGAGGTTACAAAGCACAAGCATGCTGGTCTGTGGGGGTTTCCACATATTTAGAGGGGAACTGGCAGATGACATGGAGATGTTACTTTACATTTCAAAAAAGTTCATTTTCTCCTGGAAGCTGCAACTTCCAATAGACTTTGTCTCAGGGAATCTACTAAAGGCAGCTGGGTGTGGGGCAGGGATCCTGATGGAACATAAGGTGCACCCAATACATTTGGAGCATCTCCAGATTAGGTTTTTGGAACTGAGAGCAAAAAGATATTTGAGGTCTCAAATATAACCTCAGGATCCTACTCTTGCATAGCAAAACCATCAGACATCTTTATGGGACTGGATGGTCTTGCCTGTTTGCTAAGCTGAGAAACACTGACACACACACACCCCCCCGCAAGACTCTTTCCTGTTCAAGGACCTTCATCAGGCAGTTTTGGATCTGTCCCCTGAATGAAGGCCTCTATTGCCTAGAGTTGAGAGGCTTTCTTGTATGAAGGACAGGAGGGAGGAGATTGGATTCATGGCAACAGAGGTCAAGATCCCAAAGCCACTGGGAGATGGGTGGAAAGACAGAGGCCTAGCCATTGTGCAGTCCAGATTGGGCCTAGAGACCACTGAGACCTGCAGAGGGTGAAGGACATCAGATCAGATTTGGGAGAAGGAAAGTTTGTTAAGAATGAGGAAGAATGCTACAGTAGTCAGCTAAGAAACATAACATCAGAAAAATGGAGACCCCAAGAAATGCCTCACTCCTTCCTGCTGCCTGAGGGAAAATCCAATCTATCTATCTGGATCATCCTAGGATAGGTCTGTCCTGCCAGGTCCACTGAAGTGACCCGAGGTCTCCTCTTTCAATGAATTCTCATGGCCCTATATATTATATGTCTGGCTTAAACACTCCCTGATACAACAGGACCACTTTGTTATAGTCTGTCCTCAGTAGGCATGGAGAAAAGTCACTACCTCCTATGCCCTAGACACCTTGACTCATCTTCCCAGTCACTGATTTGGGGTTGAAATGTTTTGGGTCTCTTCTCTCCAACTTCAGATTTGACAAGAACACCACCACACACCCTGAAGAAAATGAAGATGTTAGTGAATTAAATTCTCTCACAAATGTCTTCTTTTATCTGTGGAGACACAATGGGCCTGATTCTCATTCACATGAGGGACTGTTTATGCTGCTGCAGTAAAAGAATTGTTACCTAGGCTTTGTGGTAAATCCACATTAGGCTCCTAATGGTGCTGCTGGGGAGAGAATTAAATTTATCACAAGCAGTCGGTATGTAATATTTTGTATTCCCCGGGCAAATCCTTCCACAGCAGAATGAAAAATTAGGCACTGTATATGTAATCCAAATGGAAGGACTTTTTTCTTCATGTTAGGCAAACTAGCAAAAAAAAAAAAAAAAAGACTCCAATTTTCTTGTATTGACAGACATTTTGTAATTTATTTTACTGCCAAAAAGATGCCAAAATGAAAAAAAAACCCAAAACCCAGTAAAAAGTAATTACTAAGTCTTCTTTTGGGTCCAGAGCCTTATTTATTCATTACATTGACAAATAATAATACTGAAGGGAGTCTACATGGAATATGAAATCAGTAAAATGTGCCATCAGCCTTAGTCCTGTATTCAGGCAGGGAGGAGATGTGCCAGAAGTGCTCACACTAGGGAAATGGAAGCAGGTAAGGGTAAAGATTTTCAGCTTGCTTTCTGAGGTGAAAATTCAGTGGGAAGTCATCACTGACATGATGATGGACTGACTCTCCAAGTGTTCAGAGGCCCAGGCTTGAGCAGTGGCCAAACTACTGTGCTTTTCTGCTAGCAAGGTGCCCACTGAGAAGCACTGGAAAGGCTGCAGGGGACTTTGGCAAGAGGAGCTACCAGGAAGACATGGCTGTGCTGTTTAGGATATCACCAGATCTGAGGAGCTCTTTGGGCACCAAATGCCTTAGTAATTCCTAATAGGCAAGGATGTCCCTTCCCCTTTGTTGTTTCCTATTCGCTTTGATGCAGACCTTCTATTGAGCAAGGATAACTGTGCATGATGTGAGCCCACCACATCAGGACACACTTGGGGGCTGCTCAGCTCCACATGCTTTGCGGTCAGAACTGCCCCTACCATCTCTCCATCAAACTTGGGAAACAGCAGGTATACATGAAATAACACAAAATGACAACCCCACAGATCCAGCTGCCAGCATCTATAACATTCATAGTGGTCATCTGCCAAAACATACTATCCAAGGAAAATCCTTAGACGTCTTATAGAAAGCAATTAGAAAACAAAGTAAAACTCAGATAAATGGCAAACAAAACACACAAGCAGAAAAAGGAAAACTCACCAAAATAATTTCTTCTTTTCGAAAAGTGACACTGCAGTTGTAGAGGTATTCTCAACCATGTTACTGGATTTATGCTCTGGAAAAACTGAGTGATTTAGCTGGTTTCACCCCTGAGCTGAGGAAAAATCAGAATCAAGCCAAATTCTAAGAGCCCAGGAGACTGTCCTGGGCTGGAACAACGGTCCTCCTGCTCAGTTTGTCTAACTTAGCACTGGGAGTTACACAGCTGAAGGCATTGAGCAAAGCACTGTTGCTTGCCACTGCAGAGTTAGGTTCTGAGAAATATTCCATGTGATTTTCAGATAGACGGCACTCAGCTTCTGTTGGAGCTTCAGTAGGTATTAGAGTGAGATGCATGCTAGAAAATATATCACCACTATAAGAGGCACCAAGGAACATCTTCTGTTCCTCTTGCAGAAGCCAATTTTGGGATAAGGCAAAAGCATTTATATCTAATCCAAAGGGCTTTTAGCTTTTAAGTTCTGGTCACTGGAGACATCTGTGGGGTTTCATTCACTTGTAGTGTAGTTGTGGTTGCTTCTAAAAGCCAAGGAACAGAACAAGCTCTGGATGTGAAAGCTTTCAGAAATGTCAAAAGAGGTTTCATTTTCAAAAAGAATTCTGTATCTTTACAAATGTCTAGCAGAGGACAAAGTGAGCAAAGTGAGAACCCTGCTTCAAACATGTGAATTACAGATTCCCTGATCATTTTTTTCTGCCCATTCATCTCTTCCCCAAGGAGTTCTATACTGTAGTAGGAGTCCTCAGATGTGCTGGGAATACCAGGCGACAGTATTAGTACACTTCCCTATCACCAAGCCAGTTTCAGGAGTTTGGAGGGAGCAAAGTTTTTAGCCTTTTGATATGAAGTTTGTCTGCACTAACATGTGCAGAACAATGTTCAGCCATTCAAACCGTGAGTAATTCATATGGAGACAATCCTGCTTCACACAGCTCCTTCAGCACAGAGTATTCGAGGAGGGAGGCTGTAGGGGCACGTGTCCTTATATAATAAGGAAAATACACGCTCCTCGTGAGGTGGTGAAACAAAGAGGTTTATTTCAAATTCAGCACTTCCCTTTATACCCTGATATCATGTGACTTTCTTAACCAGTAGGGTTATCCATTTAGATGCGCGCTCCTTCGGGCTTCTCTGCCCCGGCACGTCCCTCGTGCCTTGGACACGCCTCCTACATCACCCCCCTTCTCAATTATTTAAGAAGGTCATGAAAACAGTGTAATAACAACAGTGCAAACAATCAGAACAGTACATTGTAAACTACCAAAGCTTGCAATGACCCAGCACATCGCTTGCTTGGCCTCCTATACCTCTATGGTAAACCTTATAAAACTTTCTTATATTCCTAAAGGGTAGTGCAACTTGGAGAAATAACTTTATTAACCTAAAGGCCTTAGCTCAACTGTGCATAGACTTATAATCTTTATTAATCTGAGGGTTTTTAAATAACTGGGGAGTTCAACTTTATTTAAGAAACAGGATAAGCTTAGCAAAACTTAATTTTCTTAAAGTGACCCTGTGGTGGAGGTAATGTCATTTTGTGAGGTGTTTTGTGTTTTAATATTTGCCCAGTCAAACAACTCTTTTATTCATTCACTCTTCTCATTCATCGGTGGCCGCCATTCATTCACCTGACACACACATTCACAGATTTTTACTGACTGCTTTTTGCCACATTGGTCGTCCCTTAATGTAAACCTGAAACATAAACATAATTCCTTTATAACTTTTGAGTTACTCTGGTTCTTGCTGTTGTGGTTGTGTACCTAAATAGGGTTTAACACACCTGGAAGGAATCCACTTAAGTTCTTTTCCTGTAGCCACACAGGCATAGCCTCCCCCCCAGGTCACAAAATCTAGGGATCTCGTCCACTGTCCCGAAATCAAATCTTTTACCATGACTGGTGGTTTGGGAGAGGCGGACGCCTGAGGTCTATGTTGCCTTTTATACTTACTCTTTTCAGTGCTGTCACAACATAAAAAATTGATAACATACATAGCGGGCTATGTTCTTGCGGGCTACAGATGTTCTTGCGGGCTACACAGATTGACCCCTTTTTTTGTTGTTTATCTAATATGTGTTTCAGTGTGTGATGCGCCCTTTCAATAATTGCCTGTCTTATGGGTTAGTGTGGAATGCTTGTGACGTGAGAATTTTCCTATTTGATAGGAAGTGGAGCTGATTTATTATTAGTGTTAATCTGCTTTGGGGTAGATTAGTCCGCGGGCGCGGACTGCAGTGGGCGCGGGCTGCGGCAGCTGTGGGTGTGTGGCGTCTGCGGCAGGTGGCGGCGGGCGCTGGCAGCGAGCGGCGGCAGGCGAGGGGCGGGTGCGGGCGACGTCTGCAAGTGGCATCTGCAAGTGGCGTCTGCAAGCAGCGTCTGCAAGTGGCATCTGCAGGCGCCGCGGAGGCTGCGGGCTGCGAGCGGCTTTCGGCAGTGGCAGCGGCTGGCGAGCACGGGCATGGGCGTGGATGGCTTGGCGTGGGGCAGGATAGGTGGTGGTGGCGCGGCAGGGGCTCCCTCTGCACGGCGTGGGGCTCAGGGGCTCTCTGGTGGCGGTGGGAAGCAGCTCCAGGGTTCCTGCAGTTTGCTGGGCAGTGCGGGGGTTCCGGCGCTGTGAGGGGGAGCTGCGGCGTGGCGCGCATTCGGCTTGGCTTCAGTAGGTCCCGCGCAGTTTTGAACGTGGCACGGGGTGGGCTTGTCGGGGTCGCGGCATGGCTTCGGTGGGTCCCATGTGGCTTTTAAGCGTGGCGTGGGGCCGGCAGGGGCGGCAGGCGTGGCGGTGAGCTGCAGCAGTTTCTGCTAGGCAGAAAACCGATGCGGGCTTCGCGGGGTCTGGCGGTGGCGCTGAGGATGTTAGAAGGCGGCAGCGGTGGAGCCGCTTTTACGCACACGGCCGAGTCGTGGCAAGCAGCGGGTAGCGGGGCTTCCCCGGCGGTTTTAAGGTGCTCCGCTGCCTGGGTCTCCGAGCTGCGGACACGGCACCGCTTAGGGAAAAGTCCTTGCCGCGTGGAATGTTGGCGCTGCCTCTCAGTGTGACTCACCGCTCCGGTGTAGGACCCCGCTCCGCTCTCTCCGGCTGCCTCGATCTGTCGGTTTTTTCTTTTCTTCTTTCTTCTTTCTTCTTTTTTCCTGTGCACTTTCCCTAATATTTTTGAGCTCAATATCTTAACTTTCCGTTTCTCAGGTGTCACTGAGACAATGATTTACTGACATCAGTTTTTTTTTGGTGAAAATTCCTGTCTCGAAACAATTGAGACGATACCAGAATTACCGAGTTTTTTGCCTGATTCAGGATATGCTAAACTGACCTAATATAGGTTCAAAGTCCCAAGTTCGGGTGCGTCATATGTAGGGGCATGTGTCCTTATATAATAAGGAAAATACACGCTCCTCGTGAGGTGGTGAAACAAAGAGGTTTATTTCAAATTTGGCGCTTCCCTTTATACCCTGATATCATGTGACTTTCTTAACCAGAAGGGTTATCCATTTAGATGCGCGCTCCTTTGGGCTTCTCTGGCCCAGCACATCCCTCGTGCCTTGGACACGCCTTCTACAGGAGGCTCCCATGTAAGTTAGCCCATGCATAACTGTTAATGGTATTGTTAAAACTTTCATGCAGTTGCCTGTCAGATCATTCATCCAAGTGCTAGCATCTTTCATTGCTGACACTGCTGAGAAGAAAATGAAGGGAAGAATTCTCACACCCCCAAACCTCCTTTATCTCAGGTCTTGCCCAAAGCTGTTTGGTACTTCCAAGTCAGGAGGTACTTGCTGTAATAAATTTGGGAGAGGTTGTCTCAAATGCTGAAATGAAGACTGAGTCTTACCATCTTTATGCTTCTGGCAGCCCCTAGGGCTATGTTCTCCCTGCAAATAAGCAGGGGTCATGCCCAAAGGGTAAATGGCACTGCCTTGTCCCTGCTAAATTATCTTTTCCTCCCTCATGTTGCCACTTGGGACTATGTTAAAGCCATGACAAGGGGAAGTGCTAATGCTGATGACTAGTGTATAGTGCTTGAACCGCCCTCCTAGCCTTATTTATTTAGATTTAACAGATAACTCCACCTCATCATGCTGGACCTGCCTCCTCAGCCAGAGGAGGGGACCCAGGCCACAATGTTCAACATCCTAAATTTCAAGCTTATTACCTCATGTTTGAGCCTGCTAGTGACAGAGGCAGTGTTAACGAGGTTCTAGGTGTACCCCATACCTGCAGCCTATCTTGTGAGAAGGAACATGAAAACCAGGCTGGCAAGAGAAGGAGGTATTCCTCCTGCTCTTTCTGTTCCTCTTTCTGTTCCTCCTCTTCCTCATGTTAATTTTTTTTTTTGTCTCCTTCTTCAGCCCTCTTCCCTAAATACCTCCTCTCCCACTGCAACCTTCATAGACCTTCAGAAATGCTTTATATAAAATTAATATAACATTATAAAATAGTATTAAGTGAATTTACACAAAATTTATATAAATTATATAAAATTTATTTTATACGGTTTTATATAAAATTACATAATTTGGGAAAAAAACAACTGTGGGAGGCAGAGTACAGATCTTGTTGTTTTCCATTGACTCATTACAGCTAGTTGTTCTCTTGTTTCATGGAGGAGCACCTGGAGGTTGGTTTTCCTTAATCAGCTCCTTCCCTGCCTCCATATAGACTCTCCATGAGGCACGCTAATATGGGAGCCTGTTGAGCTGGGCATCAAGTGGCTTGGGGGCACAGAGCTAAGCACACTTTTTCAGCCCCAGGGTTGTTTCAAAGCCAGAAGAGTTTAAGAGCTTTGGTCCAAACTGACAGCATTAAAGAGCTGGGAAAACTATCTCAGAAAGCCTTTGCTTTTCTTTATAGTTGGATCTTAGAGCTCTGCCTTGCCATAGACAAAAAAAGTTTTCAAGACAGCCTTGTTCTAATTATAGTACAGAGAGCTTTTGGCTGGGATCTTTTAGCTGTTTCCATGCCAGTCCCAAGTGAGAGTGTGTCTGCATCTACATTTGTGCCTCCTATTCACCAGAGAGGCATACATACTGTGATAGAGGTGAGAAACTGGACACCTGTAGACCTATATCCAGTCTGACTAAAGGCAGGTCAGTTTCCCTCCACTGCCTCCAGCTAGAGCAAGGTCTGCTCCCTCTATATCTGTAATGCTCCTTGCACCAAGAAGCCTTCATCTCATTTTGGGGACTAAATGATTAGTGGCTGCCTAGAGAGTACCAAAACCTGGGTCCGGTAATGAAATGAAAATTAAAATGTTAATTAAGCCTTCCTAACAAGAAAAAGACAGACTCAAAGGAACTGAACATAAAAAGAAAATAAGAAACGCTCTGTCGAAATGTACTACATTATTTTTAGCCTGCCTTTTTTTTTCCAGGGAAAATAACATTGTATTAATATAGTGTCTTCCATATATTAATCAATAAAGGGTTCCACTACCAGCCACAAATATTATTGCCATTCCACAGAAGCAAAGAGTGCTGTCTTGGCCAGAGAATACCTCCCGAACCAGGGACAGCCTTTGAAAATTCCACATCTTGAAGTTCCCTCACCCTCGTGTCCTCCTTTTCTTCAATCCCTATTCAAAGAAAATAAACAACAGTATTGCTGCAATAACCTCCCAGAATCAACACCAGAGGGCAGAACAGACTGAGAACCTTCCTGAATGTCCACTGTCACAGAATTACAGAATCATAGAATTGTTTAGGAGGGAAAAGACTCTTAAGATCATCAAGTCCAACCGTAAAGCCAACAGTGCAAAGTCCACCATTAAATCATGTCCCTAAGCACCATATCTACACATCTTTTAAATACCTCCAAGGACGATGAGTCAACCATATCTCTGTGAAGCCTGTTCCAATGCTTGACAACCCTTACAGTGATTTTTTTCCCCTAATATCCAATGTCAACTCTCCAGTGTCCCAAGCATGCCTTGCATACTGTCCATACAGGTCTCTAGCTCTCCTGTTAGGATGAGATGGTGTTTAGCTTCCCTCCAAGCTGTCTGTAGCTGTGTGACTCTTCTCCTCCTGCTCCTACCATGTAAAGACTTCCTTGGTCTGCTCTGTAAGTGGGTGATGTGTTGCAGAAAGTGGATGAAGCCAGGATGGGGGGAGACATGAAGGTACCAAATTCATGCTGTCAGAAGAACCAGGAGATCCTGGTCTGATGGCTGCATCTCTGAGAGTTGGGGAGCTGCCCACTAACTTGGAAATCACTGACACCAAAGTATCATAAAATGGTCTGGGTTGTACAGGACCTTAAAGACCATGTAGTTCCAACCCCCCTGCTATGCTCCATCGTATTTCATGTTTTATTGCTTACACTGGAGGACTGTTGATGTTGCTTTCCCATCTGTCCTAGGTACCAGCCCAGTATTACATTACCATCCGAGGCCCCAAATCTTGCTTCTCTATGCCACAGTGGTGAATCCACACTTCCGTAGAATAGCTCAATATAGACGAACTCCCAAATGAATTGAGGAGAAAGAAAACAATGCAATCAATCATCATTAATGAGCACAGGATGATTGTTTACAAGCTGTTTCTATATTTCAGCCACTGCCTTTGATGTCCTATGCAGAAGAGTGCTGGTACTATCCAAAAAGGCAAATTATACTCTGCTCACTGGGGCTCAGTGCTGTGTGTCTCTGCAGAAAGTGGGTTGAGTGCATGAGTTCAATCTGCTGATTTACTAAACAGCACCGGGCAGTGGTGGCTGTCTGGGAACAAATGCATTTCCAATGTAAAGATCCGATCTCAGGACCAAAACATTGATAAAACAAGCCAATCCAGCAGGGTTTCTTTCTGCCAAGATAGGTGGACAAGGGGGACAGACAAATGTAAAACTATGAAATGAAGGCTAGGTGTCTCAAAAACCTGGGAACCTGTAGTTATTGCAGCACTGAATACATGGCTGGATTCCATGTATCAAAGCACATAGGAAACCTGTGGCAAGTGAAGTCTTACAGAGATCACCTGCTATAGCTCCAATGTTGTTGCTAAAACTAGCTAGAAAGGGAGGTGGTAAGGGAGAACTAATGCAAAATAGTAGACTGTCAAAAAAGTGGAGGATTGAACACATTGCATTTAGTAATAGCTTTCCAATGGGTAAAAATGAATATTTTAAAGGAAGAGTAGGATACTTACAGGAATAATTTCAGAATTATTTTGTACAAGACTAGAACTTTCCCCATCCCTTTTTTTTTTTTTTTGGTCAGGGATTGTCTGTACTTTTACAAGGCCTAAAGCTGCTTCTCTCTTCTTGCCTCAGCCATTATGGTGGTAATAAGAACAACAAGCTGTGCTATGTATGCTAATGCCCATGCACTGAAGCAAGAGCAGGTTATGTATTGCTGGGAAAGATGAAGAGAAAAAACAACATTAAGATACAACAGGAACATTTAATGATAACTGTATAAACAGTGGAAAAGTGACAGGCCAATACTTTAGTGAAGGTGCATAATCCTGCTGGAGGAATACATTAGAAAGATAACAAATGAGGTACACAGTGATGAACTGTTGAAAAAGAGAACATCATGTGGAGAATTTGTGTATTTTATTTTCCTTTTTTTTCCTTTAATTCTTAAGAAGAAGGTGGAAAACAGGGATGATTTCTCAAAGAAAGGATGAAGAGGGTTTTTTTTAGTACCACAACAAACAGGCTGTGAACATGAGATTCTTTAGGACATAGATGATCAGCCAAGTGTGAGATATGTGAGCAGGCCATATTGAAAAATTGATGTATTTGGGATGCTCTGCAAGAAATAAGGACTGGAAATAAAAGAGAAACTGTAGGATCACAAGTAAATTAAATGAAAATTAAAGCCAAACTGTAAGATGGAATGTTTCATTTCACACTGTTCATGAGGTATATACAAGACATAAAAGAAAGGTTTTGATAAAAGGCAGGATTCTGCTTGCCCCTGGTCTTTTTTCTGCCTTTTGAAGAACCTGTTCCATGGGGCACACAGGATTGTGAGAAAAAATGGGCAAATCTAAACAATTTTAACAGGTGCAAAGATGTTCATAAAGGCAAGAGGACAGTGTCCTGGGATTTTGTGCTGGGGAGTCAAAATGTGTAAATTGGAAGTTGGCTTTATTTTAAGACAGGTGTTTCAAAACACAAGACACAGACAGGGAGGATGCCTGATGTTGAAGAAGGTGGTAGCACTTTCAGGTCATTGTTGTCTTGATGTGAGTTAGCTGTGTCTTCACCACGGTGTTTCCTTGGAGGCTCTGGATCCTGAAGAGAAAGGAGTTAGAAGTCAGCAGAAGACATTAAAGAAGCAGGAGGAAGCAAAGCAAATTCCTATTTTTTGGTCCTTCTTTCTAATGCTCAAACTTTATCTCTTCGGGGCTCAACTTCTCCAAATCAAGTGTCATTCAGTGTGCAAGATTACAGACAAAACATGCTTCTCGTGCTGGGTACCTCCCTGTTTTGGAAGGCTTCTTCCTATATAACATACCAAAGATCAAGTCAAGAACTTGCTGAAGTAAACCACATGAGGTGACAGCTCAGGCTGAGGAGGTCAAGCCTCAGCACGGGAAGGAGGAGATAGCTTATATCCTCCACAGACTGGTGCAGAAGAGGGTTGTAGTGGGCCCTCACCCATGAATAGCACCGGAGTTGACCTGAGCAATAAGTTATAGACATTTTTCCCCATCTAGAGCAGAGTGTGAAAATTTGAGGTCACTCCCAGACCCTGGAACAAAACTCACCACCCACAGCTGGGGCTGAACAGACTACACACTAATCCAGATAATGGAGAAAGCAGTGCAGATGTATTCATGTACCTCTTCTGTATTTTCAGATAACCACACTATTCAGCGTAACTCCAGCTCTGCATTGTGAGTCTTAATAGCTAGTGTACCATTAGTGTATTGCAAACACTGTTTTCCATATTATAATTTCTTTCCAGTTGACACTGAATTTCCTTTGCCATTTTGCAGACCACTTACTCAAGAGACCTGTTTTCTGCTCTTCACTTAAACACCACCATCATCCTAGGTAATTCTGTATCATCTACAGTCTTGGCAATTGCCCTACTGAAGTTCTTCCTCATGTTCCATATGAATATGATGGGTAGAACAGGTCAATGAGAAAGGAAGATATCTTCACCAATCCCCTTGCACTTTGAAAACAAACTCTTACTCCCTACCTTGGGCTGACTGTAAATCTGTAACATGCTTGACCCTGTTTTTCCTTGATGGATTTAAAGAGGTATCTTTGTAGAGGGACCTTGCTTACTACATTTTTAAAGAAACATAGACCAGGTAAGACTTCCCGCTATCCAGAGTCCTTCCAAGAACATTAATTGATCTGATGATATGATATTTTGTTGATTTTTCTCTGACATATCCCACTTGTTCTTGTGTTTACTATTTCCATTCTGCAATATAGCAAGCCTATTTTGCCCCTTCCATTCCCCTGGGATGAGTCTGGTTCATGCAGTCGGAGTACAGAGTGAACAGTTCATCACTGTCTGGACTTGTAGAATTTTTGTGTGGATTCCAGGTGGTTCTGGTGATATCAAAAGTAAATAATAAATAACAAAAATAGAGTAATAAAATTATTTTTCAATATATTCAGCTAGGACATCCTAGCCATGTCCCTCCAGAGTGGGTTGTGTCAGTCAGCTGAGATAACCCTTTGATTGATTACCCATGACTCAGGTCAGGCAGAGAAATCAATCAAATGCCACAGCTGTTGTGTGAGCAAGTTGCCTCCATCAAGTACCTCAGGTTTTCATTCTGGTTGGACACATTTCTCCTTCTATCAGTCATGGTGAGCACTCACCCCACTCATGTATGCTGGTGGCTTGCTGATGCACAGGGTGGACCAGGTGCAAAACAGAAGTGCTGCAACACAGGCTACTTTTCCTTGCAGATCTATTGTCTAAAGTATGGGGGAAAATAAGTAAATTACCTCTTTATACTCAATGAAAATAGCAAATCTGTTTGAATATTAATCAAAACTTGAATATTTACCTATTTGATCCCTATATGAGGTCACTCACATCAACTTCCCCCACCACCCCTGTGCCTCACCTGCCAGCAGCAGCAGTTGCAGTTTGCCTGGTCGCTCCTGTCAGTCAGGTATCTCTTGCTCCGGGCATCTAGCTAGGGCAGATGCTGCTGGAGGCAATGCCAGCCAGGTCCTGCAGCTAAGTACAAACTCTGCTGTCTTAGTGGAAAGTATGCAAAAGCCATTCTTTGAAGATGTTTTTATTTCAGATGCTTTCTTTTGTGTGAATAGCTTTTCAAAATCCTTAATACTTAAGTAACCAATACCATCCATCTAAAAAAACTGAATGTGAAGGGAACAGCTAATATGTATAAGCTAATAGTTTTCTTTCCTTCCTTGTCCAAGTCTCTCCAGAGGCTGGAAGGACCAGGAGTTGGAGCACAGCTGCAAGAACCTTCCTAGGCTGGTACTGAATGATCCAAGCCAAACCCACCTTGGTGCCTGGAATTCACAGCAGCTTTTGGGCTGCACAGCAGTTGCTGTCTCCATGCCTGCAGGGCCCAAAGACACATCTTGGTTTCTGTTCTGTGGACTACTACACAGAGATGGACATGGCTCGGCCAGATCTCTAACATGGTCCCTGGGGAGCAGAAGGCATCACCAGATCGTACAGTCAGTACGACCCAGATATTTTAAACATTCATACTTTTTATGCTGAGATCCCTGTTGCTTCTAAGCAACACTTTTTTGCATGAGGTTAATCTCAAAGAAGTGCTGAAGACTCTACTGTCCCTTGACCCTCAGCCACGATCTGGTGACCAAGAGAGCGGAAAAAATCAGCCCCCCGTAGAGCGAATGTTAGTAGGAACTGATTTGGAAATAAATTAACTGAAAATCTTTATTGATGAATATGATGTTAAAAAAAAAAATAGAAACACAAATGTGGAGGGAGGAGGGGAATTTTCATCTTGTCAAAAAATGACTTTTCTACCCACTAAAATATTTCAACAGATATGTTTAGCCTAGCCCTTCTTCCCATACTGAGGCAACTCAGAAAATACTGCCTGACATGGATAAGATTCCCCCCACAATGCTCCTTCTTTATAACCAGATTTATAACTGCAGCCCCATGAAGCTAACCCTTATTCTGATGAGGCATAAAGAAAACAGAGTGGGAATGGAATAAACATAAGTAACAGTTCCAGTATCGATCTCGCTCCTTTTTAGACACCAAAGAGACCCATGTGTGTTTGAATTTCAGACAACTGTCTTTTCTGCTCTTGTGACTGCTTCCACCGCTTCATCAGGCTTCCTGATAACAACCTAAGTCCTAATGGGATTGTGCAGGAGGAAGCTTCTCTTGCTCTCCTAGAAACAGTAAGGCAGAACAGATTCATCATCTGCCTCAAATCCTGAAAAGGCACCCAAAAGCACTCTTTGGCTAGCTGTGCTATACAATATAGGGCTGAGGAGTTCACATGAACATACCTAGATCACGTTCAGTCATTGTCTTCCCACTGTGCTCACAAGCCATGGCTCAATATATGCAAGAAGCAGAAGCTGCTGGTTTTGTTTCTACACAGATTTATTATTCCAGCCTAGCCCATCTTCCCTTTTGTCACAGATCTGGTGGTGCGCAGAGCTGAGATTGACGGTCTGCTTAAGCATGCAGCTAGCACCAGTTTCAATTACCGAAATGAGCTAATGAGAAAAGTTTAGGAAGCCTTCCTATATTCCACAGCATCTCCTGAAGAGTCAAAGCTGTCTCACCAAGAGAAAGAGTTGGGCCTTCCTCATCTCCCTGTAGATAGTGTCATCAGATTACAACTTCCCAGTCAGGTTCCCCTAGCGCTAACAGCCAATTACAAATTTAGAGTGTGCCAGCAAGCTTCAAACTCCAGCATGGCACAAATTTAAGGAATCTCACCTCACCAGCAGGAAACAGTTTTTCTTTGAAGTGACCGTCAGTGTACAGGCAGTCTAGTAACGGCAAAAGGTAGATGGGCAGGTCAACATCAATTTCCTCTGCTCTCAGTTGTTCCAGGTTTCTACCTAGTACTGATGTGACTTTATACACTTTCAAACCTGAAAGAATTGCACAGCATTGTAGGCTGCAGAGACTGGGAAAGCTGGTGTTGTTTCATCCTCGCAGATGTGCGAAGGGCTGAGGGCTGCCAAAACCTCTGTCTGGCTAGCGCACTTCTCCTGTCAGGATGCTGAGAAGAGCAAACGTCTGTACTGCAAGGGTTGATTGACATCCATCACAGCTGAGATGCTGGCACATGCTGTTGGCTGTAATGGTTGGTCCTTCACATTTTGAATGGACTATGAAAAAATGCAACAAAAAGTACATTATCTTCTGGAAAAAACGAGCTCTTCCCATTTCACACATCAAAGCTGCTGTTTGCAACTCAGACATGTTTGCTATGCCATCCCTTCTCCTTTCTGAGACTCCTTAGAGGCTACTTCTGAAAATCTGGCAAGACAACAATCGATCTCACCAGAGTTACATTTTTTTATCTCTCTCCTTCCCTTTTATTGTAGATAATTAAGCACAACTTGAAAAAAACCCCAGTTGTGAAGTACTAACAAGGATGCAGCAAATGTTGCTGCAGCTCCAGTTTTAAATGCAGGCTCTTCAGCTGTTACCAGTGCACAACGGGTTTACAAGTCACAGTGCCGCATTAGGAAAAAATATCTCTAATCTTACATAACCAGTCCTGAGAGGCGTGTTGCTAAGTAAGCACAGTTTAAAATCAATCAGGCAATAGCGTAAAACATTTAGCACTTGGCTGAGTGTTTCTAGTTGCCCCTGCTCAGCGTCCATCCTGGGACAGACACAGGACCTGAGGGAAGGGCAAAGAGGAGAGAACAACTGCTTTGACACAGACTCCCATTCTCAGACAGGGCTGTCTCAAATCCAGGGAACAAGTAGAACCTCAACCTCAGCATTCAGCTTAGCTTCATCCAAAGAACAATTCCATATCCAATCCAAACTGCTGTGACTGTGGTTACAGTGCTGTAACCACTGCTTCTCTTTGTCCCAATGTGTGCTTGCCCAAATATAGGGTTGCCTGGGAGCTACAGCTCTCAATGTCTCAGTGGAAACCATCTCTCACCCTGGAGTGGATTGGTGCCAGCATCCTACAGTCTGCTCAGGGATCAAATTAATTCCTGGAGTAATTCCTTCACCCTTGATATCCATCGGTAGGATGCAGCAATATCTCAGCTGGACCTGAGGCTCCTGCAAAGCCCACCTGCGCACATCAAGTCTGTACCAGCGCTGAGGTGATACTTACACTGCCTTCCTTAGGAAATATAAAGCACTGAAGAAATCTACCCTAAAAGAAGGGAGACTCAGATTAGGTACAAGATAGAAATTTTTTATGATGAGGATGCTGAACCACTGGAACAGGTTGCTCACAGAGGTAGTAGATGCCCCATCCCTGAAAACATTCGAGGTCAGGTTGGACATGGCTCTGAGCAACCTGATCTAGCAGAAGATTGTTATAGTTTAGTTAATTTGAGGGAGTGGGGAACCAAATTTCAGTAATAAATATTCATCCCATCACATCACTCAAAAGTGGGGAGGGCCACCACTTCCTCTACTGCAGCCAGGCTAGGGAAAATTTTTCCAGAAGTTTCAGAACCTGCCAGAAAGGTGAGCCCCAGGAGCTTGGGGGACAGAAGATAAAGAGTGAGCACAGGCCAGAAGTGGCCCTCTCTTTACCTGGCTTTGGCTGCCAGACCACCATGGACTCTCCGAGTCTTTGCTGGGGCACCCAGTCATCCAGTGTTGGAGCACTTTGGAGGTCACCCCGGCCCCTGCACTGACGCTGCTTTCGGAGCTGTTTCGCAGTACCCTTGCCACTTGCAACAGCAAGCCTCGGAATCCTCCACAGCCGCCAGCTCACTCAGCTGCTGCACCCAGAGCCCATGAGCGCACCTGGCCCGCTCCGTGCTGGGTCCCCCTTGCACCCACACTGCTCCCGCACTGGAACTCACACCAGCATCTCAGCAGCACAAAACCTTTCAGGTGAAATAGCCTTCCAGGTTTTGTTTTAGACTGGAGAGGTGGGGCTAGGTAATATTCTGCTACTGTTGTTGTTGGGTTTTTTCCCTTTTAGTAAAATTGTTATTTTTTCTTCATTTAGACTCCTCCTAATTATTTCTTTCTCTCTATATTGGGGGGAGAGAAATAATAAGGGGAGGAGGGGTCATCTCATTAGAGGTCCCACCTCCCCAGTATACTGCCATTAAACAAGACAAAGTTGTCTCTGCTTGTTCCAGGAGGTTGGACTAGATGGCCTTTAAAGGTTCCCTCAGAGCCCAACTATTCTATGATTCTACGATTCTTTGAAATTCTGACTTCAATCAAGGGCTGGAAATATGGAAATATACAGTTGAAAATTAACTTACTTCCCTTGGTGAAGTTTCCTTTAACTTCTGCCCTTTTAACCAGTGTGATTCACATTTATGTACCAAGTATGTGTCCCCATTATTGCAAATTCCAATAACATCAGTGGAAGCTGCAGGCTGAGGAGGCAGCTGTGAGGGACTGAAAAAGGTTATTAAAGTTATAAATTGCTTGAAACAACCCCGGGGGGTGGGGGAGGGACCAAGGCTGGACAGTGCACTGCCCCATTCCCCCTCCCTGTCCCCAGAGCCTTTAGTCCAGCCCAGAATGGCTATTAGCCATTGGCACACCTGAAACCCTATACCAAACCCCCTAGATCTCTAACCCAACCCTGTATGGCTGGCAAACTGGAAGCCCCACCTGGGGGCAGTGGCCACAGGAGTCCAGAGCAATAATGTCAGCACCAGGCAGCCACCACATGGTTCGCAGCCTCACAATTTCTTGGATCTCTAGTAGCTGGATCTATGCTGGATTTAAGGTAGTAGCTATAATTCTCTCTTTCTCTCTCTCTCTTTCTTTACTTCTTCCTCTTCTCTCAGTTTCCTTTTCTTGATAACTGGGTAACTTAAACCTGGATGGGTTGTGATTTATTAAGTCAATGCTTTGTGAAATGCTTTATGTTGATTGAATGTTTGCTTTAAACTCTTGCCAAATTCCCTTATTTTCCACAGCTTGCCTGTAAGGTGTGTTACTTTGACCCTTTGAAAAGTGTTGTAGTGTTTTCACCATGTGTGGCCTCAAGGTATAAAAGAACTAAAGGCCCTTTCAATAAATCCGTCAGGCAGGTTTTGGAGCCTTGTATATTTTTAATGTAAAACCCCGTTGATGAGCTCGTGATAAGAGCTTGGGGTGTTACAGCAGATCAGGTTTGCTGTTGCTTTCTTTCAGCTTCATGACAGAGCATATTTTCCTCACGGAACTGGGGGAAGCAAGTACAGCTTTTATAACCTGACTGAAGCCATAGCTCATCCCAGACATCCAGGCTCTGAGCTGCTACCCAGAGGATGGAATTTCTGGTCTGTATTTGCAGTACTATAAAAGCATTGGACAACAGCTTGAAGAAGGTGTATCAACAGCATAGAGCATCTGCTCTTCTTCTATATTTCCTGTACAAGTTTCTTACTACATGTTCCTGGCTCAGAAAGGTAGACTTGCCATGGTGGAGATAACTGCTGAATTATAGCCCAATGGAGAAGGATGATGCTGCCCTTTATGTGCTGCCTTCACAGATAGGAAACTTGCTTTTGGTTTCACAGGCAGAGAGGCAGTGCATAAGGCAGCAGCAACTTAAATAACCAGCTGCATGTGGTGCATGACCTTCACATGGATACAATAGAAGACTTTCCTTTGGGTTCATCATCACAACAAGAACACAGGCAGGGTGCATCTCTGACTTGGGGATTCTCCTTTTGACCATGGCCTAGGTTTCAGAACGTGTGTCAAGTAGCCCAAGGATTTTCAGAGTCAGTATGATCTCATAAAAGATACAAATTCTGTCAATTTCTCTGGAAAGTTGTCACAGTATTTGGAATCCACACGTAACTGCGCTGTATTTCACTTGGTCTCTCTTGAACTCAGACCAAGGTCCAAAAGTTGGTGTTCCAACAAAATTCATGCAGAACTCATTAGGGTTCCGTATGGGAAAATTAGGCTTAAGCAATCTTTCCTGGGAAAAAGTGTGCCAGATGGACTTTGGATGATTGCTATGGCCAGAATCCCAGTGAAAGGTATACAGAACATACATTGCAGTTGTACATGTGCATCACACATGAAAATCTGTCAGATATTATGTTCCTGGTGTCATCATGTAGATCCAAGACATTGAAATGTGAGGGGAGCAACTGGACTAGGCTGGAGACAAATGTAATAGTCTTCCCTGATGATTATTTCTGGAGCAAAACTATACTCAAGGGTCATTGTGGAGCAAACTGTAGAACCCCAGGTCCAAAGGAATTAAAGAAATTCATGATCCTTCTTTACCACTGCCTTCAATGGGAGAAGTATTGTGTCCTAACCAGCAAGGAGTGCTAGCAAGTCATTCTTGGAGAATACTCCAGCTGGTACTTGAGACACTTGGAAAAATCTGTGTTAGAAGAAGCAATGCATGACATTCTGTAGTGGTGGGAGGAGAAAGGCCTTATCACACACACCAAAGGCACACACTCCATCAAAGTGCGAATGTCTCAGTGTTCTTTAAATTTGCCTTTTCAGTGAACATTTTCCTTGAAGCTTCAGATGTTCATGGAGATGAAAGATAAGGATTTCCTCAGGATTTTTTGCAAGATGTTTGAGTACTTTCTCATCCTACCTGTTTAACTGGCCCTAAAGAATGAGCCATTTTGGGTTTCAGTGCATCCCAGAGAATAATTCTACTGAAATTCCTTAGCTTCCTCCAGAAAAATAAGAAGTAATGATAATCACAAGAGGATGTGTTGAGATGGAAAAGAAAGATGAAAAAACATAAACCCTTACTAAACCACCTGAAATCACAGTGTCTGCAATCTGCATCCAATTCTTTTGGCATATGAAAAAATGAGAATATAGTCATATTTCTGTTTTCTGTTTAAATGTAAAGCCAACTGTTCATGTGTGTTATACTTTCCAAACAGTGAAGTTAAGAAAGGGTTATGGTCCATAGGAACCTTAGGGTTTTGCCAGATGAAAATCAGTCTATTTTCATCAGTCATGCCAATTCATCCCAGCTGAAGCTGTTTTTCATGAAGTGCAAATGTATTCTTCCTAGCCCTTCCTGCCAGGTGTGTTGTAGTTGGAAATTACAGTAGCTTGAGGGGATAGCACTAGCACACCCCCAATAAGCTTCAACTGACTAGCTCTGAGGTTAAAGCTGTGGCTGTACATACCAATTTGGATTCAGTAACTCTGTTTTGTCAACTGTGTTGAGCAGACTGTGCTGATTTCTGCATTTTTTATGCTCAGCATAGTTTGCTGTAAGTTTTCCTCTTGGTGATGAGTAGAAAATTTCCCTATGCAACCATGATCTGCATTTCCCTGGATTAAATGAGATTTTGGCACTAAAAAAAAAAAAAAGAAAAAAGAGAAAAAGTCACTTTTTCAATATTATTATCACTCATTATTTATGAAGCAATGATTCCTATAAATCCCAAAGCTTGAATTCTATCTGCCTTCCTTCTTGTGTTACACAGAAATGTAAGAAAGAGGAGGGTTACTGACCCAGTTATTCCAGTAATTTATAGAACAGGGAGATTACAAGATCTGGATAAAGATGGCAGACTAATTGCTTGCCGGCAAGATGCATGTAATGAAGACAAGTTATTTTTTAAGAGAGAATCTGTACTAATCAAGCAAAGAAAAATTTACAAGACACCCATAAAGACTGGTATAATATAGTGGTATTTTGTCAGTAAAAGAAGAAAGAAGAAGAAAAAGATTGGCGGTGATCTAGCACCAAAAAGCCAGATATTTGGAGTTAAAAAGTATTGGGTTATTCATCCAAAATATCTTTAATTGGATAGCCCCACGAGTGAGGTAAGAGCCATGAAATACGGAAGGGTTCTTAATCAGATGTTGTGATATTTCTTCCAAAATATGCCCCAAAGTCTTAAACTTTCCATTAATGAAAATGTGAAAAGTCGGAACACTTAAACATTGAAGAGAAAGGTTCGATTTTCCTTTTGAAAGTAGAAGTTCTCTAAGAGAACAAACATCTGCTGAAAAGAAAGAAAAGAACAAAACCACAAAACCTCCCAAGCTTCCAAGAATTTCTGCTAGGAAACAAATTTAATTAAAAACTTTACCAGTTTTCAGTAAGGGCCAGATGGGGCCTATAAAACTCAGTCTTAACTGAAAACAAGTATATAACTCTCAGAAAATTCTACCTTAGAAATAAAAAAAAAGGCAAAAAAATTCTTCTGGAAGAGGTGTCTGTTGAATACACACACACATTTCTTTGCTGCCATACAGTGATGCTGATAGGAAAACTTGTGGAAGGGCAAACATAAAGCGTTGGACTCCATGATCTCAGAGGTCCTTTCCAACCTGGCTGATTCTATGATTCTATGAGGAGACAGGCCAAAATGATAGGACATCATGGTTAGTAAGTAGTGTAGCTGAGGAGAAATGACTTGAATACTCTTTAGTGGTCCCACTAACATTTCACTTGAATGAAATGGAAGGAATTGATCCATCTGGCTGAAAAATACCTAGCTGCCAAGAATGCTCATTGAAATAACTGATGGTACTTTGAATTGCAGAGGAGAACATAAATTTCTCTTTCTTATTAATTTCCTTGTGCTTATCTGCCTTTTATATATGATGATTTTTTCTCCCCTGGAGTAGCTGTAAGAGACAGAGGACAGGTTTTTCCCAAGCAAATGTCCTAACAAATACCCTAGAGGTACTCTGGAGATTCTCTGCATGCCCTGTGTAACGCAGAAAGCTTAGGAGTGACTCATCTGCATGCTGTCTTCCTAGTGCCTTAGCTCCCAATATGGCACCCTGCTCTGATGACTGGAGATGCTTTTGAGGCAGGCATGCTCCACTTGTCCTAACCTAGCCAGAGCTTTGAGGCTCAGAGCCCCAGGGAGTGGGGACAAATGTGTACAGGGAAGCTATTCAGGAAGTCTAGATCCTCAAAGGCCCCTATCATTCCAGGTAAAAAAAAAAAAAGCATGATCTTGAAAAAAAAGGCTGCTTTTTGTCTCCTGTCCTTCCTGTCCAGGGGAAGAGGTCTGGATCTCAAACTCCTTTTCCTTTTCACTTTGTTCATCAGTGTCCCAAAAATCAGAGCTCTTTTTCCTCACAATAGTGAGGGGATCACTGGTCTCCTTGTATATTCCTATAGGGAAGCAGAATTTTGAGATTGCTTCTCATAAAGCAGTCTACAGTGGAAAAGTAAGACATTTTCCATGTAAAGACAATATTAAAGGTAGACAGGGACAAATCAGGCCTGTGGTGTTCAAGAAAAATCTCCCAATTGAAATCAATGAAGGATTGTGCTTCCAAATTAATTGCATGCTTCTGTCCTTAGCATCTGGGCATGGAATCAAAACTGATGAGCCAACAAAGCAGCACTGAGCTGCTCCTGCGAACAGTCACCATCAATAATGACAAATACTAGGAGAAGTACTCTTTGAAATTCAAATCACAAGGAGCATCATTTAAAAGGGAACTCAGGAGAAGCAGAAATACCATGCACCACACATTAATTGTCATGCATGTGACAAAATCTTCTGTATTGCTGTTACTTAGCAGCATTAAATTTATTCCCGTAATGCCATACCAGAGATGAAATAATTAAACTGGCAGCCCTTTTCTTCTGTACTGGAGGCCAGGCCTTCAGCTGGTGTAAATCAGAACAGCTGCACTGCAGTGACTTGGTTTTACAACCAGTTGGGGAGCTGAGCCATTTATTCTAAAAAGGAAGAGCTGAAAAAAAAGTCAAATCCTTCATTACTCTATATTGTTCCTTCTGCTCCAGAGTAAGGGTAAGCAAGCAGGGCTAAAGTCCCTGCTGACCTGGAACCACTCCCCAAGTGCATGGCAAGCAATCTGGAAACTGCTCCCAGCAGATTTAACAAATTAAATTTGGAAGGTTAAATATTTAATAACATGCTAGTGATTTCTTCCAAATGGGCACAGATAGTCGCTGCTATATCCTATTCCTTTTATAACCAAATTCATCAGAAATACTCACAGATCTGTTTTGACAGAAGTACTATATTATGTGTGCAGAAAAAGAGCTGATGCAGAGCTCATCATCCTGTCCTCCACTTTTAAGCCCTCTAGCCTTTTGCCTGCCTTCCAGCCAAACATACTCATACCTCTGCGGCAGCAGGATGACTCCACCTGGATCCACAGCACCTTTCACAGTGTGACTCCAAATGGCAGATCTGGCCCATGGACAGGAGCAGCTGTCAAGTGGATGACTACAGCGATAGCATGGCCCTTTCAAATTGTGGGTATCTTGATACCGGACACATTATTCTTCAGTGGGTGGCACAAGAGATTTAGGTAAAGCCAGCATGTCACCTAGGCCACCTAAGGCCTGTTTGAAAAATCCACTGAAGCTAAAATAAGTAGTTTACTGGGGAAAGGACCATATTTCTTGTATGTAGACTGTGCTTGCCCTTTTTGTATATGAAGGGAATAAAATATGCCTTTAATGTGGGGAGATGGAAGAAAAGGGGAGATGTGTTATTAAGTCCTCCAAGCAAGAAGGGAACAGACGAAGGTGTGTTTTGTCATAGAATTAGGCTGTTTTTTAACTACCACAGCTGACATCAATGAAGATAAGAAGTGACAAGTTTGCAAACAACCAGAGGGAAGGGGTTCTCTCTGCAACAGGTTGCAGATCTGTGGAGGATCTTGCTGAAAGATGTGCAGGTGAGACAGCTCATATGAATTCCAGAGGAGATGTGATAGGTTTATGAAAGAGATTCAGTGAAGGATAATGAATGGATAAAAATTTTGTCTAGAAAAGCCTGAGCTGCAAAGTGCTGGGAGCTAGTATAGAGTTTAAAAGAAATATCATCACGTTTGCCATGTTGTAGCTATCTCTCGGCACATGTTTTTGGTCACATTTGGAGACAGACCTTTAGTCTGACCCCAGACCGTTGTTCTTAAGCTTCTGTGGCATCCCAAACTGCCAAAGGTACTAGACATACATGACATTATTTTTCTCCCCTCCAGTGAAACCTGATTGTTTATCATGGAGTTATCTGTAACTTTTATCAGCTTCTCATGTAGAGAGGTGTAGCCAACACTGAGGTCAGGTCCTGTCATGCCTTAACTGGTCTGCAAGCTCTTGGCTGACATCCTGAGGAGCAGTGGGAATGTGTCCTTACCATGCGAGATGCAGCAGGAGACTGGAGGTGGAAATCTGAACTTCTCTTTATTTTCATAGCCTGTTAGTGTAGAACAAAAAATGCCTTTTCGTTAGTTTCTCGCCAACCCCAAAGCATTTTCCCAATGTTACAGGACAGGGACTGACTAGTATAAATCTGAAGGATGATGGAGAATTTGGAAACCATCATGTCATTTGTGCACAGCTGCTGTTGACTCTTCTAAGCTACTAGGTTTCACCCACACTGTGTAGACTGCAGGCAACAAGAAAAGAGCATGGCATTCTCCTTAAATCACAATTGCCAAGGTGGAAATCAAATCCACAGGGCTCATCTCAGCTCCCAAACTGTTGGGGCATCTGTGAGAGACTAGATTGTTAATGGTTAATGACTTAAAACAATTGTAGAGGCACCAGGGTGTTTTGCTTCAGCCTTGAGGCCAAGAAGAGGCAAATCCTGCAAGGCTAGATAGTGCCTTTAATCATGGTAATTGTCATCCTTTACCCAACTCTACTCAGTTGTAAAACTTTCCCCCTTCTCCTTGGGGAAGGTCTGATGGGGCATAACTGGATCAATTGCGCTGACATGAGAGGCAGCTGTCATGTCTTAGAAGGGATCATAAACCATCAAAGACCCCCCAAAGCACCCCCAGACTCATTTCTGAGGCCTTCCACCAGAGGACTGAAAGCTCGCTCCAGCCCAGGGGAGATACCAGGCATTCCCACCTGGCCTGAATATATATCAACCCATTGGACATTGCACTTCATAGGTTTCTTCCCCCGCACTTGGAGCAGGATGACCTACCCTGATAAGGCCTAGAATCCGGTCAGAGAATGTGAAGCTATCACATAAGCTATCTGTGGTGAGTTACTGCTGGTGCCAGAGTGCTGTTTTGGTGTTGCATTATTTTAAAAAGCAGCCTGGTTCACCAAACTTCAAACACACAAGTGCTATCATACACTACTAGTAGGTTTTACCCTGTGTAGTAAATAATTCTGATTAAGATCTTTCGTCTATTCACTTGTCATTTGTCATAATAAATAATTCATTTTATATAAGTATAGCTGATTTGGCATCATTAAACCCTGTAGGACAAAGTGATTTATTAACACCTCTATAATTCCTTAAATTTAAACTGCTGACATAATCTGAGGCTAAGATTGGATTCAGGGGCACCCAGGCTCCTCTCTGAGAAGGAGTTTAGAAAGTGGAGTCCTTTCTGCACCTCATGACTCAATGGCAGGGCTTCTTTAGTAACTTTTGTCTAAGCTTTCCAGTTCCCCTCTCCCCGCCCACCAGCAACCCTCCAGGCATCCAGATCACGACTTCAGCCAATGGACAACTAAATTGCAACAATCAAGTCTCATCATAGATCCATGGGTGTTGATTATGAATCTTTCTACTCTTATCCTTTCTTTCTCTTCCTTTCTTTTTCCGTTATCCATATTCTTGAGTGCTTTCATATTGCCATATCAGTATAGATAATAATAACCCAAATGACTACATACCTGCTTTCCATTGCAACCAAACTGTTCTAAAATAAACCCCATATATGTACATTTACAAACACTGATCATTCAGTGTTGTTTCACTGTAATCCACCCCAAGGGATCTATTAACAAGAACCTGGGTTAGCCTCGCCCTCGTGGGGTGGGTCATAACAGGATCCTCCTGCTTCCAGCCACTACAGAGAGTTATAGCTCTCCCAGATGACTTGTGTTGAGTCCATTGACACTGCTTGGATGACACAGTGCTTCTCCACAGGCCCAAGCATCTTTCTTTAGCACTAACCTGTGCCTTTCCTCTCTACCTCTGAAGGCCAGCAATGCAAGGCAGCACAGAAATGATAGAGTTCCCTCTCCCTTGGAGCTGCCCAAACTGGTCAAAGACCTGCCTTACAAACAGGGAAGCATTGATGCCACTTGCTTGCAGTAAGGCTTCCTGGAAGAATCCCAAGAAGTTCAAACATTAGAACTGCATGCAGTGAGATGAGGCACAGATGGCAAAATAAAAGCAATGCAATTTTTTTCTGAGACTCTGAGTCTCTCAGCTCCTGGATGTATGAAAAATTGGGCCACTTTAGCAGAATTCATGTAACTTGCCTAAAGCAAAAGAGATAAAGACAACCTCTTCCAGGGACTGGGCTGAGGACTTGAGTATATAAAAGGTTGGTCCTGTATCACTTTTCCTAACAGGTTCTTCCAAATTAATTTAGTATCAGATGTAAAGACCTGTTTACTTCATCCTCCTAGCAGATGATATTTAGCAGCCACTCGTTCTTGGTTCACATTAGGCAGAGTGACAGTGATTGTGTTTATATTTTTCCCCTGTTACAAGTAAGCGCACATATCGAGCTTGTAAGAGCAAAGAAGAGTTCAAAGCAATGAAACATTTGATCTTGAGCTTTGTTACATCATTCACTCAGCCAAAAAATTCTATCTTTTCCTTTTCAATTTGCTATGAATACAGAATAAGAAAAAAAAATGCTCAGCTTGGGTTAACCCAAACTCTCATTTTTATTCTAATTGCAGAACTACCAGCAAACAAATCAACACTTCAGCACCCAAACAGCTCAGTCATTTCAGCTAACCACTTCTTGTTTCTCAGAAAGTTAAAAGCACTCCTGGCTACACCTTTGGGGTTGGATCCAATTACATGGAAAGATTCTTCTTGCCTTTGGCAGGAAGAGATTACAACTTTGGGCTGCTTCCTGATTGCTCTGTATCAACACTCAGAATCAAGCTACATGACCACACCAGTACCTATGTTGCCATGATTTTTGACAGACAGAACCCTTATGTGCCGATCCACAAGCCAAAAGCTCTGCACAATTTAGAGCACAGGGTCCTGGAGCCTAGTTGTGCCCTCTGAATGATGAACAATTGGTTGTTGTAGACCTGAGGTTTTGTATTTTGGGTTTCCTTCTGGCTCATTGTCATTGTAAATACCAGCTCTTAGCACTTCTTTCCCCAGACCTTCACCTTTCCATCCCTTCTATCTCCTGCTAGCTCTGTACCACAGCAAGATCACTCCACAACCACACACCCAAGTTATTAAGGCTGAGCACATCTGGCCTACATCACTTAACCCAACAAGCGTTTTCATGTTCACTGCAGTCTGTTCCTGTTGAGCCTCAGGTGACCTTGGGGGACAGTCTACCACTCAGCTATTGCTTTAGAGTCATTAAGTGACATTTCATTCCCTCTGCAGCAAAAGATGCTCAGTGACGGACAAATCAAGAGACATTCACAAAGGCAGAAGGAGTCTTTAGCAGAAAGCATGGAGGAAAAGAATTAAGCTGGGTTCTTCTGCTGGAAGAAGGAAGTTTCTCTGTGATCATCTAGAAAGCCTGGGCTCCAGTCTCATACTGGGAACAGGGAGAAAGAGTAGCACTTTGTCTATCCTCTCTCCTTTTTCTGGTGATAGGTGGTGCTGCTGCTCTTCCTAGAGACCAGGAATGCACTTGCAGGTTACTGTCTTTACACTTTACTATTCGGGGTGTCCTGAGCATACACCACATCATAGATTATCATATTTTGGACAGCTGAGGTCCACAGCATAACATTCCTCCCACTAGCTCACATGAGCATTTTAGCACATCAGCAGATCCACCAGCTAATGATGCTCCCCAAATCCTCATGGCTACCACAAAGCTCACCCTCTTTCCCTGAAGCACTGGATGTGTGGTTTCCAGATCATGACTCTCTCCTGCTCCCATTCTGTGATGGTTCCCATGCAGTTTTGGCCAGGAAGCTTTCAAAGCAGTTCTCACTCCAAGGGCTCTCACAGATGGACTGCTGACAGTGATGCAAAGCACACAGCGGAGAAAAGAGCAGGAAGATGATCAGGACTGTGTGACTCCTCAGCCAAGGTGTTGTTCCTTAGGGTGCTTCCACTGAAGTCAGTGGCCAATTGTTTGGTCAGTATTAGTCTTTGTAAAAGCCCTGGTCAGAGCAATTAGTGGTGAAATTATTTCCCTGGAGCTATAATGAAATATGTCTGCAAAGTCTCATCCCTTCCCTGAGTTCTGCAAATCCCCATGTTGTAAGAAAAGCTGTTTGTACTTCTCTTGTAATTTCTGCTTCCAGGTGGCATTTCTTCTTTACATCCTGTCTTGATGTCTCCCAAATCCCTAGCTCCTCACTGAGAGCAGTAGAGTACAGGATCCATGGAGGTTCCCAAGCCAACATGGGCTGCCCTGCATCCCTTCCATTTCTTCTTCTTCTGCCCTAGGCAGCCTTGCCTTTCAGTTTTCTCTTTGCAATGATTATTCTTGTTATTATTATTCACCAAGTATTTGAAGGGTAGCTTCTCAGGAGCTCAGGTTGCACCTGAGCCTTTCTCAGAGGCCCTGGGGAGCAATTACTCAGATCCCTGCTATCAAAGCAAGAAGGGGTCCTTGACTGCTATGTAGTTTGTCCTAGCAGGTTGCTGACATACACTTAGAACGGCAAACAGCTGCAATGAGCTTCCAAGAGCCATCAGACCTAAAGGATGTGGACTTTTTTCTTCCCCTGCCTTGCCCCTTTCAAACATCTCTTCATGCTGCTCTCCATCAGTGTGATGCTTTGTGCTTTTGTCTACGCAGAAGCTTTCCTACTGAGGTGCATCTGCATCAGCTCTGGAGAAAAGTGCCTTTAACACATAGCATGAACCTCCACGATTTCTTCCCACCCACAGCTCTTGCTAAGAAGCTGTGAAATATGCTGGCACAATGCATTAAGGGTGCACTGCACAGCCTGGTGCTGAAGAGGACTCTCGGCGATGCTGCTAGACTTGAAGAGAAACTTCCAAATTGCAAACTAGTCTGCTGCAGTTCACTGCACCACAAGCCCCTTTCTACTGCTCTTTGAAAAACTTTTCTCCAACAATCAAATTGTACCACTGAGCTGCAAATATCAAAATCAAATAAGGCATAGTCATTAGCCTTCCAGCATCAGGAATAGGCCAATTTATGTCAATCTTAGTGCAATAGGGAAGTGTCATAATTAACTCCAGTTAGAGTATTGGTAAGCTCTTGTATGGTTTTAGGCAAGAGAAAAGGTTGACAAGAAAAAAAGGCAAAGTATGCCCTAGTCAATAGCAACAGTTATACCCACTGTGGTTGTTGGATTGTAATTGTTTCACTACTTAGATTTTCTTGGTTCTGCTTCAAAATTCAACTAAATTAAATGAGGCCTGATTTCCTCATGGACACAAAGTTCCATGGTCTTCCCAGACGAATGGGCTTAGTTTGGTGCAGGGAGAATGGGAAACATGGAGGAACAGTGTTAGGGAAAATTATTACTTCCCTGATGTCACTGAACCTCATCTTGATAACAACATAGAAAGCCCCCACATTTTGGAAGTGTCAAAAGGAAACAAACAAGCTCACAGGATGTGGCTGCCTGGAAGCAAGACAATTTGACTTGATGACCCAGAGATCCCTTCCCCACTCCATTATAAATGCCATTTTTTTCTTCCAAGAAAAGAATTCTAACAAATCTTTTTGGCTTTCCTCCTATTTCACAAATACATTTGGTCACTAAGAAATTGTATTTCACCAGGAATAAAAAACAGTATTTTGCTGTCCATCCAAGCGAGCTGATATCTCCATTCGGTAGCAGTAATGCCGGATAAATTTGCCCTGTAGCATCTCAAAGTCCTTTGTTTGCAAGCCAGCCCCCCTACAGTTATGTTCCTGTACAAGGAGAATGGAAAGATAGTCTTTTTCCTAAAAGTCTTACTTGGTAAAGCCATAATGAGTGTGATTTAAAGGCTTCTATTCTCAACAAAGGAAAGGTGAAAAATACTTTAGAGAATAAGGGTGACCATAATTTGGGGCTATTTTTTTCTGCTGATTACATATGCATTCTGTCCCAGTGCCTATTACATTAAGGAAGAAACCATTTTCTCTGCAGTCTGGAGCAAGTCAGCAATGAACAAGGGACCAGATATTTAGACGGAGAGAAAAATGTTCTGGAAATACCACTGGGATCTACTGAAAACAAGTGAGAGTTTGGAAGAGAATCGAAATGTTGTGGAAGAGCAGAGGCTGGAGGGATTTTCTGCTTAAAATCCCTATGATGGACTCAAGTTAGTTAATGTGTATTTTAAATCTTGAACATTCTCCTTCAGCAAAGATTTGGCATGGCTTATTTTGGGACTATGAATAACAAATAATAGGCAAGCAGGGAGAGAAAACAGCTTTAACCCTGGGAGAGAAGTGGAGGCAACCAAAATGCACCAGGGTTGTACATCTTCTTGTCTCCCTGCCGTGGCAAAGGAAAGCAGTGTTCTAAAAGGGGCATGTGATCTCCTAACAACACTTTGAGCAATGGATGTTTACGCATCTAGAAAGAAGTGGTGACAGAGAAGCTTTTAGGCAAATGACTTGGCTATCAGGCCTGTTAGGGATGGAAAGAGGAACGAATGAACACTGCTTACGCATATTATGCACAGTTATTAGGAAAGCTGGGAACACCTCTCAATGCCGCAGCCTGGTGTGCTCGTCACTACGCTAAAATATAAACCACAAGTAAAATAAAGTTCTTCAGACCTGCTAGAGCATCCCCGTCGCCTTGGGGAGCTGTGCCCAGCTCCATGCTGGCAGGTGCCTGTGTGGGTGTGGGAGCAGTACCGGGGGCTCTCTGCGGCAGGGCAAGGTATAGGGTCAGCCAAGCTGGGGCGAGCGGACTCGATGCCTCTGAAGGGTCACTGAGCTCCGGTGGGTGGGAAACAAAAGAGATCCCTGTCTAGGAGGAAGGCCCAGGGAGGAGGACGAAGGATGGGGGGGAGGGGGCAGAGAGGGGCGGGTTTTGCCATACTCCCCCGAGATGGGGGCTACACACCAGGGTATGGAGGCTGTTCCTGCTGCATAAGGAAAGTTGGACGCGCTGCCACGCAGGGCTGGTTCTCCTGCCTCTCTCCTTCTCCCTCCCTCCTCCGCCTCCTCCTGCTCCTCCTCCTCTTCCCCGCGAGTTGAGCGCACTGTACAGCTAGTCGGTGCAGGCGGCGCAGCCCCGCCGGCCGATCGCCCTTTCCCGGTGCCGGTCCAGGTGCCGGTCGCGGTGCCGGTCCCGCTCCCCCGCCACCCCCTGTCGCCGCCTTCCCCGCAGCCAGGATGCCGGCGGGCGGCGCGGCCGGGCTATGAGCCACCGCCGGCCCGGAGCTACAACGCCTCTCCGGCAGCCCACAGTAGGAAGACCGCGCTGCGGGTCACCTTGCAGGGAGGTGAGTGACCACCCCTCATCCCATCCCATCCTGTCCTATCCCCTCCGGGAAGGGAAACACTAAACCCCCTCCCCGTCCCCGCGCCGCATACTCCGGAGCGGCGCCGCCGGGCACGGAGCAGAGGCGGGAGCACCGCGGCGCCCGCAGCCGCCGCGGCAGAATCGCCGGCGGGAGCCCCGGGGAGCGCGGGGACTGGAGAGAGCCTGCCCTCGCCGGGCGGCGGGGCATCGCCCGCAGAGGAGCTTCTCCGATGCTCCGGTGAGAGTCGAAATTAGCATAATCTGCCCTACCCGCTGGGGGTCTGGGGAGGGACAAGGCTTTTCCAGTGCCATGGCGAGGTGTGGGTTGGGAGCATTGTATAGGAGAGTGTGCATGGGGTCCTCCTTTTCCCGTCCCTCCTCTTCCCCATGAGGAATCCCCTACAGCGCACTGTGGCAGAGCATCTTTCTCTCCCAGCTCCCGGACACCCTGCCAGCCCAGGGCACCGTCTGGCCCGGGAAGGGGGAGATGCGGGGGTGCGCGGCCCCGTGCGGGCTGCGGCGTAGAGCCGGGGGGCAGGCGGCAGAGATGCTGGGCTCTTGGCAGCCACAGCTGACCGGTTCCCTCACCATCCTGCTCCAGAGGCGCCAGACTGAATTTCTTTCCTTCCCATTCTCTACTTAGCGAGCAGTGATAGATAAGTTGGAGAGAGGGGGATGGTTGAGGCAAGGAGATAGCAGTGGTCCCTGCTATTCGGTGGCAGAGAGGGGTTGACCTTGGGTAAGTCCCTCATGCCTGCACCATCCTTCTGGATCGGGTATCACTAAAGCATCCCGCAAGGGGGTCAGCCCTTCAGTAGGAAGAGCCTGGTAAATGCATTGAAATCTTTCTGGAATTGGCAATTCAGAGTGCAAGCCTTCCTGGAACAGGACTGGTAGTATTTGCTGGTCAAGAGTGTGCTGCAGGAGAAGAGGTGCAAGGGTCTGTATGGGACTGGCAATGGTGATGGTGTTTGACCCCCGCTAAGAACGTGGAGCTACCTAGTGGCAGGAGTTGCTCCGGAGAGCAATCTGTTGAACTGCGCGTTCAAAATCACTGGAGGGAGACTGTAATCTCAGTGTGTAATGAAAGAGAAAGAAGATAAAAAAATCTGAACTTTCCAGGGAGATTAAATATTCCAATTACAATTAATTAGACATTAATCCAGCATAAACAGAGCATTAACAAAAATTAAAAGGTGCTTTGATATTCTTAAACTCAAGATGATGCATTAACTGATACTTACAGGGGATTTTTTTGTATTATAAAACGCAGTCAGAACAGAGAATGCACTTTTCTACATTCATGCATTTAAATTATTTACTCTTAATTATAGTTAATGAGCTATCATCTTCAAAGGAGCTGCATATAGATGCTCCATATTAATTTCAAATTACCTCACTCCTAAGAATAAGGCATTTCTGATTTTACAGGATAAGCTGACATTTTATTAGCAGTTTGGTAACTACAGGTCATGCCAGGGTGCATGTAGGATAAATGCATTTGTAGGAATTAAATGAAGTCTCCTTTTATTAAGTGGGCAAGCAGACATCTCACACCACTGGTGCTGTATGCTCTGGAATAAATCTCACATGCACGGGAAGGTACTTCCTTGTACAAATGAAGATGTAATACAGTATGTAGTGTATACAGGCACCACCACAACACATTTAACTTGATGAAGGCTGCTCTCAGGATTTAAAATGCTTTTACTTCTGAGGATAGTATTAGAGAAAAGGTGCAACATAGTTGGATAAGGTTTTTTATCTTTTTCTCTAGCGTAAATTCGTATCTGCAGCCAGCTGTAATTGCTTCCAGGAGAGTTTTTTAATACTGCCTGTGTGGTTATTAAGATTGCAGACTGCATATTGGGATTTCCAAATTTCGTTTTCTTCACTTTGAAGATGAATATTTACAGGTTATTGTTTGTATGGTGCAAATGGAAAAGAACTGCAGAGGTGTGTACAGGAGGAAAATACTGTTTGTTCAGTGGCTTTGCTTTGACAAATGTGAATAGTGTCTTAAGTGTGTGAGCATAGCTATTCATGTCTGAATATATATCCTCTGGCTATCAAATCAATTGTTTCTCAATATTCTTTCTCTAGTAAAAGTTGGAAACTACTTTTGAGTAATGGGATCACAGCAAAATTCTCCTCTTCACGTGTAAATGCCTGTGACCTTGAGGATTTAGGTGGAGCTAGTCTAACCTGTAGCAATTAAGAATCAAAAGATTTTGTGCTTTGTATTTGGTATCATAAAGTCAAAAGAGTGACAAACTGGTTATTTTCATTGGACTAGCAAAGACGTTTTGAAGTAGTGGTGCAGTACATGAGAGGTGTGAGTCCATGCATGCCTTTAGCACTCCCAGTTTTATATATGGCATCCCTATAGAGGTTTATCTGTGTGTGTGTATCTATATAAAACCTTAATGTGTAAAGTTCCCTCATTTACCAACCATCCAAATCCGTGCTGTAAAGTATTTTTGTCCTTATGCTCTTTAGTTCACTGGGGCACAAGAAGATTGAACTGACTGTTCACATCAAGTTGGCATAATTCTAGCAGGGATTTATGTGCTTTGACTGAGTGATTAGACTCGTTAAAATCCCCAGAAAGAACTAAGAAATTTGAAATGCTGTTTGCAAATGGATAATTTCCTTGGAAGACAATCATATATGTCATTGGATTGGAAAGGACCTTAAGATCATCTATTTCCAAGCCCCCTGCCATGGGTGGGGACACCTTCCACTAGATCAGGTTGCTCAGGGCCACATCCAATCTGACATTGAAAACTGCCAGAGGTGGGGCATAATCAAAGAGTTCAGCTCCTTTAGGAGGGAGTTGACTTTCCCAGATTCCTTGAGACATCCAGCCTGGTGTCAGGTCCTACAAGACTGATGTGTTTCTTGAGGACATCCCCCACAGCAGCTCCCTGCTACATGCATTGTCCTATCCAGTCCTCTCCCAGCACGTGGTGTCCCCGCATCACCCATCCACCTACCTTCCAGCCCCCATTCCTGTGCTCTTTGCAACAAAACAGTCTCTCTTCTTCCAACTCCATGTAGCTTGCAAGATCATGGAGACAATGTTGTGTTGTGGATATTCTGCCAGACCAATGTCTGTGCCTCCCATATAAAAATCTCCAGGGTCCTACGTTCCTTCTCCTCCCAGAGGCAAGAGGTGATAGGATTTTTTGTCTTGTTCTGGCAATGCCCTGAGTCTAATGCACCCCCTTATTCATATCCCTTCTGGTTTCTGCAGGGAGGGGTGAGTACAGGATTAAGAAAGGTCTGTAAAGGTTACTTTTATGCCCATGGATGCTACTGCTCAGTGTTTCCCTGCCTGCCCTGTCTGCCTCCAGCTACCAATCTGACTATGGCTAAATCACTTATTCTGTAAAGGTTTTGTCCCACAGCATATTCCTAGCTCTGCAGTTCTTCTAGAGCCTGATGAAGCACAGCTGATTTTATTGCCCCAGGAGTGGCTGCTTTATTTAATCATCCTTGCCCTGATGAACTGGCACTAGCAATTTTACAGTATCACAGAAGCATTTTTCGAGCAAAGTGACTTACAACCCTAGGGTGCTTTGTTTGGGGCAGGAAGTACAGACACCTTCATTTTGCACCAAGTCTGCACCACCAGGCTGTCTTCCTGTTCTGTCATCTCTTTAGTTATCATTCATGCTTCAGGAATATCTAAAGTCCCAGCCTAGAGCACAGCATTGGTAGGTTACATGCAGAAGAAGTGCGAGGCAGGTATCTTGTACTTCTTTGCTTCCTGCATGCAATGTGGGAATGCAAGCAGAGCCAGATAAGCAAGGTGTGTGCAAGAATCAGGTACTCTGGGGGCTTGGCTGCCCATCAGGAATGAGACTTATGTGAGTTAGTAGGGTCAGTCCCGGATCCACATTTGGATGTTCCTGTGTGTGGGCCAGCCTGGTCACAAACACAGTTAAACAGGGATTTTAGGTCAAAGGGGAGGCACTGGAGTCAGCCAGCAGGCAGATCAAGAGGGCCAGGTGATACTGTGATGTTGGTATTCCTGGGAGAGACTCTTGTGATTCTTTTAGAAGCTCTACTTTGTGCAGCAGGAACTTGGCCTTGCTGTGGCTTTCTACAGGGCAGAGCATCAGGTAGCTTCTTCTAAGCTGAAGAATTTAAATTCTGTTGCAACACAAGTCACCACTAAAATTAGGCAGAGGGTTTTGGTGATAACTTAGCCTTTCCCAGATATTTAAATTTAGATTCACTCTCAGGAACTATCCAGACTGTGCATAGAGACCAAGAGGACTGAGACAGTGCATCTTTTCACCTAAGCATGAAGCTTGTCCATCACGTAAACACTCAACGGAACACACAGTTCAACTGTGCATCAGTCTTCACTCTGCAAAACATGGGTCATGGTTAAATCCATAAGATCGATTGTTCTGGCCCAAAACGTGGCATGATAAGTGTGGGTCTGAGTCAAGCTTTCCCCAAAAGCCAGAGCAGCTCTTGGGCAGAGGCTATGAGTGCTTTTCACTCCATGCAGGAGAGTCGTGGTACTCACTTCAGAAGTTTTTCTCAATGAGGGCCCTCTGAACAATTAGGGGTACAATTATATACCCCAGAAAACAGCTATTTTCACTTGCTTTGAAAGTGAAAGACAGCACAATTTTCTGCTCTTCAGGTTGGCAGCCTTCAGCCTGACCACAGTGCTGAAGGGTATTTCACTATGCGTCTATTTATTATATCATGAAGGTTAGTTTTATAGCACTGGGCATAATCACAGAGTTTTATTGAAAAGCTTTTTGGATGGAGGGAGGGAGAAGAAATGTCAGCTTAGCCTTCTATTAGGAGAAATATGTCTTAAAGCAAGAATCTCTCCTCATGACTCAATCTCCCCTGTTTGAAATGGATGAGGGGAGCTCACAAGGGAGCTGGATACATTTGGGGTTGTCAAGTGATCCCCTTCTGCAGTATTGGGGAGCCTCTGAATGCAGTGATCCAAACTGGTGTGGTGGCATCCTTTGCTCTGTGTGCTATTAGATAGCCAGGCTCAGAGTGGAGGGTACATACTTGCAGTCAGGAGAGAAGGAGAAGACACAAAAGAACCGTGCTTAAAACTGCACAGAGCCTGATTTTTTGACTGCTTTCACTTCACAAAGTAATTGCCATAAGTCGTACAGGTGTTATGGTGTTTTTACACTGTGCCTTCCACAATAGGCAGGGTTCTTTAAATCAGAGCAAGGTGCTGTTAGTCAGGTCAGTTATTCATTATCTGGAAAGTGCAGTTTTGTCATTCAATGAAGAAAGTTGTGAATTCAGACTGAACTCCACAAAGAGTCAAGGCTGACAAAATTAAGTCAGGAAGGAAGATTGCTAGAAAAGCCTGAATGTCTTTTTTTTTTTTTTTAATTAGAGATAACTTGAATTAAAAACCAGTTTGTTCAAATAAAAATAAATAAACAAAACATTACATTTTGGCTCAGACAAGATGCTTCCATCTGCTCAAAAGGAAATATTTTGTTGCAGGGATAACATTTTATGTTTTAGGTCAATGCAAGGTAATTCCTCTTTTCTCCCCCACTCTGTTCTTTGGTTAAGCTACTGAATTAAGCAATCAATTATTCAGGCAGATCTAATACGCATATGGTAATTGTTTCCACATTTAAATATATCTCTGGACAGACAATCAAGAGACCTGGATTTTATTTCCAGTTCTGCTACTCTGTTCGACATGACCTTGGGTGTTTCACTGTACTCCAAGTTCCTCCTCTTCAGGGAAGGACAGGCCCACATTTCACAGAGGATTTGCTGCATATTGGTAATACTGAAATAGCATGGAGGTCTTTTTACTTCCACTGTTAGCAATGAAACCTTTAGCTATCACTAATGCATGAATTCTTAATTTTCCCATTGTGAGTTAGTTGCATTGCCTTATGAAATTCCCTGTAGTTTACTTAATGGGGCAAAAGGAATTTCAGCTGCTGAAATATAGTGTTCCCTTAAAACAAAACCTAGTTTAATGAGCCCAGCTAAATCAAAGAAGACAAATACAAGTGGGAAATATTTTTTCCTTCATTTCATTAAATATTTCACTTTGTAATCAGCTCTCCAGATCCATTTATTGCCTGTGATTTCTCTCATGCAAAGGTCCATGTTTGCTGTTGCAGTTTACAAATGTCTGAAATACCTGAAATGCTGAAGCCTATTGCACTGGGTATTAAAAACTCCCTCTTACATGAAAGCTTGTGCCAGGAAACCTGCAACCCCCAGACCTCTCTTGGTGTGTTTTTTTTCAGACTGCAGCACTCACCATTTGACTTGCCTGCTCTTCAAGAAAGCTTTCTCCTCTCTTCTTTCTCTGTCCTGGCAGTGGGAGAACCAGCACCAAAACCAAGGGCATTTTGTTGAATCTGATAGTCATGAGGCTGAATCAGTTTCTGGTGGTGGCACAGCCCTGTGAAGGGTCATTATTGCCACTTCTTGCCATGCAGTGTTAGATTTAGAATCACTGAGGGATTAGCAGAGGGATGTGGGAGCAGTGAACGTCTTTTTGGGAGCATGAGCGACAGGTGGGAATCTGTAAGGATCAGAGGGATTTGAATCGTAGGATAATTGAGTTGAAGGAACCTCAGGAGGTCTCTAGTTCTATTTCATGTGCAAAGCAGGATCAACAATGGGGTCACACCATGTTGCTCAGTGGGTCTTGGAAATCTGCAAGGATGGAGACTGCAGGGCCTCCCTGGGCAGGCTTTTCCCATCCTTGACTGTCTTCATGGGGAAAAGATTTCCCCTGATATGCAAGACCCCCATGCAGAAGCATATGGCGTTTTTCTCCTGGCTGATGATCTGCAGGAAATGGCAGCAGGTACAGCCATAAGCCTTGACAGCAGATAGGAACTCTGCCTTCAGCATCACCATGACTTGCCTTCATCTCCTGCCAATAAACCAGGCTGTTGGGCTGGTAATGCCTGGTCTGGCTGGATGAGTGTCTTTCTGATCTGTTATGACAAGATGGCTGGGACTTGTCAGCCATAGCCTAGTATTTCAACTGAGTTGCTTGTTCAGAATTCAAGGTTTCTGAATTCAGAGTTCCTGAATTGCTTGTTCACACAGGAACTTTGGGTACGTGAAAAGGATCTCCAGAAGGCTGAAACACCCTTAGGCTGTGCTTGAGCTGTGTAAAGTCCCATGGAAAGAGGAGGAAAATAACATCCTGCCAGGTCACAGGAGAACAAAGGAGTTTTGGGATGATGGGCAGTAACAGAGCTGGCTTCTGCTCCTTGTCTGCCAGAACCTGGGGCACAGCATTTAGCTGTTCTCCCCTTGTGCTCTCTGCTGCTGGCATTTCTCTGTCTCACACCCTTTGCTTAATTAGTTTGTCAGCCACTGTCATCAGAGCAGGAGGCTGCAGAACACCCAGCAGAGCATAGCTCTCATTGCAGCTACTGTAGCTGGGCTCTGCTGTAACACAAGTGATAGCTTAATAAACCACAGCATTGCAGACTAAATATCTTGGCACTGGTCACCACTTCTTATTAAAATAAAAAAAGGGGGGAAAGAAGCGCAAGAAATTGAAAAGAGTTTACAATAATTATTGGATTCACTTTTAGTACTAGAGACCTGGGTAAAAATTTCTAATCCCCAAGGTAAACATTAGATTGAAGGTTGATGTACTATCTGTTGGAACTTGGTTTTCCCTTCTGATTTCAGCCTCAAGTCTGAAAATGCAGAATTATTTTGGTTAGCCTCAGTACCAGTGACTGATTTCTGGGACAAATTGAAACTGTGCAGACAGATGAAACCTGTATAAAACCAGTTAAATTAACTCTGCACCTTGGAGCAGACTGAACAACTCTCTTATTGAGAGGGCTCTGGTGAGTTTCATTTTCTTGTCAGCATCATTCCGAAACCTCACTGTAGTCCTAGGTAATGAGAGTGGCTTTTTTCTGAGTATTGGAGCCCTGCAAAGAAGGCATCCTCCAGTTTCCTCAGGTGATCTGTTAGAGGTTATCTGCTCAGGCACACTGCCATCTGGGGATTCTGGGCTGCAGTTAACCTGGAAATTGGAGCAATCTTAATTTTAGGACCTGCCTGTGAGTCACAGGCATGCAAGCCTGGCCCAGGTCACGTCAAAGAAAGCCCTTAGTGAAAGTGTAGTGACTGAATCCATGTCCAAGGAGTCCCTGCAGGCAGGACACAGGCTCTGGGCCGTTGCAGAAGCACTTGCTGCCTTTTGCCCCTAAGCATCACTCATGACCATGTGTCACACCTCCAGCTGAACCTGAGGGACTCATTTCAGCTGCTTCACTCATGTGAAGGTTAGTATTAAGCTGAGGTCTCTCTTGTATTTTATAGGGGTATCATTACTCCAAAGGGAGACTGAGCCCACTGGACCTGTGCACCTTGCATATCTGTAATTAATTTCTCCCAAGAAACATGCTCAGGTGTCTGCACCTGAGGTGAAATGGGGGCTAGACTGGGGCTCCAGGACAGGGTGTAGGACAGTGCTCCCAGTGTGCCAGTGACTGACAGCTGCTCTGGGGGTGGCAGAGGAGGCTTCAAGGGGCTGGGGTGTGGACCAGGGCACCACTTCACCTTCATGAAATTTGACCTGTCCCCTCCCCCCCATGCACACTTGAGTTGGTCCAGGCCAGTAATTAATATAATAATCCAGTGTCTCACAGACTGACAATGCTCTTAATCCTGCCTTTTCATTGATGAATAGTATCTCAGTACCTCAACTGTTTTTTAGTTTCCCTAGACAGCAATTGACCTTGTTTCCGCTGTGCATCAAAATGCACTGGCAATCAAGATGCTATTGATTTAAACCTAATGGCCAGCCACTCAGGAATTTCACCCAGAAAAGAAAAATCAATGCCTCATTATTACTGCTATTATTATTGTTATCATTAATTATTATTTCCTTTTTTCCCCCCCTGTTAAGGTAGTATAAGCAAAAGGCATAAGAGACTTATCAGCCTCTTACTGTTAAGCAGTACATTTGCGGGGCTGAGAACATTGAGTCGGGCTCAGCTGAAGTAGCCAGCCAGTTACAGGTTGAAATGGCTCTAGGATTAAATAACTCTGCTTGATTGCATGCTGCCATATGTATCTCTCTGCTGACCTTCCCTGAGGCATGCTAACTGCACTGCTATGTGGGACTCTGAGGAAGATGTCTTGAGCAATGCATTATCCCTATTATTGGATGAGCTCTGTGGGGGAAGGATCTCCCTGTCTTGTCCTTGCTTCATTTTGGGTATTTTCTTCTCCTTCTCCCCCATCCCTAGGGGAAGGTGTCACTTAGAATCTGCAAGATTAGTTTACAAGACTGGTTTAAATGCACAGCAGGTAAGCTGCTGGCAGATAGATCCATGGTAGGACTGAGGAACACTATCCTACCTAGTAAAGTGAAGGATGCCAGGATACATTCTGTTGTCCATAGGCTGAATGGTCCCACACCAATTGTGTTCATGCTGCTCAATTCTCTTACCTGCCAAAACAGGGTAGTTTTCCTCTTTGGGCTTCTCAGATTAGGCATGGAACTTATTTACTGCAGTGTAGGTGTTGTCTGGAGAGGGCACAGGTTGAAGCCAGGCTATGAGATGGTTTGCTGACACTTTGCTGGTGTGGGTGATTGGGGAGGATGTGTAAGCCTGTAACGTAGTGGTTCTCAGTTTCTTGGGATGATAGAGATATCCATAGAGTATCATGAGCAGTCCTGGTTTAGGTCTTCTTCAGAGTCTTGTCTGTAGTAACTCCAAATGCTTTGGAGCAAAATCACCTTTGTAACAATGTTGAGTCTTGAGCCTCCTTTTAACCGGGGACTTGGCTCCTGCATCATATAAACTGATGATCATTAAAGAGTAAGGGATGTTATGGGGCAGTCCTGTGACAGTGACACTGACATTCCAGTAACATTCTGAAGTGCTCCTGGATTTGCTGCGTATTGGTAAGACTAAAATAGCATGGAGGTCTTTTTACTTCCACTGTTAACAGTGAAACCTTTAGCTATCACTAATGCATGAATTCCTAATTTTCCCATTGTGAGTTAGTTGCATTGCCTTATGAAACTCCCTGTAGTTTACTTGGAAGGGCAAAAGGTCACTTTGGCGTACTAAAGCATTGTCCCCTATGGCCCAGGCTTTGCTGCAGCCATTGATGCATTGGCGAACTGTTGACCTCTTCATACATTTTTGTGGAAGGGGACTTGTTGATTTGTGCATCTTTTTCCAGTTTCTACTGCATCTGTGGCATACTCCTGCTAACCATTTCAGTTTGCTTGGACAAATGGCAAGGCTAAGAATGCCTGTGAGATGGTTTGCAGTTTTGGATGAAGTCTCTCTGGGTTCAGCAGAGTTGATTGTTGATGTCACACATCAGGAAGTCTTTTACATCTTCCAAACCAGCTCAGGGGGAACTGAGCAAAATCTGAGAACTTACTCTTTAGCTGTGGACTTTTTCTCAGCTTCTGGCAGTGGTGATGTACTTTCATTTTGGCTTTTTGGGAGAGGTTGGAGGAAGAAGTGGAAAGTTTGTGGGCAAGCTATGGGAGGCACAGCAGAATGATCCTGGTACCTGGATTATATACCTAGCTGGGTAAAGCAGCAAGTGTTCCCCAACTGAGGTTGTGGCTGGTCCCACATAATCTCTGAAGCAACCCACGGGAGATCATACCAGTTGCCAGCACTCAGTGGGGAGCAGTGGATGGAAGTTTCTTGTTCTGCAAGAACCAGTCCTAAGGCCGATGTCAGCACATTGGCCTCCCCACCCACTCTTGTCTGCTGAACTTCACTTCTTCCAAAAGCAGCTCCACCTCACACCAGTACTTCTGTGCTGACATGGGCTGATGCTACCTCACTGGGAGTAGGAGGAGGGCATGGTCCTATATTCATTTAGCACAAGCATGGTTGCATATGGAAATGAGTTTTCTTTGGAGAGGCAGGGCACCTGCTCTCAGTTTTATCTGATGCAAATTAATTGAGGGGTTTTGGACTAATCCCTTGGTGAAACCAAGCTTCCAAGCTCATCTGCAAATTGGTTTAATTTTGCTCACAGGTTCCCCAGGTTTGAGGCTGAGACGTGTGTAGTGTAAATTCCACGAGATCCCACCATGGTGTATTTTCTCTTGTGTAGCTTTCCTGGTGGTTCACTTAGGAGAAGCACTAACTATTTCACAACACAATAAAATGGGTTTTCTGCATGTTAAACCAAACGCTGTGAGTGTAAACATGTGAGCATACTGAGTTAAGCTCTCTTGTATGTTAAACACGTTTCTTGCTTCACTGGTAGTGTTAGAACAGAAGACCAGCTCTTTGAATGGTTTAAATATCTCTTGCATCCAAAAGGGAGATTGCAGATATTTGAAGTCTGGAGTTATTTAGAGAAAATAAAATTAAGCTTTTCCTAGACATTTCTCTGTTAGAGGCTGTCTGATATAAAAGGGAAATAGAGAGAATCCATCAAGTAAAAATAATACATATGTATGTGTGTTTTTATGTGTCATTCTTGGTTTCCTCCAGACAGCACACTGGGGATAGGTAATCCTACTTTACTAATTTGGCCTTAGAGGATCTAGTATGAAGCTCTTTGAAGCTAGGAGCATTTCTGTTGTTTCTGTGGTCAGGCACAGAAACAAACCCCTGAACTTACTGTTGCTGTGGCAGATATATCTGTATTTCAAAAAGCATTTTCCTTTGGCTACATCTGAGGAAAACTAGCAAAAACTAGCATTCTGGTGAGAAAGTGTTTGGCTTGGAAAAAAGGTATTTTTTAGCCTTCTGATCTGTTCCTCTGATTTCTCATGCCTTAGTGCAGCCCACACAATACAGAGGCAGACTGGTGGTCAGGTGAGACAGAGGAGAGCTTTTGTTCCTGTGCAAAAGGAGGCAACCAGTTCCTGGGCCTCAGGTGACTGTGCATTCAGGCTTTCTAGGTGCATCTATATGGGGTTGGTCACACTGACAAGCCCCATCTCAGCCCTTCAGTCTGTTGCCCTGAACAGCCTCGGAGGAGTTGGAAGAAGTAGGGCACCCAGAGCAAATCAGGGGATTTCAGACCCTGTCCAGAGGAGTTCTGGATATTTTTTTTAGTTCCTCTGGGTCAGATCTGATCTCACCTTCCCTGAGTGCTTTTTTTGTTGATTTTTAAGAACACTTCCTGCTTATTTTTCTTAGGATGGGTTTCCAAAGGGTAGTGAAGCACTTGCCAAGGGTGAAGGGTGGCTGCAGGCACTGACAGCTGAACACACCAGCTGCCTGCCCTTTGCAATTGCTGATTTCTGAGAACGGAAAACAGTTCTTTTATTTTTTGGGGGGTTCTTTGTTTGTTTGGGTTTGTGGGTTGGTTTGGGTTTTTTTTGGTCTTTTTTGCCATTTCTTATCGCTCTCCGAGTGGGCATATATGGGAAGAACTAAGAACTAGGTCAGGGTGTGCACATATGTGGGGCATTATTTCCTCTTGAGATGATATGGAAGATGAGCTGATTTGAGTGCCGTGATGTGTTATTCATTGCCTTTGTCCTCACCTTGGTGTCGGTTTCCTTTCTTCATCAGGAAAATGGGAGCCACTGCCCCAGTGTGAACTGTCTCTAAGGTACAACAAAATAAAGGCCACCTGTCCCACTGCCTCAGACACTTCCTAGTATGGATGGCTTGGTTGAGCAGAACAGCGTGCTAATGCACAATAAGATCACTGAAGCTGGGAAAAGGAATGGTTTAATTAATACAAGGAACTTAATGGCAGAGAGTGGAGATGGTCTGGTCTCTGTGTACTCGACTCCACAGTACCAGAGTCACCGAGTGGGCAGCCTATCCTCTCCAAGCTGCCTGGAGAATGGCAGGAATGACCCTGTGCATCAGCTCCTGGACCCCAACATCCTGCAGCAGACAGTGGAGTCTCACTACCGGCCCAACATCATCCTTTACTCTGAGAATGTGCTGCGCTCGTGGGGTGAGAGCATTAGCTCGGAGTGCTGTGAAACTACCTTCATCGAGGACCGCTCTCCCACCAAAGACAGCCTGGAGTACCCAGACAGCAAGTTCATCGATCTGTCAGCAGATGACATCAAGATTCACACCCTCTCCTATGATGTTGAGGAAGAAGAGGATTTCCAGGAGCTAGAGGTCAGATGTCATTTTGGATATGTGGGGAAGGCTGGGAGGAGGAGGGCATATTTGAGATTAAGCCTCCAAGAGCTGATCTGCAGGGGATCAGCTGCTTTGTAAGCTAGTCTGCATGGGGTCTGCTCTATCACTTTCTCCTCCAACCAGACAGTGAATGATCACTCATCTTTATTTGTTGCGTAAAGTCCCAGCTCTGTGGCTACCAATGGCAAAATTCCCACTGGCCCTAATGGAGATCAGCATTTGCCTCCTGCCTCTGAATGGACTGGTCAGAAACTGAAGAAAACCCATGTGCTTAAACATCGTGTAAGGTCAGGGCTGGGAGCATCTGTCCACCCACATGGAGCTTGTCTTACTCAGCAGGCCAACATCTTCTCTTCCCTTCACCTAACTTGAACTGGGCATAGAGCAGAAGAGCAGAATGTTTTACATACTGGCTGTAAGACTCAAGTCCTGAAACCTCAAGCTTTACTGGGAGTATTACTTATATTTAAGGCTCAAAATTGCAAAGTCTTTTAGTTCTTTAATATCTTGAGATCACATAAAGAGAAAGTGCAATACATGATTTCCCAAGAGATTTCTTTTAATTTGGTGAGAAAATAGGCATTTTGGCAAAAGGTTCACAGGGCAACTACAACCAAGATAAAGCATTCCACCCAACTCACACACCAGCTTAGTAAAATACAACCCGTCAGTTTTAAGTTATCCAAATGAGATTAAGGAAAAAGTAAAGAAAGAAAAGAGATTAAGAGAAGAAACAGGAGTAAAAAGAAAGAAGAAGAGAGAAGGAGTAAAGAAAGAGATTAGAATAAGAGAAAAATAGTTACTGCCGAGAATCCTTCACATGGTGACGGCCACAGAAGAGAGAGAAAAAGGAAGTGGAGACTTTGTGCCCTTGTATTTATATTGTCTGGCCACTCTGGCCACCCCTCCCAGGGTCTGGTTCACTGCCCACTCAGAGCCCTCCAGGCCAGAGTGAGGGGTGGTGCAGGTAATCAGAGGCTCAAGGGGGCATGGTATGGGTGGGCTACCAGGAAGGCCCTTTGATTGACAGATCTGCCATGCGGCTTCCGTGCTGGAGTTGCCATGTCCGGCCCTGCCATATGGGCTTCAACCTGGCCTGTTACTGTAAATCAACAACAAGAAACCTCTAAGACTCAATCTGTGAGCATTAGTGGTCAGGCATTCTTTTACTATCAGCACTGAACACACAGGAGGATCGCTCCTCTAGTCATGTGTGTGTCCCTTCTTGGCTCAGCGTAGCTAATATTTACTCACAGTTTTACATATTCAGTAAATATCTTACATATTCACTACTTCTCTTATGAAGTTCATACATGTGTTAATTAGTTCTAAGAAGTTCTTCGGAAGTCCTTATTTGGTCACTAGGGGTCTTCTGGTGGAACCTGAGTGGTCTCTGGTGGTCGTTTGGAGCTTGAACTCTACTTGACCTTGTCCATTGAGCAGCGTATTTACAGGTGGTTGTAAAGCACCTTTGTTCAGCATCTCTTATCCAAAACCTGGATACTCATGTTACCGCTGCTTTAACTAAAGCATTCAGAAATTTGCTTATTCTGCAACTACCTTAACAGAAACTTACATTGTAAAGGCCGATAGAACATTATTAAACAATAGAGAATTATTGCTCTCACGCCCCTTCCCCCCACATACACAGTTTTTTCTGACCCAGTAAAGAATCCAGTGAGATTTGAATCCAGTCTCTCACACTAGCTCAAACACATAACATTTCTGTCTCTGACTGGACACAGAATCAGCAGTCCTTGGGTTTCAAGCTGCAATGAATCCCATGTCTCTGAAATAAAAGATATTTTTCTGAGGGAGGGAAACACTTCATTAGATCCAAATACAGTGTTTTCTTCTGGATTCCTGTGCTTCCTTAATTGCTCACTGTAAAGTAATGGGGCAAACTATGGAAGAGAGAAGTGTTTTTCCCAGTGTGTGCCAGTAATGCAGTATTCAATGCATCCACAGGGAGACAAAAAATTTTCTCTCTGAGACATGTGAGGTGTTAGCTCGAATCACACCCTTCTACAGCATTTCAGAATTGACTGTGGGAAGTATAATTTTCTTAATCAAAGCAAAATCCCTAGTTGCTGTCTTTTTGCCCCAGTTTCTCTCATGCAGTAGTAATACAAGTGACTGCAGCACACGTAATTGCCTAATGGTGTGATTGACACATCTGGCCTGGCATTTAGGCAGTAAAAAAAAGTCTCCCTCTTCTCAATCCAAATCAACAAGACCTTCCTTCCTTAGCCAGCTGTTGGAGAACAAGCTAAAAAAAGGCTGGGGAAATAAGCAGGATAAGGAAAAATGTTTTTACCAAAAATACTTTTCTTGGTGGGATTTTTAAAGTGTCTTTGCAGTATAGAAACCTCAATCTCTTCAAAGTAGTGCTGTAGGAGCTTGATCAGCTTTTCATAAAGAACATTTGTGTTTAAAAAACCAGCTGTAGAACTTCCTTCCCTGTCTCAGATCTTAAGAGGAGAAAGGAGACAGTGTTTGCAAATTTTGGTACCATGCTGTGACAGTGTGTGCATCTTTTTCCAGGGCTCCTTCTTCTTTCTGACCTATTTCTCTGGACTGTAGCATTCTGAGATCATACATGTCACTTCTTAAATGGGTGTACTGCATCTGGCATCATGGATTCCCACCCTCACTTAACCCTTTGGGATATTACTGCTCTAATAAACAGAGAGGTGTATGGACAACCATCCTGACCTACATATACAAAGTGCTGAGAAGAGGAAGACATTCACAAAATACACACCACCCATGCATCTTCCTTTCTATCAAGGTTTCTTCTCCACTAGGAGAATAGAGCAAGGGAGGAGAAAACAAGGCAAGATTTGGGTAAGAACCTGGTTAGCTGAAACCACGAGCACTGCTAGAAGCCTATGCTTTGAGCCCAGTATACATCTTCATTGCTGTTCTACTTGGTCAACCCTGTACAGCACTGTGATTTTCACACTTTTCTGTGAACCAAATCCAAATGATCAACATGCTGCGCTCAGCACAAGGAATCTCAGCATGAGGAGTAACTTCCATTCCAGGAAGGTCCAAATTCTGCAGATGCAGCTGGTCATGCAGAAAGATGGGTAGGAGAGGAGAGATGCATTTGGCAGCACAAGACCAGCAGAAAAGGTGACTGCTGTGTTTTGCTCCTCTGGTTCACATGTGGTATCATTGTGGCCAGATGCATGAGGGCCTCCTGGGCTTGACTAATACAGAGGTTCTTTAGAGACCCAACTTCATGTGTTGAGACTCCAGGAATGGAATAAAAGTATTTAAGGACAGCAGACACTGAACAGGGGAGTGCACCATGCCAGATGGTTAACTACATAAAAATTTGCTTATATGTCCAAATGAGAAAAACAGCACCTGAATCACACAGCACAAGTGTGTCCCACTAGTAAAATTTTTTTCCCCAACAATTGCTGAAAAGAAGCAAATACTTTTTAAAGTTACTAACAGACTCAAAGTGGAGTGGAAAGGGTTAATACCAGGACTGAGAGAAGAAGTTAGAAGGGGAGCAATGGGAGACGTGATATAGCAGAGGTGCAAGATTTGCTTCACCACAGTGAGAGCCTTAAAGGATTTGATTCTACTCTTGAGGATGCAGACGTTGCTGCATATCATGCTGCATTGACTGTCATGCTACAGTTCATCAAGGCATGAGAGCTGCATAGGGTAAGAGCAGTTCAGGGCTCAGTTCTTGTAAGGGTTTTTTATTGTAACGTATTTGCTTTGTCACTTCTTTCTGGGAGAAAACTGTAAAAACAGCCCCTTTTTGGCAACACTAACAAATAGGGGAGCTTTGTGCAGAAGAGCTGTTGTCTGTTGAAAACTGAGGGCTACCTCCTGTTCTCCATGTGTCAGTATGGATTCCCAACTTGGACATCTCAGTAAAATGCCTTCTGGAAGACAGAACAACCATGGCGTTGTGAGTCATTTCTCTTCCCCCATGTCTCCGTGGCACTGCCTGTCTAATAGCAGAGTGCCTGCCTAGGGTCTTTCAGGATGGATATTTAGTTTCTTAGAAATGCCAAAAAATTGAATTCATCGCTTTGTAGTGACTCCCTCCGTGCAATCTTTTCAGGAGGGACACATGCAGAAAATATTATTGCTAGCCAGACTATTTCTACCAGGATTTTGTTTTTTGAAGAGAGTGGGGCTCTTGATAACCAGAAAGGTTGCTGTTCTCTTGCACAAAACTTTGCAGTAAAGAAAGGTTCTGAAAAACCCAACTGGTTTGAATGACAGTGATTTGGTTTTGGTTTGAAGAGTTGATCCAGATAAGTTGCAGGAGTTGCTGCTCTGTTACCTGTGACCCTCTTCAGGATGAGTGTATCCAGCTCAGCATGTCACTGACAAGTTGCCTAGAAGGAGACTCCTTCTTCCCTTCCCCGAGCCTGGGGACTCCAAAGAACTTGGGAGATGTAGCAGGAGACATTCTAAGGGTCCTACATATTGCTGCAACAATGTGGGCACATTTAACTTACTTATTGGAGTTTTTTTTTAGTAGGAGTGTTTCTCAGGTCCTGGTGTAATGTTATTCAGTCTGCCTAAGAAAATCATAATTGTCAGGAGGGAAAAACATTTCTGGAGCAGATCTCATTAACATATACAGCCCTGCTTTGCTCCAGCAATTACCAAGCATGAAAGCAGAAGGCTGCACATTCTGTCAGGGCTTTAAACTGCTCTCTTTGGTGCCTATCTCTGAAATCAAATGATTCCCTATTTAGGTATCTCTGGATCACTTATAAATATCTTATGAGTTCTTTATGCCACAAGTAAATAGATAGACGACTTGTCCGATATGGTGGCAGTGAAATATGACATGAGTTAAATGCTGAAATACTCTTCTCTTAGAGTTCATGTATAAATGCAGTGCCATCTTTTATCCAGAAACATAATTTGTCATATTACATTCCTATATTACTCCATATTACTGCTAGTTTCCCTTCTAACCCCTAGATAGATGGCTTATTTAGAGAAACCCAAGCTATTCATGGCAACAAATTAAATTATTTATATGTGTCACATAAAAGAATACATCTGCTCTCTCTCTCTCTTAAAACTCTTGCTCTTTTTCCCAGCAATTTCCAAAACAGTCTTTGGAAACAAAATAAGTAGAATGTTCTGGGCAGTAAAAGAAGAAAGGAAATGTAGTGCTTTCAAGCTATACCTTTCTTCTTTTGTTTCCCTGCAAATTGCTGGATTCTTTTGTGAAACTCATCCTTTGGACCTGAGCATGAAAGTGTAGAGATAGAAGGTGGATCCTGTTCCAGCCAACCCCTCTTCTCAACATTCCCAAGTACCTCCTGGTCATGTTTTTTCTGCAACATGAAAAGAAGGCCCTTAGGAGATTTATGCCCATCAAGTCCCATGACATGCATGCTTTCTGTCAATGCTTCTAGCTTGCACTTGGTGATCCTGAATTGTGCTGATAACACTTGTGCTGCTATGTCCTCAGCCTTCCCTGGGAGTAGGTATCCAGAAAACATGTTTGAACGCCCCCTTGGGAGCTGAGTATGATAGGGTTCCTCTTCCAGAGAGCTCTGCAACATGGGCAAAGACAGGGTCTTGCACCTTGTATTCACGAGTTAATTCACTGGCCATGGTTGCACTCCTGTGAAGTGGGTAAACAGTATTTTTTCCATTCTGTGCCCCGGGAATGGAAGAAAATAGGGCAATAAATGTCCTGCCCAAGCTCACCTAGGGACATGTAGTTGATCTAGGAAGATAATTTTTGGGTTTTTTGTCTCATGGCACATGCTCAGAAGAATATGCGGGGTAAAGAAGGGACATGGGGTAAGGGCACAGGAAAATACTGAAGATGTTTTGACTCAGACCCATTCAAGTTTGTAGATTGTGTTAGTTTCTTTTGGTTACTCAGATATGTTGTCATGCTGCTCAGTGCCACAGGACACACTTTATATCCCTGAGTTCCTTCACAGGAACATTATTACATTATATTCCATTCACAGGAACAGATGACAAGAGTGGTTACACTTCATTTGCATTTGATTTATTTTTCTCCTTTAAAGGAAAAAAGTCTGGATATACTGAGCTCTGCCAAGGGATATTAACCTCTATTAGCCAGCTCTAGGTGAAGGGAGCACGGCTGGGAAGTCACCTTCAGCAGTCTCCGTGTGCCCTCCTATGAATCTTGTTAATAGCAGCCAGGGCCCATGGTAATTCTCTTTTTCATCATCACTTGCCTGAAATTTCAGACTAACCCTCTGCAGTGAGGTCTCTGGGATCCAGCCTGTAAGTGGCAGGAGCTCTGTATGAACTTCATGATGTCATTTACAGAAAGTGGAGATGGGGCACACTTCTTTGAGGACTACACCACTAAGGGAGCTGTGTCAACCCTGAAGCAAAAAGAGGACAATTGTGAAGGGCCACCCCACCTGCCTTAGCTTGAGCAGCTTCTCCCTGGTGAAGTGGCTCAGTGAAGAGGAGTATCTCTCTAACCTTCCTTAACAGACAGTCCTGAGACCATCTGCTCTGCAGGGACCATGCACTCTGGTTCCCCTGGCAGTAACCTGTGTCTGCAGACTGTGGAGGTCTTCCTCTCCCTGAGCAGGAGTGATGCCTCATGCCACGAAGGACAGCATCAATGAAGTGCATTGAATTCACTGCAGCTTCACCCATTTCAACAGCTAACAGCAGAAACTGCTGAGCGTCACTTCTCTGTAGTGGTTGCTGGCCCACTTGCCAGCCATGAGTGTACGATGGTAGGCATGTGACTTCCCCATGAATTCTAAGGGTTGTTGGGAAACCCTATCACTCATACAAATATTAGGGATGTTTACTTTATGGTTGTGATTCCTGAGAAAGGATATGATTTAGGGACTATGGCAGCTGGCCTGTTTTAATGTGAATCTGTTTATTGCTGTCTGCATTAATCCCCTTCCAGTGGCAATGAGCTGGATGCAAGTTACTGAGGAGCTAGGGGCAGACTGGCTGTATGTGTCTAGAAAACATCCCAAGTGAGATGATCAGAATCCAGGGGGACAGGAGGAAGAAAGGGCTTGGACAGCTGCATCCAGGTTTTTTAGCCCCTGATGTGTTTTGGTTTTGCAAAGTTAGATATGAAAAGCTTTCCAAGCAAGGAGAGACCTCTGTGAGCCCATTTTGCAAGGCTGGCTGCTTGACTGATAAGGCAAGTTTTAGACTGGGAGTTGGGGAAACGAGGAGCTGGAGCTGATCAGAGTTAGTGGATTGTGAATCATTTAAATATTTTTAAAACTGAAGGAGATCAACTGCAAAACTCAAAATGTCAAAAAGGAATAAATAAACAGCAAAATAAATAATATGTTACTAGGACAAAGAATCCACGACGGCAACAGGCTTTAGAGACATCACCTCCTAAGTAAGAGATCATCAGTGAGATGCTGCTCAGTGACAAGTGTGTTGAGGCAGAGCAGTGATAAACTACACCTTTGGTGGGACAGTCACCATCCCGCATGTTGCCTTTGACATCTGCTGCATGGAGATGAACTCAGACTGCTTGCGATAGAGCAAAAGGATGCAGTGTGCTGGTCAGAATAGGGCATCATGTTTAACCACATTACTGAGACAGGCATTGTGTGGAGGGAAACAGCACATATTATCTTAAAGCAGCATCATGTGTTGGTCTTTGTCAAAGACAGCCCACTGGACCATCTGGATTTGAGGCGGATCCCACTGGGCCATATGAAAAATTAGTTTTGGATGCAGTGTGTTCATGCTACTGAATTGGTTGCTTTGAAGGAAAAAGGACTAATCCCAAAAGGATTGTTTCCTGAAGGAGAGGAGAGGAAAGGAGGGGAGGGGAGGGGAGGGGAGGGGAGGGGAGGGGAGGGGAGGGGAGGGGAGGGGAGGGGAGGGGAGGGGAGGGGAGGGGAGGGGAGGGGAGGGGAGGGGAGGGGAGGGGAGGGGAGGGGAGGGGAGGGGAGGGGAGGGGAGGGAAGGGAAGGGAAGGGAAGGGAAGGGAAGGGAAGGGAAGGGAAGGGAAGGGAAGGGAAGGGAAGGGAAGGGAAGGGAAGGGAAGGGAAGGGAAGGGAAGGGAAGGGAAGGGAAGGGAAGGGAAGGGAAGGGAAGGGAAGGGAAGGGAAGGGAAGGGAAGGGAAGGGAAGGGAAGGGAAGGGAAGGGAAGGGAAGGGAAGGGAAGGGAAGGGAAGGGAAGGGAAGGGAAGGGAAGGGAAGGGAAGGGAAGGGAAGGGAAGGGAAGGGAAGGGAAGGGAAGGGAAGCTTGCTTTGTCTTTTACTGTAATTGGCACTCATCTGGGCAGGGTTCTGTCTGCAGGAATTTCGTGCTCTGGGGTGATGTCCTCTGGGACTTCATCTCCTGCTAACACCAGTCTTGCCTACTCTCCTGAGGTCACCTCCTCTTCATCACAGCCACAAAAAGGCTTGTGTAAGAACTGAGTGTACTGAGGTAGTTTTATCCCGTGTTGTTTTCTCAGCTGAACTCCAAGTGTGTTGACGAGAGATGTAATCAGTGGGGATGAGGAGGGTTGTCGTCACTGTATTAACTGCCTTTGCTACGACCAATCCACTGGAAGCAGGAAACCCCCACTATGTGCTCAGTAATTTGAGATTTCTCAAATTACTCTCAAATGAGTAATTTCTGCTACAGGGCCATTGGTATAGATATCTGTTCTCACAGCAGCACCTTGCATGGGCTGCAGTGAGCGCAGCTCATGTGGCCAGGGGAAGGACTGTGGACCTTGCTGAGAGTACATCTTTCACATTAAAGTGCAAAGATGCGTCTCCAAGAACCTGACTTACCATAGAAAGGTGCTGCCTTCTGTAAATACTTTCTATGCATTGATCTGATTAGAAGTGGTTGTGTCATTGCAGTGGAAGCTGCTGGAGCCAGATGTCATGTCTGAAAAGGGGTCAATCCCTCTGTGTCCCAAAGAGAGTGTCAACTTGCTGCTGTTGTTCCTTGACACCCCATGATCCTGCACTCTCTCGACACTTAGGTGATGGCAGCCTCCATCAGCATGTATTTTGCCTTGTTTCTTCCTAAGGTTTTTCTAGCATCATGAAGATAGTGATATTGTCTGACAGATCGAAGAGCTCTGTTCAAAGAGAATGAGTCGATTGTGTTTCTACCAGCTCAGTAAAAAGCCTGGCATAACTGGAATTTGTTAGGAGAGTGTGATTGATCTTTGCTCTAGACATGAACAGAATAACTCAATCAAGAAAGGGATGCCCTTTGCCAGGTGGTTTTTTTTTAATGCTTGCATAAGTTCTTTTTTAATTGCTTATTGCTTGGTTGAAGAAGGCACTGGTGGTAGACATCTAGAGGGAAAAAAACTTGATGGTTTGCTATTTCAGATTGCTTAAACTTGCCTAGCTTAACATTAAATAAAGAAAAAGTTTGTCTGTGCAGTCTTGTTCATCATCCAAATCTTGAAAATAAGATAGTTATGCTGTTCCCTAACTTATACAAGAGTTAAAAGCGTTTAGTCAGATCAGTGAAATGCTGTAATTGTAAAAAGTTCCACATAAATTTATAAAGGGACTGTTAAACATAAAAGGAGCGATGCTGTGGGCAAGAATATTAGTGAATATGCAAAATTAGTTTGGTAACACAAAACTACTCTAACTCATGAATGTAATTCTGACTTCTCAACACTAATGTCTAATTTCTCCAGTTTTGGGGTGCAGCTCTTGCAGAACCAGGAACAAGTGAAGACAGACAGGTAGCCAAATTATCAGTTATCCCAGTGTCAGAAAGGTTTCTGACATTTCTGAGAAGATCTCTCGGTAAGCTCAGGATCAGATATCCTATTGTAAGAGACAATGTTAGGAAGAAAGGTTTGTTCGGAGAAAGGAATATTTAGCTGAAAAGGTTAAGAGGTACCTTTTGCTGCTGAATTGCTTTCTGTGATTTATGACTTTTTTTTTCCCCCGCTGTAGTGGATTGACCTTGGCTGAACACCAAATGCCCACCAAGCTGCTCTATCACTCCCCAGCTGGAAAAGGCGTGAGAGAGTAAGATCGAAAATTACTTGTGGGTTGAGATAAGGCAGTTTACCAAAGCAGAAGTGAAAGTTTGCACACACAAAAGCAAAGCAGATGGTATCAAGGTTTATTCTCTACTTCCCATCAGCAGCTTCCCAGGAAACAGGGCTTTCAAAATTCCTCAGCAGGCAAGTATTGTAAACAACGAATGCCCCCCCTTCTTCCTCCTTTCCTTGGCTTATATGTCTGAACTGATATCATATGGTATGGAATATCCCTTTGGTTAGTTTGGGTCAGCTGACCTGGTTGTGTCCCCTCCCAGGATCTTGCCTTCAATTGGGGAATGAGTGTTACAGTGCTGATGCTGTGCTCAACAGTAGCCAAAACACTGGTGTGTTATCACTGCCTGTCTAGCTACCAATGCAAAGCAGAGCACTATGAGGGCTGTTATGGATAAATGAACTTCATCTCAGCCAGAACCGATACACCCACCATTCTGGTTCATATGTGGTCTACATGGTCAGGACTTTCTGATCAGAATTATTCTGTCACTTTTGGTAATTAACAGTCAGGTCATCGGATCCCATGTGTACTGTGGGGACTTGGCCCATCAAAATGGCATTCACAGTGTAACTCTTCTGTTCAATTAGTATGAGCCTTATGAGTTTTTATAGAACCCTAGAATCCTTTAGGTTGGAAAAGACCTTTTAGATCATCAGGTCCAACCATTAACCCAGTGCTGCCAAGCCCCCACTAAACCACATCCCTGAAGTGCCACATCTGTGTATCTTCTAAATACCTCCAGTGATGGTAACTCAACCACTTCCCTGGGCAGACTATTCCAATGCTTGACATACCTTTCATTGTAGCATAAGTAAGAAAACTTCCACAGTTATCCTCTTGCAAACTAACAGTCACCTCCAGGTGGTACGTAAGCTGCCTGAGATGTGACGCACCACCCTGAGAATGGTTAGTCCCTTTGGAAAGCAGCATAACCGATAATTTTCTGATGATCAAAGTTATCTGAGGAACCTTTGTCCCATTTCATCTTTATCTGCAAGAAAAAGACAATTTGAAATATGAGTCAGGTAGTCTCCACAGATACTTTGCCAGCACACTACTCAGCCAAAAACTGAAAAATCAAAAGCAGTTTTGATTTTTTATGTCATCTGTTCAGATGAGCATACTGTTTCAAGGGATGGCTTCAGCAATAGTGTGGATTGTCTCTCTCTTCCTGCCTCCCTTACTCTTGAAAGAAAGTACTATTGGTATTAAAAATTACTTGTGTGGCCTGTTCTGAAAATTAAAGCAGAAAGGGAAGTCATCAACTCCAACACTCCAACTCCAGCATCAGCAGGTGTCCCTTCAGAAGTGGGATTTTACTGAGGTTGTACCAAATCGAGCTTTGTCACTTCTGATGAGGCATCAAGAGTTGTGATACCGATACAAATATGTGCATTGCTGGTATGCCATGCAGCACACAATCTCAGTGCATGAGGGACCTGTCTTATCCCCCTATCTGTGCCTCCCAGGCCCCTCTGGACTGTGGCAGGTGCTTGACAGCAATATATGTCAAAGCAGACTTTACATCTTAACAGGTGATGGGTCATGACATCTGACATGTTTCCCAAATGGGTTGTCTTAGGAGGCAGTCTCTTTGCCCACTGCCAAGTCTTTCAAATACCATGGGGCTGCTAGCATTTTCTAGGTCCTTCTCAGTTGTGGCTTGCTCGTGGCATGTTTAGAAACTTACCTTCTTGTGCATAGGTTCATTTTCCTGACTTGCACACTTAGCAGCCAGTTCAGGAGTTTCTATCTTACAGGCCACTAATACAGCAATGTCACTTCAGCAGTTGTTTTGACCCAAAGGCCAAAAGCTCTTGAACAGGCTGTCAAGTTTGTCAGTGGGACAGAAAACCCATGGTCAAAATGCTAAGTTTTTAAATGTGACACAGATGCCTTTCTGCCAGTCAGATTTTGCACGGCATTTCTCCTACAATCAGTGAAGAACACGCAACTACAAAAGAGTTTTCTTGAGAGGATTTTTGGTTGCCTCATCTCAGGCTGGAGGTGCTCCCAGAATGAGTTAAAAAGCTTTTAAGGACCCTTCTTGCACCAAAGATGTAACTCCAAAGCCTGGAATAACACAGCCTTGGTGTCTGTTCCTGCATGTGGACTCCCTGTGAGCAAGTAGGAAGCTGTGATGGAGAACTGGCCTCGCTGAGCAGCAGGGCAGTCAGGTCTGCCATGGACCAGTCCTTGTAATCACCTTGAAAGAAACTTTTGTGAGATCAGGATTGCTGCAGCTTAACCATGTGGCATCTGAGAAACATGCTTGGGCAGCTGCTTCTGCCTTAACACTATGAACCTGGCAGCATCCCATTGCTGATGGAGCAACTCATGCTTTTTTCTCTTTCAAGCTTGTTCTACCTTGGTCCCTTATGCTTAGGTTTGCACCACATTTGTCATCTTGTCTCCAGTGGGTAATGTCTGGTCACCTGAACAGTGACCTTTCAGAAGACTGGCATTTGAGTTGAGAGATGCAGAGCACCCAATGCTTACAGCTCCTTCTGCATCAGATATGTGAGATCATGTTTCCAAAGTGACAACTCACCCAGGTTCACCCTGGTTCATCTGACTAGAGGGTCCCTTTCTTTCATGCTCCCTGCAGTGATTTTCGAAATAACTTGTCATTTCTCATACGTTTCCTTTTAAGTTAATGCAAGAGTGATGAAGTCTGTGACAAAGCAAGTGTGTGGATATTCCATGGCATTCCCAAGGAGGACACCTGCTAGCAGTGCTGTGATACAGTACGAGAAATGGGAAAATTATCAGAGAATTGGCCCATGGCAGAGGAAAAGCAATAATATCATTAACCAGCACCTCTACCTTTCTCTCTCTCTCCCCATTCCAGAGCGATTACTCAAGTGACACCGAAAGTGAAGACAATTTCCTGATGATGCCACCAAGAGATCATCTTGGCCTCACTGTGTTCTCCATGCTCTGCTGCTTCTGGCCACTGGGAATTGCTGCCTTTTATCTGTCTCATGAGGTAATGTTACAACATCTCCTGGCAATTCACAGTTTTGCATCCATGGAGTAGCCATCACTCCACACCACAGAGAAAGTTCACCAGAACCCTAATGCGGGCAAGACATTCTTAAGGATAGGGGAGAGTAGTTCAAGAGGATGATGTGTCCCACACCTTGATATGTCTCTATGATAATAATGGTGGTTGACTTGTGAGACACTTTGCTGAGGAGACGTCTGCAAGATATTTTAGCTTTTAGTTGACAGTGGTCAGGTTCCATCAGGTAATACAATGTCTAGCTAAGAATTTTCTGTGGACATGTCTTCTGAATAGAAAACACCCTTGCTATCTCAAACACTTGGCTTTCTCATTGGGCAAACAGATCTATTGGTCCTCAGTTTGGAATATTCTTCCAGGAGCAGAAAAATAATTTCTGTTGTACAGAATGAATTTGCTTTCCAGGAACCATTTCCTTTCTCTGTGAAAAATTGTTCAGTCAGTTCTTCTTTTCCAGTTTTAATATGGAAATACTTCTTTACCGAAGAAGTGACAATGTTTTTGTTTGTTTCCGTCATGAGACAGTCTTGACATTGTCTAACTTACAATCACTGTATGCTCATGGTTTGTTTCAACAAGTATGTGAGTGCAGAGTAATTACTGAGTTTCCCAGCATGGCAGATAATGTAACATGACAGAAAAGGAGCCACACTGGCCCTCTCATCAGTGACTGCAAGGAAGCATTTGCTTATATTTCTCTCCAGTGCCTATTGCAAACTACAGTCTGTACTCCACAGCACCCTCCACATTTACACTGACAGCTGTATTTCTAATCTACCTGCATTAAACATCTACCAGCCCTGGTTATTTGTCAAATCAGGGCAGGCACTTCAGATCTGAAGACTCCTAGTCTTCAAGATCAAAAAAAGAGATACAGTACTACTATTTTTTGCTTTAAATGAAATGTCTGTCATTGGACTTGAAAGCCTCTGAGACAATTAGAGTTTGTCCAGTGGAAAACAATAAGTTTTGTTTGTTTGAGTGCTATTAATTTCTCAAGTTTGTGTCAAGGGATCTTCCTGATGACATTGACAGTAGAAAGTGCAACATTGGGTGGGATGTCCAGGCACTTTAGTATCCTACCATTTGGTCCTTCAGACTGAGCTATGCACCAGCAGTTGCAATGGCCACATCTCTTCACACATATGGACTGGGCAGGGTTTTTCACCAATTCTGCCACCAAGGAAGGATTGAGAGTTTGTCACCATTAGCAGTGTGTTTGCCCTGTGCTGGGATAAATAGTGCTTTCATTAATTTCCTGTGGTAGTGTTCCTTCAGGAGCCCTGGGGATTTCGAGCTAGTTTTAGCTAAGCAGTGAAAGCACAGCACACTCCAATAAATGCAAAACAAACAACGTAATTAAGTACTAAAAAGCAGTATGACAGAGAAGCTGAATGTGCTGAGAGCCAGTGTACAAAGGCCAGGGCACCTGCATTAGCTGTGAACTGATCCCAGGGGCTAGCATGAATCCATAAGACCCTATGACTTCAACAAGAGAGTACAGAAGGTGGAAAAAGGACACACAAGCACAGGGAAAGCTGATGGTATTATGCTGAAGGATTTTGGTACCGGAAAATGAAAACTTGGGTGGTGTTTGGTTTAGCATGATGATGGAGAACAGCTGATTGTGGCTGCCTAAACCTAGAAGCTGTCTGCAAGAAAGGTCAGGCAGGTGTTTTGCTTTTATTAGGTTGAGAGACAGTAAATGAATCTTTGTTAATTGACCCCTAGGATGCATCAAGGCAAGCTGTGGATAAATCCAGTCAGGAGAAAATACTGTGTTTCTGAGGAATTTTGACTTCTGCTTCTTCTTTTTGTATTGGAAATAGAAATATTACCATCTCTCCCTATTAAAAAATGATGATAATACTACCATCTCTGCATGCTCCTTTCCTCTGGTCTCTTCTCTTAGCTCTCTGACCACAATAGCAGAATCAGCTGTGAACTCATTTTTCAAATCTCTTGTAGAAAGATGGTCCAGCTTGTCCCAGTCCAGCACATCTGTCTGTCCAACCCCTGAGTTCCCAGGCAGCTACCTTTGCTGCCTGCCTTCCCCTTCAGCAGGTCCTTCACAGTCCCAAGAAAGTGGCTCTTCTGCAAGACACCACATCTAACAAACTGGCATTTTCCAGTAGAAAAATGAAACTAAAATTAAGACCGAAACCTTATATGGCTGAGAACTAGCTGAGATAGCTAGTATAATCAACCAAGCCCCTGCACCTTGCTAAGCTAATACTGACAGTGGTTTTATATGTGAGGGAGCAAAACATTATGTCCTATTAGTATGGGATTTCTATTTATATAGGTCTTCCAGCTTACACTTCTGAATAACATTTGAGATCTCTCTTTCTTTAATTCAAAACGATAGTCTAAAATTCCCCATCGTTTATCGAAAGTCAGAATTATAACTGAAGATAAAATCTTGGCACTTGTGTTCAGATCTTTTTTTGCTTGAGCTCCTGAAAATTGTGTGTTTGCAAAAGTCTCCTGGGTAATTCTACTAAAAAGTCCCAGTCTGGGAAAAAATTGTAACACATGGGAACTTCAGAGATGGTAGATGGATTCTTTGTTCCAGAATAGAGCACTTGTGATGAACTTTATTTAAAAAAAAACTGGTCTGCTCTAGGTGTGCAATGCATTTGCAGCTAAGGGCCTGATTTGCAGAAGATGTGTCTGCAGTACAGTTCATTCCAAAGGGACAGGTGCTCTCAGTTTATTCCTGCATCACTTAGCAGTACATTTATGTTGCATATGCCTGTGTCATGGTACAAAAGAATTATACAGGGATGGACGCTATAAGGTTTTAGAGGTGTTCTTTACAAGCTGAATGATTTAGTTTTAGGGGTTTTGTGCTCCATGAAAGCAATGTGCTTCCCTGCAGATGCTGTTTCTGCTTCATGTGGAACTTACTGTTTCCACCAAGGCTCTTGCTGATTGCCTCACAGGCATGATGTGTCCTCCTGGTCACACTGACATCATGCTCAGTGGTGTCCAAGGTGCCCCCTCACTTGAGCTATCACAGCTAAAACACAGGGATACAGGGGCTTTGCACACATCATCCATTCCAGTGACATGTTCAGAGGCCACTGCCTTAGGGTAACCTCTCAGGAGGGATAACGTCTCTGATTTTTAACAGTAGACACTGTTTATTCACTAATTTTCCGCTCTTCTACAAATGGGGCATGTGAGTTTTTAGGCTTGCAATTTTTTGGATTGTTTGCTTTTCTAACAAACACCTGATAGTTGAGCTCAGTCAGAGGAGGTTTTGTGCAGTTTACATGGAAATCTTTGCAAAAAAAAAATGTAAATGATGCCTTTCAAAAACTCTCCTCCACAGTGTCTGATCAGAAAAACCTCATTATTTTTATTTTTTCATAAATCTCCACCCTCTGGAATCAGGCAGATACCTCAGTTTTTATTTTCACTGAAGTTTTTAGCTTTTTAGATTGCAAGCGTGAAGCTTCATAAATCAGAGCAAGAACTTTAAAAATAGATCTTTTTTTGTCTTGTCAAGTTTACCCTTAAACCTATCAGTTGATTTCTCAGGGCCTGTGTCAGGATTTCCGCTGAGGGGAGACTGGGGGGGTGGCAGTAATAATCCTGCAAAGTCTTTTTGCCTGAATCCTTTTTTTCTCCCTGCATTTATTTTTAGGGAAGAGAGCAATACTATGGCGCACATTCCTTTTTCTCCTGTAAAAAGAAATGCATTACCAGAGAGCTAAGCCTGTGCTGGTGTGAATGAGATTCACTTTTACCAGCTCTCTTGCAGGCAGAAACAAGAGCATGTACAATACCTCTATCCAGCTTCCATGCAAGACCCATGAAGCTATGTCAGACTGACATAGACATATGCCTGAAAAATACCGCTTTCCTCTCCGGCAGCGGGTGAGACCTGCCAGGTAGCAGACTGCAATCCAAGCACATGTGAGCAATCACTTCCCGTCTGCTGCTGTAACTACCTCCCTTGCAGGGTGATAGAGGGATGCAAGGCTCTGTAATTATTTCCCCGGCCCATAAATTGCCTTACTGGGCACAGCTCCAAATACCACTGCTCAGATTGTCTCACTAAAGGATTTTCTTGAGTTTTCACATGAACACAAGGCATACGTGATCAGACAAAAGAGTAGCTTGTCTTTCTTTGCGATAACTTCTGAAATATTTGGCTAATTTCCATCCAGCTCAAAGGCAGAGGCTTTGAAAAATCTGTATCTTGACATATTTCAGTGGTCACTGGGAAGAAGAAAGAAATAATGTTTGTGCCTCCATTGGGAGGGAGCAGACAGTATGAATTTAGTTTTTATCAGAGACCAGAGGTTCTGCTCAGCACACATGAATGTATTTCACTCTCTCTGCTTTTCTGCATCAGGTTTTGACATCTAGCTGCAAAAGAACAGAGAAGTATCAGCCAGGTATTATCTGTTCTTTATTCGTTGGAAATGTGGCTCATAGTCCCATCTCAACAGAGAAAACCATGAGGCGGTTCAGCAGTGTGATGTGCCACACTCCATCATACTAGCTAGTGGTGCTGGTAAGAACCTTTCAATGCTTTATGAGCCCACCCTTTTCTTTTTTTCCTCTCTGTTCCACCCTACTCCATCAGAAAACCGAATACATTCTATTATAAAGAACTTGACATCCACAGACCTAAGCGTATGTTTGTACTGGTGATTTCATCTCTTGTGTCAGAGATGAAAAGTCTCAGGCAAAATGAAAAATCTGGAGTGTTTTTCTTTACTTGGCAGTGACAGGCCAAGATGTATACTTGCAAGGTGTGCTGGTCAGCATTGCTGAAACCATGCTAGTGAAGCAGACAGTGGGCTTTTGCATTTTCAAGAGATATTGTTGATTTTTCAGCACTGCATTTTTTCTTGGATGAAGCTGTGCTTGTGCAAAAGATTGTCAAAAGAAGATGAGCTGTAACCTCCTTAAATATAACATGAAAAAGTCCTTTAGTATCTGTCTTGGACCAAATCATGCAATTCTTGAGCTGAAGCTGGTCTGTTGCTTCAAGTCACACCAATTGGATATAGGGTACTAAGTATATTCTGGGGCTACTGTGAGGGACCGAAAGAAATGCAGTGGCTCGTAGTCCAGAGCAATAAAATCAGCACCATGAGGCAACCACACAGTTCGCAGCCTTGCCATTTTCTGGACTCCTGGTAGCTGGATCTATGCTGAATCTAGGGCAGTAGCTATAATTCTCTTTTTCTCTCTTTCTTTTTCTCTCTCTCTTTCTTCTTCCTCTTCTCCTAATTTCCTTTTCTTGATATTTGGGAAACTTAAACCTGAATGGGTTGGAATTTGCTAAGTTAATGCTTTGTGAAATGTTTTAAATTGATTGAATGTTTGCTTTAAACTTTTGTCAAGTTCCTTTATTTTCCAAAGTTTGCCAGTAAAAGTGTGTTATTTTGACCCCTTGAAAAACATCGTAGCATTTTTCCGATGCTCAGCCTCAGGATATAAAAGAACGGAAGGCCCTTTTAATAAATCCATCATGTGGGTTTTGGAGCCTTGTATATTTTTAATGTAAAACATCTTCGATGAGCTCATGGTAAGAGCCTGGGGTCTTACAGCTGCCCAGCCCTGTCTCTGCTGACAGTCATGCAAAGCTAAGGTCTTCTGTGGCAGAAGTCGTGCCAGTGTCTTGCTGAGATGGCCAAGGGCTGATGGTATGGCTGCTGTCCTCAAATGAGAGTCCTGGACCTGGGAGGTCACCAGCCTATTTCCCACTTTGGGACGTGGCAGATACCATGACTTACTGGATTCCTCTGAGCCTGTTTCGGTCTTAATAGCTGATGAATATAGTTTCAGTTTAGTTAATATTTATTATTTCTTGATGTACCAACTGTTTAGCCAGTGGTAATCACTCCCCCTTTACTCACTTCTCTGTGGAATATCTGGCTTTGTCAGCTCTGTATAACTGAAGAGAGGACTAAGCCAAGGACTCACACAGAGGGTCAGATTCCCTGACCAATGCTGGGGCGGTCCATGCTTCTGTGCCTTCACCCCTAGGTGCCTGTGGCTCCCAGACTCTTATGTCATGGGGCTTAGCTACTTACTGGGATCAGCTGTATTTTCCGGGACTTGTCTTCACTGATCCAATTAAGAGGTGAGTTTTTCCAGCTACATTTGTCACAAAGGAGTAGCTCTGGAGAACTGACCCACTAGTCTTCAGGCCTGAAGTTTGGCAAGAGATTGAAACCATTGAAAACAAGGTTTTATATAAGAAAATATTAAGTGAACACTGTTTGCAAACTGCTCATATGGCTCTGCTTGCAACTGTCTCTGCATGAGTGCATATGTGTGCACTCTTGTTAAAACATTGTGCTTGCAAGGATAGGCACTTCAAGATCATCAGATGACCCCATAATTTTAGCTGTCACAAGACAGCTGTCTTGTACTTGCATATGGCTCTTTAGTCATACATATCTTGTGCTTTGACTTGCATCCATGCTCTGGCCTTTGATGATCACTTTTAGCTGACATCCTTTGGTTCTGCAAAAAGTGGTTCAGTATATTCAAGAAGTTTGCAACTTGTGCTCCTTTCAGAGGTGAGGGTAAGCCTCGTCCTGGATGGAGTGACAGAGGATATCTCATGATCCTCATTGCCCAGGGTGTGCCTCGGACAATGATAGCCACTCTGAGGTGGGGTTTGTTAGTTACCAGCACCTCTAATTCTTCACTTTCCAGGTGGGAGCTGTTTGCCAGCCAGTGGTTTGCATGTGGGTAGACTTTGCTTATGCCAAGTTTTCCCTTTTGGGTAGATGTCTCCTGAGAAGAGAGGTGTTTGTGCACACAAGAAAGTGTCCATTTAGAGTGTTTTATGTATCAGCAGAGGCTGATTTCAGCGCACTCTGGATGAGGTCTTGTGTTAGGGAACTTTATAAGTGTCTTGTGTAATTCCCTCTTCATTCCTCTTTGTCCTTCTGATCTTGTGGTCACATTTCCAATTCACAAACTATAGCTACAAAAAGGGATTAAATTAATGAATGACCTGATTGCTTTAGCCCTTAAGCTAATTTTAAATAATTGGAAAGGTAGCTGGCAAATAACATTCTCTCGAGAATTTAATTCATTACGCAGCTGTTTAATTACAAGGAAGTTTTGGGACAGAAGAGAAACCAACTTGAAATGTTTGAGGAGATGAGAGATCTCTTTTATTATCAGGAACATCCTGCACAATGGCAAATATTGTACTTGAATTGTTCTGTGCGAGACATTTGTGCTTCACACATTATGCTGAGCCAGCCAGAGCCCAGAGATACGTCAATATATTATGCTGGAAGGGTATAAAACATTATTCCCTCATGGCATCCTCTTTTCATCCTACTGTTACTTTTTGTTGCTCCTCTATTGGTTCATTATTTCACCAGCTTATGAGACAGTGAGGATTGTTTCAGTGCACACCTGCCACTAAGCTTGGTGTGTCTGTAAAATTCACAAAGTCATTCACAGGCCTGTCTGGTGCAGTCATCTGAAGAGTAGGGTAATAAATCTTCCACAGCAGTTCATCAGGGGGTTCAGTCTCCCTGACATTTAGGCAATTCTGACTAAGTTTAAACAATTTTTTTAGTCTTAGACAGTGGATTTTTTAGTGGGTTGTTTTTTTTTAGTTTAGACAGAAAGGATGCATTTTGTTAGTAGGGATATGGAATTAGAATCATTGTCAGGAATATGGAGAGACTTTTCTTAATAATCTTCACATATCTCAGCTAAATACTTCATTTTTTTGCATCTGCAGAGTGTCCAGGATGAAATATATTCCAGGAGAGGGCACAGAAGGAGCATGCTCCCAGTCCAAGAACAAAACCAGTCCACATGATTTTGCACTTCCCTAGTTATTTTGCCCTGCTGAAAGAGGCATAAGAAAAGAAGAGACCTCATTGCAGGTCTGGAAATGGAACATGGTCCCTTCATTATGGCTATTCCAATGGCTGCTTCCATTGTCAGAAAGGCAAAAAAGCTTTAGATACTGCTTCAGAAGCCTGGTGATGTGTCAAAACTCCTCACATTCAAAGTGCTAAATGATCTCCTTGGAATTCTTCTGTTAGTAGGAGAACAGGGTGTTTCTCTAGAATAGTTCTTTGGGTGCTGTTTATATAAGAGACTTTTCTTTCATCTCAGGCTGTGGCAGCACCCTTTTAAAAAAAATAAATGAATACAGGCACACACATTTGAAGTTTAGTCTATGCGGCATTAAATGAATGAATGTTTTCAACAGCAAAGACTTAAGGTTAGCCTTTTATCGCTCTGCAGAATACTCAGTGTTTTTTCCTTCTTCTGAGAGATTAACATCATGTACCAGAGACTCAGGGCTGTATTCTGATCTTGAATACACAGCTTGCTATCTCTTAGCAGCTGTTTTGGTGAGGGCCACTGAATTACTGCTTTCTTTGAATGCACAGCAAAGGGAGTTGATAACTTCTTATTACAATCTACATATCTTTTCCAAATAGGCTGCAGAAAAACACTTTGAAGATTTGAATCTTGTGAGCTAGGCACCCAAATATGCCTGCCAGACAACTCCTCATTGAATTGACTGACTTCCCAGCAGTAGGAAAGAAATCAAGTTTTTATATATTTATATTGGGGTGAACTACAAGAACAAGCTGAAAAGGAAGGGACTAGGATCTACCTGCAGCTGTGCAGTTTTCATCTAAAACTGGGCATGGCACTTCCACAAGTAATGATTATGCTCTTCAGCCTAAAATAAACACTGAATTGTCTGTCATATGAAAAGGGGGGCTCACTGCAAGGCAGAACCTGGGAAAGGAACACAACTGTTGTAAAAACTGATAAAATATCTGAGGCAGGAGGGGGAAAGACTCTTGGTTTTCATCTGTTCTTCCTGAGCACCATGCACCTTCTCAGTGGTTATGCACTGAGGTCTTCCTCCAGAGCAAATGGTTGCTGTGGCTGTCCTGACAGTGAGCCTACAGACTTTGCCACTGAGTGCCACTGAGTGCAATAAGTTTCACTTATTCAAGTAAAAGCTAAAACATATGAAGGAGTCAAATCATGGAACCCTGAAAGGTAGTGTAGTACAAGACAGATGTTTTGACTAGTGGCAGTGCCCTGGGGGACTTCTTTAAACTCTGTGCCAGCCAAAAAGGTCAAGAGTCAATAAGAGCAGCAACAAATAAACCTGTTCCATTAAAGCAGATGGAGAGATTGTACTTTATTCCCGTGGCTCTGGACAAAATATTGAGCCCAGTAGAAACTGTTTCCCTGAGGCAGCCAGTAGAAATTCAGGCTTCTGTGGCATTCAGATGTATAGGTACCGTCCTCCTTCCATAGCTCTGGCCTCAATATTGACCCTGCCTCATACCAGTCTCTGTGGTACCCTGTTTCTAGTCCTTGTTTTATTTGTGCCTGAAATGGTTGAAATCTTTCTCTAAGAAATAAAAGATTAGTTAGTTTTCTAATAGTATCACATTGTTTCCTAACACTATTTCCTGATATAAACAATAGCATTTGCTGGATGCTTTGCCTTCAGGTCTATCCACAGAGGTAGGCAGGAAAAATGCACTTATCAAGACACATGATGTACTTTTGGTAATAAAACTAGTGTAGTATTTTATGTCATTGGAGTGGAAAAAAAACACTAACTTTTTCATATTGGGAAAATCTTTCTTCTCCCTTCCCCCATGCCAGGTTACTATGAAAATACACTCATTATGGGATGCAATGGGCAATGAGTTATGGAGGACATTTCCACATCTTGCCATTTCTTGTATTATTTCCAAGACGTGTGAAAGAGTCAGCACTGCTTGTGTGAATGCAAGTCCACATGTGTTCACAGAGGGACACAGCTTCCTCCAAGACCAGAAGTTAAAGAAGAGATGTCACAGAATCGTCCAAGAAGGATGGAATTGGCAGTCCCTGCTTTACCCTATTCCTCATCCTGCTTTCCTTGAAGTGAGTGCTTCATCAAGTCCAGGAGAATGGATGCAATTCAAATCAGCTGTTACCCAGAATTTCCAGTCCCAAAGGTGGCCAATGGATGTGTCTGCCCCAGAACCATGAGGTATATTCCCAAGTGGGATCTCTTCTTATACAGCTACTGTCTCTAACAAGAGGTGTGGAAATGTGATGGGATCAGGAAAGGCAAAACTTTTCTTCCTAGTTTTGTTTAGGGAGCCTTGTGTGGCTGGGATTTGCACTTTTTGTTGCTCATTCATCTGATGGGGAATCTCTAGAAAGAGTCATGTCCCCCCTTCACAATGGGGACTGAAGGTCTGATAATGGCAGAGAGAGTACATTCCAAATCCTCCCAGGTGTGATAACCCAGGAAATGGGATTTGGTGTCCAGAGGCACGCGGGCCTTTGTACTAGTTTAAATAGTAACTGTCCCAGCCTGAGCTTTCTGTATTTCATTCAAGACACCACACTCAGTAATTGTTCTGAATGTGTCCTCATTCCTTGACCTTGTCTCACTGCTGGCGTTGTTGTGAGCAGGTTTCTACAAGCTATGACTAATTAATCCTAATTAATTAGGTGCCCTCACTTACACAAAAGCTATTGTAAAACAACAGCTTCAGAGACCTCAGGGGACCTTGTCACAGTATTGGTCCCAAGACTGTCCAGATTGTCTATGCTAACCCTTCAGCTTCAGCGCATCCACCCAGAATCGCAGCTGTGACAGGTTGGTTCAGCTTAAGCTTAAGCTGGACTCACTCTGAGGATCACCTGGGCCTTTTCTGATGTGCTTTCTGCTTGTCTTACATATTTGAAAACTTTACTTTGTTAAACGTGGTGAAGACCAGCTTATCCTGTGACCATCGCTGTATAGGTGAGAATACAAATTTCTTGTTTCCCAGGACTTTCAGTATCCCCACAGTGAAAATGAATATTCAAATCCCATGGACATTGGCTCTTATTCTTAACATATCTTTGTTCTGTCAACATTTCAGCAATTTTTCCCCCATCAACCTTGTTTAAAACCTTCAGATAGATATTCTAATTGTGGCATGGAAGTGATGCCTTATGACTCCCTCCCCCATTTCTATTTACTTCTGTGTTGTATAAAAACAACAAAACCATAATACACACTTCATATGTCTTCTGATGGGAAAACAGATCATCATAGAGGTTTTCAACAGCTGTATGCTGGAAAAGAAATTAGCAGCACTAGTTCCTCTTAATTTCTTTATTAACATCAAGAAATCTCAGAGTATTTCAGGGTGTTGGATTCAGCCTGGGGAATTGGTAATATTATTTACCTGGGTTTTTTTCTCATGAACTGCAAGTGGAGTGTTATGCTTTCCATACATTTCTTAAAGTTACTGAGCAGAAGTATTGAAAATAGAGAAGAGTAAAGTGTCAGTTAAACAAAATTCAAGGTGAGCTCAGGGAGCAACTGTTCATTGTGGCATGGGATGGATGTCTCAGTTCAGATTTCCTGTATTTCTATGTAAACATGAGACCCAAGTCAGCCGTGCACAGTATGTCTAAATGGGGCATAACAGGGCTCTCCTTCATTGAGGGGACTGGGGTCTCAGGATCAGAAAGGCCTTCATCTTGGGAAGGTTATAAGAGCATTCCTGCATCTCCTGATGATGCAGCTCTCTGCAGATAATGCCTTCCTCTAGGATCCCAAGCATCCATGACTGCTGGACACCCGGAACACACCATGCTCGGGCAGGCAATTACTTTCAGTATTCAGGAAAGGGGATGTGTAAACGCAGTGAATTTCTGGAGTGTTCATTTCTGAAGGTTCCTTAGTGCATCAAGTAGATTTGCCAATGCACTGAGAGGGGACATTACTCCCATGGTAGCAGGAACAACCTGTGGTAGAATACTACAGTGATATCACTCGCTTGTTCTTGGAAGAACTTGTACTCTCCTGCATTTATATATTTTATATATATATATATTCGACCTCTAATACATTTACTAATGGCATAGGTTTCAGTTCGATTTCTTTCATCAGTCAGTGTACAAAGCAGCAGTAGGTATATTTGAAGTCTAACTGTGCTTCTGCTAGGTTTGGCATGGAGTTGGTTTTGCCTGAACCTGAATTTTGCTTCCTTTTCATCTACAGAGAACAAAATACATGGCATTGGAAGGGGATCATGACTAGGACACTCTGACCACTCTGCAGCTCCCCTTTCCATGCTTTGCTATTCTTGTTGCTCTCTCTGCCCCTTGGGTCCAGGACTCCTTGAATTGGACATTTCTCATTTACTGTGGCCCAGGATAAATGAATGATCCAATCTTCAAAATCCCTTAGGGATTAATTGCAAGCAGAAGTCATACTGTTTTAATTAAAGCAGCATACTTCAGGCAGCCCATCTCTGTAATCTAAGCTTAGTATCAAAGTCCTTTGTAGTAGAAAATGTCTTCCCAGATAAAAGAGTATGTGTAGAAGGGAGTAATCTGTCCTGCAGGAAGCACAAATATACTGGCATGCTCTGTTACAATTAACTTGAAAGAGAAATCAGCATCCTGCTAGATGCAGCAATGGAAGCATGCCACTTGCACTGCTGAGATCTGTGCCTGTCATTTGATGCCAGGGACATTTCTGCTTATCTTTAAATCATAGAGGAGTAGAGGAACACAGATCACATTGTCAAGCCAGTGGGACTCAAGCTGCCAAGTTGTTCATCAGCACTGAAAAATGCAACCCTGTATTCATTAGTCACTTCATAGGTAAAAAGTGTCAAAGGCAAACTCATGGAGGCTGAGAGATTTTTGTTCTCTCTGGTCACCTGGCACATCAGAGAAGGCCACCTAGGAAAGAGGGAGGAAAGAGTTAGTCAGTGGTGTCATGTTTAGTAGGCATTTAGGAGGGTTTCTGCACAACAAAGGCAATCGAGGTAGTCAAATGGGTCCTTCATGGGAGTGCAACAACTAAAAGGGAGGTGAACAGTGGGAAGGAAGAGAAATAGCCATCATCTCTGTACATCTCTGCACAGGCTAGGCTAGCCAATGCAGGCAGGCTTATGGGGACCTGTGAAGCACTTTCTGTTCCCACTGAAGGCTGTCCTTATGTTGGGCTCCCATCCGCTTTTTCATCATCCCATTTCTGGCTTTGCTGCCTAGCTCTTTACTTCATTTCCAGGCTTACAGAGCTGGCAAACAGGGTTGGAGCCTCCAGTGCAAGATCATTCTTCCTTCCAGGTCTGCCTCTGATCTCATATTATCTCTATTCCCAACCTGCAGGACCCACACTTCCTATCAGGCCTAAATAAAGACATAAATACACATATAAGTATATGAAGGCTTATGGCATTTCTGCCTCCTAGTTCCATGGCCTTACTCCACAGTCCTCATGTAGAATTATCCATCAGAGTCATAGCTGAGGTTTCTAGCTTTAGATATAAAAGATGCCACAGTTTGGCATCAAGCATATATATTCAGGATGTATTTAGGAGAAAAAGGATCAAGCAGTGGGAATCTAAACTTTTCTCAACATTGCGTATCAGACTTACAGCTCTAGTTGCAGCTGGGGGAGCTTTTGTTTTGGGCAGATGGCCACTTCCAGTATTCAGGAAAGGGGAGATGAGTAAGACTGTATGTGAAATCAGATAGGTTATGTTTACTTGCTCTTTGCCATAATGTGATTTGGGGGAAATAGCTGCTTCCACTCATTTTGGAAAGTCAGCCAGATCTGAACAATTTCACAGGGAGCAATGTCACAGGAAAATCTGGAGCAAAGATTTGTTTCCCTGCATTTGCTGTTTTGCTAGAGAGCTCTGCTATTACCACAGAATCCCTCCCCTGCACCCCCCCAAGAGCTCCCTTGTGGATTTGAGGCTGTAATGTTTTTGTGACCACAAAGGAAACAGCATGTTTGAAAATTATTTGATAAGGCCAGAATAATTTACCTCCTACGAAGTGTGACATATTTCAGCATTTGCCAATTAGGCGGAGAGATTGCTGTCATAGCTCTGCACGAGGGAAAATTACAACCTCTGTGAAATCTCTTTGGCAGGATGTGCATCATCTACTATCTCCAGTATGAGAACAGGGTGGTGACAGTATTGTCAGCATTAAATCACCCTTCCAGTGTGTTCAGCTTCTCTTTTAATCTACTAGCCTGTACCTCACCAACCTGGAGTCTTCACTATATGTGCTTGTACCTGGTATTTATTTTACTGAATAAGGAGCATGGAATAGAAGCTGAATAGGAGAGGAAATGTTGTCTAGTTCAGACTAGGCATCCCAGACCTTCCATTTTATGGTGACTGGATGGAGCAGGGAATTATACCAGCAGGAGAATAACGTTAAGTTGATGCCATAAGCACAGGTAAATCTGAGTGTAAAACTTTGGTAGGCTATATAATACCTTTTTTTCACACAAGTTTTCATTTATCACATGAAAATAGTTTCTTGATGATCTCCCTTGCTCAGAGGCATCAGGGAGCAGCAAGATCAGGGTCACCCCACTATGGAAGGGGAACAGGATGCCAGGGGTGACACTAAGGCAGGGCAGCGTCCTGTACCACTGGGCACAGCCCATTGCTGCCTTCAAAGCCCTGATGACCTTTCTCCCTAGAGCAATGATATTTGGAGCATGATGTCTCCTGGAGACATGGATCGCTAATTTGGGAAGGCATTCCTGTTGGGGGGAGGTGCAGGTAGGGTGAGTTGTAATGTCTAGACTCTTACAAGATGGTGACATAGGACCTGAAACCTGCTTGGTTCAGAAGAGTTATTCAGCAGCAGGGGCAAATGGACACCTACTCCTTTAAACAGGATTCCTACTTGCTATCTTGCCATTTTGGCATATCCTCCTACTTGGTCGCAGAGGTAGATTAGGATGATGCTTTGCAGAGTTTGGTGTCTAGTGTCTGCTTTTTATCTTCAGCCTGTGGTTGTGAACACCAAAACCAGGGTTTTATTGTGGTTAAAAAACCTTCAGCAGATGGGGTCATTCTGTGCAGCAACACATGGAAGAGCGTGGATGGTATTGGTGTGAGTGGTGCAAAGCAGCAAGGACAAAGAAAGACTTAAGGAGGAAAAGGACAGTCTGGCCTTATATGGGGCAAAGATTTTGATTAGGAAGCTCTATCAGTGTAGGGAAGACAAAATGCCCAGTAAGACGTGGTGTTTAGGTATGACTTCTCTGAGGTCAGTTGTACAGCCCTACAGCTACAGAAGCAAACACTGTGTTATATATAGCAACTTCTTATTTATTCTTTGCACCACATGCATAAGGGAATCATGGGATCTGTTTCAGGAGACAAGCAGAGAAGAAAAATCAAAACAGCAACCTTAACATGAGCTGGGAAGTTCTTTCTTCATTGCCAGCATTTTAAAAGGGGCAAGTCAACAAACACGACCTGTGCTCAAGGGTCACTTGAGCTGTCAGCAGTGAAGGGGTAGTCTATGAAGAAGAGGTGAATTATTCTCCAATATCCCTATATTGTTTTAGCAAGCATTTACACATGAAACTCCAGCTCCTAGTCGGTTGCCACCATCTCCTGCTGTGTCTTTGTCTCAAATCCCTTCTTGTAAGGATGTTGCCCGTAATCCAAAAGAAACACAAACCAACAGAGTGCCGGTTTATGCGGTGCTTTATTCGGGACCCCGGGAACCTGCGGGCTAACGCCCCAAGTCAGGATTCCCAAGACCCTCATTCTCAGTTCAGCTTTTATACCCAAACAAGTTTACGTGCAGTTTCCACGGCAAAACGATTACAGTTTCCACAGCAAACCAGGTGCAGTTACAAACAAACACAGCAAACCAGGTGCAGTTACAAACAAGCTCATACTTCATACTGATAACAATTAATACTCATCTACTCTAATCATAAATCTGCTTAAGTTGTCTTATCCCTAGAAACTGTTTAACAGACCTTTACCACATCCTAGGTAACAAATCGTTATATACATGCTTGACTAGATCCTTTGATTATGGTTTCCACTCACACAAACAAGGTTGCTACTTTGGAGTGTTGCTTTCTAGGCCTACTCTTCTACTAAGCCTTAGCCATTCTACTACTAATTTAAATTGCTTTGCAACAAGGAGGCAGTGCTTCAAGCAACATTAGAGTGTAGGAGAAGCAGAAGATGCTCCTCCTTCCATCACTCATGGGGTTCTGATCCTCCTTTTCTGCATCAAAGACTTGGAACAGGACTGTGGTTAGGAGTTGACAGGAGGGAACAGGCTGTGCTGGGAGGAAAGCCTGCTATGCTCCAAGACAGTGGAGAAAGGAGAGACATGCTGGGAGGGTGGGGGCAGTGAGCCCCTGTCTGTAACACTCACAAATGATGCAGAGTCCTTGAATCAGTTCAGGCCCCTTTGGTGAATACAACTTCATGTGAAACTGCGTCACTCTGAGTTTCACTGTGCCATAAAGTCCGCTGAGGGAAATCCTGACCTCTCATCTTAAAAATAAAATAAGATAGAGAGAGCAGTACTCTAAAAGACACAAACAACCATGCCGAGAGGGTCTCACCAGGGCATTTTAGCCAACCCAGCAGAATGGGATGTTCAGCTAAACAGCCAGAACAAGAAGTGCTGCTAATGGCAGCAGTTAAGTATTTTAGTTGGTGTTAGAATGTACCTATGGCTGAGACATTGCTGATTCATTTGTGATACCTGAAATTCTATTAGTTGCTCAAAGGCCAAATTGTTCTGCTTTGCGTATACAAGAGAAAGCCTCTTGCTTTTCTCTAGTGAATTGATTTAAGAGGGAGGGGAAACATATTTTGGAGAAAGCAAGTTAAAGATTTTTTGTTAATAATAAATGGCTGAGCATAATTTAGTTTATTACTAAGTCTAAAGAAAGGAAACAGAACCATGATGTCATGTCTTTTTAGCTCCATTCAAACTCTTCATCTCCTCTTTTTCTGACTGAAATGACTGATAACATCCTAGACATTATGCATGGCAAAGACCTTTAAGTTCATTTTGCCCATCTGTCTGCCACAACATGTTCTTACTCAGAATGGTAAACAAGAAAACCATATTAGAGACAAACATCTCTAAAAGAATGGGTAGTACTAAGAAATTCTTTACTCATTTCTGTATGTCACCCTTAGTCTGAAAGGAGAGGCAATCAATGTGAATGATTTCAATGCCATGTGGCATCAAGTAAGGGTCACATCGCTTCCTACAACACTTTTGTCATGTGTTGGTTTTGATGACTTTTAGATTTAATGAACTACTTTTCAGAGCTAACAGCTCTCATGAACCACTGGTTGAACTCACTGGGAACAGTAAAGCCCTAGAGCATCCCTGATGGTTGACATCTGTGACTGGGAACATGTCAGGTTGAACAGTCAAAAATATAGCTCTTAGAAAGAAAGGTGATCTGCCAGAAATCCAGAGTATGAGAGGCAGGCCTTAGAACAAAAACTGGTGAAGAAGAAGGGGTCTATTATCATACCTTTTTACAAAACCTGTCATACCGGACCCTGATGCCCCTGAGACAAAGATGAGGGATGCACATCAGTGACTTTCTGTAGGGCAGGGTCCATCTTTCAGAGCTGTGGGGTTGTGGCATACTGTCCTAGTTAGAACAGCTGGGACCAATTCATCACTGGATGGGTGTAGCCCAGGACTGTGTATTCTATGGCCTTCCATGCCATTTCCCAGAAACTGTTGTCAGTAGAGGCCTGCGAGATAGGAAGATGTTCCTGTCCTCATACCGTTTTATGGAATTCCCCGCTCTGAGGGAAGGACTGAGCATCCTCATACCCTTTTATGGAATTCCCTGCTCTGAGGGAGGGACTGAGCATTCCTGCCTGAACTGGAGAATATATAAACTTGGAGTTTTGGAACCTTTTTACCACTCGTGGGATCCAGAGGAAGACTGCAGCTCACCGCTCTCAACCAGACTGAGACCACCACCCTCAACTGGACTGCAATCACCACTTTTGACCAGACTGCAATAGCACTCTCACCAACAGGTTTTTCCCTCACTTTTTTCCTTTGGACTCAGGGGGCCCAAAGAACACCACTCTGTTCATGCCCCAAGGTGCTGGGTTATATATTTGGGTTTTGTGGGTTAAAACCAATTGTTTGTCTGTATAATTGTACTTATTGTATTATTTTCTTAAGTTGTTATTCTGACTTATAATCTCTCTTTTGAGTTGAGTTCATTTTCCCTGATGGTTTACCTTTAAACCAGCACACATACCAACTCACATCTGGAACTCTAAGTGCAGTACAGACAAATGGTATATTTATTCAGCAGGTGCATTGCAGCAGTGCCTCTCAAGAGTTGCAGTTACACACAAGCCAGTCATGCTCCCTGCCTCTCCTCCTTACACATTCATTACTGCTGTTCTGACATCTCTACTGTCGCTAACATCATCAGAACCCACTGGAAATTGTGGGTGCTCTAACCCACAGAGCAATATCTGAAGACCTAACTCATCTCCAATGATGTGTTCCTACACTGCTCCCAGAGCACTTGCTGAGTTCACCCTGAGCTCCCATGAACACTTTCACTGTGGCCTCAGCACCATATAGACATGGGCTAAATCCTCCCTCTGTAGCAGAAATGACTGGGAGAGCTGCCTCCTTCCACTGCTCTGTTTCCACGAGGATGCCCTGACTTCTCTGATTAGCTGTCTGTGGCAGGGATCTCTGCAAGTGCTTGCTGCCTCTGAGCCTCTGCAAGGAAAGATCATTAACATGCAGCCTGCCTGCCTGTGGAAAATGATACCTCTATACCTAGAAGTGAAGGATAACCAAATCAACACCCAGTTCTACTCCATTAATATGGCCTTCAGGAGGCAAATGCCTCTTAACAAGAAATTATGTGCCACTGATCATTTAATTTCAGCATCCAGGGCTCCTCATTAGTTCACAAGACACTTTTCCTCTAGTGAAATGTCTTCCAACAGCATCTCTCATAGTCAGTGAATCTGCTTGCTCAAGTGTGAGGAAACGTGTGAGCTGTTTTCCTGCAGGTGCTGCAAGAGGCACAAACATCCCTAACATCAGAAAAATGCCACCTCTGTCCTGAATTACAGGCATTCCCATGCAATGGTATATGTGCCTCTCTTTTGCCTCCACATCTCCTTTCAGTCCTCAGGTGGGAAAATAAGCAAGAAACCACAGTTTAGGGTCCCCCCAAAACTCAAGACTGGATTATCATGCACTCCATGATGGTGTTGACACAGCAGCACTGGGCATTTTTGTACACATTAGGAGCAGAGAACTCATTTCTGTTGCAAAACCCCTGCTAGGAATAAAGTTAAGTCCTCTAGGATCATTAAACTCATTTTGTTGTGGCTTCATTCTCCCTCAAGTCAAGGGTAACACTTGTCTTGGCACTTCTTTTGTTCATCTTCTCAAATTTCTTTAATAAGTCTGCTTATATTGAGAATATATTTGTCTTGCGTTGGGAGTGCTGAGAGATACCCGTGGTCCCTTCTGCTAGCTATGCTCTCTCCTCAGAAAATCTCTTTCACTGAATCCCTTTCAGTTTCTCTTGACTAAAAGGTAATTTCCAACCACTAATCACTGGCTAACTGTTATGCAAGCATGAAGTTCCCCTCAAGCATTTGCAGTTCCCACTCTCTAGGGCTTAGCTCAGCCACTAGCTCCAAGATACCTCCAGCCGGAGACAAGAACCTTTGGGAATGACTTTGCAAGGCTTTGTTTACGCAATCGTGTGGGTCAGCTTTCATGCCGGCATCTCTGTGACAAAATGAGCTGCTGGTCCCTTATCTAGCAGTGGCTGTTGAGGCTACTTGGATTGGGGGGTATAACCCAAGCAAAGGAGAAGTCCTTTGCTAGCAGAGACATGCCACTGAAAGCAATAATGGATCCCCTGTCGACTGTGCTGATGATGCTGGATCACCATGAGGGAACATTACATGGCTTTATATTTGTGATTTGCATAGCTTGCACTGTAGAGGTTTACAGTCTAAAGTATGCATTTGCTGCTCTGTTGGGAGCTGTAAAGAAGAAAATCATGTAATAAAGAGCCTTCTGGTCCTGACATAAAATTCAGCATAATGCCTTCCTTCCTGCTGTTGCCTACTGTGTGTGGCAGTGTTACCATTGTCTAAATGCCAGCTAGGGCTCCTCGATGCTGTAGAGCAGAGCAGAGGAAAAGTCTGGAGAAGAGTTGAAGAGGGAGAAATTCAGGAATGCTCTCCAATTATGTGACAGGCAGGAAATATTTATACTCTTCTCAATATCCAGTTCAGGTTTGCTAAAACCCTCTCAGTCCTAGGTTCCATTGAGATGGGTCTGAGTTTGATTTCAGAAAAAGCTTTGTAGTTGTAAAGAGGGGGAAATGCAATACCACTTCACCTGGATAGAGATGTGCAAAACATTTAGATGAACAGTCAGGAATGGCTTTGCAGCTTTTATAGACAGAGCTTAAGAGCTCTACGAGCTTTCAATTGTTTTGTAAAACACTCTCTTATGCCAGTTTGTTATACACTGGAACTGATTTATTAACATGCCTCTGCTCTGTAGGTAATCTCAGTGGGGGAAAAAAGCATAGTAATGTTTAATCTTACACAGCAGCAATCTATCTCCATCTTAAATTAGTTTACTGGCTACTTAATATCCTGCTGCATTTCCAGCCTTTTCGGAATGAGCCTGTTTACAGATCTTGGGGTTGGTGACTACTTGCTGTCTTGTCTCTCTCTCCTAACCAACTTTATTAGCAAACATAATGCCCACTCTTTCAAATCCCAGAGGCAGGTGAATAGGCCTGAAAAGTAGCTCATTTCTCCAAAGACCAGAGTAGAGGAGTAGAGTTGGCAGTAAAAACCTGGTGCCTCTTTTCCTCCCACCAGTAGTTTCTCCATTAACTGGAGCCAAAAAAAAAAAAAAAAAAAAAAAAAAAAAAAAAAAAAAAAAACGCCATCCTGAGAGATCTTTCCAGACTTCAAAAATTTACCTTAGGATGAAATTCCAGTTCTGAACTTTTGATTCTTTTCATGAAGAATTGGGAAAGAGGTGGGTGTGATGTTTAGAAATCAATTTGCAGCTCTGGACACACTGCTTTATGAGGTGACGGGTCTCCACTTGCCATACATGGGTGCATAAGGCTCTAGGGTTTAGTTTTCTACCTAAGATCTGTACTCTCTTTCTGAGTAATGGGACAGATCACAACTCTAGGCTGGTCCTTTCTGAATTATTCTTGATATCTGTGAAACTTTCTGTGATTGCTTTCAGGTATAGTGTTTCTCTTCGCATGATACTCTATGTCTCACTTCATGCAAGTTTTGTGTCCTTTGACTGGTAATCTTACCGAACTGACAAGAGAGCTCTGTCATGTTTGTAACTTACTTGGATTTTCTTGGTCTGATGTCATATGCAAACAGTATATAGTGTACTATATTTGTGACTTTCCTAGATGGTGACCAAACTGCTTTTTTAGGATTGCAGAGTTCAAGAGTGTATATTTTGGGACTAACATTTAGTTGACTCTTTATTGTATTAACCCCCTATAATCTGAAAATGATAGGTAGTTTCCTCCAGCAGGAAGAAAACTGTTTATCATGGGTTTCTTAATATTCAGTAAAGCCGTAGTGAATGACTAAGAATAGTTATCAATTCATATCAGCAGACTGTGTTGATACATTTACAGCCATCAAAAAGGATTTGACAGGTAGTCCAAGCACAGCATTCCCTTTTTTCCCTGCTCCCTTTAAAAAAGAACTTAAACGGAAGAAAAAATGCTTCAATGAGAATGCACTAGTCAAAGCAAAACAAAAGAAAACCCAAGTTTGCAGTTAAAAGACTACATGTTTCCATACAGAATTGCTATCCTGCTTTATATTTGCATTATTTAGTGTTGGTATGACTCCCTGCAGGAGCATCCTGGAGTTTCCTGGCCATGGTGCATAATGGTGGAGAGGCAGTCCCAATGAGAACACTGGTCCTCAGATGAGAGGGAGACACTCAACAGACTAACTGCAGCTGCCTTGGAGCAGTGCTGCAGCAGAGTATTGGAACAAAGGTATTTTCCTTTTCTCAGCACTGATTTACACATCCCCAAGAATATCTTCACAGAGAGCAGTTGTGTTCTGTCAAATGCCATATACAGACAAACAAACATCGAACACATTGAGAGAAAATTCCCAGCCAGGCTCTACTGTTTGTTTCTGTAATTCCCAGCTTCTGCTTTGCAAGCTTACTGGTGAAGAAGAGGCTATGACAAATTCCCCCAGAGGTCTGTATTTCTGTGCTGTTGGGGCTCTATATCTATGCCAGCTATCGGCTATTTCCTCTATTGCAAATTATCCACATACAACAGGAGCACTTTTAGTCCATACTCTGCTAGCAGTCACAGCTATTTTAATCACCCTCTTTTGCAAATTCTGCATCCCGCACATCCCTCTTTTGATGTGCACATCCTCTTCAACCAGATCACTCAAGCAAACAGCTGCTTTCACAGCACCCCCATCTGGAGCGTTGCTCCAAATTACGGAAGGCAGATATGTTTATTATTATTTAAGATCTGTCAGGGACTATATTAGCCATGCTGATGGTTCTGCTGAGATCTTCACTGCAGAAAGAAATGAACAAAGGAACAAAACAAACAAAGGGATCTGAGATCTCTAAATCGTTCCTATTCCATGGCAACCTTCCTTGAAGACTAGAAGACTCTTTAGGTGAAATAACATAGTGTGCTTGCTCAGCCCTTTTATACCCCAGGGTATCAGTTGTTTCCCACTGCTGAAGACTTGCATCACTTCTTATTTCTGTTCTTTCATGTTACGCAAGCTCTTCATTTTTCCAGGTTTAGACTTGCTGAGGAACAGCAGTACTGCTGCTGGAGTAAGCAGTGATCTCTCAGCTTTTTTGGATCTCAAAAAGCAGTCTCTTCTGCAAGCCTGGTAGCATTATAGATGAGATTTCCAAGGAGATGAGAATACCACATTTAATCCTTACTTGGGTTCTTGGGTACCAACAAAGCAGCCTGAACCTGGGACTTCTTTTCATACAATGAAGCCAGAGAAGCAAACTTGGAGGTGTTCTGTCCTTGGGCCACCTCAGGTCTGCCCCATAGATGGCTGATCTCTGTTGTACCACTAGGGAAACTGGGGAAGTGCTGACAGAGGTCTCCGGGAAATTGCTGCTTGGAAGACACAGGAACTCAGTCCACCAGCTGTGCAGACTAGGTGAGGGGATGCTAGAGGAGAGTCTAGGGAAAGAGCAAGGTCTGTCATAGCTGGTATACATGCAAAGTCTGCCTGCCTGTCATCTCTCTCTCTTCCCCTAACCTCTTGTAGTTGTTTTGTTATCTCACAAGGATTCATGTATTGCTTTCCCTTAGAAGGGACCATGATGGGGAATTCTAGGGCTTTTTGAGTCACACTTTTCCAGACCTCTTAAAAGACTTGATGCACACTGGTCCTCCATCTCCCTTTGTCTCTCTACAGGAGCATGTCCTGACATTTGTGTGCATGGAAGGAACTTGAGAAACTCTCCACATGCCTCTACAGCAAGCAGATATTGCACACTAAAGACATGGACAAACTCTCGCGTAGTTTAGGCTGGTGCTTTACCACATCTGTATCCTCTCCCAGCTGAAGCTGTACCTCATCACCAAGTGTTGTTGCTCTGAGGAGCTGCCATTTTGGCCCATTTATGCTCCAAGACCTATCAGAGGAAGAGCAGGCCACTCCAGCTCAAGGCTGGGACATGGAGGACCCAAGGCTGCTCTTGGCTCTGCTGTGTGACTTGAGATCTTGCTTTGCCCTCCCTCCGTGAGCTGCACTCCAGGATGACAGATGCAAAGGACAGATCATGTTCTTTGAGGCAAGACTCCCAACAAGGCATGAAAGTGTTCTTGCAGTTGTCTAAGGGAAGATGGGGGGAAGAGCTGGTGCAGGCATTGAGAGGTGCCTCGAATTTGGCTGCTGCTGCTGCTGCCAGTGTGTCTTCCCAGCAGAAGGATGTTGCTAAGTTCCCCATACAGCCCTGGGAGTGTGTCATTCTCTGGTGGGTAGTTGTAAAAAACTGTTTGAGAAAGTTTCAAAAGAAGCTTAACAACAGTGAGAAGAGCTGCAACTCCATGCAAATAGCCAAGGCCCATTTGCAAAACACGAATGCCACATCTGCTCCTAACAGAGATCAGTTGACAGTGGCAGGAACTCTGTCATTTCTTCCCTAAAACCGGGAATTATTTGACTTAAAACTTGAGCCAAAGGGTTTTGTCGTCAGATGTGTCAATTGATCAGAAACAAGGCAAGGGGAAGATAACACCCCTGCCATTGGTCGCTAGTGACAGGCTCAGTACTGACATTCTCATGGGTTTGGGAAGGTAGCTGTAAGGCAGGGTAAAAGTCAGAGCTGACCAAGTGCTAAGTGCTTTTCTGTATCAGGACACCCTTGCCAGTCCATTAGGTGATGTGGAGACATTCCCATTCTGTTGAATTTGCCAGTAGGAGATTTTTGAATAAAATGTAGAAATGACAATAAATTTCGTATTCCAGAGAAGTTAAGGGCCACCAAAGAGAGCTACTTAAGTTCTCCTGTTATTTATTCTGGACTCTTACTTCCAGCAGGGCTTCTTATCTTTCTCAGTCTCTTGCAATTATTGAGTACTTCCCCAATGCTATAGTTCATAAACTCATTTCTCTCTCTGTCTTCTCTGTCTCTCCCTTTTCTTTCACTTTCTCTCTCCTTTACTACAATCTTGAATGGCATAGCAATTATCAACCTTTGTCATCTCTGCATTTGACACTCTTCAACTCCAAGATATGCAGCTACACATAAAATGAAAATATCAATGCTATCCTAAGCATCTGCATGTGCAGGGAAAGTATCATTGACCTCCTGAATGACTGGTATAAATGCAGGCTTAGTCTTCAGGGAAAACCTTGACTTTTGTTGCTTGGTGGCTCTTCTTGCTGTGATTCTTGGTGTTGTCCTGTTCAACTGGACATGATGATCCTTGTAGGTCCCTTCCAACGCTGGATATTCTATGATTTTCTTTCCAGAGACTCAGTTCCAGTCCTCGTTTTTTCCAGAAGACTGAAGCATGAGACAACCAACAAGTTAGTGGGTTGCCTGTCAACAATATTTTCAGCCTCTCCTTTACACTCTTTGCTTCCAAAGACTGGTACCCAGCTTTGGCATATGGAAGCAGGTAAACCCAATTCCACTCAGGGAATGGCAGTGGTGAGATCTCAGTTTGCCATGTGTTCCATACTGTCATGAATAGACTGCTCTTCAGTCATCCACCTTTCCACTTTAGAGCTAGACAGGTATCCCTATGCAGCAGACAAATCTTCACGTGCCTGTAAGGCAACAGGTTTTAAACATCTTTCAGTTCAAGCCCATGATCCAATACAATAACTATCACCCGTCCTCCATATTAACCATTTGATTTCAGAAGTAAAAGTTCTAGTTTTGAAAAAAGACTGTGTTTTCCACACCAGGATATCAGCCTTGATTTCTAGTCTATGAATCCCTGAATTTCATTGGAGGACCTTCACATGGTTTTGGCTTGCAGACATATGTCCTGGATATCAGGCTGGCTCCACGTGGGTAGGCTATGTTTCTTTGTAGCTGTCATACAGCCCTGCTCCCAGAAGCTGTTGAAAAGCCTGACTTGCCAGAGGGACAGGGTGGAGACCCTAGGCCATAACTATAACTGTGTCACCTAAGTCTTTTGGGTTAACAGGTATCTTTATACCCTTGTTTACTTAAATTTCAGTAATTTCAGCAATGGTCATATCCAATGTCCTGTATTATTAAAAACGTTCCTTTTAAAATATATATAAGTTTTCTAAGTGCAAACAGGACCTCAGGGCACATTGTTTCAACAGACATATTTCAGCTTTTATACTTTGCTGTAGGTATCACTCTACCATGCTTTAGGCAACACCATGTGCATATTCCACCTCATCTGCCTGTACATCACAGAAAAAAGTGCTCACTGGGATGCAGTAGTTGGAGGTGTTAATGGAAACATGTCAGGTGCCCCCTTCCCAGCTCCCCATATTCCCCCAATAATCTCTGTTCTTTGATGAGGCATTGAAAAGTACAAAATTTCTATTGCAAAATGCAAACACAAGAGTAAATCACAATAAAATGTTAATGGAAGCAAAGAATAAAGTTAGCCATGAGAAATGCTGTCCCTAGGTGAATATCCCTATGACAAGAAGTGGTCGATATCCCATTGGAATAACCTTTCCAGCAAGGCTCAGTTTTGAATAAGCTTCTCGTTGCCCTTGCTACTATGAAAGGAAATCACTTCTTTAGTAGGGAAGAGAAAATTGAGCTCTCTTCTTGTCTGTAATTGAATTAGTCAGCTGCCTTTGCAGGTGCCATAGTAGGAATCATAGTGTTAGAAAGGAACAGCTGAGCTGAAGAATGAAGATAGTAGCATTAGAGCTGAAAACCAAAGGCATTCTCATCAACATATAATCCTAGACTTATATAATTGAATATATAATCCTGTGACTGTAAGAAGTCATACAAGAACAGCTTCAAGAGGATTATCATTTCCTACGTACACTCAGACATCTCCTCTCTGCTGCCCCAGACAGATTAAACAGTGATTTTTCAGACCAAAGCTAGGAGAAATGCGCAGAGATGACTGCAAAATGAGCACAGACCTACAAAGGAATTCAGATCTATAGGGCTTCTCTAAGAAACCTGTTCAGAGTTCCTCAAGCGACTGGGAAGTGTCCCATCCATTTCACCTAGTTTCAGATCAAACCCCAGAAAAGCCAGAATTGAATAGGACACCATGGGGAGACGACCCCACTTGAGGCCAGCCAGTAGACCTCACAAGCCCCATTGTCAGCAAGTATCAAAGAGCAACCATCCTTCAAAGGCTATAAAACACTGATGATGTAAATTTACACCCCTTCATCCAACTTGTATGCAGGGTCACAATGTCAATAAGGGTTTCAGATGCTGCTGCATGAAAGGCAGGGAGACTACACAATGATGGATGGAAATCAGCCTTGTTTTACTCAAATAAGCACAACTATTTCTTTACCCTTCCAGTAGCATATCTGCAAAATCGAAACCTTTAGGGACCAGATAGGGAGAAACAAAGCAAAGAACTGTCTGGGAAGATGTGCACTTGCACATAATTTAGGACTCTTCAAAAGCACTGAAAGAAGGCAATGTAGTCTCAAATTGCCATAGACATGCCTTTCATTACTTTCCTTACTGTGGGCAAGGGCCCAAACCTTAGTTCTCTCTCACATGAGGAGTTACAGAGAAAGCAAGATGATTTTTGAAGAGCACTGATGTGACTCAGCCTAATTGCTCCAACAGCAGCAATGGCACAGAAACCCTGGAGATCGCTATCATGACCTGGTGCTTTGCTTCAAACCACATGCTGCAAATAATAATACCACTTCTTCCTAGTGAAGAGCTCGTATGAAAGGGGATTGTCTGGATTTTGTCTGGGATAGAGTTCATTTTCTTCTTAGTAGCTGGTACAGTGTTGAGTGTTGGATTTAGGATGAGTACTATACTAATGTTTTAGTTGTTGCTAAGTTGTGCTTAACATAATTTAAGGACTTTGGAGTGTCCCCTGCTCTGCCAGTGAGGAGCTGCACAAGCACCCAGGAGGGAGCACAGCCGGAACAGCTGACCCGAACTGGCTACAGGGTATTCCATAGCATAGAACATTATGCCCAGTGCATAAACTGGTGGGAGCTGGCCAAGAGGGGTGGATTGCTGCTCTGGAATGGGCTGGGCATTGGTCAGTGGGTGGTGAGCAATTCTGTGCATCACTTATTTCTCTTGGGTTTTATTCCTCTCTCTCTTGTCTTTTCATTATTATTATTATTATTGTTATATTATACTATTTTACTTTATTTCAGTTATTCAGTTATTAAACTGCTCTTATCTCAACCCACAGGTTTAATCTTTTTCCAGTTCTCCTCCCCCACTAGGGTTAGGGGGAATGAGTGAGTGAGAGACTGGATGCATAGTAGTATTTAGTTGCCAGCTGGGGTTAAACTACAACAGGGACTCATTCCAGCCTGGTGAGACAGCTTCTGCTCATAGTAGGAATCTGACCTTACTGCTATCTCACTGCTGGGCTTAGGACCCCCTTCTGTCTTGGACATTGGAGAGGCAGCTGTGCAGAATATTTTTTTTCTGCAGGTTGCTGTTCCCAGTCTCCACAGCATCCCCATTTCCCTGCGCAGTGCTCTTTGGCATGTTACCTAACACTGGGCTGCAGAACAGAAGTTTCAGTCTCCAGTCCTGCTGGAGTCCAGCACAAACCAAGGCACCTCTAGTAGTGTGCACACCACTAGCAATCTGTCCTGCTGCCCAAGGCTGCCAAAATCACAAACAGTTTTGGCTGTTCTACACCACGTACCAAAGATGGCAGAAGGTGTTCTGTCTTCAAAACCTCCTATTTCCTGGCACTCCATTCCTTCCTCATCATCCCAGATGTCTCTTGACATTTGAAGGCCCTGTTTCCGGCTGGTACCAGTGTGTGGGACATATTTGCTCACATTCTCTGAGAGGGTATATGAAGTAGATAGTCTTTTTTTCACCCTCCAGCATGCAGACACCATAGACCACATCTTAAATCTGTCTCAGCTGGAGGTTTAAAATGGCACAGAGACATTTTCTGAGGGAGTCAGGGACAGGGTCATGCAGTACCCACTCCCATGAAGAATGGTGGAGCTGTGCCCTGTGAGAGTGATTTCCCATCTCTGCAAGTTTTGCGTACGGTGTTCCTGTTGGCACAAGGAACCACAGGGTAACTCCAACTGAGCAGGAATAACTCTACCTATATACAAAGAAGAAATATGTCCTCCATCAGCAAGAGAGCTTTTCTGTAGTGGGAGATAGAAATGTAAGCAGAAGTGCAATATATCTTACCTGCTACTTAGAGTGGTTTTGGGACTGGCATCCTTGCTACTGTGAGAACCTCCTTTTTTAATTGAAAGGGTAACAAAGCGTCTCAGAGCACCCTGTAATAACATTTGTATCCTATTCCAAAAAGTGTTAGGGCTTGGCCCTTTGCTGTTTTCTAGTGGAGTAGAGAAGTGTGGACACTTAGCTTGGTGTTGCTAGGATGCTCTCGATAACACCTATATCTCTTTTACAGCCACCAACACTAGTCCAGGAAGAGGATCCCTATTGTACTAGGAGCACTACAAATCAAAGTTTAACACGCTTGAAATTACAAGAAAAATTCATGAGCCTGGCCCCAAGGACTTACAACTAAAACAAATTGAGAGATAGAGAGGGAGTAGACAGTGGGAGAGTGCTGGTCACTAAGGCAGACTGTTGCTTTAGACCTCTGGCTGTGTAGCTATCATGAAACCATTAAGCACTGAGCAAATAATGAAAAGAGTTGTTCATGAATATTTTAATGGAATATTTTCACAGAGGATGTATTTCAGTCATGAAATATGTATTAGCCCAGTGGGGCAAAGAGATAGCATGGAGAGACAGAAAGAAGGGGGAGGAGGAGAGAAAGTAAACTCTGAAATAATTAATTATCAAATCCTTCTCCACGTGAATGACTTCCTGTTGAACTCTTCTGATGGACAAATGCAACAGATATATCAGACCAGGATAGGCTTTGGGTCTCACTAGTGCAGCCCTGCTTTAGTAGCTCCACCATTGCACTGTGAAAGATGATACTTGCTCATCAACATGGTTTATATCTCTGCATCCAGACTCTCACCCTGCTTTCTTGCTGCCACTACTTGATGTAGCCCATCCCCTTCCGTAGCCTTTTGTGCTGCTGTGTGAATCAGATGGGTCTGTTGACCTCAACAAGAGGTCACTCTGAGAATCACTCTGAACAAGTTCTGAGGACTTGGTCCCCCAAGGCAGACCAGATCTTCCTTTGCTCTTCGTCTCTCACTGAGGAGGAAGGTTTTAACAATGGTTTGACATTGCCTGCCCCTTACCTCTGTTCACAGCTGGCTGAACTCTTGGGAAAACCCTGTCACAAGCAACTTCAAGATAATATGTTCCTTAAGCTGTAGATCGCTAAGCACTGCTCCAGGCTGAGATGAAGCCCAGGAGCTCAGCCCACAATGCCTGGGCACTAATTCTTGGAAGATGGGGGAGGCAGAGAGCGCTGACTCGTTCATATACTGTCAAAAGCTCAGCTGATGAATGGCAACTCATGCTATAGTGGTGTGGCATTCTGATCCCTACCGTGAAAGACAATGCCCTGTATTTAATAGGCATGGAGGGTCTTCAGCTGGATTTTGCAGAAAAAGCAAAAGTAGGCTTATAGCTTTCCTCTCCCTGCCTGTATGTGATGGAGTAGTCTTGGGCATGAGATAGCCCAACTACATGTGAAAGAGATTTCCTCTGTAGAGGCTGCCATCCTGCCAGATGCCCAGGGTAGCACACCCTACTCCCCTTACCTTAAAAGGAAGAGACTGGAGAGCAAGAAGCAAAGTCCCTTCAAACAAAGGGAACCTGCCCTGACTCTGAGGTTTGCATCTGACAGGACTAGTCCTGTGTTCGCCCAGGGTGTCCTGCTAAGGTTTTTATTCCTCTTCACAGAGTGCAGCATATGGGTCGCATCCTCCCACACTAAATGTGTTTTCCTGCCTCTCCGCAGCAGTTCCACTTGGTGCAGGGTGTGCAGTCAGGGCCACGCACACAGACACACAGCCCTCCTGATGACAGGGACCTGGCACCTGCAGCTGCTCTTCAGGCTTGACCCACCTTCTGCTAGACAAGCCAATAGACTGGAAGAGGGGAGCTTTTGATTTTGCTTCTTCATTACTTTTGGCATACACAGCAATGCCAATTAAATCATGGGGAACGAGATACTTGCTAGATGTATGCAACGGAGTAAAGGAGAGGGAAAGAAAAAAAGAAGCAGACCATGTCTTTGTTTGTACAGTCTGGAATAATTTGATATTGGAAAACATTTGCAGGTTGTTGATGACTCCTTAGAACCACTAGGAAGGATCCTTATTAACAATCTCTGCTCTCCCTGTTGGACAATGAGGACTTATATTTGTGTGCTAATGGGTTTCCAGTGAGGAAGAACTGTACCCCTGGGAAGCAGTTTGTTAAAGGGAGAAGAGACCTTTGGAATGGCCTCTTTCTTTTCACCAGCTATCATCAAAGCAGCATTCTGACTGTGGGCCCAATAAATCAAAAATAAAATGGTCCCAGAATGCCAAAGTATGAATTGTTCCAGCTCTGCTTCATCCTGCTCCATTCTCTTAGTATGGCAAGAGGAGATTCAAGGAGCAAGCCTGGCATGAAAACTATATTGTAAGATGGTTGGAGCAGGCATTAGTGAGATGCAGGAGGAAAAGAGAGTACCAAAGTTAAAAAATCCTTGTTGATCCATGCCTCAAGCCAGTTTGCTTTCTTCCTGGGGGCAGGAATGGGAGCTGACTCAGGCATGATGGAAGCACATTAGCAGGATGTTCCTGTCATCATTGAAATGAAACCAGCAGCCCTGTACTGCAAGGCCTGCAGACTCCCTCATTTACTCCTTCTTAACACACTGCAGTTGTGATGTCTCACGGGTCTTTCTGTGATGCTAGCAGACAAACTGCATTGGGAGAGGCTGTTACTTGTGCTTGGGCAGGTGACTCACTCCTCAGCAGCAGCTTTTCTGGAGAACTCCCCTTATATGTCAGCAGCTTTCTTCCCTGCTCACTGTGCAGTGGAAGGATGGGCAAAGCCTGTCTAGCTCACTATGGCTGCTGCTGGGCAGCTGCCACCCCTGGGAAGATAGTGCTGCTGCCTGAGTGTCTTTTGTACACCCACACCCCAGCCCTGCTGAAACACTCAGTGGAAGAATGCAGAATACCACATCTTCCACTCTTCAGACGACCTGCACCCAACTTAAAAGGGTGGATATAGTAACCACAAAGGGCAAAACTAGGGTTGATGTTTGCATAGCAGAAAGGGAGAATGAATCAGGACCAGATGGGCAACAAAAGGAGCAGAAATAAGCAGAAAGAGAAGGTTAAGAAGTCTATGGGAGAAGTAATAAAGCTCTTTGATAGACCCACACACATACACACATGCAAGTCCTGCCCCACTGAAACACAGCACCACCTGCGTGGGAGTCCTGTAGTTGTAGGAGGGAGGACTGTTGTGCACTAGAGATTAGAGGCAAGTATCTGCTGGCATGACAACACTGTGATGTGTTTCTGATGGAGAACATGGAGTTCTTGTCTTGCAGCTGCTGAGTCATAGGAAAGACAGAGCAGTCATTTCAGGGTGTTGACAACTTAATACAAGGTTAGACCTTCCATTTCCATGCCAACAGTGATGGTGACGAATACAAATTAATTGTTCCAGGTCAGCTGATGAACTTTCCCCATAATGAAAAATTAGATCTTGTTGAGTCTTCCTGTACTGAGTACGGAGTTGAATCCAGAGATTCCAGAGCACATCCTCCAGTTTCTTCAGCCTGTGCAGAGGTGTTATTGTCATTAGTAGATGCTAGTGGATATCTGGGTAGGATACCTGTCTTACAGCACTTTTTTCTCCTTATTCACTTTCCTCATCCAAGAATAGTTTTGAGGACTAGGGACAAAGGAAGGAGAATATGTTCTTTGTACTGCAGTGATTACACTACCTAATGCAGCTATTAAGTCTCCCCCCCAGAACAAGAAGCCTTGACAGGAATAATTTCCCTTCCAGCCTAAGTGTTTTCCCAGGTACTAAAGGCAGTCTCAGGTCTGCCTCCAGCAGCAGATGCAAAACACCCTGTAGATCCAGAATACCTTTTCTCAGGAGTTTGTTCACTTAAACCTCCCAGCTTAAACAAGAGAAGCAGCTTCCTCAGAATGATCACATTTATTCAGAAGCAACGTGTTGACTACTGAAAAGCAATTAAAAGTTGAATGCGTAATGACTCAAATGAGAATTTAGGCACCAAAGTTTTGTTGATTGGTTAAGACTCTGTGTGCATATATGTATATAAGGATGTCAGAAAAGAGTTTCTTTGAGATTTCTTGTATTAGAAGGTTTTCAAAAACATTTTGAAAAGGTTGGAGCATCCCATATCAATACATTTTCAAGTAGAACAGAACAAATCCCTTTTTTCAACTGCAAGGAAATTTTTCATCTGCAAGATTTAGTTAATGTATATATATAGAAAAAAACTCAGAGAAGCGCAAAATTAAAGTGAAATATTTCAGAATTATACTTTAAAATAAGCACTATATAAAATACTTAAATAATTTCCATGATTTAAAAAAAAAAAAAAGTTGAACATTTATGTTCAACATTTTTTTTGACACTATTTTCTGCCCTTGGTCAGAAAGAAATGTCACATTTCATGCTCACACCCTTGCCTGTATCTCTGTTTAATCTTGAATGGAATTTGATTTGTTTTAAAATTATTACAAGATCTCTCTCTTCTTCTTTTCTTCTCATCTGGAGCTTTCAAAACATTCCTCCTGAGTTTTTATCTTCTGGAATGTCACAGCTATATTTTAATGGGACTTTGGTCAATTTGGGTTTGTTTTGCCCTGTAAATATGGGATCTATTGTAAAAGTAGTGATAATATTTTAAAATGGAAGAGAGATGAGAAAGACAAAATTTTGTTTTATAAGAAGTATATCTATAAGAAAAGCAAAAATCCACTGCCTTATTCCCATACTTGTTACCAGATCAATAGGTCCAGGGGAAAAATGGGAACAGAAATCTGAGAGAAAGCCCAAGGGAGCACACAGTTTGCAATGCTGTTTGTGTACTTTTTGATCAAGATTAAACAGACTTTTTTGATCTAAATGTGGTGATTTTAGCTCTTGCAATAAATAGGTGCAAATTTTCTGTTGGCAAAATCAACAGTCCTTTGTTAAATAAATATAGTAATATATTAGCATAATGGATTAACTGAGCATATCATCTTGCATTATAAACCAACAGCGTTGAACTGAACTCTACAAAGAATAGATGAAAATTCTGGGCCAGACTAGGGGTCCATCCAAGCCAATAACCTGCCTCCAGTGGTGTCATAAGCAGATAGGAAGAGAGGATTTTAAGAACAGAGTAAGCATGTGATTCTGTAATACTTCTGTGATGTTATTCCCAGATAATATCCACGATAAAATTGATAAATTTATATACATTGATAAAATTTAATTATTAATTCAGAAAAACAGCTTCTAATAGAATTCTACCTTTGAGATGGTCTCTTTGAACTTTGCTGCTGAGTTCAAAAAAGGAAAAAAATACAAGTTCACTTTTCCAGTATTAGAGGTAGCAGTATATGGAGATGACAGAGTCCTTTATGCTCTTCTTCAATGTTTTTCAGGGAATCAAGCATCAAAAAAAAAAAAAGGTGCATGGAATTAAATGAATTAACCAAACCAAAACATTTTGTTTTATAGAGGGATGACATGTTAATCATTTTAATCAGAAAAGAAAGGTAGCACATTAACTTTTTTAAACCAAATCAAGAAACCTAAGTGTCTACCAGAAGGAGTTAATTTTGCCCAGGGCTGTTCTCTATAACTGCGCACAGGGAATCCCAGAGCTTTGAGGCACCTGAAACAAGGCTTTCATGACATGCAACAGGGTTGGCTGATGTCCTCTGGGCTAGGAGCCAAAGTCAGGAGGCAGGAAAGTTCTGACTATGAGAGTAAATAGCTTCTGCTGGTGTCAGGGAATTGTGGTGAGTAGAAAGAGAAAGAACTGAAACATCTTCAGTCCTGCTTTTCTTCTGTGGGCTGGGCTTTGTGGGACCATGCCTGACACTTCCTGCTCACCCTTGGGAATGCAGACCACCAGCAGCTTTCAGGGGCTGAATTTAGGACTCTGCTATTTAGCTATCTTACAGGCCTATCATGTACATTCCTGATGTAATCAAGCATTTCCTTTCTGGTACAATGGTTACACATGTAACCCATATACTAGAGTAGGGAAACTTGCAGCTTGTGTTAATTTTTTGTGGCCTTTGCAATCATCTGCTTATCCGTCTGTCCATCAGTGTTCACTGATAACAATACATTGGCTATTTTTTCTCATCAAGTAAGCAGAGCAAGTAGGGCTCCTGCAGATGGTGAAATCTATTTGTTGTTCACATATGCAGGGTGGAAGGCCATTCATTCCTCATGCTGGGCAGATTTTCCCCAGCATCCAAGCTGAATGGACACATAGGCTATCTGGCATTCCTGCAAGGGCAGGTTCCCGTCAGTGTTTCCTACTGTGTCAGATGTATTCTTCTAACAACAGACCCCAAATTAATCTAGAGTCTCTTTCCTCTCAAGAATTCTAAACAAAGATCCTTGAATCTTTTTAAAAGCGAAGTCTTTCTTTGCAGGGAAGAACAGCCTGGTTCATACTCTAAAAGCTAATGTATTGCAGAGTTAACTGATATGAAAAGCTCTGGGAGTGCAAACTGATTTGCCTCTTAGAGAAACACAATTAAACCAGCAAATACTCTGTGTCCTTTGTGATTTAGTTAGATTTCTTTCTGATTGATTTTAAAATAAAAGAGGTTTAGTGGCTAAGTGTAGTGGATTGACTGTGGCTGGACACCAAGTGCCCGCCCAGCTGCTCTGTCACTCCCCTTCCCAGCTGGAAAAGGGGAGAGAGAATAAGGTGGAAAATGACCCATGGGTTGGGATAAGGCAGTTTACTAAGGCAAGAAAAAGCAAAAGCTTGCATGCACAAAAGCGAAGTGGAAAATAACAAGGTTTATTCTCTACTTCCCATCAGCAGCAATGTCCTGCCATATCCCAGGAAGCAGGGCTTCAACAACACGTAATGGTTTCTTAGCAGGCAGCCATTGGAAACAACAAATGTCCCCATTCCTGCTCCTTTTCTTAGCTCTTGTGTCTGAGCTGATGTCATATGGTATGGAATATCCCTTTGGTTAGTTTGGGTCAGCTGGCCTGGTTGTGTCCCCTCCCAGGATCTTGCCCTCAGTTGGGGAATGAGTGTTACAGTGCTGATGCTGTGCTCAGCAGTAGCCGAAACACTGGTGTGTTATCAATGCCTTTGTAGCTACCACTGCAAAGCAGAGCACTACGAGGGCTGCTATGGAGACATGAACACCATCTCAGCCAGACCCAATACACTGTCTCAATCCATGAAGTGTGGAGAGGCAAATTTTGTCTTGATCCGCAAGCACATACAAGAGAAAAGTTCAGAAATAGCTAAAGCGAGATTACGAGACAAGCGAGGTCAAACATGGGTGTCCTAAACGATAATTTAACTTTATTATCTATGAAAGAGGAGAGAAAGGAGGAAAATAGGGAAGTAGGAAAAAGCCAAGAGCAATTAAAAAAAAGCAGAAGATAGTCACTACCATGGGTCCTGCAGCGTCCCAAAGACCTGTTCTTCAGTCCTGTGGTGGGGGTGATCTCCACTGGGATAGGTCAGGTGTTTGCTTATATAGAGTCTGGGCAGCAGACTTTACGATAGGCAATGGCAATGGCATGTCTGCCACATAGTTAGCAATAACATGTTTACTGCACGTAGGCACTGGTGTCCACGCAGCATTTGCCTGATGCCCTTAAAGTTTATAGGCTGAAGCATTGGTATCCATCCAACGTTCATGTGATCTATCTTGTGTGTGAAGGTTGAAGTTAAATGAACATCCTGTTTTTGCAACCGCTGTCTAACCAGAAGCCTTTTCCAACAACACCCAGGCAATGGTGAAACAAGACAGTTGTCTATTTTAAAATAGAACAGTCTTCTACAGTGGTATCTGGATATGTTTCAGAAGCCTGAGTTTGCTGAAGCTTCTGCTCGTCTTTGCAGGATCACTCCTTTTCTCCATCCCTGCCTCTGTTTCCTTGTTTTCACCTGAAGGTGGTTTGGCTGATTTAAAAATCTGAATAAAAACTGGGCATTAATTTAAATCAAACAAAGAGACCAGAATGGGGATGGAGAGGTTGGAGAGACATTGGTTAATGCCACCGAGTGATCCAGGCTCCATGAAGCAGTATGTTCTGTCTCTGGTCACCTGGAGCACTCCCCAGCACAAACAAGGCTAGACTTCAAGTCTCCTCAATACCAAGCCTTACCGTCTGCCTAATGAGGTGCAAATCCTTGGCCACCCCAACAACAGCAGCCATACTGAGATGACTTTGGAGGGCATTTGGTCCTAGGGAACTTTCTCTCAACATCTGCTTGTCAGGCATTTTTCACGTATACGACTCAAGACAATCCGTGGATCTACCTCAGAGAAGTGGAATTCTTGCTTCCTATTAATCAGCGCTATAGTCATGAAGTTCCTCTGTCTGCTAAAGACAGTTGCATCACTTATGTTGCCTCTCCAGGAGAGGGGGAGAAAAGTCCATTAAGGCTGAAAGAGAACAAGAAAAGTAATGTAAGAAAACATAAAGTTTTGGGGATTTTTTCCCCAGTTTTGTTGGTTTTGTGGACTTCAAGAAAGTGGAAGAATGAAAAGGGGAGAAAGGGTCTTCCCATATGAAAGAAGTAATCTTCATCTTTTGATCTTTGGTGATTTCTGAAAAGTTGAGTTCATTCAAGGTAAACAAGTGGAATAAGTTACCTCACATTCATTGTTGGATGCTGCAGAGTCCACAGTGCCTGATAACTTGTTAGACTACTAGTTAACATATCAAATGACAAAATGTTTCTCAGAAATGTCTTGGGCTGCATCTCCTGCCCAGAAAGATGTGACCAACAGCATCGGTGGGGATTAGACAAATTTGCGGAGTTTGCAGGCTGGTCTGGCAAATGGCACCCCAGGAAGCAGTCCTCCAGTGACAATTCCATATAACTGATATGGCACTCATGTGCTGGGAAAAAAACAAACTCTCCTAAGGAAACCAGGCTCTGCCAACCACAAATCAGAATGAGCTACTCTGAAAGTCCTCAACACATGAAATTCTGAGTAGATAAACAGTGTATCACAGATTATATGTAGGGAAATCACCGGTGATTGTAATATAAAAAAAAAGTAGATGAGAAAGCTACTGAAATCAACAAACAAGTGAATCTTACCTCAAGAGTTCTTAAACTTATCTCAAAAAATGTTAATGGTCTATTGTATAGGAGATTGTATAATTCTCTTAAACCCCAGAGATCTAATTTTGGCTCAAAAGGGGCACTTGTGAGTGAGAAAATTGAGAGCTCAGAACTGGAGGAACTCATCCTCTGATCAAATCTCTTCCTGTCAGGAGGAGAAACCACCCCAGAGGCACTTTTAAACCTGCACTGTCTGTCTTTACCTGTTCTTGTTCTTCCCCAAATTGTGGCTCAGGGTGCCGAAGGCAGAAATGCCCATCATGTCCCTGTCCTACCACCCCTTTCTTGTCTGTTCCAAGCAGGGAAAGTGGGGATCCAGGCTGAGATCGTCTCCGGCAGCACTGAGCAGCATCTTCCACCCTATCCTGTGGTGTGCGACACATGTTGGAGGGAAGAGCCACTGCTATGAATGTAGAGTACCCACTGACATGGTCTTCCTCCCATCATAAATGAGGAAGAGAACCAGAAGCAGATAGAAGGAACCATAGCAAAACAAGGACAGAGCTGGTGCCTCACCGTGTTCTCTCCCACTGGATACAGTGGACATTTCAAATTTCAACAGTACCATGTATCTGCTCATCTACCCCAAGGGGTAGTAAATTGAGCCAAAATGATAAGCCCCCAACTTGGAACTGGGGATTGATGCCACCACTCCGCATGAGATATATACTCACGTGGCTTGATGTGCGATCATGTGGCCAGTCCCATGAACAGAAGGGGTCTCAGTGGTGAGATCTGAGATCCACAACTACCCAGGTTGGGACCATGCATTGCACCTTGATACAAATGGAGTTAGGGAGTCATGGAGCAATAGGGTTGGATGTGGACAGAGGGAATCCACTTTCCACACCAACCTTACATAACAAGTTAGAGGTAGAAATATAATGACTGCAGCTTTTCCCCAAACCTCTCTCTAGCAAGTCTTTCAGCAGAGCCCTAACAAAGTCATCACAGGGCCCTGGTTTTCCTTGTGAACAGAGGCACATTTGTGTATAAAGAAATTGACAGGTCAATAACACCTTGCACGACTTTGTACAACTGTTAGATCTTGGCAATCTGTGGCACTGTCCAATCAGTTCCAATACAGAGCCTGTGACAAGGGTAGGGGCACCACAGGCAGAAAGTACCTTATGATGTCCCTTGAGATGAGGACAACCTCTTGCCACGCACAAAATGGAATCTGAAAAATAGCAATCACTGCCAGATTCTCCTTCCTGACTAATGCTCACATTTTAAACTCCATGTCTTCAAATAAAGAGGAAACAAACAGCTATCTAAATGGAAAAGTAAAGGAGCCCCTTGCGACTGAAGTAATCACTAATAACTTGTTGATAAACTTCAGTTGTTCATAGCTAGTTGCCTCCAGCCTCTAGGCAGATAACGTATATGTCTACATGCGTGGACACAAACCTAAGGCATCTGCATGTAAGTCTGTATGTGTCTGTACAAACTAGGCTTCACCACCTGGCACCTTTTCCAAATTTTCCTCTCTTACATCACAAAATGGCAACATCTGCTTAAGGGCTAGAAGCAAAGTGGAGGGGCAAAATCATGTTCTTTACCATAAACATCAAAAATTCCTGTATACACCAGGAAAACAGAATTGCCCTCATATCACAGGCTGAGGTCTCATTCTCTCAAGTGCAATCAAATGAACTGCTGTTGCTGTGGAGCTTGTCTAAAAACATCTCTCTGCATTCTGCTAATTCAGGCCTTTTATGCCTGCTGTTCTCATTATTATGCTCTTGTTTTTCCAAGTGTTGAAATCTCACTCGGACATTTATAGTTTTATCTGTACTCAAATACACAATCAACCGCCACAGGCAGCACCAGCCGGCTACTGAATCACATCCTTGCCTGTATTTTCAAATTCCAGCAGAATACATTGATATCAAAATGATCCCATGGCTGAAATCCAAATGTTATGAAAGTTGATCATGCAGAAGAGGTAGACTCATACTGGTCTTCATTTACACCCTCATCTCCCCATTCACACTCTCTTCTCCTGAACCTGTCATGCATTTCCAGGGATAAATTTTGTTCCCAGTACATCCCCTTCCACCAACACAGCATCATTTAATTTAGTGGCTGTAGAAGTGCCATTACTCAGGCCCCTTCTTTTCACCTGCCACATCATCATTCAGAAGCTTGGCAGGACATTGTAAAGGCTGGAAGTTCACACGCTATTGCAGGGAAAAGAAGGGTATCCTCACAAGGAAGGAAATGTCACTTGAAGGGCCAGATGAAGAAATGTTAGGTTAAATTACAGAGGGACCTGAAGTGACTGCTCCAGACACAAAGTGGTCACTAATCTGTCCTTTCTCACTGCTTTCACACAGGTGGCTTCCTCACACCGTGAGGAACCTGTTGTTTGTTTCACTGCTTTCCTGAGTGCTCATATTGAGGCAGCGGGTGAGGCAGGTCAGAGAGGCCACTGATGGGAAGCAGCAAGTGTATGCTGCAATGCACTCACGTTGCACAGTGCTATGCTCTGCCCACTGAGGGCACAAGCCTGTTTACTAGAATGAGGATTCATTGTTGAAAGAAATCCTTCAGAGGTAAGTTTTCAAACTGGATTTTGTTTTATCCCTCTGAGATGCAGCAGAGCACTTAGGACATATGACAAGAGCCTCAAGCAAGCAGCAGCAGCAGCAACTGCTGTTTATCCAGTTTATCCCCTCTCTATGTGGTAATAAAACTCTGATGACATCTTTTTGTCTCTTCTACTCAAGTTCTCATAGTATGCCAGCATTGCCTCAGGGGAAGTTCCATTCGGGTTAGGCATTTATTTTCTTACCATCCTTATCAGCCATCCCAACTGGATCTCAGTGCTACCATGCAAGTGAAGATCTTATGCTTTTTATCTCCTAAATTCTTAGGGTGAGGTTGATCCTTCACTGAAAGAAAGACATCAATACCAAGCAAGTTATCTAGTCTCTACCTATCAACACTGAAGGGTGGGTGGGAGTTTACTGAAGATGATCCACCAATCGGTATTGGACATTGCAGTCTGAAGACTAGATTAGGCTGGGTTGGATGCCTTCCTTTGAAGAAGAAAATAAATTTAAGTATCAGTAGAGATTAAGTCCAGCATTGAGCAAAGGAGTTTTGTGTCTCTGGAAGTGCCTGCATTTCAGGTGACACCTGCTCCCCACTGTTTCCTCAATAAGTTCCAGACAGAGAATGTCTGCTTGAGACTCATGTCCATTTTCTAGGCCATCTTCCCAGCAGAAATGACAGAAGCCTTGTTATGGGTTTACTTGTTCTAAAAATCCAAGTGGAAATTTTCCTTTCCCTTGTCCCACTGTAAAAGAAGGATGTTGAATGGGGAGGGGGATGGGGTGATTGACTATAGAAAAGAACTAGCTGGCAGACCTGCATTCCAAACTAATGGCCCATCCAAAACTGCAGGGAGCGGAGAGGAGTTTTTTCTCCTCCTCTCCTTGCAAACTGGGGACACTTCACTTTTTGCCTTAACGGGGGCAAGGTGTGTTAGAAAAGCTTGGAGGCCGTTTTGCTCTCGACCTGGTCATCTGGCTGCTCTCCAGCCTCGGCTTGCCTGCGCGCTGCCCTGTCTCCAGCCCGAATCTGCTCAGAATTCATCGGAGAGTTTGTGCTCATCGATGAAAAAGGGGGAGTCCTGTCTACAGCAAGCTGCAGACAGTGTGAGTTTAGTGAGAAGGAAACTGCCCTTCTTTCCCCTGTTCCCCTTCTCCTCCTTAGTGGGAGAAGGGCTTCTCCCATTTTCCAGCTTCTCCCGTGATCCGGGGCCCCCACTTGGCGACCACCAGTGATCCAACAGCGCCCCCTGCTGACCAACACCGAGCACTGCAGGCTGTGCACCTCCAGTGATCCCACAGCGCCCCCTGCCAACCGTGATTAGAATCGCGCCAGAGGACAGAGAAGTATCAGGCTGTCTCCTTTTTGAAGGGGACTTTTGGGTACAGGATTATTGCTTAGTTGTTTTTGTGTTCTGTTACTGGTTTTGCCAATATACATATATCCTTTAATAAAGGGCTGTTATTTCTTCCTTTTTCCATACTTCTTCGATTGGAGCCTCTTAATTTTGGCTTTACAATTGCTGAGAGAGAAGAGTTTGGTCTACCTCATAACTCATCCTCCTTAGCAAAGCACTCCAGTCTCTTTAAACTTAGACAAGCCTCCAGAAGAGCTCTTTGCTGTCTGAAAGGCAAGTTACCACATGCTGAAATTTCTGTTATACTGTGGACATAATAGAATTTGCAAATGCCTGACAGAGCAAAGAACAATTTGTCATTTAGTTCACCATTTCTGCCAGTGGAGCTGTTTGATGGGACTCCATGGTACCTTTGATGCTCTTCTCAGGACTGAAAACTCTTCTGCCATGTACCAGCCCCTGCACTGGGTGTCTGCCAGCCCCATGCTTTCTCCAACTGACTGGCACCTCCCTGCTGTCATTCATGGTTAGATCCTAACTTCACTTTTTACCCATCCGTATCTTTAGCAAAGACCAGAGTCTTTTTCTTACCATCAGTGGAAATAAAAGGTGGCGTAAGCCTGAAGGTGGAATATATTGCCCAGAAATTTGAGATCAGCAGAAGTGCAAGTTAGGCAAGTTAAAAAGAGTAGGCAGAGCTTTTGACTGGAAGAAAGGTAGATGGTACAGGAGCAGAATCATCCTCTGCATGAGTTGCTCCTCATTCTGTGGTATTTCTTTGCATGTTCTTTGAAGAACTAAGACTCAGAGTTTGGCCAGTGGCTGCATGAAACCTATGTATCCCTGCTCTCTGCTGGCCATTTCTTCCCCTGAAACAAAAAGAAATCCTTTCATCACCTGACCAAAGGGGTCAGGATACCGTCTTCTCATCCTACATGGAGTCAATCCTACTCTCCAGCCTTAGGTAGGTGAGGCAGGATTAATAATTGTGTCCAAGATGTTTCTGTTTCCAGATAGTGCATTTTTTGTGAAGGTATTTTGTGAGTATGATATATAAATCACAGTGGGATGCAGCAGAACTTTTTGGCCTTGCAGCTTGGAGGTACCGTATTCATCTTTTCTCTGCCTGTAAAACATGCAGCCCAGAGACATGATGAATATATTTCGCAGAAGTTCAACTTGAAACTCCAGGGAAGTTCCTTGAAAGTGTTTATAAACAAGACATTCATTTTGTTAGTTAAACAAAAGAAGATAATCCAGACCTCCTTACCCCTTTGTCTCCCATACCCCCCCTCACTTTCCTGACTTACTTCCAAAGCTTCTAAAGAGAGGATTGATTGGAGACTGATATGAGCTAACATTGCTGTTCTCAACTTTGTAGTACCCAGCCTTCGTCACAGACTGTGTCCAAAGTTGATGATTATGTCTGGGCATCCAGAGTACACAGGCCAAGGGGAACCAATGGGCAGGGGTAGTTTAAGGACACAAACCTTTTGCAAGAAGAGTATCTTGTCTTCTGGCTGTGCAGGGAGAAACTTGCCTAGTGCTATGCCATGAATTATCCCCCACTTGTAAGTCATCCCATGTCTTGCACTTGTCCCCAGCTCTGTTTATCAAATCTGTTGGTCCCACTGCTACCCAAGGACTGTATAAATTAGTTTATCAGTCACAGGCCACAGTCTCACCAGGGAAGGGAAAAAGCGAATGGATAGAAGTACTATAAAACTCCACAGATGATACAGTTTTGATTAGAAAGAGCACTAACTATTGCAGCCACTTTCAAGCCCATTAGAATAGCTGTGTGTATTCCTTATTACTTAAATTGAGGCACTTAGCTCGAAGAGGCTGTAGTGAATACAGCCCTTTGTTAGTAGAGCATTTGGATCTTCATTCTTGCACCAGTCCTGGCTGCACTACTCTTCAGAATCAAGCATGAATGGTTAGTTACTACCAGCTAAGTATTTAGCCCAGTAGTATTCATAGCTGGGGGTTTCCTTTTCAGGGCAAAGAAATAACAAAAGCCAGTATTGCTATAGTGAGTACAGAGCTGAGTCTGGAAAGAGGAGCTTACAGAAATCTATTTCCTGGCTGGGTATGAATGGCTGGAAAAACAGTGCCTTTGTACTATTTGGCACATCAGCCCCAGGGGCTTGGCTAGGGCCTTGGTGGTACATGTTACCCCATCCCTACTCTAAATGAGCAGAAACTCCTGGGTGGATGCAGGGATTTGTCATCTCAGGAGAGGCATCTGTGTAGACTGCGATGTCCGTAGCAGCCAGGCAGCCCAGAGCATGTCCATCATAGTCACTGTGGTTATTCAGGGCAGGGCTGTTTAGTGAAAGGAGGGACAACACAAGACACACATCTGCACTGCACTTGCACTAGTTTACATTCTAGCACACCATAAATGTGACCACAATTTTAATTGAAATTTGGTGGGGTATTTTACTTACTCCATATTTTTATCTGCAATACATTTTTTTCTTGAATTAGCTAAAATTGTTTTTTTCCTATTTCTGAGGAATTTTAACCACGGCGAAAACCTTTCTCATTTGAACCAAAACATGTCAAAAATGAAGACTGAGTTTGTTTTGATGCCCGAGGTTCCAGTGTTGTGGTTGGCAGCAATTACCAGAGGGGTCTGCAAAAGATATCACTCTCTGTACTTGTTTAATTGTGGGCTTAGGTGGACAGTCCTTTTAAGCAGCCAAGTTTTATCTTTTAGCTAACAGTACCTGAAACACTATGAAGTCAAGCAAACAGCCTGACCACTGTCTGCATTGAGATGTCCTGGTTTCTTTTTAGATTTAGTGACCATTGTTTTCACCTTTTCTACAACACCAAGGAAAAGCTGGTGAAACTGGGTCTGACTTAGCTCTCTGATTTACACAAGACATTTTTTTGTCCCATGGATTTTGCTAGAGCACAGACATCCCTGATGTGGAAACACCCAACAGAGTGTCATTTCTTTGTGTCAGGCATCAAGTGGGCTGGATCATAAGTAGCTGGATTAGTACCAAAACCAAGGGACTTTCTCAAAGTGAACAGATATACCAAAGATGTGATCTCTGCTTGAAAAGAAAAAAATCAAGGAAAACCGTTTATTAGTTGCCAGCTGCTAAAATATTAAATTTGGCCTTAGTTGCATTTTGTGTACTAAGTCTTTTTAGATCCATTTAGCTTAAACCTGCAGAAATGCTGTAATTTGCATATAGTGACATTGAGTAGTATGTGATGTTTTTGCGAATTAGGGAATAGCATCAAAGAATTTTCTTAGTGATAAGCAAATTCTTTCAGACTAGTCTTTCACTGATGGAGGATGGTCTCTGTGTTGATAGTTTCTCCATCTCAGTGGAAATCTTTCTGAATAGAATAAAGGAGGAATATAAGATTATCCTTCTCATGTGCCTTACCTGTCTACAGTCAAAATTCCATATAGGAGGGATTTGATTTTGCTAAATCATAAAATATGCATTAGGTTAAGAGGAAAAAAACACACTCATTTTAGATAATTTGTTGGAAACTAGAATTTCTGTGAAAGCACAGGCCTGTTCCCCAAGCAAAATCATGCTGAGTCATAATGTCAGGAGATGCAAAATTCAACAAGTTCATGATAGTGTGTGACTAATACAAGTCATGTAGTTTTGGCTGGGTTTTCACAATAGGTCAAATACTTTCATGAAGCTCAAGGCTGTCCTCAGAGAGCTCATCGAGAAAAAACCTTGTTCTTTGAAAGCAAGTTTGTCACTAGGTTGACGATCCTATCAGGAAAAAGGTTGTTAGTATTTGACAAATCAGCAACCCTTTGGGTTTCTCAACTCATCATTTTTGGTAGATCCAACCTCTTCTATTGAAGCAAGCAAGACATACTGTCAAATTTTCAGTTTATTTGACATTGTGATTAATGTTTTATTCTCCCTTTGAGTTTCCATCTATTTTAAGTGAAAAAATGCTGGTTTGAAACTCTACAAAGTTTCTTTTAAAAGAGGTAAACCCAAATGTTGCAGAATTTTCCATAACAATGTGACATTTAAAAAATGTAAAATTTAAATGTTCATCATTTTTAAACTTTCCCTCCATTTGGGGGGTTGAAACTGTTTACCTTGGTTTATCCAAAAGCTTAAATAGCTCCAGTGCTGTGCATTTACCTCAGTCTGACAAATCTGACCAAAGTTCAGTAAGTAGAAGCCTTTCTGCTCAAGAGTAGTGATGTGATGGGCAGCAGGTGCTTGAAGACAATCTTTCAGGAGAGCTGAATGACCAGCTCTGTCTAAAGCTTTCTCTGCTTTCGTTGCCTTTTAAGCAACCCTAACAAATATAGCCATGATCCCCAAAGCCCCAGGAATTTTTCTGGAAAGGGCTGCTCTTTTGAGTGTTTAGAAGTCCCAGACAAGAAGCTCATGAAATCCTTGATCACCCTGCTGAGGGGCTTGGCTGGACATCCTTTGCAAAGTGAGTAGGATGCTTACCCCACCTAAACTAAAGGACATGACAGCAGGCGTAAGCCTGGTCTTGTTTATATTTTGCTGGTTAGAAATTATATTTTACCTCCAGCCTGCAGCCTAGTCTGTCTCTCCCTAAATATGTATTGTTTGACATTGTTTCTGCCTGAAACACTTATAAAGCATTATGCCTAAAAAATTAGTTTGATGAATGCAGAGAGATGGTTCTATTAATAAAGGCATTGGCAGAAAGGCCATAAGCTTTTTTTTCAGTGTGGAAGGTTGTAGTTTGGCTGCTGTAAATTGCTCTGAGTAGCAAGGTAGTAAAAAAAAAAACAAAAAGACAAAAATAAAGTAATAGATGATGCCGAAGAAGAAACTGTTCCAGCAAATTGAGCATTTGTGGAGACATACAATTAAAGCATTGTGAATTCCTCACTCATTGTAATGAGGGAACAAAGACTGTCTCAGAACTAATGGAGCTCATATGCTTCTACAAGACCTATCTTGTAAGTGACAGATCTGTTACTGCCTGACAGATGACCTTTGCTGATACCACACCATGGTCTATTAAAATGACACCCTCCTCTGAGATGCCATTGGTTCCATCACCATTCTATTGTGTAAATAACCTCATCTGACTAAAAAAGTGTCTGATTTCTAACCAGTTCACTCTCATATCCCAGGATCATATTTCAGCCGAGAAATTAACATCACACATCACATCTTCATTTCCAGATAAAACAAATAAATATATTGCATTTCTGTTGTTGTATCTCTTGCAGACAAACAAAGCAGTAGCCAAGGGGGACTTCCACCATGCAAGCTCCAGCTCTCGGCGAGCACTCTTCCTGGCTGTCCTGTCCATCACAATCGGAACTGGCATTTATGTTGGGGTGGCTGTGGCTCTTATTGCTTATCTCTCTAAAAACAATCATTTATGAGCCTCAGGAAAGGGGAGAGAACCAGCCTCCCGGCACCTGAACTGCAGAAGTCCCCAGCAGATCAGACTGCATTATTTTCCAAAAAGAACAAGAGACAAACCACCTTCTGGGGACAGGTACAGGATGAGATGGGCTTGTGCATTATTGTAGGGTGGGAAGCTGTCTGGGCTTGGGGTGGTTCCACCATTTGTGATGCACAAGTCTTGCTTTTCTTCATGAACCCCTGTACAAGAAAGAAGGAAAGAATGAAAGAGTAAAAGAGAGAAAAAGAAAGAAAAATAAAAGAAAGAAATAAAAAAGAAAAAATAAAAGGAAGGAAGCTGGGAGAGGTGTGAAGAGGGGTATTTCGCCTTTGCCTTCTTTGCAATACAGCGTTTGCAAGCAGCTGGCAAATTGAGCTGTTCTCTTAATACCTTCTTGGTGACCTGAACTTTGCAGCCAGCATGAGCTTGTCCTTTGCTTGTTAAGCACAGCACTGAGATCTGGGAAAGTATGGACAGTGACTGGTTCTATGAAAGAGCATTGTAACAATAGGAGAAAGACTATGGGTTTTTTTGTGTTTTGAATGCAGGACTCATCTGCCTAAGAATGAAGCAGACACCTCAGCGTAGAGTGGTATTGCCTACTTTTCTTTTTTGGGGTAGGTTTCCATGAGAGGAGAAAAGGAAATAAAAAGTATATTTCTTTCCCTTCCTTGTTTTTGGATTAAGGTGTGACACAGAGGTCCACTCAATAAAGAACTGCTGAGGTTACTGCATGATTTGGCTCCACAGACTGAGTGCAAGGTTGAAGAACATGAGATCTGTTGTAAAATGAATTCCTCCATCCAGTCACATTGTGATAATAGCATTTTCCTGTAGCATATTGCTCATTTGGGTTGCTCTACCTTACTGTGGAGACCTGCATAGCGGTCAGTGCAAGAAACTTAGGGGAAAAAATGTAAACTGTAGTACTAATAAATTTTTTAATTAAAAATCATAGTAAAGCATGGGAATTAACCAGAGGAAGGAATGCTTCATATACTTCTGAGGTCCTACTCATACACAGGGCAGTGAAGGAGACCATTCAGAGCTCACAGCTCATCTGTGGCCCAGGGACACTGCGTAGCCATGGAGAGACAAGCCTGTCCCTTGCTAAGATGAGTGATGTCCTGCTGCAGCATATCTGGTTGGCAGAACAGATACAATCCTCTGAAGATCCAAATGCTCTAAGTCTATGGCACAAAGACTAGAAAGTGCCACTGACGACAGCGGTACAGCACAGTCTGAGCAAGTATTTCTTGAAGCTGAGTGCAACAGGTTTGCTTCTCAGTGTCAGGAAGGACACTGATGAAGGAAAGAGTAATTTGAAGGAGACACTGCAGAGGAAGCATTTGACTTGGAGTTTACTTAGCTCAGGCTTTGGAATTGCCAAATGCAATGTGATATGGCTGAAACAAAGGAACAGCCTTTGAGCAGGGGTAGTTGCTCTCACTGAGACAGCAGCAGTGTACCCCATGTGGTCCTTCTCGCATGGTCCTTGCAGAGGAGCAAGAAAGACCACATGCAAAGAACCACATACAGTGAGCTCATGCTGTCTCACATCTCGTAGGAAGATGCACCTGCCTTGAGGATTTCCTTCCTGACAGGAGTATCTTCTGCTCAGTCTACAGTGGGTTATGAGGAGCTGATGCAGCATTTCAGCTGCTGCCTTTCTAAACGTTAGTTCTCAAAACACTGCTCACATCACCTCAACAGACCAGACCAAGGAGGCAGCTATAAACTATCAATCATCTGAGACATTGAAGCACCCTGTTGCAGAGACAGACTTTGGGATCTATCTTTCCTTTACCTGAGCACCTGAAACAAATTCTCTTGTATCTTTGTGGTGTTTTCTGGGCTGTCTCAGGTCAGCACACTGTGGGACCATCATGGCAGAGACGGGTTTGATCCTCACAGAGCTGGAGGAGCAGACCAGATGACCTTGCAAAGAATGTGCACATTCACACACACACAAGGAACATCAAATACTTTCAGGGTTGCATGTGTATGTGGCCTCTCTGAAGAGAGAGAGGTTCAACCCAGTTTTGGGTGTGCTATATATCTCACTGTCTTCAGGGATGCCCTTGAAAAATGACAGCTGTGGACATAAGGGACCTGGGGGTACTAATTGACAGGAAGCTCAACATGAGCCAACAGTGTGCCCAGGTGGCCAAGAAGGCCAATGGGATCTTGTCCTGTATCAAAAATAGTGTGGCCAGCAGGAGCAGGGAAGTGATCCTTCCCCTGTACTCTGCGTTGGTGAGGCCACACCTTGAGTATTGTGTTCAGTTCTGGGCCCCTCAGTTCAGAAAGGATATTGAGGTGCTGGAGCGGGTCCAGAGAAGAGCAACAAGGCTGGTGAAGGGACTGGAGCATAAGTCCTATGGGGAGAGGCTGAGGGAGCTGGGGTTGTTTAGCCTGGAGAAGAGGAGGCTCAGAGGTGACCTCATCACCGTCTATAACTACCTGAAGGGAAGTTCTAGCCAGGTGGGGGTTGGTCTCTTCTCTCAGGCGCTCAGCAATAGGACAAGGGGACACGGGCTTAAGCTCCGCCAGGGGAAATTTAAGTTGGATATCAGGAGAAAATTCTTTACAGAGAGAGTGATCAGGCATTGGAATGGGCTGCCCAGAGAGGTGGTGGATTCACCATCCCTGGAGATTTTCAAACGCAGATTGGACGTGGCACTGAGTGCCATGATCTAGTAAATGGACTGGATTTGGACCAAGGGTTGGACTCGATGATCTCGGAGGTCTTTTCCAACCCAATCGATTCTATGATTCTATGATTCTATAAATTTTGCTACTGCATACCAATATTTCTTTGTGCATCAACTTGAGAGATGTGTAAGGTCCTGTCCAGGTAGAAAGAGCAGAGAGAAACATGGTAAGGGCTCTCAAAAGATATGCGAGAGCAAGAGGAACAGTAAGAACCAAAGGTTTGATGTTTATTAAAACCACAGGCTGGCAAATTCAGGAAACTCCTTTTTAAACACACATAGGGAGATTCCTAGCCTTTTTCAGCAGCAGAAGGGATGAGGTTCTTTGTGTAAATGAAATCAAAATCAAGATTGTTAAAGCTCTAAGACTTGGCAGAAATGTGAGATTTGTGTCTTCTTATTCACAGAATAAGTGTGTGACCCACACTGCAGCTGAAACTACACCACCAGCTTTGGTTTCTGAGTACCAGCTCCAAACCACCACAGGCTATGGGCTGACAAACAGTCCACTGGTTCAGATATATGAAAAAAAAATCTGTCATTATTTTTCCATATATGCTCTGTGTCAGAGCAGGTCCCACCTGTCTTCCCCTAGCCATATTAAATTTGGCATGAACTTCTTACTGTATATTCAGGCAAATTTTGCAGAAAGACCAGCATCTGCCATGCATCTGCCTTGTCCAGATGATGTTTTTATTTCTGAGTGATGCCACAATGTACAAATCTGTATGAACTGGGAAATTAGTCAGATAGAGGAATATCTTCATAACTTGTTATAGCAATTAGTCCTGCTGTTTAGAGCCACACCATTCAAGACAGCTATGAAGTTGTTGAGCTAAGAAAGCACTCGAACACAGCACGGACAAACATTATTCTTTGTTGGCTGCTTGTCGCTGATGATTATTCTCTGTTTGAAATCCCTCATTTCGGAAGGGAAGGGTTGTGAGACCAGGGAAGAGAGACAGCGATCCTACATCTGCTGTGAATGATGAGTAGGAGGAAGTAAGGAGGAAGTACAGACAGGTAGATATAGACCCTTGAAGTCTTACTTATCTGTAGAGAGACACCAAGAGAATTGCTCTGAGTACTTTCCTTTTTCAAAGCAGTTTTTTGAAACTGAGTTAATATAGCTGTCATTCAGTTCAGCTTGAACTTGCCCATAAAGTTACCTGTTATTCAGAAGCCACTGCTCCTTCTGTACTCTCTCTCTGCTTAATGGCATCTTTATTTCCAACAAATGTAATTTTTTAGGTAGCAGAGTGTTCTGCCCTTCTGTGTTTGGATACAGGGAGATCCTGTTTAGTTTACAATAGAGCTCTGTCATCCCAGAAAGAGAGGAGAGAAGCCAGTCTCCCAAATACTACAGTTGCCTCATTACTGCCCTTTCTGAAGTGAGACTTTTATGCCATATTGGCTCAATTAGGAGGTGTTAAAGAAATGGCACTGGCATCTTTAATCAGATGACAAGTTGTAGTGATAGTTAAGATTTACTACAAGGAAAAATACCAAATTGTAAAGTCCATGGACCAAAGGCTCCAACTTAATTGTATAATGTAGGATGTCATTGGGAATTACCCTCAAAAGATGCATGGGGAGTTCTGGAGAATCACAGAAAGGGAAGAAAAAAAGCCCTTTTTGTGACAGTCTCAGAGCTCAGGGGAACAGAGAGACAGCAAATAATGTGCTGGGTCAGAGACTAATTAGGCATTACATCTGTCGTCTGACAGGATTTCATAACTCCCTGATACCTCCATTGTGTCTTCATTTGGGAATTTTCCTAGCCCTGAGCATTTTTCATTGCTCTGTCAGTCTGAAATGAATTTGTCCCATCTTCTATGCAACACCTACCATAAAGTTAGCTTGCAAGAGGTCCCTGCTGAGGCAACAAGAGGCATATGCTCAGGCTTGGGAACATCATGGTTCACCAAGGCTGAAACAGCGGTGGCAGCAGCAACTACCTTCTCTGGGCTGGCTGACACACACCCTTCACAGTTTGGGGAATGCTACCTGGTGAGCTGCAAAGGAAATTCACAGTCAGCCAACAACTTAATGCAATTAAGTGCCTATAAACTTCACTGTAAGGAGCAGTGCAACAGAAGTGTTGTATCAAATCACTGTTCCCAGACAAAGGGCACAAAGAGAGAGTGCACTCTGTATCACACATCAGACACACTCAGAGGCTGTTAAAATCCCCAACCAGAGGTGGAGCTTCAATCAGAGTGCACAACAGGCTGCAATACACAGTCTGGAGGAGAACAGGCTTCATTAATCTCAAAGTTGTTTACACTTGCCTGAATGTACAATGCAAGACCACGGGATGAGTTTTGCAGAAGGCCTGCACCTTAGAGACTTTGTTATGTGCATCGTTTCTTCAGGGCAAGATGCAGTCCAAGTAGCCATCGTTGGCTTAGACAACTTCAAATCCAAGACAGAGGCAGAGATAGATTACAAGAACAGTGTCAGTTTTCTCAGCTGAACCAACCTAGCCTTTTTCAGCACACTGCACCAACTCTGCTTTCTGTATCAGACCAGCACAGAGGATGCTCTTTACTGGTTGCATGGTTTTGCTCACAGGCAGTGCAATGCTGTGATGGTATGGTTCCTCAGGCTATCTGATCGCTGTGCTTCACAGAACAGTGATTTTGCTTCAAACATCATGTCACGCAACTCAGTGTTGCAGGCACCAGGATCACAGATCACAGCTGTGCCAAATGAATGAAGGCAGGACCTGCCAACACTGTTGCAGTTTATGGTGGTATGGTGAGCACAACATATGTTTCTATTTACTGATCATGAGGCAGCTCTGGTGATCCTACTACATACCGTTGTCAGAAGGTAGGTGCTACTTCTTCGTGCCATCACATTTCCTTCTTTGGACACGTCCAAGTGTACTTAGGCTGCTCTAGCCATTTCAGGGCGTAGCTGTCAGTGCAAGGAAGCTGAGGTGTGGGAAAGGCTCTATGAGATAGATTTTATGGGGTGAGAGGTAGGAGAGAATCTGTAATTTACTATAAGCTATGATTGCACACAGCCAGAGTGCCTTGTGCCTGGGGAGAAAGCCATCTTCTTTTGGCTGATAACTGTTATGGTGGGCTCTTTTATTGTGGTCAAAACCCTCCCTCTACAGACTTTCCTGACAAATAACAGACTATGCTTGTGCAAAGGCAAAGCATCTGAAGGATGTACCAGATGGGTTACAGTAGCCCTTCTTTTCCAAAACAAGGTCAGGCATTTGCATACCTCTCAGATTCAGTTTGTCCTTCAAGAATACTCAGAGGTGTCCCCCGTCTTTCAGACTCATGCTGTTTCTTAGTGCTATATATGTGCACATACATGTGCATACATATATACAGGTAAATGTACATGTACATATCCATATCTCACACATATGTATCTTTGAAACGCTGAAAGAGAAAGGGAAATCAGCTGACTTGTTCTCCATCAAGAAGAATGTTGCAATTGATTTCAACAATAAAAATAACTGATAAATAATCACCTAAAAAATGGACAACAGCCCTAGGCTTTGCTACTTTCCTGCCTACAGGAAAGTACTCCTGTGCTTTGAGTCAGGTGTTTGCTGCTTTTTGCTCCCTGCCATCCTTACCCAATCCATATTTTGCTCACATTGAGGAGGCAAACTGGTTGTCATGCATGGAAGTGACATGACACATCCTTAGCATCATTCTGTTCACTGTTTTACAGTGGAAAGGACCCAGTCCTAGGAATGCAGGTCCAGCTTGTCCATGGATTTTCACTGTGTGTTTTGATAAGCCTTCAGGGACTGGCAACCCATCTAATCTGTCTACCAGCTGTTTGAAGTCATACTGTCATCTCCATTCTGGCCTTCTGCTTGCTCAATGCTCTGTGCTTCAGGTCCACGACTAACTTGGTGACCTCCACTGGACACACTCCAGTTTGATCATCTCTCTCTTGAAGTGGGGAGACCCAGATTGGGTGGGATCTCACCAGTCCGAAGTAGAGGAGACTATAATCACTAGTATCACTCTAATCACTCTAATCACTCCCCTCACACTGCTCACTGCACTCTTTGCTTATACAGCCAAAGCTTCCTGTGTTGCAGAGTCATGCGCTGACTGCTGGTTAGCTACCTCGTACACTTCACAAGATGGGATCATTCTACCCCAGAGGCATAACTTCACATTTGCGTCTGTTGACCTTCCCAATGTCTGTATCAGTCCATTTCCCCAGCCTGCCCAGGTCTATCAGAAAGGCAGCTCTGTCCTCCAGTGTACCACCTGCTTTCCCAGCCTCTCGTCTTCCACAAACCTACTGCACGGTCCACAGAAACTAATTTTCCATGTGCAAACCAAAACAAAAAGACAAAAAAGCATGTGGGCTGACACCATTTTTGCAGGTCCTCTCCCAGAAGAAGTGGCAACTCCGCTCTTTGAATTTCCCCAAAACTGAAGCACAATTTGAGCACCCAGGGGATTGTGAATGACTCACGTTTACAACTAGAGCTACATTTCTTCATCCTAGAAGTGGTTTATCAATTACATTTTAACAAGACATACTACAGTCCTGGCATATTCATTATTTTCTACTCATTTGAGACATACTCGAGAGGGAAGACTGATCACAGGAAATAAATAAATGCTCAAATAAGCCAATACACAGGATAAGAAATATTAGAGGGTTTTTTTCAAGAAGAGATTTATGAAGCAACAGCTTGTATTCTTACTAAATTTCTTTCGTTATGAACAACTTAAAAGTTGTGACAGAGTAACAACCTCATCAAGGAAGTGAGCCATCTTGGACACCAGAAAGAACATAGATAAAATTGCTACAGACATAAAAATACATGCATGCAAAAATACTGCTAAAAATACAGTCAGCAAAAAATTGGGGGAGAGGAGTCAAAGAGCCTCTCTTTGAGGTCTCACAGCTCTCTAAAGCATACATTGTGCTCAATCACCTCCTTGGGCCACAACAAGCAGGTTTGGGAGTGTCCCCAGCTGTGACTAGCAGAGCTAGACTACTCAAACAAAAAAATCTCACATGAGAAGTTAAAATAAAATGGTCTGTAGAAAAATCAACCCCATTCCCACTGTCCAGGTGGTCCATCCCTGATGAGAAATTGAGTACGAACTACTGCATCGTTCTCTTTCCTCAGTATATTCCAGCATGCATGCTTGAAGAAAGAGCCTATCAGCATCCCTGTGGGAAGGATGATTCCACAAATTTTCACAGAATAATACAATCATTTAGGTTGGAAAAGACCTCTAAGATCATCAAATCCAAATGAACCCAGCACTGCTAAGTATACCACTAAACCATATACCTAACTGCCACATCTACATATCTTTTAAATACCTCCAGGGTTGGTGACTCCACCACCTCCCTGAGATGCCTGTTCCAGTGCTTGACAACCCTTTCGGTGAAGAAATTTTTCATAATATGCAATCTAAACCTTCCTTCACGCAACTTTTGTGGCTGTTTCCTCTTGTCCTATCACTTGTTACTTGGGAGAAGAGACTGACACCCACTTACCACAATCTCCTTTCAGGTAGTTGTAGAGAGCAACAGGTCATCCCCAAGCCTCCATTCTTCCAGGCTAAACACCCACAGTTCCCTCAGCCACTCCTCTTCAAACTTGTACTCCAGACCCGTCACCAGCTTCATTGCCTTTTTCTGGACTCACTCAAGCACCTCAGTGCGTTTCTTGCAGTGAGGGGCCCAGAACTAGACACAGTACTTGAGGTGTGGCCTCACCAGTGCTGAATACAGGGAAGAGTCGCTTCCCTGGTCTTGCTGGCCACACTGTTGCTGATACAAACCAGGATGCCCTTGGCCTTCTTGGCCACCTGGGCACACTGCTGGCTCATGTTCAGCCAGCACCGCCAGGTCCTTTTCCACCAGGCAGCTTTCCAGCCACTTTTCCCCCAGCCTGTTAGCATTGTATGAGTTCGTTGTGACCCAAGGATCTGTCAGTTCGAACCTCATATCATTGACCTTAATCATTGATCCAGCCTGCCCAGATACCTTTGCAGATCCTTCCTACTCCCTAGCAGATCAACACTCCTGCCCAACTTGGTGTCATCTGTGAACTTACTGAGGGTGCACTCCATCCCCTCATCCAGGTCATAGTTAAAGATACTAAACAGGACTGGCCTTAATACTGAGCCCTGGAGAACACAACCTGTGACATCTGCTAGTTGGATGCAATGCCATTCACCATGACCCTCTGGGTCTTTCTGTCACTACTATTGATTTATGCTCCTCTGTGATACACAGGAAAGATAGATGGGGTTGATCTGTTGGATTTCAGTCAGAAGGCTGGGAATGCCAAGTCCCAGTTTCCTGTGCTCTTGAGAAGTAGTCCTAGGGTTGATTGGCTCCAGAAGGCCCCAGAAACTCCTGTGACATAGGTATGCAAGGAACAAATGTTGTTGATACCCAATGGCAAACACAAAACTGAATCATGAAATAACCAAAAACATCTCATGAAGATTGAACACTCTGGTATGCAGCTTTTAAGATGACACCCAGCAGTGGCAGTTCTGAAAAGAGTCAGTTAAGTAGAAGCTGCAGAAAAAATATCATATTTGAAAGTAATTAGATGACCTGAGCCTTGAGAATATTGATTAGAATTGAATCTGGTAGCAGACTGGGGTACTGCAAATTCTTGTTATGCCACCTTCCCTCATCACATCAAAGCTGAGGAGACCCTCTCTAACCACAAAAAAAAAAAAAAAAAAAAAAAAAAAAAAGACAGACATGAAGATGCAGGTAGTCCTCGGTTTAGCAAATTGCTCAATAAACTTTTACATGTTCAGGTAGAGCAATGGGTGTATGCATTGTGGCAAGGCTCCTTTCCATTCTAGCCAGCAAACACCTTGATAAATCACTCTCCATCATGATATAATAGACCTTTAGAGAATTGCTCCCACCCTAAATATTAGACACAAATTTATCTTCTTCTCCCATTTCTTCATATTTTTGTAGGATTCTGGGAAGCAACTGAAATTAGTCTACCCAATACAACATTTTCTTCCTTTATTATTTAATATGATTAATTTGTTCATTTGACCATGTCTGGGGCCTCGCCTGTGAACTCTTACCAGTAACTTTCAAGCAGCCTTGGCTTGTTGAATCCTCAAAAAAATAAAAAAAAAGCCCAAGCAACCTCTTGCTGATTTAAGGATATAGAAATCTGGGACAAAATAAACCCCCCTTGCTGGGCCTCAGAGATCTGAGGGGTCAGATACAGCCAGGATTTATTTCTGATTATTACCAATTCAGCACTATGAGTTTGGTCATGTTCAATAAGAGATTTCACGATCAGAGATTCACAAATAGTGTGATTTACTTATACGATAGGTCTGGCTGAGCGCAATAAAAGCTTGCACATTCCAGATATAACAAATAGTGTAGTTTACTGAAGCAAAAAGAGGTCCAGGATTGCTGGTAATAAATACACTAACTGCAGTGTGTGAATATGTGTTAGGACAGAAGGTATCCTAACAAAGATCTATTAGATAGATAGACTAAAATATTCCTGAATCTGCTCCAATGCAGTTGGAGGCAAAAAATCTCACATAAAGGTATCCCTTCAGTGGAGGAGGTGAGACACAGTCCTTTGACTGATCCCGAGCAAGCAGAGGTGTTTTTATCCCCCTCATTTTCTTTCTTTTTTTTTCTCTTGTCTTTTTCTTTGTTGTGAAAACCCCCCTTCTTTTATATAATAATTTTGGGCCTTCCCAAAAAGGTGGATCAATTCTGTGTCATAAGTAGGCTGTTGGTGACTGTGGTCATACATGTAAGGCATGTTCTCTTTTCATTTGTATTCTAAGGGGTGTGAAAGTTAATATGCAAATAGGAATTAAAGGGAATCTTGGTTTCTTTTGGTCAGAATTTATAGTTGATATAAAAGGTAAAATAATCAATATGGTCTTCTTCCACCCACTGAGGCAGCAGTAAAGGCTGCCTGACCTTCACCAAAGCATCTTTGCGCTCATCCTGATCTCCCCAAAGGACCAGACTTACAACAAGCCTTCTTATGCAAGGTGAAGTGGGAGTGAGGCCAACGGCTGGTGTGGATGCTCCTCTATGCCTCACTGAAACATCAGGACATGAGGACTCCACCCCAGACATCATTTCAGTGTTAGCCCTTGCTCAAGCCAGGTGCAGGATCAGTGAGAGGCCCTGTTCATATTTTTCTCAAGCAGCATCATCAATTTGACACTGAATTAAACAACTCTATAGCAAGTCTGACAATTTACTACACCTCTCTTTTCCTGCTGCCCCCCAAGAAAGGAACCTGTTGGTATACACTTGGCACATAACAACAATCATTTTATGTCTGCTTAGAACATTTTTCATTGGAAAATACAATTTAATCAAAAGGGAAACCTGGCTGCAGGAAGATGTTGGTTTCAATGACATTTTGTAATTGAGAAAATAAAAATCACAGAATATTTCACACTGACCTTTTTGAGAGGCTGGACAGGGCTAGGTCTTTTGAAATTATTTGTCTCTAAAATATTTGATACTGATTCAACTGCAGTCCAGCTGGCAAGAGCACATCTTCAATTTTCTTTTAACTGAATTTGTTTGATAGATCAAAACTGAAATTGTTAAAAATACTTTGTTTGTTTGGGTTTTTCTGAGGGAACTGCCAAAGCACAATATTTTTCTGTTTTGAGCTAGAAAGAACTATTCAGATTGCAATATCATACAGGAAGTCTGATGAAGAGATCTTTTTACACTTCATCTTTTTGTAGAGAAATTCTCTATGGCCCTGTGCAGAACAGCTGTCCTAAGCCCTCTGCACTGAGTAACCTCTCCTTGGAAGCACATACTCTTTTTTTCTGCGGTGAAAGTCAGGAAAGAAAGAGCAACAGGTGAGCTTCTTGGTCAGTGGAAGATGTAAAGGGGAAATCAGGCTACTTCCAACACAAAACACATCTTGAGGAAGCATCACTTGACACCATTCAACAGCAGTGTGAGGGAAGACCCAAGAAGGCTCCTTGTGGCCAGGATTTGTCGTCCGCTACCTATGTTTCCAGAGTATGTAGTTCTGCCTTGGGAAAGGCTCCCCAGTGTGTGCAATGGCAGAGCCTCTTTACTATCATATAACTTCCACAAATTTCCACTGTCCTAAATACTTCCCAAGTTTGAAAGGCCTCTGCCAGCAGGGGCCTGAGAGTAATCTGGGTAGGAAAAGGGAGGCTCTAAGCTGAATCCTTTGGTTATGTCTTTCTCCTCTATTCCTCTCTTTCCCTGTTCTCCCTTCACAGAGGCTGCTTCCACACATTTAGAGCAAAAAACAGAAGCTCAGAGAAAAAAGACTTCAGTGCTGGCAGATGGGGCTTGTGCTGGACAGAGCTGCGACCTCATGTCAGGGAGCACACTGTGGAGCTGCTCCACAGTGGTGCTCTTAGGAGAGAAGCTGCAAGCGCCAAGACACACTCCCACTGGGCAGCCTATGCTGCCGAAGCCCTTGGCTCCCATCCAGTCCTTACATCAAACTTCTTTTGAAGGTTAGACCCAATGCCCTCAGCTGATCCAGCTCTGAAACAGGCAGCGACTTTTTTCTGCCTTTGGGATCTCACCATACCCTAAACTGTAAATTTTTGCAAAGATTTGCTAAGCTCTCATGTTACTCAGGTGCTAGTACATCATCCTTAGAGCTGAACTGAAGATAGATACAGAAGAACTGTACTGCAGTTCTCTAGGAACTGTACTGCAGCAGTTCTCTAGGAACTGTACTGCAGCAGAACATTTACAGTTCTCTAGGAACTGTGCTGCAGCAGAACATTGAACTCCTCTTGGACTTACTCAGGGACTACTGGGGCAGGAGGCCTAGTCTCTTCTGACTCCTGAGTAGTTAACAGAAAGAAATCAATGCCTCCAAAGGGAAATTCAGAGCAAGAGATAAATGCTTGGAATTAATCTGAATTATATGTTGGCTGTGATTCTCTGACGGCTAGAGAGGAAGCCTTGGGAGAAAAGTCTGCAGCACCATTAAGATACTTACTCTCATTTCCTATGATCCATGCTGCCTTTCCTGAGTCCTATGCCCAGATGCATTTTCAAACTGCTTTTGATGCCTGGGTCTTCCTATTCCAGACATTTCTGCAGCTCAAAGTTGTCTTTGCGGCATTGCAGTTACCTTGAGATTAGTGGGAGCAACTGGTTAGGAACCCATTCCCAAATTCCCACACCAAAGTGCCACCGGCACTCTGAGGGAGTGCAGTGAAGTGCCATTATCACTTGTTATCTTCAAGCAATTTTCAGTTGGAACATTCAGCTTAGGAACATTCCTTGGCTGAAGACACCCTGTGGGTGCTGCTGTACTGACCCTTTATTTAGTTCTGCATCAGAACATAATAAGAGGCATGAGCGTTGGTAGGGACTCAGGGCAGGGTGTGACATGTCAAAATGGAGTATCTTCCCAGAACTGAGCTGCAGGCTGATAACTATGGCCCAGAGCATCTTTTAAGATTGCATTCTTGTTTTCTTTGGCAGGGGATTCTCTTAAAAAAAACATTTCCTGTTATTTTCATTTCACCCCAGCACAAATTAGCTTTTCTTCATTCCTCCTTGGTTTTCTTCACCTCAGACACTGTTGGCCAGCTAATTCTTCTAAAATTTGCCGTTTGATCACTGAGCAAATTGTATTATTACAACCCTGTTGTTAGAGGCACCATGGGAATATAATTTAATTACTGCATAATATCAATCAGATGCATAAATTAAAACATTCACATTTGAAAAAAAGACATTTTCTACTTTTAGTTGTATGATCTGCCAAGCTTGGAAGTGAAAAAAGCTTCTTTCTCCAAGCTCTTGTGCAGTGAGAGGTGGTCAATTCTCCCAAATAGGTAGAAGGGCTCACAGTTGAAAGCATAGGGCTCACAGTTCCCAGGTGTGGTTACCTTTAAGAAGAATTATTTCTGGAAGAATTTTTAACAAGAGAGGCTGTGATTGAACACCATTTAAGTTCTACAGTGTCTAGCATCAAATAGTTTAACTACAGGGTCTATGAAGAACCACCTCTGTGTCAACTGTGATGTAAACAATAGCTGGGCCTTTTAAAGCTACAAGTAGAAATGCAAGCCTTCATGGCCTCTCATATGTCAAAACGCAACAAGCCTCAAGGAAGCTAAATTTTCTCATGTGCTTTTAAGCTGAAACACTTCAGCAGGGAGAGAAGAAAACGTAAGAAGGGTCAGGGGTCTGTGTCTTATCAATTGGTATACAAAAGTCTACTGGGCTTCTCCAGCCTAATGATCTCCTCCATCATCTTGTACCGTAAGAGTCCCTCTTATAGTCCTTACTACAGTGACACAGCACTAAAGAAACACACAAACTCAAATCACTGGTGAAGAAGAATAAGGACGGAGGAAGATAAATGTTCTGTTTTGAAAGAAACTCCTTTTTGATCTCATATCATCCAGTGGATGAAAGCAATGGGGAAAAAATTCATATTAGATGCAACATTTGGTTTCAACTATGAGCTGGTAATTGAGTTGTCTGTTTTGGCATGTCTTGCTCTGAAAGAGGATTTTTAAATTAAAACTGGCTTCCAACTCCTCTAGAAATTATTTTTGGCTTATTTTGATCCCAGCAAACCTGAAATGGTATTGTATATATATGCTTCCGATTATAAGTTACCTGGCAGAAGTGGCCCAAGTTTGCTAAAGTCCTGAGCCATCTGGTTTCTGTGGGAGCCCTTGGCACAAGGCTACCTGTCCACTCAGTGATGCCTGGGGCAAAGGTGGGTCCTGAATGCTGAATCAGGGGTGAGACAAGTGTAATGAGATGTTTGTCATGGCAAAACATTATGCAGAAACTCAAGAGCAGGTACTCCCGGGCTCTTTTGGCTTACAGTTTTCTCCCACTGCTTAGATTTGAGAAAAGCCAAATATGCGTCTGTTAGAGTTTAGGTAAATGATGAAGATTTTTTTGTTGTTGAATTTTTTCGTCGTGGGGGACGCCTCCCTCCTCTCTATGTGCAGGGCGGGGAGGGATGAGGAGGTCCCAACGGGAAGTACCACGACAGTTTAGGGAGATAAAACTTCCTGGCACTACTGGAACTCGTTTTCTGGTTTCTGGGGGGTCAACTTGGAGGGAGTCGCCAGCCACTGTGCCCCTGGAGCTCCCCCACGCTCCAGCTTCGTGGATCACATGCTGGGCAGGGGCTCTCCCGTTCACCACAGCAGCCGTGTTGGAAGGAAACCGGGAATGCCCCTTTCCCCTTTGGTGCACTGTGACTGGTGACAGCCACGCCGCCTCCTCGCTGCTCACCTCGCGCCACCTCCTCGCTGCTCGTCGCAGCCACCGCTGGACACCACCTTGGAGGCCCACCCGCCCACCGCTGCTGTCGCGGCCCCTGCCGCCACGCCGCACCCAATACTGCCCCTCGGCTCTGCACAGGAACTCCGTGGGGACTGTGTTGGGCAGCATAGAACCGAGAGAGTGGTTTTAGGTGACATTATTTCTGCTATTGTTTGTTTGGTTTGTTCTCCGTTTTTTTAGTAAAAATATTTATTTTCCTACTTCACTCAGATGCCTCCTAATTTCCACAAAATTCATAGTTTAGGGGGAGGGAAATAAATGAAGGAGAAGGAGGGGGTCTGTTTCATCGGAGGTCCCACTTTCTGGGATATATTGTCTGTAAACAAAGGCAGCATCCAACAGCTTTCGGTCTCACCCCTATCAGCAGTCTACCAGAAGTTACCGCATGACCTTCTGCCATGCAGTCAAAGTGGAGCTGTGGCCAAACACACAGCACCCCACAAATCTTGTATACACCTCCCAACCAAAACTGGGCAGAGGCAGCAGTCTTTTCCCAGAATTCCTCACATGTGATTCACTTCCATGCTATTTTGGTGGTCATTCAGACCAGGTATCTTTTTGCAAAAGTTTTTGATAACCAAACTCCAGGCAGGCACTCTTCCTTATAAGCAGTAAATCTCTCCTGAAAATCATCTCTTCTCCAGGAAGCCACCAAAACTGAGGTCCCCTGAGATTTAGGTGTTCCATCCTTGCTCAGGTTCAGCACAGCAGCCAAAGCTGATGTCTATAAGAAATTTCCCCAGCAGTGTTGCTTGCCTGAGAGAGGTGATCAGGTTGGTTTGGTGGCATCAAAGTGCTGAACAGATGAGGGTGTGAGTGGGAGTCTCTTGAACACTGGTTTGCAGGCAGCCTGCAATAACTCCTTGAGAAAGGCTGCTCTTCTCTCACACATGGGGCAAGCTGGCCAAGCAGCCATCACCCACAGGTGAATGGGACAGTCCAGTGGTTCCCTTTCTAAGCACACTCTTTTGCACCCAAACCCACAAGTCAGAGCAACCGCTAAAGCAGATTCCCAGCTTCTCATGGGAATGGAGCAGATACTTTGTGATACTCTGGTCCCATCTGTGCACAGTCTACTGAGAAATGGTGAAACTCGCCCCTTCCAAAGGATTTCCAGTAGCTGTTTGCTTAGGGAGTTATCAAATTTGCATAACCATATGAATATCAATTTACTTTTATTGTATATTGCACTGTTCATGTGCACTGATGAAAGGGGCTATGGAACAATACAAGGTAATGAATATATTGAACCAAGCAGAAGATATATTTGAAATGTATAACTGGATTCTTCTTCGAATGTTCAATTTTTCTGCAAAAGTGTGGGAGTGCAGGATGCGTTCACCACATACAATAGAACTAATACAAAGAACTGTCTGTTTGCAACATTTGTTACCTCCGGAAAACTCAAAAATTGAGTGAATGGAAATTTACTTTTGTTTGTAGAGTGTCAGCTGAATCCTTATGAATTTCAAACACTCAGATACAGGATCTGAAACGTCAGCATCTCATGCCTCGTTCTATACCTTACTCCCTTCTTCAGAATTCTTTTTTTTCTCTTGTCCTTTGTTACTTTGATTTTTTCCACTGTTGCTCATGTGGGTTACATCAACAAGAGTGCTTTGAGTGCACCACCATGGAATTTGGATAGGCAAACACTCAAATCATGAAACCCATAGGACAGAAGTACCTTGCAAAAATAGTTTTCTTTGCTTTTCAGGTTTTGGGTTTTTTTAATAACAAGTTTTTAATCCCTTGGGCCCCCCAAAAAATATATATAAAAAAATAAATTTAAAAATTGATCCATCTGTTGGGAAAACAGAGTATTCCCCAAGCAGTTTCCACTTCACTGGAAAGCTATTTGCCACTGAGTAGTGTCTGTCCCACTCATCCAGACAGCTCATGGCTTGGGTTTCTTCTGTTTTTCTTGGGTTCCATGAGCCATTCAAGCACAGCAGTTCAGAAAGGGATCCATTGCTGCCATCTGCCATTGGCTTCAGGATGGAGGACACACAGACTCCATTTACTCTGCCTTGCCTCCTGTGAGACAGAGGTGGGGACAAACTTATTTAGGTGAACAAAACGTGCCAATCTAACAGAAATAAATATTTTGCCAGTGGGTTTGGATATGCTCTCGTAAGAACACAAGCTATCAATAATTAGGAAAAACAAACAGGCAAGGAAGCCTAAGATGGCCATGTAATAATGGGACTCTAGGAATTTTAAGTAAACTACCTAGTATCAGAATAGCTGTCTAAATCTTCAGCCATCAGCTCTGTGTGAGAAACTGCAGGGAGCTTCTGAGCGTCCTTATATCCTGAATGCTGCAAATTCCAAAGCTAAAAAAGCCCACACTTGCAGAGGACTTTGACTCCTATGACTGGATTTTTACAAAATACTGTTGGGATGAGTAGCCCATTGTCTTAAAGACTAAAATAACTTAGTACAGTGTTCAAAAATGAACATTTCAATCTTCTTAACTCCTGGGATACATAAGTTTTGTTAGAATATGATAACACTACAGAGACATTAACTTTTTCTCTTGAAATAGTCACGTTTTCTGTGTATATCTGTACATATATATGCATGTGTTTTTAGCTAATGAAACAGTAAGTCTAAAACTTCAGTGATCAGCATTATATGGTTCTATGCAGAAACAGGTTTTCAGCTCCTGTTGATTATCATATGACCGATGGAGCAGTTTAAACTAGCTGAAAATGTAATCCAAAAAGTGGCTTTTAATTTTCTAATTTAATTTCAAGTTACAAATTGCTCTCCCTTGGTAGGTTATTTTGTTTTTAAATGCTAAAAAAGTATTAAGAACTCATGTTTTCCAAAATCTGTGGCTGAAAATGTTCATAAGACAAGGACGTTATGTTTTATCTTGAGTCTGTCATGCTTTGTTTCTTAAAAGTTAAAAAAAAAATGATAAATACACAGGGAAATGAAGATTGTGCCCGAAGGTTATACTTCTCAAAATCTGCCAAAATAAAATATTTTCCTAACTTCCACCCAGCTTTCTCCAACCTTAGAGCTGCCAAGTAATCCTGTCCTCAGTATTACATAAGTCTTCAAGGTTTAGATACCTGAAATAGTACAGTTCACCTAGATTTTGTTGCAAAACTTCAAACTGCATGAAAATCTGCAACACTGTCTGGTATCTTAGATCAATAGACAGCAGTGCAGACAGAAGCACCCACTAGGATCTGAGTGCTTGGTGCTGTCGTTGTGTTTAGTAGGCAGAAGACTTGCTGCAGAAGACAAGGGCCAGGTGAGATGGTTGGAATATCTTTGATAACACAGGTAGGAGGAATCCCGTCAGTCTTCATCCTAGTTCTGACAGCTGCCATATGTGGACACAGCAAGGAGCAGACCTGTGTCAGTCATTAAAGCAGACAAAACACATAAGAAAGAAGACATTACCTAGAGTGCATCAGCAGCAGTTTAAAGAGCTGTGGATGACGAGGAGTGCAGGGAGAAGAGGGAGAGGAAAGGACAGTCTCCAGATTTGCTCACACATGGTGGTAGATATCCTATAAATACTATAGACATCTAGCTATCTGTATAGATGTGGATATCAATATAAAACAGAGCATGGCTGCTACAGGCCTCGCTGCACTGCCTGAGGGTTCAAGGGAAAAGCTGTATCCTCTGTGGTAATGACACCCAGCTCCGATGCACTTGGCAACCAAGACTGTCTGAAGAGAAGTATGAAGCATTTAACAGCAGGGATTACTAATGATTTGGAGGCAGCATAAAAAAAAGGTCAGTCAAGGAATTTTAATTCATCTGCAGCTCTGTTTCCTAAATAAATCTTGGGAAAGGTGGTGAAAGTTGCAGTTACTACGTCCAAAAGGTGCATAAACAGGACTTCCTAGGTTGCAGGCAGGTGGTTTCAGAAGTGTTACTCCCCAAAATTCTGTTCTACTCCTTCCAGCTCTGCCCTTCCCATAGGGCATATTTCTGCTCAGGGAGAGATAAGAAACCTGGATGTAGATGGGTACTTGACAGGGTTAACTGGCTGGAGCCACTGCTGACCTGCAATTTCCAGTAATATTCACAAACAAGAATGAAAATGGGTTTTAAAGTCCTGGGCTGAGTTATCAGCCTCAAACCATGGCACTGCAGTTCCCAAGGGAGGGGAACACACATGGTCCCTCGGGGACAGCTGCCTCAATTTCAGCTGATCTCGGTGTCATGTTATCCTGTCATGCGTCCTGTAGCTCCGTTATTTGCTTCTGCTGCCCAAGTTATGAGATACAGGTCATTAAAAACTGAGCTCAGCATCATCAGTGTAAAATGCTTGACCATAATTTAGACCATATTCATCAGAGGTAGAGAGCAATCTGTCACAGTCAGATTATGTCTCACCCTGCAGACAGCGTGTCTTCTGCAGCCAAGTGTCTTTTCTTGCTTCCAGCCTTTCCCTCCAGCCTGTAGGAAGCTTTGCTGCTCCTCAGCTTCTTGTGACATCTCCTATTTGCTGAATAAGCCTAACTGGGAAAGACTCTGCACTGACCTCTATCACACCACACCCAACTGGCTGATGCAAGATAAGCTGCTTATCACTCCTCGTCTGTGAGGAGGCACCTGTGTGGAACAAAATCCTCTCATTCCTCCTTGGTAGAATGGCCAAGGCCACCTGTAGGAGGCAGACCCTCTCCATCTATTGTGTTTCTACCTCTATTAGATGGCTAGACCTCAGCATTCAGGTCTGACCCAACCTAGCCCACCTGATGAAGCTACACATGAAGGTGAATAGCAAAATCATTTGAGTCCAGCATCAACACCAGCTGCAGTTACCAGACTAGCACTGCTGCAAGATGCTGCCCCCTAATGTGCCCTCTGCTCTGAGCCTTACTCCTTCCCTAATCTGTATATCTGGTAGCCCACTGGCAATGAGAAAAGGTTATAACATACAAGACCATTCCATTAAATTAGATGCCTGAAAACTGACCTCTTTTTGGGAGAGGGAAAAAAAAAAGCCAAAAAAAAATCAACACAGGAGTATAAAGTTTTTCTATAGAAGACCGATGTCCCTAGTCAGTCTCCTGCATGCATTTCCCCCACAGCATCTTTTCACCTCCCCTGCTTAAAATATGAACATAACTACCTGCTCCGCAGCCACACATCTGGTGCAGGGGAATGCAGGCAGTGACAATAGGGAATGTGAGGAGCTGCTCCACTGCAGGAGTTGTGCACAGCATCAGTATCTGAGCTACCACATTCAAGTATATCGGTCTTCATGTTTTTAAAAACTGGCAGTACAACGAAGAAGAAAACGTCTCTGCTCAGTCCTGGGAGGCATTATCCTGACATCCACTTTTTCCACTTTTTATGTAGGTTGGGCAAGTAACCCAAAAGACGAACATCACAAGTGGACAAAGCAGCCCATTAGAACAGGCCAGGTTCACCAGGGATTTCCAGGGAAAGATGGGGAAAAAAACCACAGTCACAGGTAAACTTAATGAAGTCTACAGAGTGACAGAGGGATATGTAAAGTCACCACACCTCCCTATACTTCTTATCAAAGCTGTCTCGCATCAGACAGGTCTGCACTGATCAGGGTATGATTTTTGAACATGCTGTCATCTTCCCTTTGCCATTTTATTACCTAGCAGGCAGGGAGGAAGCAGATTACCTCTAAGGAATTACAAAAGCTAATTTATTGACAGCTCTTACAAAGTCTCCTTAAGGTTTGCTTCCCAGTGTCACTGCTAATATGTTGGGCTCAGTAAAAAAGGTAAAGATGGCAAGAAGCTGTATTTAATGCCCTGATTGCCATTAAAATGAGCAGCTTCATCTGGATTTTTCTGGTTCATCAAATTCAGGTGAGTAGGGACAGCTATAATGAGTTGTCACATGCATTGTCTGTGCTGCACTAACCACCCATCATCCCCATCCCAGCTCAAAGCCCCAAGGTTCTCAGTGCTATAAAAGCACATCTCCCACAAAAAACCTAATTGGTTTCAGTTCTGTTCCTTTCTGGTTTTGGTGAGCATGAAACAGATCAGACCATGATTCCTCTGCCTAGCTAAGGCGGTTTCCTCATGCATCTGTTTGTCTTTCTGAGTCTCAGTTTGTAGGTTACTTGACAAAAATCTTGCTCTCAGTTCACAGAGCAAGAATGACAGATAATGGATATTGAATGATACCCTACCCCAGTACCTCCCAGGGCTGTTGCAGGAAAGCCATGGCCTCATGGGCCAAGGGACAATGATGTCTAGGACTCATAAAGGTGGCCTAAGGGTATGGGACTCATTAGGGAATACAGAGAAAGAGCATTTCCTGCACTGCATCCTGATTCCTGGTGTCTTGGTGGGAGGTGTCCTGTGAGTCATTAAGATGGCACAATCTTACATTTGGAAGAGTTGTCCTCCTTTCTAAGCTCCTTTGCCCTTGAAACTGCTCCCCATGGGATCCCTTGCTCCTCTGCTCTGGGACACAGCTGGGAGCCTGGTTTCTGAGAATACTTCTTCTGTCTTCCCAGAGCAGTACAGCCCACCCAGAAGTCTTGGAGTGTACTAATGTCTTACCAGTGTTGTAAAAACACAAGCAGAGTGAAAGGGATATATAATTTCAATCCAGGACAATGTTAAAGAAGTCTCCATACAGGTTCCATTAGCTGAAGAATTAAAGAAAGGAATACAGCAAGGCAAATCAATCATTTTTTATGGAAAATGGGCCTTGTCAAATAAACTTGATTTCATTCTGTGATGAGATTACAAATTTGATTGATAAAGGGAACTGTCCAGACGTAATAGGCTTAGCTCTTCAGAGCGCTTTTGACTTAGTATCAAATGACATTTAGTTTTAAAAAATTTGTACTATATAGTATCAATAAAGCATGAACTAAACAAATCAAGAACTGCCTACCTGATAGATACCTAGTCAGGGGAAACCAGCCCTAAACAAGAACAGCTCTAGTGAGGTGACATAAAGAACAGGACTATACCCAGAATTGTTTGTTGCTTTCAGCTGTGCTCTGGGAATTGATGCAGATAAAATTGGCAAGTGATGCAAATGGCAGCAGATCAGTAGAGAGTGATAAGGTGATACCAAGACATCTGGGTCACTGAGGGAGCGGGGACCACGTACACAGAATTGACTTGAATATTACAGTCATGTGTCTAGCAAGGAGAAACTAATGTAACAGGGACTGTACCCCAAAATGGGGGTTGCAATGGCCACGGGACTGAATGTGACCTCCCAGAATGGGGATTTGACAAAAAGGCATAATCCTTATCTACCAACATCCTGCATGTGTCTGACTTTTCATGCTGAGATGAGGAGACCAGTCCTGGGATACAATGCAGTCTTCTGGCATCTGGGGATCAAGAAAGCATGAAAATGTCAAAGATAGAGAGGAAAATGCTACCTAAACTGTCTAGGGGATGGCACATGGCAAGAGGAGTGCATTAGCAGAGAGGTTCAGATAGTTTGAGCTGCTGAGAGCTTTGTGACAGGCCCTCAAAATACACATCCTAATTTCTCTGAGCATTGCCCTTCTCATACACTCCTTTGTCATCCTGATGGACAGCCAAGATGCTGAGCAGAGACCATGTCCATCCATAGCCCAGCTCCTCTGGGCTAGCACAGCCCTGTGACCATATGGAGACTGCAGACCAGACCCAGCCTCTCACACACAGCTCCTTGCTGCAGGTAGGGGACTGATCTGCAGACATCACTTTAAGTGATAATCAAGCCTCAGCAGTGCACCATGTCGCACAAGCAGGCCTGAGAATAATGACCTGTGCTTCCTCTCTCTAATTTGCAGCTTTCTAACCATTCTAATTTCCAATTTTTCCCAAATGAGGCATTTGCATGTCAATTGTCTGCTACCAGTTGTGAGATGTCTTGAAATTGGGATCATTAAAAGACCCCTTGTAATCTCACCTGGGCATTTTAGGTGCTTAATAAACCAAAAAGGGCAGACTTTCCTTTAAGACAAGCAGCAGGAAGCTGCCAAATGCGTTGTTTAACCAAGCAGAGCTTGCCAAGTGAGATCAGCAGTGCTATCCTGAGACTGACAGACAGCACTACTTTGAAAATTGTGTTGTGTTTCTGTTTCTTTTTTCAGGAGAAGGAAAAAACCCCTTAGATAAAAGAAGAAATACAGTAAAGAAAGAGAAAGGAATTAGCAATCTATAGCCCTTCACTAAGAGAGCTGCATCTCATTGGTAAAAGTGCAGGCAGGAACTTCCTGGAGGACGGAGAACAGCATCACAAGCTTAGACTCTACAAATTGTTTAATGTCTCTTATGCCACTCCATCCTGCCATCCAGTTTTTCGGCTTCAATTTTACAACATATTCTTTTTACCTGTGTGCCCTTCAGGAAGGATTTTCCCTGCCTCAAAGCCTAAGTAGAATGACAGTTATTGCACTTCTAAAACACATGGCACAGGTTTCCCTCAGAAACCTAAAATGTACTGCTCACAACATTAAAACTAGGTGTTTTCCTCTACTTTCGATATTCTGATTAAAAATTCATGACAATGTTTACAGTAGAAATTTTGATCATAATTATAACTGTAGTAATTTCTTGCTCAGTTTGGATGCAAGGTTTAAACCACTGTATGGCTTAGTATAATAAATAGGCGAAAACAGTAGACTGTCCCCCAGGCTGAGATCATTTTTCCAGCATTTAAAAACAAAGAACCTGTAAACACAATAAATACCTGTGAATTCCAATATCCTTTTAATGTACACTTCTCTTGCAAGTAGACTGCATTTATGAATTATGAATAAATGCACACATAAGAAAATGCATACTTCAGTTACAGAGATTGAGCTTGGTTACTTGTTGAAAGTCCCCACAAATCTTCTTCGGATGTTTATCAATTGACTGGCCTGAGTCAGCCCAAATTTCCAGTTTGAAAGTGATTTGTAAGATGCTCATAACAAGTAAAGAAAATAAAGAAAGTGATAATTAAGTGTCTTTAGTCATATGAACATCAGGTACAACCAAAAGCAATTGCACTGCAGCGTTTTTCCCTGCAATGGCCCACTATCACCTACTGAAGGCTCCAGATTCAGCCAAGCTAAAAAATACATTTCTGCCTTTTGTGTTTTTCTTAGTTGGCTGACGTGGCAGGGGTTGTGTGAAAGAACTGTGTGAATTAAACTGACTGATGCTCACCTGCAAGCTCAAAGGGCTACAATTGCTCCTGAGCCATTGCAGATAGATGTCCCTTGCCAGAAACAAGCAGGATCCCTATAGGTCTGAATCACTACAAATAATGTGGAGAAGTCTCATTGCCCTTTATCATTTGATCATGATAAAGGCAGTGATGAGAGGCAGCACAGAGACTCCTGAGCTCAGTGTGAATGCTGCATTTTAAATCACTAGAACAAATTAAATTCTAAGAGAAAAGTGCTATAAGGCACTTGGCCCGAGTGCCCGCACTAGAGGATTACTTACTGTTTTTTTCTTTCAACAAGTAAGTTTTCTGAGTGAAGCTAAGGCAAATATTCCTTGGAGAATCTAATTTTAGTAGACTGGTAAAAACAATGGAAGGCAGAGGAGAGCAGATCGAATCTACCAGTAAGAGATAGCTTCATCGACGTTGAAGTTATTGAGTTATTATAGTTAATTAAAAATAATATCTAATTAAATACATAAGTATATATAAATATATAAATTTAAATATATAATTAAATACACAATTACCTTCTTTTGAATAATCTCTCAAGAAAAACTTGCAACATACAAGTCAGGAAAGTCCAAGTTGGAAGCAAAGAATGGTAACCTGAGAGTAATGTAGAAACACTGTTGGAGAGATGCAGAGATGTTTTTAGGAAAGCTGAATACTACCTGGGATCAATCATGGTGAGCGGTGTCAAAGGCAACAAGGTGGGCTTCTCTAAGGGTGCACACAGGAAAAGGAAGATGGAAATGTAAGCCTGCTGCTGAATGGAGGACAGGACATGCTAAAAAAAGTGAGATATGCCTTCTTCATTTTGGTCTTTATTAGTAAAATCAGCTTCAGAAATGCAAGACCCTGGAGACCAAGTCTGGAGCAAGGTAGAACAGGATCAGGTCAGAGAATACTTAAAGAAACTGGACACACAAAAGACCACGTGCCCTGATGGGATGCCCTCATTAGTGATAAGAGAGATTGCTGATATAATTTTGTGATCAATCTCTATCTTTGAACAATCATGGTGATTAGAAGAGATTCCTAAGGACTGTAAGAAAGCAGATGTCACTCTTATCTTCAAGAAATCAAGAAGGATCCAGGAAACTACAGGCTGGTCAGCCTCACCTAAGGGGTGCTTCAGACACCAGAATGGGTATTCCCCTCTGTGGAAAGGATATCGGTGGAGAAAGTATTCTCTGCATCCTGTGACTAGGACCACAGATATCGATACTGCAGCCCATTGAGAACAATACACTGGAGCAGGTGGATAGTCCCTCAAGGAACTGCAGCCTGTGGAGATCTGGAGAGAGTTCTCCTGACAGGAACTGTGGCCCGTGGAGGAGCCCAAACTGGAGCAGATTTTTCCTGAAGGACTGCAGCCCATGAAGAGGACCCATGCAGGAGCAGCAGAAAAGTGTGAGGAGGAGTGAGTGACAGAGCAGAGCTCCCCCATTCCCCATCCCTCCTGCACTGCTTTCGGAATGAAGGGGGAGGTGGATGAGTCAGTGGCAACAAACCAATTTTCACCAATTTGAGTCTATTTTGTCTGCAACAGAAAGTGGTAAGCAATCTACCTGTCTTTATCTCAACTCATGAGCTTTCTTGAACAGAAATTATGATACATACACAATCTACAAGAAGACAGCTTACAAGTTGCCTCTGAGAAACAAAAAGGCAGGGACAAACAAACAGCTCCCAATGCACTCTTCTCAGGAGAAGGAAAAAGCAAGACTAAGGGCTGGAGCCTGAACCTGTACACATATATAAAACAGAGTGGTTCTGAGCCAGCTGAAGAGAAGGGAAACCAACCCCGATTCCAAAGGTTTCCTCAGTTTTGATGTTTGAGACAGCATTAGTTCATGTCACACAAGATTGAGTACCTTGGTCTTTTTATCAGTTGAGGGCAGTGCTCCACTATATAATTTATCACTTTGTTAAACTGATCTTGATTGTTTTGCTTTGGCACTTGAAAAAAAAGTTGAAACTATTAAAAATACCAAGCCAGTTGCTTAAGTGAATCTTGCAAATGAAACTGCCAATCTCAGAATAAAAACATACAAGCAGGTTAAAATAGCACCACAGCTTCAAATTACTCATATTCATTGAATTTTAGAACAATTTACATTGGAAGGGACCTCCCAGAGGTTAGCTAGCCTGTCCATCTGCTCAAAACATGTCTAATCAGATCAGGGGATGCTTGTCAACTCCTCATACCTATGCATTAGATACTATGTTTTCTAAAGCCTTTTCCAATCCTCTAAGTTCATTACCAAGAAGACAGATACTACCTCTATTATTTACAAAAGGAAACTGACAGAAACACAGTTTTTCTGATCAGAATTAATTAACCTAAATTAAACACAGGTTCTCCCCATGGGTTTATGTATCATCTTAATATCAGGCTGTTCTAGATCAGCCTTCGAGATCTGGTTAACACAAGATGGATCTCAGCATGGAGCAGATACAGTGACACTGGAGATGGTCTCCAGCCCTATACCTTCATGTAGCTCATCATCAGGCCAAAACATGGCACAAAATACGTGGCCAAACACTCCTAGTGACCAGAGAGGACAAGGGAGATGGAAATCCGGATGTGAGACCTTTTTGATCAGAGCATCTCTCTTAGGTGCTGTTATCCACTAAGTGGGGTCCCAGAGCATAAAGGAATGAGGAACAACTAGTGCTACGATCGCATGCAGCAATTCAATCTTCATCTGCTCCAGAAGAGCCCAAGATCATTATCTAGTATTGTCGAAATTTTTAATGTGTTATTTAGCTTCACCCAACCCATCTCAAAGACAGACAGCAAAAGGGATCAAGAAAGGGAAAACAATGACCCAGATATGACATTTTTGTAATGCACAGTGCCTTGCAAACTGTGACAAAAAGAGAAAGGAGATAGAGAACAGCAGTGAGGCATAAAGAATATTTCACAGAATTACAGTTTTCAGCAAAAACTTTGCTCCCGCCCCAGTAGAATTTTTGACCACACAAAAGAAGAAATAAATTCAGATTTAAAAAAAAAAAAGAAAAAAAATAAAAGCTACAAAATGAAAATAAAAGCTACAAAATAAAAATAAAAGCTACAAAAACTCCAGGCAAAATATTTCTTGTCCAGAGATAGGGAACATCAGATAAGAACAAAGCAGTGCTTGTAGACTGTATTTATATTTTAAGATGGAGGTTAAAGAAGAAAGAATTATTCAGAAAAGAGAAAAAAAGTCCATCAGAGTTCTGGAACAGATGCCTTATGTAGAGAAATGTATTCCAAAGGTCTTGCCTATATTGAATTATATCAATGTACGTTATCAAAGTTTCTGAGAAGTGTAAATTCTTTCACCCCCCCAAAAAAAGCAACACTGAAAGCTGAACATATCTAACAGGGAGATCATCCAATCGCTTGGCAAATCAATCACTTGGCAGCTTCCCTCAGGACACTGTTACTTGAGGTCTACAGCCTAAATGTTCCATCCTAGCTAAATCAGAAGCTGTGAGCTAAATATAGAAATTACTGAGTAAAGTTGCAAGGCATGAATTATATTATTATTATATATAAGGGTACAGATATATAATGAGCTGATACAGCTTTAAGATCTATATATGATGCTTCTGCTTTCAGTTTGGCAGCAGCCATTGTCTTGGATGCAAGTTCCCCTGAATGCCACTGCATACACTGCATCTAAGCTAAGTAAGTAAGGATAACTAGCTGAGGATACAGCTTACAGGATGGAAATTTACAGAAATGAAACAAATTAGCAGCTTCCCAAGCTTAGCAGTAGTCATCTGATTCTTCTCTGAACGTGCTGAGAACACTTGCACTTTTATGGTTCTAATTATGCAGCCCTTTTCATTGCTTCACTGCTTAGCCCAAGGTTTATAGAGCCACACGAAATTTTTGGTTGTTAATCCTGGCTGTTAGTTCTTGCTGTCATTTCCTCTTATCACAATCACAACTGATGTGTGTATTTATTACATGCTTTATGAGAGCCTCACAGTAGTTTTTTAGGCACAGTTTCATTCTGGCAGCATTGCAAGACAGACATTGTCCTTCTTGCTTGTCAGGATTCTTCATCTCAAAGACAGATATGGAACTGCAAGTTGGGGAGACCAGCTCAGACTCCCCATTCCTCATGCTGCCTTGCTGGGTAAGCAAAGGCAGTCCACCTTCTTTTAGGTGCTCCAGTGTCACTGGCACTTCCTTTGGATTCAACTCAGGCATCTCTTTCTTTCACACAGTAGTTTTACAAGGTGTTCTTTAAGGCACCCAGAATAGCTTCATCATTGCTTTGTAAATGGACACTTATCTTTTAATATCATGTGGTGATTGTATTGCAAACAGGCATCAGCTGCCTCTGATTTATCACCACATTTGTTACCAGACCTATAATGGGGTCAGATTTATGCCTTCATTTACTTTTATATCTTAAAGAGACCAGCACAAGTTTCATTTAGCATCTTTCCTGCTATTCAATAGAAAGGCTCTTCTTTTCTGCCTTCTAACCAGAGTTCTCTTTCGAACAATCAAAATCTCCCTTGCCACACAGAGAGAAACACAGCAACTTATATTTTGAAACGAAATTTGACTATACTCACTACAGTATATGGCACAGATAGTGGTGCTTTTCTACACTGAGCAAATACTTTTGCCAAGGGACAAAAAGAGGAAAAAGAAAATGAGTCAAAAAGGGAAAACTCCTAGTCACTACCAGTGTATAGGCTAATGCACCTTCTTAATAGTATTAATACCCCTAAATCAGCAGCTATTTTTTCACACAAAAATTTCTAGGCCTCTATATGTGACAACAAAAAAACAGCATCAAGCCAGGTAGCATTTTAATAGCACATGTTAATTCATCATCCCATGTAGCTCCTGGGCATGAATTGCACCAGGAACACCTGCTTTCTCTGTTATCCTCAAATTGTTACCTGAAACCTGTTATCAGCTAGGAATGAAAAAGAGTGCACAGAGCAACAGAGACACAAGCCTCTTCCCAGATGTAGCAGAGCTCTGTGAGGAAAAAAATCTAAGAACTCTGTACAGTATCAATTCAGGTATGAACTACAAAGTTTTCCATCTCACACGCTGTAGCACAACTGACTGCCCTTGGTAAGCATAGGCTATGGTTAATAGACTCCTCTTTCTTAAAGTATTTGAAATTTTTCTTCATTGCACTTCCAAAAAGGAGAATGCCTTGATTTGAGTTTCTACTCTGGCTTGAAACACTTGAGCACATATATTTTCAAGCACACTCTGCTTCCCATTTCACTAGTGATTTCTCACTTGAGAAACATTAAATGCCTTCCCATTCTGCTCCCTCCATCATCTGAATCTTTTTTATATCACCATGGTTTCAAAATTAAAGAGGGTAGATTTAGACTAGATAAAAGGAAGAAATTCTTACACAAGAATGGCGGTGAAAGTCTGGAACACCAGTTAGGTGTAGATACCCAGCTACGCCCCATCCATCCGGGAAACATTCATGGTCATGTTGGACAGGGCTCTGAGCAACCTGGTCTAATTGGAGATATCCTTGCTTATTGCCGAGCAGTTGGACTGATGACACTTAAAACACCCCTTTTACATCAAACTGTTATATGAATCTGTGATATAACATTTCTCCCATTTGCTAAACTGGTTCAAAGTCAAAAGGCTCCCTGCCTGCTAGAGAATAGAACATATTTGTATTTTTTGGGAAGCAACAAAGCAGCAGCACTGGGGCCTTGATTCAGCCCAGGATCCTGTTTGACTTATGTGTGCACACACTGCCCACCTGCACTGTTAAATGGTGACAGTGAACACCTCCACTGAGCTCCCCAATATGTACATATTTGTGTGCACCTGTGGCTACTGAACATGGAGAGAAGATATGGTTGGCACACTCCTGGTCACGAGAAGAATGACAGCAGCAAGAGATGTCTCGATTTATGCCTTGCAACGCCTGACAATTAAAGACTGCTTTTACCACAGAAAGGACCTTGTAGAATTCTAGGCTGAAGACTCATTGCCTCTAATGACCCTAGGCATCTGTTATTGGTACATAAAAGCACAGAGTGCACAGCTCTGTAGTTGCTATTAGCAGCTCAATTACAAAGGAATTTGCACTAGAACAGAGGATCAGTCCCATTCTTCTGTATGTCTCCACTCCAAAATCAAAGCACTTAGTTGTGGAGACTAGAATTCATTTTCTGATGCAGGAAAGGATGTTGAAGCATGCAATATTCTTTCAATTCTCTTTTTATGCTCCCTACTGCAGAAAGCACAAGGTGGAGGCATGGCACTCGTGCAGGGCTTGTTATCTTCATTTAAAGCAGCTCTAGAGTTGGTCAATTGATCTCTCTTCCAGTGTAAAGTTACAGTGTAATGACACAGTCCTGTGCAGTATCCCACTCTACAGCCTAGGAAATTTAACCTGTCAACACTCCTTCATTCTCAGTCTTCTCTGTCCCTCAGAAATGTGCACCTCCACACATCTGTTTGTCTATACAAGCTGTCACCTCTCCCTTCCCTTTCATCTTGAGAAACCACTAGCACAGTTCTGCCTTCTTTCTCTTTTAGGGTTTTGGGGCAGGGGACTTTTGATCTACTTTTTTTCTGCCTTTCTTTTTTTTGTGGGCTTTTTTGTTGCAGTGCATTTTACACACTGCTTGAGCCCAGGTTTAGCATTGTGACAAGCCGCAGCACAGCTGCAAAAGAACTGCCCATTGGAAAGGGACAGTGTCACGAGTATGTATTTTACAGTGACTGCTGGTTTTGATGAGAACAATGATGTCCTGGGAAAGCATCAGGCCTCCCTGGCTTCTTGAGGTGCTGAGTTTATTATTACAGGTTAATAGGAAGATGGATTTTGATGAGACTACATCCTTCCCTGAAAGAAAAATGGAGGATGGTACAATAAAACCATGTTTACAGAAACCAGACACAACCCAGACGGAGTCAGATGTGAAGAAGCAGGGTGATGTTGCTGACAAGAGTAACACCCACTACTACACCTCTCAGTGTGCAGCAGCTCAATGCTTTGGAGTCCAGGAATGCAAAGGGACCAGGATATGGCAATTTCCCAGCACTTCCATTAAATCAGGCTGTTCTTCAGAACCTGCCAGCTACAAGAGTGAGCACAAATAAGCAAGGCAGATACAGTATTGTGTGATGTTGCACAGCACTTTCACCTTTGCAACACTGAGGACCTCCCATTTACAGTCCTGCAGACTGCCTTCCTCTCCCAGATCTGCAACCTCTCACCAGAACTCCCATAGCAGGATTGCCCAGAGCCTCTGGGGCAGAATTTTTTGCTCTATTATTCCCATGGCTTTTAATCCTCCAACGTTATGGGAGGTTCTAGAACTACCCCATCTGCCCTCCTTTTATTTTCCCCTTATTTTGTGGCTCTTAGTTTACATTAACAAAAAAAAGTCATTTGAATAATAGTCAGAATTAATATATTTATACTGCTAGCATTTCCTGCAGGGTGTCCTGCTGCACAGTCTACAGCTAACAGGGAGTCAGCACTCAAGGCAGAAGAAGGACACCCAGACAACTTTGGCCCTAGGGCTGTGGGAAAGGATGGAGCAGGATGAGATTTGAGGGACTGCAGCGCATGGCCTGACTGTTGCTGCTAAAACACTCAGTTAAGCACTTGGATAGCAGGAAAGTGTCAGTGCTATTGACTTTCACAGGCTAATTCTCTGCCACCAGCCAACAACAGAATTAAAATTCAACAGCAGATTTCAGCTTTGGCTTTCTTTGTTCAGAAAACTTTGGCTTTTTTGTTCAGCCTTTCAACAGCCTGTGAGAGCAGATTGAGAAAGGCTCAATGTGGTCCAAGGGGGGGGCAGCAAAAGGAAATAAGAAGAAACAAAAAAATGGGACAAGTAATGATCAAGAAGAGCAGGGGCTGAAAGGGCTTATACTCCTGGGCATCATCTTGCCTGACATACTAACCACACTGTGTCAGGCCCAGTGGGGTGAGACTCAGTGAGCAAAGGGAGTCTGAAACCCAGACTAATAGACAGATGCAGAACAGTGATCCCCAGCTCACTCCAGGTCTAAGAGAGCGCCCTGCTTTGCTGAGACTGCGGCTGCCCAGAGCATTCCTATGAGGAAGCAAGACCTCATCTCAAAATGCCTTAGAGAGAGCAGGGGCTACTAACACGGAAGAGGATGTTATAAATTCTCCTCAACCAGCAAAGGATCCAAGGCACTGTAGGGTGATTAATGAAGAGCAGCAGTTGGGAAAGAGCAGGAGAGCCCACCTGGTCAAAGGGAAAAAATACTGGGTTGTGCAGAGGGCTGAAATTGTACTGCCCTCAACTGCTGGGACCCACTTCTGGAAGAGAATGGACTTTTATCTTCTTCTCCCTTTCTTAACTGCAAAATCTTTCGCCAGGGAATGGCTGATTAAACACTTCATACTGCAGTACTTAAGACACTGTTGCTGTGATACATAGCTGTCTTCATTTAAAGCCTATACCTGACAAAAGCAAGCATAGAGAGATACTAAGAGCTCCTGGAGGAGGAAGTTAAATTGTTCAGGAAGAGCATCTTAAAGGAAAAAGAAAAAAAAAAGACAAAATCTATTGCAAAAAGCAACCCCAGGGAGAACTATGTTTTTCCTCACATGACCAGCTCCACTGGTCTAAAATACACTTAAATGTATTTTTCATTGTTTGTAAGAAAGGCTAACTCAAAAAAACCCTTTTTCTTATGATCTGTATTTTCTGTAACTATCTCAAAATGAAAAAACCCAAGAACCCAAAAACGGGACATAGATAGATAGATCTCACTTTTTGTTTACGTCTGCTTCATAATGCTGGTATTTTGTGAAAAAAATAACATAATAATCTTTTACATACTAGATGCTTCAAGGTGAACCAACTAAAGAAGCTGCAAAGATTCTTGCAGGATTTAGGATACAAAATCCTTGGGGTTCTTGCCAAGTCAGAACGATGAATTCTTCCTTTATGTTAGGACAGGTCTGTTTCCTTCTAGGTGACTCATAGTTGAAAGGCAAAGTAAAGCTTAGAAGGGACAGTTCTGCTCAGGGCAGGCTGATGACAGGAAATCTAATGGAGAAAAGAAGGATAAGAGGGAAGATGGCCTCTTCATTTTGTTGTGGGTATATTCTGAAAATCATGATGTCTAAAGGTTTACTACTTACCATAAACATCAAATTTCAGCTCCACTTTTTTGAAATTTCCCATCACTAGCGGAATATCAGTGCTGTTGGAAGAGTTATGACAGGTTACCAGCTCTTTAGGAACAGAAAATCCCTGCTGTCCTTTCCTTCACCACAATTTAAGGTAATAAATTAGACTACTTAAATCATAAGTTTTCTTTGGTAATGACTATCCCATCCTGAGTATGCATAGCACATCACTCAGCCACTAATTGCTAGTTTTGATCTGGGTTCAATACAGATGGTTTGGAAAAAAAGAGTACTGAGGAGACAGCCACATTAAATTAGTTAGGTCAAACTCTGGAAAGGGCTTGTATCTCTCTCTGCATGGATAATCTTTCCTACCTGAGAGCTCCCCCTCTCTCCTCTCCCTTTAACAGTTTTATTTTCTGGAGCTACAAGACTTTTTTTTTTCTCCTTCTGAGTGCTGGGTTAACAAATGCAGGAGGCATATATTAACAGTATTCATTGGAGACCTCCTACAGCAGTGGGATGAACAATGGGCCTTGAACAGTGACTAATTTTTAACCCAGAAATATGGTGTATGAATATTTTTTAAATGTAAAACCATTAGTCACACAATAGTTCATTTGAACTAAAACCATATTATTATCCCCTCATTATTTTACCTGGTATATTTTGGACCACTTATCTCAGTGGTTGCCATAGCTACCTGCTGAGTGCCTTTAACTGAAGTGTTTGCAGTAATCAAACTTAAAGACTTCTTAAAAAAAAGTGTGATTTGACTAAAGAGGGACCTGGGCAAAATTGCCCATAATTGTATTGTTTTGCTCAGTGCTGCAGCTTTTGGGTGAGCTTGGCCTCCTAACTGAGGAAGCACCTTTAAGGTAGAGTCCTTAGTCTCCACCATGAAATCACACAAAGTTAAAGGTTTGGAAAGGCCTTTGGAGGTCTGTATTCTAACCTTCAGCTCAAAGTAGGTCCAGTCAGGATTAGAACCTTGTCCAGACAGGTTTTGGAATGTTGGAGATATCCAAGGACAGAGGGAGTGTAAAGAAGCCAGAGCCAGGCACTTCTCAATGATGTCCAAAGAAAGGACAAGAGGCAATGGTCACAAAATGCAACACAGGAGGTTATACTTGAACATCAGGAAAACTTTTTCACTGTGAGGGTGATCAAGCCCTGGCACAGGTTGCCTTGAGAGGTTGTGGAGTCTCCATCCTTTGGGATATTCAAAAATCAGCTGGATTTGGTCCTACTCAACCAGCTCTGGGTGATTCCACATGAACAAGGGAGCTGGATGGCTCCAGCACTCTCTTCTGACCTCAATTCTGAAATTCTGTGAGACTTCTTGGAAGCCTCAAATCCTATGAGAAACTCTGCTCTCTGTTTTGAACTGAGTCAAAAAAACCATGGACATTTTATTTCCAGAAGTGTCTGCAGAGAAGCCTACACTTGTCAAACCACATTCAGCCTCTGTCCGCACCACCACATACGCAAGGACATAGTGCAGGGCAGTTCCCAGTGAGACCCTTTCCAAGCATTATGTTTCTGTCCAACAGTGACAGCTGACTGTCTGGAAACCTTTGCCTTCCTTCAGGGACCACCACCATCATCATCAGGTTATCACTGCTCTATGCTGCACTGCTGGCTCAACCTAACCCCTCTGAGCTTCAGCAACTCCCCACTCAGGGTGCTCTGCTGTGGCTGACCCTGTGAAGAGAAGACACGGGCTGTTTCATGTGGTGGGGTAAAGTGCACAGATAAAAATACAGAGAGCCAGGACCCTTAGGTTCTCTGTTCACTGCTAGAGTATTTGTCTTGGTGGCTAAAGCAGAAGTGAGGAAGACTGGATCTCTCCCAAACACTCGTCAGTAGCAGGGAACAACAAGGGTGGCTTGGCTGCTCCATGAGTAAAGGTGAGCAGGAGCTGAGCAAGATAACTAGGGGGTTATCTCTGAGCAGAAGTAATGGCATCACCAAAAAGGATGCAGTCCCACATATCCTAGTACAGCAGGTAGGACGGGCACAGACCTTCAACTTAAAAGCCAAATGCAATCAGAGTCCGGAGGAGTTCCCATTGGGCTTCTTATCAGCACCTCCTCTAAGAGCTCTCTTCAAAACTGAATGCCTTCACCCTATACCTAAGGTGGCCCTGAACCACAGAGCCAAACCCCCAGGAACAGGAGGATGCATTCAAGCTCCGCCACTGCACCTCTGGGTGACACAAGGTAGGTCCTAGCCCTTCTCTATTCCTCTATTCCACATCTGGGCTGACATCCCTGAGCTCTGATAAGGCAGCAAGCATTTGTGAGCACAGGAAGCAATAATCCCAACTGCCCCAAGAAAGTAAGAAGTGAGGTACCTCAGCTCTTCATAGCAAAGTTTCACAATACCTCAGCATTCATCTAAGTATTTCTTTTACCTATGCAAAGAAATGAGAGGAAGAAACAATACTTTTGGAAAGAAACCAATTTTAATCAAAGCTAGGATCCAAATATCTAACCGTAAGCAATTGGGCAATTAAAATGAAGGTCAGTAGAAATACATACTAAACAGCCATCCTGATGGAGTACTTAAGTACAGAAAAGCTGGATACTGCAATTAAAACAGTTTGCATGAACACAGCTGTGTTGGATTAGAGATGGACTTCTCTAAACCATAGAGGAACAAATCAGCAGTGCAAGACGATTCACACTGGTTTCACACAGAAAACAGAGTCCTTTCCTGCTGTGGCTAACAGCAGGTCTGGGATCTAGTGGAACACATCCACTCCTTCAACCCCTATTTCCGTACAGCTGCAATATAATTTTCTATATGAGAAACCTGTAAGAGAAAAAGGGACATGTTCTTTCCTGGTTAACCAGTTCTACCACATGGAAGACATGGTGACTTTCAGAAAAGGGAAGATTAGGGTGTGGGATGCACATGTTAAAAAGATGGGGTTTTATCTAAGGTATTACAGCAGACACCACTCCCTTGTTTGACCAGAGTACGTTTTTCCCTTTTGGTATCGGGATGGGTAATTTTGTGGGATAACACATAGAAAGACATATAGAAGGAAAATTCTGTAAAATGATAGTCACTTCACTCCCAGAACTGCTCTAATGTGCAAATGTTGATGCCTGGATCCAGACATCCAACTAGAAAAAGAGACCATATTCTCTACAAATGCTCTTCATTCTTCCCTGCAAAGACCTAAATAACTTCTTCCTCCAGTCACCATGATTAAAAAAAAAAGCAGTTAATGGATATTCCAACTTCTAATTTTACTCAGTCACCTTGCTTGGAGTTGTGGCATACTCCATGGAAACATCATAGCTCCCAAGGAGAGGCAGGCTTTTTCCAAAGAGGAAATAATGTCAACATTTTTATCATTTGCTTTTGCAAAATGGTTGCTTTACATTTTAAAGGTTCAGCTTTCAACATCACAGATTACTAGAGGAAGCATTAGTCAGGAACCAGGATGCTGTTGTGCTAATCAGCACACACAGGCTCTCCAAAATAAGACACGTGACTTGCTATGATCTCCCATGGACAAATACAACAGACATCCTCAGGAAGATTTCCACAGACAGTGCCTGGGTCCATTCACACAGTAATATGTGGGGCTGTATTCTGCTCTTTTTCACTCAAACCAGCTTGCACTTGTCAGAAAAGATGAGCTCCCAAAGCATCTCTCTATTTCTCCTGAAGAAGCTGCAGAGCACTGCTGTTTCCACCATCTAAAACAGTATGTAAACCCCCCTCTCAATTTTCAAACTCTCTGCACATCCTCATTCACAAAGTGAAGCCAGGAGCAACTCTCCTGCCAGCAGATTCTCATTGCAAGAAAAAAAAAAAAAGTCTTCATTGCAGGCTATCTGCATGCCTTGGTAAGAGGAGTAAGGGCAGTCAGTGACACGTGGTTCATCTTGTGTATATAGGTGAGGCCATGCCTGCTGGGTGTGCCTACAGTACTGTCTGTGCAGCAGATGTCCTGACACAGGGAGGGGTTGGCAATCTGTGTTTCTCTCCTGGAACTGCAAGATGCATTTCAAATGGAGACCAAGCAAGAGCCTGGAGGTCCCAGCTGGCCCCCCTGGAGGGAGTCTGTCTGCCGGGATTCAGGATATCCAGCCCCAGATAAATTTGTGTGCCTGGAAACTCCGTTAACCTTAGAGGCTTAACAGTTTGAACAAAGCTCTGCTTGTCAAAGTGACCCACTCAAGGAACTTCTTGTTGCTGAAATTCTGCTCGTTCATACATGCTAAGTGATGTACTGATTTTAGCATACCTGAATGTAATACGGAGGCCACACTCCTAAAGAAGCGCAAGAACTCTTTTTTATGCCCCAAAACACACCAGGCAGCATGACCAAGGGAAGCTTGCATGGAAAGCTAATATTGACAAGCATCCCTCTACAGGCCTCACCTTAGGGAGTCTGGGCCACTAGAGAGGAGAAAGCAGGCTGCAGAAACATACCCTAATCCAGAGCAGGAGACATGAAAAGCTTTGTTTATTTTACCAGATAAAACTTTATGCAAACCATAACCAGCAGCCAGCTGGCAATATGGACAAGCAGGAAACAGTGACTTCCTTAGTGGGGAGCTTGAAATACTCAACAGGTCCTTTGGGAGAGGACTGGACCCAGGACTACACAGCACTGCCTCTCTCTGCCATTTTTTGGAAGATGCATAGAAAGGAGCCATGTCCTTTACCTCCATTCATTCAGCTTTCTGGAAATTAGAAACGAACAATCAGAAAACTCAAACACAAACCTCAGATGTTGTTGTATGAGGCCTGACACATTAACAAGGCAGAAAAACATTTTCTACCCTAAAAATACTGAGCATATTTACCTCACACCCATGTAACAATCGATGTACCTGGAGTAAACCAGTGCCCAAAAGTCATTCCCTCTGTGCAGAGTTAGCACGCCCAGCCACCTCTCCAGAATACAATCCTCTGCCATCCTAGTCTCTAGACTGCCTGAATTTCTACATTCCTCAGGTTTCTTAGATTACTTGCTTTAAATTTCATCTTAAAATGAACTTTTTGGGGAAGTTAAATGTCACCTTTCCCAGCATCCACTTCAGCACAGACTTTATAATGAGTTACTGCCTCCCAGTACCAATATAAAAATATAGTAATCCTCATTAGGTTAGCCCCTACCATGTTTGAGGCATCATCCCAGTGAGGAAATCCTGGTACATTGCCCAGCTGCGGTAGGGACCTATATCCAAGGTACATTTTGGACACAGGCCATTACCCTGAATGCAATAAAAGTGCAAGCCAAGCTTGCAGTGTAAGGCAGGAGCTCCAGCTCCGTCCCATGTCCCCTTGAGCTGGGTGACCAAGGCTCAAGCCTGCACACTTAAAGATTTAGTAAAGGGACCCAGTTACCTATTTCTTTATTTTGCAGCCTTTTCAAAAAAAGACTGATTACCCTTTACACAGAGGATAAGAGGATCATGGATCTTTCTGCTGTCTATTTGCTCAAAGACCCTAGGGCCAGTCACTTATGAATTTGTTCTCTGCAGAGTCATGTCTAGATTTGCAATACAGCTGTGCTTCACCTGTGACACACCAAGTTCAACAGTGCCTAGCTTGGCAGAAAGTTCAGCTCATACCCTTCAGACAAAGGAACGTGCACTTCTACTTTCTGACTGATCCCGTTGAACAGGTGACAGATAGAAACTCACACTGAACCTCCCAACACACATAGCTGCTATCAGATACCATCCTGCTCTGTACCATAACAGTAATCCTGTGCTTAGCAAAGAAAACTGGGATATCTCGGGGCCTTTCAATAACAAAAGTAAGACACGGGAAGCAAGCTGCTGCTTGTTTGGCATCCCTGAGCATTCCAGACTCCTTTCTGCATTCCTGTGCCAAACCATGCACTGCTGTACAATGCAAACAGTCAGAAAACCTTCATCCTGGAGCTGCCTGCTCTTTCGAAATGGTACCAGCAGTAAGCCTTCAAATTGCCTGCAAATCCAGCCCAGGACATAGCAATGCTAGGGATGTATTCTCAACTCACTTCTTCATGAAAGCAACGCACTATCCCAAGCACAAGACTAACCCAGAAAGATGTCTCCTAATCTTGCTCCAAAGCATGTTGCTTTGCTTGCTAACTGGGAAGAGCACAGTTCACTTGCCTCACATAAGGGGTTTATGTGGAAAGACCAACAAAGCTGCAGGAGATGGACTTTCAGCACTTGAAACACAATTCGTCCAGTCGTGATAAGAAGTTGCACAACCACGACTCTCACCTCTACCACTCAAATGCTGTTGTGCACTATGCAAAATGAAATCAGCCTTGGCAGAAAATTAACTGCAATGGCACCTCAGTTTAAAGAGACTGGAGTGTTTTGCTAAGGAGGATGAGTTATGAGGTAGACCAAACTCTTCTCTCTCAGCAACTGTAAAGCCAAAATTAAGAGGCTCCAATCCAGGAAGTATGGAAAAAGAAAGAAATAACAACCTTTTATTAAAGGATATATGTATATTGGCAAAAACAGTAACAGAACACAAAAACAACTAAGCAATAATCCTGTACCCAAAAAGTCCCCTTCAAAAAGGAGACAGCCTGATACTTCTATCCCCTAGCGCAATTCTAATCACGGTTGGCAGGGGGCGCTGTTGGGTCGCTGGAGGTGCAGAGCCTGCAGTGCACTGTCGTGGCCTGCAGGGGGCGCTGTTGGATCACTGGTGGTCGCCACGTGGGGGCCCCGGATCACGGGAGGAGCCGAAATGGAGATCTCCGCCCCCACCAAGGAGGGGAAGGGGAAGAATCTTTCCCACTAAACTCACGCTGTCTGCGACTGGCTGTAGACAGGACTCCTCCTTTGTTCATCGGTGAGGACAAATTCTATGATGAAATCTGAGCAGATTCGGCTGGCAAGAGAGCAGACCGTAGACAAACTGAGGCCGGAGAACAGACAGATGACCAGGTCAAGAGCAAAATGGCTTTTCCAATACACCTTGTCCCCGTTAAGGCACAAAGTGAAGTGTCCCTCGTTTGTAAGGAGAGGAGGAGAAAAACTCCTCCCCCCTCCCCGCAGTTTTTTAGAAGGGCTATTAGCTGGGAATGCAGCTCTGTCAGCTAGTTCTTTTGTATAGTTAATTACCCCTTCCCCTCCTCACTCAACCTCCTTCTCTTACAGTGGGACACGGAAATTTTTGCTTGGATTTTTAGAACAAGTAAACCTATGACAAATGGGCACTGAAAGGGCTTCATCCTTAGAAGGGGAATGAGCAAAGAAGGCCTGAGAGCTCATTTTATAGAAGAAAGGTGCCAACCGGAAGGGAGGTAAGGGAGGTTGGATTGTGTTTTCTAGTCTTGTGTACCAGGACTGACGGCTCATTTAGCTGCTGGATGAAAACTCACTCCATGCAGCAGCCAGAGTGTCCCTGTCATGGTTTGAAATAGTCCCCAAATCCAATTCCCTAGTTCCATCCCCCCTCCCACATCTCAACCTAATGTGAGATGGGTTTTTCCAGACAAAACACACCAGACTCAAAGTGGGGGAAAGGGAATATATTACAATGACTGTACAAATAAATACCATATCACATTATACACACGATTGCAACTATCTCTACCATGACATATAGTATTTACAGTGGATCAGGTCTCCTCTCCCCTCCAAATAAAAGTCCAGGAGGGAAAGAAGGACAGATCCCTTCCAGTCTTTGAACAGCAGCATCTTCTTCTGAGGCAGCAGTCTGTCTGTCTTCTCCACATGCAGCAGCTGATAGCTGGCTTTCTGCCAGCACTCAACGAGGGAGATATCAAATTCCCTCGGCCCCATCGCCCTAACTGAGGGGTCTTCCGTGGGCTTCGTAACCCCAGACAAGGTCGTATCACCACGTCATATCACGAAGACACAGGGGGGTCTTCGTGAAGGTCTGGTATCTCTTGCAGGAGACTCAGCTCCTTGCTTGCAGGGCCTTTGTGCCCTGTCTCTCAGGCTGCCACCGCGGCAGCAGTGCAAGGGGGGGGAGAACCAAGGTCAACTCCCCCTGCATTCCATCTGGCCGTCCCGGTCCAGCTCTGGGACGTCTCTTCTCAGCTCCTCTCTGTAAGTGCTGTAGCACTCCAAGGCTCTTTCAAGTAAGAGTCCATCATCTTCCTCCTTCCAGGAGGTCTCAAAGGAGTTTTGGGGGGTCTGGTACAGTCTCTTACCCCAAACTCTGTCTCTCTGCTGCTCTCTTCTTCTCCTCCCTTTCCAGGAGTCTTCTCTCCGGTGCTGCATGTTGTTTCTGCTGCTTCTTCAGTTCAGGTCTTATCTCTGGCTCTCTGCCACCGTTTCTCTGGCCAGTGCCTGCTGCTGCTCTGTGCCCATGGAGAAAACACTCTCTCGGCATAACTACAGGCACCTAGCCCAGCTTTATGCTGTTCCAGGTCCCTGCAGCCCCCAGCCAGGGGCTGGGAGGGGGCCAGAGGGCCCAAGGGGCACAGAGCCCCTTCCTCGTGGCTCACAACATGGCCACCTCTCCTCAACCAAAAACTACAACTCTTCTCTTCCGGTCTGGTTGTGATATGTTTACATTTCTGCAGGAGCGCCCATTGGGCAGAACTTCAAAACTTCTAGGGGTTTCCACCCCTTGGGGTCTACCACTTCTCTCAGCCCTCTGGGGGAAAACAAGGTCCAAACCACGACAGTCCCTCAATGTCTGTGGTCTATAGGATATTGCCTGAGAGGTAGAAAATATCCCATTGCTATCCCATGCCTAGACTACTGGAGCCACTGCTGAGAGAACATGAAAGCAACATCTCAAGGACACTGGGATAATAGGAAGAGCATATTTCTACATCTCCAACCAACTTCTGTGCCCTGTGCTGTTCACTTGAGCTGGGCTTGCATGAATGACCAGACACAAGTTATTAATTTATCTTTTCCACCACAGAGAAATAAATCTTGTCTCCAGTTCCTCTTGTGCAAGCCAGACCCTGAACTAGTGCAGGGATTTCTGTCTGTAAGGGCACAAGCTTGAGGCTGCTTGCAAGAGGTGTAGCTTTTGCCAATTTTTTCCCAGGCCTTGGTCTCACCAGCAGAAATGATACCTACATTGGTGTCAGGAGATTCCTGTGTCCAAACAGATAAGCAAGGACATAGCAGTAAGCCACACCAAGAAGATCATGACATCAGTGTCTGACTCAAAGAGAGAGTGAGGGGGAAAAAAACCAGGAGGACTGGGTTGAATTTTTCAGCCTCTGTATCCTGAAGCATAGGCCAGGCTTAGAGGACAATCTTGGGGCACTGAAGTGGCTACAGGATTGATTGTGATCACCAGGAGTGCAAGGCTGTGTCAAGAGTAAAGCATGCTACTTCAAGATGTATGTCTGTGTAGCATACGTACTGAACTCTTGTTTTATATGTCTATCTTCCCCCTTCCATCGAAGCAAGCAGGACTTGGAGATTCCATTTTGTTAGGGAAGAAAGGTTGAGAAGTTGATCTATTCTGATCAAGCCCGGGACACATGGGGAGTGTGTTTGTTGCTGCTGTTGTAGAGAAGATAAACTCAGATGCCCAGGGGTGCTTAGAGGCTAGCCCTTGCTAACAGAGGGATCTCCAAAAAAAATAAGGCTAGCTAGTCCCTTCTGGCTTGTCCCAGGAGAGCTGTGTGTGGAAATTAAAGGTGTCAACACATACAACACAGAAGAGAAATGACAACAGCAAAACCCAGTCTGACCTTTCACCTGAACATTTTCCTTTTACTCAGAAAACTCTCAGGCCCTAAAGCAATAGACGTGACTAATGCAACAAGTCCCGGGGAGAAGAAAGAGCCATGTTGAATGATTACTAAAGGAGCAGAATTGGGAAACTACTGAAGAAACAACTCTAAGCTAGAGGTTTGAGAGGGACAACAGTTTAGCACCACCTCTATAAGCCACACTTGGCAGCAACAGGCTGGTGGAGAGTAATTTTTGGACTTTGTGTCCATGGCTCTTCTGGAACCAGTCTACCTCATGCCCATATCTTTGCTTTAGGGCTATAGTTCTGCCTTTTCACAATTATGAAGGCTCTAGAAGATCAGTTACTTAGCTTTGCTTGATGTATCTCATATCTTACAGCCTTTGTTTCTTTCAGCATCTCTTACACCAAATCTTCCCCTTCTGCTCCAGACACAGAAAGGTGTCTCAACTGAAAAATTCAGCACTGGCAGCCTGTTCTCCAGTACCACTGTGGTGCCCTGCACTTCTCTTTAAAAGGCCTTTTGTATTGTACAAGTGAAGTATAAAAAAGGAGCTTTCCAAAATGTGCAACCAGAATCTTTTCATCCCAGCTTTCTTGGTGAAATACCAAGCATAGCTCATGTTGCTGTGCCTGAATATGAATAAAGAACTGCACTACATTTTAAGCCTTTTCACCAAATACATTTTTATTGTATAATGAATATTAGTATAAAAGCAGGTCTATGAAAAAGTTGTTTTCAAAGTCTGTGTCAAAAAAAATCTGCTATTCTTCCACCTTCCCCACCCCATGTTCCATTTCAGGCATGTTCCAAATTTGCTTTTTATTGCATCATCTTCTGGGTAATTACAGCTTTGATAACACTATGCAACAAAATATTGAGCTTCAGAAGAGAATAACAGACTAAAAATTAATTCATTATTTGAACATCAGGTAAAATCCATTCATTCAATGTTCTGTACACATGACAGGAGTACTTCATAAAAATAAAAAAAAGAAGTTAGTGAGAAAAACTATAGGTTTGTTTAGCTCACAAAAATTTATACCCTAGATTCACAAAGAAAACTTCTCTTCAGGTTCAGAAATTACATGGCTTAGCCCCAGGCACTTAGCACATAAATAAAGCATAAGTTTTCTCTGCTTCCAGGGCCTACACTTGAAACAGTTGGATCTAACAGTTAGCACCCAAAGCAACCTTGTACATTTTTCTTAGGACACAAATACTGAATAATTTTTTTTTTTTTTGAAAAAGAGATCAAGTAAAATAAGGAAAACCTGACATTGGTAAACTGCCAAGTGACATTACCATTACACTGCTCTAGACAACATTAGTTTCCAGCAGTACCAAGACTGTAACCTCATCTTCATTTGTTTCGTTTCACCTCTTGCCTTTCAAGGACAGCCACACATCAAAGTAAGTCATAGACATGGCGATGGAGGAAGAAATATTGAACTACAAATGGTAGACAAGAATATTTTTCTGGGATGTTTTACTGGGAACTGCTCAGCACAATGGGCTTGGGATCCAACCCCATTAAGCTCATGATCTGCAGTCCACATATGAGTTTTGCAGCCTTGCTCATTCATTCCCAATCTTCTAAGACTGCCCCTTGCTTCACAATGGCCCCCAGTCTCTCCTTAGCCCCTTGACCTTACACAAACACAGCTCTGTGTCAGGCCCCTTCTTTCTCCCAAACAGCAAGGCAATCCCTCTCTGGGCTCCGTGGAGGACCATGGCTTCAAACACGTGCCTGCACTTAGCCCCAGCTTTTTACTCTTGCAAAAGGCTTTTACTCTTGACTTCTAGAAAACACTGGGCATAAATTGTCCCTGGAGGAATTACCAAGGAGCAGATGTCAATGGAGAAGGATGAGTCTAGGCTTTGACATACATGTGCACTTTGGTTCTCGCTCAGGTGTCATGAGGTAGAGATAATGAAGCTGGTCTCCAACACTGAAGAAGATTAGAGGAGAGGAGGAATGTGATCATACACTCACAGAAGCAGTTCTCTACTCCCATATCTCTCTCAAAACAACACTACCCCAAAACTAAATTGGACCAGTTGCCACTTTGTCCAGCAGACTCTTGAAAATCTCTTGAAAGGGCAGGGATCCCACCCCTTTGCTCCCGGGCCCTGCTGTGCTCCTGCAACCAACTCAAATTCCCACACTTTAGCTGAAGAACACTGCATGTTGGCTAGCACTGCCTGAATAATTTAGTCTCATCACCCCTGCTACTGCCCTTCAAGTAGCTGGTAGAGGAAATAAGACAGCAATCAGAATCTGATGTGTATTAATAATCCTGCTTATCCTGATTAAACTATTCTATACCTCTCACAGCTGAAAGGAGAATAGGAGTTCAGGAAAAAATTAGTCTTTAGTGGGCAACAATTTAAAGTAGCTAAATATTGTGACAGATAATCTGCATATACACAAAGTATTTTTTATGTATTCAAGCATCAGCTGTTGAAAAACAGCGAAGTCGTATATTCTACACAGGAGGAAGAAATGATAAATTTGTGCAGTCTGTTAAGTACCTGCACTATAGCATGAAAATAGCACAGTAAGAGAGAGTGTTTGTTTAAAACAGCTTAACTACAACATAACACAAAAATCTTTTTAGCTGATAATGGAGATGGTTTGGGCATGACTATCTGTTTTAAACATGTTTGTGTCACAATTCACAGAAAGGTCAAAATTAATGTTAGACTAAAAGAATATCTCAAAGTACAATTATTTTGAGTCTTGGAGCAAAGAACATTCCTATTACGTTTACAACGTGGGGTTTAAATTTCATATTTTTCTACAATTTTTTTTAAACAAGGTACCTCACAAATTCTATTGGGAGCTGCATCAAAGAGATCTTATAGCTGCTAGTTACAAGGCCTATTAGCTGCTTTCCTCCACTAACCCACCAACCCTAGTTCTGTAATTTACAAGTGATGTCTCCAAAGACCATGTGAAAGGTATTTTTTTAATCTGATTAGCCTGCTAGTCTCATTGCCATATTTCTCTCAGCTTAACTCAAGGACTCATGTCTCTACTGTTGCAGCCGTTTCCCCAGGGACAGTGGGAAGGAAGCAAATTAAAGAAAACATACTAGCCAATGTCATGAGTAGAAGAGCCACACAGAAAAGTCTTATTTTTCCTATACCCTGGAGCTTGCTATTTCCCTCCTCATTTTCACAAGCTTCTCAAGCCTGTTTGTTGGCATTCTTACAGTGATCCCATCTGTGAGCAAATGGCATCAAGCTTGGAAGTCTTACAGATGCCATGTTACATTAAGCCCTGTCTAACTCCAAGTTATTCCCAGTGTGATACTATTGACTTTCTTGGAATAAGCAGCTGTCAGAGACTGAAGTGTTTGATGATTTATGCATTCTAGGAGACTTTTGCAGGCTTTGACTTTTTGATGGGCAACTGGGCCCATCCCCCCTCCTCCAGCGCAGAAGATGTCAAGCCCCGAAAAGGCGGGAAGAGCCGAGCTTGCAGGCTTTTGACTGTTACACTGTACCTCTGATGGCCCATGGGAGCCCATCCCCCCCCCTGCCTGTCGGGAAAAGGGCGGGAACCAGGCCAGACACAAAAACTCAGCACAGACCCAGGAGATGTTGGAGGCTCGAGGCACGGCCCGTGACACTAACCATGGATATAATAACCCATAATTTCTTGGAGTATGGGGGCTTCCCTCCTTCACCCCCAGCAGATCACTTCACCACTTCAACTGACAGACATGGAAGCATCGCTGGACCCCGTGGGCGGTGACTATAGACATCTGTCCTCTCTCAGCTTTTCTTTCTCTTACTCTCCCTTGCTCTTATCCCGCCTTTCTCTCCCCTATGCATTTTCTCCCCCCCTCTCAAAAGGTTATCTCTGTGTCACACTGCGGTATGACAGCACCCAAAAATGTTAACTTACCTACTGGTTCAAAATTGTTAAAATAAATCTTATCAATATATGTTTTCATACACCGATTATTTAGTGTCGTTTCGCTTTAATCCACCCCAAAGGAATTATTGATAAAAACCTGAGTTACCCCCCTCTCCCCTTTCCCTGGGGCGGGTCGTAACATTTTTGGCGTAGTCGGCAGGATCCTTTGGATGTGGTGGAGTAATCGGTGTAGTCTAAAACTGGTACCGAGGGCGAGTCAAATGGTGACTGTCCCCTTGCAGTAAAATTATAGTAAGAATTTTTCTCCTCTCGGTGTGACCCGGGCGCATCAGACCTGTTGAAAGGTTTCCTGGTGTGGCCTGGACCTGTTGAAAGGTTCTCTGGTACCTGGACCTGTTGAAAGGTTTTCCAGGAGAGAGTCAAACCAGCCCTCAGAGGGTTAAGGGGGAGAAAGACATTAACCTAAGCTGGGTTAATGACTGAGGCAAAGGGGATGATGACACCCCAGGTTGAGTTATATGGGGATTATTCCCTCCTGATAGTTATCCTTGGTTTAGAACTGTTTTTTGTGGGTGCTGTCTTAGGCGTGTTCCTTAGAGCAGTGCAAAGGCAAAAATCAGCTATTCAGAAATCTGTAAGTGAAGTGATAAAATCTTTCCAAGAGTCAATGAGAACTTTGCAGGACCAGCTAGGAAAAGAGGCTATTCAAAAATCTACTGGTGAGGTGATAAGGTCTCTTCAAGAGACAATGAAGGCATTACAGGAGCAATTAGGAAAAGAACGCCTGCAGTTAACTGCTGAACGTCAGGCACAGGAGAAAGAGAGAGAGATTAACTCATTGCTTCGGTCAGCCCTTGAAGATGAGGAGGAACAAAATGAAAGGCTTAAAAGAATACTGGAAATGAAAAATTGTGAATTGCGAGACATTAATTCAAAATACCCTAAACCGGTAGATGTTAACGAATCCCTGTACCCCTCTGGGGAATTAGAAGAGTTGAAGCAAAGTTACCTGGAGGACGAGGTAATACATCTGCGTTCCCTCATTAAAACTGAAACCACTGGCCAGGGGGCAGATCGGCAAACTACCACACGAATTACCCCGTACACGGGGGAAGCACTAGCCAAAATTCAGGAAAAATACAGTCGTAAGGCCAGTGAATCAGAGACTGAATATGTGTGGAGGGTGTCCCTTACTGGGGGAGATCGGATTTTGTTGAGTGAAGATGAGGCCAGAGGATTTTGGGGCCCAGGGGTCTTCCTGACCACAAATGATAACCGAGTTCCGTGGTCCCTGACCCAAAGAGCTGCCTACTGGGTGTAGGCACCCTACAGGTGGGTTAGACCCTATAGAAAGGGGAGATCCTCACACGATTAAAACACCCACAATTGGCCACATTGTAAAAAGTGTACAAAAAACCGCATATCTCCAGTTAATGCATACAAAATTATTAGACCCACAACGAAATTCCCCAATGGAACTCGAGGCAGATCCACAGAGATTTCCGGTCTTAATTCGAGGCCTGCCTGATGCACTAAAAGTTTATGCTAAACAATTACAGGAGCGCATAAAGGCAACCCCCAGACCTAGAAGAAGGGGTGCTCCATCAGGAATAACCTGGTTGGAAATAGCCCAAGAATTAATAGCTACTGGTCAGCAGCTGGGGCTCTCTGGTACCAGTGGCCAGAGAATACACTGCAGGAGGGCAGGGAAAGTCCAAAAACCTGCCTCGCCAGGTATTTGTCAAAAAAATGTGTCATCTAGCAGGAGAAAGAGATACAGTTTGTGGAGAGAAGGTGTTGCAAAAGGTATTCCTCAAGAAGTGATGGATAAATTACCCACTGCTAATTTGGAATACTTGATAAAGCAGTGGGATAAGATCAAAGAGCACAAGACACCCCCTAAGGGCAGCCCCTCTAAGGAGTCCAACACTGTGATCCCCTCAGCCTCTCCAGAAACCGGACTAACCAGTTTGACTAGTTCTGAGTCAAGGAACTGGACTTACTGCTCTCCAGTAAATAAGCCAAAAAATAGCCAGTGGGTTTATGAGAGAAAGCTTACAGAAAACAACCAGGGAGATTTGGTAATCACTCTTCCTCTTGGCCCTTTTAAATCTTTGGTTACATTTGTGGTAGACACGGGTGCACAGGTCTCAGCACTCCAAACTGAAGCTGCTACTCAGTGTGGCATTAAACCAGACAAAAAAAAGATGCTTTTGGCAAATCCCGACCCCAATACACTGCTCGAGTGAAATGCTGGTTACCTGGAGATGAGACAGCCACAGAAACTATCATGATTGTGGGGCCATTACCAGCTAACATCCTGGGGTTGGATCTGCTAAAGGGGAAGGCCTGGACAGACGCTAGAGGGAGAGAATGGGTGTTTGGTCTCCCAATCCCCTCTGTCCGTCTGTTGCAAACTGTTCCAAGTCTGCCTCCTTCTAAAATAACAAATGTAAACCCCCACCCACTCCCTTTAGGAACACATGAAAAAATTACCCCAGAAATTGCAGAATTGCAGGCACCATGGATAGTATGGTCTGTCCATAAACCTAATGGGCAGTGGCAGCTGCCAGTGAGTTACCTCAATGCTGACACTGGCTCACAAATAGCTGCTGTACATAACAAAGCTGAACTAATTGCCCAGATTGCTGATGTCACCACAGTGGACCAGACTCAGACAAGTACTATCACCCACTTGGAAAGTCTGAGACTTCAAATTCCCATAGGAAAATTAGCAGTGTGTATTCCCCCTGACACCTTGGCCACCCTAGAGCAAATAAAGATGCTGAGAAGTAAAAAGGAGCCCCAGCATACTCTGAGTTTATTTGTCTTTTGGAGAAAACATGCTCCAAACTTCTCTATTATTACTACCCTAGTGACATTATGCCAGATAAGAAAAGGAGTTGGATAAATAGATAGTTCCTTCTTTTTAATAATGGGTCCATAGTGGGCCAGATTTTCTTTTTTTTCCGCAGGAACCTGCCAGCAGATGATATCAAACTGCATGAAACCAATAAAGCTTTCAATTGCAGCAATGGGCAGAAAAGATAACTGCCCCCACAACTGCCTCTATTATCAGCTTACAAGTATCCCATGAGAAAATGAAGTAGCAACAGGACTGAAGACTTATACTGTTCTTTGACATGTGTTTGTGTTTTTATCTTAATAACTTTGTAGTATGCATGTCTGTATGTATTTTTGTGTCAGTAAGTTTGCAATATGCAAAAGTTTACCACAAACATTGTGTTTGTGTCTCCTCTACTCCCAAAATTGCTTGTATTATGAGCTTATTAATAATTGTTGACTTATTTGTGTTTTTATCATGAAAAACTCGCTGGTAAGTTTGTGTAAGACAAGCCATTTTATGTACTGCAAGTTTAGTTTTTGCCAAGTTTGTTTTGTCTTTTTGTTGGGAAGTGAGTTAGCTTGAGAAAAGCTTTCAGATGTGTGTAGTTCCGTCTCAATCAACCGAGAATCAGAAAACTCAATCAAATTTAACCTGGGAGTTAGTACAAGAAGTTATGAATATTTAGAATCATACAAATATGTATTCAGAAGGCATCAAATTCTATATTTGGCTAAATCTCACAAAATATTGACAAATGAAACTAAATCTAAACAAAACGAAAAAGTGTTACCTGAAGAGAATATAAGAAAGCCTTTTACCAGCTCCCAAGTAACTCAATGTTTTTTAATGTATAATTTCAAGTATTTGTGTATGTTTGTAACCTTATTAATGTTAAGAAATTTGATTGCAACTATTGAGATCCTATTACATCCCCTATGACTACTCACGGGGTGGAGAGAGTAACTGATGCAGATTAGCTTACTATGTTATTATAAAGTTGGTTTGGTTTTTTTTTGAGGGGGGAGAATTGCAGTGCATTGGGGCTGTCTCTTCCTTTCCTTCACTCTTCTGTCTTCCTATCCACTATATGAGAAGCACCACCCACAAAGAAGATTCACAGTGAACAGCAAAAGATTATTGAATGCATAAATCACGGGGTGGTGTCAGAGACTGAAGTGTTTGATGATTTATGCATTCTAGGAGACTTTTGCAGGCTTTGACTTTTTGATGGGCAACTGGGCCCATCCCTCCTCCTCCAGCGCAGAAGATGTCAAGCCCCGAAAAGGCGGGAAGAGCCAAGCTTGCAGGCTTTTGACTGTTACACTGTACCTCTGATGGCCCATGGGAGCCCATCCCCCCCCCTGCCTGTCGGGAAAAGGGCGGGAACCAGGCCAGACACAAAAACTCAGCACAGACCCAGGAGATGTTGGAGGCTCGAGGCACGGCCCGTGACACTAACCATGGATATAATAACCCATAATTTCTTGGAGTATGGGGGCTTCCCTCCTTCACCCCCAGCAGATCACTTCACCACTTCAACTGACAGACATGGAAGCATCGCTGGACCCCGTGGGCGGTGACTATAGACATCTGTCCTCTCTCAGCTTTTCTTTCTCTTACTCTCCCTTGCTCTTATCCCGCCTTTCTCTCCCCTATGCATTTTCTCCCCCCCCCCCCCAAAAGGTTATCTCTGTGTCACACTGCGGTATGACAGCACCCAAAAATGTTAACTTACCTACTGGTTCAAAATTGTTAAAATAAATCTTATCAATATATGTTTTCATACACCAATTATTTAGTGTCGTTTCGCTTTAATCCACCCCAAAGGAATTATTGATAAAAACCTGAGTTACCCCCCTCTCCCCTTTTCCTGGGGCGGGTCGTAACAGCAGCAAATCCATCTTTGGAGTTTTTTAGGCTGATGTATTAGCAAGAAGAAGCAAATGCATAAGCTAAATTTTCTTGGAAGCTGTTATGTTTATGGAGTGTATCTCAACATCTTATTTATTCAAAGTGTGTTTTAGAGAAAAAACAGTATATCTGCTAATTCCAAGCCACGAGAAGTATAGTTGACTTTCTCCTCTCATTATTGCCAGAAGTACTCACCCTTCCCTGTCCTCTACCTCATTCCAAGCCAAGCTCTCTCTTCTCTCCCTCCTCTCCAACAGAAACACAGATTATCATGACCTGTTCCAATCTTAGGTCCCACACTTTCATCTAGCCTAGCCTTCAGATAGTAGCTTTCACTCATTCAGCCATCACTGTGCAGAAAAGAATTTAATTTCTCCTTCAATTTCTGTCTATGAAAGTGGCCCACAGAACTCATCAATAGTAGCAATGTCCATATTTGCACATGGAAGAAAGTTGTTCTAGAACAGTAGAAGATGTCTGTTTTAGAGATGTCTCTAAAACAAACTGAACTAGAAGGCTAGCACACCCCATCCAGGAATGAGCCTGTTGATAATAGGGAAGTCCTTCCTTCTATATCACAGCTTTGAATGGGACTGCTACTTTTACCATCAAACACCAGCTCATATTTTGCATTTGCTCTCATTTTTGCACAGAAGTCATCAAATGTAATGCTCCTAGGAGTCAGGCATGCTGGAAGAATCCTCTTCCTTATTGCAGTTACTGCCTTACCACTGAAGCAGCTATAACCCCCTGATGAGCCCTAAGAAAAATTTTGCATGGCAGATAGATTTGTAGGCCTGGGCTTTTATCAGCTGCACTGAAATAGAAGTGATGAAAAGGTAGTGAAGCTCTACACAGACAAGAGCAGATTGGAGGAGAATGAACCTCTGCTTTGAAGGAGTGCCATTTGAGTTTTCCCTCTGCTGCAGGATTTCTGTGCTTCTCAGGAATAAAAGATTCTCCTCTCCACCACTTAAGTTGGCAATGTGTCACACAATCAAAAATTGGGCTGTGCTGCTGTAATGGAAGATGCAAACAGATGCACCAGACTGCACAGAACAACAAATAGAAGGGAGCTAAAGATTGTGCTGACGACAGTGTGTGTGTGCTCAACATTGATGGTCATGCAGCACGGTACAACATCAACAGCAGCTCCTGGCACATGCTGAACTCCCCAGTATGGATGCAGTGCTGCAGATACAGACTGCAGGATAAGCCTGGGGCACCTCTGGGATGCTGGAGCAGGGGAAGTGGTCTTCTTGCCTGCAGGAGGTGAACACTTGTTAGAGAGTTGGAAGAGGAGATGGGAAGTCTGCACAGTGTCAGAGATTATAGAAAAGAGGACATAATCCTCTCCAAGACCCCATAAGAGTCTGAACACCCAATTGCACAGGCAGATTCAGAGCCTGTACTCAGTGGGTTGGGAAAAGAAGACTCCCATGAAGGACTTCTGGCACCAGGAGGGTAGGCAGCAGCTTCAGCTGCAGATCAGCAACTACAAAATAGATTTAATGCCATGGTATCAGATGAGGGGTTGGGAGTTCTTTTCAGAACAGCATTGTAGGCAACTGAGCGTAAATCAAATGGTAGCGCCAGAAGGATGTGAATGGTGAATAATAACAATAGGATGCTCCCTACTGTGCAGGATAGAGGCCTCCAGCTGCCAGCCTGATGCTACCTAGGAGGATTTAGAGGGATTTAGAGGGATCCAGGACACTGAAGATAGTTTGAAGACTGGAAGTTTCAGAAATCTTACATCCCCACTACATATACATGTGGGCACAGACAACATCTCCTTTGGAGACCTGGAAGGTATCAAGTAATACCACATGGGGATGATTGTCAAGGACACAGGTGCTGAAGTGGCATTCTCTTCAGTACTGCCTCTAAAAGGGAATGGGAAGGGGGGAGAACATTTGAGGAAGAGCAGAATGATCCTGTAAATCTAGAGCTTGCTGCAAAACTCAAGATGACAACAAGATTTTACAATCATAGACCCTCTCTGAGTATCATGGGCTGCTAGACAGAGACTGAATTCATCTAAGTGGAACAAAAGCATCTCTGTCAATGAGTTGGTAACCTGGTGAAGAGACCTTTAAATTAGGAAGGATTAGGGGAGGGTGGAATAACCAGCTAAGTAAGGCAGTGGTGTAGTGGGTTGACAGCACGGTGATATGGAGAAGAAAAACGTCATATTCAACAGTGCAAGGCTGAAGAGGGCTCAGCCCCAGAGTATACCCACAGCTAAGGATGTTCCTACAGGACAGCATCATGGAGAAAGTTGGATGCTTCTCTGAAGTGCTTGAATAGTGATTCATGCAGCATGGGGAACAAACAAGAGTAATTAAAAGTCTGTGTGCAGTTCCATGGTTATGATCTCCTTTGGATCATGGGGATATGGTGCCTCACATGATGCTTCCAGGCTCATGTGCCTGGAGGGCTGTGATGGGTGGGTATGGCTCTTTAGGCAGAATAGGCCAGAAGACCAGAGATGGTTAATAGTTGGGCTCAGTGTTCTTAAAGGTCTTTTCCATTCTAAACAATTCTGTGATTCTATAATGGGCAGTTTCCTTTAATAGGAGAGAAAAGCAGAAATATATGAACATTTGCTTTCAGATGGATGATGAGTCAGCTGAGAGCTAATGGGTCAGGACCTGAGCAACCTAATCTGGATGACACCGGTTTGGGACTTGGACCAGACAGTCTTCAGAGATGTCTTTTGTGATTTTTGGATCCATTGGTACAAATTCCTAGACAATAGGAGAAAGGCCATACACAGAAAACAAAACTTAGCTTTCCCCCCAGAAACAGCAAATGTGAACCTTAACCTCCTTTTCTCCCATTGTTCATAGGCTTTTTCTCTTCTTTGACTCCTCTCTACTCAGAAAGGGAGAAACTTAAAGCTGTTCCTATTGAAAGAGGGGAGTCCAGGGGACTCATTAACTATTCAGGTATACGCATATCATTTGGAGTTCTGCAAATGATAAAGGACAGGTTCAATTAATCTGATCAGAGTCTCAGAGAGTGTTCCTATACAACACAAAGATGAGGCTGAACATGTCGTTCTTAACAACTATGCCATGTGGAAAAAATACTGTCTATTAATTTCATAAATAACACACATGCCAACAATTTTAGAGGTTTTCAGAAGTCATTTTTGAGGGGTTTTCTGCAAGATCTCTGTGAGTGTATCTTTTACCCATCAGGTGTTATTATCTGGCTAATGGGACACAAGAGTTATTTAAAGGTTGTTCTTGTCATTTTAGGCTTGGTTTCTACGTGTACAGTATGTATTATGTCCCATTGTGCATGAAGCAGGTTACAGTAAAGTCTCTTCATTAATAATGAAGCAGAGGAGTCAGTTAGCAAATCCAGAGGCATCCAAGTAAATATCTTCCACCTAATGTCTTTTGGACAAAATAGATCAAAAAGAAGAAAATCAGCCACCTCCCAGTTCAGAGCCAGGAACTTAGTATAGGTGGATATTTTAAGGAAAGCTTTTAAGATTTGGGGTTCAGTGGCAAACCAATGCACCAAGTGATGCAATACTTGCCATTTAGACTGTTTGAACTGCTATCCCAACACACCCAAAATGGTAGAAATTTCATGTATATTGGCAGAGAATCTGTCCCTGAAAAATTAACAAAGATGGACAGATGGCCTTTGAATCCATGAGAGGCAGGGAGCTGCTTGGAGTTCTTTAGCACACTAAGGTCTACAGCCCTCACTGCACTCAGAGAAGATAGGCTTATGAATGCCTGCCTGGTACAGCTGTATCTTCAGGCTCAACAGGTCCTACCCCCAACTGCCAGAAGCTGGGAAGGACCTTCAAGGAAAAACAACTGTTTGTATTTCTCATTTCTTCTGGCCACTGTCAGAAAGACAAGACCTCTTCTACAAGAGCTTCCCTTTCTTCAATATCCTTTTTTTAATGAAGGCAGTTCCACAAAACATGAATGAGAAGAGCAGACCACAGCCAGTGAGAGCAACCATGGACACCAGTCATCACGGGACACCAGTGGCCTGTATTAGGAACAGTGTGGCCAGCAGGGCCAGGGAAGTGATTCTTCCTCTGTACTCAGCAGTGGTGAGGCCACACCTCGAATGCTGTGTCCAGTTCTGGGCCCCTCAGTTCAGGAGGGATATTGAGGTGCTGGAGCAGGTCCAGAGAAGAGCAACAAGGCTAGTGAAGGGACTCGAGCACAAGTCCTGTGAGGAGAGGCTGAGGGAGCTGAGGTTGTTTAGCCTGGAGAAGAGGAAGCTCAGGGGCGACCTCATCACTTTCTACAACTACCTGAAAGGAGGTTGTAGCCAGGTGGGGGTTGGTCTCTTCTCCCAGGCAACCAGCAGTAGGACAAGAGGGCATGGTCTTAAGCTCTGCCAGGGGAGGTTTAGGTTGGATATTAGCAAGAAATTTTTTACAGAGACAGTAATCAGACATTGGAATGGGCTGCCCAGGTTGAATCACTGTCCCTTGAGGTTTTTAAGATGAGATTGGATGTGGCAATTAGTGCCATGGTCTAGTAACCACAGTGCTGTTAGATCAAAGGGAGGACCCCTGGTGGTCTAGTGGTTAGGATGCGACACTCTCACCACCACGGCCCGGGTTCAATTCCCGGTCAGGGAAACTCCCGCGGGCAGATGGAGCTCGTCAGCCCTGTAAGGCCATCCATCTAAGAGAAGGTCACTCTAAACAAACCTACGTCCTGAGGACCTCGCTGCCACTGTCCGAGCTTCGCTCAGCCCCGGCAGATGAACCTTAGGATTAAAGGGTGGGCTCAGTTCAGCGCACACTGTGTCTCACTTAAAAAATCCACTGCGCAGGCTCAAAGGGTAAAGACCTTTCCCAAATCTTCGCTTGTGAAGACTGGCCGTACCATGTTAGATCAAAGGTTGGACTTGATGATCTCAGAGGTCTTTTCCAACCTGGTTGATTCTATGATTCACTACAAGCACCTCCCAAGAGAACTTTTTTTAATTTAGAGAGAAAATGGGCTTTACATGAGTAACAACCAATGGGCGAAAGGGTTTACATGAGTAACAACCAATCAAGGAGAAGCATTCCACAAAGCACTCAGTACACAACAAGCCACAAATAAGTGAAATAAGACCCATCAGTTTTAAGTTACCCACAAGAGATTAGGGAAAGAAAGACAGAAAGACAGACAGAAAGACAGACAGACAGACAGACAGACAGACAGACAGACAGACAGACAGACAGAAAGAAAGAAAGAAAGAAAGAAAGAAAGAAAGAAAGAAAGAAAGAAAGAAAGAAAGAAAGAAAGAAAGAAAAAGAAAAATAGTTACCACCAAGAGGTCACATGGTGGCAGATGTCTGCAGAGAAGACAGGCACAGATGGAGCCCCTCTGTGCCTATATTTGTATGGTTTGGCTACTGTGGCCACCCCTCCCAGGCAGGACATCTGGTTGACTGACCACTCAATGCCCTCCTAGCCGAAGTGAGGGGTGCTGTAGCCAGTCAGACGCTCCAGAGGTGTGGTGTGGGCGGGCTACCTGGCCAGCCTTTTTGATTGACAGCTCAGCCACATGGCTCCTGATACTGCCATGTGCCCTCCATGGACTCAGCTGTGTTGGCTGTGGACCATGTTCCTCCCAACACTGCAATGAGGCTTCAGGCCCAACCATGGCCGTGCCCCCAACACACACACAGACAAGGTGGTTGACCCAACACAATAATTAAACAATCTAGTGAGATATGAATCCAGCCTCTCACATGTGGAGAATGGGGAATAGACATTTCTGCAGAGCTGAGAGTGATCCCAGATTTCCTGAATCCTTATTCTGTGCCTTGCCCAGGGCCTCTGGCATGACAGTCTCAGCCAATTTGTACAGCTTAGAGAGAAAAAAAAAAAAGTGGTTCTTAAGAGAAGTCCAGGGAAAAGATTCACCTCATTTGTGTTGTCCCATCTCTTCCCAGAGGGGTGAAGTTATCCTGCTTCAAGTGAGGAGAATGACAATTTGAGAGTGCTTTGAGGTTCCTTTCATTATTAATGTCGCAAAAAAAGAAGTGTGAGAACTTCAAAGAGAGAAGTTTGCAGTGCTGAAGGGACTAATTGGAGACAGATGGTCAGACACAGGATCTTAAAAGCATGAAGATCAGCTAAGAACATCAGTCTGTTTTCTGAAAATAGCTTCACTTTTAGTTCCGTGGATCCAGCTGCAGTCTCAAGTTGTAAAACTCAAAGGAACCCAGTAAATATGAATCTGGTCATCACTGGCACAGGAACACAGACTTTATGCTGGCCTGTTAGTATACAGTCTCAGCAAGAAACTGTAAAAGATTCAACTGCTGTTGCTATTCCCTGATTCACCACATTTTTGACTGTATGCTTACAATTCCAGCCTAAGTCTTTCACTTTTCTTTCACAATTAGCCTTTTGTCCAGATCTGTTCAAAATGTCTTCAAAATCAACAAAAGCTGTCACCTTTTGCCTCCTCTGAGCCAAGTCACAGGGTGAGGGGAGCAGAGGCTGGGGGGAGTCTACCTGAAAAAGCACAGCGGTAAAGTAGCCCCAGATGACTCACTCAGTGCATGGGACCAAGATTGCTCCAGTATGCCTCACAATAGCCTTTGCACCAATTTTGGGTCTCCTCCAACTTGAAGTTAAGGGCACTTCTTCAGGCCTCACATTTTTCATTTGCTTTCATATGAGCTTGCTCTCTTCTAGGCATCCCAAAATATTTCCCACTTAAACAAAGGCAGGCACAGCCTAAGGGCATTGTGTGGTTTTCTGGGTCTCAGAAACCAGTCAGACAAAACTCTGTATGCCGGCTTTTCATTTAACTATAAATTTTCCATACAGTCCTGTTCTGCACATAACCTTTCTTATTCTGGGACCCAGTTAAGCAAAATACTTCAATAGCATTTGGTGTGAGCCCAAAACCTTCATAGGAGATGTCATTGTAAAGTATTCAGACAAGGCAGCGTTGAGCCCTCAATTCCTGATGCTCTGAGCTTTCCCAGAGAACCCAACAATGCAGCAGGTCATGATTTTCTCTCTCTTGTCTGTACCTCCTCCTCAGCAAAGCTGCACCCTTCTATCCCCCATCATCATCACTCCCACTGCCTGATTCATAGGCTCATTGGAGAACTAGTGACACCAGTCCAGTGTTGACTCACCAGCCACATGAAGCATTTCTCAAGTAGATTAAGACTTGGATTTACGGGCAATATAGAGTATTTGTAGGCTGTGATAGGCCCAATCAGTGAGCAGGAACCCCGGAGAGGATAGACCTTCAATGCTGCAAATGGCACTGATCTTTCATGCTGTGAATGGGAGGATCAATCTGGGGCTAATGTGGCTTGTTATAGTAGCAGTCATCACTTTGATGGAACAATACAGCTTGCATCCTGAAAGACTTACGGTGATAATTTGTTTTCCTACCTGCCAGTTTTAGGGAGGTGGGCCCAGAGATCCCAGATAGCTAGGGTAATAAAGGAAAGTTAAAACACACTGGGCTAACCTCAACCCACTGTCTCTGTCCACTGCAAAGGCTTTTCTTCCTCCTCCTGGAATGTTCTGTACATGCGCTATATTCACATCTTCTTTCTCCCATGGGGCTTGTACTCCATCCCGGAATTCTGATGCAGCATCTAAGTTCATAAGCCAAATACATCCCAGGCAATCTAACACTGTGGCACATAAAATCAGTGAAGACCCAAATATGAGAAAGAATGCTTTCAGGGAAGTAATACCACAACACAGGCAGGGGATAAGTCAGAGCAAAAGATATTTGGACATATAGATAGTTCTGCTCTTTCTTGATAGGAACATTGCGCCTGCCTGTTTGATGATAAAGTCTCTCCCATCAAATATTTCTCTCCCCTATCTATTGTTCTTCAAAGTTTTTCTTTTGTTTGAGACTCCCTGCCATCAGACTACTAATAGTGTGAATTTCTTCCCAAACTGCTTGGCTGCTTCTTTTTAAAGCTGCTGCTGTGACACAGCTCTGAACTTCTTTTTTTCTTTTGGGGGTGGATGTTAATCATCAAATTTCAGATCTTTGCTATTAAAATCCATCAGACAACAAAAGAATCAAAGTAATGAGACAAGACTGTCACTTTGTAGGAAATCAATGTCATAGTGTTTTAAAAGCAAAATCCATTTACAATTATATTACAAGAAAAACATATCTGGGCCACTTATTTTACTGTTGGTAATGCAAAGCATTGCCTTCCTGAGACGTGCAGCATCAAACACCAGCTATAAAGCATGCACAGAACGTGAATATGAGCATGCATTTACGGGTTGGGAAGATACAGTGTTGTTGCGATCCACCCCAGAAAGGGGAGGGTAACCCAGGTTCTTATTAATAAATCCCTTGAGGTGGATTAGAGTGAAATAATAACACTGAATAATTGGTGTTTGAAAACATATATATGTAGGGTTTATTTTAGAACAATTTTTTTCAAAGGTAAACAGGTATGTTGCCATTTTGGATGTTACCATTATATCTCATCATGGCCAGTCTTCACGAATGAAGATTTGGGAAAGGTCATTACCCTTCCAACCTGCGCAGTGGATTTTTTAGGTGAGACACAGTGTGTGCTGAACTGAGCCCACCCTTTAATCCTAAGGTTCATCTGCCGGGGCCAAGCAAGCTTGGACAGTGGCAGCGAGGTCCTCAGGACGTAGGTTTGTTTAGAGTGACCTTCTCTTAGATGGATGGCCTTACAGGGCTGACGAGTTCCATCTGCCCGGGGAATTTCCCTGACCGAGAATCGAATCCCGGGCAGTGGTGGTGAGAGTGTCGCATCCTAACCACTAGACCACCAGGGGGCCCCACCATTATATCTATCATCTACAGCAATATGGCATAAAGATAATCTTTAGGGAAAGTGCATAGGGAAGAGAAAGGGAAAGACAGGGTAAGGGTAAGGGAGAGTAAGGGAAAGAAAGAATAAGGGTGGAAAAACATATATCACCTTTAGGGAAAATGCATAAGGGAGAGAAAGGAAAAGACAGGATAATGGTAAGAAAGAGAAAGGGAACGAAAGGATAAGGGTGGAAAAATGTATATAGTCACTGCCCACTGGATCCAGCAATAGAACTTAGTAGTCATAAAAGCGATGTCTTGGTCTGCTGGTGGTGGGGGAGGGAAGCCACACACTCAAAGAAGTTATGAGTTATTCTATACTTCCAGAACACCCTGTACCTCCCCGGGGTGGGGAGTTTCACCATGGAACAGTGTCAAGGGCCATGCCATGAGCCTCCAACGTCTCCTGGGCATGCGCAGAGTTCCTGAGGGGCAGGGTGAAAGGGTTTTTCCTGCCTTTCAGGATTGGAGAGGGGATGGGCTTTGATGGGCCATGCCACAATGTCTCCATCTCCGACAGCCCAGGCTAGATGCACTGAGTTCATGTGAAAGGCATGGCAAACATGGCTATTCCCGCCTTTTCAGGACTCACCCTCAGAAACACTGGCAGGGGGATGGGCCCTGCTGGGTGAACAGCTGCCTCTTCCCAGCCTGCAAAAGTTCCCTGGCATTCCTACAATGTGTAAATCATTAACCATTTCAGTCTCACCATAACAGGTGCTATACTGCACTTCCCAAGAATTTTGGATGAAGGCTTTCTATTTTTTGTAGCTAACTTGTCACATTCAAAGTTTTAACTGGAAAGAAATGGTCCATCTGGATACACAGATAATTCTTGTTAGCTTGTCCCATAACAACAGCAAGATGCTGACTCCAACTTGGAACTTCCTATTCTGCAGAAATCTGCTGTTCTTGTAACAAATCTTCCATGAAAGTCATTATGGTACAAGGCTGAAATGCATTCTGATGGTGAGGAACACTATTTTAGTATTTTCTAAAGATGGTTCTAGAAAGCATCATGTTAGGAGAAGTTGAATCCAGTGGGCTAACTGGCCACACAGAACAACACAAAGAAAAGTGCCTTTAGTGGCCCCCACAAAACCACCAGCAGTATTCACATAAACACCATGAGCAGCCCCACCTGTTCTGCTCTTCTGCACCGGTTGATCAGGACTGAAGGTCACCATTTGACATACACCATTCCTCATCTTCCTCTTCTACAGGCAACAGATGCATCAGCAGAAACCTCCACTCCCAGACACTTAGTCCATCCAGATTCCATATACAGATATGTGTTTCACTTACTAATCACCAACTAGTTGAGTTTGAAGTTCACCAGTGAAACATACATGCACTAAGACAGAGAGAGAACAAAAACTATAAAGCATGTTTAATATGAGCACAGGACAGGCCGAAGTGCAGACATAGGGCTCAGACAGAAAAGCACATTCATCAGTACCCACTTGCAGTTAAACACTTTTATCCCCTCTCCTACCCATTCTCCCAATTCACTTTGATATTTCCTTTCCCTGTCTCTGGCCCTTCCCTTAAACATACCATAATGTTTTGGTCATTCCTACAATCCCTTTAAACAAAAAATGAAAAGCTTTACACAATTCCAGAAGCATCCTGAAGTGTTCCATCACAGGTTTGCTCCACCTTTTTTTCATCTATCAGGCTCATGACTGAGAATTAAGTATTAGGTTGGCCTTGGCCAAAAAAACAGATAGCAAATGTTAAAAATGTAATAATAACAGTGATGGGCGAGTGCCTGGAACTGTTGACTTGCACTGTTTCATTTATTACTTTGTGTGCCACAAGGAGCAGAGTTCACAATATCAAAACTAGTGACAGCATGGTACAGCTCGTTATTCACAGGACACTCCACTTTTTCCCTGCAGCACATTCTTTCTGACTAGTAGCATAATTTTGGTTGGAGTCCCCCATCCCAGGGGCTGGTACAAGATGTTGTGCAATCTGGGATTCAAGAAGTCATTGCAGACAGGCTGAGCAAAGAAAAAAAAGTGGTGGCTCTCAATCTGCTGGGCATCAGCTGCCTATGTCACACAAAAAATCATTTCTCTCCCTCCTGCCCTCATTCCCAAAAGTAATAACCATCCCAGGACATCCCCAGCTTCACAGCCCTGTGTATCCATGGGTCAGCAAGCGCAATCCTCCAGCAAAGCTGCCTTGACCTCAGACCATTGGGAACATGAACAGCAGAGACCTGCTCGAGGTGAGCAAAAGTCCTAAGACTGAAACTAAATCTGTTTCTTGGCAATAAACCTCAGTTCATCCACATCTCCATCAGCCTGTCTTGCTTTTCCAGCCTCATAGTACAGCTTGCTGTTTCCCACATCCATCAACTTGAACTGCTTGAAATTCATCCACCGATGACAGGAGGAGGTGCTGCGCACATGGATCCCAGGCTTCCAGTCAATGACATAAATTGTTGCCACCACTCCCTTTTGCTAAGCAACCACAGTCAGGAAGCTACAAAAGAGATGTAACTCTCTGCAGGCATGCCCTTTGCAGGGCCTGGCATTTGGGCTGTCCTAGTCTCCTCCTAGCAAAGGACAAAATAATGGTAGATGGCTAAGTTCAGTGCCATATGAATTCTCTGCTGTTTGCTTAGCAATCTGTCACCTATTTGCAGTCTATCTTGGTAGTAAGAAGTTCATTAGTGCTTTGCAACAGAATATAAAAACAAAGAACCTTTTGAAGTCTTTTCTTCTTTTGGATTTATTGTTCTTTCTGTTGTTGCTTTGCTTGTTTAATTTTCCAAGCCAAATATTCACCTAGCAGATGCTCTCATTACCCTTTGTTGCAGTGTGTGCTTTTTGCAAGTCACCTTTAAAGTGAAGTCTGCTGAATGTCTGCTCTCCACCCATGGGCAAACCAACTGCCAGGCTTACCAGATGGCCTGTGAAAAAGGCTGCAAAAAACCACAGAAGCTGTGTTTATCATGCTATTGTGGGAACCTAAGACCCTGGGTCAGGAACTGTTTGCTACTTCAGAGAGCAAACACAACATTATCGCAATGGGCAGGAACTGCAGCAGCACCAAGTATGAGACTGCTCACTCCCTGCACAACTGCCAGCAATGAGGGAATCTGGATCTTCAGGCTCTGACACAGCAAAATCCCAGTAAAGGACAGACTGCATGGAAGTACCTTATCTCTTTTCCAGCCTGATCTTGCATAGGCTGCTGGGCTGAAGCCTGGAGGAGAAGACTGACATTTCACAGAAAGGTAACTAAGAAAAGAAGAGGTGAGTTGGCCTCTCCCCCTTTGAGGTATGCACGTGACTTTATCTTAGGGCATATTCACCAGATACCTAGCGTTCTCTATCCTACTGAAGTGACAGTGCATGGTGGTTGCATGCACTGGGACCATCTGGGGTCTCTCCTGGGCAAGAGTGGCTCTGCACATTTAAAATCAACTTCCTCCTTGAAAGTCCGTTACCCAGAGCTTCCTATTAAACAGGCTTTGTTCTTAGCAGCTTTTGGAAAAGACCTTGCTGATTTGTTTTCTGTGAACTACAGCTATCAGCCCAAATACAGACTATAAGAGAGTTCTTTGTATTGCCACAGGGACTGACTGATTCAGTGTAAGCACTAAGAAATACAGCTATTCCTCTGCAACAAGATTTTCGACCCATGCTTTGGCTTCTTCTCTTTGGAGTGTGCACAGAATCATTAAAGAAAAAACCAGACTCTAACACCATGGCCAGTGCAAAGTGTTCAGTGTCACTGCAGAATGGGCTCAAGGAAACTTTTTCCCTGACAAGACCACGTGAGTGTTTTCTGCTCAGGCACAAACAGTATGTAAAGGCACATCACCAAACTAGATACATGCTTTAGGATTAAACTCAGGATAGAATCCCAATCCTGTAAGTTGCCTCATATAGGTATGCTGCAGTCCCTGTCCAGAGCCCGTTGCAGAATCAGGAGCTCCTTGCACAGCAAGATGAACCATTTCAGGGAGTAGACCTAGAGCAGTTGTCACTATCTGTGTCGCAGTTTGAGGACCTGGAGGCAGAAGGTCCTCCCTGTTCCGCAAATTGCTCTCAGTGCCAACAGCCCCAAACTCAGCACACTCCATGCACTTTCTTAACTCTAAATGATGCTGTTTATTTTTCTAGCAAACATTCACAGGCCTCACACTTCCTTTGCCCGGGGCTTTGCACTGCAAATGAATTTAGATCAACTGCCTGCCATAACCAATGAGTCAAACTAACTACTGCTGTCCCTCCTGGACTTCACTGTTGTCAGCCTGCTGGCTACATGGAAGTCTCTTTGGGCCAGATTCTGATGTTTTTATTCATGGCCATTTCCTCTTTCCACAGCTTGCTGCAGGCACAGTGTTAATACCCACTTCTGCTTCTGCACTTCCAATAGCATCTGAGTTGCTAACAGCCCAAATGAAACCTTGGGGTTTGCTCATGCAGGAAAGTCCTCCAAAAAACTGAGTAAAGCCCCACACAGACTCATGCAAGCATGCTACCATTCTCTTGGAACGTAAAGATGCCCTTCTCTGTGAAACAGCATGTGTCCCCAGTGCTAAATCTGCCCGTGTGTAACTTGCCAGCAATGTGTTGGCATGGTCACTGCTGTCAGAAGCAGCAAGTTTGTCATCTATAGATGCAAAACCATTTAGTTGCTAATGGCAGCAGTTTCTTCTTCCCTGATGCTGATGTTCATCCAGCCGCATGCAGTCCGAGGCTCTGGCAAAGCAGTGTTCCTTCCTGACTGCCCAAACAGAGCAGCACCCACATGAACTGAAACACCCCCAACGACTTTTCCAGATAAATTAGTGCAGAACAATGGCCCACAGTTGCTTGCTGAACTGAAGGTCTGCATCTCCTCTCTCTATGTCTCCATGCTCATCTCTGGTCTGAACAACTCCTATTCATCCTCTTCCACACTTATCTGGGATGTGGTCTCCATGCATCCTAGCACATGGTTTACACCATGAATGTATAAATTAATATCTCCGTGTCACTCACACCTCACCAGCCTGACTTCCAAAGGCAATGTGAAAGCTAGAGGTGCTCAAGATTAGAGTCAGGAGGTTGGTTTCTACTTCTATGCTCTCTTCAGGGAGAGAAAGGTAGGCACCCTTCAAGAACAAGCTACAGGAAAGGCATGACTCTGGAGGCACTTCTGCTCTCTCTTTTGTCAGGATGGTCAGGGCAATGCTTTAAAACTAAGCACCAGAAGAGTCCAGATTTATCATTTTATCATCAGTAACATCACTGGGGTTGTGGTCCTATTCTGTTCCAGGAAATAAGTGTCTTTTTAGACCTACCTTACTAATGAGATGGAGTTGTCTAAGAACCATCATTACAGCCAGTTTCTCAGCCAGTGAAAACCACAGCAATTCTCCATATGCCCCACTTTACCCTTGCTAAAAGGCTCATTTATGACCCAAGACAGCTGGAAGAGATTTTATATTGTCATTCCCTTGATTAAGCACTCCTCTTGAAAAGCAGGTGTGTTTATGAGCAACATAGGGCTATTTCTCACATTTTATACTTTATGGCTTCCTGGGCACAGCCAGAGGCAGCAATAAAAGGAAGAACGCAACCAGAAGCATTCCTTCCTGCAGCAGAAACTACACATAGAACATTGTGCATGGACAGACACACAGAGTCCCACTGGTAGTGCTGTCCCCATTCTTTGTCATGGGGCAAGTGACAGTCCCAGAGAGCTCAGCACATAGGACTTGCAAGATCCTGCTTGTCCCTCTGCAGAAACCACTACCAGGGAGCAAAGAGGTAGGGGCTGAATTGACATGATTTGCAAAAAAACAGCTCTATGAATTTTAGTAGCCAAAATATGTACCTTAACACTGACATTTTAAGAGGTCCTAGTGAGTAAAAATAACTTCTTTTAGGTCTATTACCATGAAAATGGGAAGGGACTTTATTGACTTGTAAATAAAATCATATCCCTTTTGATAGCATTTGGCAACCAAGGAATAGACACTTTTACTAAGGGTATAGAAGCCAAATTATGCTAGCAATAACTGTGTTTTATCTTCCTGGTAGTGCGCAGTAAAAGATTAAGATCTAATAGTTGAACTTTGTAAAAGGCACCTGTAATCAAAAGTCAATAAGATATTTTATCAAACAATAATTTTAAAGGTGCTAATATTTAAAGACCTTTTGTGACTGTCATTTTTATTCTGAGGTGTTTTTACTTTTCTCATTTTAATGATCTGATTATAAAATGGAGATGAGAATGGAGATGAAAATTACACAACGTTTCTCTTTAAGTTTGCTCAGTGTGATTGCCAAAAAAAAGATACTGAGTGCTGCATGTGCATGTGGGTCAGAGTGAGTTTTGAAGGTTTAGTTCTCTCAATGTGGACAGATCAAAATATGAGAAAGAAAACTGCAAAAGGGATGGGAAAATTACAACAATAGTGTTCACAGGGCCATGCTCAGTTTGAATCAGGAAAGAACATCAGTAGGAGACCATTCCATCAGTTACTATACAATGGAAGAGAACGGGAAGGTCACGAATTTTGTTGAAGACACTGCTTATTGACAAGGCTGAAATAAAAAATACCCTTTGCCTTTCAATATCGTTCAACAGTGTCATTCCAGATGTACTTTTCAAGGCATCATTCAGATGCTCTAAATCTTCCCAAAGAGGAGGGTTCCATCCCACTGTCCATGCTCTACACCTCCTCACAGCTCGACCCACACCACCCAAGTCACAGAGGAAAAAGTCAAGGACTGGAAGAATGAAGAACTTCTTTCTTTATGAGAGGGTCGGGTTCAAGGTCATCTAAGGAACCTGGTGGGACTGAGGGAACTGACGGATGAAATGTTTTAGTCACCATCCATAATATTTGAGAAGTTGAGACAGTCCAGAGAAGTTCCTCAGGGGCTGGTATTGGAACTGGGACTGTTAAACACCTTTGTCAGCAATGAGGACAAGTGGGTTTGAGTGTACCCTCAGCGAATTTGATGATGACACCAAGCTCTGAGGTGTGGTCAACATGCTGGAGAGAAAGGATGCCATCCAGAGGGCAGGCTTGAAAGGTGGGCCTGTGCAAACACCATGGGGTTCAACAAGGTGAAGTGCAAGGTCCTGCACCTGGGTTAGGGCAATTCCAAGCACAAATACAGGATTAAGAGAAGCCCTGAGGAGGAAGACCTGAGCATATTAGTTGGTGAGTTTGGACATTACCCAGCACTATGAGCTGGGCCCAGAAAACCAACCACATCCTAGGCTGCATCAAAATCAACATGGCCAGAAGGTCAAGGGAGGTGATTCTGCTCCTTTTATGTGCTCTCATGAGACCCCACCTGAAGTACTGTATCCAGTTCTCAGACCTCCAGCATAAGAAGGGCATGGACCTGTTCAAGTGAGTACGAAGGAGGCCACAAAGATGATCAGAGGGCTGGAGAACCTCTCCTGTGAAGAGAGGCTGAGAGAATTGGAGTTGTCAAGCCTGGAGAAGAGAAGGCTTCAGAAAGACCTTCTAGCAGCATTCCAGTTATTGAAGGAGGCCTGCAAGAGAGCTGGAAAGGGACTTTTAAAAAGGGGCATAGAGTGACCAGGGGGAATGGCTTTAAACTGAAAGTAAGTTTAGATTAGACGATAGGAAGAAATACTTCGGAAGAAACACTTTACTGTGAAGGTGATGAGACACTGGCACAGGTTACCCAGAGCAGCTGTGGGTGCCCTTTCCCTGGAAGAGTTCAAGGCCAGGCTGGATGGGGCTTTGAGTAATCTGGTCTAGTGGAAGGTGTCCCTGCCCATGGCAGAGGGATTGGAACTAGATGATCTTAAAAGTCCCTTCCAAAAAAAACCATTCTATGTATGATTCTATGATTCCATGACAAAAAGAGAGTTCTCTGCAACCATCTAATTTAAACCTTCTCAAATGCATTTTTAGTTTTACTAAGCAAGCCTTTGCACACTGATCAAAGAGTTCAGATCTTGCATTTTTAAGGTTAAGATATTGCTACCAATAAAAAAATAAATACATGGCAATTACTAAGGAATTATATTTAGACCAAAAACGACTGAATTTATTACCCTCTGAACGTGTGCAGCATAAAAGGAAGCAATACAGAAGTTTAGGGAGAAGAGGTGAGCAAAGAAACTTCTCTTTCTTTAATGATACAAAAAAGAGGAAGCCATGCTCAAAGAATATCTGAACTATGATGCTGTAAGCAAAGAGGGCCTGTAAGCAGAGAACTCATGTACAGACAATGGCAAGTTGTTCAGCAAGTGGTGTAATGCAAATAGCTCAGAGATGACTGTGCATTAAATGAGAGCACCAGGCTGGGAAAGACTCTATTAGAGAGCTGCCTTCTACTGAACTTTATGCTCTACAGGCAACAGGTTTTATTCTAAACCTACCAATGCCCTTTCCACTGATGTACCCAGGCTTTGGCTACCAAACCTTGTTGCAGATCAAAGTTCTTTGCTTTGCCTGTGGAGTGTAATTCATGTGGGACATCCTTGAAGGGTGGATAAGGTTATCAGGACCAAAAGTATGTCCAGGGTTATATATGTCCTTCCACCTTGGGAGGCAAAATCAACTGTCCTGGTGTAAAAGGACTCTTGCACCTTTTATCACTGCATTTCTGCTTGTGGACACTGTGCTGTAACCAGTAATAACCAGTAATGTGAGCCAAGCAGAGGTATGCTCCCACACAGTACATCCCAGACCATTTCCAGATTAATAATGCCACCTTCCAATACTGTGTTCTTTTAATACACCATTCCTAAAATATTATAGAATTTTTTTTTTTAAGAGCAACTGAAAGCTGGGAAATTTTAAATGACAGCTCACACAAGTTCTCTCTGAAAACCTCATCTGTCTACTGTGGAAATATGAGGTAGATTTTTTTCTAAAATGAAAATAGTTTCCAGGTCATCAGTGTCAGTGCAATAGCTTACAAAAGACACTCTGAAAGAGTTCCCAGTATGAAGATATCCTTGAAAAATGAAGAACTGTCAAAAAACAACGTTTGCACAGATTATCTTATGTCTGCTGACAGCCTCTTGCCCCCACCCAGCTCACCCAGAGATGTAGCTCTAGGGATACCTGGTGTGCTTGTTTGGTTGATTTGTGAAATGCCTGGAGGGGAAGGGCTCCAGGAGACCAGAGCAGATAAAAGCCATAGCATAAGAGTACACGTGGTCACTGGCCACCATCTTGGCTCTTATAGCAGCTGAGACGACACTGGATTCATGTGGTGACTTTGTCTGTCCCTTTCTTTTCTCTCACTCTTTCTCCTTCTTCTCCTAACTTCCTCTTCTAGAAATCTGGGTAACTTCAAGTTGAATGGGCTAGAGTTTGCTAAATCAACGCTTTGTGAAGTGCCTTATTTTAAGTGGATGTTGATTTAAAATTTGCCAAGTACCTTATGCTATCTTGATAGTCAAAAGTTTTCAAGTAAGAGTCAGTTATTCAACCTCCTGAGAACTTTGTTTTGTTCTCCCCCCATGCTGCCTCAGAGTATCAAAGTACCTGAGACCCTTTTAAAAAACATCGAGTGACCTCAGGGCTTTATACCAGTCACTGGAACATCCTGTCCTATTAAGAAGCCCTCTAGTACTTTCTCTCCCTGGGCAGTCATTTCATCAGACTTCTTTCTGACATAGTAAATAGTCTTGCAGTCTTATTTAGGCACCACAATACAGTAGGTACAGTCCTGACCCTGCTCCTGTAGTTCTCCTGTAGTTCCAGGAAAATATCTAGCTCCCATTTGGCAAAGACTGGGGGAAAAAATGCCACATGGAATACAAATTAACCACAAAAACATGCTTTGTAATCAGCCTGTTATTTCTCTAAAAGCCCCTAATCTTATGTGATTATTGTGAGTTGTATAGGAATCATCTTTAAGGGAACATCACTGTCGCAATGATAACATGGTAGGATGGCCAGAAAATTCTTGTGGAGATTCTGGGCTTTTGTGGGATTTTTTTGTTTGGTTTCATTTCTTTAAGAGAGAGACTTACATGTGTTGTGAACAGAAGTCTATTTAGCTGATATAGAAAGCAAGTGAGAACTGTGGTTTCCATGAGGGCAGCCTATATTGCCATGTGGATGCAGTAGGCACTTGTGTAGTCCAGTACTCTCCCTCCAATCCCCAGGGCAGAACTGTACACCTTGCCTTCTGACAGGCAGGAGGTGAAGAGTGCATTTGGGGGCAGCATTCATCCTCCTCTGACCCCATTGTAACTAAGGTCCTGTGCTGGTGGCCTTTGTTCTGATGTCCTGAATGAAACCAGAGCCTTGAAGAAAAGCATTATTCAAGGACTGAGGAGCTCTAGAACTAGAAAGGTAGGACAACTTCACGTATCAAATGAAAAGTCTATATTTAGTTTAAGCTACCAAAATACCAGCTTAACCTGCTCTCCCCAAAAGTGCCCCAAAAGACATTTCTATTTGTTCTTGGACTCAATGGCTTGACATTCTGTTCCCAGTACTCCCCATCATACTGTGTTGAAGTGGGGTTTGAGGCCAGGGTCTGCAGCAGCATGATAAGGATGTTCTTACAGACAAGGATCAGCATGCCTCCTTGATTCAACATGCAAGTAGTACAGCAGGCTCCAGATTTCCTTCCCTATGGGCTTATCTGCACCTACTCCATCCACATTCAACCTTCTTAACTTGCCAAAGACTGTCAGAAAGATCTGTTGACCTACATCCTGTAGGGTCAGGAGGATGAAAAGCGTTATTAGAGACTCACTTGTATGGGCTCTCATGGTGACTACAGCTGTGCCAGGGGCTGTTCTTTGAAAGAAACAGAGCTGGGACCCCAGGGTCATAGCAAGACAGGGCACTATCCTCACCAACCAGGGTGCAGTACCACAGTGCCTGAACACAGAGACATGTCCAGTGACATTACCCACGGTAATGCTTACAGTCTAGTCATCCCCAGACAGCTCTATGCTGAAGAGGCAGACTGATGGTCAAACTGGGAAGCCACATCAACAAAGCAACACAAAAGTCAGCAGGGTACAGAGCCAGGCATACCTACAGCACAGCTCAGGCTGTAGGCAAGGACTTGACTTTATTCACATCCACAGCCAAGGAGAGATGACAAAGAAGCTTCTCTTTTTTCTTTCTCACATCTTTGTTTTCCAGTTTAATCTCAGGTTACAGCAGCATCAGATCACATTTGGCCTTAAGCACAACTGCCAAACCCCTTGAAGGGGTAAGGGATGAAGTTGCAGGTGCCCAAGTCACAGTGTGACCAAAGGCTCAAATACTGCTGAGACAGGAATCACACAGCTCCATTGCTCCCCCTTCCACAGAAAGCTTGTGCACCAAAGCTTTCAAACCTTTACTGCACAAGTGCCAGACATAAACACTTACTGGACACAGCATTTCTGTAACTCTTCCTTCACTACTCTCTAGCAACCCAGCAAGGCATTTTTAGGAGAGGTGGCCTCCTCTTTAGAACACTAAACTCAGAAGGCTTCAAGGTATGCTCCAATTCTTCCTCCAGCAGTGACATCTAGTGTGTACTGAGAAGCAAACCTCTGATTTCTTCTCTAAATCAGCATCCTCCCCCATTCCAACTCTCAGCTTCATACAGATTTTCTTGAGGGTATTTTGTAGCAGGGCTTTGTGCAATCTGATCCTCTGTATGCAAAACTGACTGTATGCAAAGCTATCCCTGCTTCTGCTGCAGTGGAACAGCTCACACCCCTACTCACTGAAGGATAAGACTGCTTGAAAAGAGGGAGAACTGGAGAGATCCCCTGACTCTGACTTTCTTAGGGGTTAAAGACCAGCCAGGAGACGGTCAAGGGAAACATTCATCTTGTTTGCTCAGAGCCATGGTGCAAGTGTTCTTTCCAACATAGCTGGTCCTGGTTTGGTTTCCCAGCTGAACGTGGAGAATGGCCTTTCCTCATGGGTTTTTTTTTCAATAGTTAGACCACATGGAGAGCACTTGCTTTTTATTAGGGCATGGCTTACCTGATTCCAGAGTCAGGCTGGCCGCAGTGCCCAGTCAGTTCCCCATTTCCAGGGAAAGCCCACACCCACCAGGTTTATAATTCTTCCTAGCTGGAACCAGTGTTCATCCAGTCTCTATATTTCTATAGATCCCTTTTTTCCTTCCCTGGCCTTTGCAGGTGACAGTAACCTGCAGCACTGCCTTTCCTGATTCAAGAGAGCAGGCTCATTGTCAGTCTTCCCAACCCAAATGGAGAAGGATTGGCTTCACTTCTTCTGGGTGAACTGAGTCAGAGATAGGGTTTACTGCCATTCCCCAGCACACGTCTCCAGCCCAAGAGATATCTCTGACACACTGTCACACAAACATTTATGTATGGCCTGGAGAGAAGGTTTTCAAGCCTAATCTGATATCCGAGCAACCAGCAGTTGTTGATGTGTCCATACCGTCTGCAACTTCAAATAACAGAGACTTTGGACAAATTCTGTGTGTGACAGGACTAGCACACAAGTAGTTTTACAGCTGGCTCCTCATTAATAGCTGCTGTTTATGCATAACAACATGAACAAATCCAAATCAAAGCAAACAGCTATCCTGTTCACACATACACAGGCCAAGAGCCTTTCATGAACTCACTTTCAGTACACGGTTGCTTCTCCCATTTAAACTGATCTACAGAAGACAGAAACAAAATAGAATTAAATAGGTGCTGACTTATGGGTCACAGGCCCTGTAAATCAAGAGAAAACCCTCCTCTTTACTGACTCTGGCTTTCTTGCAGGTCTGCAGAGTTTAGCACTGTGGTCCCAGAGCTGAGGTTGGGCATACACATCAAGCTACTGGAGATGATTTACCATTTGACACTAATTAGATGTAAAGTAAGCTGTAGGATGGAAACTACATTTATGTCAACAGAAGGTTCATGTTCAGCTGGGCACAGAGTGCTTCTCTGAAAGATGCAGTTCCCATTCCACACCTGGGAGGCCAGCAGAGGAATATTAACTCTTTTGCTTCTCCATGAATCCCAAAAAAGTCTAGCCTTCTGTGCCAAGCTCTGTCTGCTATAAGGTTAACATCTGTCATCTTTCGTCAACTGCAAGAGGAACCCCTGTCCACAGTGCACAGGACACACAGGGTCCTGGACCCTCAGCCCTATTCAGAGCAGAAGTGTAGCTTACAGACACTGAGCTCAGCTCTTCTTCGCCTTTTACTTTTTACCCTGCTGTTTTACATAGAAAAATATGTTCCCATAAGAAAGAAAAGACAGGTGTTCCCAGCTCTTCAGTGACACATCTGCTGCCCTGAGTTTTCATGCAAATGTCTTGGTTCTTTGGCTATGAATAATGTCTTCCTACAAGCAAGCAGCCCTTTAGAGCTTCTGTCCAAGTTAGTTGACAATGAGGGTTCCTATGCTTAAAGACATTTGTATTTCCACAGGACAAAGCTACTTTTAAATACTTGTACATCTACTCTGTAAATCTTCAAGTTTGAGGATTTTTCTTTTTCCTCCAAGGAATTGCTGGACTAATTGGTAGCTGCACCATTCTGTCCTGCAAGTGGCAGATCCCTTTTCACCTCTGCTATTCCTACCCTCACAGTGTATTTATGGAGGACAACTCCTTTCTCCTCTTAAGACCCTCAGCTTAGGGGCCTTCATCAAAGTCTCTACTGATTGAATCATGAGATGATACTGGTTCAATGCCTCAAATCTGCCTGATGCTCTCCTTACCACTTATCTTCAGTGCCAGCAGCCACAGCCATGACATTACCCTGGCCTCACCCCAGGCATTGTAAGTCCACTTGCTTCCCACCCATCCTCTCTGTCAGCTGAGCACTGCTGGCACATACGTAATGAGAAAGAGATGGGGACCAAACCACTGGCATAACACCAAGAGAAACTGCTCATTGGTGGGTGTCCCATGCCTGTTGTTCCCATTTTCTCTGTCTCCTTATGCTTGGGTGATGATGCTGGGCTGCCTAGAAAGGAGGAAAAGAGCAACCTCCCAGAGTGTCATGGGGATTTTTCTCACACCTCAGTCTTCATATTAAGTTCTCCAGCTCTTTCCATCTCACAGAGGAAATCTGCAGGGTCTCAATCTTATTTTGTCTCAGGTAGCTTGTGGATAAAGTAACCATAGTTATTTTCTGTTGAGGAAAGCTGTTTCTGACAGAGAAAGCTGCTCACTGGTCTCTACTGAAACTCTCTAAGCCTGACATCCCACTGCCTCAGAAAGAGCAGCAGCCTGAAGTAAGAGAAAATAATGGGAAAACCTGATCACTACAGGGTCAGCGTCAAGAAGGTCTGCTCCCCTCCTGCATCTCTGCTCCCATTGCCAGAGATGACTCACTTTTTAGCTTTCACCCTCGGGCACAGCCAGCAAAACCAATGAGGACCACAGGGCAACACCGGTGACACACAGCTTCCCACTCCATTGGTCTTATACAGAAGAAGCGTCTTTGAGCCAGAGCAAGGACTCTGGTCATGGACCTAGGGGGGATGTGATGGAGCTTGGCTGCACCCAGGGCACATATTGCAAAATGAGGTATACTACGTGTGATGGAAAACCAATATAGCCCCAGAGGGAGATCAAAGATAACACAGGGCTTGACCCCTTCCCACATCCTGCACAGAGCACATCTTATCATACTCCCTTGAGGCACTACAACAGCCCTGTTTAATGGCAGCACAATTCAAAGCACTCTGACTTGCTCTGATTGTATATTTCTGGTGGAAAACAGAAAAAAATAAATCTAAGATGTTTGAGAGAGCTCATTTCACAGCAATATATTTTGACATTGCAAAAAAAAACCATTTTCCACAGAAAATTCCCAACCAGTGTCTCCAGCATGACTAAATTTATTCTGCCAGTCTATAACAGTGAGCAGCACTTGCTTCTGCCAAGAAAAGTGCAGAAATCCTATTAGGACAGGGTAACCAGGCATCACATTTTTCCCCAACTGCCACTGCTCAGCTCACATGGCACCTAGCATGGAGGCTAGTGTCATTTCTGGATTCTTTTACAAAACTAAAGCACAGCTCTTCCATCCTTGTTAACTACCTGGTTTGCTTCATAGGCACTAACAAAGCAGGTGCTGTTCATAACTGTCCTCTCAGGTGGAGCTGTTTTTGAGAACTCCCTGTTGCCTCCAGAAAGGGCCTTGAAGCTTTAGCTTACTGCCACTTCTACAGGCAATGGATGGCACAGGCTCTATGACCAGCCCCAAATGCTCCCTCCCAGGGAAAGATGTTACTGTTGATTCACACACACACTAAACTCTCCAAATATAATGAGTACAAACTTTTTCTTTTTCTCTCATGACAGATTTCTCTCTACTACAATTCTGTTGTAGTAGAGCTCTATTAAGCTATCTGATCTTAAAGGGAAAAGAAGCTGAATGCAGGAAAATGTAGTGAATACATGCACCACTACCTTTCAGGGGGGCTGGAATAGCAAAGATTGCTGTTAAACAGGCCTTGTTGCGTTCTGGGAAAAATCATTAAGCCTTGATTGATTCCTCACTTTTGTCTGCATAGAACTGGCTTAGCCACATTTTAAGCAATGGATTTCAGCAGATAATATTTGTGTGGTTCTTCAAGTCTCTGCCCAAACTGCAGGGAGAAGCCTAGTGGCTGGGAAGGGAGAGGGACTTTGCTGCCCTCACCCTAGGCTCCACATGTACTTCACATGGGAAAGGGGCATTGCAAAGCTAACACTCTGCCTAGTGTATCAATGTAAAGCACCCAGGTCTGTTTGGTTTAAATTTTATTAAGGACACAATTTTCTGCTCTCTGTGGGAGAACACAGACTGGGGCTGTTAAATCCAAGTCTCATCAGTGCTTTATAGCTGGGTACCTGCCAGACAGAGAAGCTCCATCAAGTTGTGAATGGGATTTTCAAACACAGTTGGAGAGCACAGATTTATCCTCCTTCATACTGGAAGACCTGCAGCATGTGCTGCATTGCAGACACAGGCCTACATTGCAGCGCCAATATGTCACACTGTGTTGTGCACGTGCTTCCTCATGGCTTGTGTTAGGACTGATCCTGAATACAGAAAACACAGTGTTCATCTGAAAAGCAATTATTGATAGCTGCCAACTTGAGACAGTCTCTCACTGCAACCCCTAGTTTGGCCATCTAAATGGCTGTTTAGCAGCTCTAACCCTCTGCAACTTCCCCTGTTGAGCTCATATCACACAACTTCCCACCTCTGAGACAACCTCTTGCCTCTTTTCAAAGAAACAGTGGCTTGCTTCCTTCAGGGTGGCTCTAAGGGAGGGAAAGCATCTGTAATCAGCAGCTGTAAGCGTTCTCATCCATGAACTAGATAGAGACTTGCTAACTACTCTTAGTCGATTGCTGTGGTAGCTGGTGTCTAACAGAGTTCACAAGTTCATTTGGTGAGTGTTTTCCATGGACCTCTTGCACAACTGATTCTAGTCCACTGCAGGAACCTCCAGCACTGCTGAAACTCAAGCATTTAGCAGCATTGACCCCGAGATTAGCTCAGCTGGTTAGAGCATGGTGCTAATAACACCGAGGTTGTGGGTTTGATCCCCGTATGGGCCATTCACTTAAGAGTTGGACGCAGTGATCCTTGTGGGTCCCTTCCAACTCAGAACATTCTGTAATTAACTGTCTGCCTAAGCCTGTGGCTCTGCCCAGGCAGTTTCCAAAGTTATAAGACATATATAACTAGGTCAGTCTCCAAACAGGACCCCAGCCAGCTAACAGAACTAATGCTTCTGTGCTCTTCAGATGGAGAGCATGGGAGGTTTGTTAATGTCAAAATTACTAAAATAGCCTCAAGGTAAAACATGGAGGGGTCTTAACATATGACCCATCCTATAAATAACCCACAGTGCAATCTATAGGCAATATCTGCACAGCAGCTGACAGTGCTGCTGGCAGATAAACTGAATGATGTCACAGTTGTACTCCTCAGCCCAGCCAGTAATTTCTTCTTCACTTCTCTCCTCTCTTCTCTTCTCAAGAAATGTATGGTAACCAGATTATCTTCAAGTCTTCCAGACTCCTTTCATATTTAATGGAAATTCAGAAGTTATTGCTGGTATTAAAAAACAGATGCAACTGTATGAGCCTTGATCCCTTTGAAAAATCAGTTACTTCTGCAGTGGAGGCACAGGTGGGTGTGCTGGTGAGCTACAGAACACCTGGCAGAAAAGGCAAGGGAGTATGAGACAAATTCTCTGCTTTGAGGTCAACTTACCAATTTCTCCTATTTATCCTACTGTTAGTGAGTACACAGACACATATTCACAACTGTGTGAATATTTACATATTCACACTGCTGACTTTATGCTACATAGGGACATATGCTCTGTACCATTTTCCTCTTCCCATATACCTCATCAAACTTGTTCAGCCACATACCTGCTCAGAAGGCTTTCAAGCATTCTGTGGCTTGTCCGGGTTACCCTGTACTGTAAAGCTGCTGCTATATGAACAGTATGGTTTTCCACTTACAAAAGGTGGGCTAGTGAGGTGTTCCTGCTGTAGGAGCAGCTGAGTCCTCACCTCAGTTGTTTATCCTAGTCCTTCTTTCTTGAACTGTCTTTCCTCTGCATCTCAACGTATTTCGGCATCTGCAAAGTGCAGGTCTTGAGTGTGGAAGATGTCATACCCATTTCTTTCAAGTTTAGGGCTTAAAAACTGAAAATTAAATATTGTGGTTTGCATTTACAGGAGTATAATTCCAACAGGATCCCTTCCAGATCCAGTTGGCATTATTCTAAGAAGCCATGGTAGCAACTGCTTGGTTGTGCTGTGTGGAAGAAGGTCTGGCCTTGAATAACTGAAGGAAAAAGTGATGATGAAGAAGTCCCCGTCGTGCACCAAATGTCATGAAAATCAAATATCAATACTGTGGATTTTGCTTCTTCAGTAAAAAGGAGAATATAATTATATCCTTGGTTTATGGATAATAGAAGTACGGTGGGGTTTTTTTATTTTAATCGAAAAAGTCCTCACAGTTACCCACTGTTTCCAAAGCCTCTAGTAACTCACACTAACAGTGAGAGAAAGAAGGTAATGACCCTGCAAATTCCCTTGCAGAAAAGAGAGCAGGCTTGGTATAAACTTGCAACAAACATCTCCTACTCACACAAAAAAACAAACACGAGGGTTCTCATGTGTGTGCAAGACTTTTAAGGCCTATATAATCCAGCTCGATGCAGAAAGATCACAAGTTTGATTTAGACTGGCTCAGGACTAGCTATTTGATTAAAGCAAGTGCTCTGTTTACCCTGGGATAATCAGTGAGTCTTTCCTTGCCCACTTATCCTCTCCCTGTTCAGGATGTCTGCTCACACAGGAAACAATCACATAATGGGAAATTTAGCGAGTGGAAACTACTCCACAGAGTGCCCCAAATGCCCTGTTCTGGAGTGCAGGAAGTGAACTACACATGCGTTCCAGGGAAAGTGGATGAAATTCCTATCAGTGACCTTGAAGGACCTTCAATGATAAGAGTATCTGACTCATTTTCTGAGGTTCGATGTCAGACAAGACATCATGCTCCTCCATTCCTCCTGCAGATGGATTTGGGGCAAGAGCAGTATCTTAGGAAATGATACCTGTTTGAAATGAGACATCACAAAGGGACAATAGTCCCAGTCTCCAGTCACAAATTTTTCCACAGCACAAAAATTCCCAAGGAGAAAAACAAGTATATCCATATAGAGGAGTTTGCTGTTGTTTGTCTGTTATTGGGGGAAGGGAGTTTTTTGGTGGAATTTTTGATGTTATGTTCTTTGTGCTTTTTACATAATAGTACTCAGCACTATTAATACTACTACTCATTAGTGAGCACTCTGTTACTTCCTAGGAGAAAAGAACAGGAGAAATTTCCTCAACAAAATCATAAAAGGGGCAATAGAAAAATACAAAACTTGATGTGGAGGAGCTATAAATGATCGATTTTATGGAAAGAAGGGGAGAGGGAAGAAGGCGGGGAGAATGTCCTCCGAAGAGGGAGACTGGGCTCCAGCACCGGGAATTACCGCCTGGTGCCCTCTAGTGCCATCACCGAATTAAGGTGGCCGTGCAACTCCACAGCTACACAGCACCACAGCTCCGTGCACGTCAGTGCACGCATTACCTCTGCTAGTCACCATCCCCACTCACACCAAACACTGTCAAAGGGCTGCTCGTGGTGCCCCAGGCGCTTGTTCAAAGTGAGGAAGGAATCTGCACTCCAGAAAGATCCCCCCAAATCACTCACAGTAGGCCCCTTTCAACTCAAATCAAAAGGCCACTGTGAACACACCAAAAGGAGATGCAATGGAGGTCCTGCAGGACCTGAACCCCTTTCTGGTGCATCACATGGTAGGGATCTGGTGACGAGGGTCCCAACCACATCTTTCTTGCATGTTAGAGGACCAGACAATAGGCTTAAGAAGACACTCTTCCAGAATCTCTCAGTGAGGTAGAAACTGTAGAGCACAGTTCTTCAGGAGAAAGGGAGGCCTGAAAATACTTGATTGAGTCTCTACCTGTGTCGCAGTCATGGGACAGGCTACTATGTCAGCTCTAAAAAAAAAAAAAAAAAAAAAGGAGGAGGAGGAGGCAAAACCCTCTCAATATTGTCCTTCTCATTCTATCTCAGTGTTTTCCGCAGGGTTTGGAGTCTGATTCAGCAGACTGTGCAAGAAGGGCTGACGATGAATATGACACACCATGTTTTCCCCTTTCTTTCCTGGTGGGACATTTCAATAGAGTGTTTACTAATCCCTTCCTACAAGGAAACTCTAAGATTATTTTCCTCAAGCCTCTTATACACCATGCACATTGCCCTGCATTAGGACCTTACTTGAGGCAGCCTTTGGTCAAAAAAGAGCAGGATTCATTGTCGGGGCAAGTGAAAGGCAGCCATCACCTTCCTGTTCACCTGTGATAGGAGGAATAGAAACATTACTCACAGCATTCCGGTATTCTCAAATAATCTTAGAGAAGTCATAGAGAATTAGATAAGAGATGTATCTCAAGCAAACAAGATTGGACTTTGTTTCTGCTGCTTTTAAGTATCACCTGAAGCAAACGCGCACACACAGACTGAGGTCCACCCCTCTAAGCCCTTCAGTGAGACAACAGTTCATCTCCTGGTCTCCTGAATCTGTCAACTGGTTATTTCAGGTGGACCACAAATCTGGCAGCTAAGCCTTTTCCTCAGTTTTTCAAGCTTCTCAGCATGGGCCAACACTGCCTAGAGAGCAACTCTCTGGAAACCAAATACTGACACTGGGGAATCCAACCCTAGAACTGAAAAGCTCTGCAAGGCAGAGAGACAAAATACGCCTCCCCTCATGTTTCCCTTGGTTTCTGGAGAGCACCTAGAGAAAACCTCCTCATCTCTGAACCTAACACAGCCCTTTCCTACTGTCATAACGCCTTCTGTAAATGTAGGATACGATGTTCTCCTCTACCATCAAAACCAAAATCTTCTTCCTGCCAGCTTTGCTCCACTCAGTCCTCTTGGGTAGATAGCCCTAAAACTTTTGTGTGTCTTTCACCCAAACCCCACATCTCCACATCAGGAGAAGTAAGACACTGGACTCATCATCTCTGTCAGGCTTCTCCACATGCAGATGCACATATACAAGCCAAGACCTACATCCACAGGGCTCACTGCCCATTTCTTAGGGATTAAGTTTCCCCCTCAAAGCACATGACTCTTACACTCCTCACCCCCACACCATTTCCCAGTATTAGGTCACACATATCTGCCTATGCTTCTGCAAAACCCCTGAGGATCACAAAGCAAAAGTCCCTGTCTAATGCAAGGTTGGTGCTGCTATTACCAAGCCAGAGCTTTGTGGCTGGGCTTCAATGTATGTGGTCATCAGCAGGAGGCAGATGATCTACGTCAGAGCTGTGATGACTCAGGGGGTTTTAGGGTGATTTTTTCTTTCCCCCACAGCCAATAAGAGCACTCACAGAGGCATATCTTCTCCAGCAGGAAGTAGGGCAGTCACTCCCCTGTCTGCTAGGCTCCTATGAAGTGGTGGAGATGGCAGCGAACTTCATCTACAGTTGTATTGTACTTTGCTGCTCAACAATCTGGAGCTTCAACAGGACTTCATGTGGTAAGAGTGAAAAATAATTGCTTTTGTCCTTGTGTTTTAGGTTCTGTGAGTGCTGCTACCTAATGCACTGATCAATAACAGCCCTTCTCCAACTGCTGCCCATGCTGGCTCAGCACTGCAGGGTTGAGACTGCAGCTGAAAATCCAACTGCTTAAAAGACTTTCCTTGTAGTTAAGCATGCTATCTCCATGGATATCATTTAGGGATTTTAAAGTCAATGGTTTTAACTCTGTGTGACCTTAAATACTAAATCTAAAGATTGTGGGTAACAACTTGATTGCTAGGTACAGATGGGCACTTGAGTGCCAATTAGCTGACTTTAATGAAGCATTATTCTGTATAGTTTCTTTCTTTGCTGAGCACGGAAATTTAATTGCAGCTGCCCTTAAATCTTTAGAATGGGAGCTGCAGGCAGGAGTGTTTTTCTCTGAAGGTTTTAGTTCTACTTCAGTTTCACTTTCCCTCCCATATACTGAAAATACTGATGCACTCGGGGATGGTATTTGGTTAGCCAGTAGATTTTTGTTTCTGTTGTGGTTTCCCTTAGGTGTTGCAGAGGCATGCAGGGACTCTGCTGCATCTTAAGGGTAAAGGTAAGGCCTAGCCTTGCTTCTAGTAACGAGGAAGAGGTTTTGAAAGCAGCTTATGGAAAAAAAAAAATCAACCTGTTTCAATCTGCCTATTTGTTTCACTGCGGGCTGGGAGGGAGCATCTACAGGATTGCTCTCTCATACTGCAGAAACGAGGTCCTGAAAGTATTACTTAAGGAAGAAAGCACAAAAGAGGTCCTCTTAATACAACATTCAGCTCATCTCTGCAAGAACAGTCCTCGCTTCCTTGTTAAGTTTGAGCAAGAAAAGAATCTAACCCTACCATCATCCAAGAGGAGGAGCAGGAGGAGGGCTGGCTTCTCTCTCTTTCTCTCTCTCTTCACATTTATAAATCCAGAAGCAATGATGGGGTCTGAAATAAGTATGCTCTGGCCCTAAGCATCTCCTGGTTAGACCCACAAGAGTTTTCTGCCCAAGTCATGAGATCACATCCTCTGGGCCTCTAAGTATTGTAGGTGCCTGGGCAGGTCATGCAGTGTCTCTGCTCCTGCCCAGGACTCGATTACAATTGTTTCAGCAATGCTGGTATGCCTAAAGCCCTGCACTGCTATCTGACCCTCTGAGCCATTCTACCTTGTGCCTGGAGCTGGGCCATCACCTTACACAAATTCAGCTTTTTACGGTAATGGCACTCAAGGGCCAAGCTAGGGAAGAAACAGACAGAAAAGGTTGCAGAGAGTACAGGTGCCTCACATCAGAGAGTTTCTGAGTTTTGGAAATATAGTACTGCAAACTATTTCAAACAGTAAAAGTGATTTCAGTCCAGTGTGTGTGCCATGCAGTGACCATCCTGAATGAGAAGCAAAGCACATAAAGAAAACTGAATCCTAACCTTAAGGAATCTCAGTCATCGAAGGAAAATAGGAGGGTAAAGATCTCCAGGTGATGCATTTCAGACATGTAGCCACATGTGACACTGATCAATCTACCAGGCACTGGAGTCAGGAACAAGGTCACTTTGGACTCTGACTTTTGGTTTGAGTAACACATGTGATAATTTTCTTCCTATAAAGTGTAATTTCAGCCAGCCTCACTCACCCTCGCACCCCATGCCTGTAAAAGTCATCACCATGACTCAAGAGGTGTTGAGGGCTCTCAAAAGCCACAAAAGGACCTTGTGTTAAGACTGAAAAAGCCTGTGATTTCTTCTACAAAGAAGAGTATCTGATGTTAACACCCCCATCACTGCCACACCTGACCTTCCAAAAGGTGTGAAAGCATAGATTCAAGCAAGGTCCTGGTGAGCAGCAAGAAGAACCCAGGGCAGTGACCTGCTTTTAGCTTGGCAGACTATTTCAGTTGCTAGGTGAGCTCAGGATAAAACTGATTCCTATAAGCTGTTGGGTTGGTATTGATGGCACAGGAAAAACATGGCATTCCTGAGGGAAAGGACAGCTGGCCTTATGGGCAAACCAAAGCCTGGCTCTACCTCAAACTTCCTTTCTGACTTCAGGCAGGTCCTGCATGACCCTCTTGAATCACCTGTGGATCCTAGTGCCTTAACCCCCTTTGACAACTGGGTAAGATGTGCTTGCTTAAGAAATACCTTCAGTCCAAGGCCTCATGGTAATGAGCTTCTGTGACTCTTGAATCCCATCCTTGCTACAGTGGGAAAATATCATCCCATAGAGAATAATCTTGGGACCCACTGGTGGATTCTGGATTATTAGGTGAAAAAACACCACCAGATTGCCCAGCAATGGCTGCACACCCAGTCCCAACATAGATCAGAGACATGGGATAGGAAAGTTCATCACCTCCACACCAAACACAAAGCCACGTGGAGAACATCTGCTCCTTTCAAACACATGGTTTCTCAGCTCCCATCTGCAAGAAAACATGGAAGTCATTAAGGTAGCTGTGGTATCAGCCAGGAAGAGATATGAATTTGGACATCCTTGGGTTGAGGAGGGATGTAGAACTGAGTCTTTTCAGGTCAAGATGTAAATCCTTGAACAGTGTTGCAAGTAGGTGCAGCAATTAACACCTGTGGAGGAGGATGTGATAGTGTAACTAGGACATATATAAGCAACCTGTAAGATAAATTTTTGCAAATTTCTATGCTGATGATGATGACATGTAATGCTGGTTTGGTTTGTTTTTTTTTTTTTTTTAAATAATCTATTTTTTAAATAGATCACCAAGTTGACCCTGTCTTCTACTCAGGTTTCTCAGTGCAAATTGGCTTAGAGTCTATGCTCTGTGTAACTGGCTGTGAGTGAGTAATCTATTTGTGAAAAACCACTAGAGGTGATAAAAAGCTTGACTTTCACAACAGATTCAGTACAAGTTCTGTGTGCACAGGCTCACTGCCTGCACAAACACAGCATGAACTTGAGCATCATCTCCTGCACTGGCAGGTCTTAGCATTAGCAGCGGCTGCACGGCACCTTGTGCAGGCTGAGGATTTTTTACTCTTCTTTGATTTCAGAAGTGGGAAAATGGAGAGGAAGCCAAATGTAAAAGGGGATGAAATAGTGATATCAACTGTAAGCTTCCAGCTTCTTTTCAATTATTGAAAAATAAGCAGGGCATGGGGAAATAGCTACACAACCAAGTAAAAATATACAGTAAATGATTCTATGAAGTGCTCTAATGTGAAAGGCAATGGGTTAACCTTCACACCCCCCAACTTCCATTTCTTCCACAACTTGTTTCTCCACTTCATGACCTTGATAATCATAGAATGGTTTGGGTTGGAAGGGACCTTAAAGATAATCTATTCCAAACACCCTGTCATGGGCAGGAACACCCTCCACTAGACCAGGTTGCTCAAAGTCCCATCCAGCCTAGCCTTGAACACTTCCAGGGATGGGGTATCCACAACTTCTCTGGGCAACATGTTCCAATGTCTTATCACCCTTTCAGTGAAGAATTTCTTCCTAATATCTAATCTAAACCTGCCCTCTGCCAGTTTAAAGCCATTACCCCTTCTCCTGTCACTACATGCCATTGTCAGAAGTCCTTCTCCATGTCTCTTGTAGGCTCCCTTCAGGTACTGAAAAGCTGCAATAAGGTCACCTAAGAACCTTCTCCAGGCTGAACAATCCCAATTCTCTCAGCTTTTCCTCATAGGAAAGGTGCTCCATCCTCTAATCATCTTCATGGCCCTCTTCTGGACTTGCTCCAACATGTCTATGTCCTTCTTATGCTGGAGGCCCCAGTTTGATGAAGTATTCCATGTGGGATCTTGACATTGCCAGAAGATGGTCCCTGACATTTGGGTCGGGGCAACAGCACTTCAATTCTCAAAGCAGCTCATTTTACAGTGAGGAACTAGTCCAAGTTCTGCCCCAGGCCTTCCCTGCCCAGCTGGAGAAGAGGGACACCCTGTCTTTTGTCAGTATATACAATGAGGGCATCTTCCCCTCACCTTGATCACTATCTAAATGCTTCTAACATAAAAACCTCAAGATGCTATCAAAGGCTTAAGGGTGGTGTGGGTGAGAAAGAACTTATATCTGCAAGATAAGATATGCAAACTAAGAGCAGCAGGGCTCTCTAGCCAGTGTTTGATATGTTATCAAAACTATATTGTACTCAGAACAACCTGATCTATCTTTATAAGTAGATTCAAAGTCAGTCCTTCTATAAACTGGGAGTTGTACCAGAGACCTTTTAAATAATATTAGTGATACTCTGGCTTCTTCTAAGTCAGTTTGAGCTCTGCTATCACTTCTGGCAGCAGCTTTTTATGTCACTTCATTCCACCGGATTCTTTCACCATTTCAAACATAAAAAGGAAAATTACTTTTAATGAATGTGAGCAGAGTCCTTCTGAAGCACAAAAAGCATTGGACAGGTAAGAACGTTAACAGGGCTAAAGGTCCCACCCTTTCAGGCAGCTGATATATTTTACAGTCATGTTTCGTGTTGTTTCAGATATACATGTACCACCACCTCATTCAACCATGAAACCTGGCTCCCCTATCCCAGCGAACATCAACAGCCCTGGTGTTCACAAAGCAGCTCGCTTTGGGGTTTATAGATACAACAACAGCTCCAATGACCTCTTTCTGTTTAAGGATTCACGAATAAACAAAGCCATGGTACAGGTAAGAAGAGCACACTTCTGGAGGTCCTTCAACCCATTTTCTAATTGACCCTCCTATGGCACACCCAAGACATGGCAGCCCTGATCCTCCTCAGGACTGCTATTAATGCCTAAAGCTGTCCCTCTATTGCCCTGCTACACAGGAGGGCTCTGTGTAGGTGAAACACAATTTTCAGATGTAGCACTTGATTCCTAGCCAAAATTTTGGCATCTCTTTCCCCTGCCCTTACTTTAAAGGAGGAAACTACTTTCTCTAGATTGTCAGAGGGCTGAAATACATGCTCCATGTGGAAATCAAACGCACTGTGTGTGAGAAGAGGGAGCACTCCAGCCTGGACAGCTGTCACTTCCAGAGGAAAAAAAACCTGCAACAGGTGTGTCCAATTCCTTTGGGGTATTCAATAACTGCTGGAGTAACTGGAGGTGATTCTTGGCCATCTCTAGCTGTATAATCACCTTCAGACCGGCTCTGCCAAGTCCCCGTAGATGTACAAGCCTCTTCTCTGCAGAGCCAGCCAGGGTGCGGTAGGATTATCATCTCTCAAGCATCCAGGGCCAGCTCTTGTCTGCAAAGAGTTGAACTGGACACATCCACCTAACCCATATCCCTGGGTGAACGTGTGCAGAAATACAGTAGGTGCTAGAGGTTTTCTAGGTGGGGGAAATCCTTACACAGGCTTTCCTGCTAGACATGATCACTTAGCAAACAGTACTCTTCCTAGGATAAAGTGGGCAGACAAAAAGATGCTCTCCTCTCCTGCCCCATCATGGCCCGCAATGCTGAGACCAACCTGCAGACACCTGAACTTTCTCACCTATTTTCCATTTATTTGCAGATGCTGAGATGCTATTTTGAGGTCTGGATAACACCTTGGTTACAGAAAGTACATGTCCCTGTTGTCCACTGTCACCAACAGCTTTCCCCATGAGACCCTGACTTACAGGGGATCTACCACCATGTGTTTTTCCTTACCTGGACTGTTGACATCAATACTAAAGTGGAGAATGTACAGAACCACCATAGAGCTTTTCTCTCAAAGTGCATGGTTGTTTTTTCCTTGAGAAAGATACTCAAAAGTGACAAAGACCTGCCTTGACTGAATGTATTGCTATCCAGTTGTGTATCTCTTTTTCCAAAACTAAAGTGTACATGAACACATGTTGTCATTGATTCAGTAATGACCCATCCACACTCTGGCTGCATTTTCAAGCACACCCAGGAAGTCGTTACACTTGCTTATTCTGTGATAACCTTCACAAAGCCATGATGGAAGCAAGTCTAAACCACAGCACGTGTGACTACAACACCGAGGAAAGCTTTACAACAGTGGGATAGTTTGCCTGGGGATACACACACGCACAAGTTTTAAGAGTCTCCAGTGCTAGGGAAAAGGTTAGACATATCTATCAGGAATGCAAGAGGTAGACAGAAGTTCTTTTTTCAAGACAGAAGTACGGATAAGGATGTCTTGAAACATAGCCCAGAAATGACACAGTCTAACTACTGCTTCTACTTTAATCAAAAGCTAATCTACACTATGAAAGGGCATCACTGCAAATGCCAAGATGAATAAACTTAATCATATTCCCAAAGCATAATTCTGCTGAGGTTAAACATGTAGGTTAATACATGATATTTAATCTCTGGCAGACCACAGATTATATTCAGGTTCAGGAGAATGATGGTTTTCTCTACGTGGGCATCTACCATTCCTTCAGCTTTCACTCTTCATCCATGGGCTGATTATTGCTTACACTGGACTAAGGTCCTTATTAGCAAGGATTCGGGTAGCTGGTCCCTTAAAACAGCAATAAAGTCTGACCCCATGTTCAGTCATTCATAGACCAGCACTTCTAAATGTAAAGGGCCCTGACCTAAGCCACAAAGAGCATGTTTTTTTCCCCACAAACACTCCTCTTCTGAAAGTTGTTGCCTTTCTACAGCAATATTGCAACTCCTATTAGCAGTAACAATTTCAGCCTTTATAACAACCATTCAGTCAAGAAAGGCCAGTGAAGAGCTCTGGGCCAAGGGCTGGGGATCTTAAGATGGATCTATTAACAGCATAGCTGAGGTCTCTGCTCCAAGTAATCCCAAAGCAAACATTTGCAAGCTGGGCAAGTCTCAAGTCCTGCTTCAGAAACATCATTTGTGATGAGCAGGTGACCCACCAGCAGGTCAAATTCAGCATCCAGTGCTGGAGAGGCAGCTGTGTTGCATTTTGTCTTTGGGAATAGCAGTCTCTTGTCTGGAAAAAAAAGCAGTGTTCAAAAGAAAGCTCCCGAAGGGTCACGAAAGGATGTAATCTGGTGCTACATTCACCCAACACACAAGCCACCACTGACAGTCTGGTGCCAAAGACAAGGAGAAAGAAAGTCAACTATAGTGGCTTGAGTTGTTCAGGAAGCAGGAAAGTCAAGCCACAGCTAAGTTTGTAGGAAGGCAAGAAGCCAAGACTGCTCTTCGAATCTCAAAGGGGTTAGTGTCTTGGTTTAAAGACAAATATTGGGAGGACAACTCCAATAAAATGAATTCCCTCCCCTTTTTATTAGCCCCCCCCTCCCAATATAGAGAGATAAAAAAAATGCAAGGAGGTTTTAAGTGAAAAAATAAGTTTACTAACAAGGAAAGATAGCAGCACCACAAAGATACAAAGGAAATGGCTTACCCACAAAAAAAGTTTACCGCATCACGCGGTCCCCCAGGAACAAAGGGAAAAGAGAATGGTGGAGGGTCCTCCCTGCCAACCACCCTGTCCACCCAACCAAACAAAAGAAAACCATAGAAGAACAGGGGCAAAAGTAAAAAAAAACAGAACTGTGCTGCTCACAGGAGCCACACCACCAAAATGGCCACTCCATCCGATTTAGTTAACTAAACTAAAACTGCAGTAGTGGTACCAGTTCAGAGTCTCCTTGTTCTCTGCCACATGTTACCCCCGATGCAGTGCCTTGTGCCTTGGCCCACTTGGCTTGACTGGGCTGTGTAGTGGCAGCAGGGGCTCCGGCACAGGCAGCGAATCCACATGGCAAGTGAACAGCAGCAGTTCCATGTGGCACTCTGGCAGCGCCGGTGAGACTGTGGCAGTGTGGCAGCTGGGGCAGGGGTGACCCCTGGGCTGCTTTGATTCCAGCACAACACAGCGAGTCAGTGGCTCCCAGCTTTGCTGCTGTCCCAGCAAGGCAGGGATGGTTTCTGGCCAGGGCTGAGACCCTGGATCAACTCTTTCCCCACAGCAAAACACCCCCCCTCCTCAAACACGGCATACCCTCTTCAGATGACGTAATGGTATGAATATTCACCATAACAGTTAGGAATGGTCTCACTCCCTTTCTCCCTTCAGCTGAGTGTTTCACACAATTCCAAGGGCTTCCAACCAGGCTGTTGGCCCTACACAGTCTAGCCCAGAATGGTTCTTCCTTCAGCTAGCAGGACAGTAACGGATGTCATACACCTTTCACATGCCACAGTGGGGGTGAAAAGGCAGCACACTGTTGGCTCAGGTCTGTGCAGAGACACATGCAGACAGTAAGCACACCACAGAACAGTGTCCCATGTGTGGCTCTTCAAGTCCCTGACACAAGCAGCTTTGTCGCAGTCTCCTCACCAAGCCAATTCTCTATTTGTCAGAGCAACAAAAGTTAAAGCCAAGTGAACTTTACAGAATCACAGAATATGCCAAGTTGGAAGGGACCCACAAGGATCACTGAGTCCAAATCCTGGCCCTGCACAGGACCATCCCCAAGAGTCACACCATGTGCCTGAGAGTATTGTCAAAATTCTTCTTGAACTCTGTCAGGCTTGGTGCTGCGACCACTTCCCTGGGGAGCCTGTTCCAGCACCCAACCACCCTCTGGGTGAAGAATCTTTGTCTAATATCTCACTAAACCTCCCCTGACACAACTTCAGGTCATTCCCTTGGGTCCTCTCACTGGTCACCACAGAGAAGAGATCACTGTCTGACCATCCTCTTCCTCTCAGGAGGAAGTTGTAACTGCAATGAGGTCTTCCCTCAGTCTCTTCTTCTCCAGGCTGAAGAGACAGAGTGACCTCAGCCGCTCCTCATACAGCCCTCTCAAGGCCCTTCACCATCTTCACTGCCCTCCTTTGGACACTCTCTAATACCTTAATAATGTTCTCTAATAACTTAGCATCATGCAGGCTGATAAACCCAACATGATCTTGTTGCTCTGTCCAGGAAAATGCAGCAAGACAGTTTGGACCTCTCTATCCAAACAGACAAGCACCTTCTGAGAAAGACAGGTCAGCTTTATGTTTAAAGCTGCATCATCTCCCCAGGTAGATAACAGAACTTTCATGAGCACCAAAGAAATAAGCAGAGCTAAAGTCAACTAAGCTCTTTGTACCACTCCAGAGCACTTTGCTGAGGAAGGATTTGGGAAATTAAAGAAGAGGACACTGCTAGCACTGACCTAAAGAACTGGAGCTAAATACCATTTAATCCCAATGACATGCAGCAATCAAATAGCCAATGTCTCTGCCCTCTGCATCTTTGCTAGAATTTACACCAAGGTTAACTCTTCATCAATTCACTCCAAGGAGTTCACATCCTTGCAGAGCTTGCCAAGGCTCTGATGTCTATTCCAGGTTACAACGGCGATTAAATAAAAATATTTCTAGTAAATATTTAGGGCATAAGGTGAAAAGGAAAACTTGTTCTTGCTAGCCCTGGATGTTGGAGAAAAAAGAACATCCCAGCAGTGACATTAAGAGCTTGTGAACAACCAAAGCTGGTGCTTCTGAAGTATGGGTTCATGCAGGACTGGTACAAACAAGCTGAAGGAGTGGCTTACTTCAGCCTCAGATTTCTCTCCAGTATGCTGGAAGCAATAGGCTCAATGCATGACACAGTTTCCTGGCTCATCTACTTAAGAGGAAACTTAGCTGCATGTGAGGACGAGATCTCAAACAGTCTGCCACATGGAAGGACTGGCTGTACACTGAGGAGACCTCCATGAAAACAGTGCTACTCAAACCAAGCTAGCCTGAGTTTCACCAGAGTTTCACAGTGCCCAGTGATCCTCAAAGGGAGATCTGCATTTGCTCAAAAGCTTTGCTATGCAAATACTTCCTCTGATACTCTCATTTTTGAAACTGTACAGGAAAAACTGCCTGCCACCAGTCTGCTTACTGACAGACTTTCACTCTGCATTCTCTTCACATCAATAGCTCTACATTAAGGACTTGAAAGTCCTGCCTATACCAGGTGTACCCAATTTCACAACCTCACTGACTTTCAGAACTCACAGCTAGGGGAGTCACACATGCAGTGCACAGAACCAAGACAAGGTTTAATCGGCAGCAGCTAGATAAGGAGACATGACTGCTGCTGGCTACGAGGAAAAAGCCTTGTATATAGCTAACTACAATCACTTACTGCAAAATTTTTCAGTCCATATCTCAAACAAATTAGCAGAAATTAGCTGCCTTATGTGCTCTTTGCAGCTAGATAAGAAGGCCCAGGTGTCAGCATCATCAGATCTCTGTTGTGATCACTGAACAGACAGACCTAGAGGTCATCATCTCACCTCCAAAGGTCACTGACACAAAGCAGACACAGATTTAAAGGAATCAGACTTATGCCAAGGCTTTGCAATCACTTTCATCAGCTGTTTACACTGAGAAACCAACTTTTGCATAAAAGCGTCAGAGGGATACGTGAGTTATCTTCCAGCAGCTCTACTAAAGGAGAAGTTTGCTACAGAAAAGAGACAGGGCAGTAAGCTGTGGAGTAACATTTTAAATAGCTTCAGCAAAATCTTCCTGATACTTGTGCCCTGCAGGAACATCTGTTCCACCAACAAGGCAAAACAAAACACATCTTTAGAATGCACAGCCACGGAGTACTCCAGCTTAGTTCCTTGCCTTACGTTGTTTCACTGCAAGGCTTTACACTAAAGCAAAAATTTCTCCAAGTCCTTCAGGAGACAGAGCAATATTCTTTCATATGCCATAGTATGTCCCAAAAGAGGCTTGGATAAGACACAGGAAGCAGCCTCAGGTTCCTCTGGGAGTTATGCAGACAGGGTTTCCTCCCTTTTTAGGGAACTGCAGCCCCTTTCTTCTGCCACCAAAAACCAATCTCGCTCTGGCAAGATCTTTGGATACCTCTCGCTGCTTCCAGTAAGGCCATGTTTTCACACTAGAAAACAGTCTCAGAGCTGCAAAGGTGTCATGTTCCTGCACTGATATCATCAAGAAGACTGGCTGGTTTTTTTCAAGCCTGACTTGTTCCAGCTTTCTCCTTGCACAAGGCAGGTATGTACACGTGCATCTGAAACCAACATGCCATTGACTGATGCCTCTGTGGAAGTGGAACGAGCCTGTAAAACTAGTCTCCATGGAAGCATCAAGAGGAGATTATGTCAGTTTGTTTATTCCACAGGCATTTTAGCATTGCTCTTTTACTCTGGGAGAATTGTATTTGAGGAACTGTTAAGGACTAGAAAACCCTGAGTTTCTAGAAAAATATTGTCCTTAAGAACCCCTTATGCCGAATAATGAGAGATCTGTGTGTCGGTCAACCTGTTTCATCTGGGTTTTACAACAGATCGCCCCATTTCTGCATTATCAGGATCCAGCACAGCAGCAGGAATGGGAGCCAACACCATCTGCTCTCAGGAAAGGCACCTCCTTTCAGCCTCAGCAGACTTCAGGTCTCCTTGGACTGGAGGTATGCAGACCCTGCATTCAGATACTTGTCATAATAGCCTTAAACTGCACAATGATACCTCTACTTGGTTCTGCAGTTCCACTCTGGTCCCCCACCAACATTGTAGTCACCACAACAGTAACTGGCCTCCTTTCCATTTTAGTGGCCATGGAAGCATCAGCCATCTTGGGCCAGGCATCTCTCTCACCAGAAAGCATCAAGCATGCTGGCTTTCTCCTAGACCTTGGTGCTTCACATACCACCATCCCACTCCACTTCAGGTTGACCTCTGACTTGCAGGGCCAAACACAGTTTATTTATGTAGACAAAGCTTCAGATAAAACTAAGTGTTAAGATGTTAAGGTTCTTACAACAAATTAAATGCCAGTGGCCTGGTTAAGTAGCCTGTCACTGTGCAAAGTTTTTTGCTTAGAATTGTGCCACCTACCAGAGTTTATATTTGGGGTTTTACAGACTTCAGCAGTCTTTATGTTTTTTTAAGGGTACTACTGACTGACTGGACTTGTACCCAATCAACTCCCTCTATTTGTACAGGCTCAACAATCAGGCTTTTTTCATTCTGAGAAATTTAACTGAAAACCGCACTTTGTCCAAACGCTTAACCTTTAGACAAACTCATTTAGACTGACAAGTTATTCAGCTGCTTTCCAATGTAGCATAGACAAGAACGATGGAAAATTTCTATTGCCCGAGGTGGATGAAAGACAGGTAGGGCAAGATATCAGAAACTACAAATTTCATGGGCACAAATTCTTGCTTGCCTCTGACCCCTACTCCCAGAATTCACATCCTGCTCTCAGTGCAAAGGGGTGTCTGCCTGCAGTTATTTCGAATGCAGCTGTGGTTAGAGCTGCATTTCACAGCTGAAGAGGTCTGGCCAGCAACAAACCTGCACCACCAGCCACAATGGAAAAAGTAGTGACTGAGCTCCCATGAGACATCAGGGACAACAAAGAACCCAAGTACCCATGGCATTAGCTCAGCTTCTTCCCTGCCACAGCACTAGCTTTCACCACTGACTTGCCAGATTTTACATGCAAATTGATCCCTCTCGGAAGACTCTTGTGCAGACAGCTCCAATATGTTTGTGGTGCCCAGCCTTCTCTCCTGACTATGGCACCTGGCAGAACAACCCTCCCTGCTATCACAAGATTAAAAGAAGAGTTCAGAAGGTAATAGCCCCAGTGAATAAGGGCATTAACTATGTTCAGGTTAGGGGAAGTTGCTTCTGGGCTTCAGTTCTGCCATAAACATTTCTAGTCTTCTTGCACCTGCCCCTGAGATACACCTGGCCACAGTTTGACAGCTTGGACTAGAGCACTCAAAAGTCACACCAGACAAAGCCACACTCTGTTAAATACCACTCATATTTGGCATTCTCTTTTCCCCTTCCCCAAGAAAAGCAAGTTATTTGATGATATCTGGGTCAGCTGTACTTGTTCCAAAGCTCAAACAGAACTAAAAAAGACAAGACCACAGTGTACTAAGTTATCTCCAGCAATGGCCAGGAAGGAGCGAAGGGTTAGAGGAGTAGAAAAAGAATCCGAACTAAAAAACTCCCAAGAGACAAGTTTTCATATGACTTACACTCTTGAGCATCCACAGCACTACAACTTATTTGCTTTCCCACTTCATAACTTTGGGGAAACTGTCTTAAAAGGGAATTAGTCACACAAAAGCCATCACATTTGGCATGTCAAAACAGTGGAGGTCTACTTCACTGCAAAAGTCAGGAAAAGTTTCTCAGAAAATCTCCAGTTGGATACTTTGGCAAACGAATCACTAGAGATAACTATGTCTCAAGAGGCAAAGCCGTGCTTGCCCCTCGGGTACCAAAGCATCAGCATAAAAGAATCACCACAGCAGACTTGCTTTTTCAACCCCAATTTAAGATCCCATCAAGTTCAACTTTTACATCCGTCCAGAATAGGACAAATAGTTCCAAGGGTTGGCAGGGCAGTGTTAATCAGCTGATGCTGAAACAGCCTGCCCTGGGCTGGGCTTTCCCAAAAAGAGACATTGCAAGCATGTCCCATTCTCAGCCCTTCTTCAGAGTTCTCACAGCAGTAAGTCTGCCCACGCCTGAAGCAGTTACACCTCTCCAGCCTTTCAAAGTTACCACAGTATCACTCCATCTCTGTCCACAAACTATTAAGATAGGGTTCAGCTGCACCAAAGGTCAGAGCCTGCAGCAACTCATCTATTAAGCTTCTTTGGCATCTTACTGAACACCCTCCCAAATTGAGTAACCACCATACTAAGCAATAGGGTTTGCAGCTCCTGGCCTGTACAGGAAGAAGTCAGCCTGATCCAGCAACCATCATCCATAAACATTTCTACTTGCCACAGGACTGCTGCAGCCTGGAATTAACACAGAACAAGGTGACAGAAGCGCTGACAAGAAAGAATAATTTTCATTCGCATAGGCCTCCATTAATAGAGAGAAGCATAGAAGGCCAGTGAAAGTGGATGACATTTTTATCATCTTCCCCGTCTATGGTGCTTTGCATTACATATACAGCAAGACTTAATTATTTCCTTTTCAAAGATGAGGAAATTGAGCAATAACGTACGTTTATATTTGACTGTCACCCAGTGGCAGAAAAGGAGAGAGCAGCAAAAGCTTCAGTTCCAAAGTACAAATCAATGCACTAAATCACAAAGCTGCTGAACCCTTTAGTTCTCCAAGATGCAAAAACCTCTCATTTAAAATCATAGTATGCATGGTGTTGGGAGGGACCTAAGAGATCATCAGGGACATCTTCCATTAGAACAGGTTGCTCAAAGCCCCATCCAGCCTGGCCTTGAACCCCATCCAGGGTTCAAGACAACTTCTCTGGGCAACATGTTCCAGTCTCTCTGTGCTCCATGATCCTGCCAGGCACAGAGGTGAGACTGACTGGCCTGTAGTGCCCTAGGTCTTCATTTTTTCCCTTTTTTTTTAAATGGGGGTTATTTTCTCCCTTTTCTAGATGATGGGAACTTAACCAGACTGCCACAGCTTCTCAAATATGATAGTGACTTAGCCACTTCATCCAGCAGCTCCCTCAGAACCCATGGATGCATTTCAACAGGTCCTGTGCACCTTCATGTTCCTTAGATGGTCTTGAACCTGATCTTCTCCTACAGTGGACTGGTTCATTCTCCTAGTCCCTGCCTTTGCCTTCTGCAATTCAGGCAGTGTGGCTGGAGCACTTGCTGGTGAAGACAGAAGCAAAAAAGTTGTTGAGTATCTCAGCCTTTGCCATGTCCCAGTAAACAGGTTGTCCCTTTCATTCTAGTGAGGGCTCACATTATTCCTAGTCTTTCTTTTATCGTCAACATACACATGGAAGTTTTTCTCGTTGCCCTTCATGTTGTTGGCCAGGTTTAATTCTCTCAGGCTTTCTCTGGCTTTCCTAACCTGATTCCGGCTATTCACACAATCTCTGTATTCCTCCCAGGCTTCCTGCCACTGCTTCCACCCTCTGTAGGCTTCCACTTTGTGTTTGAGTTTGTCCAGGAGCTCCTTGTTCATTCACACAGGCCTCCCGGCACTTCTGCCCAACTTTCTCTCTGTTGGGATGCATCACTCCTGAGCTTGGAGGAGGTGACCCTTGAATATCAACCAGCTTTCTTGGGCCCTTCTTCCCTCCAGGGCTTTATCCCATTGCACTCTACCAACCAGACCCCTGAAGGGGCCAAAGTCTGCCCTCCTGAAGGCCAGGGCAGGAGCAATGTGCTATGTGCCCTCCTCACTGCCCTAAGGACCTTGAACTCCAACACTTCATGGTCCCTGCACCCAAGGCTGCCTTTGAGCTTCACATTCCCCACCAGCCTCTCCTTGTTGGTGAGCAAAAGGTCCAGCATAGCACTTCTCCTTGGCTCCTCTATCACTTGGAGAAGGAAGTTACTGTCAATGCATTCCAGGAACCTCCTGGATTGCTTTTGCCCTGCTGTGTTGTCCCTCCAACAGATGTCGGGGTTATTGAAATCCCCCATGAAGACCAGGAACTGTGAACGTGTGGCCCCTCCTGTCTATAGGCAGTTTCATCCACTCAGTCTTCCTGGCTGGGTGGCCTGTAGCAGACCCCCACTATAACGTCACCTGTCCCTGCTCTCTCTTTAATCCTGACCCTTAACCCCTCGGTCAGCTCCTCATTCATCCGCAGGCAGAGCTCCATGCACTCCTGCTGGTCACTGACACAGAGGGCAACACCCTCTCCTCATGCCTCCTGCCTGTCCTTCCTCAAGATCCTGTATCCTTTCAACACTCCAGTCATAGAAGCCATGCCACCACATTTCTGTGATGCCAATGAGACCACAGGCAGGCACATGCACATCTTTAACTCTTGCTTATTCCCCATGCTGTGTGTATTTTCATAGAGGCATTTAAGTTGAGCCTCTGAAGATGTTTTCCTTTGCAACAGTTGACAGAAAAGCATTGTCTGGATTTACCAAGCAGAGTATCTGTTAACAGAGGAAGTATATCATTCCCTCTGGAATGACAGAAAGCATCCATGAGCTACTATTGCATTCCAAAATCTTCCACCAAAGCCTTCCTTATCCACCATTACTAGATTTTACAGGGGGCCTTTGAGTCCACATCCATCTTCAGACACCAGTCTTCCCCAAAATCTTTACCATTTCTCCATAAAAAGCATGTTGAAGAGGATTCCTGCAGCTGGCCCTCTTCTCTCACATGTCTCTCAGGAATGGTCACCTAGATAATCAACAGCAGACTTACAGGACCTGATAAACATGGAAGAAATACTACATATGACCCTTTTAAAACCTGCTGGGACTAGCCCTTAATAACATAGAAAATGCAACTTTCATTCATCATCTGATCACAATGCTATAAAAAACCACAGGAGTCCACAGGTAACAATGAAATTTGGTTCTGATTAACAGCTAATTGTAGTGTCTAATGTTACTTACACAGGTTGGAATTGAAGAAACCCAATGGTCTAACTAAATTTCTACGCATGTTGTTGATTTCTGGATGTTGCTGCCTCTACCACAGCACCATGGTATGACATCAGAATATATACTGTAATCCTAAACAGCAGGTTCTAAAATAGAAATAAACACATGCAAGCCATTATCTTCTATTCAAATATCACATAATTAAATTCCATACATCACAAATCCTTCCAGTGTAAGAAGACATACAGTTGCATTAAAGGCAACACAATGATGTCTGTTTAAGATGACTCCAAACAGGGCTGGGCATGGAAAAGCAGTGGAGGTTCTCTGAGGAACAAATAACTGAATGAAGATGCCCCACCATACTCTTCAGATATTAACAATTATGCACACCAACTCCAAAACATGAGCAGTCAAATCAAGGAAGAGAACAGGTACAGCAAGCTGTATGTTTTCCTATGGCAACAGTGCTACTGCATGTTAACAGACTATCTTTCACTTTTTGTCCTTGGTCACAAACTGCCTCAAATATATGCTTCCTTTGTACCTCTGGAATACTATAGGACAGTGGGACTTCATCATGGAGGGACAGTTAAACATGCTGAAGATTAATTCTGCAAATATACGGAGACCGGAAGGAACCCAGGTAAAGATATCCATTGTGTTCATGTGCCTCGCTAACATAAGCTACCATCACTCCATTGGGATCATGAAAGCTTCTTCTGTAGGATCCTGTCTCAGTAAGTTCAACAACAAGGCTATATTTGGGCACAAAATTTGTCACGGTTTCCTGACTCAGCAACTAAAAGAAAAAGAAAAGAAAAACAGAAAATTAACAAAAGATTTTGTTCTCCACAATTATACCTCAGCCATTTATACAGGCAAAGACCATTCCAGACTCCTTGGAAGAAGCAGCTAAGAACATAAGCACACAATTTCAGTAAAGACTATTACACAGGGTTAATGCATTAATATGTGAAAAGGCAACTTGAAAAGAAACAAAACAACCAGCAGAAGCTTACTCTACTCCAGAGCTAGGCTGAAAGGTTGCCCAAGCAGGAGACATCAGCTTGTTCTGGTGCAGCTGAGCCAAGCAGCCATCATGCTCTGCTGCCCGTAGCATCATTTTTTGTTAAGGCTCCTGCACTGCACCAGGAGAGACAGGGACAGCACAGAGCTTGTTTAGCTGAAATGGCGCTTCCATTCTAAACACCACTTGTTGATTTTTATTTTTTCAAGGACAGAAGAAGTATTTTTATGTCTTTGTATTGTCCAAAAAGCACCATGCCGTTTCTTTAGCATCAGATAGCCCTTATTCTTGCTCATCCTCATCCTCAGGGTGTGACACAACAAAAGGCATATTGAATCAGAACAAAATGTCACCCAACACCATCCATAACACACACACTGTCTCCCAGGATGCCTACGGTAGTCATTAGAACAGGCCAGACTTCCCAAACGCTCCTCAAACACCTGGCAATAAGTATTTTAGGCACTTTAGGTACAAAGGTGAAGTCTTCACATATCCAAATGTAGATCCTGTGTTGCTGTATGACTAGAGTAGAGACAGTCCCGTTTCTTTCCTGAGATCAAGATGGAAGACAACTTAAGAGATGTTTACCCTCTACTCAGAGAAGCAAATGTTAGTTTTACAGAATGCAGATTAGCTCAGCTAGTTAGAGCATGGTGCTAATAATGCCAAGGTCACAGGTTTGATCCCCGTACAGGCCATTCACTTAAGAGTTGGACTAGATGATCCTTGTGGCTCCCTTCCAACTCAGAATATTCTGTTTCACTACCTATGAATATAAAGGACTGTTCTACCTGGGGACAGCAACAACAGTTTTAAGCACAACACTAAACATTTTTTTAAGTCTTCCTGTGAAGAGGAAGAAACACAAAAAACAAATATTTAGCACTTTGATTCCTAAACTAAAGGTGATTTTTTAAAAGAATTCTTTTTATTTTTTTTTTTTTACCTTAAATATCATCTTTTTAATCCATGGTTTTTCAGCCAAGAAATCCAACAAAGAAAATCCAGGATTGTGCCGGACAGCTGCCATAGCTACCCAATATCCTCCAGAGCTGCTTAACCTGATATTATCTGGAAGACCAGGCATGTTCTCAACAAACATATCTGCTCCACCTTTCATCAGCCCAGATACATAATACCTGAAAGTTATAGATAATAGATTAGGACATCTTAAGCAGTCTAAATAACAAATAAAAGTCCCAAAATTATTTCATTTCAAAAAGAGGGGTTTTTTTCATTCCTCAGGTTCAGGGAAATAGAGCACAGCCACACTCTTCTCACCAGAAAAAAAGTCAGCTTAATGTGTAAGGAGCCCACGATGGAAAGATTACGCATGCCAGATTTTTACAGCAAATAAAAAAAATCAAGTATCAAGGAAGGCCACCTTCTCTGTCACTTATAACTAGGCATAAATAAAGTGTAGGATTTCTTTTGTCATTCCACTCATTTATTTAAACAATCTCTAAACAGAGATTGGTAATAAATTCAGTGAAGTCATACTCACCTCCTGATTCTAGCCATGGCTGTCTCCTGCACCAGGACGAAGTCTTCTGCAGGAGAGAGCTGCACACCATTGGGAAACCTCAGCCCCACCATTAAGACTTTCACTTCTTTTGTTACTGTGTCATATTCAAGGAGGCTAAAAAAAAGCATTTTTGAGTTAAGACAAATATTTATTCATGTCTGTTTCATTCTCCAGGCATTCCATCTTTTCTCAATGCACTTCACTTAAGTTAAAAAGGCAGAATAGCCAGGAAGCATTTGTTTATGAACACAGAAGAAATAATAAGCCACTTGAGACTGGCAGCATTCGTGAAGGATTTGAGCTGAAGGTAATGCTAACACCTTCACTTCTAAAACAGATGTTCCATGCAAGTCCTCTTGAAGGAAAAAGAAGAATCTCATTTATTTTGCTGCAGGTCTCTTTGGCAACATCCACACATACTCTTACCCTCTCCTGAGCAGTGCAGTGTTTGCACAGGTGGTTTATAAGGAGAAAAATTTTGAAGACCAAGGAAGCGGTGAAGTCCATTCCTACAACTGAGCTTACAGTAAGTTAAATGCCTCAGAGAAGAGATACTTGCCGCCCATCATCTGTGCCTTCCATAATCAAGAATAAGTAGTCTCGTCTTTGCCATTTGCTACTGGAGTCAGTGAAGTAGATTTTCCTCCCGTCCCGGGTCACTGTAAGATCATTTACAAATGACAACTTCTGACCTTCAATTACTGTTTTGGTTGACACAAGCATTTTCGTTTCACCTGGTTACAAAAGAAACAAAAAAAAGACTCACAAGACAAGCTTTTGTATGTCCTGCTTTGGAAATGAGTAAATACTAATATGAAATTCAGTTCACTTTTTTTCAATTCCTGCCTCTTTGCTAAGCAGTAAGGTTTTGGCCTGTAATGGAACAACTCAACATGAATGACCAGGAGAAAATACTCTCCAGAAAAACTGAAACAGTAGATTATGTTCCCTAATGATAAGTGCCAAATTTTCACATTTCTGAAGCTCATATGAAACAAAGTGCAAACTCAGGTCCCAACCTGCAGGCAAGCAGGGGGCAGGTGAGGATGCAGGCAAGCCAATCACTACTCCTTCTCTCCCTATAAACCTGTAGGAACAAAGAGTAATACTTTCTAGGCATTAAAACATCAGCAGGTCCACTGAACTGCTCTGTCACAAATTACCAGGCCAATTATTAAGGTCAAATCTCTAAAAATCAACCAAAATCTAATGAAGTCATCTTCAGGCACAGGGTTTGGGTTTGTATGCTTGTTTTTGTCATAACTGAGCTATTACGACAGCTGTCTGCCATCCAAATACTCTCCCAGGGCAACACAGTCTGAATCTTTCTATTACATTTCACCTAGCATTTGGCCAGCCTCTCCCCACCTGAAGCCAATGTGCAGAGGTAAACTGACAGAAAAATCAACCCCACACAAAACCAACTTTCTGACAGCACAGCTCCTAAACAGCTCCCTGAGATCTGCCTCAGGGACACATTGAAAGGCACAATGCAACAGTGCCTTTCTCAGCAGGAACAAGCCACATGATCTTCAGCTGCACCAAAATACATCTTTCTTCCCTTTGTGTAGGTTTAGGTTACAGAGAAGTTATGAGCTTTTCACTACCACAGCAAGATTAAGGCAGAAACAAAAGTACAGCAAAAACAACAAAAAGTTTATGTAACAACAATCTTTTTTCTTTCCTTTTATGAAAACTGAAACAGCTACACAGAGCTTTATTCATGGGTTCTGAGGTAGCAATTTTGACAACCAAAAATATGTAACACCAGAAGATAAGTTATAGTAACTGATCCAGACAGACAGATACAGAGAGGAAGTGACTGCTACAGGAAAATAAATATCAAGTTCTTGCATGACTCATTTCATCCAGACAGCTTCAAATCACTTTACAAAGAAGGCAGGCATTGTTTTCTGGCCTGCAGTATCTGGCAAAACTGCAAATGAAGCCCAGATTTGTCAGTGGAAGGGAACTTCTGAGCAGAAAGGTCATACCTGTATCAGGATCAACTTCATAGAGTCCATAATAAGCATCTGCCACAAAAAGAGTGTTATTTGGCCCAACTCTGATGCCAAGTGGTCTTCCACACGTTGGCTCATCTTCGTGGGTTCCTTAGGAAACAGTTTTAAAATGGTTTTCCAAATAGAAATAAATACAAGGCATTCTGGCTACATAAGTGTATTGGATCTGTGTAAGATGGAGTTCATTTTCCCCACAGCAGCCCTCACAATGCTCTGCTTTGCTTTGGCAGCTAGAAAGGTGTCCATAACAGACCATTGTTTTGGCTACTGCTGAGCAGTGCTGGCACCGCATTAATGCTCTCTCCAACATTCCCCTCTCCAGTAGGCTGGGACTGGGCAAGATCTTGGGAGGGGACATAACCAAGAGAGCTGACCCAAACTGACCAAAGGGATATTCCATATCATATGGCATTAGGTCAGATATAAAACCTAAGAGAAAGGAGTAGGAAGGGGAGGCATTCATTATTTACAACGTTCATCTTTCAAAGCAATTTACATGTGCCAAGGCCCTGCTTCCTAGGAAGCAGTCAGACATCATTTGCTGATGGGAAGTAGAGAATAAAACATTTGAGGGTTTGGGTTTTTTTTTCCTTGCTTGCACATGTGACCTTTGCTTTTGTTTCAGTAAACTGTCTGTATCTTAACCTAAGAGGGTTTTTTTTTGTCTTCCTTTCTTCCCCCATCCTGCTAAGGAGGAGGATGATAGAGCAGCTTGGTGGGCACCTGGCTCAAACTGTAGCTTAAAAATCTCTGTGGCATACATATGGCACATACCTTCATTAAAGAAAAGATTCCTACTTTTCTAGGCGTGAGTGAAACAGATATCCCCATACCATGTTTTCACCAGTCTAGAGAGAATCATATAATCTGCCAGGCTAGTCACTAGCTAACAGCTGCCTCAAATAGGGTTAAATATCAGAAAATTTAATTTAATGAAATGCTTCTTCTCAGAAAGAATCAGTTTTACTGCAGGTTCATGGAATTAGGTTTTTTAAATTAAATTAATTTTTAATTAAAAAAACCTTTCTTTTTCTGAAAAGGTCAAACATTGTCATGAAATAGCTGCTTTCTCAAGACACAGACATTGAATACTTCTACATGAAGAGGAAGGGGAATACTGTAAATCTGAAGAATTTAGACAAATTCAAGGAGATACTTGAGTCCTGAAGAGCTAAGAAGTTCAGAACATCTACAGTTTGAAAAATTAGCTTGAGAAATTTCTGGAGAAGGCAGTTGGCTAGAGCATTTCCACTTCCCTGCCCAACTCAAGGAGCACAAAAGTCCAGGCACCCCATTACCACTCTGGCCCTAAAGAAACGGAGCAGCATAACCTTCCCACCTCTCTCAAGCTGTACAAGTCTAATGTAAATGAACAGGAGAAAGGTGATTCTTCACACCCATCCCAATCTACCTTCTTGCCTAAGCAGCAGCTGCAAATCCAGCTTCTTATTGCTGGCAGCAGACTTTGTTGACTGCCAGCACCAAGACTGTCCTACCTGTCAGGCAGCCAAGAGAGTGCTTCCAAATCAGTCCAGAGTCTACTCATGTGAACATCCACATAAAATTATATAGATAATATGATGAATGTGTCAATGAGAGCTAATAAGGACAGCAACAGTTCCTGACCATAACTTCTGTCAACCTGCACAGGGCTGCAGAACCTCAGGTAAACTTCTACAAGGCTACTGCAAACAAAACTACCCACAGTCCCAGCAAACACCAGCCAGGCTTCTCAGACTGCCCAGGCACTACTGAGATGGTCAAAATTAACCTTCCCTTAGAAATGGTTCTGTTAATCAACAAGTCACCACCAGTTTTTCTCACCCAGTTCCAGAAATCTCATTAAATGAAGCAAACAAGTCATTCAGAAAGAAGTGTAGAATTCAACAAGAAATAACTCCACTTTAGCAGTTGAGAAAACAAAAACATCATGACCCAGGCAAGATCTCTGCTAAAGCAAGCGCAGCCACTATTCCCACTGTACTTACAAACAGAGGAAGGGAAATAGGTACAACAAAATGCAAGGCAAAATTCTGTAAATACGTTGATCTTTCCCACTCACACATTATCTCAGAGTTCATTCATTCACACTTGTTTAGGAGTCCTCAGCTTTTATGGGGTGGCCCTTCACCTCAGAATCGTGCTGACTTCAGCTTCCACAAATATTAGGCCAGGTTGCTGCCCATTTTTTTCTTAAGATAGATTTTTTTTTCTAGATGGACAAACAGGAAAAGGAATGTTGTTTGTGATGCACTTCAACCTCATCTTCCTCCTGATGTTAAGATGCAGGATCTTCTGCCAACAAGTCATCCATGTCGCAGCCTTACAAGAGTGTAGGCCTTGTAGTCATGACACAAAAACCCCTGCATTACTTAATTTTACTGCTGGAAACTCTCTGCTTTGTTGTCTAAGAGCACCCATTCCAATTCTTTTGGCCCTCTGTTCTGCTCTTCCTTCCAATGTACCTATCTCCACTCATACTTCATTCATAAAAATATATTAATATATCTGTTACAAATTTCTGTAGAGGAAGATAAGCACTTGCATGAGCAATCCAGACTGAACATAGTTTAAGCAACACATACCCTTGACCCAGACATTTTCAGATACACTATGTTCAGGAGCTGTCACTCACCACAAGGACCATGGCCAATTCTGGATATTGTTTGTATTTCCCCATCTTCAATTTTGATAATCTTCCCATCAGCTGTCCCAGTAAATAGTATATCTGCAAAAACAACTGATTAGCTTGATCACAAACCCACAGTGGCAAACATCCTTCTACATGATCCTTCTACTAGCATGTAGTAGAATTCAGGTTTAAGATACAGTGAAGTGACAGACTTCTTCAGTCATAGCAAAAGAAAAATACATGGAAGGGGAAAAAATGAAGGAAAATAAGAGCATTTGGTTAGATTTCTTCCAACTCAGGAAGAAGGGGAAGGATTTAAACCTTGGGAGTGTCTGTAGGATATGAAGCTTTTCACCCACAGGTGGTCTAAGTTCTTAGTTAAAGGTAAACATAACTTAATGGCCAGTCATTGGATCTATCTGGGTAAATTTCTACATCATCACAAAATGTGGTCAGACACTGCATTTATCTTATCACTCTTCAATGAGAGACTGACTAGATAAAACTTCTCATTCGGATACAGTCCACGTTGGCTGCTGGACATGTGCCAATGCTCATATTGTATCAGTTCTGGAGACGAATTACAAAAAACTATGGCAATTGAACAACCATACAAATCAAAAGCATTGCCAAATTACTGCATTCATGCCAAGCTGTGTGATAGCATAAGACATTAATTGAATACAAACAACACAAACTTTTCCATACAACCAAACTAAATGAAACACTGTTAGATTAGTAGAGCCCATTGCTTGAACTTTTCCATCTCTAATTTAACTGATGTTTTAGGTTTGCTAATTATACTTTTAAAAGAGAATAAGAAGACTCCAACATTTATTCCCAGTCAGGTTGATTATTTTATCCATAGGTCATAGTCCCTTGCAGGAAGGTTTCTTTAAAGAGTTTCCAAAGAGATTGACAAAACCAGGCAACATAAAAGAATCAATAGCTTCAGGTAATCACTTTTACCTATCTCTGTTAACAATGTGCTAAAAAGTGTAATCTGAGGAAGGAATTTACAGTAGTTTCTTACTGGGTAAAATAATTTCTTAAAAATATTTTATTAATTTATTAGAAGATAAAGTAGAAGGAAAAAAAAATATATGATTACTGAACACCTCTTGTACTGAAGGATCTTTCAGGAAGGGCCTTGCTTGGAACTCCCACACCCTTTCCCTTTCAGAGAAAAAGCACTCAAGGACTCATGTAAAGAGTAGTTTCTAGCCTTATCCTTCCTTCAGGAGGCACAGGAAACAAGCCCTGCACAATGCTAGGTTCCTGCTAAGAGGGTCACACCATTAGAAGTCTAGATAAGTCATTAAGAAAGTGCTCAGAGGTGGCATGGGTTTGTGATTTGGGGAGAACACACATTCCGTGAGGAAGAAATACAGGATGGTTAGATTTCTTGCAATTCAAAAAGAAGAGGAAGGATTCAAGTTTTAGGAGTTATGAATATGGAATATGAAGTTATGAATATGGGATATATTATGCTATTTACCAATTTGAGGGTTTTTCTGTCATAAAAGCAAATATGAAGACCATAAAACTCAGCTCCCTCAGTGGCAATGACCATTAAAAGAACGGGTAAATATTAATTCCCAGTTAAGAGCTAGTCAAATGAAATGGGACCACTTCCTCCAAACATAAGTAGCCCCTGACTACACTGCTGATTCTTTCAGTCAAGGACAGGGATTTTTAATCTGGTAACAAGATTTATTTTATTCTCACGAAAGAGGAGAAAAGCAGTACATTGCAGCCAGGTTTTGCTGCCTAACACAATTACTTTTAAAAAAACCTGCACATTCAAAGTAACTTACAGAGTTTGTTATCTAAGAGGTATACTGCTGAACAAACTCTTTATCGATGGAGCAACATTTAAAGACCCTTCTTTAAAAGCTTATTTTGTCAGTGCTTACCCCCAATATTGACAATGGACTCTGGTCCATACAGCTGGTTTTCCCATAACCGCTCAGCTTTTCGTAACTTGATATTGGGCTCTAGTACACCCGTCAGGAGGGGAGGTTCCTTCAAACTACAAAACAGAATACAGACCCCATGATGCTTTGCACAAAATGCAAACATTCTTGAGCAACATATTGGATCTTTTTTTCCCTAGTTTGCCAACTCCTGCAACCCTGACCTATGCTTTACATAAAGCATATTTCAAAAACACCCATAGCTACCAAGCTGAAATATTGACTCTTGTTCTTCAAGGATCACAACAATTTCATGGTTCTGCTCATCAGAAAAGTTGCAGTTATGTGTTCCTAAGAAATCTCTACATCTTCAAGTCCAACAGTTCACCTATCTTACACAAAAGCAAAGAATTTGTGCATTGCCATAACACAAAAGAATAGCAGTTTTCTCAGCTGAATGAGTTGTTTGTACCAGAATATTTTTCCTAAGTCGATATGTACAAATTCATAAGCAAAAAAGTTTTAAAAATTAAAAGCCTGGTATGTTACAATACACTGAGACCTGACAATGTACAGCAATTTCAGAGAAAAAAATAACTTAATTATTTCCCCCCGGCTTACAGCTAGGGGGAAAAGTGTTCCAGTACCTTGAACACTAGGACACACATGCTTTCATACCATATTGAAATATATGGTCTTGTTCATAACTTGAATGCAGGCCCTTAGAGAAAGACCAATTCAAAGGAGTAAGTTGCACATGAACTTAAAGGGTATTGAACTCCAATCTCAAAATGACAAAATAAGGTCCAATCTTGCAAGCCCTTCACATAAACAATCAGTTTCAAGCCAACTAGGGTTCCAACTACAGAGATACAGAGAAGGGAAGCAGTAAGATGCCTACAACTCTAACTAAAATACCAGACTCCAAAACCAGCCTTAACTGAACTTGAATATGTTTCAGCCTCTTAAGTTCTTAAAAGCTCTTAACACATAAGCCCCTCAGTCTCCATGAGTTAAGGATTTCAAGTTGTTCATTCACAGGAGTATGCTAAAGATACACAGGTCAAGTTTTGAAATAATTTTTCGATTTTTTTTCTTTTAATAATCCTTTATACGACCATAAGCAAATGCCTTACACCCAGAGAATCTTTAAAAGATGAGGTCTGACTCCAAAATTTACCCATGTTCATAGAATCCAGGACCTATTTGTCACCAATCACGTTGCAAATCTACTGCTCATATGGTGAAAATCATTACAATTTCTAAAGATTCAGTAACTGGAAGACAAAAGTCAACTGAAACTGGAAACTATGAAAGCCATGACAATTGAGGAAAACAGGTTCACAACATGAATAATTCAGAAACAGAGAAAAATACATACTCCTATCTGTCTGGTTACAGACAGCAAACTTTTCTTTAAGTATATATTACTGCAGTGACAAAAACAACTGAATTATTAGCTTCTGTACAGAAGAGATTTACAGGAGAATTGTCTTCACAGTGCTAACACAAATTTGTTTTCCATCCCTTCTTCCAAGCTTAGAGAGTTTCAGATGAGGATAAGAAGCTTCAGATAAGGAACTCATTTGCTGGGAACTTTGGACAGTTGTGTGTGCAAGCAGAAAAATCTCCCTGGGATCAATATTATCCAAGACAGACTCATAGAGAAAGAACTTGAAATAAAACAGAGTTGCAGGAATTTCACAGGGAGTTTTTTCTCCCCCCTATTATTCATTATAGTTTCCAAGTGGCTTACTACTTCAGTATTAGCCAGTGAGACTCCTACATGTTTTTTCACAATCTCTCTGGGCAACCTGTTCCAATTGGCTTTTAAAATTACTGTTCAGTTGCAATGTATTTTAGGGAATTGGGGTTTGTTAAACCCAATCACAGTATAAAGTATTTCACTATGATATGCATTGAGGCAGCTTATGTCTAATAGCCTACTGGCAAGACTTGTAGGTACCACCCAACCACATTTACAGTTTCTTTCAACTTTGGAGATGTTTGCAGTGTTGTTGTTCCTTTTCATTAAGCAATTATCGAGTTGATCATAAATATTTATCAGACGGAGCATTTTTACCTACTTCAAAATGCCAGCAGCGCTAAACAGCCTCACTCCACCCTAGGGTAGCTGTCAAAGCATTTAACACACAACTCCCAATACAGGTCACATCTTCTCATGTAGTTGATTCACTGTTACACGTGACACATACTTCAATTCAGATGTTTATGAATTCAGACACCTAGCTGCATTGCTTTATGAGATCTGCATTTAAATGTAACATCATCAGATGATTCCCCTGATACAAAGCACCAAATCAACTCAGTCAGGTTATCCATTTTCATTTTTCATCCTCAGATAAGCAGCCTCTCTTTGACAGAATGATAATATCAGGGGTACAGCTTGGTCCTTAGTGAAATTGCAGTTCTTGTCTCACAGAAGGCAAGAGCACATATGTGTAATCACAAGCTCCACTGACAGCTTGGATAGCAGAAAATTTTCCATATTAATAATCAAAGAAAGTAATTCAGCTCCTTTGATGATCAGTAGTGACACACAACGACACAAGATGGCTCAGAAACAGACTGGGTACAGGTAATATCACAATCACTCCCCAATTTCTTAATCCAGTTAGAACCACTTTATGCTGTTAACTCTTGTTTGTTGAAACAAAACAATAGAACACATAGGAGAAGTTATGCTTCAGGAACATTTACTCCAAAGCAAAGCAACAGTTTACCTTATAGGCTGAGGGTCTATAGGACAATCCAGTAGAACAGTTACTCCAAGCAGTGGCACAGTCAGAGACGCAGCCAAAGTCAAGAAGGTAACACGGAACACCTTGCTGCTGTAAGTACTGCCAAACCAGACAAGAAATAGGATTAACATGTTAAACTGTTTACAGGTGCAACAGTCCTCAAAAATTCTGTAGCAGCCTATTTTCTTCAGAAGAGGAAACAGAAACATTTTTGCCCAACCACCATCTTAACCTTCAAGGTGCAATTTGAACACATTAGGATAAGAGAAAGGTCAGCATACTGGCATCATATGAGGTAGAGCATTTTCACGTGCAGGTTTCATACATTCTACAAGTTACAACTGACTAAAAAAACCCCAAAATAAAAAAAACAAAAAAAAAAAAACAAAAAAAAAAAAAAAAAAAAAAAAAAAAAACAAACAAGAAACAGAGGAAGTGAATTGTTCGGTTGGGGTTTTTTAAACTTGATCTTCAGTTTTGGCCATGGTTTCCATCCCAGCACAAATTCTGAATGAAAAGTTCCACTGAAACAACAAACATAGAGAAAGTTAAATTAATGGTTGCTTAACTTAGTGAACTCTGGTTTGAAACTCAAAATGAAGCACACAGAAGAAATTATCTTCTATTTACCCATCAAAGCACACAACAAAAAAAAAGTAAAAACTGTTCTTCCACAGGAGAAGACTAGATTTTGTTCTTGTCCTGTGTTGCAGGGGGGTAGGGCCTAGAGCCATGTGGGTTTGGTGAGGTTGCTATTCTATACCACTCCTGTCATCCTGGGGGGGGGGGGGGGGTGGTTTCAGGGGAAAGAAAAAGGCGAACGTACACTGGACCTGTGCCATTTTGTTCCATTCCTTCCTCAGGGAATTTGCTGGGACCAGCGCTGTGGACCTTGTCCCTTCCTATCCCTCAGGAGTGTGCAGCTCCAGGCAGCAAATGTAGCTGAGTCCAGTGGACTGCGCCCATCAGGGGTGCTGGTGCCAGAAGCAGCCACAGGGAATGGAGCGGTAGTGAACCTAGTCAAGCCAAACCCAGTCAAACACTGCTGAATCCTGCCGAACACAGCCAAGCCACAGACGTGACTCCGAAGTGGCAAACACAGCCGAGGGGAGCGGGCGGCATGGCACAATACAGACGAGTCAGCTTTTGGGGGTTTTGTCCTTCACTGTTTTTCATTGTCTCGGGCTCAGGAACTGGGAAGGCCAGCTGCAGAGAGCATCTGCCATCTTGTCTTTGTCTCAGGAGGCTATGGGGCACTAGCTGCAGAAACATCCATCTCGTCCTTGTCTTGGGAATAACTGTGAGCACCATTTTGTGTGTAAATTGTTATCTCAACCCATAGTTTCTGCCTTTGTCCCTCTCTCACCAAAGGAGGGCAGGGGGAAGGGGAGCATCTTATTTGGAGTTTAATCCCAGCTGGTTTTAAACCACTACAGTTCTCAAAAAGTTCAGAGAAATCAATCAGGCATTCACAGAGGAAAGCACAGAGCCAAGTTCAACAAATTCTAGTCTTGAACTAGTGAAGCAGCTCTCACAATTTTAGCTGTTCTGAACCATTCACTGGCCCAGCCAGCCAGTCCCTTTGCATTATCAGTTAAATAAAGACAAACTGCTTGATGGTTCTGCACTAATCCTTGGACCACTTCCATTGTTTTGTTCTTCATTAGCCAACCATCCAGACAGCAGGAAACATGAATTACTGCCCAGAGCACAAATATCACAACTGAGGAGCTAATGACATGTACTTGTAGTACTGATATCAGCATCAAGGTAACCTTTGGGATTACCAGCTAGAACAGCAAGGTCCAAACTAGGCCTGGATTCACTCAGTGCTTGCATGCACAATGTATAGAAATTCGGACATTCATAATTCATCACATCTCTTTCCTGATGGCAAATTGCTGTCAGCCCCTCTTTCCTGGCAGCAGACGTAGGCAGTTTGGATGAAGTCCTGCCCCAGTTACCCCAGCCCTGCACAGCACTCAGCAGGCTGTCACAAGCCACCACACAAACCACCAGGCTGTGACAAGGCGACTGCCACAAGGATGCCGACAGCCTGCCATGACAGACAGTTCAGCCTGTTTCAAGAAGTGCTGTTAGCACTGATGCTGTTGGTCACCAAATTTTTCTCAGCTCCCCTAAGGTACTAACCACCTGAGCCTACCTCCTTTCCATAAGCATGTGCAAGTATTCCTGCTCTGGAATATATTAAAAAATAAATTTTAGTTCTTGCTCTCAAGAGCACAGCATTCCCATCCTGAACTTCAGCAGTGTTACGGCACTAAGCCTGTCTCCATCTGAGCTGGATCAGGCTGGGAAACCACTTCAAACAAGCTTTTTCGCCTGCACTGACCTCTTCATATTTCCCAAGATGATTCAGCACTTCCTGCTTGATGTCTTGAGGAAGCAATAACCTCCCAGTCTGTCTATCCTTGGATTTGGAATCCAAGAGCATGGGGTAAAGACACAAGGCAATCCCCAAGTTTACACAAAGACTTCAGTTGTTGACCTTGCCTTTCCACTGTCCTTCAAAAGATGAAGCCTCAACATTGTAATATTCAAAGTACTGTCAGCAGACACCTGAGCATCTTTGTGACAGCTGAGAACAGCTCACACAAAAGGAAACAGATAAAGATGAATGGGAACTCATCTACTACAGTCAACTTAATTGGGAACTCATCTACCACAGCTTAATTAAAGCTCCTGAAGGCATGATTTCAGTAAAAGTCATTTCTGATTCTCATTCAAACTTGCAAGGAACTAACAATGAAAGAAAAAGTCAGGAAGAATAAGGTGACAAGCAAACTCACACTTCAAGCCTGCAAATTGCAACACCTAGTTTAGACACTGCTGAAACCACAAGAATTCAAGTAAAACCCAAAAACTTTAAAAAAAACAAGTCAGCTGCTCAGAATCATTATCAAAGGACACGATAAAGAATAATGACAACTGTAAGTCACAGGAAAGAATCACTGAAGGAAAGGTTCACCAACAGTGATAAGCAAAACAGAAATCCTTTGTTAATTATGTCTCTGATAATTAATCCTACGTGGCCTGCAGCCACAAATCTCAATAATGCAACTTACCAGGACTCCAGCTATAATAACAGCAATTTAGTTGTCACTGTGAACTAAAACAAGAAGCCATTACACCAGCTCTTGAAGACACACAGTAAGCTAGCAAGACAATACCATGGGTCACCCTAGCTAGGAGCCCAGGCTGCCTCATCCACTTGGCAGAAGCACTGCTGCGCTGGAGGGAAAAGCAACTGTCCTCAAGAGTTTCTGCCATGGCTCCCAGCCAGAAAAATGGCAGGCCCTAGAATTTCCTCCACTGTTTTCATGCAGGACATGAGAACACAAGAACTGTGAATACTCTGGATCATTGATGGAGCCCTTGATATTCAACTGATTTGAGCAGTTACCAAAAGAGGCTGAAGCCAGGAGCAGCAGTCCCAAGCTCAGAGATGCTTATGCTCTTCTTCAAAAATAGGAACTATATGTGCAAGCCATCAGACAGTCTTTCATTCTGATGACTCTGAAGGGCAGATATAAGAATCTGAAAAGTACTCAAATCAGCAGAGACATAAAAGATGGTGATCAAAATTATTAAAAGTCATCAACTACCTTATTCAATGAAAGGCAAATACTACCACTTTCTTATGGCAGCTATTACCTTAGTTACAGTGAAGCTATTTTACTTATAAAATTCCTAAACAGAAAATAGTAATAGAATCTTTTTTAACTTAGCCACAAAGAGACTGCTTATATGGCTATTCTGACTCAGACACATGTAGAATTGTCGTTAAACTATTGCCAAGATATAAACAGTTATACAAGACTTAATCACACCCACAATAAACCTGTGCAAGCCACAATGGGATAACTGTTAATTTCTCACTAGCAAATGATAAACAGTACTTAAACAGATCTATATTTTAAAAAAAACCAAACCAGCCATAAATTAAAACTTTTTTTCTTTGCTTTTCTTTGCTTTTTTTTTTTATTCCTTTATTAAAAACTCTTCCTGCAGCTCGGCAAACCAGGTAGGCAAGCGCTGTCCCAACCCCTCCTCCCCGTCAGCGACCTCGAGCAGAAGGAGCACTGGGGAGAGCCGAGGTGCTGGAAGTACCCGCAAGCTGACACCCGCGGGTACCCAGCACCAACCTGTGCCTCCAGCCACGCGAGAGGAAATGTGGCCTCAACCCGCACAGCCGCGGGGCAGCCAGCCAGTCCCTTCCAGCTCCTCCCTGCGCACTCTGACCCAGACCTGCTGCTCCCTCGCCGGGTCGCACCAGGCGGGCAGAGCCCGTCTCCTCCCAGCACACTACCCAGGCATATATTCCTCGGGTCGGGCCCAACCGCGGCCCCACAGCCGCAGCGTCACAGCAGGCCCTCTGCCCGCCCCGCCGGGCAGCACCGCGCACGGAGACACACCTGCCCTCCTTGGCCTCCTGCGCCGGGCTGTCGTCGGTGATGACCTGCGGGCGGGGCAGTCGCCGCTGTCGCAGCCCCTCCACCTCATTCATCCCGCTGCTGCTGCCGCCGCCGCGCACCGGAACCACAGCCCCACCCCCGCCGCCCCAGGCCACGCCCCCGTACCTCAGGCCGCGCCTCACATACCCCAGGCCACGCCCAAGCCCCGGGCCCGGGCCCGCACTGGCCTCCCGCACAGGTGTGGGGCTCGTTGGTCGCGACCGGCAGTGCCGGCAGCTGCCCTGCAGCCACGGGGGTCTCAGAGCACCTTTCCAGAAGCATTTAACTATGATAGTTGCCTTGCATGTGCCAAAAATTATTTCCTTGGACAAGAAAGTTTTGGATTTTTTGTCATTTGGGTACATTATCATACGCATAGTGTTACTCTTATTCACTGAGCCTCAATTACAGAAATTTTTTGGGATTACTTTTTTTTGAGATGTATGTGAGCTTTTTTAACACATTTCAGGGGCAGGAGAGAACAGTGCTTCCTATCACCTTTTCTTTGTAACTACCAAGAAAGGTTTTACCAAATTTCCTCACAAACATAATATGATTTTCTGATAAGGCAGACTTTTGCTTACTCTCACCATAGTCAAGTTACTTGGGTTTCCTTTTTCTGCTTGAAGCCAATTTGGCTTCAGACTAAGAAATCACCTTTGAGTGCCATGACTGACAGCATGCCTTCTGCAAGGACACACACGTGTAACTCCCTGTCAGGCCAGCAGCCAGGAGATAGGTATGCACTCAGTAAGCTTTTGAAAACAAATGCTGAACTGCATGCATATCTTTAAGAAGGAAAAGTAAACACCAGTGTGGGAAGAGCTGCTCTTTCGCCTTCTCCCTGCCCTGGTTAGCATTAGACACAGGATTCCTATCTGCACTGTTTTGCAACTGATGTTTTAAAACGTAGGGATGGAGAATGGGTCAGTTAAACTCCTCATTCTGTAAACTAGGAGATGCTACTGCTTTCTCAGTTTATATGTTGCCACAGCTATTTCATGCTCTTTTATACTTCTGATTTTTTAATCTTGTCAAGAAACTGAAAGCAAACTGACACTATAGACAAAAGATGGACATTGGAGTCATACAGCAATTTCTGCATTTGTTTATATCTGCTTATCACAGCCTTCAGGGAATGGAACTTTGCCAGGCCAGAAATTCCTAATTCTCACCAAAATAAATGGGAGCTGCAAGTCTTAGCAGTGAATAAGACTGAATCTGTGGAAATGCAAAACTGAAAATTATCAAGAAGGACATCATACCTTCAGCAATCCTCATCTGTACAGTTGTACAGTTAGTCTAAAACTCATCTAGGAGAGCATGAAAATCTACAGTTGAATGAAGAGATGGTTTAAACAGAAAATTTGATTCTTCTTGGCCTGATTACAGGAATACAAATAAGAAATTATTCCATGGAAATCAGTGTGGCTGTGGCAATGCAGTCTCAGTATAACTACAAAAATATATCAGCCCACAGGATAGAAAATTGTCATAAAAAATGTTCATATTTTCCACCTGTTTCCACTTTCCCTAAACAACACTGGATGTTAAGTTGAACTTGGTGTATTTTAACCTTGCATTGCAAATAAGGCTTTCCTAGGACTCCTGCATGCTCTGCTGTCACAGCCACCTGCCTGAGAGTGTGCTGGGAGAGAAGCAGATAAAAGCACAAGATTTCCCAGCAGATGTCTGATATTTGCCTGGGCTGGTGTCCTGGGCTGCAACAAAAGCAGTGTGTCCAGCAGGTTGAGGGAGGTGACTCTGCCCATCTACCCTGCTCTAGTGAGACTCCACCTGGAGTGCTCCATCGAGCTCTTGAGTCCTCATCACTGGAAGGGCATTGACCTGTTGTAGCAGGTCCAGAGTAGGAACAAAAAATTATTAGAATGCTGCAGCACCTCTCTCATGAGGAAAACCTGAAATGAGTTTGCTTAGTCTGGAAAAGAGACAGCTTAGGGATGACCTAATTATGGCCTTCCAGTACCTGAGGGAGCCTATAAGAAAGCTGGAGAGGAACTTTTTATAGGAACATGCAGCAAAAGGACAAGGGGGAATGGATTCAAACTGAAAGAGAATAGCTTTAGTTTAGGTATTAGGAAGAAATACTTTACTGCCTCACCACCATTTACAGAGGGTGGTGCAGCACTGGAAAAGGTTGCCCAGAGAAGTTGTGGGTGCCTCATCCCTGAAAGTATTCAAGGCCCGTCTGGATGGAGCTCTGGACAACCTGGTCTAGTGAAAGTTGGTCCTGCCCCTCCAGCAGGGAGTTGAAAAAATGTGATCTTTAAGGTCCTTTCCCACCAATACATTCAACGATTCCATGATTCTGTGATACATCTGCTCCTCTGTCTCTGGCAGAAAAAGAAACCTGATCAAGTTCCCCATTACAGAAAATTGCAAATTTGGTGGGGCAGGGGGTGGAGGGGTGTTTATTTGCTGTCAAAAAATAATATTTTTTTTGTAGTTGGAGTGTTCTTTCATCCTTTTCCAAGCTTTTGGTCCCCTGGGTAATCTTTTTGCATCCTTACTTACCTGCTTTATTGCCACTGGGAGGAGGTTAAGCAACCCGAAAAATGCAACAAGAGGTCCTGTTTCAAACTGCAGCAGCCACTTCAGTGACCCTGTAGTGCCAGGCATACAGTTTGAATGCGTGGGCATTCAAAAGGCGAGTGGCTTGGAGGGATGGAGTTCTTGCCCCACTGCGAAAGCTTCGAGGAAATCAGAAGCAACCAAATGCCATTTCAGCTCAAGCCCTGCCCAAATTCTTACCCTTCCCCCACTCCTAGAATGGGCAGGCAGAGCTGGGCTCCTGCAAGGTTCCAATTTGAGTGCTCTGTGCTCCCTGTGCTTCCTGATTGGAATATGGCTAGTGAAGAAGGAAAGGGAATCTTGGGAGACAGGAGAGTATTTTCCCCCCTCCCCTTTCTCTCCTCAGGAGCCCCTCTGAAAGGTACATGCCTACACTGGGTTTACATCTGACCCCTTCCCACCCACACCTTCAGTGGTGGGGATGTATTTTGTGGAACAGGATCTGGCTGGGACTGGTGCTGGGGGAGCCAGCCCGACAAAAACAAACACCTGTGGAGGGTGGCAAAGAGGGGGGTTGCAAAACCCATGCAGTGGATGTTTTTGTTTGCAGGTGCTTGGGCTTGTGCTGCTCTACTCCCCTTTTCTGCCTTAGGATTTTTCTCTTGGCCAATGCAGGAGTAGGGGCTGCGAGGAAAAGGGGCTGCAGGGAAAAGGGGCTGCGAGGAAAAGGGGCTGCAGGGAAAAGGGGCTGCGAGGAAAAGGGGCTGCAGGGAAAAGGGGCTGCGGGAGTAGGCCTGTGCGTGTTTTCCTTGCACGTACTGGCTGAGCCTTCCTAGGGCTCCCACTGCCCTCTTCCAGAACTGGGGGCTTTCTTATACAACCTAAAGTTTGGAAGCAAGAGTGAGGCACTGGCAACAAGGCAGCAGGTGTGTGCGCAGCCATTGGTGCAGCCCCCCCATCCCCTGGGATGCCCAGGTGAGGGTCTGGGAGTGGGCAGCATCTGCCTGATGAGCTCTACCTGCATCCTGTAGGAAGACAGGAGTACAGCCCACTGGAGTGGATCCTCTTCCACTGCTACTGTGGCCACTCAGTGACAATCTGGTCCCTGGGCATCCTGCCCCATGATGTGGTCTGCTGACCAAGTCTTGAAGGTTATGCCTGCCCTAAACCTAACTCTGTCCCTTCCAGATCCTCAGTGAGCTTGACCTTTCCATGCAAAAGCAGAAAGAGATGGAGAGGATGAGAAGAACCTGTGGAATCTAGAAATTGGTGGTCATCACACACAAGCTCAAGCCCACCAGATTCTCTGCCCTGAAATGCTGGCCTGCATTTTTGGGTTGGGGTGACCTTGGAGAAAAAGAAATTCTCAAAAAATAACACCATCCATCTTGAAGAAGAGCAACCTCTTGAAGTACTACTAGTGAACAAGAGTGAGCAGTAGAGCCAACCAGTGGACTAAGCCACTCAGGGAGAACAGCACAATCTCTTCCAAGAGCCCATTCAGATAAGGAAGTTTACAGCTTTGATGTTGGATCAGGACATCCTAAAGGTGCAGCTGCTTTTAGGGATTTGCATATCCAAGCATTAACAGTCTTATATGTGACAGTTCAGACCAGAGCAATCCGGGTCAGTTTCTGTCTATGATGAACCTTTCCTTCTATAAAATGACAAGAAAAGTGAGTCCAATAGTACAAGCAGGTCTCCCTCTGACTAACAAACTCAATTTAGCTACCAAGTGAGCACCCATACTATCCCCTGCTGTAGAAAAGGTCTGCTTGCATGCCACAGTTCAGCAAATGCAAAAGGTTTAATCCTTTTATCCAGATGTTCAAATCCTCTCCCTACCTCCCCTCTTTCCCCACTACACCTACTCTTGACCTGACCCTCTACTCTTAAATATTCTATCATATCCCTATTCCCATGATATCTCAATTCTAATTGCTGTAGCCTTCTTAACATTAGAAGAATGAAAAGTCCTAAATTACATACAAGCCCAAAAAGGTCTAGATTTTGTAGGCCCCTTTGATTATTACAGCCAGTAGCAAACAGAATCACACTATTTGTTAGGGAGCCTCTTTGGAAGGTGAATTACAGATAGTATTAGGATTCAATATAGAACAGGCACCAGTGTACCAATCTGCTCTGCAGGCCTGCCTCATTCCTTAAGGATATGTGCCTGAACATGAATCAATATGGTAAGGTGAAGATAGAACTGTAACATGCGAAATTAATCTCCTCCCTGATCTTACTGAATCATACAACTGAATCATAGCTTGAGCAGGAATAGAAATTAACACCCTTGCTATCATTCCACTCATCTTCAAATCCGAGCACCCACGAGCCATTGAAGCCGTAATCAAATAATTCCTTGTACAAGCAGCCGCCTTGTCATTAGTCGCCTTTTGAAGCATAACCAATGAGACATTGGCCAACTAAACCACCCAACGTCCTGCCCCTATTGACAACAGCAATTGCAATCAGACTAGTCCCAGTCCCATTCCATTTCTGATTCCCAGAAGTACTTAATCCCTAATCACAGCTATTATTCTAGCAAACATAATTAAATTTCCCATCTCCCATCACCATTCTCTTCCTAACTCACTCAACTCAAAACTATATAATCACCATAATCCTTGCCTCAGCAGCCCTAGGAGACTGAATTGGACTAAGTCAAACACAAATTTGAAAAATCTTAAGCATTCTCACTTAGGTTGAAGAGCCATAATTGTTAAACACCCCCTAACTAACTTTCTACTTACACTTCCTAATAACTGTCACAATATTCTGCGCTCTAAATGAAAACAAAGTTCAAAAACTACCAATGATTATGGCCTGAAGAACGAAAAGATCAGTGTTTACAGAGCCATAGTGCTATCTACTCTCTTTTATGGATCTGAATCATGGGTCATCTACCACCACCACCTGCGTCTCTTAGAACGCTTCCATCAACACTGTCTCTGCACAATCCTAAATATCCACTGGTCAGATTATGTGACCAATACATCTGTTCTAGAACAAGCAGCTGTCACAAGTATTGAGGCCATGTTGCTGAGAACACAGCTGCGTTGGGCAGGGCACATCTCAAGGATGAAGGACCACCACTTCCCTAAGACCTTGCTTTATGGTGAACTTGCCACCAGCTGCCGCAAGAGAGGAGCCCCAGAGAAGATACAAGGACTCCCTGAAACAACATCTCAGCCTTGGCCATGTTGATCATCATAACTGGTCTACTCTGGCCTCCAGTTGGAAGGCCTGGAGACACACCATCTGTAACGCTGCTACTTTTGAGAAAGCACGCAGGATCACCCTTGAGGAGAAAAGACAACGCAGAAAGAATCGTACCTTGCAGAATACACCATCTAAGGAGTCTTTCTGCTGTGCCTTTTGCAACTGGTCATGCCTATCTCGTATTGGCCTTTTTAGCCACCAATGCGCTTGCAACAAATGTGGGTAGAGCCCTTCCCAAATCTTCGTTCGCGAAGCCCAGCCATGAAAGAATGAAAAACCCACATACTCAATATAACCTCAATATTAGTATTAGGCTTTATAGCAGGATGAGGTGCTGCACTGACTTTCCAGGGATTGAGGTAAGACTGACTGCCAATAGTTCCCTGGGACTTCCTTTTTGCCCATTTTGAAGACTGGGCTGACAGCAGCTCTCCTGAGGACTCTCTCTCCGAGTCCTCTCCTGATCTCCATGACCTTTCAAAGATGACCATGAACAGCCTTGCTATGGTGTGTACCGGTTCTCAGTATTCATGGATGCATCCCATCAGGGCCCATGGACTTGTGGATGTCAAGTTTGCCTAGGTGATCTCTACCCCAATCCTCCTCGACCAAAGGAAAGTCTTCCTTCCACCATTCCTTTATCCTGGTCTCCTGTGTCGGAGATTCCTGAGGGGTACTCATGTCAGTAAAGACTGGTGCAGAGAAGCTGTTCAATAACTCTGCCTTCTCTGCATCCTCTGTTTCAAGGTGTCTCCATTTAATGAGACTGAAGTGTTTTGCTAAGGAAGATGAGTTATGAGGAAGACCAAGCTCCTCCCTCTAAGCAATTGTAAATCCGAAATTAAGAGGCTCCAATTGAGGAAGTATGGAGAAAGAAAAGATAACAGTCCTTTATTAAAGGATATATGTGTATTGACAGGACAACAAAAAACCAAAAACAACTAAACAGTAATCCTGTACCCAAAGTTCCCTCCAGAAAACCATTTAAATACTTTCCGCCTTTTGGCGCAATTCTAACCAGGGCCAGCAGGGGGCGCTGTTGGATCACTGGAGGAGCAGAGCCTGCAGTTGCTCTCTGGTGGCCGGCAGGGGGCGCTGTTGGGCTCTGGCGGTCGCCGCGGGAGGGCCCCGGAGCGCGGGAGGAGCCGAACTGGAGATTCCCCCACACCGGGAAGGGGAAGGGGAAAAGGGGTTCTTCCCACAGACTCACGCTGTCGGCGGCTGGCTCTGGCCGGGATTCCCCCCCCCTTCGTCGATGGCGCAAGCTGCTGCCAAAAATGGGAACGGAGGAGGGAAGGGGCAACCTCCTCCCCCAAAGGTTCCTCCGCAGAAGGGCCAAGCCTCTCCGATGAAATCCCCGCAGGTCCGGGCTGGGGGCAGAACAGGGCGCAGGAGAACGAAGCTGAACTGGGGCCAGAAGCAGCCAGATGACCTAGCCGAAAACAAAATGAATCTCGGAACCTCTCCACACACACGTTCCCTGAGTCAGGGCAAAAGTGGAGTGCCTGCTGTTTCCCGAGAGGAGGAAAAAAACCTCATCACCTCCCCCCCCCCCCCCCTCCCCCGCCCAGTCTTCTGAGGGCCATCAGCCTGGAATGTGACCTGTCGGCCAGTTCTTCTGTGTGTGAATAACCCCAGACAAAAACCACCCTCCCCTTCCCTCGTTCAAACATCCCTCTTTTACAATGATGCAGGGGAAAGAAGAAAAAAAAATTCCCCACCTGGTGTTTTAGAACAAGTAAATCTATGACACAAGAGTTTCCCTTCCATTTAGTAACAGGCTCACATGAGGCTTTGTTTTCCTTTTGTTACTGATGTATTTGAAGAAGACCTTCTTGTTGTTCTTGACATCCTTGGCCAGATTTAATTCGGGTTGGGCATTGGTCTTCCTGGTCTCATTTCTACATGCTCTGACAACATCCCTATATTTATTTTAAGTGGCCTGTCCCTGCTTCCAGGTCCTCTGTATCTCCTGCTTGTATTTGAGTATTCACAGGAGTTCCTTGGTTGTCTATGCATGTCTCTTGCCCCTTTTGTCCAATTTCTTCCTCATTGGGATGACCCATTCTTGACCCTTGGAGGAAATGGTGCTTGAATATTGATCAGCTCTCTTGGACCCCTGTACTGGTTTTAAAATGCCAGGGAGGAAAAGTTAAGACTGCTCAAGCCACCCCTGTATGATAGGGGAAGGGGAAAACAAAGAAAACAAGACTGCAACCAGTTAAAAATGTTAGTCACAATTTTACTGAGGTAAAATTACCAATAACAACAGTACAGAGAAAAATGGTCAACCCACAAAACCAATAAAGGCAAAATGTTGTCTGGCCCCTCATCCCTAGGGCAAAACCAAAAATGGCACCCATTCCCTTGCCATGCACCACGTGGCCTGGGAAAAAAATGAAAGTAATGCGGTAAACAAGTTTCTCCAGTTTAACGCCTTCCCTGGGCAGACAAAAACAATGGGGAACAGGGGCAAAACAAAACCTGGAAGCCTATTTTGTCCAGAAGTATTTATTCTGCCAAGATGCTGGTGTGGGTTCTGGCGTAGTGGCAGCTGGTAAAAGCAGCAGCCATGGTCCCAGGCAGCTCCGGTGGTGGTGGTGCAGCTGTGGCGGCTCTCTTGCAGTGCTGAGAGGACACACAGTCCTGACTCCCAGTCCCACACACCCTCTCCTGCCTGTGCAGCAGCAAAAATAGCAAACCTTCCTATGAGAAATAAAAATACGTTTTTTTTTTATAAATAGGCTTATCGTGAAGTTGTAAGATATCCAAGTTCCAAGAGCTGAACTTGGGTATCAGGGTCTCTTTCGGCGGAATAAGGGAAATGAGAAATTTCTTAAAAATTAAATCTTTTAGGGCCATTTTGTACACGAGATTCCTTTTCTTCTTGGGCTAAGAACAAAGAAAGATCCATCGCCTTTGACAGGGAATGGCTTGCAGCCAATTGGGATAAAGGGAAAGCCCCTTTTCAGAGAAAAGAAACCTTTTTAGGTAAAAAGGAATACATTAAAACTTATCTGAGAAGGCTGGTGTCCTAGTTAGAACAGCTAGGACCAGTTCATCACTGAATGGGTGTAATCCAAAACTGTGTATTCTATAGCCTTCCATGCCATTTCCCAGAAACTGTTATCAATAGACCATTTACACCATCTGCCCAGAGCAGCCTGACTCCTCAGGCTATAAACTAGGTGTTAAGAGGCCTGTGAGATAGGAGGATGCTCCTGTCCTCACACCCATTGTGGAACCCCCACCCTGAGGGAGGTACTGGGCATTCCTGCCTGAACTGGAGGATATATAATCTTAGGGTCTTAGGACTTTTTTAACCACTCGTGGGATCCAGAGGAAGACTGCAGACCACCACTCTCAACCAGACTGCAACCACCACTTTTCAACCAGACTGCAACCACCACTCTCGACCGGACTGCAACCACCACTCTTGACCAGACTGCAACAGCACTCTCACCAACAGGTTTTCCCCCCTCCTTTTACTTTGGACTCAGGGGGCCCAATGAACACCACTCTGTTCATGCCCCAGGGTGCTGGGTTATACATTTGGGTTTTGTGGGTTAAAACCAATTGTTTGTCTGTATAATTGTACTTATTGTATTATTTTATTAAATTGTTATTCTGACTTATAATCTCTCTTTTGAGTTGGGTTCATTTCCCCTGACGGTTTACCTTTAAACCAGCACAGCTGGGATTTTGGAAAACTATAAAATGTATGAGTTGTATGCCCACAGGGTCTTTCTCCACGAAAAACTTGGTGAGAGAAGGACCCAGCACACCAAATAAATTCCTTGTTTCTTTGCTCCCTGAATTATGCCATCTTTCTAAATTTAAAAGAGGGATTTTTCCCACATTCCATTTTCGGCTTTGGGACTGAAAGAGGCAGTCCACCAAACATGACACAGAGGGTGTAGAATACACCATTTGGTCACCCCACATAGTGCTAAACTTCACCTCCTATCCTTTTAACTAGGGCAACCTTTCTTCGCTGCAAGGCCCATTCCTTTTGGATTCTTCCAAGAAGGTCCCTGAAGAGGATAAGTGTGTTCTGCTGAAGTCCATGGTTGCGATCTTCCTTGCTGCCCTGCTTCCTCCTCACTCGGTACTAAACTCCACAATCTCATGGTCGCTGTATCCAAGGCTGCTCCTAGCCTTTGCATCTCCATGGTCTAGTCTTCCTGGTCTCTTTCCCAAACAGCTTCATGACAACATTCCAGTCATGAGACCTGTCTCATTATGTATCCCATTATGCAGTAAGAGCAAAGCTCTGAGACTGCACAGGGAGCTCTAGTTCCTCCTGCTCATTCCCCATACTGCAGGCATTGGTATATACAGGCACCTTACAGAGGGATTGGAGTGTAGAGGTGCAAGAGGATGCCCTATAGTCACATCTTTGGCTTTCTGGGGGTATCCCTGCTTAAGCCTTATTTTTCTGGATGGGTGGTCACTATAACTTCCCCTTTCCCCCCACCTTTCCCAGCTTAAAGCTCACCTTACCAGGATGGCCATTCCTTTGGCAAAGACTTAATGCATGTCTAATGGACCTGAATGGCCCCTAATTCTGCCTCCCACTGTGGGTACTGTTACACTCCTACAGACTCTGCAAGGAGGCTTGGGACCTGGTAGACCTAAGTGAGGGGAAGAAGGAGGGGAGAATGAAGCAGGGAGGAAGAAAAAAAGGGAGGCAAGGGAAAATTGGGAAATAACAGGGAAGAAAAAAATGAGGGTGGGAGAGAGGGAGGGGGAAAGGCCAGGGGAAGGATGATGGAATGAAAGAAGAAAGAAAGGTAAAAGAAAGAAGGCAGGTAAAAAGGAATGAAGGCAGGCAGGGAGGCAGGCAAGAAGGAAAGAAGGAGGTATTGAGGAAAGTAGCAAAAGAAGAAGGAAGATAGGAATTAAGAAGTCAAGAAGGTGGAGAAGTGGGCAAGGAGGAATAGAGGAAAGCAGAAAGTCAAAAAGGCAGGAAAAAAGGGGAACTTAAGTGTGTAAGTATATAAAGTAAGGACAGAGGTCAATAGTGAAAGGAGGAGGTAGGAAGTAGAGAGTAATAAAGGACGGACATGAAAGGATAGACAGAAGGATGGACGAAAGGAAGAACAGAGGGGAGGAAGGACAGATGTACAGTGAGGATGGAGGGAAGTAAGGGGGGAGGGAAAGGAAAGGAGGAATGTAAAAGAAGAAAGGAATGTGAAAGAAGAAAGTAGGGACGTAGCACGTCTGTAGATATTGTACCTACCTTTGCATTTTATATGCAAAGTCATTTGATTGTAAATAAATTTCGTTTACAGGTTGTCATGATCTGGGGAAATGGATGTTCATCAGAAGTAATGGAGGTAGAAGGGATAGCAGGCAGGAAATAAAAGAGAACTTGGCAATCATGCCACATAACGTTATCTGTCAACAAAATCAACCAACCTTACCTGGATGGACAGGCTCCCTTACTTAGCCTGGATGAGAAATATGCCATTTTTCTGATTAATAAACAGGCAAATGTTTCATCATTCAATTAGGGATGTTCATGGATGAATGAGACTCTCACTGTCCCTACTTACTATGCTGAGAAAGAAACCACAGTCAAGAGAACAGGCTTGTCAAAAATCAGCAGGGAAATAAGCCCCTGTTGATCACAACTCTAGTCTGACACTGTGAAGAAACTTCAGAGGTGGGAGGCCCCCACAGTTGTACAACTCAGACCAGTTGCCAGTGAAATACTACTCCTAATTTTTACCACTTACCCAGTGAGGTTTGTGAGTGAGTGAGTCCCAAAGGGCTCTCACTTCTGATGCCAAGTGCCTGGCATGACCAGCTCCAGTGTCAGGTAGGTAGTTTGACTGGGACAGTACCCCTGTCAAACCATAACACAGGTGTCCTACGAGCTAAGGGAGGACAGAAACCTCCCGCAGAGCAGAACAGCAAGGTTTGATCTTGACTTTCAGTACAAATATTGTCCATGAGAGCAGAGACACAATCCTTCTGACCTTTTGGGTTTTAAGTAGGCATCCAGGAAACAGTGAATGAAGAACTCAAGGCATGAATCTCCACATAAGCAACTTCAGCATCTAGGACATTCTGCTCTGTCCCCCCCACAACCTGGGAAATTCAGGTTGTTCCTGCAAGGAACAAGTGGTCACACTGGGGATGAGGCTGTCTGGGCATCCCCATCATGTCTCTCCCCCTCAGTGCCCCTGAGAAGAGGGCCCGAAGAAGTGTCACAGGGAACCCACTTGCCACATATGGGCAGCAGGGTTGGGACTTCCACCATGAGAGACTGCAGGATTAGGAGTTAGGGGGTGCAGGGGAGTGGAAAAATTAGTCCTCTCTCCTGGTCTGTCCTGGCAGTTGGTCCCTGCCCAGCATCCCGTAAGAACCCCAGAGCCCTCCCAGATGATACCCAAGCCTTAAGAGCCCTGTATCTCCAAAACAATCCTACAAACCTCAAAATCACCCCTCAAGCCCAATAGCAGTTCCACATCTGCCTTCTGCTGGGCACCAGATGTTACCACCTTCATCAACACGCAGGCAGTCTTGTCTTGCACCTGCTCCCAGAAACACCAGCCCCATCACCCTGTGTGGTCTGGTCCGCCATCCTCTTTCCGTCCCTCCCCATACCTCTTTATGTTCCCTGAACTGCCCAGGAAGGAAAAGGCACTTTATAGGGCAGACTGTGTGCCCTGGGTGAGGATTCCAAACCCACATCAATTTCACAAATAACTCCTGGGATGAGCACATCAAGGTCACATCCTCCTCACTTGAGGATATCCTACTCTCCCTCCCCATTCATGTTCCCCACAGACAACAAGGAGGCTTGTGCTAGAAGAAAACTGTTTCTTTTTTTAAACAGAACTTTTTTCAACCCTTATTCCTCAGGGTTTTCTTTTTTTTTTGCAAAGATAAAGTATTATCTGAACAATCTCTGCATATATATATATAACATATGTTTATACACTTAAACAGTCCTGCAAACTTGTGTCACTCGTAGCCCTTCCTGCTTCACAGCAGAGAAGAAAACTCCAACAGCAAAAATGCTGCCCCTCTCAACTAGAGGAACTGAACCACATCCATCTGTGGCTCTGGAGGGAATCCCACCAGCTCCAGATGCAAGGCTTTGACTTGAGTGTAAATGCATCACTCTACAGCATTTCTAGACACTGGCCATTTCTAAACAGTGCCATGCTAGGATACATGCCACACTCACCTGTGCTCAGACCTTGGGAAGAGCACATCCAAGGACAATGAGCAGCCCTTTAACAGGTGGCAAGTAGTCCTAACTTTGCAGGTGGACTGTGACTTTCTAACTCAAATACCTATAGGCAGAACTGGAGACAAGGAAAAAAGGCAAGGAGATATCTTTCTGAGAGACGTGGCCACAGGAACACAGACTAGCTGCCCAGAGCAATGGTTTTGCATATTAGAGTCACTGAGCAATTAGCCTCCCAGAGGAAATGCTTTGTTCCGCTTGAGAGCTCCTCCCTGCCTTTGAGGAAAAACACTAACACAAACTGGTTGAGACAGAGTAGAGGCAGAGGTCCAGGCTGGCAGGCTGGGTGGCAGACCACTTCTATGGTGGTCTTCTAGCTATGATAGCTATCATCATCATCAAAGTAGGAATCACAATCTGATCCATTATCAATCATAAAGTTGTCTTCATCAAGGTCATCAACGTCATCATAGTCTTCCTGCCACTGTGGATCATACTCCTCATCTTCAACCTCTTTGCCACCTTCATCTGTGTTGGGGGAGTCACACAAGATGGTACGTTTTTGCCTGTTGAGAAGGAGAGCATCAGAGCAGAGCCCCAGCTGTGAGAAGCAACCACAACCCAACCCCATAGTGCCCTACTACAGAGGTTTTGCTGGTTTCCTTACACCACTGTCACTTAAATTGTTACCTCAAATCACAAAAGAAGATGCAAGTAATTAGTATCTGTCATTCACTCTTTTGTATGTCAGTGAGCACAGGAGAAAACTCTGCTCACCTGCTTTTTGTCTGCACTTATCCACTTTTTATCCAGCTAAGAAAACTCACCCTGTATAGGCAAGGGCTGAAGTAGGCACATTTGCGAGTTTCAACTTTCTCTGACCAGGATCTCCTGAAGACTGGAGCCCAACATGGAAATCCTGCTAGCATGAAAGAACAATCAGAAGAGAGAGAGAGAGACAATATGCAATTTGGGGTGTATTTTGTGCTGCAAACCCCTTCCCTACACACACAACCCTTAGAGTCTAACCCCTCAGCTGACCAAGCCCCTTGTCTTGCACACAATCAAATTAGACCAGAGCAAGATAAGCCACTATCAGGCATGTGAACTTCACCTGTGTGGAGTGCCAGAGAATTGCAAAGAGACGCTCCTTGATCTGGCGTACCAACTCCAAACCAGCACTGAAATGCTCTGCTTTCAGAAGCTGAAGAGAGGAGGCCAGGTCCTGGTACTGCAGCAGGGTTTCCTCTGCAATTGAAGACCAATAAAGTCATGTTGCATCACACACTCTTAAGCAGAGACCAAGTCTTTGGCTCTGACTGTGAAGCCAGTCACAGCTACTTAGATCTCCTGTGCATATATGGCACATTGCAAAACGGAACATGTTGCTCTTTACTGCATTAATCTCCATTGGCAGCCAAATTGTGCCAGTGGACTTCTCAGAAATTACATCAAGAAGGCAAAAATGGGCTGGGAGAAGTGAGAGGCCAGCTAGGTGCTGGTGTGTACGCTATTGTCCCACTACAGAGTTGCTGCTCTTTGAACTATACAGTTTGGAACACTAGTCGCTACTTTAAAGAGGCTGCAGGACTTACCCAGAAGGATCTGCAGAGCATTAGTGAGCAGCTCTAGGCTCTCAGCCTGCTGTTCCACAATATCCATGCTCTCAGTGTCCTGGTTATAGTAGCTGTACACACAGGAGTAAGCCAGCACCTGGAACAGTACAGATCATGCTGTTAAGCACCCTCCTTCAGCTTCAGAGTGGGCAAGAAGTGAGCAGTATCAAACCCTTCCAGACCTCATTGCTATTAGTGGCTGAAAGAAGCCTGGCGGCACTTCTGGTGTGTGGCCATAGCCCAGTGACCCATTATGCCAAGTGACAGCAGTGCCAGGCTACCTAGAGCTACTCACAGGATTGGAAATGAATGCGCAATTATTTTATATTGAAGTCTGAAAGAACTGATTGTTCCCACCTGCAAACCATCACGAAAACACAGACTGTAAATGCATAACGAGTGTCACTGAACAGCAGGCAAAAAGTCAAAACCACCAGCACACACGACCTAGGCATTGCTGGGCAGCCCAGGCTGAACTCAAGTGGCAATGAACTGAGGGAATGGAGCACAAAGGGAAGCAGGCATGGTACTATAGAGCACCAAGAGCCCACAATAAAGGGGTTTCAACAAGTGTCAAACTCCTATTATGAATGAATGACCCCTAAAGCAATCTAGGCACCCAGCAGGAAGCAAGATCACTGTTTCCATTTAAAGAAATGGGCCAGAAAATTCAGCAGCAGCAACAAGCAACAGTGGTATGTATCCTGGAAAACACAGGGGCTACCGTACTGAAAAGACAATATAGGGTCAGGCATCCTTCTTCTACATGCCTCTCTCAAAATCAAGCCTGAGTGCAAAAACAAGGTGTATATGCAAAGTCAATATCACAAGACAATTCCCACCTCCTGACTATGTTTCAGAGGATAGCAGGCATTACAGGCCTAAGCTTTCACAAGCTTACTGCACACTTCCAGTGGCTGCACTGCAAATCCTTTTTAATGTGGCTATCAGGGCATACAGTAATTAACTCAGGCTTCCAAAATATCATGAAATGGAGTTAAGAAAGAAAAATCATAACATGAACATCAAGAGGAACTTCCTAACTGAAATACAGCATCAGGAGAGCTTTCAAAAGGTAAGTATCTTCACCAGGGCATTTCAAATTGGAATGGACCAAACCCAGTATATAAAAACCCTATAGACCCTTGTGTTGATTCCATGGTGCCAACTTGAGCTAAGTTGTCTTATGATCCGACTGTAAGGAACACTGCAAACAGAGCCCAACTCTGAGTGAGAGCAGGGAAAGGCAGACATGAGCTCTGACCCTGTCCTGATGCTATCCTTCCCCTTCTGCTTTTCCTGTCTCCCCTTGTTTGGAGTACGTCAAGGTTCATGTCTCCTCATGTCTCTTCACTTTAAGAAAGGCATAAAACACACTAATACAATTAGGTCTAAACCTCAGCAGGACTGTTATCCAGCCTTACCTTCCGTGCCTGTTCTAGCACTTTGCAGGCATCAAGAACAAAGGTCAAGTTCCTAATTTTTGGCATCTCTCTGATGGAAGAAATACTGTTCCTCAGACTCGTGGCAAATTCCTGCAATAACCAAAGGAGGGAAAAAAAAAAGCCAATGTCAGTGTCAAACTCTACAAGATTAAAAAAACAGCACCTTCCACACAGGTAATTGCTAAGCATCCTGAAGTGCCATCCCAGAAGATGCAGACAGCAGCAGAGCATTTAATGCATCCAACTATGACATCTCTGTCACTGTGCCATCACTTCGACCTTTTATACTACCTCAGCTCTAGGCAGAATTCTGCCTTCAATCACCATTGCTTCCAACTACTGCATCACTTTGAGTCTCTGAACACCACAAGTCAGGTGCTCAGTTTCCTCAACAGACTTGGTAGAAGAAAGAAGGCCAAGGACTACCCCTTATGTCAGAGCAAGGGTGAAATGGTCAGGCATCCCAACCTGGACCTGAAGCCTACTTCTCAGCAGAGAAGACACTGAGACATAACAGAAGCTATCTTGATCCCTAGGGCTAAGGCAACAACAGCATCTGCAAAGGAAGGAGGCCTTACCCTTGCATGATGATGAAAGGTGCATCTCTCATTGTAATCCTGAAAACGCTTCTCCTGCCAAGCTGCTTTACTCACCTGAAAGGAAAGGTAAAAGTAACCTGTAGCAATTTCTCTGAAGTACTAGGGCTGCCTGGAAACGGCTACCACACACAGAGACTTTGACAATGCTGTTAGTATTACTGGCAAGCACAGAAGTCCAGAATAAAGGACCCAAGTGGAGATCCTCACCCTCTCTCTGAGAGGCTGGGTGCTTCTGAACACAGGCATGAACCACGGGGATACAGCAAACCACTCACCATAGCAGAGCAGTTGTAATAATCCTTATGATTCGGTCTCCAGGGCTTGAGGCAACGCCAACAGAAGCCATGACTACACTTTGTACATGTCATACTAAATGGTAGGAAAAGAACAATAGAAATCACTCAGACCTAAGAGCCACTTGCAGACAGTTCCTTCCAGTGCTCCTACATCACAGCACTGGAGTGTGCCACGCAGTCAGTCCCATTCACCCAGTATATTTTTTTAAAGCCTTTCCTAAAATCAGATGATGCTTAAAACCAGTCAATGTCTCCAAAAATGAGATGGGTAAACTGACAGCATGATCTCACAGTAGCTTATCAAGTACTTAAAGGGTGACTAAGCATTCCACAGTTTGAAGCAAGATCCACATGAGCACCTCACCCTTCCCTCACGCATGTAGCACTCCACACAATGCAGAAAGGCACTGCACAGCCCTAAGGCCACACATCACATGTGGGACAAATCACAGCTGGGCATTAAGGGCTGTGCCAGTGCAAGAGAGAAACAAATGGCAACTCCTAAGCCCTAGCTTCAAAGCTGGAGGTAATTCCCCTATCATGTTAAAAGCTGCCAGAGATCCAAGCTGATTCAAAACAAACAGTCAAAAGAAAATTGCTTTAAGTTACAGGAATAGGCGAGCATGAAAGAAAAAATGGTGCTGAGCTATCCACTCCCCCTTTACTTCTGTATGGCTATAGTGGATTCTGAGAGCAGACAAGAGCACAAGGTATTGCAAAATCAGTTCTATCACGGAGCCATCAACAGATTTAACTCTGAATGTTGGGGAACATTTTGCTTTTCTAGGAATTAAAAGCAATCACTCATTCTCCTAAAACTGTAAACCAGACCTGCTATAACAATTAATTGTCAAAAAAAAAAAAAAAAAAGAAAAAAAAAGCAAAGCACAGTGGACCTAACTGTTTTTGCCCTCTCCTGTCTCCAGTAGCAAGCAAAAATGTATACTCACTGCAGGCAACCCTCATTTTTCTCTATCTGAGCCTGGCAGTTTGGGCAGTGCTTTGAAATGAGCTTAGCCAGATGTTTGCTTTGGGCTTCACTTGTCATTCCTTCATAGTATCCATCATCATCTACCCACTGAGAAATGTGGCTGCAGCTGGCAGGATAATGGGCCTGAAAGGGAGACAGTCAACCACACAAAAGCAGAATGGTGCATGCCAAACCTAAGACAGTATTGCTCATGATTCAGCTCAGCCTCACCTCTGGGAAGTTGCAGTTGAAGCAGGATATCCAGGAGCACTTGGAACAGGCTGCTCCATAACCAAGTCCATCCTTAAGGAGGATCTGATCACAGCCCTGAGGGTTGGTGCACCATGTCAGGTTGGAGCAACACTCAACATAGCGTCTGAGGAGGGCTTTTTCATACTGTAATAAGAAGCCAGTAAGGAGATTTAAGGCAGAGAAGCTGCATAGTTAGGCCTTACAAGCAGGGTCTGGAGCCTCTGGGCTATACATCTCACTAAACAACTGCTCACAACAAAACAGCACTCAATTAGTTTATTCTTTCATTTCCCTGTAAATTTCCCCATTCCCACATGTCATATCTGGAGGGTGTTTCATTTCACAGAATTGCTGAGGTTGGAAGGCATTTCTGGAAATAGAAAACTAGTCCAACCCCTCCAGCTCAAAGTAGGATTGCTCAAGACCATGTTCAGTTGGGTATTGAATATACCCAAGGATAGAGACTACAAACGTCTCTGCCCAACCTGGTCTAACATTTCATTACCCTTACTATTAAAAAAAACCTCAACAACCCAAAAAACAGTATTCTTACGTTTAAATGGAATTCCTTGTATATAACTTAGTGCCCACTGCCTCTTATCCTTTCACTGGACATCATGAAGAAGAATCTGGCTCCTTAATCTCATTTGTGAATTTACACATGTTGATAAGATCCACTCCTGAGCCTCCTCTTCACCAGTCTAAACCAACCCACCTCTCCCAGCTACTTCAAGAGGTGCTCCAAAACCTAATTCATCTTTGTGCCCTTTTGCTGGATTCTTCCCAGTATGTCCATGTCTGTCTTGTCCTGGTGAGCCCAGAAAGGGCCACAGTACTCCAGATGTTGTCTCATCAGCACTGCGTACAGGATCACCTTCCTCAGCCTGCTGTCACTGCTCTTCCGACATCAACCTAAAACACTAGTGGACCTTCTTAGCCATGAGGGCACAATGCTGGCTTATGTTTAATTTGGTGTCCACTGTGATCCTTTTTCTTATTCCTGCAGAGATGTTTTCCAGATGGTTGACCCCCAGCATATCCTGTTGCATTGGGTTATACTACACCAGGAGCAGGACTTGGCATTTCTTTTTGTTGAACTTGGAGCAATATGTTTTAACTTCAGCATTAGATCTTCACACAATAATCTAGTTATTTTGAAAACAGGATTGGACTAGAGATTTCCACAGATTATTGCAATCTAAATTATTCTATGACTGTCTCTGCACAAGACATTAACACTCCAGCCATACCACTTACTGAGCAAAGGAAAACATAATATTTCAGTGAGAGAATCAAAGTAACCTGTTAAAATTAGCTGCAATTTATGTTCAATAATTATTTCTTTTTATAAAAAAAACCACAGCAACAGGCTATTAAACCTGCTCTCAGACAGGTGTGACTAAGGGATTTGCAAAGGCAGTAAGGACTAACTGTCCAGATATATGCACTAATTATTTGAGCACTTCTTACAAAAAAACAAAAAACCGATACATCTAAACCAATGCTTTTCTGTAGCCTTGCTCATTTTGGTTGCTAGCTTGCAAGCTGAAAGAGAAACTGTAAGATAGACAACCCTTCATGACTACTGTTCATTTCTCCTTATGACTGTTCATACAGGATCATAATGACAGTAAGAAGTTGGAAGAAGAGAATATTTTTTGAGAAGCAAAGGAAGTGGAGACCTGTCAAACAACAGAACAGTGGAAAACAGACAAGACTGTTCTGTCCCACAGTTAACAGAAATAGTCTGTCATGTGACAGCTACAGCTCTGCCATTAGGTGGGGAAGGCATTCAGCTCTAATAACTAAAAACTGAAACAATAGAGAGAAAAAGTAGCTTCTGCCTCAGAACAAGCAGCTGCTGCTGTCCCCTGCTGACCAAGGACTAAGGTAACCAGGAAGCCTGGTTTAGAAATGTCTGTAGACCCACACACACTTAGTGAAGATTAAATCTGATGTGGTAATTTCTGCCATCTTCACAAAAACCTGAGGTGCTCAAAGCCAGAGACTGATGGAAGAGAAACAACATAGAGGTCATCAGTGTAGCAATAGAATGAAATTGCTCACGTTTTCCTTTGTCCTAGATTTTACAATTGCTTCCAGCACACCAGTAGAGGATACTTGTCATGAGCTGCTACCACAGCTTTCACCTGGGCCTGAACTAATGATGCACCTGAAACATTATTTGCAGGAGACATATTTAGAGGAAATACCACTGTGCTCTTTTGCTGATATTATGCTTTCTTGAATAGCTGGTATTGGTCATAATCAGAGATAACAGACACCACTGGGCAGAAATCTGGTTGGCCTCAATTATCACAGTGCCAGAGTTAGTAACAGAAAGGGGAAAAGCAGCAGCAAGATTATTTGATAGTGCTGACCAAAATGAAACAGAGCTTAGACACAAAGCAACCACCTCTCCTACTTCACCTTTGCTATGATGTCCTCAGAGGACACAATGGAGTAAATGAAGGCTGTGGTTGGCTGTGCACAGCACTCGGATATGGGACAGGTGCAGTTGACAACCATGTTCTGTTCAATGCGAGTCGTGAGATATTCACTCCAACAGGGCTGTGAAGGCAGAAAAGAGGAGATGAGACCTAAACAGGGTCGTGTGATCCTGGAAGCCTTCCCCACCCAGCAGAGGGTGCGCAAAACCCCTGGGTAAGTAACAAACCCATGGGTAAGTACTCAAAAGCACAAAAGTGGGAATGGACAAATCAGGAGCTGAAGAATCACAACAAAAAAGGGAGCTGAGAAAAGAGAACGTATCAGCTCTGAAAATCTCTGATAACATCTTCAGACAAAGAACAGCTGCTCCAAGTAGGCAGCAGCAATTCCCCAGCAAGTCACAGGAATCAAAGACCCCAGGACCTTCACCTTGCAGCAGTAGTGCATGCAGCAGAGCATTGGTGGCTTCTCAGTGGGACATAGCCGGTTCACACAGACTGGGCAGTGGGTTCCAGGGCTCGGAGGAGGCTGGACATCCTGCACTTGCAGCCCCGAGGAGATGAGCAGAGCATCACGGTTCTCCACATAGCACTGGATCAGGAAATCCACGTTCCACCTACAGTGCATGAGGAGGTGCCGAGCAACGTCATCCGATATGCTCAGAGTGTCCTGGACCTGCTGTACTGTCTGGTTCATGAGCAGCTTTGCCTCCTCTGGACTAAGTGTGTGCCCCATTGGCACCTGCAGCATTGCCATAAGATATTCTTCTGCCCTGTCTATGCCAGGATTCAACCTGACATGGAAAAACGTGTCATGTTCATACAGGGTGGAGATGCACACCCCTCCACACCTGGTGACATGCCTCCCTACCAATGCAGGCTGTCTATGCTGTCCTCATCTGGAGATGCCTGTGGTGGCCTGCACTGGAAAGTCATCTGTGCCTGGCCCCCAAGAGGTGTCGTAGGTTCAGCAGAGATGTATTCCAAGACATGAGGCCTCCCCTCCTGGCGCCGGAGATAGCCCTGGTTCAACAGGTGCAGGACACAGGACAGCACGTCCACGCTGTGGCAGCAGAAGCTCAGAAACTGCACACCTGGCCCCAACCTGCCCTTCTGACAGGCATCAATCACCTATGGCAGCAAGGGAGCCCCACACTGCAGTGTGCCACAGCACCCATGCAGCCCCTCTCTGCCCCCCAGGACCTTCGTACCCTGAACACCAGGTTGTCAACGTGGAGCTGCTTCTCCACCTTGAGGATGCGGGTGATGAGGCAGCAGAGGACGTTCCTCTTCCTTTCCAGGGCGCTCACCTCAGCCCTCTCTGTCCGCAGGTACCTCTGCTGAGGCAGCAGCCTCAGGTGGCGGCCAGAGGCCTGGGCCAGGGCTACCTGGTTCAGCCGCAGTGCACCTGGAGCCAGCACCCAACCCAGGGTCAGCCAAGCCTCCAGCAGGGCCTTGAAGGAGCCCCAGGACACACATGTGGCTGCTGGACCCAACCTGGGCCTCCTCCTGCTGCCCCCACAGTTGGCCGCCACAGCCCTGTCCCGCACACGTGGCCCCAAGCAACAGCCACGCACACAACCCCATCCCTGTCCCCAGCCCACACACACAGACCCGAGACACAACCATCCACACTGACCTGCACCCCAAGCATGGCCCCAAGCCCCAGCCCCACACACCACTCCCAACCCTACACCTGGCCTAATGGCCCCAACCTGGCACACAGACTCGCACCCCCAGAACCACCAGACAGACCCACCCCAGCCCACTCACTTGCCGTACGAGTTTGTGCACCCCAAACCCCAGCACCTACTCAGGGCTCAGAGCAGCACCTCCCCAGGGGTGCCCCAGCCCCACATTCACCTCCCAGTGTGCAGCTCTGCACCAGGACGCCCTGGCCGTGGGTCAGCGGTGTCAGCGCGTGGTGCACCAGGTCAGCAGGGAGCCCTGTAGCCTGCAGCAGGGCCTCCACAGCCACCTCCTGCAGCAGGGCATGGGAGGTGAATGGCTGGCCAAGACCTACTGGCTGCAGGCCCAGCTAAACAAGGGTGTCCTGTGCCCCAAACGCTGCTGGAGACCCCACTGGAAGGGAAGGGAGGACACAGCCCTGCCAGGCTCTGGCAGCCACTGCCTCCCTCCCCCCACTGTGGCCCCAGCTCCTACCTCAGCACTGTTGAAGCACAGCAGGATGTACATCTGTAGCGTGGACACGTGGAGGACACAGTCTCCAAACTGCAGCTCAGCGTGGCCCAGCCACGTCCACTGCAATCGCTGGGGCTTCGTGCACTCCCAGCCCAGCTGGCTCTGGCCTGCCAGGGACAGTGTCAGCACAAGGGCCAGCCCTGACCAGCACTCCCAGCCCACGCCAGCACACCACCACTTCTGGCTGAGCTGCTGGGGAGGGTCTGGGCCCCGGCAAGACCCACACGCACACCCACTGCCACAGCACTCACTCTGCCGGCAGAAGTCAGCAAACTCATCCAGGGGGGAGCTCAGCATTGCCGAGAAAAATCTCCCAGGGTTATCCATGTAACAGAGTGGGGAAACAGGCCAGCAGCGCGGGGACAGGGCCAGCACCTTCACCTCTGGCACATCTGCCACCGAGGCTGTCTCCAGCACCTGGGCATGGGGACATGAGGGTGGCTCAGCTCAGGCTCCAGGATCCCCATGAGGAATGCCGGTGGTCTCCAACCTCCCCACCCCACCCTCTCACCTCATCCAGGCCCGTGTCCAGCTCCAGCAGCCGCTTATCCTGCTCCTGCAGCTGGAAGAGGCAGAACTGCCGCTGGAGCTCCTCTGACTCAGCCAAGTTGCTCAGCATATCTTGGGGAAAGCGGCTGGGGAAGCACAGCCCGATCTGCTCCACGATGCCTCCTTCCAGCCAAGACGGCCCTTGTGTCAGGAGCCGGTCCCCCAGGTAGTGCCTGCCACAGCCGCCAGCATTAGGTCAGGGGTGGGCCCCGGCCCTGTGGTCATCAGCCACCCGCCAGGAGACAGACACAGCCCCGGCCTCATCCCATGCCACACAGGCCTGGCAGCACACACATTCTGGGAATGCACACACATTCTGGGAATGTGTGTGCAGGGAATGTGCCTCTGCAGACTGGCAGCACCCACGGGTGCTCCACACACCAGAGCCGGGAAAAGCAAAGCGGGAGCACCACTGCCACACTGGGCCAGGCTCCCCCACCATGCCATGCCACCCTGCACCAGGCCCCTGGTTCCACGGACACACACAGCACCCTCACCTGTAGAAGTGCTCGAAGCTGTGGGCGAGCTCCAGGCCACCGAAGACGACAAAGGGCTCCAAGAACTGCTGCAGCCGCTCCAGCGGCCCTGTGCTGCCCTGTGCTGCCCTGCGGAGCTCCTGGATCTGCACATCAAGGTAGCGGGCAAACTGCTCACTCACCTGTGAGGAACAGGGCTAGCTGTGGAGGGGACTCACAGGGTGGCCACAGTGCAGGCCTGGGGGAATGTCCCCTGGGGGAGCAGCTGGGAAGCTCTGGCACTCTCAGGTGGGGGCCAAGGGTGCCCAAGCACCAGCCCAAGGCACACGTGTGCCGGGGCAAGCCCCACACCATGATGAGCGCCACACACCCACAGCTGGGGACCGGGCTGCCGCAGGACAGGGCTCTGTGGCTCGGTGGGGACGAGCACACCACCCACCCAGAGCTCGCCCCAAGGCCATGGGCCAGGGCAGCTCCCCAACCTGCGCCCGCCTGGGGCCACTGGTGCCGGTGCCGCACTCCCTCAACTCACGTGCAGGGCAGTCAGGAAGGAGAGCTGCAGCAAAGCCCCTGCAAAGCCCTGGCCCAGGGCCAGCATGAAGGCGGCCTGCTGCCCAAAGAGCTCCTCTGTGGCACTGCGCAGGCGCTGGTACAGCCCGCAGTATTGCTCTGCAAGGTCTGGCACCTGCCCTGCTGCCTCCAGGAACTGCTGTACCTGTGGGACACAGAGCGAGAGGGGTGAGCCCCACAGCGGGATGTGCCCGTGGGAATGTTTGCAGCCCCAGCCTTGCTCTGCCAACACTGACTCCTTGGGTCCCAGCCAGGGGCCAACTCGGGGCCCTGTTGCTGCTGCAGGCTGCCAAGAGCTTGTGGAGAGGGCTGGGCAGGGTCTGTGAGGGAATGACAGAGGCACAGCAGCAGCCCAGTAGGAAATCAGGGGTCTGACACTGTACCTTGCTCTTGGCCTGGCAGCATCAGCCTGGGTGCAGGGCCTGGCTGACACCTGAGCCATGCCAGGGTGGCAAGTGCAGCGGAGCTGTTCCCACATTGCTCTGGGCTCTGTGGAGGCCTGGTACAGCCCTGTGCCCTCCCCATGCTCCCAGGGCACTGCCAGGCCTCACTCTCTGCTCCACCCACCCAGTGTGGGTCCCACATGCCCCTCCCAGCTGCCCCTCCAAGCTCTACCTGCTGCTGCACCACGCCACGCCAGCACTGAGAGATTCCCCACAGGCCACTCGATTTCTCCACCACTGCCTTCGCAGCCCTGGCCGGCACCTCCTTGTTCTTCCCCGCCTTCCCACCTGCCAAGGGTCAACCCTGGGGTTAGTGTGGCTCTGTGGACAGACCCCACACACTGATCGACCACAGCAGGTCAGAGGGGACGCTGGGCAGGCATGGCCACTGCTGGGCCATGACCACAAGCCTTTCCTGGCTCAGGAGCCTCCTGTGCCACAGAGCCCTCCCAAGACGAGCCCCACGGCCACAGCCTGACATCCTGGACCACAATCAGCCCAGCCCCACGGGAGGGCAGTGCCTCACTCACCAGCTGCTCTTGTCTCCTCCGGCTCTGGGCCACCAGGGTCCACGTGCACCAGGAGCTGGGTCAGGCGCCGCACACAGGATCCAAAGGCAGCCCTGTGTCCCCTGGCACGGTGGGGCGGCTCCACACTCTCCAGGTACTCCCTCAGCAGCCAGGCCAGGGGACTGATGCCATCAGGGTCTGCAAGGCCAACCAGACTCAGAGCCAGCTGCCTCTGCCTGGGGCACAGCACGGATGGGCCCCGGAGAGCGCAGCGTACCTGGGCTAGTGATGCTCTGCACCAAGGGGTTCACCAGGGCCTCCCAGCACGTCCTGCCCAATGCCCAGGCTGCCTCGTCATCAGGAAGGAAGCGGTCAGCGAAGCCCTGCTCGTGCTGCAGCGCCCGGTTCAGTCTGCAACAGCAACCAGGCAGCACACAGTGCCAATGGCTGGGAGAATTCCCGTGGGAAAGCAGAGTGCCATGGTTGCTCCCTGCTCTGCCCCTTGCCAGGCATGACAGCTCATGGCCCCACTCACGCCCACCAGCCAGGGCCCCTTGCTGCCCCTGGAATCTGCTCGCAATGGCCCTTGGGCCAAGCTGGGGGGCTCTGCAGTGCCTGTGGCCATGAGATCCTGCTGCGCCTGGCCGATTTCTGCCATGTCAGCATGTGCCAGCTCCTGTGGGGAACCAGCACCCCTCTCTGGTGGGTTAACCAAGTCCACACACCCAGCTTAAACCTGGGGGACCTCAGGTGGCCCTGGCCCTCTGGGAGCACTGGTGGCCAGGAAGGAGTGAGGGCCCCTCCCTGTCCAGGCAGGACAGCCAGCTGCTCCCTTCCTAGCCCCGCAGTCCCCTTGCAAGTGCCAGCAACACCCCCTGGGGCCCTGGGACACCTGTGATAGCACAGCCAGGAGACAACTCACCTGCCAAAGAGTTGCAGCAGTTGCCCCCGGTCCCGGCAGATCTCCTGGCCCCAGGCGCGAGCCTGAGCAGTGCAGGAGAGAAATGTCCGCCGGCACAGCTGCTCCTTGAAGACGGGCCAGAAAGTGGGCTTGGGACCCAGCACCTCAATGCCACGCACACGTGTGTCAATGCCACCCTACAGGAGAGCATGACCCTCAGTTCCTCAGGCACAGCCCTGACACCCCACACTGCCAGCTGGCTGGCCTGGCCCCTGCTCCCCTACCTGCTGGCACCGCTTCACCCGGATCTGGATGATGGGCCAGAAGCGGGTCATGTTCTCCAGCAGGATCACTCTGCTGTCCGAAGGCAGGATGGTAACCTGCAGGCAGTGAGCCCTCAGCATGCCACACCCTCCCATGGCCAACCCCTCATTTTAGTCACAGCCTCTGTACTAGCCATGCATCTCCTCTGTATCCCAGCAGCCCTAGCACAACCTCGGGGCTTCCCCCACCAGGGCCACACTCCTGGCTCACAGCTACAGCACACCAGCCTGCTGCAGACTGGCTGCAAGACTGCCTGTGCCCACCTCCCCAGTACCCACTGGAGCCTACAGGCCAGAGTAGGCTCCTACACATCCCCACCTCCCAGTGAGCACCATGCAGGGCCTCACACCAGGGCCAGACCTCCACAGGGCACAGCAAGGACCAGTCTGCCGCTCCCATGGGGACTCACTGTGTTGAGCTCCGTTCTGATGGTGGCAGGGCTGTCCCCACCCAGCACCACGACGCGGGATGGCATATAGCTGGAGTCCTCACTGGCCACCAGCATGCTCATCTCCCTGCAGCACAGCAAACACAGGGCTGCCCAGCAGTTCCCACCCCCCTGCCCTGACCCCTGACAGTCCCACATACTGCTGTCCATGTCCCGCTACCCTCAGGACAGGGGCCACCATGGCAGGGCTTGCACAGATCCCCAGAGCCCTCTCCTCCATACACAGCCCTCTCAGCCTTCCTGGCCCAACCCCACCTGATCACCACACCACACTGCATGTGCACAGTGATGAAGTGGGAGCCAGTGCTGCCATTTGACTCCCAGTATGTCTTGGGGTTCCTGTCCGTGAGCTTGCTGGCCTGGTGCGGGTTGGAGGAGACCTGCACCTTCTCCCAACACTTGTCTTCCTTCACCTCCAGGCTGGACACTGTGGAGAGAGAACACAGAGCCTTCAGCCACCAAGCCAGCACAGGGGTCAGTTCCCACTCCCAGCACTCACCTCGGCACAGGTTTTGCAGGAAGACATCAAAGAAGGGTATGGTGATGGGCTGGTGACTCCGGCGGTGCTCCTCAATCTGCCCCAGGACCAGCTACAGGATGGGGTGAGGCTCTTACTGGGGGGCCTGGGTCCTTTCCCCTCCCCCACCGCAGAGCTGTGGCTGGCAGAGAGCAGAAGGCTGTCCCTCAGTGCCCTAAGACTCAGAGTCCCAGCATAGCTGGGCCTCCCCAGGCCCACCTGGATGCAGCCAGCCAAGATTCTGGTCGTCAGCTTCTTGTAGAGGCTGGTGTACTTCTCACAGTCCGTCACCAGGTTGAGCAGGGCTGGCGCCAGCGACGGAGCCACACTGTGCTTTTCCAGGGCTTTGGACAGAGCCTCGTGGGTGCCCACGTGGCACATCACCACCACACAGTCCTTGCTGGCAGTGGCCAGGCGGTGCAGGAAGCCAACGACCTCCTGCAGCACCTGCTGAGCCACAGCCCTGAGCAGCAGGGGCAGTGCCAGGAACTCCCCTGCCCCCCCCAGCTGCAGGTGCTGCAGCTCCATCCCCCCCACCCCGACTGCACCAGTGCCCACCAGAGTCTGGCCAGGCACGTGGCCATCAGGACATGGACACGGCCAGGACAGCTGCTCCCCACAGCTGCACGTTAGACACAAGAAGGCCAGGCCGGGACCTGCTTCACCAATGCTGGGCCCGGCCAATGCACGGCACAGCCAGCACAGCTGCCCTTGCCTGCCCGGAGTCCCAGGGCCCCCTCACCTCCCAGCTGCTGCTGTGGGCGCTCAGGGAGGACACACAGGGCTCCACACACTCGTGCCAGGGCAGCACATCCTCCTGATAACTGTCCAGGAACTTGTTCAGGATCCTGAGCGACAGAGGGCGCATGGACAGCAGTGCCAGAGGCAGCTCTGCTTCCCTGCCCCACTTGGAAGGCACCTCTCAGGGACTGGTAACCAAGGCTCCCCTTGTACCTCAGACACCCCATCAGCAGCCAGGCACATTCTGTGCTGCCCCTGCATGTCCCCACCAGCACCCAGACACATCCTGCTCTGTCCCCACATGGCCCTGTACCCAGGACGACCCAATAAGCACCTGCTTATGTGTTGGGGTGCTCCTGCCCCTGCCCCTGGTGAAGAACACCCCCACTAGGACCCACAAACATGTGCTGTGTCTCCCCAACATCACCATCAGCACTCACACGCCTGCTGAGGGGGCCCCAGACCCCCACCAAATCCCCCTGCACCCACCTGAGGATGCTCAGGCTCACAGCCTTCTCCACCCCCAGCAGCTCCAAGCTGCGCAGCAGCAGCCTGAAGCAGCTGTGGTCCTGCAGCAGCTGGGCCACCTGCCCAGAGGGGACAGGGCCTTCACCGCAGAGCTGCCGTTCCAGGGCCACCACCACCTCCTTGGACAAAGCGCCATCCTCCAGGCTGCCCAGAAGCATCTGCACACCCTTCAGGTCCAGTGGGACTTCTCTGCCTGCCATGACAAGCACATGTGGGCCCAGCTCAGGCACCAGCTTGAGAGCCAGCAGCATCTCGGGGTGCTCTGCCCTGGCAGGTGAGGCATCCCTGCCTGCGGCACCCGTGGAGCCGTGGCATGGGGAGGATGGGCAGTGCGGTACCTGCTGCCTTCAGGCCCAGGGGCAGCCCGTGCTCTGCGAGGCGGTTGATGGCGCGAAGGGCCAGCACCGCATGAGGGCAGCCGCTGCTCTGCCCATCCCTCCAGCAGCTCTGCAGCACCGCCGGGAGGTCGCAACTCGCCAGCTGCTCCGCAAGGCCCCGGTGCCCATCCATCAGCATGTTCACCACCAGCAAGCCGTTCTGCACTCCTGAGGAGCCCCTGCAGGGACGAAGCCATGCGGGCGCTCTCCTCCCCCAGGCACAGAGCCTCCCCTGAACCCACAAGCCGCCTGCCTGCCGTGCTCGTTCCTCCCCACTGCGGAGGGTCCCCCCAGCCCCAGCTGCTGTCCGCACTCTGCCCCTACCCTGGGACCCTCTGCATGGTGCTCAGGGCAGCAGGGATAGTACTCAGCAGACTGGCAGAGCCCTCGCTGGAGGCAGAGCCGATGCTGGCAAAGATCTCCCGCATCATCTGCACGTCAGCATGGTTCCAGGACAAGGACTTCCCACCTCCTGGCTCACCATCTGCAGCTCCCACCAGCACCTTCAGGGCCTGCGAAGTCAGCAGCGGTTCAGAGGGCAGTGGGCATCTCCACCACACCTGGGTGAGCCTGCACACTGCCTGCCCACATACAGCATCCCCTCTGCCACTCACCGCCAGGCCAGCCTGCTGCACCAGGGCGGAGGAGCTGTGTTGCTGCATGCAGGCCAGCACGGCCTGCACACCACCCTCCGTGGCAAACGGCACACGCCAGTCGTGCTGTGCCATCAGCACGGCCAGCAGCCGCAGCGTCACCGCCACCAGCGCCTTCTCTGCCACCTCAGTGCTCAGCAGCTCCACTGCCACTTGCACCAGCTTCTCCCTGCTCGGGAAAGGATACCTCAGGAGGAGCCTCCTGGCACTGCCGCTGGCACACCAGCACCTTGGGCCCTGCCAGCCACCTCCTCTCTGCCCACACGGCTCTGCCGCAGCTGGGTCAGCCCAAGGAATGAGCCTGCCTGAGACAAAGGGACACAAAATCCACTTTCCTCTTGCCAAGCATGCAGGGACATACCAGTCTGCACACTCCCACTGCCACCTCTGGTACTCCCAGCTCCAGTACTGTCCCCCACCGTGCCGACACAGCCCTCCCCAGGCAGCAGGAGGGGTGTGCAGCACCCCACGGCTCACCCAGCGCTCCCGGTCCCCAGCCTGCCCTGGGCTGTGCCAACTTGCTGCTCGGACTTGGGCTCCTCTTCCAGGATCTTCAAGATTTGCTTGAGCCCAGTTAAGCGCAGCCCCACCGCTGAGCTGCTGCTCTCGATCACGTCCACCATGGCTGCAATCTCGGCCAGCGAGCCGCTCTCGCTCACCCCTTTGGTGCTGCCCAACACTGGCCAGAGGGAGGGAGGCATCAGGCAGCAGTAACACCCCCAGCAGCTCCCAGGGTGCCATGCACTCACAAAACCAGCACCCACAGGCACCCCACCAGCTGCCTGGCCCCCCATGCCCTGTTCCTCTCTTGAGGCAACAGTGCCACTTCCAGCACTGCCTGTGCACTCCAGCACGTAGCAGGACATTACCTTTGATCTGCTCCTCCATCACCTCTGGGAAGCACAGCCCTTCACTCCTAAGGAGCTCGCTGAACAGCTGGGAATCGGACTTCACTGCCACACTGGGGGCTTGGGGCGGCACTGCAGCTGCAGAAAGGTCTTCCTTTGCTGCCTTGGCCATCGTGGCTTCACGGCCAATGCTCCTGCAGCCACTGCCCTCTGAGGACACTGCAGTACTTCTCCCACCATCCTGCTCAGCTCCCCTACTGAGGAAGTATCTGGCATAGACGCGGCAGCCACGCAGGTCACGCAGAGTGCTGCCCTGGCATCGCTTCTCCAAGACCTGCAGCACCTTCTGGGCCAGCTCCACAGGTACCGACAGCCGGATCAGGGCTTCTTCATCCACCTCCAACAGCCAGACCAATGGGGCCAAGTTAATCTTGGACTCGCCACAGCCCTCATGCCCCTTGTGACAGCCAGTGGCAGAACTGATGGAAAGGCTGCACCGTTGGAGGTCCCTGGAGCCATTTCCCAGTGCCACCCTGGCTGTCCCCAACCCAACTGCCACCAGCCCAGACCTCCCACCTGCACTCACCACCCAACTGCAACTGGCAGAATGACCCCAAACCTCACTGGACAGTCACTCTTCCAGTCATGGGAGACTGCGTTTCCTCTCATCTCTCCTCATAGCTTTGCTGGGACAAGCTCCCCATGGTTTTGCTATCCCCACTCACCCTCCCATTTCTGTCCCATTTCTGCCCCATTCTGTTCCTGCATAGCTCATGTTTGCCATCTCCACTGGTCCTGGTCCTTTCCCTAATGCTCTCCCTCGCTCTCTCCCTCCTGTTTCCCCACTGCAGGCACTGGCCCATACCTGCTCTCCCTGGTCATGCTGGATGAGAGAGGTGATCTCTTTCTGCTCTTGTGCTTCCAGCTTCTTCACAAAGAAGAGCAGCTCCCACCACTCGGCACGGCTCAGGGCCTCTGCAGCCTTGGTCAGCGGCTGCCCCAGGTAAGGCAGGGAGTACAGACCTCCCAAGGGCTTGCACAAAAATGGCTGTGCAACTGCAGGAGGGCAGAGCAAGGAAGGGCACTGTCAGTTCTGCCAATTCCCCGGTCCTTTGCTGCACACCCCACATTTCAATTCAATTTCTATGTGGGATATGATGACTGGGAAGAGGTATACACAGAAGTGAAACAGAGCTCATGCTTCTCCCAAAATCAGAAAGACTGAGAAAAGGCTTAGTCTAACGAAGTTCCTTTTAACACTTTGAACTGACATGAAGTTAAGTCTCTATTTACAAGAGCTAGAAGCCATTAAAGAAGCCATCTTTTCAACTGGCAATACGAATATTTTGAAAGCGAGTAATTAGCTGCTGATCTCATCTACATTCTCTCTCTTGCAACAGTTAAATCCAAACCACTCTACACAAAAGATGTCCAAGGAGATCACAGCTATGATAAAAGAGTTACTTTAACGGGTTTCCCTGGCCAGGGTCATGTCAGACCTGAACAAGAAAGGGGTATCTAAAGTCTGGATTCCCCTTTTATCTTCTCCCAGTACAAGGGCAATGGTAAAGGATTCTAGTAGATGCTGCAGATGTCTTATGAAAACAGTGCTTTAATACTCACCTTGTCCAAAGCTTAACGGTATGAAATTAAACAAATTGTTGCTATGTTAATGCTTTTAAAAATCCTCATCACTTATTTAAGGGGATCTGAGTGTCCCTAAAGCAGCTTCATCTCAGAGAAATTCTACATTTGTGTTTTGGCAATTTGTTCAATTAATTCAAACACACAGTTTTGACAGTTGTAGTTTAAATTAAATTTTATGCTTTTTATACCATTACTTTTATTATATCTTGACAGAAGTCTAGGGTTCAAAAATACTCCATGCAACCACAAGATGTGTAATGACTTAACTAGCTCTACATGGTCATACAAACTAATATTGCTTTCTAAACTCAACCTGCTACTTGCTATGTGCTTGGCCATATAAAGATCACCACTCAAAAACATCCCACAGCAGAAAGAAAGAGATGATATACACACGCAGCACATAATCTCACCTGTGTCTAGATTAAAGCTCTTTATTGGACTATATTCCTTTTCCTGAGCAGCAGGATCTTCCCACCAGTCTCCAAAGCCAATAATCTCCAATATTTGCCAACGCATCCAGTAGATTTGACCTGTTGACCGCCATAAAACCTGTGGGTGAAACAGATCTAAGTGATCAGATCTCTTCACTCATTCAATCCTCACGCTACATTTGTGCTCCCCAGTGCATGGAGACAGCAAGCACTGTTCAAGTAGAAGACTACACAATTCACATACAGATTTCAGCACACACATTGTCTAGTTTTGAGGCATACCATCTTTACTAGCTTGTTGCCCTGGTTACACCTAGATCTTTATTTTTAAAAAAAACACCAATTTTGCCTGCAACCTACACACTACAGATCTCATTTAGCACAGCAGCAGTGACATGAGTGCATCCAGTTAATCATGCCTGGTCTAAAAGTGCCAAGCAGCAGGTGCCTTGGGAAAAGCATATAAAGGAAGAACATAACCAACATCACCTTGAGGCAGATGAGCTGTATATAAAGTGTCTCAAGGCACTTTTATACCTTGGTCATTCACCAACCCTCTCATCTCAAACAGGTGTTGGGTTCTTGACAAGCACGTCTGAAATGCAGCACTTGTTTCCTCTGCTTTGTTCAAGTTGCCCTTCAAAAATCAGAAGGATTTTTTTATGGCTTCCCACACCGTACTTTTACATTTACCCTTCTGAGCAGAAGGAGAACTCAGCAACAGCAAGTATAACATGTGAGTAGCTTTAAATACCAGCAGAAAAACATATGGTTTGTCTGTTCCACTGAACTCTTTTGGAGTTACACCAGTGCTACTACAAGCCCATTGTGCTGGAAAGCTAAAGAGATAAGATGCTGAAAGACTTTAGGAAAGTACTATATGGAAAGAAGTTGAGTTAAACTACACACAACACCAAATAGTCTTCAATGATTCCCTGACCTAAACTAGTTATGTACCAAATTTGATCTCAAAGGAGTCATGGCAAGATATGGTTGCAGGACCAGACAACAGTGAAACTCTTTCTTTGGAAGGCAAAGAAAGCAATAGAAAACAAAGAAACAAAGGAAAGATGGGAGGAGGTAAGAGACAGACTCATGATGGACTGGTCCCAGTTGCCATTCAGATCTGGTTTTGTCAATAGTGTGAGCCTTACAGATAACATACTGAAAATAAGTCTGGATGGAGCAACTGCAAATTCATTCAACCTAATTAAACAGAAAAATAGACAGGAGAGGGAACCCAAGGGACCGACAGGACAAAGGGAATTAAAGTTAACAGTACACTTCAGCTCAACATTGAATTAAAAACCCTTTGAAATTTATGTCATAGGCAACAGGAGCTTGGTGCTCTTTCCATGTGCCCAGTTACATTAAGAGTAAAAGCAAGAAAATGCTTATAAGAAATAGAAACCACAATTTTAGGAAAACACAGAAATCAAGAAGCATAGGGACAAAGAGAGAATCAGTAGGAAATACATTACCTTTGCAATTTATCTTTATGGACTGGATTATAATAGAAAAGAGATTTATAAACCACTGAAAAGTAAGATGCAAACCAGTTATTCACTTGAGGGGGCCCAAAATGAAACATCACCTATTCACAGTCCAAAACTAGAAAAATCTTTCACTAAAGCACATGGAAGATAGGGAGGTGATTCAAGACAACGAGCAAGGCTTTACCAAGGACAAGTTTTGCCTGGCCAACCTGGTGGCTGTCTATGAGGGAGTGACTCCATCAGTAGACAAGGGAAGAGCTACCACTGTCACCTCTCTGGACTTGTGTAAGGCCTCTGACATGGATCCCACAACATTCTTTTCTTTAAATTGGAGAGATATGGATTCAATACATGATGAAGAATTCGTTGAATGGTCATATCCACAAGTCAACAGCTCCATGACCAGATGGAGATCAATAACAAGTGGTATCCCTCAGTGGTCTGTATTGGGACCAACACTGTTCAATATCTTCATCAATGACAGTGGGATCAATTGCACTGTCAGAAAGTTTTTTGACAACACCAAGCTGAGCAGTGCAGTTGACAGGCCTGAGAGAAGGGATGGCATTCAGAGGGACCCGGATGAACTCGAGAAGTCAGCCCAGAGGAACCTCATGAGGTTCAACAGGGCCAAGTACAAGGGCCTGCACCTGGGTTGGGACAAACCCTAGTACCAATCCAGGCTGGAGGACGAAGGGATTGAAAGCAGCCCTATGAAGGACTTAGCAGAATGCTGGATGAAAAGCTGGACATGACCCAGCAATGTGCACTCACAGCCCAGAAAGCCGATGACACCCTGGGCTGCATCAAATGCAGCATGTCCAGCAGGTCGAGGGAGGCGACTCTGCCTCTCTACTCTCCTCTGATGAGACCCCACCTGGAGCACTGCATCCAGCTCTGGATTCCTCAGTACAAGGGATGGACCTGTTGGAGCAGGTCCAGAGGAAGATCACGAAAACAATAAGAGGGATGGAACACCTCTCCTATGAGGAAACACTGAGAGAGCTGAGGTTGTTCATCCTGGAGAAGAGAAGGCTCAAGGGAAACCTTATAGTGGCCTTTCAATACTTAAAGGGGGCTTGTAAGAAAGTTGAGGAGAGACTTTTTAGTAATGCCTGTTGCAATAGGACAAGGCATAATGGTTTTAAACTGAAAGAGGGGTGATTTAGATTGGACATAAAGTTGTTCTTTACAATGAGGGTCATGAAACACCAGAACAAGTTGCTCAGAAAAGATGTAGATGCCCCATCTCTGGAAACGTTTGAGGTCAAGTTGGATGGGGCTCTCAGCAATCTGGTTTAGATGAAGATGTCCCTGCTTATTGCAGAGGGCTGGACTAGATGGCCTTTAAAGGTTCCTTTCAACCCAAACTGCTCTATGATTCCTCTTAAAATATTGAAGCCTTTTCCTGACCTCTGGCATAAACTTAGCAAATACGCAGCTCTTTTCAACAGAAGCTCTCAGCTGAGGTCTACTCACCTAAAGGGCATTTTTAAAGGGAAACAGATCCCAACACATACTCACAGATCAAAAGCAATAACTATGTAGGCTGTGTTCAACCCACTGAGAACAACAATGTGCCATAAACATTGTAATTCACATACTAAGGCTTAAATTCTTCACGTACCTTTTGCTGTGCTACTCATTTGTCTCAGCTAGCCTGTTCCTAAATCACCCTCAAGATCAAACCAGCACTAAGGACTGCTCCCAGGACACAGGATATAGCCACCTGTTTCAGAGACCAAATCTTAGCAGCACAACCTGTACTAAACCAGACTAGCTTTCCTCACAACCCACACCTCCAGCTCTGAAAAGTGAGTTTTTTGCTAGGACAGATGTAGACAGTGATACGTATTATGATACATCTATTGTTCAACTTCCTGTACATAAAGACATCATTAGAAATCATCAGTCCCTCTGGTCACTCCCCTCTGCCACCCCAGCCAGAATATGTCCGCCCATGACATACCTGTACTGTGTGCATGCTGTTAGTGCTCTGAAGAAACTCGCCTTCCTCCCCAGCTCTAACGTCACCACAGTCCTCCAGCAAGCGCACCCTCATGCCACGCACCAGGTTTGCCTGTAAGTACTCCACATAGTCACTGCTGTCTGCGAAGTCTGACAGAGTCAAGAAGGTACGGCCCTGCTTTTTGTGGGGACCATGGTTTGAACTGAGTACAGGCATTTGGACAGCAGTGGTGGCTGGAGTCTTTTGCTGGAAGATGGAGCGGGTGGTGCGAGGCCGGAGCTCCTGTCGGGGCGACAGCTCTGGCTTGTGGTTCCGGTTCCAGCCCATCGCGTGCACCAGCTCCGAGATGAGGTTTGCCATGGCCATGCTGAACTCAAACTCCTGCTTCACACGGCTCCTCTCCTCAGGGAGCAGGCTGGGTACAGTGCACCCCTGCTGCTCCTCTCCCTGCTCCACACCACCGCTCAGCTTGTCCAGGAGAGAAGTGACACACAGGTAGCGCTTCACCAGGACAAACAGCAGCTTCCCAGGGATCTGCAACAAGCACAGCTGTCAGACTCAGCCTGCGGAGCACCTCCAGCTCCCAGCTCTCTCCAAGCCACCAGCTCATCCACAGTCAGGATCCCAGGAGAGCTCTGGACCAGCTGGCAGCAGCAGAGACCTCTCAGCCCACCCTCGTCTCCCTGCTCACAGAAAGGCTTCCATGTGCCCCTCCTCCACTGCCAGCCTCACGCCAGGCCCAGATCCTGTGCCAGCTCTCCCAATAGCCAGTCCTGCTCAGCTGCCCAACTCCAACTACCTTCTTGTCCCAAACAAGGACACCGCCCTGGCCCTCCACTCCCACCCCTCCTGGCCCCTGAAGCCCCACAGTCCCAGGGCTGGCAGGGCCTGCCACTACCTGTGGAAGGTGAATCCCCTCAAAGGACATGCACTGCTCTTCAGAGGATGTTATCTCAGCAAACAGCTCCAGCAAGGTGCAGCGACTGTCAAAGTCCATGTGCTGCTCAATGCCATCCTGCTGGCTCAGGGACAGCAGGACATAGGCCCGGCTCTCTGCAACAGCAACAAAAACTCTTCAGGCCCCATAAAGACAACCCGTACCCCACCCTCCCTGCGAGAGACAGATCCACAGGCAAGGAACAGCTTTGCTGCTCCCTGTCACCTGAACCATGTTCTATCCTTCCATCTGGAGTGGCAACATTTTGCTCCACAATGTATTTTTTCTACCCCTAAAGCTGCAAGATTCACCCAAAGCAGCAACCCAAATAACTGACTACAGATCAGGGCCCCAGGGAAGAAAAGAAGTTTTAACCTCAATCAGCCCCTCATCTGCCCCACTTCAGAGCTGCATGAACTCAGACACTAGGACAGGGAAAGCCAGATCTCTTGTGGGATACACCACAACCAGCAACCTTCCAGGTGCACCCAAGGCTCATCAGGCACTTCCAAGTCATGGCAGCTCCTCTTAAATGAGAGAACTGGGTGAGGACCAGCCTCTATCCTCCAGGCTTCTGCCAAGCCCCTTGGTACCAGTCGTCATTGCAAGGGTATGCGGAAGGAGACTGTCTGTTCCTCTAAGTGTATCTAGTCAAGGACCTTTTCACTGCAAAAAGTGAAAGAAGGAAGCCATAAACGATAACATAAAGAATCACAAACGTGACTGACAAATGCTAATGGAGGCAGTGAGGAGAAACAAATCTGGTCAGTCACAATAATTAGTAAGGACATCTGGAGTTTAAGAATGATTATTTTTCAGTAAGATTATCTGAGTAATTGGAATTGGCAAGGAACACAAAAGAGGGTGCACAGAAAGGAATATAAAAGGCACCAGTCATGTTTAAAGCATGGCTAGCCAGTGCACTTGTTTGACAGCCCTGTACTTCATTGACACAGTTTGTCCTACTTTTTTACGTCCTCTTATTAAATCTTTTCTAACTCTCTCTGCCCCGTGTGTGTGTGTACTGCAAGCACTCTGTGCCAGCTACTGGTGAGACCTGTGCAAATTGCATTCGGTACTAGGAACTGGAGCCTAACTGGGGGCGTGGGAGCCCTGTGGAGTCAGCAAGTGGAGAGATTGACAACTGGAAATGCCATTGCCCTCTGGACCTGGGGAGGGTCTCACGGATTTGAGCCTGGAGCCAGCTACTGGGAAGACTGGCGTACAGTGGGCTCAGTACAAGCTACTCAAGTCTGATCAAGACTTGTAGGTGTCCCTGGTCTGAGGTGCCAGCTACTGGGGCAAGTGCAAGGGTCTCAGTGTTAGTGACTGGAGCAGGGAGGGTCCTCGGCCATCAGCCACTGGGGACCGAACAGTGTGTGTCCCAAAATACAGCTACTGGAAGGGAGGCAAGCTACTGGAAGGTCAGCACCAGCAGCTGAAACAGGACTGCAGTGCTTGGTGCCAGCAGGAAAGGGCGAGTATCTCTATCTTCCCCAGTCCTGCTGGGCACGGAGTGTGCATTTAACTTGTTAGCAAAACTTCACGCTGGATTAGCTGGAAAGTAGGAGGTCCTGGGTCCAGACCAAGGTATGAGGCAGGTGGTGGTCTGTGCTGGAAGTCCCAAGGGACTTGTGAAATGTGGACTGTGGGAGGAACAAGTGTCTGAGTGCTATATGTTTGTCAGCAAGCATCGAGCTTGACAAATGGATGAGCAGGGGGACTCCTGAGGCTGGTAGGCGGGCTTGGATCCAGGCACAGGTGCAGGACAGACAGAGGGGCCGTGCTGGAACCCAAGGGATCCATGAATGTGTGTGTAATTGTGAACCTGGAAAGTGCAGTGTGTGCTGGCAGGAGCGACCTTCTGTCTCGGCTGGACGAAGAGCAGGAGGGGACATGGCTGTCTGTGCTTGTGTTTATGTGAGTCTCGTAAGTACGTGCTGTTGAAGACGGCACCACTGTCCGTGCCCAGCCTTGTCAGTGTCCTGCATGTGTCTGTGCTCTGGGATAGCTTTGCTACTAGTTGAACCTGCAAACAGGAAAGCGACAGCTGCACCCCTCAGGCTGAGGAACCCCAGACTCCTCAGGCTGGGCTCTAGTGGCAGAGCAGGAGAGGTGCTGGGACTGCTGGAGGAGACAGCCACCCCTAATATTCTTTAACACTCCTAACAATTAATTAGCATCCCAGCTCAGAAACCTGTCTGGGGTTTTTAACTCTTACAGCACTCCAGACAACTACAACTGAGGAAGTTTGGAAGATCCAGACTGATTCTTCCCCTTTTGCCAACAAGCCCCAAGGCATGCTGCTTCCCAGGCATCTCACCCCCACAAAAGGACTGTCACCCCTCAGCTGCCCAGCAGCACCTCCACAGAGGCACTGAGCAGCAGCAGCCCCCACCTGCATCCTGCAAAGCCAGGGTCCGCAGCATCTTGCCGGCACTGTGGCGGATCTGCTTCTCCCAGTGGCACAGCATCTTCATCAGCACGTCCAGGGCTCCCGTCTCCCTGAAGGCACCCGCCAGAGAGCCAATGCCGGCGTAGGCGCTCAGCACGTGCACAGTGTTCAGGATGGAGCACTTGGGCGTCCCGGCCTTGGCCAACTGCCGCATGGCTCGCTGCACCAGGCTCCTGACATCAGCCTTCATCTCCAGCAGCGCGGCTTCGTCCAGCGGGACATCTGCAGCCAACGGACTTGGTGCCTTCTCCTCTTTCATCCACAGCCCTTCCAGCTTCCTCTTGCCCAGCAGTGCTGGGCAGCTGGCACAGACCTCTTCTGCAGACATCCACATCGAGATGTTCTCCGGCTTGGTCTCTGCACAGGAGGCACTGCTGCCTCCCACTGCTCTCTCTTCCAAGCTAATCACACTCCACTGGATCAGGTATTCAAGCCGGTCGTTGTGGCCTCGACGCTGCCGGAGCAGCTTCTCCGGGTGGGCCTGCAGTTTGGGTCCCAGCTGCACAAGCAGGTTGCCATTGTGCTTCTCATTCACCATGGCAGCAGATGTGCCTGCAGAGACAGAAGGGAACCAGAATCAAGCCTTTATTTCTGAGCTGCATCCTAGGAAAAATGTGAGAGAGCACCTCAGTTGCCTGACAGTAGAACTGGTTGAGGCACAGCTTTTGATCCTGAGACCCTACACCCAGGATAAAGCTCTGAAGGAAAACCTATTTTGCAAAGGCTCACATTCACCTTCCAAGAAAATAAGACAGCATTTCATATACAAAACCTGTTCCCAGCATCACAGGGACACACAGACAGAGGTTCTCCTAAAAAAAAAAAACAAAACAAGGCAAAATGGTCCCTCTTATAAGACAGCAAATAATGACAGGAGACTTGGATCCTGTTCTCATTTCTGCCACTGTCCGCAAAATGACCCTCCCAAGTTGCTGCTTTTGCACTTCTATCTTTTCTCTTGTTAATTACCATTTATTTGTTTAGACTGCAAGTTTACCCAAAGCTAAAGACACTCTCACTGTGGAGAGGGACCTTCACCAGGCCCTGAAGAAAATAATGAGCAATTTCTTAGATCTACTTCATATACATCAAATCAGGTCAAATTCACTCAGTATTTCCTCCTTGACCTTTTCTCAGAATTCTTTGCCTCTACAATGTTTCATTAATGGACAAACTCAACAAACCCAAAAGATTGCTACTCTCTGTTACCTGACTGTTCTGCATATCTTAGGACTACAAAGAAGGCGTGGTGCTTCTCTGCTTGGACCTGTGCAAAGAGGAGCATGGAAATAATTTGCTGTCCAAGGCTGAGGGACAGCAATCAGCTGGCCAGCTGCAAACACCATGGACTGGCTTTGGATTGACTTCACTACTACAAAGGATTCCAGATTAGTCTGATAGGAAGGTTGTCAGAAGAGCTCAGGTAGGCGGCAGTGGGAAACACAAGAACAGGCTCTCCTGTCACACATGCCAGTAAGAGAAGCAGCGAAGCAAGATCCTGTCCACTGGTGGTAACACAAGTCATTCTCAAAAAAGGAGTTAAGATACAACAGAAACAGTCAATCCAGGTATAACCAAAGAAGACACTAACCATCAAAGACTATGACAGGCACATTCAAAATGTTTTCCAGGTGCAGAGAGAAGCAGTCTGCCAAGAAATTCATACCTACCTTCAGTTGTGCCTTCCTTGGAATTTGCAGCAAGCCAGATGGGAATCTTCTTGCAGTCTCTGTAATAAAAAGACCAAGTTATTGTCCTGTACTTTGTAACAGTGTTTAGATGCCACACAATAAGCCAAATAATCTTTTTCCTTAAATGAGCTTGGACGGTGCATACGCACAGAAAAAAACCCATCCTACAAGGTTCACATAAAATGAAAATCATAGTAAAATGGAAGTCTCTGTGAAGTTTGGTAACTTCATTCCCACATCATGCCATTTAGCATGAAAAAACCTCTTTCGAGCAGAGCCCAGAAGAAGGGGCCCAAATGGACTTGTAGCTAGGAAGGGGAGAATCTGGGCTTAGGGCACCTGAAGTATTGCTGCACCACGTGTGAATGACGTGCACTGGAGGCCACAGTGCCCACAGCCGAACTATCAGACCGCTGTGACTCTGTGTCAGAGCTGTGATGCCGAGTCCCCCAGGCACCACGGCCCGGCGTCCAGCAGCCCAGCCCAGCCCAGCCCAGCCCAGCCCAGCCCAGCCCAGCCCAACCTCCCACCGCGCCGGGACGGCGGGTCCGCACAGGCGCGGGCAGGGCCCTTCGCACCGATGTGCCTCGGCCGCTCCGGACACCCCAGGGAGCCGCGCCCCAACGTCCGGGCCCCTCGCTCACCGCTGCGTTGCCGCCCCCGAAGCCGCAGCGAGGCCGGGCAGGGCACGGCAGAGCCCGGCCTCGGTGCGCGGGGGGCCGACCGACTCCCGGCACGGGGAAAAGGAAGGGGCCCCTCAGGCGCCTGCACCGTCGAGAGGTCTCGTCCCAGCTCGGCTCTCCCCGCGCACTCGGGGCGGCGGCGCGGCCGAGACTCGAAGGCTCCGCCGCGGGAGCTGCCCCGGCGCCACCGGGAGGGACCGGAAGCAGCAGCACCACCCGCCGCGCTTCCGGGTCCGCACTACGGGAGGCGGCGAGGGACAGGGAGCGGCGGAGGCTGCGTGGTACGCGCCTCTCGTCCCTCGGAATCTCAGAACGGGTCAGGCTGGAAGGGACCACAGCGGGTCATCTGGTCCAGCCTTCCTGTTCAAGCAGGATCATCCTACAGCACCTGGCTCAGGATTGTGTCCAGACAGTTCTTGGAGACTCCACAACCTCTCTGGAAAATCTGTTCTAGTGCACGGTCACTGCACAGTAAGGAAGTTCTTCCTCATGTTCAGGTGGAACTTCCTGTGCATCAGTTTCTCTCTGTTGCCTGTTGTCCTATTGCTCGCCACCACCGAGCAGAGCCTGCCTCCATCCTTTTGGCATCCTCCCTTCAGATACCTATAGACATTGATGAGGTCCCCTCTCAGTCGTCTCTTCTCAAGGCCGAACAGGTCCAGCTCCCTCAGCCTGTCCTCGTAAGGCAGATGCTCCAGTCCCCTAATCCTCTGTGTTGCCCTCTGCTGGACCCACTCCAGGATCAACGTGTCTCTTGTCCTGAGGAGGCCAGAACTGGACACAGCTCTCCAGGTGATCCTCACCAGGGCTGAGTAGAGGGGCAGGATCACCTCTCAGCGTGCTGGCAATGCTTTTCCTAATGCACCTCAGGATACCACTGCCCTTCCTGGCCACAAGGGCACTGCTGCCTCCCCTTCCCGGGTCCCTCTGAGGCGAGGGGATGCAAGCTGCAGCTGCAGCTGGAGCTGGAGTGCAGGGGCCTGTCTGTGGCCACACAGCCACGGGTCACAGGGCTGCTGTCCCTCCCTGCTGGTGGTGAGAGACAGAAAAACATGGAAGATCAGAGTATCTTCTGATTCTCCTGGCTAATATTAGAAATGAGAAGAAATGGAGATGAGAGCTGAAAACTGCACCTGCCATAGCTCAAGAGGCTTTTTGATAACATGTGTTGCACTGTGCATTGGTACAATTTCTCTGGTGGTTAATTGTCTTCATCAAGGGCTGTAGCAGAATGGGTGGTAGGTAGGCTAAAAGCATGTCATGTCAGCACTATCATTATTATTGCAATAATAATGTAATAATAACCATTAATCAAAAATTACAGCAACATCAGGCCCGTGGCCCTGGGGTGGTTCCAGCCCTGCATCCACCCTGTTCGGCTTCAGTGACAGCTGTGCTGGCTCTTGGCAGGTTTGGGCCTCTGAAACTGTCCTGTTCTCAGTGTTGCTAGAGAGACAATTGAAGCCTGCTGCACACAAGTTTGTGCTATTTCCAGTTCCTTTCCACCTTTGGTGTAACACTGTAAAATCTAAATTCTTATCCTTTATCCATATTTCCCTTCCTTGGTAGGCCTCACAGCAGTCATCAGACTGATAGAAACCTGGATTGTGGCTCACATTTGTTTTAAATTATAAACAAACATTAAAATCAGCTAAATAGATGAGACTCTACTTTCTTATTTGATGCTGGAGCAACTTCATGTATGTGCCCAAATTAATTTCTACCCTCAGAACTAATGCAACTGATCAGACAATTTCCATGTTTTACAATAGCAATCAGCAATTAATCCCAACAATATAATGGCAATTAACTGTAGGCTGGATAAAGCAGTGCAGTACTGCATCAGTTTGTGGAGACCATCCTCTAAAGCTGGGGCACCAGTGGTGGACTGTAAATGTTCATGTTTCCAAGCCAGGCTCTTGATTTTCACCATTAGTGCATGTAATCTCTTCTGATGCTATTGATGCTCTCTTTCTAGAATCCCATGGATGCTCTTGAAATCTCCATGTTCTCAATTAACATGTCATTTTCCTTCCCCATTCACTACCAAGACATCTTGTTTGTGACACTGAGAGGTTTTCTGTGGTATTTACACGGCCTGCTTATGTCTTGGCTCTAATGGTCTGGATTCTATGCTTAGTAGGTCATTTATCCTAAAAAGATACATCCTAAAGATTACATCTGTGGTATCTTGCTCCATATGTCACAGACAGCCCCCTGTGCACAAGTGACATGGGATTGCTTGTGCTGATAGGAGGTTTGTGGTGCTGAACCACGAGACACACCTGTGTAGGCATGCTGCACATGGGGCTAGCTGTGGTGTAACCTGTAAAAGTGAAGCACCTCACTTCCTGATGGGGTAAGAGCCATTTGAGCTGTGTTTTGCTCCTAAGCACTTTCTGTGCAACCTTCTCTCCTGCTGCACTGACATATTTTCTCCAAACAGCACTGTGAGGAAAAGTGCTGTGCCTCCACTGCACAGACTTTTATCAGTGCTAAGCTTTCCTTGCACCATACTGGTATCTGCTCCAGGATCTGATGCTAGATAGCAGCATTTTTAGCTGGCATACTGTTGCCCCAGCAGTCCTGAGGATTGTAATGAGCCCCTTTCCTTTTGGTTTCATTCACAGCTTTACACGCTTTACTGAGCCCCCATGTGCCTTGACCTGGCTTCTAGGCATCTGCCTTTTACCTGACTTCATGCCTCTCCAGTTTGGATTTTGAATATTGCCGTACCTTCTCATAGCAGTTTTCTGCAGGGAATTTAACAGTCCCCCTGCTCCTCCCTATTAACACCCATGATTTAGAACAATTCTTTTTCAAAATTCCCCATTCCTCCTCATTCCTGGTTTTTACTTCTCTTGACTGACACCATGCCCTGCTTACCACCAACATTGTTCCAGAGCTTTCAGAAAGGACAGCCCTCACAGTCTTGCTGTCAGCCAAAGGCCCCCTCTGGTCCTGCACTAGGTCTGGAACTCCCAGAGTAGAAGTCCAGGTGGTTGGGTCTCACCTGTGCAGGAGGCAGTAGGGATGGAGACTTTTGCAAAGAACCTCTCTTTGCCACATCAGGCTCAGACAGACCCTCATCCTTGACAGTAAACAGACCGATGCAGGATCTGCCTTTGATCCCCATGCGTTGCCCCTAAGGTATGTGTCATCCCCTCCCGCAAAGAATGATCAAGATCCCAAATCTGTGCACAAAATGATAACATTTATTGAAAGAGTAATTTTTTTTTAATACAAAAGAAAGCTCTGTACATAGTACTGTGATTACTTCCACATCCTTCCAGAAACACAACCCTGGAAACTGGAGGGAAAAAAAATAATAATCCCAAACACACTTATGCGTACACACACACGCACGCGCACACACACACACCCCTCAAACCAGTAAAATTAACTAAAAATGTCACCACACAATAAATGCCATTTCATCCCTGATACACAAGTGTTCTTACAAGTCTGCACTTAAATAAAATACACCATTAGCGTTTAACCAGCAGTTGCCTTTGGGGAGCCAGGGAGGGGATGCAGTCAGACACCCTGTAGCAGCAGGGGCTCTCCTGCCATTCTGGCCCAACAGCTCTGCTCCATAGTGCTAGCACAAGCAAAGCAGAGCAAAGCCAGGCCACACTGACGTGCTGGGGCAAAGGACAACGCAAACCCCAAACCCACACTTCTCCCTGGATGAACTTCTAGGTACCCAGATTGCTTTGGAAGCATTACTGAGCAGTTTTCATACACCTAGCAAAGGGACATGGCTTAGCACTCCCATATGCTCTGAGCTGCAGTGTATGCATCACTCTTAGAGCAAGGATACTAAGGGGAGGCAGCATGCAATGTCACTCACCAACTCTCCACAAGCCCTTCCCAGGCTGTCAACAGACCAAGGGCTGAAAGACCCTTCTGGGAATTCTTTGTACAGGGAGCTTGGAGGGAACCTGTCCATATCTGTGTACTGCAGAAATGCTGTAGAGGGGGATCTACAGCCCAGATCTTCAGCTAGGGGTTCAGAAGATGCCACCCACACAGCAAGCAGGGAGAACAGGGATTAGCCACTGCTGGTCACTCACCACACCCAGGGAACAGTGGGGATGCCTAAATCCCTTAGTCACAGGCAGCACTGCTGCACACCAAGAGCAGTGACAGAACAGCTGCAGGTCCCTGGATCAGAAGTGAACAGGGTGATCATCAGAAAACCCAGCTCAGCTCTGACTCCCATGCATGCTACAAATCCCCTGCTCCTGAGGAATGGGTTTCCCACTTCTAGAAACTAGCCACTGCTTCACTCGCTTTCTGCCCATTGAGCCCAGAGTTATGAGTCCTCAGTATAGATAAGTGGGAAACAAGCATCCCACTCAGTTGAGCTTGATCCCTGGCACATGCTGGTGGATGAAGAGTGTGGCTTAAACGCTAATGCTGAGGGAACATGTCCAAGGTTACAATACAAACTCAAAAGCAAGGCCCCTTTCCTGCCTCCATGCCCACCCACCCACCCCTCTCCCATCCCCCTGGTACAAATCCCATTAAAACTGTACAGGAGCCAAACTTTTATTCCTTAAAGAATTACATAAATACTGAGTTTAACACTTAGAAAAATAAAGTAATTTTCTTTTTTTTTTTCTCCAAGGCTTCTTTTGTCTTTAACTTAAAAAAAAAAAAAAAGTTACAGTAGCTGCTTCTTCTCTTAAGGATTCAGCAGCTTCTCTCACTTGCTCACTCTCCCTCCAGGGACAGGGCTAGGTAGCAGAGCCATTCACAGCAACTCCCATGCAGGACCAAGCATGCTCCAGCCCTTCTCCCTCCAGCCTTGCTGAGCCTGTACAGGCATCACAGCTGTTCCTCCACAGCCCAGGATGGCCTGCAGATCACCCTGATGCTCAGAGGAAGAGCCTGGCACCTGCCCAGCAGCTCAATGCCCCATGGGCTCTTCCCTTTGACATTTGAGTTGCTTCTCCACCTTGCATCAGACACAGAAATTTAGAACACGCCGGCTGGAGCTGCAGGGGGATGTAAGAAGGACCCAGCCACGTTCCCCTGGGTGTACGGAGTCCACAAGCAGTGCGAGGGCTGAGAGTGTGGGGCTGAGCAGAGCACAGAGCCCCTGAGGAGCTCTCCAGGGCATCATTGTGTTCCTGGACATCTACAGACCACCTCAGCTGTGCAAGGGCAGCCACTGGGGCTGTGCCAATCAGGCTGAAAATCTGCCAGGCAGCCCAGTGAGGAGGCACTAAGGGCAGAGGGCTCACTGTAGTGCATACAAGGAGGACAGGGCCACGTGCCAACAGCTGTGCCCTGCCCTCCAGAAGGAGGGCGCACAGGCCTAGAGATGCACATGCAAGCTGGCCCCTCTCTCCTGTCCAGAGCCCAGGGTGAGTTGCTGCAGCCAGGACCTGTCACCCCACAAAGGCACATTGCTGAGGCCAGCAGCACAGCCTCAACCCACTCTGCTCTGAGCTGCGCCTGCGTGATGGCTCCGGGACTGAGCTGAGCCCCACGCAGAGTAAACACTCATGGGCAAGGTAACTCGGAGCGCCCAGAAGGAGCCAGAGCCTTCAGCTGGGAATGGCCTGCAGTATTTATTTACAGTGCAGAGCAATCCTCCCCTTGAGAGACAAATTTCTTTGGCTGGCGTGAGACAAGCACAGCTATTGCAGCATCCAAATGCCCCAAGCCCTGCATGGCCCCAGCACCGCTCCACCCCAGGTGGGTTCTGCAGCCCCACGCGCATGCCTGTGTGCGTGGGGGTGGGCGAGTGCGTGTGTGTGTGTGCATGTGTGGATGAAGGAAACGTGAAAAGGCAACAATAAATAACTGGTGCAGTCTGTATGAGAAGGAATTGCCACCAGCCCCAACACTGGCACGACAAGCCAGATACAAAAGGCTGGCAGCAGAGGCCTCTCAGTCACTCTTGGCGCTGTGTGAGGTGTCCAAGTTGACCACCTGCAACTCCGTCAGGCTGCTGCCACTGCTGCTCTGCTGCCCGATGACAGCCATCTAGAGAGAAAAGGGAGGAGGACCGACTGGGGGACAGCATGCCCTGACACCATGCATGCCAGCAGCCAGGGGGGCACTGTCCCTCCTGGGCACCTGCCCACGGAGGACAAAACTGCGTCACCCAAAGGTGGGTGGCACTGACAGCTTTCCCAGACCTTGAGGACTGACCCTACCCAGCCAGGTCTGCCCACGTACACAAAGGATGTGCAGGCAGGAGCAGAGCAAGAATACCCCCTGAACACCTGCAAGTACTACTCTGTGCCTACCTGGTGAAGCTGGACAGCTGAGACTGGGATCTGAACAGTGCCTGATGGGGCTGTCAGGAACACTTGGGGGACGCCACCTGCCACAGAGAGAAGCACAAATGACACTGTCCCTTAAACAGTGCTGCCCACTTGGATCCATTTTCTGAGCTCCATGGAGCTTCACAAGGACAAAGCTGCCAGTCTGCATACATGGAGGCATTCCAGAAGAAAGCCACATGCATTAGTTTTCCAGATGCTGGGAGAAGCAGGCACAAGTCCTCAATCCAAGTCTTGACCACATGGCTTCATGCTGTTTAGTTCCCTCATGCAACCACACAACCTCTCCAGAGTCTCCTAGCTCCCTCTGCTGCCTGCCCCACACGCCACCCATCCCAGAATCCCTCACCCTTTTTACCCAGCAAGAGCTCAAGCAATCCTTTGCACAAGAGAATGGCAAGATCTAGAAGTGCACATCAAGCATCACCCTTGCCAGGCCTTTGTACAGCCACTAGGACTGCTGAGAAGAAAATTCTTGGAAATTAACATACAGCATAAATACATGCAAGAGGAGAAAAATCAGGATGTGGGTGCACTTTAAGGGAGCACTGACCCAGACAGCTCTCTTACCCTGATCCTGGACCTGGCCGTGGGACACCTGCATCGCTGAGGGCGCCTGTGGGAAAGCGTTGAGGACTGCAAGTCCACCGTCCGCAAGGCCAGATGTGGGCGCATACATCACCGCGTGTGGGCTGGGGTACATCATGTGGCCACCCACAGTGGTTGGCACAGACGACGTCATGATGGTCGCTGGGAGGGTCACTGGCACCAGGACAGACTACATGTGAGCCACATGAAAGGGGTCTGCCACACTCACATGCCTGCTCAGCACCCCTCAGCCATGCTGTGCTGAGGCATGGTGCATGAAGATACCCATCTTGTCTCCCAAGCTCTTGGGGAAAAGTCCCACAGATCAAGTAGAAGAGCTCAAACCTCTCCTTTCATGAGTATGAAGGGGCAGAAAAGCACAGTAGTCAAACATCCCAGGACTAAATTCAACTTGTATCTCAAGTTCCCTGATGAAGCTTTAATAAAGCTGTTGAACTAGATTCAGCCTGCATCCAGGCACCTGAACTCAGAATTTGCCAACAAAGAGATGTCCTATGCATAGACAGTAAAAATCTCAAGCAGATGTGAGCCAATGCCTTGTGAAGCAATGCTGCCTCACTAAGAAACCATCTGAGAACTGGGTAACCTGTTCCCAGCTCCATGCTGTAAGAGTTAATGATGTATCTGGAGAAGCTCTGAAATCCCTTGGAAGGTGCCCTAGGCACAGCAGCATCTACCTAGATATGACATAGCACAGGAGCTGGCAACAGGGATCAAGACACCTGGGAAACTGTCAGAAAGGCTGGGATAGAGTTGGTCTGAAGAAGGAAACTGGGCAGGGAGCAAGCACGAGGTCTGTTGGTGTGGGTTGTTATCAGCAGTGGTCAGGAAGGCAGACAGAAGGTGGTTACCTGTTCCGCTGGAAGAGGTCTGGGTAAGGTCAGTGCTGCTGTCACTAGAGGGAGACGTTTGCTGCGGTGCCTGGTGCACCTGGATCGCTTGGACTGGGACCTGCTGAGCCATGGTACCACCTGGGGAGAAAGAAGAACCCATGAGCCTGTGGCTCCACAGGGATACAGGCACTCTGGACCACGTGAAAGCGCCGCAGTCCTTCACTGGCTGCATACAGTTCCACAGCATGACACTGCACTGGGGAAGGCTAGACAAAAGCAGCATGTGGCAGAAACCAAAATGTGTTCTTTCCTGGCACACGGGCCAAGAAGGTAGCTGGCCCACAGAACTCCAGAGAGTAAAGAACAGGCCACAACAGCTTTTGCCAAACTTCCAGGCATGGTTCAAGAACATCTGGGGCCCTCCTCACCATTCCTGGCCCCACCAAGACACAGCACAGAATATGCTGGGAGGAGAGGGCCCAGCATATGCCTCTCCAATGCTCAGCCAGCTCTGCAAGGATCATCTCGCTGCACCAAGCAGAACCGCAAGAGCCTAAATGCGCAAACCAGCTGGGCTCTGCTGCCTTCACAGTCTGGAGATCAGCTTGATCCTCCACAGGGCTCTAGGCCACTGCTATCTCAGAGCTTGTGACCTCAAGGACAGCACAGTGCCCTACACAGGCATTACAGAACACGTGGCCTCAAGGCATTGAATCCTAGAGGTGCAGGGGCACAGCCACACAGCCTCTGGCCCAGACCACTCACTGCAAAGCAATTCAGCTCCAGAAACAGAGCTTCGCACAGAAAGCTCCCCTAAGGCTGAGGTCCTGTCTCCAGAGGGAAGAGTAAGGGATGTCAGGGAGCAGGAATCACTGTCCACCTTGCTCAGACGGGGCATCTCCCCACACATCAAACGAGAGAGACATACATCAGTTATCCTCTTAGTTCCTCCAGATCACAAGGGAAATCCAGACCCCTTGCATGGGATCATACTGTCTGCCAGGGCCCATGGGAGCCTTAAGCATTCCAAGAAAGTACCCAGGCTATCAGACTCGTCAACTTGGGTATAAACAGGTAGGACACAAGAAATACTGTCATACCAATGCTGGTCCTCAGATGATGGCTGCCCCACAAAGGAGAGCCTAACCCTGTTCTGAAACTCCAGCCAGGAGCATGTCCAGCCACAGCACCACACCTGGAGAGCCTTGACTCAGCACAAGAAGAAATTCCTACAAAGGACAATGTACACAAGGAAGCACAGCAGCACCACTCCTCTGCTCTTTGTCTCCCCCTAATCACTGTGGTTCAGTGACTGACTGCAGACCCCAACACAAAAGCCAGGGCAGCTGCTACTCAATAAGTAGCCACTGGGCACCTGAGCCCCTGCAGTATCCTTCCATCAATTCTAGCACCACAGTTCAGCCTCAGCACAGCTGCACTGGAGACCTGTCTCCTCTGTGTTTGCTAGCCACAGGCCAAACCCTGGAGCAGGAGACTGAAAACCCACTGCTTCTCTTGGTCTGTATCCCCCAGGATGCCACTCCTGCCTACATCAAGCATTCTCTGCCCTGTCTTCCAATCTCTCCCCCGAAGCTACAACAAGGGTACTCTGTGCTCTGCTTCCTCTGTGCTCCCACCTCAGTCAGTGGTCAGCTGTGTGGCCAGGACCAGGACCCGCACAGACGCCTCCATCCCCCCACCTCTAGCAAGCGGAGGAGAAGCGAGTGCTGACCTGTCAGCGACACGATCTGCCCTCCAGCTCTGGCAGGGAAGCGGAAGACTGTCTGTTGTGCCTGCTGCAGCTGTCCAGCTGTACCTGTGACCACCTGGCCCTGCTGGCTGGAAAGAGCCAGAGAGTGCGGCTGTAACTGAGTGAGAGGAATGGTAGGGGTCCCCGGAGAAAGGGAAGCACCTGCCAAAAGGAGGGAGAAAGAAAAGCTTTGTCACCACCAGCTCTTTTCACTCCCTCCAGGCTTCTTGGTGCTGTCCTGGGGTCCTAGCTCAGCTCCCTACCACCTCCCAGCAGCAGGGCCAGCTAGCAGCACTCTAAGGAAACGGTCACTACATGACCCTTCCCCAGCCACTGGCCTGGCTGGGTTTGGACAAGGAATCTCAGCCAGGTTCACCTTACAGCAACAACCCACTCTGCTTCCCTTCTGCCACTAGGCCTCCTCTTCCCCAGAGAGAACAGCAACATACTCCAGGTGCCAAGACAGACAGATGCAGCCCTCAGCCCCTAAAGGCACTGACCTGACATGAGGGTGAAGCCAGTGGGTATTGGCATGAGGCCCCCAGACGTCACTGCACTGGCTCCAGTAGTCTTCAGCACTGTCCCGTTGGCACTGGTGACGGCGTTGGGGCTGATGCTGGCAGACACTGGTGCCAGGTAATTAGTGATGGGGAATGACGGGCCACTGCTGACCTGCATGGAGGTTGAGGTGGTGGGGGCTGTCTGGATGGACGTTGTTCCCGGCAGGTTGGTGACAGCGAATGCGGGTTTCAGTGCATCCTACAAAAGGAGAGATGGTGAAAACTCAGACCAGCCCATGAGACTTCTGCCCACGACACCAAACCAGGCTCTGTAGGTTGCATCCCCTTGCCAAATCATACCCTCAATAGCCTGCTGCCAGCACATGGAGGAGAGCCAGGGCAGCAGAGAAGAGTTGCTTGTACAAACATGAGGAAACTGTACCCAATAATGCAGCATGAGGAGAGCTAGAGAGTGCTCAGCATAAACTCTGGATACAAGCCCAGGGCCACACAGATCCCCTGAGAGCCTTCCCTGCAATGCATCAGGGGAAAAAGCAACCCTTCCCCTCCGCAGGAGTCCCCAAAACATCTAAGAGGAGAATAGCCTCTTTTTGGCACACAACAGGTAAAAGCAGTTCTTGCAGGGACAGATGTAAAGGTATACACTGCCTCCTGTCAGGAACACACAGCACTTCCCTTAAGGCAGGAAACACACAACCAAGAACAAGCCGAGAACTGGCTCTTAAAGGCAGCTGTATGCTGAAAGCAGCAAGGGAGAGGTGAGCAAAGGCAAACCTGGACACTAGGGAGACCCAGACCTGACAGCAGCTTTGGCAGGCCCTGGGGAATGCCTCAACAAATCTCCTGGAGCAAAGGCAGTAGAAAGCACCTATTTGCAAATCTACTAGCAGGAGACGGGCACAAGGCAAATGCTTCCAAAGGACCCTACGTGTCAGCTACAGCCAGCACACAGCACAGTCCTGCAAGGAGCATCAGAGCACTATGCCTGAGGACAGCATTGCCAGAGAAGCTGAGCACCAGGGAAAGGGCCCTGTGCTGGGCCAACACTAGCCTCGGAGACTGGTCTGCCAGGTCTGGAAACAAGGGAGGAATGCGTGTGCCAGGCTGCAGAGCACATAACACCCTGGTTTCCACAGCCACAAAGCACGAAGCTGGATGTGGCTTGGGTCTGCAGAAACCGACCAAGCCTTGCTGTCTCTAACAGTCATATTTCACCTAACATGCCTCTGTCCGCCAAATCCCCTTTCAAATACCCAGGGTCCCCATGGCTCCTCCCTGCCCTGCTCATCTGGCCAAGAGCACACTAAGAATGCACTGCTTCACAGGAGACCATGTCACAAGCCACAAGGGACCTGCCATCCCCATGTCCTGCCACAGCTGCCAGTACGTCTGGGAAGAGTTAAGGCTGCCACACTCCCACCCCTCCCACTGCAGGCTGGTGGGCCCAGCTCTCCCACGTGCTAAGCCTTGTTCCCAGCTTGTCAGGCTGCCAGGAACAAGGAATTCACAGCTCAACGAACAGCTAAAAAAGGGAAGGCAGCCCATTTTGGACAGGGGGATCCAATCCCAGGCACTCAGTCGTGCCCCAGGGCCTGGGGAGGGAGGAGAGTAACACCCTTGGCACCGCAGTGCCTGAAGTCCAAATTAGAAGAGGCACGTGATAACGGAACAGAGCCCAGCAGAAGCACTTTCCATTAGCTCAACCACAAACTCCTGCCGTCGCACATGGGACACAGGAGGCTGTGGGTGCCCTCTCCATGTGGGTGACAGGGCAGAGCTCTCCCCAGCCCACTCAAGAGTCAGAGCAGAGTGGGGCAGGACAGATCCTGTTCCCAGTTGGAAAAGCCAGGGTTCCACATCCCCAGCTATAGCTCTAAAGCAGTACACCCTTGAGACAGTCCCCAGGCAGCCAGGGCACTCCATTCTCTCAGGCCTTGAGGAGACATCCCAAAAAGTTCACAGCACTCTACTCAAGAGGATTCCCAGGGCTCCCTAGAAGCATAAGAGCAAACCTCAGTATCATGAGAGCAGCAAAGGTGCTTGGAGAGTTGTTGCCAGCAGGCTTGAACCATGCATACTCCATCTCTGCACTCCCTGTTCTGACACAGGGGAGACTCAGATTCCTTCCATCTTTATTGTGTTTGTCTTGGGCTGCATCAATAGCTCCCAATACAGAAAGAGAGCTGGGAAAGGCTTTGGGATTGGACACCCGCTGCCACATACCCATGATTGTCTGGGGTGCCTCAGTGACCCTGGGCTCCTTGGCTTTCCCCAGCACCCTGCAAAGCCCAGACTACACGCATAAGGCCAGCCTTCAATAGGAGTCAAGCCATGGATCACCTTCAGCAGAGGTTACCCAAGGGGCCATGGACAAGCCTTGAGGCAAACAGCAGCCCTGAACTCCATTCCCTTCCTGATCCAGCTGCATGTCCATTCCCCATCACAGCTCAGTGCAAACTTCAGTTTGCAGAGCAGTGTCTGGGAACAAGCACAGAGCAGAGAGGTGCAGCATAGCAGCAGATGTCTGCCCGCACCCACATCACTGCTTTACAGAATGAGTGGATCACATAACCACACCCAAGAGATTGCACACGGACAGTGTCCTTTGGGGCCTGCAAAAGATGAGACAGGTCAGTGCGCAACAGTATCATCACAAGGATACAGCATGCCCCAATCCCAGCTGTGGTCCGAGCTCAGCATCATGGCAGAGTTTGGGTCTGGCACAACAGGAGAGTCTCATAGCTGCTGCTGGCTGTAGCACAGAGGAATGCCAGCAGGCTGCTGACTGCAGGTAACAGCCTGGCTCCATTGTCTTCCCAACTCTGCTGCAGCAGCTGAACACAAGCAGGTTTTGTCCACACAGAGATCTGGAAAGCAGAGTTCACACAGGAAGGCCAGAAAGCCTCTCAGAGCATCCTATGCAGCTGGACCTGATCGTCCAGGCTCTGAATCTCCTGCCACCTCCTCCAGCGAGGTACCTGTGTAACCCAGCCATGTGTACCACCCATCCCTCAGCAAATGCCAGCCACCCAGCAGGCCAGGGTGGGTTTAATCAGAACGTCAAGCAGAAGACAGGGCCATAGAGCTCCTCCAGCCTCACATCAAATGCTGGCTGTGGCCACAAAGCACCCCACACTAAGCATTACCACTGGGATAGAGCTTGCAGTGTCGCATCAGAAAGTGGGAAAAGAGAAGTTGTGTTAAGAAGATCTCTGCAGAGTAAGTGCACCCCAAGAAAACAGTTCATTTGGGGCTAATTAGCAGTACTTTCAGGAAGAATCTAAAGGGATATGATGCAGACAAGTCCCGTGCTAGGGACAGATCAGCTGCCACGCACAGTGCTTCCTGCACCTCCAAATTACTCCAGGCACAAGTAATTCGTCTCATTACAAAATGCTCACAGAACTTGTCTTTTCATCCAGGAGAAGCCCAAGAGACACAAGTCCTTACAAACATAGGCTGCACAAGGGAGAGATTGCTGGTGATAGCTGGCTCCTCTGTCTACTGGAAAGGGCTGACACAGCTCACACTGAGAATCAGAGGCACTCAGGGAAGACATGCCAGACTGGGATAGCCCGGACTGATGTTGGGCTCTCATCAGAAGGAAGCCTTCCCAAGGACTCTTCTGGGCTCCTGCACAGAGTCTCCAGTCAGGAACACTTTGGCCCACCACAGCTCCTCTGTTTCCAGGGATCTCTGGGACTGCTGATGTTTCTCAGGGCTCAGCAGCAATAAGCTTGTGCTTGGTGCAGCACTGCACACATGTGGGGAAGTGGCCATGGGGGGCTGCTGGGCACCCAGCAGCACTGTGACCAGAGCTGTTGTGCTGTCATAGCATAAAAACAGGCAGCTGAACACCCCTGAAGCCCCAGGCAACATGCTGAGCACATGTCAGGGCTGCACTCACTACCTTTGTGATTATTCCACAGAGATCTCAAGGTTCTATCTGCTTAATGTTCAGCGGCTACTGCATGGCAAGGATGCTGCTGTGGCTTGTACATAAATGGTTGGAGAGCTCCTAGAGCAAGGCCACAGTTCACTTGGAAGGATACTTTTGCAGCAAGCCCAGTACTCATGCCACAGGCACAAGTACAAGACTGCTCTAACTCACAGCACCCAAGGGCACTGCACACAGATCTGGGAAGCTGTGGCTCAACTCCAAATTCAGCATGTCATCCCAGCCTTGCACCACAAACTTCCCTGCCTCCCACCTCCAAGTACCTGTGGAACCAAGCACCAGCCTGCAAAGGAAGTAGGAGGGATACAGGAGACGGCTTTCTTGCAACAGCTGTGAGGAACAGCATCAGGGAATGCAGGGATAAGACAGAGCCCTTCCAGCAGAAAAGCACTATTGCCTGACTCAGCACCCACGGGCAGGCCACCCTGAGCAAAAGGCCACAAGTAACACAGGCAGGCAACGGCCAGTGTCTGCAAGGACAACAGGCAGGGAGCAGAAATGGTCTGTCCAGCCAAATGTTTCCATTCCCCATGTCCTCCCTGCCCCCTTCCAAAACAGCACCAAAGCAAGAGACAGCTGCAGCTTATAAGGAATGTGAGGGGCCCTGCCAGGGACTCTGGCGAGGGAAACCAGGCCTTATAAGGCCATGGAGGCAGAATCAAATTTTTATCAATGAGTGAGAGAGCATGGAGACGCCTGGGGAGAGATAACAGTGCTGAAAGCTGGCCAGGGGGGTGGGTTGGGCCAGTGGGGAGCCATGCTGACACCTGCCACCCACTTCCCTCCCTCTTCAAATCACCACTGTTGTCAGCCAAGGATTCAATCCTAAGAGCACACAGCACAAGCTCACTGTAGTTGCAGTAAAAGGGGATCCATCCCCAGCTCCCTAAGCTGCTATTTAAAGAGGCCTGGGGATGATCAGGGCTCCTAGCACAGGCCATGCCTCCTTGGGTGCCCAGGAACATTACCTTGGTCTCCCCACTGCTGTCCGACTCAGACACCTGGTAGGTGAGGTCCGTCTCCTCAAAGCCCGTGGCACTCATGCGCTGATCAGTGGTGGGGTCCGAGCGTGGGGGTGAGTCTGGGGAATTGAGGCATGTTTGGATCAGCGCCTTCCCGGTCTCACTGGTGATCATGGGCTGCAGCTTCCGTGTGGCAAACGTGTACACATGGCCTGTCTCGCTGGCCACCAACAGCAGGACTTGAGTGCCAGTCAGTGTGGAAAGCTCGTAGGCCTGCCAGCAGCACAAGGGAAGAAGAGGAAGTCAGGGAAGTCAGAAGAGGTGACAGGGACAACATAAAGTGCAGGACAAGAGTCACTGCATGTCCCTGCACTCCCAGCATGGCTGTCCTGTTCCTCACACCAGCTCAGGCTTCCTGTCATGCCAGAGGAGCTGTGGCCTCTAAAACCAACCCAAGATTGGTTCTGTACAGGTTGAACTGTCTCGAGCTGTGTCTCCACCCCCTTTAGCATGCCCTTAGGTGATGCTGCCTGCCAAGAGGCCGCAGGTAGAGTGGTCCCCTCAGTAGAGCAGTCTGAGAACACAGAGACAATGAAATATCTCCATTCTGGAAATCCCACTCTCCTGTCCAGACACATCCGGATGTCTCTCCTCCTCACCTCTGTGAAAAGATGTTACTGGGCCTACACGTCTGTTACATTATAACAATGTTACAATGTCTCTGCTACCTTGTTCCCCTTACTGACATTCCATTCGGACTAGGACCCAGATTGCTCTCTCAGGCTTCACAGTCCTGAGCACAGCTGCACCCAAGCAGCACTGCACCATCCCCCAGGTGAATACCTGTGGACTAGGAAGTACACTCTTCATATGCCATCACTGCGCACTACAAGCTTCCACAGACAGGATGTCCTAATTCTACATCCCATACACCCAGGATGTGTCCAGTGGAACCCCATACCCATTCCCACCTTCCCAAGGTGCATGATGCCCAACTCAGCTGGGGTGCAGCACTGCCCAGTTGTTCAGAAGATGCTATGAGCACCACCAGGGATGCAGGTGAGCCAGCTGCTTCCAATCGCCCACAAATTCCCCCAAGTTTCTAATCTGTCTTTGCACACCAGGAACCACGGAGTGCACTCTGGACCGGCCGAGACGTGGCGTTAGTCCCTTCCGCGGCCCGAGGAGCCAGTCCTGCCGGGCCCCTTTGTGGGGCAGGGCAGTCCAGCTGTGCCACCAAACACCCAACGACGGCTCACAGCGTGGAGCGGCCCAGAGGTGGACGCTGCACCGGGATGGGCTTCCCCAGGCATACCAGACGTCCGTGGACCGCCAGGCACACCGACATCCCCCGGCCGCGGGGGTTCCCGCTCCTGGCCGCCCAGCTCCCCGCCCGAGGCTCCCGCGCAGCCCCCCGGAAAGGGCTGGTGCCGGGCCGCCCCCTCCGGTCCGCGGGACCGGGAAGCCTCAGCCGTTTCCGGGCACGGCCCGCTCCGCGCTCGGCCGGGGTCCCACGGGCAGGTGGGACGCGGCCCACACCCCCGGCCAGGCCGACCCCCTCGCCGGCCGTAGTCGCGGGGCCGCACCTTCTTCATGATGCCGGTCTTCCTCTTGCTGAAGGTGGTGTAGCGCCGCAGCTTGTTGTCGATGAACTCCATCTTGATCTTCACCCGGCCCCGCGTCTTCTTCCCAGGCTTGGCGCCGCTCACGGCCCCACCGCCCCCGCCGCCGCTGTAGGCGGCCGCCGCCGCCGCTCCCGCCGCGGGCCCCGCCGCCACCGCCGCTGCCGCCTCGGCCAGGCCACGCTTCACGCCGCGCCGCTCGCCGCCCAGCTCCTCCTCCTCGGCCGACTCCGAGTCGCCCTCGCTGCCACTGTACAGCGCCTCCCGCTCCAGGCGGCCCCCGGGCGCCCCTGCCGCCGCCCCGCCGCCGTTCGCCCCACGCGGCACCGGCGACCGGCCCAGCCCGGAGCTGCGGGCCAGCGCGGCGGCGGCGCCGTTCCCAGCCCCGGCCTGGCTTGGCAACATCGCGGCGGCGAGCGCGGGTCGGGTCGGGCCGGGTCAAGCCGGCCCCGCCATGGCCCCGCCGCGCTCCGCGCTCACGGCCCCGCTCCGCCGCCGCCCCCGCCGCGCCGCACCGCCCCCATATAAAGCGATACAATGTTGCCTTTTATGGCGAAGGCGCTCCTTATATGGGGCGAGCCGGCGCCCCGCCGGGACGCGCCGTCCCATTGGCTAGCGGCTGCCGAGCACCGGCGCCCATTGGCCGGCGGCTGGCGTTTGATTTGCATACGGCCCGACCGCGCTCGCGTCACCCCCGGGTTGAAACACGCAGGGAGGCTCTTAAAGGGACCGCACGGCCGGGCGGGCGGGGTTGGGCCCGGCCCAGCCCAGCTGGGTTCGGTTCGGCCCGGCCCGGCCCGGCCCGGCCCGGCCCGGCCCGGCCCGGCCCGGCCCGGCCCGGCCGTCCTGCGGCAGGGCGCAGAAGCGAGGGCTTAGACGCCCGCGCTGCCAGCCCTCCCCTCGCCCTCTGTTCCTACCGCCAGCTCCAGGCAGTCGGTTCCTCGTAGGGGACACACCACGTGGCTCAAAGATTACCTCGAAATCCTCAGGATCTAGCCAGGAGGGGCTCCGCACCATCCTGCCTGCCTGTAAGTAATGCCACTAGCTGTTGCTCGCGGCAGCTCTCCACCCCGGCTGCTCTCAGACCCTGCAAGGGACAAAGTGCTGTCCCCCTTGTCTCTCTCTGGCTGCAGAGGCAGTGGGAGGGATCTGTGGGCAACGTGGGTGCTCTGGGGTGTGCAGGACACAGGACTGAGCAGATATGTCTGAAATACACATTGCCCAAGCACAGGTTGATCACTAGTCCAAAGAGAAAGGGTCTTGATTTATCAGGATGGGCCACAGCTGCCTTCAAATCCACAGGTGAGGATGAGGATGTACGACAGCCATCCACGGGTACGACAGCCATCCACGGGTACGACAGACCACTTTGTACACTTGGGACGATGGCCGGGCAGGCTCCAGCACAGATGGCAGCCCCTGCCCACCCCTGCTCTGTAGATCAGAGGGCTCCTAGCAGGTGGCACAGGTGTGACCCAGGACCTCCACAGGAGGGACAGCCCACATAGCCAGGACAACTGTGTGCAAGGCAGGCTGCCTGTGGGTCAGCAAAGCTGCAGAAGGGACCACAGCCCCAGAGCTCAAAGTTGTGAGAACAAAGTCACATCCTTGGCTGAGGAAAGGGCTCTCTCACACCCTGTCCTACAAACAGGAACTGTACCCCAGGGCAAGACCTCACCTGTGACAGCACCAGCCCTGCCACAGGCCCATCTTGTCTCCTGGGCACCCCACGGAAGGTTCTGCAACTTGCACAAGCCTTTTCCATATCTGCCTCATCACTCAGAGGACATGCACGCTTGCCACCAGTCTTCCTTCACAGCTGTCTCCCACAGCCCAGGGCCAACCTTCTACAGAGCAAGGGAGTAACTGCAAAACTAAACACGCCCCTCACTGCCACCACCGCCTCCCCCTCCTCCCCGTCAGCCATGCTCCTCCAGTGAGCACACATGCCATTTTTAGCTCCCAGCAGGGCTGCTGGAACTCACATGCCTCCATCACATGCCCTGGCCACCTTCCCTTCAAGCTGAGCACAAACTACACCTAGCACAGGTGAGACTGAGGCCCTTCTATGTCATGCCAGACTGAGAAAAGATCAGCAAGACCCTCTGCATGGCTTGAGGCACCAGTTAGACTGGGAACAATAAACACATAGATCTGACAGCCAGAGCCAGGCCAGTCTGCGTGCCTAGCACAACTGTACAACCATTGCAGGCTACCAGAATTTGGTTTTCTCTTGTTTGTGAGATGGCTACACACTCCCTTCCTCTCCCTGGGCCTTCTGATGGCAGGGCCATGTGGAGGCCTTTTGCTCCCCAAGCTGCGGGAGGGTCTACACAGGCAAGAGATGAGAGCTGGCTCATCCCTTCTGTTGCCATCTTTTCCCTCCCTGGCCTCATCTTGGGGATGTTTTCCAAGACACTTGTCCTGCTTATTCTCTGAATGGGACCAGAGCCTGCCTCAGCTTCCAGGGATGCCAATCTCTCACCCAGGGCAGTCAGATGCACGCTCTAGAGCCAAGCTGTGTCCCCAAGCCACCATCACAGGCCACAGGACACAAGTTACCAGCACGCCCTCCCTAACCAAACCAGCAGGCAGTGACAATGAAAGCAGCTTAAAGCAGGTCTTCAACCACTTGACAGTCCCATTTTATCTTCAGGGCTATTCTCATTTACAACCCCCCAGTCATAAAATTCCCATTTCTAACCCTCTTCTTACACAGCTTCAGGCACAGCACTTAACACTATGCCATAAAAGCCTCTTAACCTGATTACTCACAAGGTTCCTTCCGGACAAGTTGCCTAACGGCTCCGCTTTAGCATGGGCCCAGCTGCCAGATGCCCCCAGCATCACCCCAACCCTCCTTGCCCCCTTTTCAATCCTCCTCTAGGCCATTGCAACAAGCCCTTCTTCATCCTTTTCCAGCTCTTCATCCATATTTCAACTGGGAAACTATTAAACACCCTCTTCACTGGGTGCTGGGGTTTCATGGTTTCCATCCTGTTCCTGATCTTCCTACTACTGATACTTCAGCTGCTTTTTTTTGACTGCTGCTGAGTACAGATAGCTGCTCTTTTTTTAACAGACAGATCTCTTCTATGAGCAGTAACAACTAGAATGGTGGTACTGCTGCACATGTAAAACTAGGTTAGGGCCTTTCTTAATGCGCTTTTTTTGGTCAGCAGAGGGGTGCATGAATGGGGCTGCTCCACGAGGGGTGACTAGACACTAAGGGTGACCCCATGCCCTCATGAACAGGTCCCGCAGTGCCTGAGCAGAACTGAGACAAGTGTCGGTATCAGGGTCCATCCACAGAGCAAACAATGAACCAAGTTCAGTATCTACATAGTCATGAGAGAGAGCCAAAATCAGGACTGGATAATAAGGCCTATGTGTCTTATGTACAAGACAAAACCAAGAACGCCTACAAAGTTGCTCAACGCAAACCTGAAGGCCCAGGCTTGAGCTTAAATGCAGCTCAAGAGTGTGTGGAAGTCGCAGTTGAGGCTGCTTAGGACCATTAAGGCCCATTAGTTCCCCCACAGGTGCTTGACACAGAGCTGCAGAAGATCCACAGGGCAACAGATGAAATTGGAGTAAACCAAAAAGCCACGCAGTAGATCTGTGCATTCACTGATCAGGGGTGCTCAAAGTATACATGGGTGCAAGGGGAATTTGGATAACTTTCTGGCAAGAAAAAACATCAAGGACTGCTGGAAATGCCTGGTTTGGAGGTCTTAATGCTTTAGGGAGTTGTTATTGGGACTAACATACACCTGTGCTTGCTCTTCTCTTACACTGTTCAGTAAATGTTCAATTTTGGCCACAGAAGGTGGCCCACTAGGTGAACCTTTGCTCTGATGGAGCCATGCTGTTTTTCCTGGCCCTGGATAATCACATCTTTAAGGTGTTCCTTCAATTTGGGCTGAGGCAATTAAATCCCACCTCTGCCAACTGCCCAAGTCCTCTCATTCTTCTGTAGGGGCTTTGGCTAGGACTGTATTTGCTCAGCTTGCTGTTTCTAATTAGTTTGGCCAACATCTGTCCTATCCCCAAGAATACAGAACATTTTCATGACATCACTTCCAAAAATACACAATCCCAACCCCCGTCACTCGGCACTGTTTGGGTCTGGAGTTTGTCCTAGCTTTGGTGACTTTCCATTTGGGTGTTTCCCTGTAGTCACCAGGTCTCGACTGCACAGCAAACAGGTACTCAAGCCTCCAGGATGTGTTGGGATAAAGAAGATAACCCAATCCTGACACTGCTCACTGAACAGCTCACTGCAGCCATGGTGTTCCCTCCCAGTACACAAGATACCTGCATGAATAAAGCTGCCAGAACAAGGATGTTACCCAAAAAATCCTTGGCATCTCTGTTCTCTAGTTATGGCATCACTGAGATTCTGCTTGGCTAGGCCACTGCAAGTGGCTGCAGGAATCAGCCCAAAGGGTGCAGTGGTCCTGCCTGAAACGAAGGACAGCAGATAGGAAAGTCCACAGGAACAGGATGGATGGGAGAAATGGAACAAAAGAACATCAAACAGCAAATGTGAGAGGTCACTTGCAAGTTTGAGAGCACATACGCAGCAGTGCTGCAACACTCATGCTTCAAAAGGGTTGTGTGCACACTGGAGAGAGGACTGGGGGGTGACAAGAGGGACATGCAGCTGCAAGGGGGAGAAGGCAAGGCACATCCTGACACAGCCTATAACAGTTCCTCCCAGCAGTGCCACCAGTCCCAGGCTGTGGTCAGGCCATCTGGTCACGTAGGCAGCAAGGGTTCAGAGTGGCAGTAACCTGCAGCCAAGTCCACCAGGAGCACTAGGTCTAGTGAACTAGACGTGGTTGTCACCCTCTAGAGAGGGGCCCAACATCCAGCCACTGCCAGTCTTAGCTTGCCAAGAGGCCTTGGCTTGGGGAGACTCCATAGCTCCCAGCTGCAACACACAAGTGTTGGAAAACAGACAAACACTTTCGATAACTGTTCTATGGCCAGCAAACTTGCTTGCAGAGTTTCCAAGCAAGCCATTTCCTGGACCAAATTTGAGCTCAGAGTCAGCTAGCACACTTCAAGAAATGAGCCCTTTTCACCCTCCAGTATCTCCACAGCCTCTCTGGGTAGCAGAGGTGGGAAGGGGATCCTGGACATTTCTGGTCCATGCCTGATTAAAGCAGAGCCATCTAGACTGGATTGTTCAGGACTTAAGTGGTCCAGGGTTGAGCATTTCTGATGATGATGATGGAGATGCTGTAGCTTCTCTGGGACTCAGACCTTTGTTACACTTGAGGGGAAGCATTTTCTCTAATACCCAATATGAAAGTCCCTGGTGCAGCTTACGCCCATCACCTCCAGTTCAGCCTGAGTAGGCTTCCTGGAAGAGCTCAGATCTGTCTCTATAACCCCCCCAACACAGAGCTGAGCAGCAAGTGAAACTGCTGGTCTGCATCTTGGTCAAGCCCTGCATCTCACTATGTCTCCAAGGGACTTAGCTCATGTTCATGCTGTGGGGGCTGGGGCTTCTTGTATGTTATCTGCCCACCTTTCTTTTCCCAAGAAGAGACTGCCAGGACCCTGCCACTGCTCTGGGCCATTAGCACAGAGAGGGTTGCAGACCACATATGACAGCAGGATTTCCCCCAGTATCCCCATACAGGCCCGGCCCTACTAGCTTCTGTGTTCCTCAAGTAGTAGCAGCTGTGCAAAAACACAACCCAGTGCTGGCTGCAAAGCTGCCCCAGGCCACAGAGGTATGTGCACAAATCCCATTACTACCTGAACTGGAGGGAGACTGTCAACGGGTCCATAAGTGGTTGTTTGCTTGGAGTTTGAGAGGGACATTTTCTCTTGAGACACCTGTTCCTGTTGGAAGGCAACCCATGACTGCCCAGAGAGACAGTAGGTGCTGAGGCAAAGTGCTCCCTCAGGAACACAAAGCTCAAATTCATCTGAGAAGGGGGCTAAAGGGCTAAACACAGGAGACAGACGCCTGAAGAACTGGCCCCCAACCCTTCCCAGGAGCTATGTGGAAGAAAACAGCTATCTGACAGCAGCATCTTACAAAGACAAAAAAAACCCAAAAAAAAAAAGCGCCTTCTTTATTGAGAGCAGCACATAAAAACCCAACAAAACCCAATCCTTCTTGGCTGCAGTACCCTCCACTCAAGCAAACAAACTAACCCACTCTAGGCTGCATTCCAGTAACAGAAATACTATGGTAGGGAGGAGTCAGCGCTCTGGAAGAGGGAGAGGGAGAGAGGGGGCTCTGCCCGGAGTCATAGTACAAAAAAAGGCACAGGGTAACTGGGAAAGGTAGTGAGCTCCTTCATATGCCAGGCACTTTGTGCTCCTGTTGGCTGGCCTGTACCCATGGGGGTGTGGGGAAGTCAGGCATGCCTAGCACAGATGGACGGAGAGAGAGGCTGGGCCAGGCCGGCAGGTATGGACGTGGTGAGCAGGGACACCCCAGCTCTCACTGGATGAGGGGGAGCTGCGCTCCATCCACACCAGCAGCCTAAGGGCACCGGGCTGAGCAGGCGGAGAGCAGGAGGCAGCAAGGGCTGTCTTTTGGGACATGTGGAGGAGGGAGGTGGGGCTGGGGTACACTGGCTTGTGCTTTGAGTTCAGCAGCTGCTGGCACTGAGCTGCTTGCTGGCGCATTGGGGTCGGGCTCAGCAAGGGGCTGCAGGAGTGCCAGGGGCTCCCCAGGCACATAGAGACCCCCTTCCACCCCGCCACGTCCTTCACCAGCAAGGGCCGGATGCTCAGGCTTTGCTGTCAGCTGAGCTGTCCCCAAGGGTGGTGGCAAGCTCACTGAAGGAGGGCCGATCCTTAGGGCTGGGGGCCCAGCAGCGCTGCATCAGCTTGGCCAGGCGGGAAGGGCAGCCCTCGGGGTGCGGGAGCTTCGTCTTTCCTGACTGCAGACCTGGCATGAAAGAAAAGTTCAAAGGGCAATAGGGAAGGGCTGTGATCCTCTCTGTGGAGTGCAAGGAGGGCAGCAATTCTCCATGCAGGCTGGGACAGCCTCCTCAGACAGATTAGCACCATGTCAAGAGGAGGGACATCACACAGCTTGTCTGGCCACCCTTACCACACGAAAAGAAATAAGGCTACAATTTCAGAGACAGCGCAAGGTACTCCACATACCTGCTAAGACCTCATCATCTGCCAGTGGAGTGTAGGGCATCTCCCCATGCGTGAAGACCTCCCACATGAGCACCCCAAAGGACCACACGTCCGACTTAGTGGAGAACTCATCTTCCAGCACAGCCTCAGGTGGCATCCAGCGCAGCGGGATCCAGGCCTGGCGGAAGTGGTAGTACTCACTGTGGGCAGGACAGGCAGGCAATGAGATTGGCGCCATTCCACCCCCATTCATTCCCCTATCAGGCTCCCACTTGACCTGTTGTACACGTCCTTGCTGAGGCTCAGGGATGAGACCTTGACCTGCCGCTGGGCACTGACCAGGCAGTTCCTGGCTGCCAAGTCCCGGTGCACAAACCTGCCATTGGAGAGATGCTCCATCCCCAGGGCCACCTGTGTGCAGAGAGACACCTGACCCCAGAGAGGTGTCAGCACTGGCTGTCCTCCTTTAGGTCCCCAACCCCACAGCACTTCAAAAGCTGCACTGTCACCTTATGTTTGGTAGTGAGAGGCTGTGGCTTCAGAGACTCATCTTTGCTCTTCGAGATCCTCAGGAACTGCTTCAGGTCCCCCTGGGAGACAGACAGCAATTAAGACACAGCACCTCTACATGCGGCCAGTCTCATCAGTCCTTGCAGTGCCTGGATTTGGCAGACCCACAGATCCTCATCTCCTGATCCATGGTCCCTGCCTTGCAGGGCAAGCCAGTATCTTGCTTCTGGGCCTCAACTGGCTACAATCAGGGCAAGCAGGTCTTAAGTTTCCAGGAGGTTTTTCATGCCCCAGATTGATTTCTCTCCTACAAACTCCAGACTGCCTATAGCCCTTAGCATTCACAGCCATTCTGCAGCATGCTGTCCCACAGCTTAGCTTACACAGCTGAGTCCAGGACATAAACCAGGAATCAGGAGGATGTAAAGAACAGTCACCTCCAGGTCTTGCAGAAGAACTTCATTCCCCTTGAGACTCCTCCACAAGTTGGGAACAGCAGTAAGCTCAGCCTGGTATCCCTACACCTTGCCTGCCCTGTGCTGCCAGCCTGTTGTCACACTTGCAAGCCCCATGCCACTGTTGTCATCCCCCTGCTTCACTGCAGGCACTGCTGGTAGGGCCCTTACCAAGTCCACATACTCCAGGACCATGTAGTGTGGCTCTGCCTCACGGCACAGCCCCAACAGCCGCACCACGTTGGAGTGGTTCAGCTTGCCAAACATCTCTGCCTCTCGACGGAAGTCCAGCTGCAGCTGCTCATCCCTCGTCTGCAGGCTCTTCACCAGGACCAGCACTTCCCCCTCACCATCTTCTGCACCTTTGGCCTTGGCCAGGAACACTTCGCCAAACTCACCCCTGCCTGAAAGTGCAGAGAAGCACATGGGAAGAGAGCGTGTGTTAGGACAGCATGTGTATTTGACAGTCCAGTGGCTGCAGGGCCCTCAGTACCCCAGCACATTCCATTTTTTGGCTAGGACAGCTGGGGTTTCAGTCAGGTTTCCTGCTGGAGAGGGGTCAGGGCCAGGGTGGCCCAGCATACCCAGGGTTGTGATCGTCTGCAGGTTGGAACGTGGAAAGTGCATCTTGTCAGTAGCACTGTGCCGCTTGCTGGGCCCAGAGCTGCTGCCCAGGTTGGTCAAGGCCACTTCTTCCTGAATCTCTGCTGTCATCTGCCCATTCTGCAGCAAAGCACCACCTGTGAGGGAAGCACAAATGGCTTCAGCATCCTGCCAGGCTGTGCAGAGAATGTTATATTGGGGCTTAACCCCTTCTGAGCCTCTGACACTCCAAGCACTCACAACTGGCTCCAAGCACCCCAGCTTGATGTCTAGCCCCAGGCAACAGAGTGGCCTTCATGCAGTTGTTCCCTCTGGGCTCAGTTCCGGCCTCATCTCTGGCAGCCCTGCAGCCACCCTTGAAATCAGATGCTGAGCAATGGCTTTGGTCCCAGAACCAGCCAGCCCCATCTGGCCTTGTCCATCCCATGCCACTCAGTCATTCCAAAGCGGTGGCTACATCCAAACTACCACTGACAAAACTCCGCAGATCAACAGCAGAGGATGAGGCATGACAGAGAGATGGAGCAGAGTGAACCCTGCTCACTATAAGCACAGTCTCGTGATGCCAAAGAGCATCTCAAGTCTATCTGGCCTCAGCTGCTGCTGTCTTGATGTCCCTGCTTGTTACACACTTCCCAGCAAGCCAGCAATGCTCATGTCTTCGGAAATCTTGAACCTGTAAGACCAGATCAGTCTGGACTTTAACTGGCTTCGTTAAAGCAGTGCTGGGAAGTGCTGTCCTTGCAATCAATCCCAGTAAATTTTCTGCACAGGAACTCCACTAGAAATTTCCTTAGCATAAACAGAAGCCAAAGAACAGGACAAAACATTATTGCCTTGAGAAAGCAGAGAACCGTGCATTTTACAGGCAGCTTGTAGAAGAACAACTGCATAGATAGGAAACCTTGATTTTAAAGGCATTTTGGATCAATTTGGATCAGACCTGGTACTTTGGAAATGGTACTTTCCATGAGCTGAAGGCAGGAGTTGGAATGTAAAGGAGGGCACAGCTCTGAGCTAAGGTGGCTGACACACTCTTAAGCATCACTCTGTGTACTACTGTGCACACTGCATTTCAGCTAGTCCTGAAACAAGCATTAGGCAAACACTTAGCCATGCAAAAGGAAATCACAAAATTAAGACTTAACCCAACAAAAAATTAACTCCAACAGGAATCCCACTGCCTGTAATTTCCATCAAAGGTTATTGTATAGCAGTGCGTGTACATTCATGCTTACAATGAAGGTGTACAAGAGAGGTACCAGCACATCCTGAGCAGGTTTGGCCACCCTGACAGGGACCATGACTTTATCACGGGTAGGACTGCAGCTGTGAACACTGAGTTATGTTGACTTAAGAGCCATGGCTACTGACAGCCGTACACTCTCACATGCTGGAGTAAGATTTGCAGAAGACAATAGTGAAAAAACACCACCTATCCTATAAATCAAAACTTGATGCTACTTAAACTCTCCCTGTTTTTACACTAATTATCAGCAGGACTGTTTGACCCTGTGCTGTCTGCACTCATGACTGATCATGTCTTAAGACTACAAGCTTCACGCCAAGAAGATAACACAAGAAGACCACTGCAACTGTGCCAAGAAAATCCCAAAGGCTGTAGAGTGAGTGTGCTGCCACTGAGAGACAGCACCAGCAGGCAGCAAGAACAGATGCTTTTGAGAACAGACTGTTTTACAGAGCTTGGAAAAGGCAGTTAATAATAGGGGGACTGCAAAAATAACAGGAATTTAATCTGTGTATCCAGCAATCCAGAGGCAAACCAAGTGTAAAGAAATGGCCTACTTTGCCCACCTGCCTGCAACACCTGAAGAAAGAGACAATGCCATCCTGCCCTAGAGACATTAGCACATGCCACCTCAGAAATCAGTCCCCACAGCCATTAGCCTCCCCATATGCTATGTCTGTATTCACAAAAAAAAAAAAAGCAGCACAGTCAGACAGAGGGATACTGAGAGCAAGCACCCTTTTTATAGAGGCTGTGGCACAACAAGGACATGACCTTGGAAGGTAAACTGACTGGTTAGGAGTGGACTGAGCCATAGGAAATCCATAGGAAGGATCTACTGCACATCCATAGGAAGGTCAAATCTTTCTGGATTCTGAGGGCACTGGACAAGTCAGCTGGTAGTCAGCCAGGGAATACTTGTAGTTACTGAGGTAGGTGCTGAGATACTTCAGCTTAAGAGGGACCATATCAAAAAGAGGCATAGAGTCAGATCTTTGAAGACTATGGTGAGTGGGATGACTCCAATGGAGCTGAGAGCAAACACAAACCACTTCTCCAGACAGGCTATGAAGAGGAATGTAGACATCTGGGCAGCTGGATCTGCTTGTAGCAGTGAGGATGCATCTCTCTGATAGCTAAAGTGGTTACAGATGAAGGCAATAAGAAGAGGCAAACTCTGGCAGAATAAAAATATAATAAAGAGAGGCCAAGATAAAAATTTGAGACCACCTCAAAAAAGATTTTAAAAAAATCCTGTCCCAGGAAGAAGATGTTGGCCAGTGCCTGCTGACACAGGTGAGCTGCCTGTGACTTGTCCACAGAAAGAGTTCACAGTAGTGATAGCAGCAGACCACAAAGCTGCAGAGATGCTCCCACATGCCTGCTCCCAGGGAGTTCCCCACAGCCAGACTTCTCTTCTGGAGGTTTGGCTCTGTTCAAAGTACCAATGCAAGAGGAAAACCAGGAGACAAATCCAGCAGTTATGTTTTGCCAGGCCCTCACAGCAATTCACACGTGATCAAGTCATGGCTGTGTGCTAGATAGAGAATTGGGAGGGGAAACATGTGCACTTATGGGGAGGTATCGGGAGATTCAGGGGATTAAGGACAGCAAACTCGACTGTGCTCCATCACTTACAAGTCCTCACTAGTATCAGTGATGCAAGGACAACCACGTTGTCAGGAGAAAGCTGAAACAGCTTTTGGAAATGAAAATTATGCCCCAGAGATCTCTTGGGTTCATTGAAGGAGTCCTGTAGCTCATGCACAATGGGAACCCAGTTTAATCTATTTGCTGGGTCTCATGGAAACAGCTGTTAAAGAGCAGCTCAGCTGCTACAGGACATGAGGAAACATCCTCCAACGGACACACAGAAGGTAGGAATCATGGCAGTACAACACGTTGCCAACATGGATGGGGTACTGCTGGCAGCTGTTTGCCAAAGCTGCCAGTGCAGCTAGCAGCAAAGACAGAGGCCAGCTGTGGCCAGCTGCAGTGACACTGAGAACTGGGAGGTGCAGCCAAAGATGCAATGTGAAGCCCGAGGAAAGCAATGTCTTATCCACAGTGGTGGGCTCAGCCAGCTCTGTCAACAGGGAACTGAAGCCAGGGGCACAGCTGGGAAGAAGACATAGCACAGCTGTGTCACTCTGCAAGGTGGACGCACCAAATCCTGTCTGGGGCTCCCCATCCCAGGAAGGTGACAGCACAACCAGAAAAGGCACACGCAGGAACAACCAGACATACAAAAAAGTTGTGTGTTCCAGTGCAGAGCTGGTAAGTGACAAGCTTGAAAAGCAAAGAGAGAATTTTTAGATAATCTGTTATGCTCCAGAAGTCCTTGTTGGAGAATGCTGTAGATGCTCAAAGCTTGTAAGGGTTTCAGGGATAACAAAGTGAGTTCAATGAAGCAACTTCTCTCCAGCACCAGGAGCTGCTGAGCTGTGATTTGAAGAGGCCAGCAGAGTACAACTATTTCATTACATTGCAATAGGGATCCTTTCCTCCCCTGGTGTATATGATGCCATGTACAGGTGCTGGGATGCAGGAGTAATACATAACTCAGCAGAAAGAGATGCCCACAATGACAGGCTGGGACGCAGGTTTCACACCGACTTTCCTATTTCTCACCTGGTAGCAGGTCTCTGCCACCAGCCATAGACAGAACCAAGAACAAGAGACCAAGGGCAAGGAATCGCCCCGTTCCCTGGGAACTCCCTGCCCCTCAGACCCTCCAGCACAGGCATAGGGGGCCAGCAGTGAAATCCCCACCCTCAGGGGTGTCAGCCTCACCATTCAGACACTCCATTTCGGGCTCCTCGCCCTCTGGGTGCTTCTTCAGTCTCTTGGCTTTTCTCCGCTTCTTACAGTAGAACATCAGCCCCAGCACAATAATAATATAGGCAACAGCTGCCCCCACCGAAAGCCCAATGGTCTGGATCATCTTGTAGGGTGTGTGGCTGCCAAGTCCCTCATCCTCTTCTGCTGCTGGCTTATCTGTGGAGCAGAGAGCACCAACCACATGAGGGTGTGGAGAGATCTCCCAAATCCTGCTCAGGAATGTGCTGTAGGAATGAGAAAAGCCCCACCCTCCACCTGCTGCTGTGGCCACCTCCTCATCCAGGCACAGCAAGCTGGGCACATCCCACAGCACACTGTGCTGCATCCCTATGGGGATGATGTTGTGACTACCTGACAGGCATGACCTGACATGTAGCACCCACATATAAGGCCAGAAGCAAGGCCTAGAATTGCCAGGGATCCCAGGAGGCCACGTCCCAACACTGGGCACCTCCCTTACCTACAACATATAGGAAGGCCTCGCGGTGCTTGATGTTGCAGCTGTTGCCAGCGATACAGGTGTATTTTCCAGAGTCCTCGGTGGTGACGTCGTAAATCACCAGGGAGCCATTGGGCATGATCTGAATCCTGCCAATCACACACATAGAGCTCTTTGCAAACACCAGAAGGATGAGGCAGACTTGGGGCACCTGAAGCCCCATCTGTCCAGAATGCCTCAGCCCCACGTCCCTCGTGCAATCATCTTCAGTCTCAGGCTGTGCAACGCTCAAGAACAAATGACTGCAGCTCAATCACAGCTTGGCAGGCTGTGCCAGAAAGAGTAACCCTGGGACCAGGGGAGTCCAGGTCCTGGCACATGGAGACAACTATGTGTCCACCAAGCTGGGAACCCAAGATTGCACTGCTGGCACCCACATACTGAGTAGGCAAGGGGAACATCAGGCTGCACCATATTTCAGCTTGGAATGGAGGCTGTATACCTGGGCAGCAGCTTGCCAGGATCCAAAATCTTGTCCTTCCCTTTCCACTGGATGTGCGGTATGGGGTCCCCCTCTGCCTGGCACTGGAACATGGCTGTGTGCCCCTGGTACACCGTTGTGGGCTCTGGCTCTAGCTTGAAGGTGACATAAACTGAAGGCAGAGAGACCAATGCGAACACTATCAGTTCCTGGGAACGGTGCTCAGCTCCCACAAGGGTGCAGGGCCAGCACTGGCACAGTGGCACATGCCCTCTGAGGCTGCATGCAAAGCACTGACAAATCAGACACTTGAGTGCCACAGGGCACAGCTTGGGGTCAGGCCAGACATTGCTTTCTCTGCAGGGATATGCCAGTTGGGTGCCGCCCAGGCAAACCCACTGCAAGGCCAGCTCAGTAGGAAACCCACCTGGCTGCTGCAGAGCCCTCACCTGCTACCACAAGCTGCACGGTGGCACGGATCTCGCCCTGTGGCCTGTTGGAGGCGATGCATGTGTAGTTCCCTGAATCGCTCCTGCTCACCTTGTGGAAGGACAAGACACCAGCATTGTGGCTGACATGGGATGGCAGGCTGCTCCCATCTGCAGGACACAAGAAGATGGATGGACCAGTCATGCATGAAGCACTGTGCCACATGGCAGCTTCCTAGGCAGCCATAGCACCGCTGCTTCACCCACATTGGAGGTGGGACAAAGTTCCTGGGGCCCCAGGTCAGAAACAGACATATCACATCCAAGTCTCTCTTACCTGTTTTAGTCCACTGGATGGTGGGTTTTTCCCGGCCAGTGGCTGAGCAGGATACTGTAACCTCTTTATCAAATTCCATGCACTGCAGTGGCTGGGGTGGCGGGGTGAACTTCAGCTTCTCTGCAATAGACAGATGCGCTGTTTTACACCCCCCACAGCCACAGGAGGCACTGGAGCCACAGGTATCACACCTGCACCCTGCCAGGCAAAAGAGGTCCCCACAAGGGAAGGAGGTGAGGTGACTGTCAGCATACCTAGCACGTGCACTCGTGCGTACCCCTCGATGCTGCCTGCTGGTGTGCTGCTCACGCACTTGTACATGGTCCCATCATACACCTCCACGTTGTTGATGCGCAGCGTCCCATTGTCAGAAATCTCAAACCGTGAGTCCTGCCCAGAGGGAGGGAAGGAGAAGGGCAGAAATGACACTGTCACCAGCCCTGGGCTCAGCCCTTGCTTGTGGCACTTCTGACACTCCACATGCCCACACCATGCTTCAGATAGACATATCCCTGCTGAGACCCACATGGAGAACTGAGACAAGCTGCAGTGACCTTTCTGTTGTCACTGCCCCAAAAGCACAGGGCTGACTGGCAGCCAAGTGGCGAGAGACAGCCAGTTGTGTATCAATACATCAGAGGGATGAAGATAGTGGCAGGAACATGGCCAAAGTGGGGGTGACAGGGATGCTGGGCCTAGGAAAAGGTGAAAAACAACAGCAGCAGAGCAGGTGCCCAGCAGAAGTGCCCACAACTAGCAGGGGCTTGCCCCATCACCTCACCTCAGAAATGGAGACACCGTTGCGGTACCAGGTGACAGTAGGTTTCAGGGAGGCCTTGCTGAGGCAGTGCAGGTATCCTGGCTTACTCTCCTCCAGCTGGCTGTCCTTGGGCATCTCCACCCACTTGGGTACCGCTGGGCACGAAGGCAAGGGGTTACACAGGGCCACTCACTATCCCCCTGACCAGCACCAGTGCAGACCAGACACGCAGTGTGCAGCCAGACAGGGGGCCTGGCAGCTCAACCATGAGAGAAGTGCCTGTCTGTATCAGAGAGGTGATGCACCATGCTGCCCCAGCTCACCTTAACCCCCATCCAGCCCCTTTTCTGCTCCCCCCTTCTCAGAAAGTTGCCTACTAGCCACAGTGATGCTCAGCTCCTGTTTTTTCTCTCCAGCCTTGTTGGCAGCATGGCACGTGTAGATCCCTGCATCCATCTCAGTGATACTGGTAAAAACAAGCTGCTCTGCCTCTTGGTACACCCTGCCAGCAGTGGGAATTCGTTCCTGGTTCCTCTCCCACCAGACCTGGGGGGTGGGTACACCTCGCGGGGCAGTGCAGGACACGCGATGCCCCTGGTTCGCCGTCAACACCTTCGGGGAGAAGGGTGCCATTTCTTCGATCTCTGAGAGGAGCAATAGACAGCAGAGCTCAAACAGGGCAGGAACATGCAGGAAACCCACCAGCATCATCATTCAGATGGGAGGCATCATTAGAGGTAGAGAGTGCACAAGCTATGTTTGCTCCCCTCATCCAGGCAGCAAGAATGGACCATTCCACAGATAAACCAAGCAGTTTTCCATGTACCATCGTCACACAGCTCCAGAGTGACACTGGAACTCTGGGACCCACTGCCCACCCTGTCACCAGCCCCAGGACCTCACCTGCTAGCCGCAGAGTCGCCTTCAATACAAGAGGTTTCCCCCTCTGCCCGTGGCCAACACACTTATAGACACCGGTGCTGCGAGCCCTCACCTGGGTGATCAGCAGGGAACCGTTGGTGAACACAGTGGTCCTGGGCACATGGGGAGAGAAGGGCTCAGTGGGCATCTCTGCAGGGCATGGGCCAGAGCTACAGCCCTGCAATGTCCCACACGAGCCCATGAAACCAAGAGGGAGACTGCGCTGAGCCAAAGCTTCCCAGTGTGGGGGGAGCAGCACACATACACAAGGAGATGGCAGGATACATTCTTCATGGAGGAAATGAGCTCACAGAAGTCTTTTTCCTGGTGAAGAGCTGGCTCCCATCAAAAGATGCATCACGAAACTGGGCCAGTTCCGAGAGAAGGAACAGCCAGGAGAGGGGGCAGGGGGCACAAGGTGGTGCCCAGGAGCTGCCGGGCCAAGGGCATCTGGCACCCGGGCAGCACTGCTTGCCTTGCACAGTCCGGTTGAGAGACAGCCGGCCTCCAGGATCACTGTTCCCAGCTCTGCGGACTGACTAGGTGTCTGGGGCTCAGAAAGGTTCCTGGCTTTGGGGATCACCATGCACTGGTATCTGGCAGTGCAAGAGAGCCATGCACCCAGTGATTGCTGTGCAGATGCTGGGGGTTGGGGATTTGGGGATCACCACGTGTGGGCATCTGGTACTGGGACACATTCCTGACTGTGAATTGTCCCAAGTCAGTGACTGGAGCTTGAGCAGTCCCTGGCTCCATGAAATCACCACACTCAGACATCTGGGGCTGGGAGACATCCCCAGCTGTAGGGGCCATCATTCAGGGGCATCTAGAACTGACAGCCCCATGGACTCATTTGAGGACAAACTACAAAGAGTCCTTTGCAGATAAAGCCATGCACAAGGACCAAGCCCCTACTAAACCCAAGCCAGCGAAGCTGAGAAACCAATCCCCATGGCCAGCCTGATGCTGCATGCTTGCCTTCATGCACAGACAGGGTTTGGCCTCTTTCTCTCACTTCCGGAACACAGTGCCCCTCTCCTCCCAGCCCTGCCCACATCACTGAGGTCCCTGTTACTTGGATCTGTTGGTGATGGGGTTGTCTTCAAAGAGCCATTCCTGGGTGGGAGGGGGCACGGCTGCAAACTGGCAGTCAAACATGGCCTCTTCATTCTTGGTCACAATGAGGTCCTGTGGGACGATCACTGCCTGAGGAAAGCTCTCATCTGCAATGGCAGAGACCACAGGAGGGTGAAAGGAACAAAATGGCCTGTGTCCCCTCACCAGTGCTCTGGGGGAAGCTCAAAGAAGAGGTGGATGCACCCTGCAAGCCCAAAGGAGACCGACACTCCAGCATGGCTGGAGTTATGGAATCAGAGCCCAGGACTGCATGTGGTAGCTGCCCTTCTGCTTCCAGCAAGGCCCTGAGCACCCTGGCTCCTAGCAAACAGATCAAAGTTGTCACTGGACTGCAAATTCCCTTGTCCAGTTCCAAATACCTCTCTAAGGTCAACATTTCCTGCCCTCCTTGGGTCTTGCCTCCAAAGGCCAACGGGAATCTACCCATGTGGCACTAATATTAGCAAAACCAGCAGTACCTACAGCTTCCAGGGTCCAAACCTGGTGCTCCACTACCAGAGACAACAGCATAAACCTGCTCCAGAAAAATACAATGGCAAATTAACACCTGTAGATAGGGCAGGGTTCAAATCTGGCCAGGATTTTCCAGACCTGTCTCTGGCCAGAAGCTTTGCACAGAGAAAGTCACACTAGCCTGACACTTCCCCTGCAGCCTGGCTCCTGGTCCTGCAGGAGAGGGGAGGCTGTTATCAGGGAAGTAAAACAGCTGAGCCTCCAGCCCTAAACAGCTGGGTCACAACTCACCAATGACATTCAGTGTGAAGTTGTTCTGGCTGCAGATGAAGCCAACGGCACTGCGGGCGCAGCAGTAGTAGAGCCCGTTGTCATCAGGGCTGGCACTCTGCAGGGTCAGAGTTCGCTCCTTGTTGCTGACAGAATAGGTGCTGCGGCCATCGGGGAGGGGGTTACCATCCCGAAACCACTGCCATGTGGGGCTGCAAGACAGGGACAAGAAGGTGACCAGCTGCATGGCACCGTCAGGGCTCCCCAGAGAGCAGGTGTGCAGAGGAGACAGCCCAGAGATGGCCCGTTTCCCTGGTTCTCCATCCCTGCTGCTGGCCCTGACACAGACACAAAGCCATGAGACGTGCAGCCAAGTGGATGGGACGTGACTGGAAAGCAACAGAGAGTGACTGCAGCACACCAAGCAGCTCAGCGACGGAACTGTGACAGCCCATTCTTACTGTGCTCCTCGCTACGCGGCTCTGAGGAAGCCGTTTGCCTTCTCCCACGGTGATCAGCCACAGGCTCAATCCTGCCTTTCGCCTTTCCTAGACTCTACTGAATTCTTGTAGGAGAGAGGAGGGTAGGTGGGGGAGAAGGAGAGAGAGAAAGGGCAGGGAAGAGAGAGAGAGAGAGAGAGAGAGAGAGAGAGAGAGAGAGAGAGAGAGAGAGAGAGAGAGGGGAAGAGCACACAGCCAAGGTGCAGGGGGACCCCTGGCAGGGTCCACTCCTCAGGAGGCAACCCTTACCGCGGGTGGCCATCGATGTGACACCGCAGCACCACTGTAGAGGAGGGCTGGATCTCAGCTATGCTGGCCGGCTGCTTCAGCACCACACTGCCCGTCTCAATCCCTGTAGGATCAAAGAATATCAACACAGCTGGCTCTCCAAACCTAATGAGCCCAGGTAATGATTACTGGTGACGCACAAATAACCAGAGCAGGCAGCAAGGGCACAAGCATGCTTAGAGACGCATAAGCCCTCAAGCCAGCACAGAGTAAAGGGACACCCACACTGCAAAGGTCCAACTTTGCTCTGTGTAGCTGTTCTCTGAGGGGTGTTCTGAAAAGATCTGCAGTGCCCAGGACACACTTGGTGCAGTAATGTCTCCGTTTCATATATACAAATGGGAATGACAGCATAAGAAAGCATCTCTGACAGTCTTGGTACACCAGAAGACACAAGAGGTCTAGAGGACATGTTAACTGGAGAGGAATCCTACCTGCACAGTCCAAGCTGTCCAACCCCTGCCTAGCCCCTACCCCCACAAGCATCAGCAAACAGTGTGGCAAAGCTGTTTCCAGCTTCAGGCCCTCCCCAGAGTGCTTCTCCCTGTCCACAGTGGGCAGCATCAGGCTGTTGCCTTCACCCCACACTCACACTTGATATTGAAAGATGCATTGGCTGTGTGGGCCTCCTCCCCAGTGAGCACGTTTCTCACTAGACACTGGAAGACCCCAACATCCCGGTGCCGATCGACAGCAGCAAACTGAAGGTTGCTGCCTTCCTTGAAGCGCTGCTCCGTGTCCTGAACGGGAAGCCCATTCTGCAGCCATTCAAACTCCACATCCGCTGGCTCTTTCACCTCGCAGCGGAGGATGGCACTGCGGCCATGCAGGGCATCCTGGGAGTACGGCTCTTTGGTGAAAAGGATTGTTGCCTGAGTCCCCATGGCTGCAAGACAGAAAATGGTGGGGGGCACGTTCAGAGCAAGGGGAGGAGGAGAAGGGATCAGGTAAGCATGTACTGTTCTCAAGGGTCTCTAGAGAGTCAAAACCACTGTGTTAGGAGAAACATATCCCAAAGCACATCTGTCAAAATCAATTCAGAGCTTAACAGATCTATGCTCAGATTCCAGCACAGCTGCTTTAAGCCTGTCTCTCCAGCCATCACTGGAACAGGGCTGCCTGAGCTTGCCAAGACAAGGAGAGCCTTCTGCTCTGGGGCCAGGGGAGTTAAGAGGGAGCTCCCATGATCCACTACTGAGTGTTAGTTACACTTTCAGCCTCAACAGAGAAGTGTCTTGCAGCTGGGAAGTCGGTCACCAAAACATTGGACAGCAACCAGCTTCCTGGGCAGTTCAGATGTTTCTTTGACCTCTTTTTGGGTCTTCTGGGATGCATCCTAAGTCCCAGCCATGCATCGAGACTGCCCCTGATCAGAAACACCTACAGACTGTTTCTAGGCTTTCCTCAAAGTTTCTCTCCCTGGTATTACATCTCCGTCTCACCTACACATCCTCAGAAATTACCCAGAAAAACACTTGTCTGGAACAGGGATTGTCTATGTGAATAAACACAGAAGTTGCTGGAGCACAGCTCAGGAGAATGACACCCCAAACTTATGCTGGTGACTCAGCCCTCTTGCAAGTTGAAGAGGAAACAAGAAATCCAATAGTTGACCTCGAGGTCTGATAGCAGCCTGAAGGGCTGGAAGCATCTTTCTACCACGATAGAAAACCCAAAGAACCCTCCTTGACACACTAAAGCCCACCCAAGATCTCAGGGTCCCAGGAACAGAGCAGCCAGTACTTGCCTAGGCAATGCCTGACACGGCTGCTGAGGGACGCTAGCACACTCCCAAAGCTGACTGCTGCCTGCCCACAGCCAGCCCTGCAGGCACTCTGTACAGTTACCAGCTGGCCACAGCAAGGAAAGCAGACAAAAGGGCAACTCAGCACATGCTGATGGCTGTTGGACTCTGTTCCCAGCAGCATGCTCTGTAGGTAAAGGGGTGAAGCCAGGCAGATTTCGAGCATCTCAGAATGAAGATGAGCAAGAAAGTGGTCAAAACAGCACATTCCCAGTGCTGAAAGCAAAACATGGTTGCCTGGACAAGTTACATGAACAAGATCCAAGTCCAGCTGAAAGGCAGTTTCTCTTAAGACACTCAGCCAGATCCTCCTGTGTGGTGTTTGTATACAAGCCTGGTAAAGGGAGACAATTTGACAGGACATCTCAGTCCCCAGAGCTAAGGGTAAGGGATCCTATTCCAAAAGAGGTGCTTTGAAGATCATCACATTCCAGAAAGCCTCAAGAGCCCTTCCCATGCTGGAAAGCCTTTGGAGCCTGCTACGCAGTGCAAGCACCAAGCGGAGCTGCTCACTGGTGTCCCAGTGCCAGCCACACATTTCCAATGTGGCTAGCCTGAGCTCTCCCACTCTCAGCAACAGCAAGGTATAGACACAGGTGCTTATCCAGTGCTGCTACTTCCCAGGATGCAGCTCCAATCTCCCAGCTCCAAACACATCAGCCAGGAGCAGGGGCACCTCAGCCCATATCTGCTAAAACCCTCTCCCCACAGTCCAGACAGAGAGAGCAACAAAGTCCTCCCATTGTGAAAATCATAGAAGCCTATTCCCAAAGACACTGGGGCAGAGGAAACAGTAGTCCAGAACCCAGAGGTCTTTCCTGCCTACAGACTGTGCAAAGTGTGACTCTGGGTACAAATCTAATTTTCAGTCACCCCAAAGAAGCCATTCGGAAGGAGGCAGCAAGGAACTGGGAGGTCACAGGAACAGCAGCGTACAACAACATACTGCAGGGTCTAGATTATGGATCTCATTGCAGCCTGGCTTTTTACCTTCAGCATACAGCTGAGTCACTGACTTTGGTGTGCAGGCAACATTCTCAAGGGACTGCCCTCAGTGAGATTAAGTCCCACAGTTCCTGGGTGGACATCATTTGCCATCTGTCCTCACAGAATTAAAGGTCACCAGGAGTAGCCACAGACTGACACCTGTGGCCTGAATGGCAGAGCTGCAGACAGTGATCGAAGTCCCATCTTTTGGGTCTCCTACTGAGCCAAGTCCCATCAACATGCTGTTCTCCAAAATCAGCATGTCCAGTGAAGTTTCCATCGCCAGCTACCATGCACCTCCCCTAAAGGTAGGACCTCTCCATCAGTCTGTGACACTTGTCCACTTGTGTCATGAACACCACAAGATGAACACATGCCCCAAGGTGACACAACATGTGGGAACATGTTCTTGCACAGGTACACACATCTAGTTCTCTGCACATCAGATCTGTCTCATCAAGAGCACTCAGCAGGGCAGCAACCACCCAACCTCACACAAACACAGCTATGTGCTCAATAGTCCAACAGCTCCAGAGCACCAGGAGCTGAGGTCATGCCAGAACAGGCTGCTTGGAGAGACAGAGAGGATGAAAGGGGAACAGAACAGTCAAATCCATTCAAGTTTGAACCTAGAGGAGCCGGATCTGTCTGTTTCCACAGATATGCCTCAGGGCACCAGGCACATGACCATCAAACCATATCTGTATGGTGCAAAGCATGTGCAAGGTGGCAGGGTGCATTAAGAGAGCTCATGAAGGAAACAGATTTGTTCTCCTCTTGGGGTCTCAGCCTACTGGTCATGCTAGTGCTGGAGTTTGTGATGAGGTCCCGCTCTCTGAAAGTATATGCCATTAGGGTATTAAGACATGATATTTTAAATTATAGTGTTTCTAGCATTAAATTAGCGACATTACCAATATAAGATTAAAGAACAGCAGAACTGCTTTCACCCCATCAGTGACAGCACAATTGCATTTTCCTCAGTGCTGATCAGCTGAGAGTTTTAGCTGCCTCATTATGCCCCATGTCCAGGTAGGACATGGCTCTGTGGACAGAGGGCATGATGAAGGGTTGGCACAAGTCCCACATGGGAAGCAGGGATTTTACCAGGTGTCAGGAAGCACTAGGATCCAGCTCCCTGGTGAAACAGGAGAAACTATTTATGTCCTTGTTTTCCATGCTGGGGAAATGGATACAAACATTTCAGCTCTAGCAAAATCCCTGTGATGAACATCTAATGAGCACAGGTGTCAAGGTAAATTGGGATAAATAAGTGTTAAAGTGCAGCAAGAGCCATAAACTTGTGTTTTGTTTTGACGATAGCATCTAAGGCGCCATTAATGAACTGGCTACACATGCTGGAAAACCATTGTCCCAACCATATATCAGGTTTGGACTGCAAGGAAAGACTGATAGCAGCTAGACGTAGTCCAGATGTTTTGGGTGGAAGACATCAGAAGTCCAGAGCTGGACACAGCTTTTCACAGTACTTTAATCCAGAGCACCAGGGCCCACTGTTCGGAGATGAGAAGTGCTGCACTTGCCCATAAGAGCTGTACAACCCTGGCCCAGGAAAGGGCTGCAGTAAGCAGGGTTCATGCATCCCCCCTACATCTCACCTGGGCCTTTGGGACAGAGGCTCAAGAAAGCTGTCCAAGGAGAGGGCTACTGTGTGGGATGCCATTACACCAGAGTTTGGGTAAAACCTGTATAAAGTCAACAATCTCCACCAGTGATGAATAAAGAAGAAAATTACTCTGCTTATTGTACTCACCAGTCGGAGGATCTCCCAGCTTCACTGTGTGGCAAAGTCAGGGCTGTGCATGGCTCAGCCACTGGTGGCTGCAAGAACTGCCCCAGCTGGCAGATGAGAGAACTCTTGCAGCACTGATGGAGAGCAAAGATGACCCCAGTACAATCTGACTGGACACCTTCCCAACAGCATGTTTCTGCTGTGGTTTCATGAGCTCATCTGGGCTAGGGCGCATTGCTGGGAGCTGCTGAAAGAAGCAAAATGACTCTTTCTATTCCCTTAATGAGAGCCACCTCAAAAACTACTCAGCAACACCAAGTTAGCTTAGCAAGACCAAGCCAGTGCAGAGCTCTCCCCAGCAAGACGGCTGGGCCAGCCACAGTCCTTGGCCAAAGCCAAGCAGCAGTCCCAAATGTGTACTCTGGCAAACACTCGGCCTCTGCATATGTATGTGACACAAGCCACCCCTGGCTGGGAGAAAAAGAAACCCTCAGCACATGTTTCTGGCCTAAAACCATCTCAACTGTGGCTACAGAAAGCTTTTCAGGAAAGCTTCAGCCAGATTAGACAAATATTGTTGAAATGCAGCACACTTGAAAACACCCAGTAGTGTGTTACCCAAAGGATATTTAATTGAAATGCAAACCCCTCCTGTTGGAGCAATAGATAAAGGTTAAGTGAATAGTCCAGGGAAGTTGAACTAGTACCTACAGGTCCTGAGGGTATCATTCCCACACACAGAGCAAATCACCTGGAGGGGACGTGCACCAGTAGGACGCACACGGACAGAGAAATGAGCAGGCTCAGATCACATCCTGGCTCTGAGATCATACGGCAAAGATCTGAACGCAGGAACACAGCATTTTTTATGCAGAAGTATCTCCTGCTCAAAACTAATTTCATTTATTTAAGGAGGCAAATATCAGCTCCCCAGGAAAAACATTCCACTAGATCTGCATTGCCAGTCCAAATTTCTACCAAGTGTATCTCAATTCACTTCTTGCTCTTGGTATGTCGCCAGGACTCAGCCATTGCCAGGTTCCAGCCTGAGCATGCGCAGAGCATTTCAGGGTGACAAATTAAATCATCAAAGCCGTATTCAGGACAGAGTTGTGAGGAACTCTATGAAATTAGCCACTGTTGTCTGAAGCTCTACGGGATTGCCAGGAAGCAAAGGGCTCTCCACACATCTGGCAAAGGAGACCCAGCCCCATGGTAGGCAACCCACTCAAAGGCTGCCACAGCATTAATGCAGTGATCTGGTAGCAGACTTAGCAGAGACTGGGAATGTCTTTGGTTTGGGACCATTCTCCAGAGCTAGAAGAGAGAGATATATCAGTATTGCTCTTTTCATCAGCCAGAGCTATAAGAAAACGCACCCAAAAAGTAATAAGGATCTGGGGGACCCATGGCAGAGCCGGGGGCTAGCACAGGGAAACTGGAGCTGAAATTTTGGGGGATTCCACATTCCCACCTGGGAAGCACCAGGTTTGGTATATCCCAAACACAGAGACATTGTAGGGCTCTGGGGGAAGAAGGTGACAGCAAACTGCCCAGCCCTATGTCTCAATGCTCACCTCTCAGGATGGACACTGTCCTCTCACTCTGTGCCATGGAGATAGCTGGGCAACGGGCTCCAACCTCATGGACTGCAGACCTTTGTAGGATGCTGGTCTTTGTAAGCACAGAGATACAGCCAGAAAATGTGTGGAATGGCAGAACTCAGCCTTGGGAGATCAGCCCTCTCTAAGTCTATATTTAGGGCTGCAGCCAACAAGAGGGTCCTGGCACAACCTGGACAGGCCTGGCAGTAACAGTACCAACCCCACCTTCTGCAAGAGGCCTGAGAGCACCAGGAATGCTGACTGGTGAGTCCCAGCCATGGTGCCAAGGCCAAATGTTCATGGTCATCTTACAGGCTGCAAGGGCATGGGGGGCAACATTACAAGCCAGGCCTCGACCCAAGCTGGGTTTTCCATCCACTGCTTTAATGCATCAGAGTACCAGTTCCACATGAGCACTTGCCTGGGGACTACACTCCAGTAGTCCAACACCATCTGGATACTGCAGAGCAACTGTCTAAGCTTGAGGAGACCAGGCAGCACATCTCCTGCCCTGCTTGAAAGGCCAAGTCACCTACATCTTGAAACAATCCAAAAATCACTGTCTCCTTGCCTGACGACATCACTTGGGAATGCAGCCTCAACCACAAAGCCCTCAGCTGCTTCACAGCCTCAGATTCCTGCTGAGTCCACAGCCGTCCCCCTCACCTAGAGCCAACAGGCAAGTCACCTGGCAGCTGGAACACAATGCAATGCTCCACATCCCTAGCCCCATGGGAGAAGCCATGCACCCTCAGGCATGCCCTGGGTCCCGTTCCTGGGCACCTCCTCCTCACCAAAGAGCTCTGAAAGGGAAAAGGAAAGGATCCATTTCACTGGGTACCCAAGAGCTCACCAATCTCTCGAGACACCACAGGATATGAGTAATCCCAAAGCTGTTTGCAACCAAACAAGGAACTAAAAGCATGGGAATGGGATTTGGGAGAGGGCTTTGTGCAAGTTTAAGGTTTCCTGGTTTGGCAAGCAAGCACAGCACTGTGGGGCTTCTGCAGCTTGTAGCCCAGCCTTACTCTCCAGCCAGGCCCCAGGGGAGACTGCAGACTTGCTTCCAGAAGCCTGCCCCTCTGCAGACTTGCTTCCAGAAGCACTTCAGCAAAATTCATCCTATGTCAGCTCAGCCAGATGTGCAAGCCAGTTCCTTTAACACTCTGCATGTGGAATGGCAGATTAGAGGATCTGTAATTCATCTGCAGCACCCAGGACAGCAAAGCCCAGAACATCTAAACTGCATCCATCCTTTCTCCCTAGAGGGGAACCCTCCTTCTCCTCCCCTGCTAGCAGGAGGTCTCAGAGCTGCCCCAGATGTGGAGGGGGATACTTGGTTTACAGGAAACAAAGACCCAAAAGTACCAGGATGCAATGGAAGAAGCCAGCTGCAAATACTGGCACAGCCAGCTTCACCAAGGAGCTGTTCTGGCAGACAACACAGCTGGCCAGCATTTGTCTGGCCTCTCAAAGTAGAGTTGGTGTCACGTGGCCCCATGCCAAAGCAAGGGAGCTCACAGCTGTGGAGCCAGCTCTTCACAGGGCTGCACAATGAGCATGCAACTCTCAGACCTGAGGTGGGAGCTGAATGTATTGACACCACCAGCTCAGCACCCAACAAGACAGAGAGCTTGGTAAAACACTGCTGAACATTTGTTCCCTGCCTGTTTTCAGTAACAGTTAGCAAGGATGTCATGATCCATTAGAAGGCACTGCTGCAGCACACAGGTGGGGAGCCTGCTCCCCCTGGCTCGCCAAACTTGCAGGGCCCTTTGCAACACCCAAGGAGCAAAGAGTACAGCCACTCAAGGAAGGCCCTGGGTACCTTGCAGCAACCACACAATGCACATTGCTGCAGAAAGGAGGCCAGGGATACAGCTGGGAGAAAGGAGGGTAACCTGGCCAGAGATGCCCTAGTCCTCACCACTACCTTGAGGCGGACAGCAGGAGTAGCCCAAATTCCATTCCCAGGCTACAGCCCTTCAGCCTAAAACTGAAAGACCAAGATTAAGAGGCACTTTCACCACTTTTTAATCAAGCTACCAACTCTGGGTGTGTCAGCTAATTAACAAACCACAGCAAAGCACGGTGGCAGCAATAGATTTTAGCCACCTAGGAGTCCACTGCCAATGCATCGCTACCCCACCATATCCACAGTGACCTCTATGTTTCTGCCACTGCCATTGCTCAGACCACTGAAGAAACAAAGCCTCTGCAATTCATCCAGCGGCAATACATGCTATTCCTCTTTGATGAGCAACCACTAAGGGAAACAGAAGATTTGGATGACCTAATGCACTCTGCACTCATATTGCACTGCAGCACTCACTCTCAGCTCCACAAACCCGTAACAAGGCAAGGAAGACACAGGCTCTGAAGCTGTCATTGTATCCCTCAGCAGCATGTTTAGCTGCTCATAAACCTGAGCAAAACCAACAAACCAGATCACAGCTTCAAAAATCACCTGGCTCTCTGCAAGCTCAGAGGCAGAGCTAAGGGTCACAAGAAAGGCAGACCTTGAAGGAAAAGAGAGAAGAGACTGAGAAGCTCACACTCAGGTCCCATGTCCCAAAGGAGGTCAATGTGGGGGGGACACAGATAGTCCCAAACACAGGACTGATTTATTACCATGTTCTCTGAGGAAGACATTGGGCCACAGCAGAAGTCTAGTGTCAAAGGCAACCATATGCACATTTTCAGAAAAGATCATGACCTGTGCTCCATCCCAAGGCCACAAAAGGCACAGCAGGGATGGTATTAGGGTTTGCAATCCAGGACTCTTACAGGTTTCAATAATACGCTCCCTAAGAGTGTTATCAAACAAGTCTTTTCTTTAGGAGTAATTTATTAAACATCACTGTCTGCAGGCAGCAATTCCTTCAGTTGCCAAGTTCTCAGGAATGGCTCCAGTACTTAGGCTTTGCTTTTAGTCACTCTTGGATCAAAGAGCAGCAGACTCTGTGTTCAAAGCCCTGGCTTGCTTCCAAAGGCTGGGCAATGAAATCACTGAGCTGGAGCATCCTGAGCTTGCTGGTCCAGAGGACTCACCAAGCCCCCTGTCAGAACACGGCTGCACTGCCTGCAGGCAGGTTTAACTCCTCATGTGCTGGGTGTGCACTTCTCACCAGTAGCTCAGCTCATGCAGGCTTGACAGCAGCTCCTAGAGGGGAGCACCAGTCCAGACACTGAAGAGCTGCTAACGCTCAGGACTGCAGCTCTCACCTGACAGCCTTTTCTTCCTGTGGCAGCCAGGCACAGGATGCACAGTCACACTGTCCATAGGATACTTAGGGCCCAATGGGTTTCACACATCTCTCTCGTTCTCTCTCATCCCCATCCACAATCATCATCCTAAGCTGTCAGCAGCACTTCTTTGCCTGCCAGCAGTGCTCGGGCTCCTTCCTACCCAGCCTCCACTCTAGACCAGGGGAGCCCCAAAGAGCAGCACATAGTAAAACCACTCACTCGGCCTCTTCTCCTGCCCTCTCTGCCACCACTGGACCAGCCAAGCACTTAGTATCTTGATCCCATCTCCTGCTCCCCATCCACTGGGGCCCACAGGATATAGACTGCTACAGAGCGAGCAATGCATGCCAGCATCTGCTCTTTGTCCCTGCGAGGCTCTCAGTGAGCACAGGGCCCCATACAGACCTCCCATTCATGGCTCAAGCAATCCATGTGTTTCCTGGCACAGTTCATTATGAACATGCTCCTATAAAAGCAGATTTTTGGCATGCCAGAACTGGGAACAACACATGGGTCAGCTCTCCCTTCCCTCCTGGTCACAAACACAGAGCCAGGAGGCTCATTTGCACCAGCTGAAGCTGTAGAAGTGGCAAGAGAAATCATGAATGCTTAATAACATGAGCAACCCCCTGCCCTGTGGGCTGGTCCCTATAGCCACATAAAGCAGCTGCTCGGAGCACGCCTGCTCCACACACAGCTTATTCCACTGCTCAGCAGATACCGTGGAAACAGCAGCCAAGCCAAACACCCAGAGATATTAGCATCTCCAAATGATTTCCAACCAGCATGTTCCTTTCTGCAAGAGGTTCCAGTTGAGAAAGCCTCTCACATGGATAGAGTTGCAATAAACCACTCTCTCCCAACAAGCCAGATGGAAAGGGTTTTTCATTCAGGCAAGGAGCTCTGAACATGGCAGACTTGGTCTGATCAAGCCCAACATCTGGAAAGTCTTTGGGCACCCATCATCTAAGCCTTCTAAACCTACATTGTTTCCCATTTACAGTTAAAAGTAAAAACAAAAACTCACTGCACCCAGGAAAACAATCGTGGGTACAAAGCAGCATTTCCAAGAAATGCTCTGCAAGAGCCAAAGCTGACTTTGGCTTCGTGAGCCAGAAGGAACTGGCTCCAGAAGCTCCAGGAGATCAAGATGATGATGAAATTGGGAAAACATCATCTATATGTCCCAACAGTTGTACCACGCATCTGGATCCAACAGCTCTGCTATGAGGGTGAGTTTGCTCAGATGACCACCAAACCTCTCCCTTTCGTGGCAGGTTGCTCCAGATTTGCAGGAGACACGATGCCTGCACACCACCACTTCATGCCAGTTATCACACCACCACACAGGATGGGAAGAACCATCCTGTTCTTCCCACTTCCTCCACGGATGGCCACATCAAATCAGCCTGTACCACAGCCATTTGCCTCTGTGAGCAAAATTTCAACTGCAAAGCACCCAGATACGCAATCTTCCAGGTTGGATTTACTGATCCGGAGGAAAAACAACCCAGAATCAAAGAAAGCACAGAGACATCCACATCCTCTAACAGCTGCTCATCCCACAGTACTTGCGTGTTTTGCTTGGGTCCCAAATGGAAACTGAGACTGGTCCATTCTTTCCTCAGCTCCATTCCTGTGTGCCAGTTCAAGATTACATCTGCCCAGGCCCCGGACACCTTCATGGACCCCACCAGGAGCCCTATGACTTCTGGCACAAGTAAGCCTTTGCTTGGAAACAACTTGGCTGCTGGCCTACCAACAAGTGTCAATTGCTCTGCTGCAGGACTGCAGCCTGAGCTCACTTCAGGTAGTCCACAACACCTCTCTCCACTGCTTTCTAGGTGGAGCACAACCAAGCAAACATTGAGAAGCCAATTCTGCCCTTCAAACCAAGCTTTAGAACTGGTGGGGAATTAAAAAAGAAAATTAAAAAAAGCTGCAACCACTTAGCACAATTCCCACTAGCCTCCCCAGAACTGTTCAAAGAAGCTCCAAGCTGTGGGGGATCCCTGCCCTTCAAGGCCCAGGATCCCATACGTGGGAATGGCCAAGCCCAGCTTCTGAGCAATTATCACAAGAAACCAGAATAAAGCCACTGCGGTTTGAACACTGTAAATCAATTGCTGGAGCAGACACTAAGGCAGAGCTCACAGTAATGCACTGGAGTACAGCTGGGCCACGGGAAGAGCTTGCTGCCACAGACAGCTCCAGTCCCAAAGCAGGCAGGTCCTACTCACACACCTGCTGCAGGAGAAAAGACCAGTATAACTGAGAAAAAAAGCTCACAAGGACAGTGAGCCCAGGTAACCAGCTGCAGACTCCTCCTGATTGTTCCAGCACATGTCAGGATAGATAGACCCTGGCACTGACTTCACTCGCCCACTCAGTTCAAACTAGTTTGGGGCTTCCCTGCCTCTGTTCCTTACATTGCCCATTCTACTTCCTCAGCCCAGACCCTGTGAATCCCAGCCCCCTCCCCAGCCACACATCCCTCCGGCTTCCTTCTTGCAAGACCATTCCAAACCGAGCTTCCTAACTCTGCCATAGGAGCTCTGCAGCCCTTAACTTTCATAGCTCCCTGCCTTCACCCTCACCAGAAGTGAGCAGAGACCCTGCCTCCCTGTGTGCTCAAAGCCAGGCAGCAGCCACCCCAAAGCAACAGCACATGATGATACCCTCTGCAGTCAGGGACAGGGCGGTAGTGGGGAGCGAGGTCTGGGGCAAGAACTAGCTGCTGCTTTGGCAATGAGCAAGAACAGCAAACAAGGGTGCTACTCTGCAGCCACAGAGTGATGGGAATATTTCGAGAGGTTCCTACTCATTCTCAAGCAGAGCAGGGCTGCTGCCAACCAATACTCCACTGCAGGCTTAACCAAGCTGGCAGGGCAGACACCATGCTGTGCAGTTTGTCTCCAAGGTTGCTGGATTCATTTGTGGTCTTTATGGAGGATGTCTGGGCTGAGCTGCACTTTGCCCTACAGTCTCTCACAACATCATAGCACCTTGCTCAAACAGGAAAAAGCTGGAGCGAGAGAGGGGAGTCCCCATGGTAGCCAAGCTCCTTGGCTCCCTGAAACAGCTGGGGCTGCTGAACCAGAACAACTGGCCTTGGCACTGCAGGAGCTCCCTGTCTGCCCTAGGAGTAGGTTGGCACCGCTCCGAGCAACAGGGCTACCGCCCGTGCTCCTGGCAACCACTGCAAGAGGAGGCATGGGCATCTCCCCATGGAGACATATCTGGACCCAGGAAAAGGATGCCATTCTGATGGGCCACTGAGGCCACTGTGTGGTCCCAGGCCCCTAAGAAAAGCCCAGGTACCCCTCCTGAGCCCCCAGCCCAGAGAAGCAGCCCAAGCCATGAGTGCAGTGCTGTGGTCATGCAGCTGGGAGAGGAACAGGGCAGAGTTGGTAGCTAGACCACCACTTCTCCTGCCCAAACATTCGGGGCACAGCTGCATGCTGGCAGCTGTCTGCACCACTTGGCTTCTGGCTTATGGAGAAGGAGGCTTGGTCAGGCAAGTGGGCCTGTGCCCGTGTGCTGAGCAGCACAGGCAGTGGTGGCCATGGGACTCCCAGAAATACCAGGACAACATCTTCATAGCAGATAAACAGAGAGAGAGCAATAAGTGAGACAGGAAGACCACAAGTCCAGCGCAGGAGATGGGAATCCTGCTGGCTCAATGAAACCATCTTTAATGGTGCATCAGCCAAAGGCTCCCAAGCAGACATCGCCAGCTGCATTGCCAAGCCCCAGTGAGAAACACAAATGTTTCAAGGGTGACTCAGCACCACTGCAGGCTTGCTGCACCCACCACTCTTGCCAACTGACTCTCCCAGGCTTGCTCTGAGCCTTTGAGCAATTCTCTGGCTTCCTCATAAACAGCTGATGATTGCTTCTGGCAGCATGTGGCAGATTGGAGACACAGTGATCTGAAGGCTAAGCTCTCTGGCCAGCACAGCAAAGGTATTGCACTTTTCTCCCACTACAGGAAACATGGTAGACAGATGCCAAGTGGAGCTAGGATGAACCGCACGCTTCCTGTGCAGTGGTCCTGAACGATGATGCTTCCCCCACAATGGGGCATGTGAGAATGCAAAGGTCTTCACCAAGCAAAACTCCTCTGATGGTAGAGGAGAGCCTGGTGGTGTTGAACAGCCAGGCAGGTCCTGCCAGCAGGAAAGAGCTGCGACAGAGCTGGCTCAGCATTCCTTGCCCCGGAGCTGGAGGCGAGGTGAGGACCTGTGGCAATGAGGCTGCATTGCTGCACCCACAAGGTCTGTGTGGCTCAGAGCTCGTCCCGTGGTAGCTGGGGCCAGCACCTCCTGATCCATCCCTTCCCTTGGGCTGAGGACCAAAGGCTGACGTTGTTCCTGCCATCCCAAGCCCAGCCAAGAGGGATTCCCCCATAACAGCACTGTGTGTGTGTATGGAGCTTCTGGCCAGGGCTTCACGTTTTTCCTGTTCCAGCTGAAACACCATTCCAGATGACAGGAAAAACCAGAAGAAGCTCCATAAAACTGTCTGGCACTTCCCTTCAGCAAACAGGAGCCCCAGCCAGCCACCCCAGAGAATGGAAACTCAGGCTGCAGAGACAAAAGGGCAGGGGGTGGGGGTGGGAAGAGGCCAGGGCAAGGAAAGCAGTGCAAAGAGAAGCAGCATGCACATGGGGCCTGCAAGCCAAGACAGCTGCTTCATCAACACATCATAGGAAAAGACAAAGCTGCTGTCAGAGCCAGGTCCTCTCCATACAGCACGGTGCCTACTCAGCACCTGAGCCAAGGCTGGACTGGGCATGGCACACTCCTGCCAGCAAGGCCTCTTTGTTCTCCCAGGACTGACTGTTGAAGAAAAAAGCATATTTGGCACTGAAAGTGTTTGTGTGAGCTGCTTCTTTGCGCGCTGCCACCAAACCCACTGGAAGGATCAAAACCTCCCCAATACCGCCCAAACCCCTGCTGGCCTTTGGATACACTCTATCCGGATGTCTTGCAGATCATGCTTGCTCAGGAGGCCAAGTGAGAGGGTTACAACCCTACCCAGGCAGACCTCAAGACATAGCTCACCAACAAACTCCACAAACACCCTGAGTGCAGGGACAGCAGCTGGGGAGGGAGGGGGCAACAAGGGGACAGAAAGCGCAGTGAAGAACTCACATCTACACTAGCGCAAATATCCTCTCCATTTTGCTGTCAGCTACATGTTTACACTATCCATATGGACATCCATGAGCAACTCGCCAGTCCCAAAGAGGACTCCCAGAGCTGGGGACAAAGGGACAGCTGCACTTCTGAGCCTTGCGTGCAGGGAAACAGACAGGGAGCTTATTTATATCCCAAGCTCTGCTCTAGGATAAATATTTTAAATCTCTCTCCAGGTCATGGCAGTATATTTACAGCTAAGTTTCCCTTAGTTATCTGCCTGTAGAGACTCAGATGGATTTGCCATGAAGCCAAGACGATCCAGCTGGCCAAGCTCTCCAGACAGCTTACAGCTCATGGGAGAAATGGTTCATCCAGTACCACAGTCATGAAAATTACTTGCCATGCACTTGCCATGCACTGGCAACTGCTGCAGGGATGTGTACCCCCTCATGCTGCTGCCTCTGTATAGCCCACTCACAAGCATGCTCTCAGCCACTCTGCCTTCCCAGGAGCAAGGAGAAGGCAGAGGTTGGGAAATGCCACATACAACAGTAGATCAGGAGCAATCCTGCCGCTGCACTCCCCACAGAGCACAGCTGCATTGTGGGTCCCACTGGAGGTGAGTGGGTCTCTGGAGCATCCTGCTTTGCCACTTGGTTTACTGAAGGTTTAACCTGTTTGCTCCCCTCCCATAGGAAGAGAAGAAGCTCCCAGAAGAGGCATTCACAACAAATTCACTTGAGCTTTTCCTAGCAGCCACCACAGTGCTGCAAACTAGAAATTGCTACAAAAAGGCACGGAGGAGACACCTCAAATAGGCTTCACTCCACTAGCTGCATTCGTGTCTCTCCTGTTTATATGGGCTCTGCACTGTTGAGTTTTGACTTCTGGCTGCCTCTGAAGCTTGAAGAGGATGGATTGGTTGCCCCGGGCTTCCCGCTGGGTTTGTATGATTTCTGTGTCAACTCTCACAAGTGTTTCAGGAACACTAGTTCATAAATACTGCCTGCATCTATGTGGCACTGACTGCTTCCTGGCTACAAAATATCATCCACAATTCCCTATATCTGTCTCCCACTAAGTCCTAAGGTCTGCAGATTTCTCCTAGATCCTCCTCTTTTCATTCCTGGAAAGCTGAAGATCAGCCTTATTTCACAATCATCATTTACAGTTGTGCAGGGAAGCACTGTTGTCCAGGACCTTTCTTCCTGGGAGAAGCATCACCAGGGAGGCTGAACCTGCAGTATTATCTCTGAAAGCAAAGAGGGCACAGAGAAGAACAGCTCCTTGTTTATTTTCATTAAACCCATTTATGAATCTATATTAAAAGCCATAAATATAGGAAAGCAGACAGAGAAGCTAATATTTCCTCTGCTCATGCAATATTAATTAAAAGGTAGCTTCTCTATGAGACATTGCTACATTATCTCTGCTAAAAATGGAAAAAAGTCACTGAGTGGGAAGAATATGCAAGCAGGACACTTTCTGGAATATTTTACAAATCAATAACCAAGCAGAACACTTGCACTAAATAGATCTAATGCAAAGCTCCAGTGTCAAATTAAAAAAAAGCTTGGCTATAACAGACTCACTGAGACAGAAATTCATGCTAACCAGATCTCCTTGAAAAACAAGCGCTTTCCTCCATTGTGGCAAAAAAGCTAATTTCCAATATATCTGGAGAGCAAATAATTCTTACTGGACAGCTACTAATCTACCAGTGTGAGGAGTACCTGGACATTTGATTAAATGCCAAGGCAGCACACAAACTGTGGCAACAGACAACCAACAACGGGTCCTGGAGAGCAAGAAGTTGTGCTGAAATATCTGCAGGTGCCTGGCTGATCACTGTGGCCACTCAGCAACCCAGGTAAAATGGATTGCTCCATCAAGCCCATGACAGGCCTTTGTCTGCAGGAACGTATCTCCAGCCAGTGAGAGGCAGGGCCAAATCCCAGCAAGGCCACAGAAACAAAATGTGATGCTGAACGATGCCCAATATGACACTTGTTATTTCCTTGCCAAAATGTTGACCATTCAGATTAGTGGTTTCTGCTTCAGGCCACGTGGCTTTGAGATGTTTCTTCAGCTAAGAGAAAGAATTCTTGTCAAAAAAGACTTATGATTTCCAAGATCCACCTGAACATCTCAGCAGCCCTGCGCCAGCTCTGCTCTGATTTCTCACCAGCCTGAGCGAACTGGGGGCCTGGCTCAAGAAGACAAAGGCAATCTCAGGATGGGATGAGAAAGCCACAGCCACACCTGGCAAAACAGCAGTGCTCAGAGGCAGGCATTGGAGAGAAACCAAGCAACAGCAAAGTCTGAGAAGGGAGCATGTGGCATGCTAAGCTGGGTCTGGATAGAGGAGAGGAATCAGGAAGAAGGGGAGACAGGAGACACAACTGGAAAAGGAACAGCTGCACTTGGGCCAGAACAAGGCAGCAAGACAGAGGCAGGACCCGGGCAGGAGGGTCAATGCTGGTGAGGGCCCAGCCAGCAGCTCTTCCACTTACACATCTGAAGGCTGTAAGCACACACACAAAACATCAGGGAGAGCCATCAGGAGTGAACTCAGCAGAGAAAAAAAAGCAACAGACGTGTTGCCTTTGGAGCTCGGTTTTAGCTTGGAATATGGTGGATACAGAACTGTTCAAACCTAGCTGGAGGAAAGAGTGATCACAAAACAAGATCTCACTGCCATCTCACTGCTACAGAAGGTGGCTCAGCCCAGGAACTGGCCACTCCCACAGCACCTGCCAGGTGCCCAGATGTGTCCCAGGCTCACAGCGTTTACAGTAGGCAGTACGGATGGATAGGAACAAAGAACATCAAGTAACTCACAAGAAGCTATCTTCTTCGGTCCAAGACAACTTGCAGAATTCCTGCAACTGCTGAAGGAGACTTCCAGTGTTGGCCCCTCTGCAGAGGTAACTAAATTACTTGTCCTCAGCAGCACAGACCCATCTATGCTCCCATGAACAGTTAAGGAGCACTGGATGCACTGCCCTGTGTGGCACCCTACAAGACTGTCTGTCTTTATCTTCTCTAGTCCTGTCTGCTGGGAAAGACACAAGCCACAACCTTTCCTCCCATGAAAACTTCCCACAGATACAGGCACTGTAGCAACTCCAACAGAGCCAGCACCATGGAGCACCCATCAGTCTGTGCCACGTGAGTGATGGGCTGGCCCAGCAGAGGCAGGACACACACCAAAGCACAATGCATGGAGAGCAATAAAGGAACTTGCAAGCCACAGCTTGTCCTGCCTTTAACCATTTAGAGCCACTGTATGGTTTGAATCAAAGGCTTCCTTTGTGCTCTTCAAGAAGCCAATGAGCAACTGTAGTGAGGAGAGCATTCATAGTTGGTCTTAAGCAATACCATGCCTATCTTGTGCATCACTGGACAGCAAGGACAACCCCCTATAGGGCTGCCCAGAGGCATGTAAGCCACCCCTCTGCTGCCAGAACGGTACTCGGCCTTCACGTGCCATGGCTCTGGGGACAGACTCCTCTGGCTTTCTGGGGGACGGAGGACAGAGTCAACTTGCCAGTGTGCTCAAATCAACAGCAGTAGGGCGCTGTCTTGGCTGCTCTTCAGGGTGGCCTGAGCTGCATTCAGGTGTAAAATTCTGATGCTGGGACAAACCTCATTTCACAGCAGCATCACAGGAGAGGAAAAGTTATAAAGCCTGTCACTTTAGAGCTACTCTGGAAACAAACATCTGCCATTAGCACTGAGGTCCGAGTGCACAGCACTCATGGACTCTGCTGTCTCCTGGGAGATAAGTCACCCAGGAACTGAACAGAGGTTAACCAGGGGCTGAAATACAAGTAGACTTGTAATCCTCACTCACTTAAGCCCTAGCCCCTTTCTGCACTAGCTCCCAGCACACACAGCAACCCCGTGTCATCGCTTTCTCCCAGCATGCAACATCTTTCCTTCCAGAGAGGGAAGGTTCATGCCCTGAAATCAAATGCGTCACGCCACTTTCCAGACAGAAATCTGCTTGTATCAGTTTTCTTCATTCATCATCCTGCACAATACAAGCATCAATCCAAGACATCCCAATCTCACAGAGGTCCAGACCATCTGACAGTGGTGGACTGAATTCATGCACACTCAGGGGCCCTGTGCACACTGCAATCCACAAACGCTGAACTTCCTGCCCGCTCCATTCAAATCACAGCTTAATTTGACAAGGAGAAGACAGACCATTGGTATCCCACTGGCAAGCATCATCTCACACAAGGAATCATCAGTTTAAAAACAGTCATGCCTCCTCTCCAGACACACAATCTGTGTGGACCTGCTGTGCAAGGGGACAGGAGTTCAAGAGTACTCCTCACTGCGCTGTTCCATCCTGATTTTTGCAGCTGCATCTGGCTAGCTTTCATTCTGCTCTCTGGGGCATCTGAACGCCTCAGCATTCACCTGTTCGCTACCAACAGAAATGTTTTAAGTAACGACATAGGCCTTTGCCTGGATGTCACCTACAATTTTTAAGGATTAGAATGCATTTTCAAGAGAAGCCTTTGGAAAACAATTGCAGAGGGTCAAAATCAGAGAATAGAGGATGGATTTTTGAAAGCTAATCAAATAAAAGGAGCAGTCTCACGCAGTAACAGTCTGCAAAGAGTATCAACAAAAGCACCTACCCATCAACTTTCCCAAACTACTCTAAGACAAGCAAGCTCAGGAATGGTCAGAGCTGGGCAGGCACACCCAAACTCCCCATCCCAGGCACACAGAACAGGCTTTCAGAAACTTGCAAACCACTCTGAAGTCCCCCCTTGCCTCTCTTTGTTGATCAGAGAACATGTATTAGTTACTTCTCAGAGCAGAGGGAAGCAGTCTCTGTCTGGTCACAGAACAGACTGCTTCCCTGAAAATGGCAAGGCTTAAATTAAGACTAGAAGTACTGTACGGCTCAACCTTTTAAGATCAGGGAAAATATTTTTGTATTAAATTTAAAAAAGAGCTGGCAAGAGTGAGAAATGGAGCCGGAGCAGCAGTCAATGAAAAGCACATGCGCTGCAGACCTGGCTGCCAACACAAATTGATGCTTTGAAACAAAGACCACTTGTGTTTGGCTTGAAGATCTTCCACAGCTACTCGGCAAGGGCTGCACAGATTAAAAGGAGACACAGGTAAACACAGAACAGCACTTGCTGCCAAGTATTTCCCTGGAACAAAGGAATAACCAGAAATGGAGTCCTTGCCTTGACGGGTTAGCATGGGTTCATCCTCACTGTGCTGCAACACACCAAAGCAGAGGCAAGACGAAATACTGGACAAACCTATTCAACCTCTATTCAAGCAGCACCCAGATCCACAGCCTGGACATGGAGAACTGCAGCTGCTAAAAACACTGAATGTGCCTCCATCCTTAAGAGCCCACAGGACTACAACCAGCCTTTGCCCACTTCCAGAAGAAACCCCAGACATCTATTCTTCCAGTACTTCACTTCTTGAGACTGCAGACACTTGTGTGCCTCCTGCAAAGCTAGATTCTGGTCTAGTTCCCAGACTAACCTATATCCGTATAACAACATACCTTGCAAGCCTCTTTTGCTTTCTACTGCCTGCACAGTGATATATATGTTCAGAAAGCACAGGAAGAGTGAAACAGGAGATGGTTTCATCATTCTTCTCCAGAATGATAATCCTTCAGTCTGGTCCTTTTATAGGGACACCAGCTGCCCTCTAAACCAAACAGCAAGAGCAACAGTTCCCATTGTAGTGCAAAGGTGGACTTGCTGGCCCTGTATGACTTGAGAGGTGACTGGACACTGCTCCCTCACATAGCACCCAACAGCAGTGCAGGAAAGCAGCCTCTGGATCAGATCCCACAGTGTTAGGTGGGGAAAAGGAGAGAGCTGACACCTCATCAACACAACCAGCACAGCAGATCCTGACAGGGTCTGGTAGGATGAAGGAGGTAGAAGTACAGGACTCTGAACTGGCCACATCCTCCAAAATCAATGTGCTTGCTTCCTTGTGCTGTGGTTCAATAGCTTTGGCATTAGGAAGCAAGCAAACAGGTTTCTAAAAGACCCCAGGGTCCCCTGTCTTATTTGCAACTCCCTCAGAACAACCTCCCTAAAAATGCAAGAGATGCACAACATTTCTGGACTGCTGAAAGCTCACAAGAATATGAGGAACAAGACGTGAACTACATGCAGAGCCTCCAAACTATGGCAAAGCCCGGAACAAGATGTGAACTACATGCAGAGCCTCCAAACTATGGCAAAGCCCAGGGAGTGGCTGCTGCTCTAGCAGCAGCCATATGAAAAGCCTGAAAATCTGCAGCATCCCTACCTCCTTCCTGTAAGGTCTCTCTCAGAGAACAAATTCTTCCATGTCCAGCAGTGGGATTGCTTATTTCAGGCAATCCAGCACATAAGGTACACTACATTCACAGCACAGCCTTTTAACCCCACTGTGCAATACAACATCTGCTCTTCTAACAGACTAAAAAGCATTTACAAGTAGCTCTTAGATGACACCTTCCAACATCTTCCAAGCAAGGAGCCTGACGTGGAATCACACCACTCACCTTGGTACCTCTGCCATGCTGAAATGTACACTGAGGACCAATTACCAATATGCTGGTCTTTCTTTCGGTCAGTTGTCAAATCGTCATTTCTCCATCTCTCCTTCCTCTCTCCCCCAAGACACAGTTGATTTCTTATAAAGGTAAAAAACACTACAGTTGCCTTTCTCCCACATCAGGCACTATCAGCCTTCTCCAAGAGGTATTTGCCATGCCAAAGGCCCACCTGTGGGCCTGCCTCTTTCCCTTACACAGCAAAATCCACTGTGCTGGTTCACAGCCTTTGCAAACCCCACCAAACCCAAAGTTAACACCCTGTGCAACTTAAACCTCACCAAGAAGAATGTTCCTGTGCATCTGCCAAACATCTTGTTGGTCTTGCTGCCCTCCAGGCTTCCAAAGAGCTGCCTGTCCCAACCCACGAGACCACGTTAGGAGAACGAGAACTGCTCCTTGTGGTCTGAACAAACAATAACATGTCCCCCAGTCTCAAGGGAATTTCCCTGCAAACACCGCAGCAGCAACTGCCTTCACAAAGAGCACATTTGTACCTAAATTTGTCCACTGCTAAATAAGCATTTGTTCCAAGTTCCCAAATATCGAAAGTAGTGGAAACACCCACTGCTAATGTGAAATATTTTGCATTCCAGGCATGAGAGGTATGCTTGAAAATGTTCAGAGAGGAAAGAGTGTTTATTCACTGGAAAGAGGTGTATACTAGGTCCAGCTATTTACTTAAGTCCACGTTAGCTTGCTGGAATATAGCTTTGATCTTTGCAACTTAAATAGCAGATGAATTGAAATGAAGGCAAGAAAAATATTAGTGTAAAGATCCTCTAGCAAATACCTGTAACCAGGCCTCACAGCCTTCAGATCTTTTTGAAGTGCCTTATCGCTTACAGCCAAACTGGCCTTTGCATTCTTGTCCATTGCCCCAAAGCCAGGTTCTTCTCTTCCTACCCCTTTCCTACCTTCTTTTCTCCATTCCCCTTGAGCTCCATGGCCTTTAGAGAAAGTGCAGCCTGCCCTCCTAGGACACGTGCCTATCTGCTTGGATGCAACATGGACCAGCCCTTGGCCAAACATCTGACCTACTAGCAGATATGAGCTGCCATCCACTTGCCTCCCTTGAGCAAGAGGTATTCAGCAGACTGGGAGGAAACATATTCTCAATCGGCAAGTATTCATTACCCAGCATGCAACTAAATACAGGGTGCTTGCTGCAGTTTAAACCTCTGCCCATCTGCCTTTAGAAGACAGCTTCATTCCAAATCAATTAAGAGCGCAGAGGACATCTTTAAAGGATGCAGAACATGACAACCCTCTGATCAGTGCCAGCTCACAGTGGTTCAAGACCCCACTGTGCAGACAAAGAGGTGCCTATGGCCACGACTATGGAGCTGCCATGCCTTTGAAGCTCCTGCCACATCAGGGTTCCAGCCCGCCTAGAGCCCCATCTGAACACAGCCAAGTCCCAAGGGGGATCAGATCATTACTGTCTTCAGAAATTTTCTTCTTTAAGACCAGGCTTGCTAGCAAACATGAGAAAAGTACTGCCATACAGAAACACAGAGCTCACCACAGGACATGGAGGCATTTCCAGAACAAAATCAACCTTTTGGGGTTTTTTTCGCTTTAAAGAAAAGTTGACTCAGCAAATATTTCCTCTGCTAGCACTTCAACCAGATGTTCCAGCCTAACTCAGCTCACATTTGGCATGCTGCAGTGCCACTGCCAGAAAGATCACAGCTTCACTGAACAACGGAAATGGAGGAACAAGGACCAGCAGTCCAGGCACCGAGCACTTCTGAAACACATGGCAAAGGACCTGCATGAGCCTCCACGCCTCACAGGTCTTTGCCCAGTGCTCTTTCCAAACAGCATCTACAGGCAAAGGGAGACAATGCCTTGCAGCCCACAAAACTTACCACTAGCCTATAAAAACCTAGATGTCAAACAGTATGTTTCACCGAGATTTTTTAGTGTCTGAGAGCCCAACAGCAGCATGTTCCTCCCAGTGCTGCAGGACATGGTCTTGCTCAGCAAGAGAAACAAGGAGTAGTGTACATGCTTGGAGCTGCACAGAAACTCCAGCAACTGAAGAGCGGAGTGTGCTGGTAGGAAAGGCAACCGACAGCCCTCATAGGCAGGTCTGCACATCCCAGCTGCCGGTAGTGGCCTGCTGGCAGCTAGGTGAATGCTGTGGCAGGTTCACAGGGCCCTGTGGCTTCAATCCAGGGCCCAAGCTAAGCATGCACTCCCTCTCCAGAAACAGCCTTCCCAGAAGGCTGCCAAGACGTTCTGCAATCACGGTGCTAATCAGCTAAGTAAGCGTTGCTTTTCATGCTTATCAGCTGTAAATTGGACAATACTTACCGCCTGGCAGCAGGGCTCAGCCACACCTCCAGATATGGAAGGGCAGAAGCTACAGATATCTTTCCCTCAGAGGCAGTATCCTACCCAAGTGCTAAACTAAGATTGCTCTTGATTTTGCAGCAGAAACTGGAAAGCAAATTCTACAGCTGTGCACACAGTGAGACAGAAAGGACTGCAAACGGCTACTAGCAGCACGCAGGACACTCCCCATCTGCAGGGCTCCAAAGAGAAGAGACAAAGTGCTCTGTTATGGGGCAGCCGTGGGACCTTTCAAAGCCAGGCTGAAAACCAGCTCACAGCCCCTGCGGCTCTCGTGCCACAGCCAAGACCTTGGGCTCCTCAGACGAGGGAAACGGTGCTAAGAGGCCAGCGGGGGAGAAACACCATGGAGCAGAGCGAGGGAAGGTGGGTCTGGGCTTTGTAGTTGGAGTTGGACAACGTGAAAAGCAAGCAGCCAGGCAAATCAACGGGCCGCAGAGCTAGGGCAGGGCAGGGAGGCTGGCTCACACCCTACACGGCATGGAGGGTGGCACGGGGGGCGGGGGAGAGGGCTCATCCAGATGCGCTCAGCAAGGGACAAAACCCCTCCAGCAGCCGGGAGGTCAATCTCCACGGGTGGAACCCCCCCGCGCGCCCACTGTTTGTTCTCGAGTTTTGATCTGATCAGATTTCACAGGAAAACCACCCACCACTGCACACAAACAGCCTTCCCAGTCTCAGCTCTCTCCACGGAGCCCGGAGGGGTGCAGGTCGGGGCCAAGCCTCGCTAGAGGGGCCTCCGGGAGCCCTCCCCGGAGCGCGGCTGCTCCGGGAGCGCCTGCTCGCCATCTCCCAGACGGCAAATGTCTGGCGCATTTGCATCCCTGTGGATTTAGGCACGACGCTCCCCCATAGGAGCGGGCGGGCGGGCAGGGCGAGCCGGCGCACGCCGGGGAAGGAGAGCCGGGCGAGGCGCCCCGGTGGCTCCCGGGGCTGCGCGGGGCGGGGGAGCGGCCGCCCCCGGGCTGGAACACATAGGGCCCCACGCAGCCCCTGCTCCGCGCCGGAGCCCCGAGGCTTCCCCCCCCCTCCCTCCCTCCCTCCCTCCTTCCCTCCCCAACCCGAGGGGGCGCAGAACACCGGAAGCTCGGCCCCGGGGACGGCCGCACCTCCTTCAGCCCCGGAGCCCCCCGCCCCGCCGTCAGCCGCATCGCGGCCCAGCTACGGACGCGAGAGGGGGCGCGAAGCCCCGCCGCCAGGACCTGCATTCCCGGGGCGGGGGAAGCTGCGGCGGCTGCCCCGGCCCGCACTCACCCAGCACCAGCAGCGCCCGCACCGCCGCCATCCTCCGCACCCCTCGCCGCCGCCGCGCCAGTCAGCGCGCCCGCCAGCCCCCAGCCATGCCGCTGCCGCCCCGCCCGCCGCCGCCGGCGGGAGGGGTTCCGGGGGAGGGGCAGCCACCGGAAACCGGGCGGGGTCGGGAGGAGCGGGGTCCCGCGGCCGGTGCCAGGCTCGGACCCCCCGTGCCTGCATCGCGAGGGGAGGGGCTCGCCGGCGTCATCGTGCAGAGCCTCCCCGGTACCGGGGGCCGTGAGGGCCGCGCCGGGGGCCCCTGCGCTGCGCGACCCCTGCTCCTGCCGAACACGGCGTACCCGGAGCAGCGAGGAAGCGACAGAGGTCCCTTCCCGCCCAGGAGTTCCTCGTAGTCGGGCTGTTAAGTTGATGGCAGAAGCTCCCGGTCTGTACCGCTGTGAGAGACCCTATGAAGGCACTGGGGCAGCAGGGGCCAGGAGCTCCACACCCTGTTAGGGGCAGAGGGCTGGACACAGCACAAGAAGCACAAGAAGCCTGCCCCTTGCTGCTCCTCTGCAGGGCTCAAGCCGAGGCATTAGCTGGTCTGGCCATCTGCATGGCTGGAGGCCTCTCTGCCCGACCCAATGCATCCGGTAGAATGTGCTGCAGTCCTGCAACACGGGCTTTCACAGCTGTAGCTCTGAACGCCAGCTTTCCAGACGGTTTGTTGAGCCTCCAAAATGCTAGCTGCTTTTGGTACTGCATGAAAGTCTTGCCATCAGGCACACAACATCCCCGCAAGCGCTGCTGAATCCATCATAGAGGATGCTGAAGCCTGTACTCACCAAAACCTGTGGCACAGGATTGGAGCGTGCTGCTGCCCTGCGTGGCAGTGCCACTCTGGTGCTGCACCAGAAGCCTCCATTACCACCTCCTGGAAGACCACAGAGCTGCTCCCACAGGGCATGCAGCCATGGAACTTTGCCAGTAACCACAGACCAGTCCCCTCGTGTAGGGAAGCCATCATCTCCTGCCACCAAAAGCTGTTCTGGTTGTGGTTGGGGACCAAGAAGCCTCAGAGGAAGTGGTACCCTACTCAAAAAGCTCTAGAAAGGAAGTTTTATTTCAACCTGCAACTCAAGACAAGCAAAGCAGCTAATGTGTAGTAAGAGAAAGTGTCTCTGTCCCACACACACTGGCAGACTTTCTCTCCCACTGATACTGAGCCACCTGACCTGAGCCTCACATAAGAGCATTGCTGCTTTTTCCCCAGGAGAGAAAGTGAGTTCAGCTCTGCTGAACCAGGTATCATGACTTGTCTGAGGAGCACTTACCACATCAGCCTCAGAGCTGCAGGCTGTCACTGCATCTTCCCAGTCCATATTGCCTTTAGTGCCCCAGGAACAAGAACTGCACCATAAGATACCCAGGAAACCACTGTCTGCCCTTGCTGTGCTTGCCCAGACTCTGCCTGAAGCTTCCTTGCTTCCTTGCTCCCTTGCAGGGAAGGATGTAACATGCTCAGCCCCACTCTCCCCACAGCCACCAGCTAGGCAGCCAGACTCCTTGCTGCCAGAGGGCAAGCCAGCCTGGAGAGGCCAGTGAACAGCATCTGACTGAAGAAAGGAGTGGCAGAAGCCACCTGTGCTGCTAAAGGCAGTGAGACCACAGAGCTGGCCCTGGCTTTCCCCCCATTCCTACCCTCCAGCTGCAGTGTAGGGCCAAAGGGCCAGAGCCAGAGTTTGAGCAGCAGGCAGCGAGCCACACAGCACACATTCAGTCACAGCAGGAGGAAACCCCTTGGGAACTGGGTCAGAAGCAGTCACAAGTCCCTTGACACCAAGCCAGTTAAACACTTCCCTACAGAAGTACGTGTTTCTGCAGCCAACCAGCATGACGTACAGTCACATTAGAATTCTCACCCCCAAAGATCAGGAGCCCATGTGCAGTACAGCCAAAGGATCCAAATTTTGCATGGAGAAAAATGAGGCTAGAGCAGACCCCATCCAACAGCAAAGCACCTTACTGGCAGGGGAGCGTGCCCAGAGTTGTTTGCAGTAGCAACAGAAGCAGCATGTGCAGCAGTGCAGAGGCTGTGCTTGGCTTAACACAGGGTCATAACCTGGGCAAACATTAGAGCCCTTCAAATTAGCCACAGCTTTGCAGCCTGGAGCATCTTCAGGAAGGAGACAGCAAGCCTCTTCCCAAGCCAACTCACGCACCCCACATCCCCACCATCAGTGATCTGTAGCTGCAGTGGTTTGAGCTGGGTTTATTTACTGTTGGCATTGCCAGCTTCCCCCAGGAAAGCATGATCAGTGCACAACACACAGTGGTGCCACGCCTGCTGCTGTCAGCACCTGTCCCTCTCAGCAGCAGGTCTGCAAAACAGCACCCACAATAGATGGACAAAGGCTGCCAGCACCCCAGTCCTGGCTGATGACTGTTGAGTGACAGCCAGGGAGGCATCCAACAGTACAAAGAGAGCCACCCCGGCAGGAAACATTCAGGATTCTCACCTGAATTCAAGCCCTTTCCCCCTTCAAATCCCACTGTCCCCGTAGCAGCATTTCAGTGGCTCTGTTCGGGACAGGCAGCCATTCTCACAGGAAGCAGGCCAGAGGCCACACAGAGCCCCACACCTTATACACAGTCATTTGCTTTCTAGACACCATCAGCTTGTGCTTCTGCCAACCACAAGCCCCACTGGCATACCTGGCACAGCTCTGCAAGCCCAGCTCAGAGCTGAGAGGAGCACAGGTCAGGCTAGCACATTGCGCAAGCCCACATGGTTACTGCCTTAATGACCCCCCACCACATGCTTCCCACCAGGAGCTTGCTGCAGAGATTGTCCCTGGTGCCGGCTCCAGCCTCAGCTGGCCCCTGTGGAGGCAGGTGAAGTGCAGATCAGGCAGGATTTCCCCTGACAGAACCCTTGCAGGGCAGGCTGCAAACCCACCCCGCAGTCTCTTGGTCTGTCATTTTGTGGGTGAATAGTGGGTCAGGACGTGCTCCATCTCCTTTGGGTCAGAACTGCCATCTGCACCAGGTCCAGTTACAGGACGGTTTGCAGTCACAGAGGGGACTCACTCTGCTCGGCAGATGAACCAGATCTCATTGCGGCGCTGAGGGATGCTGGGATTTTCATAAGAAGCCACAATGTAGGTTTCCCGGAGCACAGTGTCTGTGGAGCCCAAGAGCTCCCAGAAGAGATTGATCTCCCGCAGAATTGTCTCTTCAGTGGTCATCCCATAGAAAACCCTGCAGCAAAGGAAGCAACATAAGCAACATAAGTAACAGAGCCAGCACATTCCCCCTTCCCACAGCCAGGGCTCCCATCCCTCTGCCCAAAGAACCATAGCAGCCATGCAGGGAGTTCGTACATCTCCGCTGAGCTGAGAAAACACCTCTGGTGCTGGGGTCACCTGGTTATAACCCGGAGCGGTGCCCTCTCAGTGATGTGGATTTCAGGGTCCATGGGAACAGGAGGATTTTGCTGGAACTCTCCTGGGAGATAATAGGCAGTTACGACCTCACGCTCCAGCTCGGTCTCATCTTTGGTCAGGTGGATTTCGTTGAGCACCGGGACTGTCATGCCCAGATAGCAACCTAGAAGGAGGTAGGAAGGCAGTTAGACAGGTGGGTCAGAAGTGGCAGCGCTCCTCCCCACTCCAGATGGACAGTGGCAAAGCCCTCCCTCTGTGCAGCCTGCCAGCCCCTCCAGCCGTTGCCTGCACACACCTACTGAGTTCTCTTTGCAGATGTAGCGCATGAGCTTCATGAAGCTCATGGAGATGCTCTGCTCATACATGGGCTCCCCCTTGGTGACACACGCCCACTTCCCAGCTGGGTAACGCCGCTCCTCATAGGCTGCTTCCTCGCACTGAAACAGGCCACAGAGAAGCCAAGTCAGAGTTAAGCACGCTGACAACACTGCAGCACTTGGGTGGAAAACCAACACTGACAGGCAAGAAGCGGGTAGACACAACCCTGCCAAAACAAGCCCCTCTGCTAATCAGTTGGCAGAGGAGGACAAAGAAGGCAAGGGGAGCTGGCATGACACACACTTCAGACAAGGATACTTATGAGCACCGGGCAAAAGTCAGCAAAAGGAAAGGCACAGATAAGGGACAGGGTGCAAGGGGGTCTGGAGGCTCCCGGCATGCACAAGGAATGCAGTACATCCTCTGGTCTCTGTCCTGCCTACTCACAAGGATGTTCCTGATTCCAGGCACCCAAAGGCCTCCAGTAAGGCTGATGTTATCCTCAGGTACAGTGCCTTTTCCTTGGAACACTGTATGCACAGAAGATAATGAGCAAAAAGACTCCCACCCAGTACAGGGGAAAATCTGGCAGAAGAGCTCTAGCATCCAGAAGAGCTGTGAAGACAGGAACAAAACTCCTCTCAGATCCTTCTCCCATACGAAGAAGTGACAGGAGGAAGAAGAGACATGAACCCAGCTGGTGCAGAGAGGACAACTTTGTGAGATGGGTCAGAATCTCTATTTCCAAGACAGAATGTCCAGTCTTCTGGAGAAAGCCAACACAGAAGCAGGGCAAGGGGAGTGGGGAAAATTGCACCTGGATATGTTCATAGTTCAGCTCATGGCATGTCTGTGATCACAGGTAACACATAAAGAGATGCTGGGAAGTTGTAACCAGCACCTATCTTCCTGCTGTTCTCTTGTTCTTCAGCCAGATTAAAGTGGTCATGAGACAACCTTGTTCCACAGAGCTTAGGGTATCTTTCTAAACTTCTTGCTTCCACAGCTGTGCTGGCAGTGACTGAGCCAGGAAGCTGTGACTAGACTCAACAGTGAATTGTTGTCCTCCCTGTGCCTCCACCCACATCAGGTCTCTGAGAGCCAAACCAAAGGCAGAAGGAAGGCATCTGGCCTACTGTTGTGCATCAGTGGGATGCCAGTAAGACTGCCCCAAAACACTGCAGGCCAGCCTTCTAGCTGAGGCCATGCCAGCTATTGTCCCACCAAGCAAAGCAGAGCAGGGCAAGAGTCTTTTCCAAGCAAGAAAACTACCAGTTCCTCTACACTATTTGCAACTCTCATCTGCCACACCATCTGCAAATAAAATTATCAACTCAGCAAGTCACAACAGCAGGGTATGCCACAGCCTGACCCTTATATTAAGCACTACCACTCCAGATAGGAGTTGGCCAAGAGAAATATTGAAGATGCTTCACACAGATCCAGTAGCAACAGGTCCCTGCAATGTGAGCTGGGGAATTTGACTGAGTATCGACAGAGCACAGCACTGTAGGTGACACAGTAATTCACTTGCCTCTGAGAGAATGAGGTCTTGTAGCACTGATAGCTCAGGAGAAGCAACAAATACTAATGACCTGCCTGAACCTGGGAAATGTGTCCCTAAGAGTCCAGCTCCAAAGTCCCCTCAGCACTAATGCCAGGAAGTGGCTCTTCTCACCCAGCCTCAAACTCCAAGAATCTTCCTCAGGCACAGAGGATCTTCAGGCAACAAAAGATCTTCAGTTCCCACAAAGTCCTGGGGCCCCATTCCTGCCTGGGATCAACACAGGTGGAGAAGAAGCCAGATTAAGTCCCTGGGACCAGAAGAACAGGGAAAGAGAGTGTGGTGAAACCCCAGTTCAGAGCTGCACAACCCACATGCTCAGACATGTTTTACAGGGAGTGCTGGACCTCAGCCCAGAAAAAATGGTTAATCTCTCCTCATATAGAGGACAACTGACAGATGCCTTGGGTAGCAAGCCCAATGAGGCCTGCAGAGACACAGGAACCAGTCTGACAAGCAGTTATTTCTCAAAGCTCAGAAGCACCATATGTGCAAGAAATGAGAAGAAGTGTGCAACTTGACCAGCATGGAGAGGAGATCTTCAGGCAGAAGATACCATGTTTGGATTGGCAGTTGTGACAAGTAACAACACATGCTCAGGTCTGACGACAAGGGCCAGAGGCCCTGCATTCCCCACAGAAGCATATTTATCTTATGCCTGCTGAGATCTCCAGCTCAAAGAGTAGCCACATAACCAGCATAAATACAAAGCCAGCAGGGCTTTGAGCTATGCAATGAGGAGTTTCGAGCAAGGCAGGGAGCAGACTCTGAACTGAAAATTCACTCTCTTGGATGTGCCCACCCCAGCAGAGAACAGGTTGGTAAAGAAGGCAGCTAGAAGTCAGAAGACCAGAGAAAGCAGCAGGACTAGTCCAATTTTAAAATAAAGGCCGAAAAATTGAGCACTGCCATTACTCTACAGAGGAGGAGATGCAGGAACACCAGAATACTGCACCGATCCAAAGGTGCCATCCTGGGATGCTTGTGCGGGAACCTCTGTGAGGCTTGTGCGCGCCTGCCGACACGGGGCCACCTTCCCCGCCAGGGAGAGGCTCTTCCTGCTCCCCGGGCTGGCAACAGCACCGGAGCCTGCCTCACCACGGGCGGGCAGCGGGTGAGAACCCGGGCGTGCGGAGAGGGTCCGGCCTCACCTTCCCGTGCTGCGAGAGGGACACGTACGGCACAGGCTCGCGAGCCTGGTTGTGCCGGGCCATCTGGGCGATCGGGCCTGCCATGTCTGCAAGGCAAAGCAACAGGAGAGACAAGGCTCGCCCCGGCCGCAGCGCAGGAGGAGTCCTGGTTCGTGCCGTCAGCCCCGGCGGGCCCGCGTCACCCCCGCGGCCCGGCGCTCACCTCGAGGCAGGCTCACTAGATGCGTGCTAGCCACGGCCTCCCAGTGCGCGAACAGCCGGCCCTGCTCCTCCTGGTCGTCCTCGCTGTCGCCGCCGTCCCCGCCGGCGGCCGCGGGCTCCTCGCCCAGCCGCTCCAGGTCCTCCAGCGTGATCCGCGCCATCGCGTCCGCCGGGAACGGCGCCGGGAGCGGCAGCGCCTCGGGAGCGCCCCCTGGCGTGCCGGCGGACCGCGCGCGGACCGTCGCCGCAGTCCCCCCGCCAGGCGGCGCCCGCTTCCCCCCGCCCACCCCGCCTCAGGCCGAGCCGCGGTCGCTTCTAGGGTCGGTTTTATTTAATAAAATAAAGTACAGCGATCACCCGGCGGGGGACCGACGTCTGGGGGCACGGGGCACTTCTGCCACTGCCCCGGCCGGGGGATAGCCCGCCCCCCCTCCCCGGGCTGGCGATTCTACCTGGCGAGCGTGTGCGACCGGTACCGAGCAAGCCGCCACCGGGGCTGCTGAGCCCGATGTGCGGCAGAGGAGCATGCGGGCGGGCTGCGGTGCCCAAACTAGCTAGGGACTCCCGGGGGAGGCCGGGCTGGGCAGGCAGACGGTGGCACGAGAGCCGGTGATGGGGAAAACAGAGCAGGTGGTGTGGGGAGGTGCCGGGTGCTGCCCTGTTCAGCGCGAAGCCAGGGTGCCCAGCAGCAGAGCAGCCAGGTCAGTTGGAGGAGAGCAGGGAGCTGTGGGAGGACAGGTCCATGCTGCTGGCGCTGAGGCCTCTGCTCTCCGCACGGAGGCCTTGGGTGCCCTAGAAAAAATACAGTGCTGGTGAGGTACTTGGAGTCCAACCCCATGCCCCAAAGCTGCTACCCCAACTCCTGCACCCCTTGCCTCACAAGCCAGAGATACCCTGGTGTTGCTGCTGTCAGACCCATTAAGTGCTGCCTCTGCTCTCATTCTGTGGCTGGAGGGGTTGCTGAGCAGGCAGGGAGGTGGGTACTTGGAGGCAACACCTTCAGGTTTGGAGCTATGACCTTGGAAGAGGTCTGCGGCTGCCCAGGGGTGCCATGGGACCACCAGCCTAGGCAGAGTGGCTCCAACACCGCACAGCCGCAGAGCGCACACACTGTGAGGTCTCAGGCACTGCACCTGTGGCCCGCTATTATGCCCCTCACCAGCTGTGATGCAGGCCACAAGGCCGCCACCCCAATGCCCGCTCCTGTACCAGCCCCTCCACCCACCCTGTGCTTACCTCAAATGAAGCATCGCTAGACTTGTGCAAGTAATTTAATGATGCAGCTCGTTTCATGCTACAAGAAATCAGAGGAGAGCAGGTTTGACCATGTTGTGTCTGATCAGATCCAGACCCACAAGGTGTCAGGGCCCCCACCTGCCCTGTACCCAGCCTGATCCTTGTACCTACCTGGTATTCCTGGGCTCCAGGGGACCATTGCCCTGCAGTTTCTTGACCAACATCTCACTGCTCCTCCGTATCACATCCCGGATTTTCCCCAGGGAGCTGCTGCGCTGCAGAGTGCCACTGCCGTCCTGGACACAGAGACACAAGCCAGGATGATGGCTGAGTGGCACTGATAAGGTTCTGGCATGCTGCTGATGAGTGGCTGGAATTGGCTCCAAACATCCTCTTGTCTACCTGCAACTGAGGATTTAGCTCTGGCCCAAAGCAGGCTTAGTGCTGACTACATGGCTCCCCCCCACCCTGGTCCTTCACAGGACATGGGGATCAGGGATCCCCCCATACCACTGTCTGGCTCATCCAAACTGATGAGCCTATCTGGTGCAAGCCTAACACCCAGACAGGTTGCTGACTTGCCCCAGGGCACCAGCACAAATGGCACTGGCACAGCTTCATCACCTGCAACAGCTCAGGCAGCAGCTGCCAAGGAGGTACCACTGCCCAGGGAAGCAACAAGCCCTGATGAGAGTCCCAAGTTTAGGGATACTTTTGTCAGGCCAGGACACACTGCCAGGACTCTCTCCTCATCTGCCACTGGCTGGAGACTATCTTCCCCCACCCCTTGCCCTTCTTCACCATACCATTACTAGTCCTCCTCTCCGTCCAGCACTCATCCCGATGCACACCCTGGTCCTGCAGGCTCACTCACATCAAACAAGACCATTCTACAAGCACACACAACCTTGTCCCACCTCTAACAGCCCCAAGACAATTAGCTTTGAGCCTCCTGAGCAACTCAGGCAGCTCCACTGGGGACACATTCATTTGGCTGCTGCGTTGCCAAGACTCCTATGCCCCCACCCTTAATGTGTCCGGCCACACTAGCTGCCCCAGGGGTGGCACTTAGCAGGGGTTTCTTTATGTCTGCCTGCTTTTTCTGAAGACCAAAACCAGGCAGAAATCTTGTTCCCCAGTCTGTTTCCTCCCACGTGCCTCCAAAAGTCCCCAGTACTCAGAAAGGCACTTTCAGCCCTTGACAGGCTCTAGCCCACCTCCTGCACTTAGCTCCATATGCAGGCAAGGCACAGGTTGCCTGCCTGACACCACATCATGCCACTGCGTCATTACGGCACCAAGCTCTTCCCCTGTGGCCTGGCCTGCTCGTTACATAAGGTTATGGCACCACTGCTGATGTGGAATTACTTTTGCTCTGATGACCTGATAACAGCAGTCTTCCCTGCTCCCAATTCCAATGGCCCCTGGCACACACAGGCAGTAGAAACTGAGATAAGGTGATGGCAAAAGCCCTTTGCTCCTTAAGATGTGGGGGAGCCCCTCTGAACCATTCCGAATGACCAAAATGCATTGTGACTCAGGCTAGCAGCAGCAATTACCCCAAGACTATCCATGCAGTTCTGCAGGTAAGCAGGGTCTCTGCCTTAGGCCAGTCCCTCCCTTGTGCTGACCACTACAGCTTGTGGTCCTAGGGAAGACTTTTCCAGCACTTCTCTGCCCTGATTTCTCAAAGCTGATTCAGCCTTAGACCCCTCTCTAACAGCTGACCACGACTTTTCTTACCAGCAACCCTTTCTCATGGTATTCATTTCATCCCTTCTTGGATAAGCCAAGTGCATTGAATCTCTTCACTTTCTCATTGGAATGAGGGGTTTCCAAGCTGGGAGCCATGTGTTGCTGCTGCAAGGGACTCACTCACCAGAAATGCAGAGCACCAAAAGCAGCAAAGTAAACAATTCATTCACCCATGAAGCATCATGGGTAGGTTTTGGAGGAGATGGACATCAAGCGTGTGGCATTAGCAAAGATGGGGTAGGGTGTTTTTTGCCTCCACAGTAGATTTGCACTGGTCACAACTCTTCCTGCCATGCTAGACACTGTTCCTTTTCCCAGGGCACACAAACCAGTGGTGGAAGAGGGCACACAGCTTGGGAAGGGGAGCAGGACTGTAGTACAAGGGCAGCAGGATCTGGCCAGGAAGTGTGCTCTTGTGTCAGGGCTGGAGAGGATGGAGCCACATTTTCCCAGCTGCATTGATGCAGACTGACTGCAGACCAACACCAGAATCGAATGCTGCTGCATGCTGGGTTAAAAATAGCCTCTCTTCTCTCCCCACTCCCTTTTCTGCAGGGTTATTTTTAACCCAGAACATTTATGGGGTTTGGTTTGCCGCAGAGCCCCCACCCCATTGAATGCTCTCATCCTGGTGGGTGCAAAGAAAAAGCAGCAGCTCTACCACTGAGCTGCTCTCCCCTGCATGCTCCCACCCTGCCTAACGCACAGAAGCAGCAGACTTAGGCAGGATTTGGCAGCATGTGGAGTTAACTCAGAACTGGGAGACACAAGGGGGTATTTCTTTGGCTAAATAGAAACGCCTCTTGGTGAAGCTTAGATCCCCCAGGGCAGCCTTGCCACACATGGTTACAGAACTGAGGTTAGCAGCAATCCCAGACTGGAGGACAGGGAGAAGCACAGTGGAGCTGGGTCCTTCATCTCCACTTCTCGGCCTAAGAGAGGTGCCCTGGGGACAGCATATGCCCCTGAACACACACAGACAGACACCAAGCATCCCCACACCTGCTGCAGCAGCATTTGCACTCACCACCCCAGGACTGACCGACGCTGGCCTACAGAGCATGGAAAGAAGCACAGGGCAGCAATTTGGGTCTGTCTACCTTTAATTAGAGGTATGGTTGTTACAGTACCAGGTCCAGGACATGGCAGAGCACAGGGTCAGGTGGCCCCAATGTCCAAATGCACCCTGCCCTGGGGACTCACAACTCTCCAGGACCATGGAGCAGCACTAGGAGAGGCAGGGAAGGCACAGCCCTGGAGCACTTGGTCTTGGGCTCCACAGCCCATGATCCAGAGGACAAGCTTCCTTTCAGCAAGCACAAGCGCCCAGGGGAGCAGCATGCATGTACCCCAAGGCCTTTGCACCACCACAGGAAAGCCAGGCCCAGACAGACACAGGCACATTTAGCATCATAACCTGCCAGAAGACTAGCACGAGAGAAACAATCTAGCTAAAAAAACAAGGAAGAGTCCTGCGCTGGCTTCTGGGCTCTATCCTGCTGGCTGCAGCCTCCTCAGCTTTCTTCCCAGATAGGAGGGCCAGGGAGGTTCACTTCCCATAGGAGGCAGGATGACTGTGTAAACCCAAGGGTGTGAGACTCAGAACAGTGGTAGTCTGACTCTGGGAAACATTTCCTTTCCCAGTAGTGACCAGCAGCACCAGATCCTGTGAAGGCCTGAAGTACCAATCAGAGGCACTGAGCCACCCCCACAGACCCTCAGGGTCAGTACTGTGTTCCTAGCAGTTAATTGGGTTACAGATTTCCCACCCACTTGGCTAGGGACAGACAGACTGCAGTCAGCCCCAGGGACCACCTATGAGCAATCCAGCCCCTTCCCCCATGGCAACCTCCCTCCAGCCATCCCACCTGCTCCCACATGCTCAGAGCATCCCCAGCCCCAGCTCCTCCCTTCCTCACATCCTTCTTTGCACCTCCTTTTTCTCCCAACCATTCTGCTCCAAACCAGTCCTTTCCCCATCTCAGCCACTTCTAATGGCCTGGGATCTGACCCCTTGCAGGAAAGTTCTTTCCTCCTACCCTTCCTCTGCCTCCAAGGAACAGCAAACAACTTCAGCCCTGCTTCTCCCACCAGCCACACCTAGGAACCCCACAGCAATGGGGAGCTGATTCACCCCTTAATGCCAACAGGTGAGGAACGTGGCTACAGCATCCAGTCAGGAGGTTGCAGCCAAACATGCCTGTGCTGGCAGGTCCCTGTTCCATGCATGGCCCTTGGCTGTCACCCCTTCACCTTGTCTTGGATGTCCAGTAGCTCTATGGGTCGTCCTATACTCCTGTGCCCTGCAGAGAGACCCACATACTGCCCCTGGGTTGCTGAGCTCAGCAGGGAGAAGGGTAGCAAGATAGGGACTGCCCTGTGCTGCAGGAAGAGCCCAGCTCACCAGGGACCAGCGCAGGTTTGCTACAGAGCACTAACATCAGCTAAGCCTACAGGGAAGAAAGCAACTGGGCACATGACAGCCCTGCCTAGGCCAGGCCTTGCTGTCCCATAACAGCCACCCATCTTCGTGCTTCTGTAGAGATGGAAGGAATAAGCTAGGAGGGTTGAGGATGTCTAATGACAGTGGAGTCACCATGCCTGGACTGAAGACAAGCCCCTGCAGGCCTGGTCCCCAGGGATGTACAAGGGCAGGCTGGGGGTGGGGGCATGCAAGGGGACGGTGGCCCGTCACCCTGGCCTGGGGGAGTGGGCAGCTCCTCGCAGATTCTTCCTGCTCTTGCTGGCCATGGGACTGGAGCTGGGCCACGTGGCCAGGCACTCCTCTGCAGGCATCACGGTGCCCTCGCGCGCCGGGAGGGTTGGGGGACTGGTGTGGAGTTCTCGCCGAGGAAGGAGGGATGGTGTGGAGGAAAAGTCGGAAGATACAACACAAACATCCAGGTGACTGCAGTGGAGGGGAAAGAGGGAGTCTCGGGAGGCATTTAAGCCTAGTGCACAGAGAGGAGAAAGACACAATTTACAAGGCTGTGAGGTTGTAGGTCACCTAGGGAACAGGTGGGGCAGGGCCCAGGCTGCATGCAGAGACAATGGGCCACATCTGAGCAGGGAGAGATTCTTGTGAGACAAACCGCAGTCTCATTTCTTTGCCAATGTGTTTAGCAGGCTGGCAGGAACAGCTAGCTCAGGGAGGAACAGCCTAGGCCTCCTGCTCTGGGGGCTCCTTGCTCCTGGGCCTTGGGCATGGGGTACCTGCCAAGGCCACTGCACCACTGAGCTGGTGCCATTCCTGCGCTCACATCCCAGACCCTGGCTCTCACAGCCCAACTGCCTGGGCAGCAAGCAGTTGGTCCAGGCCCTGGGGTGCTTCCAGAGCTGCCCATGGGCACAGAGGTTCCTGGCATCCTGGGGGCTCCAATGGCCCTACCTGCAGCACATGACAGCTAAGGGAGGGCAGCAGACACAGCTTTAAGGGAGCTCATGTGTGGTCTCCGGACCAACACAGAGAACAACAGGCCGTGACAGACAGGAGCAGCAGGAGCTGCCACAGTCTTCTTTTCAGGGGAGCTGCAGCACAGTGCAGGGCTGCTGGCTTGGGAGAGGAGACTGGTTATGTGTGCAGCAGGCTGGAATAGGCATCATGTGGCAGCAGCTGTCTCGCCTAGGCCCTCAAATCCTCTATCTACACCTGGCTGGGTCAGGGAAGCTCTGTGAAGACCCTTGTGGAAGGGTCATACGAGCAGGAACTACTCCCCTTGTCTAGGATGGGCTGTGGGAAAGGGTGGCATTGCCTACTTGTCTTGAAATGATCACCTCAGAGACTGTCAGAAAGGTCTTCCCAGACCATCACCAGTGCAAAGAGATGACCCAACACCAAATACAGCCAGGAGGAACTGTAGAGATTCAGCAGCCAGCGTAGGGACCAGGCAATTCTAATCCAAACCTTCAGCCCTCCCTCTGTGCTTGTCTAGCCCCATTACTAATGAGGAGTGCAAGGGCCCAGGGTTGGTGCCTTGACAGGGCTAAAACCCTCTTTACTCCTTATGCCAAGAGCTGGCACAGAGGAAGCCATGCATCTGGCAGAGGCTGCTGGGTCCTCTCAAAGGTCTGTTCTCCAGATCCCCTTCAGCCACCTCCTGCGTACAATCCACAATCAAGAGAGCCAGCAGGCTTCAGGCTTCGGGTGTTGAAGGGCTGTCATGGCAACAGGGAAAAAAAAGGAGGAAAGGAGGGAGCTAATGCAGGTGAGGATAGAGCAGAGCCAGGTGGAGAAGGGTTAGTGACAGCAGATGTGAGGGAGCAGCAAAGGACTCCGTGTGCTCAGCGTCTTGCCTGTTCCAGGCTGCAACAACTCCTAGGTACCCAGCTACACTACACTCTCAGCTATAGTTTGCAGAAGTAACAGTAAGTGTTAAAAGCTCTAGCAACCCTCAAGCCAAGCACCCACCAGCACCATGCTCACTTGTCGCCTCTTCTCCATCCTCCTTGCAGGAGACAAAAGGTGCCTGTTCCAGACCTGGATCACTACCTTTCTCCAAACTCAGTGCTAGTAACCAAAGTGCCCCTCAGCCTCAGAGCAAACCTAGACAGCCTCAAGTTGGCCTGTCTGTGCCTCAGCTAACATCAGTCTCTACCATTAGTCAGCTCAGCCTAGCATCCCACAAAGATCTGCCTTTTATCACCTCTGCTTGGCCAGAGACAGTTGAGGGCATGAGACCAGGAGATGGGGACAGCAAAGACACTGGCTGCACACTATTCCTGTGCCCTGCAGTCACTCACTCACAGACACACCAGGCACATCACATGCACACAACCCTCCCCAGGCTCAGCATTGTCTGTGGCGCAGTGCAGGACAGACAGCCAAATGGCTCTCAGAGGCTGTGTGAGCCTGAGATGGGGCCGATGCTCTCAGCCAGGACCTCAAGAGGGGAGCAGCAGGGAGAGATGTTAATAAGGTTGCAAGCCTAAGATTAAGGGCAGATCAGGACCAGCTCATGCTGTGCACTGCCAGGGCCCGGCAGCTCCCCCGAAGCAGGAGCCCTTAGTTGGGAATATCTGGCCTGTACACCTGAAGCCAGACCCAGACACGCACCTTTGCAGGCTGTTTGGCTCATGCCAAGAAAGAGGGGAAGGAAATGTGCAGGGAACGAATGGAGGCAGACAAGGATGCCACGACAGGCCACGCGGGGACAGCCCTCAGCCAGGTTGTCCCTTCTCTCTGGCAGCCGGCTGAGGCCATTCTTGATGGTGTCTTGTACTTACCCCGCTCCATTCCACGCCCATACTCACTTCCTCGCTACCGTCTGTGGCATTCTCGTACTTGACGCTGCCTCCCAGGCTCCGACGTCTCTCTGTGCCATCACCCTCCTTCAGGATCTCCACCACCTTTGTCTGGTTGATTGGGTCAATGCCCTGCAAGTAGAAAAGGATAAGGAAGAATCATGTTTTGCCCTTCTGTATTCCTTCCCTCTAGAGATCTGTCGTGCATCACTGTGCTTGGTTCCATTCCCTCTCTTGGCCATTGCCCCATCACAGCCAAAACATTCCAGCACAAGCAGGATGCAGCCAAATGTCATTTCCTGCACTTAGCAATCTCTGTTTGGATTCCCAGCTCTGTGAGACCCCACAAAGCCATAAACCACCCTGGGGAACAAGGACTTGCTACCCCAAAGCTGACAGCCTTTTTTCTTCACATTCTGGAGTGCTGTCCTTCAGTCTTTGTGCTAGGTGCTTACAGTTCCTGCTTTATTATTTGAGGATTGAGAGGAGACTAGGGAGAGAGGTACTCTAACAAATTCCAGGTGTGTCCTCTGGACAAAAAAATTAGTGTGCAGAAAACATCCCAGTGAGTGCAGTTCTCCTCAGTAGCTGACTAAAGTCCAGTAATCTGCCTTAACTCAGCTGCAGTATTTCTACACTCAATGAGCCATGCCTTCTTCCTCACGCATGCACACACTGACATCTGCTCCATCCCTGCGCACAGGCACATGCACAACCCCACACATTTACACACGTGTGTACCTCTGCACAAATGCAATCCCAACCACCAAGGTGCTCTGGTGTCATGTGAATGTAAACCAAGAACATAAGAGACTGCAAGGCCCAGGAGAATCCCTCACCACACCCAAACCAAACGCAGTGCCATAACCTCCCACCTCAAGTCCTGCAATGCCCCCTCCACCAGGGAAGGTCTCTCTGGGGTTACCTGTCGCCGAGAGCGAACTGCGCACTCCTCCAAGGTCTCCGCTGCCTCCAGCTTGCCCTGGCGCCGGTACAGTGCACCCAGGTTCCTCAGAGTGGTATTCACAGTTGGGCTGTGGTAACAGATGGAAGGTGAGTGGGAGCCCTGGGGCCATGCCCTTCAGCATCCACAGGTGCCCACAGACCACCTCTTACCTGCTAACCTTACAGGCCTTGTACCAGCCACCGTACTCAGCATAGGGAGCACTGTCTCTGTGTTTGCTCTACAGAAGAGATCAGAGCTGTTAGTCCCACACCTGCTGCCCTCCTCTGGCCTGCGCTCTCCCACTGGATTCCAGGGGCAGGCCCCAGGCTGCACCCCCACACCAGCCCAACCTTTGGAAACACAATATGCAAATACAGTGATGAAGCCCAGCAGGTTCCTGGAGTGAAAGTTAAAGGCCCATTTGCTGCAACACACTTTAGCCACAAGCAAAAGTGATAAGCCAATACCAGGAAGGAGCATTATCCCATCTCCTTACCCCCTTCCATGGTACCAAAGGCAGCACGGACAACACAGCCCATTTTCATGGCATTCTGGAGGGCGTAACACCCCAACCAACATGCAAAAGGGAGACGAGAAACCCAACAAAACCCCAAAGGCATACCAGGCTGCATGGGCACTAAGCCCCTCAGCCACGGCTAGCAAAGGAATCAGCCAGCCATATCCCAGCCTTCTGCCTACAAGGTCAGGCCTGCCCCACAGAGCTCAGCCCAGTTAGTTGTCTCCTCTCCATGCCCAGCCTTTGCACCCCAAAGGTGGCTGGCTGGCCCTGTCATACCCAGGTGCAAAGGGGCAGAGCAACAGGACCAAGCAGGTTCAGGGAGCCACTGCTCCACAGGAGGAGTTTCCCCTCTGGAAAGAGTTTTAGCCCAGAAGAAACTGTCTGCATGGGGGACCATTTTTCTTACTCAGTCCCACAGCACTTCTCAACTTTATCGCACATGCCAGAGTCTACCTGAGCCATAGGCACACGTGGTTTTCTTTGCACCAGAGCCTCCACAGCCTGGGCAGACACCAAGGACAGAAGAGTTCAGGACTCAATACACCTCTGAAGCTTGAGGCAGCCCTAAAGGGTGTCCAAACCTGATAGGAAAGGTGTCAAATCCTCTAGAGCAGATAAAGCCAGGGCTGCCAGCTGTGCCCAAGGCTTTGCTGTTGTCATGAGCTGGCCTCCCTCTGCTGCCAGGAAAGAGGGCAAGGGAAAAAAGTAGTGAAGCTCTGCAAGAGGGATTTCATGCATTTTAAAAGAAGATATGGAAACAGCACAAGGCAGAGCACAGCAGCCCCATCTCCTGGGCCAGCAGTACAAGCACGTCTGTGATTACTGCTGCCTGAACAGGAATGCCAACCATGCTGTGCCATGGGGCACAGGCACAACTGCCTTAAGGACAGGAGCCCCAGGGGCAGGGAAAGAGGCTCAGCCCTTGCCTCAGACTCACATGTAAAATGAACCTCACTCCATCTGTGAGCCCCTGAGTCTGCTGTCTTGCCCTGTGGCAAAGCTTGCATTATCTGGAGCATAGCTCCATACTGCAACTATCTACTTTTGACCTCTTAATTCTCCAAAGATACCATCAGAATAGTCTCAATCCCAGAGGCGCGGGGGGGGGGGAGATCTCTACTCCAACTTGGATTTCTCCAGGATGGTGCTGCAGCAAGTACAGATTCCTTGCAGCAGAGCCTTCATAGTGCAGCAACTGGAGCACTGAAAAGCTGAGCACTGCCCTGCACTGGGAACGGCACGGAGCAGTTCAATAGGAAGACAAAGGATGCTGGTGGGAAGCACCTCCTAGTGCTCTGCTCCCAGGACTCATAGGATGGGACTGATCAGTCACTAAGTCAAGCCTGCCAGCCTGCTGCCTGAGCCCATGCAGGGTTGGGACCTGCTCTGAGGGCAAAGGAAAACGAAGACTGTCTGCTCCCACTGAAGCTAGAGGATTAGACTAAAGCCCTTCACTCTGCTGCTTCACCCACCTGTTAAAAAGTAGGCAAAGTCTTAGACTTGGCAAAAGCAGAGATAGGACTTCACTGTATTTATTGGCTAACCACAGAGCAGGGCCTGGGCAACAGGAGCAACAGCAGCTTTGCCTTCCAGCCTACTTCAAGGCAAGCACAACCTATTTCTATCCTCTTTAAGGGCCCACCCTGTTCAGAGATCTTTTTCAGGTTTGGCTCCATTTCCTACTGCAGTTTCTTCTTGATCTCCGTTTTTCCCTAGACAGCCCTACAGGGCTGCTTCAGAAGCCGGTTATGCTCTGAGTACTGGCAGCTCTTAGGAACAGAGTGCCAAGGCGTTGCAGCACAACCCTCTGCCGTCTACCATCTTCCATCATCTGCATGCCCAAGAGGAATCACTAAAGCAAAAAGAGATAGCATGCAGCCATGGCTGAGAAGCTCAACAGTCCTAGGAAAAGCCTCATGCTCTCTGATGGGCCTTCCCTCCTTGTTGTCCTAGGGAGCAGCCATGCTGCATCCCCTCTCTCCAGACACCTCCTGGCCATGGCAGCTCTTTAGACTGCAGCTCCTCCAGGAAGAAGCATGTGGCTGTCATAAGAGAGGATCAAACCTCCTGGAATCACTCACCTTGCTCATCTCCTCTCTCTCCTCTGCATGCATCCAGATTGGCTTGTGTTCATCTGTGTGGGGAAGAATGCAGAACAGGTCCACTCACTACCTCATCCTGTTGCTCTGCCTCCTGCACAACCCAGCACTCTGTCCCCAGAGCCAGCAGCTCCTCAGAAAGAAATGACAAGGTTTCCAGATACTTCTGGTCCCTAAGCCAGAGCCCCAAGAAAGGAAACCAACATTGCAAGGGCAGGACAGGGGAAGGAAAGAACAAGTCCTCTCATGGGGAAGTACATGTGCCAAGTGCACAGGAGAAACTTCAGCCCAAGTCTGGGAATGACTGCACCATTTGCTATTCCCCCTTTTAACCACAAGTATTCCTAGCCCAGTAAAGACTGGGTTGAGACTTCTGAGAGAAGAGGAGGAACAGCTTAACATTACTGCCATAACTAGAATGGCAACATCTCAAGGGCTGCCCAAAGCAGGGACCCTGCAAGTCATCCCATCCCTCTTTCAGGGCAACACCAGAATCAGCTGAGTTTAGGCTGAGAGCCAGGAGACCCTTCCCCAGCCCCAGTGGCTTCTGCTGTACAAACCATCCACAGAGCCAAACTCCTTCACGTGAGCACGGGTAAGGATCTCCTTATACAGCACCTCTGCATCTTTGTATTTTCCTTGCTTCAGGTAACAGGAAGCCTGCAACCAAAACAAAACAGTTCCAGCCCCACTGGGCAACACAGCTGCAAGAGGGGGCAGAGTTAATCTATTTTTCTGCATCTTCTAAGCACCAGGCAATGCTCACCTTTCCCATGGCACCCCTCCCTAACCACACAGCATCTCCCCAAGGTCTCACCAGGTTGTTCTTGGTCTTGGCCACATTGGGGTCATCAGGACCCAGGCAGCTCTCATAGATCTCCAGGGCCCGGCAGTAATAGTACTCCACTTCATCATACTTGCCCTGGTTCTGGCACAACAGGGCCAGGTTGTTCAGCTGCTTGGCCACATCAGGATGGTCTTTGCCTAGAACCTGGGTGAACAAAAGAAAAGAAGCCACAAAGACTGCAGTGGACTCCTGGAATTAGTAGACGCTTGTCCCTCCAGCACATGCCTATGTCAGACAAAAGCTAAGGACTAGGGAGGTAAAGAGGAGAAATTCCAGCTTTCACCTCCTGGCAGGCCTCTCTAGGGCTGCAAACACTGGAGAGACAGGAAAGGTGGTGGCAGAATCAGCAGCTAAAGAGACTAGGTAGGTCCTGAATCTTCCATGTACATTGAGGTAATGGGAGAAAGGCCTAAGAGAGCTGAAAGGAGAAAGTGTGGGAGACTAGTACCTTCTCACGGATCTCCAGGGCTCGCTTACACAGTGGCTCTGCTTCTTTGTACTTCCCTCTCTTGCCATAGAGAACAGCCAGATTGTTCAAAGTTGCTGCCACCTACAGAGACATAAGCTTCTCCGTGAAACAAAGCAAATTCCAGACCAAACAAGGGGTGCAAGCAGCAGTAACAGTGACTGTCCCATTTCTTCCATGCCTGCAGAACTGCTGCTTCTAAAGATAAGAAGGTCCAGAGACAGAAGGCTTCCCTGCCTATATGGTAGGATCCAAGAGAAGACAACTCCTGACAGGCCATACCAAACCAGACAGCAGGAAATATTGAAGCAGTAAAACACTGCCAGAACAGTGCCCCAGCAGGACCCAAAGGTGAAGGAAGGGACTGAAAGAGGAGGGAGACACTCACCGCTGGGTGGTCTTTGCCTAGAGTCTTCTCACGGATGGAAAGAGCATCATTCAAAAGGTGTGCTGCCTCTTTGTATTTATTCTGATCCCTGCAGTGCAAAGCCAACCAGTTACTTGGGATTTGGACAACACAGCCCACAGCAGGCAGAGCTATGAAAAACAGTCCTCCTTCCACACAGATCCAGCCCTCACAGCCCTTCCATTTCTCCACTCCTCCCTACTATAGCCAGTCCCTAGCTATATCAGGGAGTCTGGCAAACTAAATACCTCACCTATGCCAAAACCTTTTTAAAAGGGAAATCACTGGAAGCTGGGGGAGCTCCCTGTCACCAGGATGTGCCATAAAGGTGAACAGGAGATGCAGAAGCCTGTCTTGGCCCAGTCTTGTCCTCCCCACCATGCTCACCTGTACACTAATGCTAGAATGTTGAGCATGGTAGCCACATCAGGGTGATCGTGGCCTGATGTCTTCTCCAGATCCTCCAGCGCCTGCTTGCAGAGCGGCACAGCCACCTCATAGCGCCCCTGTGACGCATACTGGATAACAAGGTTGTGGAGGGTGCGCAAGCGTGCAGGAATCTCATAACCTCCCTGCTGGGCAGCTGCCACAGCACTGCTGTGCTGGTGGGGCACTATGGGCACAGAGAAATAAACATGGCACAGTTGGCACAGCAGGCTTGAACAGAGACAGGCAGCAACCATGCATGAGCAAACACTTACATCCGGGACCATGCTCCTCCTCCTCATTTGGGAACAGATCATCCAGGGAGTCCTTGGTGGAGTCACCCTCCTTCTCCTCCTGAGAGGATGAGAATCACAATACTGTTGCTTCTCAGAGGAGACAACAGCAGCCTGGGCTAAGTCAGTTGCCAAACTCTCCACCTTTCTGCAGCCCACCAACACACTCAACTTCCCCTGTTGTCTCTGCCACCATATTCCCCCCAAAACAAAATGGATAAAAGACTGATTTCCCCAGCACCAGCATCCATGCTACTCCACGTTCTTCCAGAGACACTGCCCCATGCAGGCCCCCTTTAGTTACAGGCATTGCTGTGCATGGTAGTTGGGAAGGGACAAAATCCAAGGCAATGCCTGGATTACACCCAGGCAGTACTGCTGGTCCAACCTCCCAGACCCACAAAAAGCAGCTGCTCAAAAGGACTCAGGCATACCGAAGGTGAGACATCCTCATCATACTTCTTCAGCTGATTCATGAACTCAAGGTGTTTCTTCTCCTCCTCCAGCTGAGCCACAGTTTGTTCACTACGCTGCAGCTTCTGCTGGGTGTTGGCAAGCTCATCACGCAGCCACTGGTTCTCCTGGCACAGTCTCCGCACCTGAGCACGCAGCTTCTGCTTCTCTGACTCCACAGCATTCAGATGGTTGGACAATGCCATCATCACCTGGTTAAGAGTCTCAGTCAGTAACAACCACAATCCTGTGTCTCCCTCACATGCATGCTTAGGGTACACCTCAGGGTCATGCTGGCCTTCCACATTTAGCCCCCTCCTGTCCCTGCAGCTTATGGGAAATGGCCACATGCCTACCTTCCCCCATCAGTCCTGGATAACACACAGGGGATCCCCCACCACCTCACCTGAGCTTCTCCAAGCCCTAGTTCAATCATCTCCACTGATTTGCGGAGCAGGTTGGATTTCTCATGCACGAGATTGGCTTCTTCATCTTTCTTCAGGCACTTAATGGTCTCCAGCAAGCTGTGCAAGATGGAGTTGTGTTCATTCTTGAGTGCTTCCAGCCCTTGCATCACCAGCTTGGTGTTGGAAATGATCTCCTCTTGGCTCAGCTTGTCCAGTTTCTCCTCCCTTGGGTACACCATGGTGGACATAGTCCTACTCCTGCAGCCCTGCAGAGACCACGACAAAACCTGAGTGCCTCGGTGCTATTTCAGAGCGCCACAACCAGACACAGGTATCACAACCTCCTTTAAGCAGTCAGAGATAGAGTTTAAGTGGTTGCCTACTCTAAGCCCTTTATCTTACCCTCTCCCTTTGGCAGCAGGCAGCTGTCAGGGCATACGCCTCTGCTTTTGTGGCCTGGCATGCTGGCAACCAGTGCAGGTGGCACACGTGGACAGGAGACAAAAAGGCTAGAATCAGTGCTGACCTCCAACACTCCCACACGCCCAGCAGGAGGAAAGCTAATTTAGCTTCCATTTAAGAGTAGAGATTTGTGGTTACAATCCGTACATCTCCTGCCCACAGACCACTGATGCAGAGAGGCTGTCAGAGCTCAACACCTCTTCTGACTGCAGAAGAAAGGGAACAGAAAGTGGAAGGATGCCAGCTCAAAGCTTTCTGCTTCCTCATGGAAAATCTCCTGGAAGAACTTCTCATAGACAGGGGGACAGCAGTGGCATTACTGTGCCAAAATATTGCCTGACCAGAAGAGCACATCCTGACGATCATGGCCCTGGCACAGAATGGCCATTGTGGTAATAAGGGACACAATACCGCCAGCAGGACTGACTCACACAGCGTGGGGAAGCTTACATACACCGACTGCTACAGTCACACTAGCATAACCCTTGTGTGGGTGTCAGCTTGAAACACTAAGAGTTTTTCCATCTTCATGCGCCCTGCTGCCAGTCCAAGGACTCCTCAGGATGGCATAAGGACTCTGTACTCCTTCCCTAGATATACAATGGGAGAATACCAAGCTACTGCCTTGGCACAGGGACACCAACCACTACAACCCACAAGGTTAGTGTGGCTGCAAGATCCCTTCATAGAAAGTCCAGGAGCTAGGGAAACACAACAGGCGAAAGAGTGCGAGGCACAAGAGACAGGCAAGACCCCTTATAGCTGGTTGACAGTACCCTGGCTGCTCCATGAGTCAGTCATCTAACCCGGTCCCAACCTCCCCCTCCAGCTGGGCCACCCCAGCAGCCTCCTCGCATTACTCAGTAATAAAGCCACCACCCACCTCACTATGGGTCACTTCAAAACAAGCCTCCTGTGATGCCCTGCACAGGCAGCACCTGCCCACCAGCACCTCCTTGCCATCTGGAGCTGGCAGAGGGCTCTGCAACCTGAGTGCCCAGGGCCCTGCTGCCAAGAAGCTGGAAAACTGCCCAGGAGCTATGCAGGAGGTGGTGAGAGAATTGCTGCCAATGGATTTGTCCTTGCCCTTCTGTAGAAGACACCTCTGCATGGTTTGAGCTCTTTGTTGGGCAGCTGCCTTATGCCTAGTTTACTGAGAGAACAGAAATCCTGCCTCAGGTACAAGAACAGAGAGAGCAGAGCTCCTGGCAGGACTCATTTTCTCCTCACCTGTGCAATCTGCCCAGGAAGGCTCAGGGCTATCCCACAGTCCAGCTACCAGGGAGCTACTAGGGAATCGACCCTGAGCAATTGAGGGGCCCAGTTTCTTCCTCATTGCAGCACTGAAAGTAAAGATGACGATCAACACTGGGACAGTTGTTTCAAGTAACACATCTCATCATATCCACTAATTTCCTCCTCTTTATCCTCACTCTTTCTTGAGTTATTTTATAGGCCTGAACTCTCAACTCTTCTTTGGTTTCTGTTTCAGTGATACAAATCCATCCGTCAGAAAGGGGAGAAAACCCTCAACACACAGTGGAGACCTTACTGAACCTCAGCAGGGCAGAAGCACTTCATATCTTTTGAAGACTCCATTCCTGTTCACACCTCTGAACAAAAACTGAGTTGTGCTCCCCCATCTACCCCAGTCACAATGCTGACATCACATTTACTTCATGATCCAGCATCAGCAGCAACCATGAGTCAGACTTCACCGTATTCTCCACTTTTGGGTATCTGCCATGCTTCATATGCAGTTAACCCTGTGCATTGGGCACTTTACACCAAAATGGTCTCATATGGACCACAACTTACGGCAGTTTGCTTTAGAGAAGACCATATGATAAGAATAGCATGAAAAACCTCATTATGGTTAAGATGGAGGGCACAGACTACTGTTTTGAAAGGAAAAATAGGTCTGTTGAGAGTTGGCTGCCACTCTCTTCCAAACTGATCTTCCAGAAACCAGCAGTTAAGCAGACCAGTTGACAATTACCCTGGTTATTCTTTTTCCCACCTTTATAACACATCTGGAGTGTGATCAAGTGCTAAAGCAATAAAGGAAGCCTTTCCTAAGGCAGACTTCTGCAGGTGAGCACAACTCAGGAAGAAATGTGCAACAATTCCCAGCCTGAAAGAAAGAGGCTGGCAGCCCAAAGGACACTAGTGCTGCCTCATCTGGCCAAGCACTGTTGTCCTGCTCTGAAATAGGTCCAGACAGCTTCCCAGGAAGGCTCAGCAGGCACTTACCTGCTTTCACAGAACCCAAGGGTTCTGCTTAAGGGTTAAATGGCTCCATCACTTGTTTCAACTCATAAGGAAACACAGCCCCAGACTTAGAAACAGGGAAGTAGGAGTTCAGTGGAGCATAGGCAATGCTTGGGACGCAAGAATATACCCAGGAATGGCCTCCTACCCAACATACCACAAAACTAGAACTCTGCTTTAAAGCTGACACAGCTAGGCAGTCCCTCTGGGTACCGGGTCGGCTGTGAAATGCTGAGTTTTCATGGCAGCACCACTTATGTCCATATCGAGATCTTGCTGCCATCTTTAAAAAGTACAATACATATGCATTGGGTAGAGGAACATGTTATAGGATAAAAAGCCACCAGAGCTTGCACCTTGCTAAGTAACAGTCAGACAAGACCCAAATCCATAGAAAATCAGCCTCAATAGTTCTACTGTACACAGAACCACTCCCTAACTGTGAAATTGCTGTGTGTTAAACCACCGGTGCCTCTACAATAGCAACATTCTTTCTTCAGCCCTTCCAGCAGAAAACATTCGAGCATTTCATAGTCCCTACGATCAACTTGTTTTTTGAAACTGTAAAAATTTCAGACTGAGAAGCAAAAATAGTTAAGACATCCTGACCCATAGCACATCAGACTCACCCTACCCTGCAACTACATCCTCAGATCCTTCAAGACATACCAATACAGGCTCTTCTCTCACTGGCTGTGCAAACATCTGTACACAACCTTGGCCTCTCTCCCCTAGGATGACATCCTAGAAACACAGCTCTGCTCGATACCAACATGTTTCCAGTGTTCAATGGCTGACAGGGGATTGTTCAGACTGGACAGACCTAAGAACAACACACAGCTGCTCAACAAGAAAACAAATGGGAGACTGCAGAGAAGTCACTCGAATGCTGCTACCTCTTGCACAGCAAAGAAAACCAACAAACACTGGTGGGAGCTGACTTATTATCCTTCTAAAGCAACAATTTTCCCCCCCAGAGCCTTATTTCTAGTTCTCCCCAGTGCTGACAGGTCTACACTCAGTGCTCAGCCCTCCAAGGAGGAAACATGCTCTGTGGCATCAATGTCAAGGTCAGGCAGGCTGAGGCTGCTGTATACACGCTCTTCCTACTCCTTTGCATTCAGCATTCAGTGTCCTTTATCCAGGCACAAAACACTCAGAGGTTCCTGAAGAGAGGAGGGGAGACATCATCATTTCCCTTTTGCCAGGTGAGGCTAAAATGGAATAGGAAGAAAGAATGCTTCTCCAAATAGCTCCTTGAGAGATGGACTGCCCAGTTCCCAGCTTACTCTTCTGCATTCCTCATGGCTCTGCTGGTGTCACAGCCCAAGTCTCCATCTGCACGTTTCCACTCTAGTTGGCATGTCTTCCCTATTTACCATGAGCTGCTAGAATAGCCTGGCTTTCCAACAACACCCATCTCATCTCCCCTCTTCCGCTCCCGCTTGCAGGAGTGCTGCTAGAAGACAGGGAAGGAAAATGCGTGCACTGAGCTTTGTGGCAACTGCAGCAATCAGCCAGGAATCCACCAGCAAGCACATCCTCCCTGGCACAAACCTTCCTCCTATATTCAAGTGCATAACCGGGAAATCACTGAAACTGCTGATGCAATTTCAGCAGCTCATTTTTCTGCCTCTGAAAACTGCTCCCACATGCAAGAGCTTTAAGATGAAAGAGCTGGAAGCTTCACTGCTTTTATCTTCAACCCACAACAGCTACAAGGATGTCAGATTAAATGGGTCCAAATGAATCTTGAAGCTCGGATTATGATGCCTAACGCTGAAAGACTATGGAGAGTGGAAAAAAAAGCACCAGGGAATCAGGAGTCAAATACAACAGGACAGAGACTCAGGTCTATGCACACCTCAACAAATTCAGTTCACTGCCTCTCTGCATGTTCCCGGACCTAAGTGAAATGCAGGGTACCATCCCAACTTGAACAAGCAATAGTGTCAAGACAATAACTGCAGCTTCCTTCAAATTGCAGAAGGTCTGCCAGGTGATCTAAGGATAAGGTAGTTGCAGGAAAACAGCTGGGTTGTGGAAAAAGCTTCCTGTGGAAGAGTAAGTCTGACCCATAGCAAGAATGAGTGACCATTTGGGAGACAGATAGCAACAGCAGCATTTAGAAATAGGAACAGAGGGCTTAGTCTTACTTCACCATAATTATCCCAGTCTCATGCTGTGAGACACGCTTATGCTACCTGGTAAAACAGCAAGGTTATACATTTGGGAAGAAAAACAACTTGACAAAAGCAGGGAGGGGTGGCGCGTAGGGTGTTTTGGTTTTTTCACTGTTGGACCTCTGCCAGCTCATTACTGCTGAACAACAAAGGGTCTCTGGAAAGACTGGTTGACCTCCAATGAAGCTAGAAGTGAGTTCGCAAATAAGACAGTTGAGTCTTCAACACTGCAACAAAACCATGACCTAATACTTTGGATGCTGAAAAATAAAATAAAAGCAGTAAAAAGCAATCAAAGTGCCAAAGTTGCAACCACCACAGAGGCCATGTCATAAGCACAAGCTTTCTCCTTATTTTGATACCATAGTGTCAGAAAGCAAACAGAGGCTGTAGGAGATTACAGTCAGCTGCACAGAGCCTCTGAGATTTCCACTGCACAGCCAGGACAGATTAACACTGCCAGGAAACTTGCACACTGCCACACCACTGCTAGAAGAACCACTGTGCTCAGGGTCACCACCCTAGGCTACCTGTAACAGACCGATAGAAAAGGGATGACAAACTGGTGCTGCTGAGCTGTACATCCAACAGTCAGCATTTCCAGAGCTGCTCTAATACGGGTAAAACAAGAAATGCTGAGGTTCATGTGAGGCACAGAGCAGCAACAGTGCTCTGTGATGCTCGTTACCACTGCCAGAAATGCCTGTATGCTCCCCTAGAGCCACTAAGAACACGCAAAGAGAAGATCAGTGACGGGTCAGCACCCTGGAAGTTCATATCCAACAAATCTCTGAGCTGCAATCCCAAAGTCTTTCAGATATTACAAACTCCAATGTGCATGACATTCTCTGTCACCATTTGTTTCTGGCTCAGAAGTTTCTACCCTACTGCCAAAAAAGGGGGCACCTAGAGCTTCATCTGCCACCCAAAGTTCTTTCCCAACACATTTTCCAATAAATTCCTGAATTCCTTAGATAAACTCAATGCATTTGCCTTTGCTGAACACCTTTTCAGGACAAAGGAGCGAGGCACAGCACTAGAAACTGATCCAAGGCCTAGAGACAGGGAATGCAGTGCATGCCTCCTTTCAGCAGGGTCCCACAGGGATCCTTCTCCAAAGCAAGAGAAGCAATGCAATCTAACTCAAGTAACAGAGCAGGCAGTGGAGGCAACAAGCTCTCTCGCTCACATTCTTCTGTGTCCCAAAACCAGGACTCTCTTTGGCATCCAGGCACCCTCCGCACATAGTTTTGAAGCAAACCTCCAAGACCAGAAAGGCTTCACCCAAGCAGCTTCCACAATCCTTAGAGTAGTGTAACTCAGTACAAGTTGACTGTGCTATTGGAAACAGCATAGTCCTCCCTATCCCCTGGACAGGGATCAAGGCTAAGATTGCTTCTTTTAGCAGCAGCTGACACATGCCAGCACTAGCTGACTGTGAAGCTCTCAGGGTTTTTTTCTAGATAGTGTAAGGCTTGTGTTGGGAATGTCTGTGCTAACCAGCAGGCTGCAAGAGGCCCAGAGGACTAGGACTAAGGACTAGATTTGCAGCTCAAGTAGAAGGGTTCTGCAAGGAGATAAGAGGCTCCCTTGATGCTCTTTCCCTTCAGCACCAAACACTCCTCTCTGTCCCAGAAGCTTCAGCTCCCTACTACCTACCACCTCTAACAGAAAACACACCTTCACATAACCCTCCTGAAACCAAGGGCAACGTGGTGCTAAAATGGCTTTAAAAGGACTTGGCCACAGTGAGTCAAGTTCAAACCACTTCAGAAAGAACATGGGAGCTTCCCATCCTCCTCCCTCTTTCCAGCCTTTAGCTGGAAATGACAAGACAAAAGGTACTAGGGTTTGTTCTGATTGACCAGAGCAAGCAATTTTTGCGTTATCAAAGCATGATCCAATTCCAATATGCATACGTACTCTGAGGAAGACAGAGCAAGTGGTCTGGTTGGCTTTGTATCAGATCACTCATTTCTTTCAAGACCATGAAGGTCTTACTCCCTTCATTGATTACTACTAGAGAATACAGATATTGGAAGCAATAAGAGTTAAAAAACCCCAACAAAACAACCATCCATAGCAAAAACAAACAAATAAACAGCACCAACCTGTTAGCAGAAAACCATTAGCAGAAAACCACTCTGCTCTGTATTACACTTCATACTGCTTACAACACCAGCTGGCTGGGGTAACGTGCACCTTCCAGCAGGCCATTGGAATGAGAAGCAGTCTCCACTACCCCCACCAGCAAGCTTGTGCTGGCACCTCCAGATCAGCTGATAAGACCTTGTTTTTAAATTCTTGCTTATGTCTGCAGCAGCTCACCAAATCCATTCTGCATCTGCTGCGCCGGGGACTACAGTAGAACACCATCAAAATGTGTTTCCAGGCTAGTGGAGACAAGAGCTAAGCAGTTGGAATAAAGCCAGGACAAGCATCTCTTCCTAGTTTCAGAATCTGATTGGGAGTCTCACTCTATAAAAAATAGAGTGAGAGCCATTACCTTGCCCTGACAGCATGAAGTGGTATTAAAGCAGGCAGAATAATTCCCAGTAGCCAGTGCCTCTGCAGGCATCTGTCTAATGTGAATGCTATGCACTGGATTTGCCTGAGGAGTACAGGAGAAGGCCAGGATGCAGATGGGACCAGCAAGAGCCCTGAAGCCACTGTGTGTGCCTCGAAGGGCTCTGGAGTGCAGAACACTCCTCCCATGGTGTACCTGGGGCAGCCGCAAACACCAGTCGACTGCAGACTGCAAGACTGCGCTATTATTTCCAGAAGCAAACAGGTTTTGTAAACCATAACAAGGCAGCCAAATTCACAGAGACAAACCTCTACCTGCATAACAAGCAAAGGATCCGTTCTACCTCTGGCTCCCCTGTCTAGCTGGAGCTCTTTGAGGAGCTATGTGGCTCTTTCCCAGCAAATTAAGCCTTTATCCAGAAACTCTGCCAAGGTCAGAATCTGGCCACGTGTCCTTTGTGCCCCAAGAGCCATTTTGGAATTTGGGGTTAATATTGTTATTCCAACCTGGACATTCCTCCAAAACAGCAGATGAAAGAACACATGCTTCCTGCTCCTTCTGCCAATTAAAAGCAAAGCGCAGCCATGTTTATTTACCCTGTGTCTGAGCTGGCTAGATCTTTGACCTATGTGTGCTGAACACCACCCTTTCCCCACACTAAGAGGCAGGGGCGGGTGCTTTCCATATCTCCAAGGTGGCATGGCAGAGAGGAGAGCAAGGGCACTAGGGAGCATGGAACCGCAACAGAGTGCCAGATGTCCCTGTGCAAGACACAGGGAAGCCTGCGGTTTCTGGTAACGTGCTGCTGTCCCCCACGATTGTGCAGATTTCTCCGGCTGCCTGGCCAGAGCGTTCTACTGCACCATCCCCCAGCTCTTCTTCAGACACCACCTCCCAGACGCATCCTCTCCTTCCCAGAAGCTTACCAGCGATTGCCCCCCCTCCCCCAGCCCACCACTTTTGGTAGGGCGCACCTCCAATTCAGAACAGCTTAGGAAGCAGTTAATTGATGGAAGGAAGGTTTGGGAGGAAACAAGGCTCTTTGAGAGCCATCGCTGTATGACCTGCCTCCGTCATCGTTTCTCCGGCTTTGTCTGGCAGGAGTCACGCCCGCTGCGTATCCTTGGAACACGTAAGCCAGAGAAACCCCTTCAACCCTCAGAACCACCACAGAGAAATTCTGTGGCCACCTGGCTAAGTGCAAGCTTTGCGAGGAAAAAAAAAGTTTTCATCAGCTCTGCCCGAAATTGCGCATCAAAGCGGTCCTTTGTTTCAGGGTGCCTGGGCACCCTGCCTGCCTCAGTCACCGGATGGGAATGTCCCCCGCCCCGTGCCGCAGAGGAGCGGTACCTGGCTGCCTGCAGCGGCTTGTCCAGCGCCGGCTCTCCCGAAGGAGGCGAAGGAGCGATGGCCGCGGCACTCCGCAGCTCCCTCTGCCGCGCTGCCCTCGGAGCGAGCAGCGGCGCAGGCACCCGACGCTCGGCAGCCAACCACACTGCGGCAGGGGGAGGGGAGGGATGCGGACAGGCTTGGGGAACAGGACGGTCGGACGCTCTCCTGGAAGCGCAGAAAGCGCCACGCGCGCCAAGCCCACGGCTCCCTCCTCAGGGATCGACGGGAGCACCAAGGAGCAGGGCCAAGCCCCCGAGATGCCGACAAACTCTGCTCAAGGAGATCTACCCAGCATCGAGCTCCTACTCAGATCGGCAAAGCCCTGTTCCATCCCACCCTCCATCCTGTGGCAAAAGGTTTTACATCCTGTTTGGCATCACCCTCGCCTTCGTCCCACTGCTGACCCCATCCCAGCCCCTAAAGCCGAGCTGGTGTAGCTGCAGAGAACCATCCAGTTGCGTGGTTGCTATCGCTGTGCCCACAGCGATGGCCAGATACAGGAGATGTGGGATGGCTGGAGCCCTACTGTGTACACACTGCACAGGGTGGACTAGGCCAGGCAGTGCTGAGAAGCACTTGTTCAGTCTCTAGATGCTTTACACGGAGAGGGGAAAATGACACAGCCTCCAGCTTGGATAGTTGCTACAGTCACCCCATCCACAGTAACACACAACTGTCATGGTGCTCTCTACGATGTTTTGTGAGCCTCATGCTGTCCCCAGTTACCTACATCTGCCTGTCCCAGTGCTTCACTGGTGTTCCTGTCCCTTCCCACAGATTCCCCCGAGGGGGAAGGGCTTCAGGTATCCCAGGAGGCAGCCCAGCCATGTTGACACGCAGGTTCTCTCTTGCCTCATCTCACAACATATATTTCTTCTCTAAAGCTGTTCTCCCTTCCCTAATTCTGAAGGGCAAACCTGGCTTGCTATGGGGTATACACAGCAATGGAACAGTTAAAAGTCACACAAGTTACATAGGAGGAATGCAAACATACATTACATACGTTATTTGTCTTACAGTGAAGGCCATTCCTGGCAGTGAAGGCACAGACTAATTATAGAGCGGTGAATCCTGCAGTCTGTGCCCGCAGCACCCTGGAAACAGCCATGGCTGGGACTTCGGGCTGACCCGCCGTTGTCACATACATAGTCTGCTTCTCCCTCGGGGGCTCCTGGCCCCCGCCAGCCGACCCGGCCCTGCCCGCGGTGGGGCCAGGACCACCGAGCCCGCGGACCCGGTGCTGCCCGAGTAGGGCGGGCGCCGGCGGGGCTCCCGAGCCAGCGGCTCTCCCGGTGTCGGCGGGGGCCGGTCCCGCGGGCTGCACCTCCCCGGCTCCAAAGTCCGCAAGGCCGGCGCCCTTCACGCCGCCGACTCGCGGCGTTACCGAGGCCCGCGGGACCCGGGCACGGCGGCCCTAGCCCGAGCCCTGCCCTCGCTCCTCCCGCTGTCCCGGCGAACAGGACACGCTGCGGTCCCCGAGCCCCGACGGTCCCGGGCCCGCCACAGGGACCTCCCCAGCTCCCCGCGGGGATCCCGCCGCGCCCCGCAGCCGGTGGGCTGGGGGCGCCGCCCGGGAAGGCCTGCGCCGCCGAGCCCCACTCATCCTCCCCCCGCTCGGGGCCGCAACCGAGCCCCGTAAGCCCGCCCGCCCCACCTGCTCGGCGCGACACCTCGATGGCGGCCCCGGTCGCTGCCCTGGTCCCGGTGGGGGCGGAGCGAGACGCGCACCCAACGCCACCCACCCTCGCAGCGGCACAGCCCCTTTAAATCCAAGATGGCCGCCACCTCCGCCCGGCGGCGCGCGCGCCCCCTGCCGGCGGCTCCCCCCACCCCTCAGGCGGCCCCGCCCCGCCCGGCGGCCCCTGCGCGCGGCCATGGCGGCGATGGGGCTGTGCCGCGCCTTCGGGGCGCTCCTGCTCTCGGCGGCCCCGCGCCGCGCCCGGCCCCCCGTGCTGCCGCCTGGGCCTCCGCCCTGGCTGTCGGGGCCGGTGGCTGCCGCCTGCCGCGGGCTGGGCGGCTCGGCGCCGCGCTGCACCACCGACCCGCTGTGGAAGTGCCGGGTCAAGTACACCGTGCGGCCCATCGGCATGAAGAAGACGGGTGGCCGCGATCACACAGGTGGGCGGGCAGGCGGGGACGGGCGAGCCCCCGGGGCCGGCGGGGCGGTGCGGGTCCCGCCTGCAGCCGCTCCCGTGTCCCGCAGGTCGCATCCGCGTGCGGGGGATCGGCGGAGGGCACAAGCGGCGGTACCGCATGATCGACTTCCAGCGGCTGCGCTACGAGGAGGGGGCCCCGCCGGAGCCCTTCACCGAGAAGGTCATCAAGGTCCGATACGACCCTTGCAGGCGAGTGCGGGGTGCGGGCTCGGCCCGGGGCCTGGGCAGCCGTGCCAGCAGTGACCCCCTGCTCAGCCACCGCCGGCTCCCCGTGCAGGTCGGCTGACATCGCCCTGGTGGCTGGCGGCAACCGCAAGCGCTGGATCGTTGCCACGGAGAACATGCAGCCGGGGGACATCATCAAGAACTCCTCTCACATTGGCAGGATGGCAGGTGCATGCCAGGGCCAGGGGCAGCTGCACTGGCCTTGCCAAGGGCTCGTCAGTTGCTCTTTGCCCAACTTGTCAGCTTGTGTCTTCCAGTGTCTGCCAACGAAGGGGATGCGTACCCACTGGGGGCTCTGCCTGTCGGCACACTGATCTGCAACCTGGAGAGCCACCCTGGGAAGGGAGCACAGTACATCCGGGCAGCTGGTGAGGAGGCCTTGCACTGTTTGTAGTGGTTTGGTTCTGCACAGATGAAGAGGAGGACAGGGGGGCACTGCTGTGGGTGGCCAGTGACAGGGAGTTGCTTTCCTCTGCTCTCCCCCTGTTAAGAGTGCAAAACAGCCCTCCAGAGAGGCAGGGACAGCTCTGTCTTGTTGATTTCTCAAGGCCCTGTCTTCAGCAAGAAGTGCTGCATGCAGTACAGGCAGGGTCTTTGGAGAGTTTCCAGCATGGGGTTGTGCTTGCCACAGAGTGGGATACTTTGACCTGCTGCTCAAGGCAGCTACCTCCTCTCTTGCCTGCTGCAGGGACTTGTGGGGTGCTGCTGAGGAAAGTGAACGGGACAGCCATCGTGCAGCTGCCCTCCAAAAGGCATATGCAGGTAAAGGAGCTGTGCTGCCCCTGGCTTGACTGCCTTGGCATGCAACTGTGTCCGCAGGGAGGGCTGCAGCTCTTCTCTGTCCTCTAGGTGCTGGAGACCTGCGTGGCTACAGTGGGCCGCGTGTCCAACGTGGATCACAACAAGCGGGTGATTGGGAAAGCGGGCCGGAACCGCTGGCTGGGCAAGCGCCCACACACAGGCCTGTGGCACCGCAAGGGTGGCTGGGCTGGGCGCAAGATCAAGCCTCTCCCGCCCATGAAGAGCTATGTCAACCTGCCACGGGTCAGAGCAGCGGAGTGATGCCAGCGGCCAATAAAGCATTCTTCATGCCACTGCTGTCACATTACTGATGCCTTTTATGCACAAGGCCTTGGGGTCTGGTAGTGGGGTTGCCAGGAGAGATGAGCGTGGGGTTGTGGACTGCCTTGGCTTGAGTTTGAGATGGGTGGGTGACTCAGTGGGGTCAATGGGCACACTCGTGCCAAACACAGCTGTAGGACAACTAGGCTCTTCCCCCACCCTCAGCTTGTGGAGCAATGAAGGCGAACGGGCAGGAAGGTGGCTTCCAGCAAGAGTGACCTGCTGCACAGCTGGGAAGCACAGACCTCAATGCCTCCCAGCCCCGTTAACCCCTCACTGCTCCCAGCCCGCGCCGGTCGCTGCCTCCCCTTTCCCTCTCCACCTTCCCTGTCCTGCTGCCCTCCGAGTGCCGCACTGTGCCCCCGGTGCCTCACACAGCCCCCAGCGCTGCCCCGATCCTGCAGTGTCCCGCCTCCGCCCGGTCTGAGCTCCCGGTGCCGCCCGCCCCGCGCAGCCGCGGTCGGTGCGGGGCCCGCGCAGGCGCCCGCGGGCCGGAGCGGCGCGGGAGCGGTGCTGGAGGTAACAGGGCCGCCCCGGCCCGGCCCCGCGACGGAGGGAGGGCGGCGGGCTGGGCACAGCACGGCCGGCGAGCGCCCCGAGCGGCGCTGTCCCGGGCCCTTTCGGGGAGGCCTCGGTAGCGGCCCCCGGCCAGCCGGGGAGGGGGTGCGACAGCCAGAACGGGCCAGGCCGGACGCTCCTCGGTGCCCGGCGAGCTCTCGTTTGGCCCGCGCCTGGAAGGAGCTTTGCTGCTGCCGCTGGCGCGGCCTGCCCGTGCGAGCGCTCTCCGCGGTGATGGTAGCGCCGTGCCGCCTGCCTTTAGCGTGTGTGTCCCGGGCACAGGCCTGTCCCTGCACCGTGCTCCCAGTCCCGACTGGGTGATGTGCAGCGGAGCCCTCCAATACAGACTTGTACAGGCCCCTGGGTCCAGCATGCATGTTCCAGCTGGCTCGGGGAGCTCCATCAGCACACAGACAAGGTGTTGCAGCTGAACTCCTGGGGAAAGCTGCCGTTCCTGGGCACTGCTGTCCGTGTTCCTGCCATGCCCATAGCCCATTTGGCAGTCCAAAAATTACTGTGTTCTACCGTATTGTCTTGTTTCCACACATATGCAGTTTTCCAAAAAGAAAGCAAGCTACATCTCATACTTTACTAGACTTGCTGTATTAGGAACTTGTAACACTAACCATGAGTACAGCCACTACAAAAGCACATTTTATTGGTTGCACTGCCATGTCCTGAGCACTAGATTACAGATCTCTAGCCATAGCATGCCTCAACCACCTCTCCCCAGCTCCTACTTCCCCTCTGTCTCTGCAGGCACATCTGCTGCCATGGTGAATGAGAAGCACAATGGCAACCTGCTTGTGCAGCTGGGACCCAAACTGCAGGCCCACCCGGAGAAGCTGCTCCGGCAGCGTCGAGGCCACAACGACAGGCTTGAATACCTGATCCAGTGGAGTGTGATTAGCTTGGAAGAGAGAGCAGTGGGAGGCAGCAGTGCCTCCTGTGCAGAGACCAAGCCGGAGAACATCTCGATGTGGATGTCTGCAGAAGAGGTCTGTGCCAGCTGCCCAGCACTGCTGGGCAAGAGGAAGCTGGAAGGGCTGTGGATGAAAGAGGAGAAGGCACCAAGTCCGTTGGCTGCAGATGTCCCGCTGGACGAAGCCGCGCTGCTGGAGATGAAGGCTGATGTCAGGAGCCTGGTGCAGCGAGCCATGCGGCAGTTGGCCAAGGCCGGGACGCCCAAGTGCTCCATCCTGAACACTGTGCACGTGCTGAGCGCCTACGCCGGCATTGGCTCTCTGGCGGGTGCCTTCAGGGAGACGGGAGCCCTGGACGTGCTGATGAAGATGCTGTGCCACTGGGAGAAGCAGATCCGCCACAGTGCCGGCAAGATGCTGCGGACCCTGGCTTTGCAGGATGCAGGTGGGGGCTGCTGCTGCTCAGTGCCTCTGTGGAGGTGCTGCTGGGCAGCTGAGGGGTGACAGTCCTTTTGTGGGGGTGAGATGCCTGGGAAGCAGCATGCCTTGGGGCTTGTTGGCAAAAGGGGAAGAATCAGTCTGGATCTTCCAAACTTCCTCAGTTGTAGTTGTCTGGAGTGCTGTAAGAGTTAAAAACCCCAGACAGGTTTCTGAGCTGGGATGCTAATTAATTGTTAGGAGTGTTAAAGAATATTAGGGGTGGCTGTCTCCTCCAGCAGTCCCAGCACCTCTCCTGCTCTGCCACTAGAGCCCAGCCTGAGGAGTCTGGGGTTCCTCAGCCTGAGGGGTGCAGCTGTCGCTTTCCTGTTTGCAGGTTCAACTAGTAGCAAAGCTATCCCAGAGCACAGACACATGCAGGACACTGACAAGGCTGGGCACGGACAGTGGTGCCGTCTTCAACAGCACGTACTTACGAGACTCACATAAACACAAGCACAGACAGCCATGTCCCCTCCTGCTCTTCGTCCAGCCGAGACAGAAGGTCGCTCCTGCCAGCACACACTGCACTTTCCAGGTTCACAATTACACACACATTCATGGATCCCTTGGGTTCCAGCACGGCCCCTCTGTCTGTCCTGCACCTGTGCCTGGATCCAAGCCCGCCTACCAGCCTCAGGAGTCCCCCTGCTCATCCATTTGTCAAGCTCGATGCTTGCTGACAAACATATAGCACTCAGACACTTGTTCCTCCCACAGTCCACATTTCACAAGTCCCTTGGGACTTCCAGCACAGACCACCACCTGCCTCATACCTTGGTCTGGACCCAGGACCTCCTACTTTCCAGCTAATCCAGCGTGAAGTTTTGCTAACAAGTTAAATGCACACTCCGTGCCCAGCAGGACTGGGGAAGATAGAGATACTCGCCCTTTCCTGCTGGCACCAAGCACTGCAGTCCTGTTTCAGCTGCTGGTGCTGACCTTCCAGTAGCTTGCCTCCCTTCCAGTAGCTGTATTTTGGGACACACACTGTTCGGTCCCCAGTGGCTGATGGCCGAGGACCCTCCCTGCTCCAGTCACTAACACTGAGACCCTTGCACTTGCCCCAGTAGCTGGCACCTCAGACCAGGGACACCTACAAGTCTTGATCAGACTTGAGTAGCTTGTACTGAGCCCACTGTACGCCAGTCTTCCCAGTAGCTGGCTCCAGGCTCAAATCCGTGAGACCCTCCCCAGGTCCAGAGGGCAATGGCATTTCCAGTTGTCAATCTCTCCACTTGCTGACTCCACAGGGCTCCCACGCCCCCAGTTAGGCTCCAGTTCCTAGTACCGAATGCAATTTGCACAGGTCTCACCAGTAGCTGGCACAGAGTGCTTGCAGTACACACACACACGGGGCAGAGAGAGTTAGAAAAGATTTAATAAGAGGACGTAAAAAAGTAGGACAAACTGTGTCAATGAAGTACAGGGCTGTCAAACAAGTGCACTGGCTAGCCATGCTTTAAACATGACTGGTGCCTTTTATATTCCTTTCTGTGCACCCTCTTTTGTGTTCCTTGCCAATTCCAATTACTCAGATAATCTTACTGAAAAATAATCATTCTTAAACTCCAGATGTCCTTACTAATTATTGTGACTGACCAGATTTGTTTCTCCTCACTGCCTCCATTAGCATTTGTCAGTCACGTTTGTGATTCTTTATGTTATCGTTTATGGCTTCCTTCTTTCACTTTTTGCAGTGAAAAGGTCCTTGACTAGATACACTTAGAGGAACAGACAGTCTCCTTCCGCATACCCTTGCAATGACGACTGGTACCAAGGGGCTTGGCAGAAGCCTGGAGGATAGAGGCTGGTCCTCACCCAGTTCTCTCATTTAAGAGGAGCTGCCATGACTTGGAAGTGCCTGATGAGCCTTGGGTGCACCTGGAAGGTTGCTGGTTGTGGTGTATCCCACAAGAGATCTGGCTTTCCCTGTCCTAGTGTCTGAGTTCATGCAGCTCTGAAGTGGGGCAGATGAGGGGCTGATTGAGGTTAAAACTTCTTTTCTTCCCTGGGGCCCTGATCTGTAGTCAGTTATTTGGGTTGCTGCTTTGGGTGAATCTTGCAGCTTTAGGGGTAGAAAAAATACATTGTGGAGCAAAATGTTGCCACTCCAGATGGAAGGATAGAACATGGTTCAGGTGACAGGGAGCAGCAAAGCTGTTCCTTGCCTGTGGATCTGTCTCTCGCAGGGAGGGTGGGGTACGGGTTGTCTTTATGGGGCCTGAAGAGTTTTTGTTGCTGTTGCAGAGAGCCGGGCCTATGTCCTGCTGTCCCTGAGCCAGCAGGATGGCATTGAGCAGCACATGGACTTTGACAGTCGCTGCACCTTGCTGGAGCTGTTTGCTGAGATAACATCCTCTGAAGAGCAGTGCATGTCCTTTGAGGGGATTCACCTTCCACAGGTAGTGGCAGGCCCTGCCAGCCCTGGGCCTGTGGGGCTTCAGGGGCCAGGAGGGGTGGGAGTGGAGGGCCAGGGCGGTGTCCTTGTTTGGGACAAGAAGGTAGTTGGAGTTGGGCAGCTGAGCAGGACTGGCTATTGGGAGAGCTGGCACAGGATCTGGGCCTGGTGTGAGGCTGGCAGTGGAGGAGGGGCACATGGAAGCCTTTCTGTGAGCAGGGAGACGAGGGTGGGCTGAGAGGTCTCTGCTGCTGCCAGCTGGTCCAGAGCTCTCCTGGGATCCTGACTGTGGATGAGCTGGTGGCTTGGAGAGAGCCGGGAGCTGGAGGTGCTCCGCAGGCTGAGTCTGACAGCTGTGCTTGTTGCAGATCCCTGGGAAGCTGCTGTTTGTCCTGGTGAAGCGCTACCTGTGTGTCACTTCTCTCCTGGACAAGCTGAGCGGTGGTGTGGAGCAGGGAGAGGAGCAGCAGGGGTGCTCTGTACCCAGCCTGCTCCCTGAGGAGAGGAGCCGTGTGAAGCAGGAGTTTGAGTTCAGCATGGCCATGGCAAACCTCATCTCGGAGCTGGTGCACGCGATGGGCTGGAACCACAACCACAAGCCAGAGCTGTCGCCCCGACAGGAGCTCCGGCCTCGCACCACCCGCTCCATCTTCCAGCAAAAGACTCCAGCCACCACTGCTGCTGAAGCAGCCCCTATTTCCCCACCAAAAGAGCCCATCACCTTCAAGACACGCTCAGCCTTCCCGAGCCGCAGCAGCTACGTGGAGTACGTGCAGGCGAACCTCACATGCGGCATGCGAGTGCGCATGCTGGAGGACTATGAGCAGGTCAGCGCGGGTGACGAGGGCGAATTCCGCCGCAGCAACGACGGCATGCCACCCGTGCAGGTACCCTCTGCTAGGGGCCAGGGGCTGCCAAGTGGCCTGTCTGCTCTGTTGGCTACAGGCTGTTGTGCAGCCTTCAGTGGGGACAGTGGGGTTAGGCTTCCCTTTCCTCAGCTGGGCTTCTGTTGGGCTTTCCTCTTCAGGTATACTGGCAAGCCCTGGGCTGTACATACTGGGTTCACTGGCACATGGTTGAGATGATTGGCCCTTCAGAGCAAAAGGAACTTGAGGGCCAGGAGAAGGTGAACAACCTGACACAAAAACACAGACTGAGAGCAGGTGAGCAGCCTATCAGTCTCCTTCCAGCATGTTCCCCCTCTCCCACTTCCCCTCCCTTTCCCCCAGCAAGCTGGGGATCTCTTCTACCCAGACACTCCACAAGTTCTTTCCTTGGGGAATGTAGAGTGTACAAAAGAGGATGGGGGAATTGGCAGAGCTGACAGTGCCCTTCCTTGCTCTGCCCTCCTGCAGTTGCACAGCCATTTTTGTGCAAGCCCTTGGGAGGTCTGTACTCCCTGCCTTACCTGGGGCAGCCGCTGACCAAGGCTGCAGAGGCCCTGAGCCGTGCCGAGTGGTGGGAGCTGCTCTTCTTTGTGAAGAAGCTGGAAGCACAGGAGCAGAAAGAGATCACCTTTCTCATCCAGCATGACCAGGGAGAGCAGGTATGGGCCAGTGCCTGCAGTGGAGAAACAGGAGGGAGAGAGCGAGGGAGAGCATTAGGGAAAGGACCAGGACCAGTGGAGATGGCAAACATGAGCTATGCAGGGACAGACTGAATGGGGCAGAAATGGGACAGAAATGGGAGGGTGAGTGGGGATAGCAAAACCATGGGGAGCTTGTCCCAGCAAAGCTATGAGGAGAGATGAGAGGAAACGCAGTCTCCCATGACTGGAAGAGTGACTGTCCAGTGAGGTTTGGGGTCATTCTGCCAGTTGCAGTTGGGTAGTGAGTGCAGGTGGGAGGTCTGGGCTGGTGGCAGTTGGGTTGGGGACAACCAGGGTGGCACTGGGAAATGGCTCCAGGGACCTCCAACGGTGCAGCCTTTCCATCAGTTCTGCCACTGGCTGTCACAAGGGGCATGAGGGCTGTGGCGAGTCCAAGATTAACTTGGCCCCATTGGTCTGGCTGTTGGAGGTGGATGAAGAAGCCCTGATCCGGCTGTCGGTACCTGTGGAGCTGGCCCAGAAGGTGCTGCAGGTCTTGGAGAAGCGATGCCAGGGCAGCACTCTGCGTGACCTGCGTGGCTGCCGCGTCTATGCCAGATACTTCCTCAGTAGGGGAGCTGAGCAGGATGGTGGGGGAAGCACTGCAGTGTCCTCAGAGGGCAGTGGCTGCAGGAGTATTGGCCGTGAAGCCACGATGGCCAAGGCAGCAAAGGAAGACCTTTCTGCAACTGCAGTGCCGCCCCAAGCCCCCAGTGTGGCAGTGAAGTCCGATTCCCAGCTGTTCAGCGAGCTCCTTAGGAGTGAAGGGCTGTGCTTCCCAGAGGTGACGGAGGAGCAGATCAGAGGTAATGTCCTGCTACGTGCTGGGGTGCACAGGCAGTGCTGGAATTGGCACCGTTGCCTCAAGAGAGGAAGGTTCTGGGCAGGGCATGGGGGGCCAGGCAGCTGGTGGGGTGCCTGTGGGTGCTGGTTTTGTGAGTGCATGGCACCCTGGGAGCTGCTGGGGGTGTTACTGCTGCCTGATGCCTCCCTCCCTCTGGCCAGTGTTGGGCAGCACCAAAGGGGTGAGCGAGAGCGGCTCGCTGGCCGAGATTGCAGCCATGGTGGACGTGATCGAGAGCAGCAGCTCAGCGGTGGGGCTGCGCTTAGTTGGGCTCAAGCAAATCTTGAAGATCCTGGAAGAGGAGCCCAAGTCCGAGCAGCAAGTTGGCACAGCCCAGGGCAGGCTGGGGACCGGGAGTGCTGGGTGAGCCGTGGGGTGCTGCACACCCCTCCTGCTGCCTGGGGAGGGCTGTGTCGGCACGGTGGGGGACAGTACTGGAGCTGGGAGTACCAGAGGTGGCAGTGGGAGTGTGCAGACTGGTATGTCCCTGCATGCTTGGCAAGAGGAAAGTGGATTTTGTGTCCCTTTGTCTCAGGCAGGCTCATTCCTTGGGCTGACCCAGCTGCGGCAGAGCCATGTGGGCAGAGAGGAGGTGGCTGGCAGGGCCCAAGGTGCTGGTGTGCCAGCGGCAGTGCCAGGAGGCTCCTCCTGAGGTATCCTTTCCTGAGCAGGGAGAAGCTGGTGCAAGTGGCAGTGGAGCTGCTGAGCACTGAGGTGGCAGAGAAGGCGCTGGTGGCGGTGACGCTGCGGCTGCTGGCCGTGCTGATGGCACAGCACGACTGGCGTGTGCCGTTTGCCACGGAGGGTGGCGTGCGGGCCGTGCTGGCCTGCATGCAGCAGCACAGCTCCTCCGCCCTGGTGCAGCAGGCTGGCCTGGCGGTGAGTGGCAGAGGGGATGCTGTATGTGGGCAGGCAGTGTGCAGGCTCACCCAGGTGTGGTGGAGATGCCCACTGCCCTCTGGACCGCTGCTGACTTCGCAGGCCCTGAAGGTGCTGGTGGGAGCTGCAGATGGTGAGCCAGGAGGTGGGAAGTCCTTGTCCTGGAACCATGCTGACGTGCAGATGATGCGGGAGATCTTTGCCAGCATCGGCTCTGCCTCCAGCGAGGGCTCTGCCAGTCTGCTGAGTACTATCCCTGCTGCCCTGAGCACCATGCAGAGGGTCCCAGGGTAGGGGCAGAGTGCGGACAGCAGCTGGGGCTGGGGGGACCCTCCGCAGTGGGGAGGAACGAGCACGGCAGGCAGGCGGCTTGTGGGTTCAGGGGAGGCTCTGTGCCTGGGGGAGGAGAGTGCCCGCATGGCTTCGTCCCTGCAGGGGCTCCTCAGGAGTGCAGAACGGCTTGCTGGTGGTGAACATGCTGATGGATGGGCACCGGGGCCTTGCGGAGCAGCTGGCGAGTTGCGACCTCCCGGCGGTGCTGCAGAGCTGCTGGAGGGATGGGCAGAGCAGCGGCTGCCCTCATGCGGTGCTGGCCCTTCGTGCCATCAACCGCCTCGCAGAGCACGGGCTGCCCCTGGGCCTGAAGGCAGCAGGTACCGCACTGCCCATCCTCCCCATGCCACGGCTCCACGGGTGCCGCAGGCAGGGATGCCTCACCTGCCAGGGCAGAGCACCCCGAGATGCTGCTGGCTCTCAAGCTGGTGCCTGAGCTGGGCCCACATGTGCTTGTCATGGCAGGCAGAGAAGTCCCACTGGACCTGAAGGGTGTGCAGATGCTTCTGGGCAGCCTGGAGGATGGCGCTTTGTCCAAGGAGGTGGTGGTGGCCCTGGAACGGCAGCTCTGCGGTGAAGGCCCTGTCCCCTCTGGGCAGGTGGCCCAGCTGCTGCAGGACCACAGCTGCTTCAGGCTGCTGCTGCGCAGCTTGGAGCTGCTGGGGGTGGAGAAGGCTGTGAGCCTGAGCATCCTCAGGTGGGTGCAGGGGGATTTGGTGGGGGTCTGGGGCCCCCTCAGCAGGCGTGTGAGTGCTGATGGTGATGTTGGGGAGACACAGCACATGTTTGTGGGTCCTAGTGGGGGTGTTCTTCACCAGGGGCAGGGGCAGGAGCACCCCAACACATAAGCAGGTGCTTATTGGGTCGTCCTGGGTACAGGGCCATGTGGGGACAGAGCAGGATGTGTCTGGGTGCTGGTGGGGACATGCAGGGGCAGCACAGAATGTGCCTGGCTGCTGATGGGGTGTCTGAGGTACAAGGGGAGCCTTGGTTACCAGTCCCTGAGAGGTGCCTTCCAAGTGGGGCAGGGAAGCAGAGCTGCCTCTGGCACTGCTGTCCATGCGCCCTCTGTCGCTCAGGATCCTGAACAAGTTCCTGGACAGTTATCAGGAGGATGTGCTGCCCTGGCACGAGTGTGTGGAGCCCTGTGTGTCCTCCCTGAGCGCCCACAGCAGCAGCTGGGAGGTGAGGGGGCCCTGGGACTCCGGGCAGGCAAGGGCAGCTGTGCTGGCTGTGCCGTGCATTGGCCGGGCCCAGCATTGGTGAAGCAGGTCCCAGCCTGGCCTTCTTGTGTCTAACGTGCAGCTGTGGGGAGCAGCTGTCCTGGCCGTGTCCATGTCCTGATGGCCACGTGCCTGGCCAGACTCTGGTGGGCACTGGTGCAGTCGGGGTGGGGGGGATGGAGCTGCAGCACCTGCAGCTGGGGGGGGGCAGGGGAGTTCCTGGCACTGCCCCTGCTGCTCAGGGCTGTGGCTCAGCAGGTGCTGCAGGAGGTCGTTGGCTTCCTGCACCGCCTGGCCACTGCCAGCAAGGACTGTGTGGTGGTGATGTGCCACGTGGGCACCCACGAGGCTCTGTCCAAAGCCCTGGAAAAGCACAGTGTGGCTCCGTCGCTGGCGCCAGCCCTGCTCAACCTGGTGACGGACTGTGAGAAGTACACCAGCCTCTACAAGAAGCTGACGACCAGAATCTTGGCTGGCTGCATCCAGGTGGGCCTGGGGAGGCCCAGCTATGCTGGGACTCTGAGTCTTAGGGCACTGAGGGACAGCCTTCTGCTCTCTGCCAGCCACAGCTCTGCGGTGGGGGAGGGGAAAGGACCCAGGCCCCCCAGTAAGAGCCTCACCCCATCCTGTAGCTGGTCCTGGGGCAGATTGAGGAGCACCGCCGGAGTCACCAGCCCATCACCATACCCTTCTTTGATGTCTTCCTGCAAAACCTGTGCCGAGGTGAGTGCTGGGAGTGGGAACTGACCCCTGTGCTGGCTTGGTGGCTGAAGGCTCTGTGTTCTCTCTCCACAGTGTCCAGCCTGGAGGTGAAGGAAGACAAGTGTTGGGAGAAGGTGCAGGTCTCCTCCAACCCGCACCAGGCCAGCAAGCTCACGGACAGGAACCCCAAGACATACTGGGAGTCAAATGGCAGCACTGGCTCCCACTTCATCACTGTGCACATGCAGTGTGGTGTGGTGATCAGGTGGGGTTGGGCCAGGAAGGCTGAGAGGGCTGTGTATGGAGAGGGCTCTGGGGATCTGTGCAAGCCCTGCCATGGTGGCCCCTGTCCTGAGGGTAGCGGGACATGGACAGCAGTATGTGGGACTGTCAGGGGTCAGGGCAGGGGGGTGGGAACTGCTGGGCAGCCCTGTGTTTGCTGTGCTGCAGGGAGATGAGCATGCTGGTGGCCAGTGAGGACTCCAGCTATATGCCATCCCGCGTCGTGGTGCTGGGTGGGGACAGCCCTGCCACCATCAGAACGGAGCTCAACACAGTGAGTCCCCATGGGAGTGGCAGGTTGGTCCTTGCTGTGCCCTGTGGAGGTCTGGCCCTGGTATGAGAGGCTACTGGGGAGTACAGAGGCTGTGACTAAAATGGGGGGTTGGCCATGGGAGGGTGTGGCATGCTGAGGGCTCACTGCCTGCAGGTTACCATCCTGCCATTGGACAGCAGAGTGATCCTGCTGGAGAACATGACCCGCTTCTGGCCCATCATCCAGATCCGGGTGAAGCGGTGCCAGCAGGTAGGGGAGCAGGGGCCAGGCCAGCCAGCTGGCAGTGTGGGGTGTCAGGGCTGTGCCTGAGGAACTGAGGGTCATGCTCTCCTGTAGGGTGGCATTGACACACGTGTGCGTGGCATCGAGGTGCTGGGTCCCAAGCCCACTTTCTGGCCCGTCTTCAAGGAGCAGCTGTGCCGGCGGACATTTCTCTCCTGCACTGCTCAGGCTCACGCCTGGGGCCAGGAGATCTGCCGGGACCGGGGGCAACTGCTGCAACTCTTTGGCAGGTGAGTTGTCTCCTGGCTGTGCTATCACAGGTGTCCCAGGGCCCCAGGGGGTGTTGCTGGCAGCTTGCAAGGGGACTGCGGGGCTAGGAAGGGAGCAGCTGGCTGTCCTACCTGGACAGGGAGGGGCCCTCACTCCTTCCTGGCCACCAGTGCTCCCAGAGGGCCAGGGCCACCTGAGGTCCCCCAGGTTTAAGCTGGGTGTGTGGACTTGGTTAACCCACCAGAGAGGGGTGCTGGTTCCCCACAGGAGCTGGCACATGCTGACATGGCAGAAGTCGGCCAGGCGCAGCAGGATCTCATGGCCACAGGCACTGCAGAGCCCCCCAGCTTGGCCCAAGGGCCATTGCGAGCAGGTTCCAGGGGCAGCAAGGGGCCCTGGCTGGTGGGCGTGAGTGAGTCATGCCTGGCAAGGGGCAGAGCAGGGAGCAACCACGGCACTCTGCTTTCCCACGGGAATTCTCCCAGCCATTGGCACCGTGTGCTGCCTGGTTGCTGTTGCAGACTGAACCGGGCGCTGCAGCACGAGCAGGGCTTCGCTGACCGCTTCCTTCCTGATGACGAGGCAGCCTGGGCATTGGGCAGGACGTGCTGGGAGGCCCTGGTGAACCCCTTGGTGCAGAGCATCACTAGCCCAGGTACGCTGCGCTCTCCGGGGCCCATCCGTGCTGTGCCCCAGGCAGAGGCAGCTGGCTCTGAGTCTGGTTGGCCTTGCAGACCCTGATGGCATCAGTCCCCTGGCCTGGCTGCTGAGGGAGTACCTGGAGAGTGTGGAGCCGCCCCACCGTGCCAGGGGACACAGGGCTGCCTTTGGATCCTGTGTGCGGCGCCTGACCCAGCTCCTGGTGCACGTGGACCCTGATGGCCCAGAGCCAGAGGAGACAAGAGCAGCTGGTGAGCGAGGCACTGCCCTCCCATGGGGCTGGGCTGATGGTGGTCCAGGATGTCAGGCTGTGACCGTGGGGCTCGTCTTGGGAGGGCTCTGTGGCACAGGAGGCTCCTGAGCCAGGAAAGGCTTGTGGTCATGGCCCAGCAGTGGCCATGCCTGCCCAGCGTCCCCTCTGACCTGCTGTGGTCGATCAGTGTGTGGGGTCTGTCCACAGAGCCACACTAACCCCAGGGTTGACCCTTGGCAGGTGGGAAGGCGGGGAAGAACAAGGAGGTGCCGGCCAGGGCTGCGAAGGGAGTGGTGGAGAAGTCGAGTGGCCTGTGGGGAATCTCTCAGTGCTGGCGTGGCGTGGTGCAGCAGCAGGTAGAGCTTGGAGGGGCAGCTGGGAGGGGCATGTGGGACCCACACTGGGTGGGTGGAGCAGAGAGTGAGGCCTGGCAGTGCCCTGGGAGCATGGGGAGGGCACAGGGCTGTACCAGGCCTCCACAGAGCCCAGAGCAATGTGGGAACAGCTCCGCTGCACTTGCCACCCTGGCATGGCTCAGGTGTCAGCCAGGCCCTGCACCCAGGCTGATGCTGCCAGGCCAAGAGCAAGGTACAGTGTCAGACCCCTGATTTCCTACTGGGCTGCTGCTGTGCCTCTGTCATTCCCTCACAGACCCTGCCCAGCCCTCTCCACAAGCTCTTGGCAGCCTGCAGCAGCAACAGGACCCCGAGTTGGCCCCTGGCTGGGACCCAAGGAGTCAGTGTTGGCAGAGCAAGGCTGGGGCTGCAAACATTCCCACGGGCACATCCCGCTGTGGGGCTCACCCCTCTCGCTCTGTGTCCCACAGGTACAGCAGTTCCTGGAGGCAGCAGGGCAGGTGCCAGACCTTGCAGAGCAATACTGCGGGCTGTACCAGCGCCTGCGCAGTGCCACAGAGGAGCTCTTTGGGCAGCAGGCCGCCTTCATGCTGGCCCTGGGCCAGGGCTTTGCAGGGGCTTTGCTGCAGCTCTCCTTCCTGACTGCCCTGCACGTGAGTTGAGGGAGTGCGGCACCGGCACCAGTGGCCCCAGGCGGGCGCAGGTTGGGGAGCTGCCCTGGCCCATGGCCTTGGGGTGAGCTCTGGGTGGGTGGTGTGCTCGTCCCCACCGAGCCACAGAGCCCTGTCCTGCGGCAGCCCGGTCCCCAGCTGTGGGTGTGTGGCGCTCATCATGGTGTGGGGCTTGCCCCGGCACACGTGTGCCTTGGGCTGGTGCTTGGGCACCCTTGGCCCCCACCTGAGAGTGCCAGAGCTTCCCAGCTGCTCCCCCAGGGGACATTCCCCCAGGCCTGCACTGTGGCCACCCTGTGAGTCCCCTCCACAGCTAGCCCTGTTCCTCACAGGTGAGTGAGCAGTTTGCCCGCTACCTTGATGTGCAGATCCAGGAGCTCCGCAGGGCAGCACAGGGCAGCACAGGGCCGCTGGAGCGGCTGCAGCAGTTCTTGGAGCCCTTTGTCGTCTTCGGTGGCCTGGAGCTCGCCCACAGCTTCGAGCACTTCTACAGGTGAGGGTGCTGTGTCTCCGTGGAACCAGGGGCCTGGTGCAGGGTGGCATGGCATGGTGGGGGAGCCTGGCCCAGTGTGGCAGTGGTGCTCCCGCTTTGCTTTTCCCGGCTCTGGTGTGTGGAGGACCTGTGGGTGCTGCCAGTCTGCAGAGGCACATTCCCTGCACACACATTCCCAGAATGTGTGTGCATTCCCAGAATGTGTGTGCTGCCAGGCCTGTGTGGCATGGGATGAGGCCGGGGCTGTGTCTGTCTCCTGGCGGGTGGCTGATGACCACAGGGCCGGGGCCCACCCCTGACCTAATGCTGGCGGCTGTGGCAGGCACTACCTGGGGGACCGGCTCCTGACACAAGGGCCGTCTTGGCTGGAAGGAGGCATCGTGGAGCAGATCGGGCTGTGCTTCCCCAGCCGCTTTCCCCAAGATATGCTGAGCAACTTGGCTGAGTCAGAGGAGCTCCAGCGGCAGTTCTGCCTCTTCCAGCTGCAGGAGCAGGATAAGCGGCTGCTGGAGCTGGACACGGGCCTGGATGAGGTGAGAGGGTGGGGTGGGGAGGTTGGAGACCACCGGCATTCCTCATGGGGATCCTGGAGCCTGAGCTGAGCCACCCTCATGTCCCCATGCCCAGGTGCTGGAGACAGCCTCGGTGGCAGATGTGCCAGAGGTGAAGGTGCTGGCCCTGTCCTCACGCTGCTGGCCTGTTTCCCCACTCTGTTACATGGATAACCCTGGGAGATTTTTCTCGGCAACGCTGAGCTCCCCCCTGGATGAGTTTGCTGACTTCTGCCGGCAGAGTGAGTGCTGTGGCAGTGGGTGTGCGTGTGGGTCTTGCCGGGGCCCAGACCCTCCCCAGCAGCTCAGCCAGAAGTGGTGGTGTGCTGGCATGGGCTGGGAGTGCTGGTCAGGGCTGGCCCTTGTGCTGACACTGTCCCTGGCAGGCCAGAGCCAGCTGGGCTGGGAGTGCACGAAGCCCCAGCGATTGCAGTGGACGTGGCTGGGCCACGCTGAGCTGCAGTTTGGAGACTGTGTCCTCCACGTGTCCACGCTACAGATGTACATCCTGCTGTGCTTCAACAGTGCTGAGGTAGGAGCTGGGGCCACAGTGGGGGGAGGGAGGCAGTGGCTGCCAGAGCCTGGCAGGGCTGTGTCCTCCCTTCCCTTCCAGTGGGGTCTCCAGCAGCGTTTGGGGCACAGGACACCCTTGTTTAGCTGGGCCTGCAGCCAGTAGGTCTTGGCCAGCCATTCACCTCCCATGCCCTGCTGCAGGAGGTGGCTGTGGAGGCCCTGCTGCAGGCTACAGGGCTCCCTGCTGACCTGGTGCACCACGCGCTGACACCGCTGACCCACGGCCAGGGCGTCCTGGTGCAGAGCTGCACACTGGGAGGTGAATGTGGGGCTGGGGCACCCCTGGGGAGGTGCTGCTCTGAGCCCTGAGTAGGTGCTGGGGTTTGGGGTGCACAAACTCGTACGGCAAGTGAGTGGGCTGGGGTGGGTCTGTCTGGTGGTTCTGGGGGTGCGAGTCTGTGTGCCAGGTTGGGGCCATTAGGCCAGGTGTAGGGTTGGGAGTGGTGTGTGGGGCTGGGGCTTGGGGCCATGCTTGGGGTGCAGGTCAGTGTGGATGGTTGTGTCTCGGGTCTGTGTGTGTGGGCTGGGGACAGGGATGGGGTTGTGTGCGTGGCTGTTGCTTGGGGCCACGTGTGCGGGACAGGGCTGTGGCGGCCAACTGTGGGGGCAGCAGGAGGAGGCCCAGGTTGGGTCCAGCAGCCACATGTGTGTCCTGGGGCTCCTTCAAGGCCCTGCTGGAGGCTTGGCTGACCCTGGGTTGGGTGCTGGCTCCAGGTGCACTGCGGCTGAACCAGGTAGCCCTGGCCCAGGCCTCTGGCCGCCACCTGAGGCTGCTGCCTCAGCAGAGGTACCTGCGGACAGAGAGGGCTGAGGTGAGCGCCCTGGAAAGGAAGAGGAACGTCCTCTGCTGCCTCATCACCCGCATCCTCAAGGTGGAGAAGCAGCTCCACGTTGACAACCTGGTGTTCAGGGTACGAAGGTCCTGGGGGGCAGAGAGGGGCTGCATGGGTGCTGTGGCACACTGCAGTGTGGGGCTCCCTTGCTGCCATAGGTGATTGATGCCTGTCAAAAGGGTGAACTGGGGCCAGGTGTGCAGTTTCTGAGCTTCTGCTGCCACAGCGTGGATGTGCTGTCCTGTGTCCTCCACCTGTTGAACCAGGGCTATCTCCGGCGCCAGGAGGGGAGGCCTCATGTCTTGGAATACATCTCTGCTGAACCCACAACACCCCCCACTTCCCAGGTCCAGCCACAGGTTGCCTTCCAGACTGTAGAGATCAAGATGGCATCAAGCCTGGCCTCTGCCGAAAAGAGAAAGGCATTTTCCACATTCAGGTAGATGAGGACCTGGTTGGGAGGACTCAGGCTGGGTCTAGTCTGTTTCTTCCTTGTGGGTTCTATTTAAATAAATGAGCCAAGTGCCATCCAGTCCTGGTTCATAGTCTGTCAGAGAGTTCAGCTGGCTCATGACTGGGAGTGTGGTGAGGCCACGTTGCTGTGGTCAGGCAGCCCTGACTGCTGTGCTTGCTAGAGTGGGTGTAGTAGCTGCACCCTGCCCAGATTTATTCTCCCCCAGCTGTGCTTGGTCATGCCCTGAGACATGGGGACACACACACACCCTGCCATAATGGTACCAGCATTAATTTATTAAAATTAATCCTGAAAAGTAACCGTACAATAAATTTAAAAAAAATAGAATCTTGTAAAAAAAAAAACCCAGGTGCCCTCATGCCACACCTCCAGCTGGCAGCACCCTGGGGTAGGGCTGGTTGGGAAGGGATGGGGGAATGAAGAGGACAGCCTCAGCAGCAGGGCTGCAGGGGGACTGGAAAAGCTGCTGAGGCTCTGCTGCAGAGGGCATGGCCAGGCACAGCAGCATGAGGCTGGCAGTGGGGCTGGCAAGGGGCAGCACAGGGGTTGCGGGCCCTGCTCAGCACCTGCCCCCTGCAGGTGGCTGCAGCGCTGGGGAACCTGCCCAGGCCCAGCCCAGCTGGGGCCCTGGCTGGCTGCAGAGGTGGCCTGGCAGGTGCATCTGTGGAGAGTGAGGCCCAGAGCCCTTCCTGGGGCCCTGCTGGCTGGTGCCAACCCTTGTCCCAGGCTGCTGTTGGGGGTCATGGGAGGCAGATGGCATGGTGCCCTGGCTGGTGTTGGAGGGTGCGTGGACCCAGTCTCACTGGCCTCACCTTCACGGGTCTTGGCCCACAGGGTGGGGGTGTGGTATCCCCCCTCCACGGAGCAGGCAGGGACTGGCCACAGAAGATGAGGACAAGAGCATGTCCATTTCTCTGTCTCTTCTTGCAACCCACTGCAGCTCCATTCCAGGGATGCCCCCATGTATCACACACTCTTCGAGTAGCCAAAGATACCCACAGGGAGGTACTTCACGTGTGTTGGCCACTGTGCTGCCAGCTGGAAAAACTTCACATCGTTCCACTCCACCCCATCTATGGAGACTGAGAGGAAAGGGTGCAGTGAGGCACAGCCCTGCCACAGCCAGCCTCTGCTGCTTGGTCTGCCCCCCTACAGCCCCAAATGGCTTATACCTTCCCTCACCTCGCAACATGGTGTTCTGGTGCTTGGCTGTGCAGATGAGGCGTGTGATCCCTTCGATGACTTGGCTTTTGGGTTCCAAGTCCTTTTCTTTAGGTTTCTTGCTCAGGAACATCACTAGGGGCCAAGGCCAGACAAGACCAATGTTAAGATGTCCCCACCTGGCGCTGGGTGGGAGCCCTTGCCCTAAGGCTGGCTTATTGACTGGCCCCTCCTGGGCCAGCTCTCAACCCTGTCCTCCCTCCCACCCTTTTTGCAAAGGACTGTGGCCCCACAGCCAGAGAGCACCCAGAGTGGGCTTGGTTACCTTTCTTGTTTTTCTCCTTGGTGACCACAGTCATGGCCATGGTGCTGGGGGGCACCAGTTCCCCTGTGCCAGGGATGCGGCTGACCTGGAGTGAGCGGAAGTTGCTCTTGAGTGTGTTCTTGATACCCGTCTCTCGCTTGTCACCCTCCTTCTTCCTGTCCAGTCCTTGTGTTGTCCAGTAGTCCACCTGCAGGCCCATTACCTCCACACCAGGGCTCAGAGACCTGGGCAAGATGGGCAGCACCATGTAGCACACAGGTGCTGCCCGTGCTCCTCTCCTTCTCAATTGCCCAGCTGCAGCCTGCCCGGGGAGCAGCAATAATACTCCTACCCCAGCCCCTGCTGCCTCAGGCTAAGTGTGGCTTGCCTTCTTACCCAGCACCCGAGAGGCCGCTGCTGACGGACGGGGAGGGTGGCGGAGTGCTCACGGTCTCCTTGCCATAGGGAGCTGCTCCACTGGTGGCTGGCGCTGAGCTCAGCAGGGAGGGGGTACAGACTGTGGCATCATCTGAGTCCACTGTGAAGGAAGAGTGCGGGTTGTGGGGGCTGGGGGACCCCAACAAGGGCCTCCCACAGTGGAGAAGAGAGCTGGGCTCCCAAGGACTCACCAGAGGCACTGAATGACTGCTCCACCAGGCCCACCTTCACCACCTGCAAGGACAGATGAGTCAGAGGACAGCCAGCATCAGCAGGGCTGCGCGCTGCCCCTCTCTCTTCAGCCCCAATGGCCTGCTGGCCCCTCAAAACACTCACCCCCACAAAGGGGACAAACTTCTGGCAGGAGTCCTCGTCGGGGCTGGAGAAGGAAGAGAGGTTGGTCAGGGTTTGGGTGTGCTGAGCACTGAGTGTCATGTGACTATCCTTGTGCCCAGGCACCCCTGCACTGGCAGGGGTCAATGCTGGCTCACAGCCACTGGCACAGTCTCCTCTGCCCTCCCTCCCATGGGACCCCCTGTCCCCAACATGGCAGCACAGGGCACACTACACAAGGAGGCAAGGAGTTGTCCCCTCCAGTGCTGGGAAAGGGCTTGCATGCGGGAGGGCAGCCCTGCCCCACTTTGGGGTCATGGCTCCTCTGCACAGCAAGAGGGATGGACGCACATGGGGGAAGGTGGGGGGGGCCAGGCAGCGGCACAGCAAGCACAAGCCAATACCTGATATAAAAATCAAAATAGAGACTTCTCTTCCTTGAGTGCCAGAAACCAAGAGAAGGGAGAGGTGAGAGTGCAGCTGGAACACGAGCGTCAACCCCCGGGCAGCACAATACCAGCTTGCAGCCCCCACCCAGCCCATCCCAGTCCTGGCAGCTGGTCCCCACCACTGGGACTGTCACAGCCACAGCTGCTGGAGGGGCCGAGCACACCGGGAGGTGGCAGGGAATGGTGCTGCTCTCACTGTGGAACCCCAGCTCCCCTCAGCACCACGCTGCTCGTCAGCGGAATGCCGAGCCTCACTCACTTGTCCCATGTCCCACATCCCTGTCTTGAGCACAGCCCAGACTGGGGCGACATGAGGGAGGACAAGTGCCCTGGGGACATGCTCACCTCTTCTGCTTGTATGTCAGCATGGCCTCAGAGATGGGAAGCTGGTGAGAGAGGCTGGCTCCAGCGATGAACTGGGCAACACGGCCTGCAATGTCCACAGTGTCTGTGGGCACAAAGAGCCGTGAGGGCCTCAGTGGCACCTGGGATCACCATCAGGGCACTGCTGATGCCACCCTGCCCTGCTCCTCACCTGCGGTGGGTGGCTCAGCCCTGCTGAACAGCTCCCGCCATGCTGTGTCCAGGAAGAGAGTGCTGTATTTGTTATCCACTGAGGCCAGGTACTTGGCCAGAGGGTGAGAGCCTGTGGGTAAGAAGGGCAGCATTGGCTCCAGGCAGGGGAATCTGGGGAGGTAGGAGAGGACAGCCCTGGGAGCAGGCTCACAATGGCTCTCACCCAGCGGCACAAGAAGAAAGCGAAGGTAGTTGAGCCAGTCGGGTGTCTTGCTGGCCAGTTGCTCCACAAAGAAACGGAGGACAACACTCAGGTAGCTCTGGTCCCCTGCCACCACCACCTTCACCGGGGGAGGCATATGAGAGTTACAGTTACAGCTGCCAAAGGAAGAGAAAAAGAGACCATGAAGGATGTGTAGTGGCTCAGCAGGCAGGCCAGGGGACATGCCCTGCCAGGCCAGCTGACAGAATCCCATCGCTGAGAATTTCCAGCTTGCTGTGCACTGCCAGGGGCAAAAGCAGCACTGGGATACTGGGATACCAGGATACTCCACTTTCCCCAGGTCTACACTTGTCTCTACAGTAATGTCCACAACCCCAAAAGGTCCTAATGAGCCCTGGGGAGCCACAGCCATACTGAGCCCTTCTCTCAATTCATATGGTGCCACCAGGCTGAGCCCAAGCTGTACTCACTATCGCTGGATGCGGGAGACAGTGGTGTTGAAGGCTGCCTGGATGTCCGCCACGGAGCAGGTGGATACGACCAACTGCTTGTGCGCCTGGAGCTGCTCACTCACGTACTGCCAATGCAGAGAGCTCAGGTTAAGGCACCCTGGGGGCATGGCTGTGCTGGCCAGCAACAGCACGTGCCTGCCCTGGCCCCCCCCCGCCCTCTGGGATAGAGCTGAGACCCCTGTCCCCACCCATGCCATGTGGGTAGGCTGAAACCATCAGGTCACTCATGGCTGCATGCCTGAGCATCCCTGCTCCTCCCACCTCTGCTCTAGAGGCTGCCTGCCCCAGCCCTCTGCTCTCACCTTTGAGCACAGCAGTCACCACCCTTGCCATGGCAAGGGCAAAACCGTCCCAAGAACCAGGCTGTGCTCCTTGAGATAAGTGGTTTGGTCCAGAGACACTCTGATTTAAATTCTGCTATCCCACAGCACGGCCCAGCTATAAGCTCAGTCCACCTCTGCTCATTCCCTCCTTTTGCTCTCCCCCACTGTAACACTCCAAAATCCTTCTGTGTCTCTTCAGGTGTCTGCATGCAGTTCAACAATTGTAAAACAAGGGGGCTTAGAAGATACCCGATGGGGTCTGGAAGTGGGCATTGATCCTTTTTTCCCTATCCAGGACAAGTGCTAGAGCAGGAATATGTCAAGAATGCACAGCCTGAGTCAAGACTTCACCACCCTTACCGAGAAGCCCTTCCTTCTTCCATAAAATTTTCCAGCACTGTTTCTGGATATCAGATGTAGCTGCAGGATCCTGAAGGGGTCTCAGAGGTGTTTTGTCTAACTGTTTGCATGTTTGCACATACGTACATGTCCCTGCTCACCTTTAGCGGTCAACTCCTCCAGGTATGGGGAAGGCAAGTGCTCATCAGGGGCTGGGCCCAACCTCACATGGACAGTCAGCATGAGGCAGGAAGGCCTCACATGCCCCCATGTCTGGAGACCCCAGCTCTGACAATGAAGTTAATGCTCCCTGGGAATGGCAGGCAATGTTCTTCCATCTCTCAGTGGGAAACACCTCTGCTGCTTCCCAGGGCCTGGTGCCCACAGAGGAAGGGAGCCTTTTGCCAGGGCATCCAGCAAAGCTCTAACCCGTGGGGTTCCTGGGAGCCAGGACCAAGCAGTGAGGGCCCAAGGTACAGTCCACTAGCCAGCCTTTCTGGGACTGAGCTGCTATGTGGCACGTGACAGAGGAGACACATGCGACTCTTCTGTATGTGGCTCAGCACTGTGTAAATGCATTGTCTCCCTGAAGGAAGGGCCATGCTGGGGGAGAGGAGGACACAGCTAGTGCAATTTTCCCTAGGACACCCTGTCATGGTTGGGAGAATCCTTGAGGACCCTGCTTACAACTGCCCTTATGCATCCAGCTCCCATCATGCCTACTCACCTGCCCCTGCCACTCAGCAACATTCACCAGCACGATGCTCTCGGGGAGCTGCTCATCTGAGACCAGGATCTGGTTCAGCTGATCGTAAACAGACTTTCGGGGCACCTATGACAGCATCAACATGAAGGTTAACCCCAGTGAGCCGCCTTGGACACTCTGCCCATGGCTGAAGACCTGGCAGAGCTCTCAAATGAGAAGCCTCCAGCTGAGACTGTTCCCAGGGCCTCACCTGGGTGCTGTGCCACGAGTCTGGAGAGCTCTCACTGTCCAGACTGCTGGCACGGCCACCCTGTCCCTTTGAGCTCTGCCGGTCCTTCACAGAGGTGCTGCGGGGACGCCACAACTGCTTGCTCTCTGCCTTGCTGTGAGTGAGAAGCAGGAGAGGCAAAACTGTTGACGAAATCTCATCTCCACCAATCCCCACTCTCTCCAGGGAGTCAGTGTGGGCCCATGCAGCCCCAGCATGGGGCACAGGCCTGCCTTACCTGGGGGACACGGCACTGGGGAGCTCAGCTTTGGTCCCAGGGCCCAGTCTATCCACGCTGCCCTCCCTTGTGGCAGCCTCTGTGGGGGCCAGCCGTGGACATGGCTCCTCTGCAGCCAGCTCCTGAGGGCCACACACAGTCACTTCATACACACTCCTCTCTCTGCTCCTGCAGGGAGCAGCCCTGCACCCATGGATGCCCATCATCCAAGACAGGCCTGGAGAGCCAAGGCTGCAGGGCCTCGAGAGGACTGGGCTGCATCTCCTGCAGACCCTAACATTCCCTCCACTCTTGCCGCTCTCCAGCACAATGTACTTGTCTTCCCAAGCCCTGCTCCCAGGCTGGTGGGCACTCTTGATACTCCAGAAAACAAGGTGGGGCCTGAGAGAGATCCACATCTCATAGCCCGTACTCACCACTGCAGGGATCTCCACTCCTGGCTCTTCCTGTGGTCGCTGTGCTCCTGGCTTCCGCTTGTCTGCCTCGCCCTAGGGGACAGGGAGTGGGGTCAGAGCAGGATGGAGCATGCTGAGCAGGGAAGGTGCCAGTGACCCATACCTGGCCTCACAGAACACATGCTCCCACAGGGGAGCCCGGCGTCCCCCTGGGACCAGCCCCAGAGGATGCCCCCCATCGCTACCTGTCTGCCTGCGCTGGGAAAAAGAGGAGGAAAGAAGGAAAGGAGCAGCCCCAGGCAGGTGCTGCCAGGAGCTGTGGTCTCAGAGTGCAGGCACTGTGGGGGTGCTGGGCTGGCTGGGGAGGGAAGGGGTCAAGAGGTGGTGGTGATGATGGTGGTGTAACTCACAGGGCTGCCCGACTCTTGATCCTGCCCTTTCTGGCTGTGCAGACTGCCGATCTCAGTCTGGGAACCAGAATGAGAGACTCCCTCAAAGAAACGCCTGCAGAGAAACAGACAGACGAACGGACGGACAGACAGACAGATGGGAGAGAAAAAGGCAGGAATAAGAGAGGAACAAAGTCACCATGATCCCAGCACACCCCCACCAGCCTGTCCCAAGCACAGACCACTGTGGAAAGGCCCCCAGTGGGACACAGGGCCAGACACCCAAGTGCCCAGGCAACTCACAGCCTAGGAGCAGACCTGCCAGCAGTGCCACCTGCAACCCTGATGAGCTGAAGGAAGCATCCCTATCTCCCAGCCAGCAGTGCTTTCTCCCTCAAGTGATCCCCTACCCCTGCAGTGCAGGTGAGGAACTGCCGCCATTTCACTGGAGTATAGTCTCTGTAAAACCACAACTCCAAAATACTGCTGAACCTCTCTGCCTCCTCTGCACCATCACAGCTTCCACAGATTTCTGCTACCTTCCCTTCTGCTTCCCCATTTTCAGGAATGGCTCCTTGCCTCTGCCTGCTGCTGCAGCACACTTCTAACCACATCTTCCAACTTCTCTTTTGCTTTCCCCTTTCCCAAGGCTCTGAAGATCACAGTATTGCACACAGAACCACACCTCAGCACAGTACTTAAATCTGCCTATTTTTAGTCTCTGAGCTGACCTTTTGGTAGAGCTGCAGGGTGCAACTCCAAGGACCTGTTTCCAAATCACCATGGTCAACAGAGGAACTCTCTTGGGGCAGCCAGCACAGTCTTTGCTGCAACAGTGTGAGCTTCCACCTTTGCTTACCCTTTTTCCACACATTATTTATTTGCCAAGGACCCCCTTCGTATCCTGTGGGCTGCTTGAAGACCAGTCTTTAGGAAACAAGCAGGCTCTATCACTGAATCTCACTTGCCAGTTTTCCCAGGACCCTTACAGCAACCACAGTCCATCTGCAATGTGTGACTTTCCTGCAGGAGACTTGAGCTAGATTCCCTCTAAGCTGTGTGTATGTGTTCATTAACTCCCAGGAAATGTTTCTCCTGATTCGCCTAGTGCACAGATGGGGACATCAAGTTGCAGGTTTCCAGGGATGGCCACAGAGGCATAGAGAAGTTCTTCTGTTAGGACTCTATCAGAGTTTCTTTCTATTGTTTTCTACTGTCCTCATCTGGACATATCTGCAGCTTTCTGCAGGATTCCTCCTCATTTTACTTTCCTTTTAGCATGCTTCCTCCTTTGTATACAGCACACTGTAGTGCCAGGCACGACAGTGTTTGTCAGGTTTTACTGCTACTAAAAGGACATTCTATCTCTGTAAATACATGATGGTTCCCACTGCAGAGCAGCTCTTCAGCAGCAGTGTTTATACACTGGTTGGGACAAGTCAAGGCTCGATTTTCCCCTCACTGGCCCAGTGACCAGTTGCTCACGACATGTTTGTTTACCAAAGCTCCAGATTTACAGTCAGAATTGTACTCTGATGGGACATTTTCTCCAGGTCACACTGGGATAAATTATGTCTCCTGTTAATAAAATATCTCTTCTCTCTTCTAGCCCTTCTGAACAGCCTCCTTCCATTTTCAGCAAATTTATTCCCCTTCTTCCCCATTCATTTTCTCAGTCATTTATAGAGACATTTGTTCCTTCACCTTTGATCTACAATCAGTTGGTCTGACTATTGAGGACTTACCTAACAGCCTCAGTTCCAGCTCCAGTTTTGCCCCAGTGCAGGAGCAGCCTACAGCTGCGTAGCCTCCCTGGCCGATCAAAAGGATGGCTATCAGCTCCCAACACCACTGGCCCAATCCAGGGCACCAGCAACTGCTCACCATTAAGGACTACCTTAATGCCCTTGCTCCACAGAGACCTTCACAGCGTCTAGCAAGGCTGTCTATGACAATAAATCCAACATGAGGATCACATCTCGAATTTACAGGTTGGGCTGGAAGGTCTCACCAGCTGAGAAGGCTATGCAGGAACCACGGGAACCATGAAGTCTACATTAAACACCTTGGCAGTCAGCTTCCACATCTCCTTAGAAAAAGTACAGACACAGTAATGTGAATTCAAGGGATACATACAGCACTGCCAGAAAGTGAGGCACTAGAGACCGAACCAAGCCAGGGACACTTTGTGAACAGGCTGAAGAACACGTCAAAGCCCAATAGGCTGTCCTTCCAGAGTCAGCACCAAGAAGACTCTAACAACAGGTACCAGCAGAAACCAGTGCTCACTCTGGGATGCTGTCCCAGTGACCAGATGTTTGCAAGTAGAACCAGGTTGGAGGTCTTACATTTAAATACACTCAACAGACTTTTCTTACAGTTTCACATAGTTCACATACATAAAGCGTTATCTGACCATCTTCCTTTTTCTCCCACAGCACCTTTGTTTCCTTTGATGAGAGACCACGTGAAACTCCTTTTGGAGTCAAGCAGATCATCTAAGCAGCTCCTTGTCCATGTGTTTGCTCTCTCCTTCACAATGACTTGCGGGTTTGTAAAAAAAACGACTTCTGTCATGTCCCTGTTTTTTCCCCAGTGCCCCATGAGTTCCAGAATCCAGCAGATTTAATTTCAAAAAGTTTGCCTGCAGCAAACCAAGTCTGCTACTCCTGCTAAGTACCTTCAGCAAGGATACCAACTAAGCCAAATTATATTTAAATACTATATATATATATAATATATATATTTACATGGCAGGGAGGTTGGAACTAGATGATTCTTAAGGTCTCTTCCAACCCAGGCCATCTTATGATTCTATATATAAAATCTATAGAAAAAATAATGTCAAGTGAGCTTGGCTTGGCTAGAAGAGACCCAATGCACTATGAGGCAGTCAAGTAGAAAGACAGTAAAAGGCGACCTTTTCACAAAAAGACAGCACAAAAGCAGAAGAGCCGTGAGCAGAGAGGCCAGGTGATCGCAAATCACATGGGAGCAAAGCCTGGTTTCACTGCATGGTCCACTGGAGACTTCTGTACCAAGTCAACAGTACTTGGCAGAGCAAGTCAAGTCACCAGCGCCTGGGGAATGGGATGAGGAACATTGCTGATGGTTGCTAGTCACGTTTCCACAAAGACTGGGAACACAGCATGCACATCTCACAGGGACATAAAGACTGGCCCAGGCAGTCACTAAGTGCTCATGCTTCAGTGCGGAGAGCCCAGAAAACACCAGGACTGTTGGCAGAAAGATATGAAAGCTGGGAGCAAGCAGCCGGGGCTTAGATCAAGTAGGTACTCTTCCAGCAGATCAGCGTCAGATGCTGGGCTGGCAGAAAAATGAGACTAAGTGTGAAAGAAGATGGATTTTATGGGCAGTTTTGAATTTATTAAACAGGATATGCAAGTGAGGAGCTAGAGGTGCCAACAGAAGATGGCAATAGGAGTGGAGACAAGACAATGCCTGCATTAGCCCAAGCAACAGAAAAGTGTCGGAGGGCATTTCTTCACATCCAATAGACTGCTGTTGGCCAGGGACTCCCTTCAACCCTTACCTCAGGGTGGGCTTGGGTGTGCTGTGCACACTCTCATTGTCCTCAATCTCTGGGCCGCTGTCACTGTTGTTGCACTCTTCCAGGCTGTCATAGAGCAAGCCCAGGTCTTCCTCCACCTCCTGGGTCTGGTCTACAGGGTCAGAGTCCAGGACCTGCAGGACCAAACCCAGAGGACAGTGAAGAGATACAGAGTTACCTGCATCCCAGAACAGGCACATAGAAACTGCCTGACAGTCACAAGGCACACCATGGCACCGTTCTCACCTGAGAGAGCCAAATCCAGGCTGTGGACAAATCCAATGACACTGCCATTAGGCCAAAGGAAGGTGCCACGAGCATGACATCCAAAGGAGTCTCAGACATCCATCATACTTACTGGCAGTTAAGACACTTGGGAGGACCTTCACTGACTGTGCTGCACACTTAGTGCAGACTCTCAGCCAAAGCAAGCTACCCCCAGGCTGATGTTAGCCTGCTCTCAGTCACGGTCAGTATTGCCCCAACAATGTCAGCTCCTGGTGCAGAATCAGTGTGTGACCGAAGCCTTCTTCCCTGGGCACCTCTCCCCAACAGGAAGGTGCTTTTTGATTTTAGCACAATGCTCAGAGCTACATTCTTGAGGCAGAAGGCTTTGGAAAAGCCAAGGCCCAGTCTATGCCATGTCTCACACCACCTTTGGCACACCCCTGAGCAGCTACAGCTCATGCCTTGTGCTCCCAGTGAGTGGGAACCAGGACTCTGACATCTATACATCTGCCAGAGACATTCTCAGGTGAGGCAGCCTTCTCGCTTCTTACCTCTTCTGTCACTTTAAACCTCTTCAGCAAAGCCACAAATTTCTGCTTGAAGTTTGGTTGCTAAAACAAAAGAAGATCAGAAAGAAGGTCAGCAAAACTACTAAACCTCATTCCAAGATGACTAACATACAGGCCACAGTTACTGTCTCTAACACGCTGTCAGCTCCTTTCTAGCTCCATAGGTCCAAGGTCAGCTATGATCTCTCTCACTCTTTAAATTTGCTGTAGGATTTGGACTAATTCTGTACTCCACAAGAAGCCACTGTCTGGGCATGAGGGGGGATGAAAGGCTTCATACTTTTTCTGCTACAGGCTGGAATAGCACTCCATTTAAATCTCCTTTCTCCCCAGATCATCTGGTTGAGGAATACTGCCTTCAAGCAAGAAAAGATGGGGAATAAACTCAGGAAGAAGGTGGCCAGACACCTACAGGGCTGAAGTCAACAGGGATGAGAAGAAGCTTGGAGAGCAAGGGGCTGGCAGAGCAGCTCCTCCCTTCTGCAGATAGGCAGAGGAGCTGCTAATCGTTCACCTTTCTTTGTGCCTACCTCCCCTTCCTCAGGAAAGGAAAGAGACCATGTCACAGCAGCAAGTTAAAACTGTGTTGCATACAGATCATCACTGATATGAAGTCAGGCTAAACACAGTACAGACCATGAATCAAGGTACAGCCCTGAGCAACAAGCTAGCTAGCTCATTAATGGCAAGAGGTTTGTTCCTTCTTCTCAGAGCCAAGGGGGCTCTCCCCTGCTTTGCACCAAGGCCATCATTCCCCCTCCCCAATGCCCCTCACTGCCTTCAGGGAGGGGACAAAGTGAATCCCTTCCATCCCTTTGATCACGTTGTAAATGCTGATGTTACTCTGGTCATTGATGTGGTTCGGATCATTTTCCTCCTAGCCTTCTTGGTTTTCCTCAAGTCATCCTCTTCATCAAACAGATCCTGCAGGTAAAAAAGTCACAGCACATCAGAGCAACTGAGTTCAGGGAGCAGCACCTCCTAGTTCTCCTGCCCCACGCTTGCCCTCCATTTTGAAAAGCTTTGGTCCACTCTGCTCCCAGAGTCTTGCTTCTTATTTCCGCTACCTCTCTCCATTGGAGCTCCTTCTCCCTCCTTAGCACTGTACCCCAACAGACCTTCTTCCCCAGCACCTGTGCCACCAGGCCCCTCCAGGGATAAATGTACCAGCAAGATTAAGAGGAGAGACAGCAACTTTCTGCAACGTTCCTTGTTGCAAGCTAAAACTCTGCTCTCTGCACTCATCAGCCTTCCCCATGAACCATGTCTTGTTCTCCTGCTCTCCCCTCTCCATAGTTCAGAGGGTACAGCACACAGAGTCACAAAAAACCATTTTTTCCAGGGATCAGCCTTAACAAAACGCACAACTCCCTGGGACATGGGACCCTGATGTGTTAACTCAGCACACTGGGACGGGTAATCTGGAGAACCCTTGTGAGAGAGTGAAATGTTAATCATTAATGATTCAAACAATCAGTTATTTGCAAAAGCAGCAGAGTGTTTTGCCAGGCCAGGTTTGCACCTGTAGGGGAGGAAGAGAGTCCTGGATGTGTGGTGGAGAAACTTCTGATCTGCATAAGAACAGCTCAGGAGCAGAGGGGGTGGAGCACCTGTCACCACAGGATGACCATGACAAATCAAGCTTCGCTAAGCAACAAACTGGATTTTGAGCCAGATAAGGGAAGAGGCCACTAAAAAGCAGATCCTGCTAGGTGGGATAATGCCAATGTCCCCCCTTACACAACCAGCTCAGCTGTAAAACCCCACTCCACCCCCCCCAAACCCCAGGATGGTATCAGGACATTCACAGGTAGGCCTGAAGGTATTGATCCTTCTGATGAGGCATAACTGGCTCAACTACACTGATGTGAGAGGCAGCTGTCACGTCTTAGAAGGTATCATAAACCATCAAAGTCCCCCAAAGCCCACCAGACTCATTCCTGAGACCTTCCACCAGGAGACTGATCCACAGTGTTTCAACAGATCCACAGTGTTGCAACAGAGTGTAAAACTGTGTCACTCTCACCTCCCACCCAGAGAGGTATCTGGGTGTTCACACCTAAACCTAAGCATATATTAACCCATTGAACTCTATGTTTTGGGGGCTTCCCCCACCTTTGACAGATCAAGACTGTGACCATCACTTTGACCAAGCAACAATCAAGTCTCATTGCTGGATCCACAGGTAGTGATATCTTTCCTCTCCACTATCTACTCTTATCCTTCCTTCTTTCCTTTCTTTCTTTTCCCTACATATTTTCTTAAGTGATATCTTTATACTTTTATATTGTTATATTACTATAGATAATAATAACCAAAATGGCTACATTCCACCTTTCCATTGCAACCAAAGTGTTCTGAAATAAACCTGCCATATATATATATAAACACCAGTCATTCATTGTCACTTCACTCTAATCTGCCCCAAGGGATCTATTAACAAGAGCCTCAGTTACACCTGCCTTCAGGGGTGGGTCATAACAACCCTGAAAAGGGTTTGTCCCCATGCTTGATCAGCATGCTACCACAAGTCTTTCTTTGGCCCCAAATACAGGCAACCACAACATGAGGACAGCAAACACAGTGACACAGATCATCACAGGGCTGGGATGAGTCAGCAATCTCTGACCATTTTCAGACCTAGACAGTACTTCTTCCTAAAATCTCTGTTCTCTCTCAGAGAGTGAGCAGTCTGGTCTGTTAGCACAGGGAGACAGGAGAAAATCATGGTGGCCAGACTGAGGAGGGCTCAGCAGTGGTTTTCTGCTGCAGACCCGACACCTCTAAAGACACATGGTTGAGACCTATGGCTCTCCAAAGTCCCTTGCCTCACCATGGACTTGACAGCAGCCCACAATTCTTTCTGCTGTCAGGTATTATGGCTCTCTGCCCTCTGAAACCATGCCAAATGTTTCATGAGGGAGATGAGAGGGCTCAGGGTGATCAAGATCTTCAACCCCCTAACTCTTGGCCCCAGAAACAGGACCAGGACATAAGCCATTTTGCCAGGCCTCCCTTACCTGACCCTGCACAGCATCATCACTGGCTTCCTGCTCTGAGGAGAAACTGTCATCCTCTTCTTCAGAGTAGTTATCAATGTCCGGGGAGCGATCTGAAACCAGACAGTGCAAATGCACAGCTAAGCATGATGCTTGTCATGGCTCCAGCGAAATGACTGGTACTGCTGGCAGGCACTGGGGTACACACTCTGTTACCCATGTCCTGTCCCAAACGCTCGCCTTCAGGTCTGAGTGCTAACACACCTGAAGCTTTGATTTTAGGACCTGAGGGGACGCTCCCATCCTCGTGGTCAATGGGCTGACTAGACAAAGAGTAGATGCTGATTTCAGCCACTCGGATGTTCACATCTTTCATGTTGCTGTGGAGGCCCAGAAGTTGCCCACCATCCGTCGGGTGCTGCATCACCTAGACAGACAGACAAGCTCCCTGACAGGATGACACAGCTGGGAGCCCACCTCCTCTATATTATAACCCACCAACAAGCCAGAGCACTCCCAGCAATGAGGCTCTGTCCACCAGCCCAGCTCTGTGCCCAGCGCTGGCACAGGGAAGGCCATGTGAGGCTCCCCTCTGTTCCCAGCTCCCTGTACCTCGGCCATGTTAATGATGCCCACTGCAAGAGTCTTGTAGCCCAGGATTGTGCGGTTCTTGTATCTCTTCCTCCGCTGCAGCATGATCTGTAGTTTGTTGCCATCTCTCTTGAGGAAATGTGGGTACTGGGGAAGGAATGGCAGCATGAGGGCAGGGCTCAGCATGACACACAGGTAGAAAACTCTTCCTCAGTGCTGATGTACAGCAGGATACGACCTGCCAAGCTTTGAGGTGCTCCTCAAAGGCCACTCGCACTTATCCATCATCCTCCATATCCCGATGCCCAGCAAAACAACCCCTGGAGCAACGGAGCACTTGGCCTGTAGCAGGAATCTGTGCTGCTATGGTCTGAGCATGGGCAATCACTGGAGGCCCCTCCCCAGAGACTATGCCTTTCACAGTTAGCCCCAGTGTTGTGGTTGCTGAAAAGTGCCAGGCAAGAAAGCCCAAGGGACCAGGCAACACCAAGTACCTGCAGTGAGAAGGTCAGCTCCAGCTCAGTCTCCATCAGGCCTCCAGGTGGGAGGACGTATTCATTTGATCTCAGGACTCGCTTTGAACCCTACAACAAGATTGGCAGACACACACTGTAAGTTAAGCTCAACCACAGACTCCACTGCACCACACACACAAGTCAATGGTGTTCACAGTCCATAAGGAAAGAAGACAGTGCCATGACTCTGTTCTGTTCCACCTCACAGAGCCACCTTACACACACCTATCAATGCTTTGCAAAAGCCTGCAGTTTCTCCTGAGCTGCCAGAGGTCCCTTCTCCTTGCCTGCCTGCCAGGGAGCACTTGCTCTTCACAAGTCTGTTTTGCTTAATCTGGCTCTTTGCATGGGGAGTGCAAGTCTAATATTGTGCAGGGGACACTACTCGAGCCAGAGGGAGCCATGCAGAGGGAAGGAAAGGGTCCCGACACACTGCCTGGCCAGGAAAGGGAGACATCTCTGCCCTGCAGTAGACAGACCCTGTGCAGACAGATCCCTGTCTAAGCACAGCTGGCAGAATGGTTCTTCTGGGACCAAGTCAGAATGTCCCAGGAGAACAGGGGTCCCTCTGCTTGCTCATCTTGTGTCTCAGAAAACTCCTCCTAGTCTTTTCCTCAGGCAACAGTCCTTATGTCTCCACATATAGATATGGTTTTTTCCCCAGAAGGACAGTAAGAGAAGCACTCTAATTATGTACCCACTCCAACTCTTTTACTTCTGTCCTATCTTTACTATCTCTATGTCTTGGCTTCTGACAGAGAAACTGAATGACTTGTGGGATGAAAAATGCTGTCTACATGCATGCAACAGGCTCTCTTGGCTGCAGGGTGGCACAACTTGCAGACCCTCCCGAAAGTTGTCTGCAATGCTGTTCCCAGAGTCTGTGCCAGGACCAAGGCTTTCCTATGAAAGGTCTTCCTAAAACTGAAGAGAGGAGGTGGAGCACATCCCCTTCACCATCTGTGAGCATTCCTGGCCAAGAACACACTGACTCTTTCTTCCTGAACCCTTCTTTGATAACAGATGACAGGTAGTCACAACGAGAGTGACCATTTGCTGTTTGATGCAGAGAGATTATCCACCAAAGATTCATTCTTTCATCAAAACACAAATACTACTGCAATTACTCTTGAAGATGCTATTTTTGGGGAACGAGTTATGGCAAAGAAAAGGTGAGGATACCCTGGGTGGTGTGTCCAGCATGTGAAGGTTTCATAAACGATGCTGTCCTGTGCCTTATTGTCATTTACCACTATGTCCAGCCTCAATCCTAGGTGAATCCAGTCCCTCAGTGAAATGCCAGTGCCACATCTATGTGGCGTTGCAAGGACTGGGACAAAGGCTGCTTCACTATCACAATGCAAGCACAAGAACACAGAAATACTGAGGATTCTCCATCTCTTGAGAAATTCAAACCTCTACTGGATATAGCACTGAGCACCTGATGTAGCACAGCTGTTCTGCAACTTGAGTAATGTCAGGCAAGACCAACTTCTCAGCACAACAGTTGAGTATCCCTATGAGTACTACAGGAAAACTTAATATCAGACTGTTATAGTGAAAATCACAGATAACAAAGAGTGTCAAGGAAGTGAAAAACAATAGAGAGAGGTCATGGCCACAGATCTTCACTACCTAAAAACTGAAAACATACAGGAGCTTTCACTACTATACACAAGCACATGATGCCCAAGTGTGGTCTGCAAGGTACAATTCCCAATTTCAGGTATAAATCTGTCCTAATTGGTCTGGGTTATAACACGGTTGAAACTAGAAGAGCATACCACACCTGGAAAAGGAGAGAGAACTAACATAATATTGGAGACCTGGCCTTAGGCATACAGCAAAGCACTAACCAGAATTCAAGCTAAAGGTGCATTTTGGGAGGGAAAAGACCATTAATATCATCAGCATATTTGGAGTGTAGCTGAAATTACTTGGGTAGGAGTGAAAAACAAGTGGTTGCAAAGAGAATACAAACAAAGCATAAACAGAAAACTCTGCATAGCAAGAAAGAGCAAAAAATCCAAGTTCCTGCAGGAAGCAGGGCTGGAGCAGCAGGCAGGCCCGTCAGAGGCAAATGAACTTCTTAGCCTGGCCTATTTTGTAGCACACACTCTGGTCTGCTATGTAGTGACTGCCAATATCATCCCTCTACAGCAGTACCAAGGTTTGAATCTGAGTCACCAGCTGTATCCTGCAAGCAGCTGCAGAAGGATCTGCATCCACAGCACCTGTCACAGGAGCTGAAAGTTCTGGGAGTGCTGGGGTTTGCTTTCTTCTTTCTTTGATTGTTTTCTCTATTCATGGCTCAATATAGGGTATTTCTGAACTATAGTCTCTCTGTCGAGAGGGAACACCCTGTTTCCCTTCATGACATAATCAGTTACGATACCAAGACAGGTATCTGCACCTTTATGGAGCTGAGCCAGGCACATCCAAATCTCTTAAGGCCATGCTGAACACCACACAGAAGGAAATGCTCTATGACATCTCCAGTCTGTTAAAACAAATAACAAGGGATAAAAGTTTAAAGACCACTCAAACAATACGAGAGTAAATCCCCTTTTTCACATAGTTCAGTTCTCACTCAAGGCTACTGAACATTATATATTGAAATAACCTGTGGGAAATGAGTAAGTCCTGTAGACGTAGAAAGCTCCCTTAGTCCTTTGACAGTGGTGTTTTCAGAAGAAGGAGCAGGTAACAGCACATGGCACAGCTGGAAAGCTATCTTTTAAGACCAGAAGGGCATGATCGCTGTGAGATCAGGTATTCCAGACAGGCTTACACTGTCCTTTGAGTAACATACATTTTTTGAGCAGACTACGTCCAGCACTGGGGCTGTTTTCTTGGTGCCAGCACCATTCAGGCACAGTCAGAGGTTTGTTTCCATGCAATCTGCCCTTCAGAGCAGCAACTTCCCAAGATTCAACTTTCTGAACCCAACAGAGCTGCTACTGAAATAAGAGAAAATACAGCTCTCCTTTCCTCTAGTCCCCAGCTGCCCCCTTGGGAATTTGCAGGTCCTCCATACATGCATCAGCTGTTTCCATCCAAAAGATGGAAGCAGCAGCGTTCACTGGGCAGCCTTCAAACAGCTTCTTACTAGTGTGACTCATCTGTTACCTAGGAGAGGAGCAGAAGGAATGGATCCGTCTGAGGCCACATTGTAGGCAGGCTATGCTGAGGCTGCCTACAGCCTCCATCTGCCTTCCAGCAGTCCCAAACCCTGCCAAGGCGGCTGGTCAGGCAGGTGAAAGCAGTCTAAGGAGGCACACAGATCCACCCCACTCCCACAATCAATGTTAAGCCATAGAGTAACGTGGGCAAAAGCATTCTCCTTCAGTTTTCTTCAGCTTTGCAGGGAGTCTACATCATGCAGTCATAGCTATGTGGCCCTGCAGAGAGGAGGTGACCATGTTTAAATCAAGTCCCTGAATTCAGCCTCCATTCCATGGCCTCCATTCCTGCAGTGAAGAGTCCCTGTGGCTTCAAATTGCTGAGGCCTATTAATTTCTTTTGCCATCAGGGTGCAAGATTGGCCTGTGGCAGGGATGGGGGTGATCTCTTTGAAAGAGCTGGAGTCCCACTGCACAGCCTCTTCCACAGTCTCACATCTGCAGTGCATGAGAGGGGGCATTCCTGAGGACCTACACACTCAGCACATATCAGTCCAGGCATAAGGGATGCTGCACAGGAACTCAAAGATCCCCAGTCCCACAAAACACACACAGCTTGGGCCAACAGTGCAGGAGAGAAGTGAGACCAACCTAGCCTTCCCAGTCAGGAGGGACCCACAGCTCCCAGCTGGCTCCCAGCCCCCCAGTCCTGTGCTGCTGCCACCTGTGGCCCAGCCTTGATTGCTTCTGCATTTCCAGGGGCCAGGCACTCTCTGCTGCCCAGGTTGTTTCCTTGCTTGCACCAAAGGGACACAGGTCTTAGAGGTCCCAGGGCTTTCAGCTCTCCTGAATGACATCATACACACAGTGATGGAAAGATCAGCAAAGTGGGATACTGACCAATAATGCATAAACCCCAATATCGTCCTGCTGTCCTCACTCCAGGCCCCAGTTTTCACGTATTCTGCTTTCTGTTTCTTCTGTGCAAGTGAATCAGGTCTGCCATGAAGACAAACTCCAGCTCCCAGAGCTCCACTAATGCTGCAGCTTCCAGCATTAATCCAGGATTTAGATCCTAATGTGTGCAGCACAAAGAGCTCTGTGGGAGCACAAAGCTGCTGAGCTTCTGCCTCGCAGTGCTTTCAATGGGATCAGCAGCTTTCCTGCCAGCTGACAAGAACGAAGGAAGGACACCAGCACCCTAGTTGAGTAAGAGGGGCTGTGGTGAGAACATACACCCAAGACGCATCTTGCTTCCATGCTGTCTCCTTTGGCAGGTGGAAAGGATGTGACTGCACCCATAGGAATCCATCTCTTCACCACCAGCTGCAGAGAGGGTGGGGGGATTGCACATACCAGGATAGTGGCAAATTCCCAGTCCTCTCTCCCCTCCACTCTGCCTGGTTCAGAGTAGAGGCACCAGGCCTAGCACGGATGCACAGAGAAAGGGAGAGGACAGCAGAGGGAACTGTGAGATCATGCAGGGTACAAATGTCAGCAGAAGTTATGCACAGAGATGATGCTGATCTCTTGCACCCTTCCCACCCTTCACTCCCCAGGGAGTGATCTGGATGGACGGCACTGCCAGAAACCACCCAGTACTGATCCTTTCTAAAGGGTTGGGAACGGTGGGAAGCCAAAGTCTGAACAGCAGCTTGAGAGGAGGGCCTTGGCTGAGGTGGGCAGGAAGGTATGACACATTCTGTCCCAGTGCCTAACCAAATTCATCCCTGATATAAACCAGCACCATGCAGTTTGCTGCTGTCCCACTGGCCTGAGAGCCAAAATCTCCCCAGGGGTGCTAATCGAGACAGAAGGGGTTGATTGGCACAAGGCAAGGGACATGCAGACCAGCACTTCACAGAGAGCAAAAGGACAGGCTTGGCCTGCAGCCATCAGGCAGCAACATGGATAGGAGCCTACCTGAATCTTCACAGCAATAAGCACAGAGCTCAGCTCTTTGTCCAGCTCTTTCAGCACCGTGAGTTTCTTCAGGCGCAGACTGCAGAGCCTGTAAGATAGAGAGAATGGGACACATTCAGGCACCACCATCCCTGGGGCCCTGCCACATGGTACCCGGTGCTCGGAAGGCAGCCTAGATGCTTGGCCCACTTGCAGGCACAAGCTTGGCCGAGGAACACTGGCATTCAGGCACCCCTGAGACAGACCATTGGGGAAAAAAGGAAAGAAGAGAAATTAACAGAGCTAAAGCAGGCTTAAGGGATTAGTGGGAGACAGGAAGTCCAACAGCAGGCCATATGGTAAAGAGATCCCTTCCCAAGCAGGGCTGTTGCCAGCTCTGCTTAAATCTACCTTGGCCACAATGCTGTTTATTTATAAACCAAAGCACTTAAATCCACTCTTATCCTGGACTTAGTTAAGGCAAATGTTCCCATGCTCTTCTCTTGCACGATACCACACAAAGCTGACTCGGGAAGCAGCCTCACAGGAAGCTTCATACAGCAGCCACCCTGACAACCACAAAAACCTGGGGACTCAGCACGGTAAGTGGCACTTGCAAGAAAAAGCTAGGAAGGAGCCTGAGGCTAAGTGAGAAGAGCGACTTTTGCTGCTCAAAGGATTAGTCAGGGCCTGTGAGATAGCCAGCCACCCCAACCTCCTGTCTAGGAGCCTGCAGCAGAATTCCCACAGAAAGTACCTGCAAGGAACTCTGTGTCAGGGAGCACAGGCCAAACACATCTTTACCAGCAACACCAGCACGCTGATGTTCTGCAAGCCAGCCCCTGTGCTCCACGCTCCACGGCTGCAGACACTGGTACCCAGGACTTTTGTGGATATCAGTATGCTGGACCTGAGATTTAGGCCACCCTTCCTGGAGAACAGATTTGGCTACTACCAAATACATTTCTGTCTGACACATTGTGCTCCCTGAAGGACCAAATCTATTCTCTCCTGCTTTTTTTATTTTTAAAGGAAAAAACCCTGCTCTTGCTCTGCTAATGTACAGGAACAGTGTAGAACAGCCCAGAGGTGGAATGACAGTGGAAAGGGAAGGACAAACAGCCAAACTGCAGGACAGGTTTAGGACTTAGCAAGCACTCATTTCCTACCATGTCCCTGCCCTCTCTTCTAAAATAATTTTAGCTTGTGCAGAAGATTTTCTGGACTGTGACTGCAACCCTGCTGCTCTGTCCTTCACATTTGGGTAGCAGGGCATGGTGGAGATCAGAATTCAGGAAGCTGGGAGTGCAGACAAGCTCTTGTACACTTGTTTGCCCAATGGTCTGCATTCCTTCAGCCAAAACCCAGGGCTACAGACCCCTAAGCCCTTGTACCCTGTGCACCCCAGCACTACAATAAGTGATCCCATCTCTGTCCACCCTTCCCCTCTGAGCTTCTGCTTGTAGGAAGGGAGAAACCTTATCATCTGGGGCAGGTTTCTTTCTCCCCAGAAGTACTTCGTCAAAGTTAGGAGTGAGCTGAAGGGAGCAAGGCCAAAGACAAAGAGGATGTCTCTTGGGCAGGGAGGGGGGACTAAATGCTCACCAAAAAGATGGAGTACAGCAACTACACCAGATGTACTAAGGGAAAGCTTGCAAAGAGGCTAAGCTTAGCTAACACCATCACTAAGTGCTGGCTTTGACTGTCCTTAGTCCCTAAAGAGAAATGAGGCTTGAACATGTAAGACAAGAACAGGACATCTACTCAAATTTTCCTTACAGCACTGATCTAGTTACCTGCATGGAAAAGTTATCCCCAAAAGATTAAAACTTCCATACGGATATCCAATCTTAATTTGAGGATATCTACCTGGCAGTTGTTCTCACTGTAAAAACACACTCCTCATCCAAATTAATCAATTCATTAGCTCTTCATGCTCTTCTCTGAGGCACTCAGGAGTTCTGTCAGTACCTGGTATTTTTTCTCAGGGAAGAATAAGTGCACATCGATCAGCTTTACCCACTTGGGCAGCTCTTTCACCTCTGATAAGGCAGTCGACAGCTTCTTTCTTCTCTCTCTCTGAAAGCTTCTATCCCTCTCCAGATCTCTTTCACACAGTGTGAGACACTGTACTCTGCACCTTGTCCTTCTCATACCCCGTGCAGGAAGGTGGTTACCCCCTCCCACCCTCTGCTTTTCCTCCCCTGCAGCACTCAGAGATCCAACTAGCTCAGGTATAGCTTGCAGCCTGCAACTCAAACCCTTCTCAAAACAGTGCTTTCTAAAATACCATTACCCTTCCGATAGGGATTAACATGCATGTTCTGGAGTCTAAATGTACTTATTTGCAGCACAAGAGCACACAATTTTTAAAAGGGTGCTCCTTTAGCAACTTGGCTGTCCCTGATGATCCTCTTTTGATCGGTTACTTAACCAACCCCTGCATCACCCAGATTTGTGTCACTGCTGGGTGTTCAGTGCCAGTACTGGGCAGCAGTGGGTCTCACACTAATCCCTGCAGATCTCTACAGGACAGGATCGATCCACAGTGATCAGAATGTATGCTGCTCTGAACACTTCAGCCAAATCCCAGGGCAACTACCCCATGGTTTTGCCCAGAATTGATCAGTGTGTGATACCCCCAAGTGACTAACTTTTTGGTAGATAAATTATAAATCTGGATTTACTTGTTCCTATAATTAAAGACAATAACTAGCAAATGTTCTTGACCTGTGGAACTACTGCAAGGACTTCCTCTATATCCAGTTGTGGTAAACATGACTAACATTCTGACAGCAACAGTGACTGGCAGCAACAAGGAAAATGAGCTCCAACAGGACAGTCTGACAGCCTCCTGGACCTCCAGTACTCCTACACTCCACTACTGGTTGTTTACTAGTGAGGAGTATTTTTCCTGGTATTATCTTTAAAAATGCTGCCTTCTTTTCATCACTAACTTGGATGGTCAGTCAGACAAAAATCCTCTTTCCTGATCATGGCTTTTCAAACATGCAACCAAAGAAAGCATCTCCTACTTTTCACTTGTTCCACTCTACCTCTTTATTCAACCCCGTACCCAGCAGGAGCACACATCCCTCCACCGCTACTGCCTGAGGAGGTAACAAGCAGCAGTATGTCTGCACATTCACACACCCAGCACTGCCACCACCCTCAGCTAAGATGATGGTAACAAAAAGGAACACGTGCACATATAAACACACACGCATCCCAACTGCCTGGCTAAAGAGCATGTGCGTGTGTGCACCAACACACATACAGACAGACACACAGTGCCTGGATGCACCTCAGCTAAGCAAGCACTGACTTTCAAGTTGGGATTCTGAACTGCAAGCAATTACATCTAAATAAGAACATGGGGAGCGAGAAGGGAAAAAAAAAAGAGAAAGGGGCAAACGAGGAACTCAATGAGTTAACAACTCATTAAAACCACAAAGATGACATTTCCTGGAGTATGTTTTCAGACACTTAGGTCATACTTTGAAAACGGTCCCAAAAACATCACTCAGCACATTTCTTTTGCTTTTCTTTCGCTTTTCTTTCCTGCTCCAGGTTGCAGCGTCCCAGCTGTTTCCTTCCTCTCTAGTTAAATGACAAATTTGGAGCTTTTGCTCTGAAGTCTGATTGAAACACTCATAACACTTTCACCAAGCTGGCCTGTGAATTCATCTTGAAAAGCAAAGCTCCTGTAACACATACATTTTGTGAAGTTCAGCGCCAGCAGCAAAGCACTGCCTTCAGCGTTTTTTTGCAAATGCCAAGAGGTGACTGCTGCTCTCAGTGGACACACACACACAGTGGCTAGTTTTTTTAAGGAAACCTTCCTGTCTGAGTGGTCCATTCAGGACTACTCTGGGAGTCACACTCCCACCACCCCAGACTTTCATTGCTGGGACCAAAGCCCCTTCGCAAGGGGCAGCTCCATTGGACCAGTGGGTGCCCCAACTGGATCCCACCACACACTACACTCATTTAATCACAGGGCAGTAAAACAATAACAGCTTGAGCTAATGCCTCCAGGGTGAATGTAGAAATCTTTGGGCTTTTTTACTCTGTTTTTAGCCTGTTACTTACACGCTCTTCACGCCCCTTACATGTGCCTCTTGATCCAATGGTGAAATTTGGTCAGGGGTCTTCTGCTTCTTTATTTGGGTTCTACAGAGTCTCTGGGTGAACCAGCCACACAGTGCCACAGATGGCAGTGTCCTTTGTTAGGCAACAGGTCAGTGCCAGTTCATGGCTCCTTTCATGGGACTCCAAGACATCTCCTGCCATCCAGGGCACAAACCTGCAGCTCACACTGCAGCTGCACACCCAGCTACCTGCACTAGGTGTACTCTTCAACAGCTTTATTGTTGCATTTTCAAGGTCAATGTTTCAGTGAATGCCATATATCCCTAAAGCCCCTGATGTCAGGGGAATATAAACCAGAGGTATGGTTCTTAAGGCTCATAGAAAGCAAAGGAAAACAGGATGAAAATACATCTATGCACAGTACAGGATGTGGTACATTTTTCTGCTGGCATCCTGGGGCTGTTCAGTGCTTGGCTTACTGACCACTGGTGAGCAGCAGGTCATTCTCTGGAGAGGACTGTTTCACTGGACATTTGAACTGATTTTTTCAAGTGGCAGCAGCCAGGTTCCTTGGGTTTTCCTGTAGCTCCTTTGCCACCTACAAATGTTAGAACACAGCCACCCCTCCCAGCACTGACCCTCTGCACTCCCTTGTAAACGCTACAATCCTTATTGGATGCACAGCCATGGACTAAGCCTTCAATAGAGGCAATTTAGTAGCTCTTCAATGTTTTTCCTGACTTTGACGGCTCAGGTTTCCCTTTCAAGGTGATATTAAACTCTGAGACTGGGCTTCTGGAGAGATGCCAGATGTTCCGTAAGGCTCACAAGGTATGGGATGCTCCCGACAGTCCTGCACCCCTGCTGGAGCAGCACCTATTCCCAGTAAATGTTCCTGCTAGAGGACAGAACGCAGCTGGCCAGGACCAGACATCCTGGGCATGGGGACACCCTGCAGACTGGCTGGTCTTATGGAGCAGCTTGTAAAAGCAGTTTTACTCCCTCTGATCAGAGGGGTGTCCAGCCCTACAGCTCACCTCTGATAGTGGCCAAAGGGAAGGTGTCAAGGAAAGAGCACACCAACAGGGTGAGAGCAGTGAGATACCACCCAGAACGTGCCACAGCTTTCTGAAGTCAAGATACTCCCTGAGCCATAGTGGTATCTATGCACGAGACACCACTGATGCACGCAGAGGGGAGGAGAGACCTACTCCACTTACAGAAAGCAAGTCCCTGTTGCCAGCAAACAGGAGCAATGAACTGGGACAGCAGCAGGTTCATCAGGCTCTGCAGCTCAAGCATCAGGACAGGTAGGTAGGCCAATTACAGACATACTGGGATGAAAGCCAACATCAGCCTGCTTTGAGAGCCTCCCCAAGGGAAAGAGAGACAGAACAGTCAGGGCTTGCTAGCACACTCTTGCCACTCTGCCTTCTAGCAACTGCTGCAGCCTGGGAAGGGCAAGAAAAGCGAGCTGCGCTGAAGTGGTGTAACACAATAGGATGCAGAGGCCAAAAGCCATGATAGCACCCTCTTGGGATCTCCAAGGAAAGAGCTAGGGCCAGAATCACCAAACACCTGCTGTGTATCAGGTCCTTTAGCCAAGTTATGCAAGGTGATGCGCAGCAGAACAGCCCTAGTGCTGAACAGCAATCCTCTCCTTGCCATGAGAGAGGCATTTTGGCTCCCCTACATCCTGGCTGACAGCAGCTTGCTACCAATAGCACATGTCTGCCCTGTTGCTGGATCCAGAGCAGAGTTCTATTACTGCAAACTGCAGTAGGTTTGACTTATCCCAATTACCAACTGATCTTCCCAAAGGAAATCCTAAAGCATGAAAGATAGGAAGACAAAAACTCCCCGCATTGTTACATCCCTTCATTTCCTGTAAAGCATTCACAGCTTATGGTTCTGCCTGCCTCACAAAATCCAGGATGTTTTCCCATGTGACTATTCCTCTCCTTCATCATCCCATCTCCTTCCAAGTGCCTCTAGACAGATGAAACCCAAGCCAATGCTCAGGCATCCCAGAGGACCAGCTGACACTCTTCTTCCTTTTGTCTCTGAGGCTTGTAACAGCAAAGGAATGTAAGCCTGTGCTGAGAAAGGGTTCCTTCTCCTCACAGCAGCAACTTGGCTGCACTACATGGGAGCAGGACAGGCAAAGGCATGCTGGGAAGGGCAAAGAATTACAGTATCAGTAGGGTACACATTAGGAAGAGCAAGATGTCATCCTCAGTCAGGAAAAACGGGAGGCCAAAGGAAGAAAACAATGTCCTGAAAGCAGATACATCCACCTTTCCTTGTCTTCATGGCTGGCTGTTGCAGCTGCCCAGTCTTCCTCACAGCTTTGTGTCCTGGTTAGCATGTGCCCCCTGGGATGGCCATTCCAGATAGACCAAAAAGAGGCCAGTGCAGGCCCTGACAGTGCAGCATATTAAATGGGACCTCAGCACCACTGTATTGAATTGGAGCACCTCTTTTTTTCATTTTCCTATCCTGATGGAAAAGAAAGTCCACACAATCAATGCTGTTATCATCTGACTGGGCAGTCCATTCTTAACTGCATTAAAGATCACTGTGTATGCACATTTATCGGGCATGCCCTGCTGCAATCAGCCCTTGGAAGGGTGCCTAACTCTTTATTCTCTGGGTAGATGATTCTGGTTTGGTCAGCAACTTGCCCTTGAGCTTGCTGCACCAGGCTGCTCTATTAAACACTCTGAAGCGTCTTTCCCACTGTAGGGACCACACACAGGTCTGCCCAGGGGCTCTGACTGCCACCCAGAGGCCTCCCAGGAACCGCCTGCTCTCCCATCACAAGCTCTTAGCACTGCTGTGTTCTCAGATATGTATTTCATAGTATTGCAATACCACTGAGACAGCACACAGCCACTCCCAACAGATGCACAGGAAAAGAGCGGGTCACACCCCAAAGAGATGCAACAGTCACGACAAGGCATAACAGACATTCCAGGCTGGGGCAGGTGCACCAATGAGATAAGGAGGCTCAGATAAAGGACAAGAACATCAGACTATGTGCATGTTTCAGCCAGCAGCAGTAGCTACTAGTGATCATTAGCAACAGCTACCAGAGCTGCTTGCTGCCAGTGTGAAAGCAGCCAGGTGCGAGAGAAGAAAGCACAGATAGGTACTGGATTCACTGATTTGTCTGGAAGACATAAGATTCACTCAGCATTACAGAAGAGATTTGTTGGATTTATTTAGGTGAATATAAAAATCTTTCTAAATACCTAATAAGATGTACAAAATCATCCTCTTCCTCAGGGTTTTCAAAACCGGTATCTGACATCTGTAGCCAAACTGTAGCCAAAACTGTTTCTGGACCAGCCACTGTTTCCTTCACAGGAAGGTTTTAACAGGTTATGTTTTTGAAACACCCTTTTTAAAGGAGATCAGCCAATATGCATTACTGAGTGTACACCAGCCCTACACACATGAGGAGAGGCAGAAAGACCAGCAGCAGTGCTTGTGCTCAGGGTGCAGAGCACTTCTCTTTCCAAGAAGCTACGTCTACTACAGGCTGCTTTTGTGCTGCCAAAATGTTACCATGCCGGCAGTGCACACCGAAAAAGATCTGAACTACTCATAACATTGCATTTCTAATTAAAGAATGGCTGCTTAGGACAAGACCTAACATCAAGATCCCTCTGCTTGTTTGCTGCCCATGGCATAGTGAGGAAGTGGGGGCTGTTGCAAGCAGGAGGGCAATGACGCAGAGATCACAGCATCCCAAACCAGGACAGAGCAGGCCTGGCTGCAATGAAAAAACAGCTCTCAAACAAATGCTTGGCCAAGGCCATATACGACTATTCCCTGTTCTCCAGTATCCTCACTAAGCACAGACAGCAGTGACACTCTCAAAACAGCAAATTTCCCTGGGATTCCCTCTGGTCAGGCCTGCAGCCAACTGCTCCAGAGCACATGTGCTCTCCTTCTTCAGACTGCTGAGACATCCTCTGGTGTTTGGATGTGCCTCGTCACATAGGCAAGTATATGACATCTCTGCAAGCAAATCACTTCTGAAAAAGACAAATGCTGCTTTCTCAGACCACTTCAAATGCAATAGCGGAGGCAAGTCAAAGATAAGCCTGTATTATGAAATGCTCCCTTCCTGTTCTGTGGCAGACTTCTTCAAGTAAACTGTCCTGTGCAGGCTCCATAGCTACAACAGGTCCACAGTTTCAGACTCAGTAATACAGGCAGCCTCGAAAAGAAGCAGACCACTCTGGCCTACTAGCTGTGTGTGTTGTGGACTTGTGTCTGTGACACTACACAGCAGACAAAAAGACTGCTAAACTCAATATATAACCTAAATGCCACGCCTGACTTGAGGACTGCTTTCTCCCGATCTGCCCTGCTGTGGACTGAGAGATCCCACACGTTTTGCCAGCCTGGAGAATAAACCACATACATCCTTCCCCTGATCTCAGGGGACATTCCTACTAATGCAGCTAGTCCCACTGTAGGAGGAAAGAGCAGCTCCTACCATGATGCCAAGCCTACCTAGCACCACAAACTCCCAAACAGGATGAGTAGTGCCTGTGTATGCAGCCAGTGCAGAATGGGGCAACATGAAACAGACCACTACAACCTGTCAGCATTGGCAGGGCTATTCCTGCCTCTCCTTTCTAGCAAGTCTCTTCTCTCCAGACAGAATTCAATATAGAGCTCTGCTCAGCCAAGTTGTTTCCCAATAGGTTTATAACCTCTCTGATGCACAGGTCTCTTAATCTACTGATCCAGACCAGTGAGGCCACTGTGTGAACCACACACAACAGACCCTTGTCTGAAAAGTGGGGAAGCCACAAAAGGACAGTTGTTAAAGCCATGGAAGAGCAATCATTCTGTATTCAGTGTCAAAAACAAGATCAGAAGGTGGAGTGGAAATCCTGAGATCTGCCTAGAAAGATACTGTTGGTCTGCTCCAACCTGTCACTGTCACAGACATGCCAGAGCTATCTCACATCCCACAGAAAGGAGCTGCAGCTTACCTGGCATTACAGAGCAGCTTTCCTTTTAGCACAGAAGTGCCTGCAAACCCTCCAGTGTGCATTGTTTCTCCTCGTCAGTCAGCTTCAAAAATAACCCCTCCTGGCAGAGACATCCATCTTGTCACACCACTGCAATCCATAGCTTCTGGGCTGTTTCTACCCAACTATGCATGCTTTTTTGAGGCAGAGATGCCACACAACCCATGCAGCTGGAGCGGAAGTGAGAAGGCTGTACATGTTGCTACGGTTCACACTAAATTCCCTAGCTCAGGGGTACCATGGTATTTACCAGAAAATCTCAGCAATAGAAGAGTGCTTTGTGTCCAGGTCCACTATGCCTGTAATATCAAGCTCTCTGAGAGCAGGCATGGAAAATCATGAACCAGCTACACTGCAAAAATAGAGGAGCTGTGTCCAGGAAGCAGCCTGAGCTCCAGTGGGCCAGAGCAGAGGCTTTTTCTCCTTGGGGCCCTCTCCAGGTGAAGCCTGCAGGCAGCTGCCATTCTCAGTCATTCCTCCTCGCTGGCACTCAACCAGCAGGCTGCCAGGCTGTCCAGCAGACTGTCCCTGCTCTCCAAGGTGCTGCAGCTTGGGCTCAGCGGTGTCAGACAGTTACTCGCAGGCCGGCAGGGCCCTGGGGGTCCCAGAAAGCAGCACACGGACTAAGCAGATGACACTCCATGCACTTGCAACTGCTCACTTCCAGCCACTGTCCCAGTGGAACAGGACATTCTTTTCAAGGATCACTGTGCCCACTCACCACCTCAGCAAGCTGCAAGCAGAGCCAGGAGCTATTGCGGCAGATGTTTCGTCTAGCAAAAGGGTCCATAAATAACTTGGTGTGACTCCTCACCACAGCCTGTATTACAGCCACACTGGGCACAGGCAGGCATCCAAAGACACCCTGGCCAAGAAAATTTGAATTTGTAACATACATTAGAAGCTCAACATCCTAACAACCACTTTGTCTCTTTAAAGCACAGTTTTGTAGTGCTCACTGAAGCATCAGAGTGCCTACTGAAGAACTCAGGAAACAGAGGGACAGGTGGTTTATCATACAATCCCTTCCCACCCACCCATGGGAATCTGTGGCTGAAGGGAAAGGATTTCCTGCACAATAGGTGCACACAAAACCACTTGGTGCAATGGAGGTGTTCCTTTATGTCCATTATATGGGCATATGCTGGCCTATATGTTCAGATGCATCGCCCTTGTTTTCTCTCTAAGTACTCTGAATTTTTATACAGGAGGTCATTAAGCATTTCTGAAATGAGTCGTCCCCAGCTCTTCTATATAGCCTTTTAGAAAAACATTTGCCGGTGCACATACCTTGGGATTGGCCCACAGGAAGCTCTGCACCAGCCAACTAAAGCAGAAGAGACAAAATGTGGCTTTTTTGGTTCACTGATCAAACTGTAAAAGAAGCCTATAAAAGAAATAAAAGCCAGTTCCAGCCCAGAATAATACTGAAAAGTTTTAAAAACAGCCATGAGGGGACAGCTTTGAATTTGACTCTATCTAACAGTGGTTAGTAAGGGCAGGAAATAAGACTGCAAGTGACTGAAATTCCAGCCAATTACAACTTTTAAGAGGACAAAAGTCAAGGGACAACAACATCAGAGGAGAAAACTTAACTAAAAGCCCAGGATCTGAACATACCAAAAGTGTACCACTTAAGGCAAAAACCTAGTACAGAAATATCTGGCAGTTCCTTAACAGAAACACTGCTTGCAGCTATAAATAGGCTGCCAGTTCAAAGGAGAATGCCCTCCTTGGGATAATCCTATACAGAGAAGAGGCAGAGGAAGCTGTTCTCCAGGGAAAGCCAGATACAAAACCACAGGATCTTTTGTTAGTGCAATTCCTTGGATGCAATTGCCCTACTCCTCCCTCATGTATAAAAGATCAGAGATTCTACAGATCGTCACCACTGCTCCTTATCGTAAGAGACAGGATCAGCCCAGATGAGGTTGAGGTGAGGAGAGATACCAGTCCACAATACCTGGAGATCCAGCAACTATCCAGAATCCTGGAAGCTGCACAGACTATCTGACATGCTCAGAGCACCCAGCCTCACAATCACAAGCCAGTAGCATGGCCAGCAGTGGCAGAGCCAGGGATGTCCAGTCCAACAGCCTGCAAAGCCTGCACTAGTTTAGGTTTTTTAACATGCACTAAAATTGCATTGGCAAATTTAAATATAGTTTTACAAGAATAAACCTTACTTAAAATTAGAATGTAATTAGAGAAACATGTACAGGTCAGTCAAAATTGGACGCACTGCATTTACTCTTGCCCTCATCAAGAACATACACAACCTGCCGTCCTTCACACTGCAGCAGCCAAAGCACATGCCCCATACGGACAAGGTATGCCTTAGCTGTGAGACAACTTGCTTCTCAGAAGTAATTCCAACACTGTCACAAGGCACAAGTTGATGTGATCACACCCTAGTCAAAAGTGAATACTGAATCCTTGTTCAGTGCTGGATTTTAGTGAGCTGCTTCTGAAGCTTGTTTTCATCTGCACCCAACAGTACCTAATTATCCCACATATCCCAAGTGATCCAACTCATGTTCAGTGTCAAAGGGGCTTTTAGGCAGCATCCAACCTGGTTTATGTCATCAGAGGAGATAAAAGGACAGTATGGAAACAAACAAACAGCACAATCAAAGTGACCTATCTCAGTAAAATAAACCAAACTGGCTTTTCCCATCTTGGAAGCAGACCAGCACTTACTGGAAGTAGCAAAACTCAATAAATTTCTTTCACACTTGAGGCAGCTATACAACTTGGCACCCAGTTGGCTACTAGCTATGCACATTCACAAAGAAGAAGAGATAGGTTTAGACCTATCTAAATGCTGGTTGCCCTCAGCAATGCAAGGACAGGTTTACCTACTACAACAGAAGAGGCTGCTGTTGTTTAAAAGGTTTTTCCTCCATCAAGCCTTATGAACAGAGTTAGATGTACTTAGGTACAACCATTCTTAAAAGGAAAACATTTTGTTCTATTGTACCACGGTCAAACAGTACAATGGGACAATAGGATACACTGTTGCCCTCCAAAACTTGTCAGTCCATACCCTACAAGTCCAGAAGGCTGTTAAAAAGCTCATCTCTAACGTAGCAAAGCCTCAGACACACAAGAACTACGATGCCACACTTGCCAATGTCTTCTGCAGGCTGCAAGTCACTGCTTCAGGCAGTGGCACAGGCTAAGCCCCTCCTCGTCCATGTCCACACTTCACTTCCTGCTGTGGCAAGCTCATGCAAATACATCCTGCAAGCTGCTGCTTTGTATAGCGATGCACAAACACAGCCCATGCAAATGCAAGCATGCCCACAGCCAAGCTCTGCTCTTTCCCTGCCTTTGCCAGACCATCACCAATGTACGTCCAAAGGCCCTTTGCCAGGCACCACTCTATCTCCAGTACAGTACATGCAGCCATGAGAGCAAGATGGATATGGTAGGGAAGGCCAACTCCCACTGCAGGCTGGCCCGGGATGTGCCATTGCTGAGAGAAGACAGATTAGGGTGCAGTGGAAAACGTTCTTCCCATCAGAACACCCATCTGACGGGAGTCCTGCAGCAGCAATTACACATTTTTAAAGACCTGTCAGGTAAGAGGAAAGAGAACCACTAGGAGTAGGCTCAAAACACTCCTACTGGGAGAATTAACTGTGCAAACAAGAGTTACTCAAGCCTACCAGGTTGACAGAATTTGGACAGTAATGCTGAGCTCCCATTACACCTGGTCTGAACCAGACTTGGTGTTCTTTGGCTGACCAAATTTCCTTTCCACTAGTGGAAGATGAGCAACAGCAATACTTATACACGTACCACTCTGAGAAGTGTCTGAACCTATACAGCCCCCAGTTTCCTCCCTGGGAGGAAGTAACACTAACACAGAGACTTTTCAGCAGAGAGCTTCCCCAAAACATGCACAGCTACACCAGACATCCTCTCCTTCATTCCTCCAAGAATGCCTCCCAAGTTCCCACAGGCACATTCAGTTGCTGATGTGCAGAGACTGGCACAGCACACCACCCTTTGTAGGACAGCTGGATGAGCACAGGGTCACAGCAGGAGAAAGCCACAGCGCCACTGCTGCAACACTCAGAGCGCTCTGACATGCTGGCCTCCACTGTTGTCAGAGTCCCCACATTCAAATCCCAGCAGTTTGAGATGGGAGAGCCCAGAGTTTGCTTCCTGCAAACAGATTGACACAGCAGAGCCCGTGAGTGTTGCTCCCCTAGCAACTGAGAGGGCAGAGAGAAAGTCTTTTGCAGCTTTCTACCTACCAGTGTCTGCACCAGTAGATGCATCCCTGGCACACAGGGGAGGCACCACACACAGTCCTGGGGACAGAACACCTTTTCCGCAGCCATGCAGAGTGTGAGCAACAGTGTTCTTCCTGAAAATTATACAATATACATATCTATAATGTTGTTGGACAACTTTAACTGCCCCTCTGAAAACTAATGACTGCACAGTCTGTTTTTCTTTGATAGACAGGTCCTTAAGAGGTATCTGAGCAAGAACAGCCTGCAGATTCACCCTAGGAGGTGATCTTAGTGAAGGACTCACAGATCAGACAATGGCTCAGAACGACCAGAAGATGCCCCAAGGAGAACCTGCTCCAAATGACTATTCAGCTCTTGAATTGAAGACACACACAACATGCACAGTTGATGAATGGGTTCTTGGAAAAAGGGTAGGCAGAGTAGAGTCAGTCAGCTGAGCTCAGCAGAAAGAGATGAACTTCCAAGACCTGTTTCCAATGTCCTCTCAAAATACTCTGGTGACCAGTGACCCAGGGGAATGGCGTGAAGCTGTGTCAGGTGAGGTTTAGGCTGGATATTAGGAAAAGGTTCTTCACCTGGAAAGTAGCTGGGCACTGGAACAGCCTCCCCAGGGAAGTGGTCATGGCACCAAGCCTGCCAGAGTTCAAGAAGTTTATGGACAATGTTCTCAAGGCACATGGTGTGATTCTTGGGGTTGTCCTGTGCAAGGCCAGAAGGTGGACTCCATGATTCTTGTGGGTCTCTTCCAACTCAAGATATTCTATGATTCTGTGATACTGCAGACAGCTTGAAATCTCAGCATCCTCAGAATATTTAAAAAGCTGCTTGACAGAGATCCAAAGCATCAGAAAATTCACACCTGAGATCTAGCTGCAACTTAGCCAAGAGGCCAGGCACAACCAAACAGATCAGCGTGCTCGTGTCCAAGAAGCTTGATGCATCTGTAGTCTGGAAATTCATATTTTACTCTGGAATAAAAAGTCTTCAGCAGCTGTGAGATGCAGCCACTGTTTCCTTGGCAACAGAGATGGCAGGATATCTCTCCCCAGGGCTGCTTTCTCCCTGGAGAGTCACAACCAGGGCAAAGTGCTAAAAGGGCACCCTTGGATCTGATCATTCCTCAGAGGGCACCCACAGCACCCCTGTTCAGTCTAGCACTCTGCTACTGGCAATCAATTGCTTTCACAGGAGGTCAGCAGCACTGGACTCTTATAACACTCAACAGCTACAAGTCCAGATACCATCTGAAGCTCAAGAACACTGTCAAGGTCACAACATGCTTCTGGGCCTGTAGAAGACTTTCAGGGTCTGCATCCAAAGGGTGAGCAGTTAGAAATAAAAGCAATAATTAAGACTGCAGAATTAAAAAAAAAAAAAAAAAAAAACACATTATCCAAATCAGGAGCCACTATTCTTAAAATTACATATCCTTGCTCAAACTGGAACACTACATCCACAGCAAAAACATCCTAGGCAGCTCTAGTCTAGGTGCTGGTCTGTCAAAGGGATCCCATCAGAACAGTTATCTTAAGACTTGGACCTTTAACTTAAGCTTTTCATTAGGCTGCATGGATATCTTGGGGAGGGTTCAGCCACTCACTGGACCCCATGACTAGTACAGAAATAGCTCAGAGTTATCCTACCGTTGACATCTGTGATCTATGATTTTCTGTGCCCTGATACATACACGCACTGGCAAACAAGTCCTACACTTGTCCCATCACATTAGCACAAACCCTCCACTGCCTCCCCTGCTTGGTTGAGGACCTCTCTGAGGAAAGTCTCAGCAGCACCAGACACCCTTTTCCTGAGCCAGGCCATGGCCACACAAACCCCTGATGTTCAGCCTCAGAGACCATCTGTCCCAGATCAAAGAGTAAACATGATCACAGCCAACTGAGACATCAGAAAGAGATTTCTTGCAGACAGTTCTGACTAACCACAGCTGGCTATGGAATTTGTTTTAATCCTTACCAGGAGAGGAAACCAGCCCAAACTATTCCCCCTTTTGTGGCTGAGCAAAAGACAGACCTGCTGCCAAAAACCTACTGCTGCTGAAGATGCAGTTCCTCCAGCACCTCTCCATGCACTACCAGACGATCCTAAATTTGCACTGTGACACAGTAGAGGGGAGTCTTGGTCATGGGTGTCTGACCTACAGAGCTACAGCCAGGGAATTAGAAGGAAGGCTGGCATACACACTGAGGTTTGGCTATTGCATTCTAATGTAAAAAGTAACAAACTCTGAGCATGTAGCTCAAAATTTAAATGAAACCTAAACCAAAGACAGAGTGAGTTTCTTTTGCAGCAATACACCAGTCTAGACTGTTCTTTTCTCTGCAAGCAATAGGATTCGTTACTGAAGCATGAACTGATTGCAAAAACACACTAGTGGTAGCCTTCCACAGCTATTAACCTTTCTTACCCTGCCCGTTTTCACCTGCCACTTCAACAGTCTGTGTTCACAGAGGCCTAATAGGCTATGATTCTTCCTTCAAACGCTGCTGAAATCCTTATCCTGGGTTTGTCTGGAGGTTTAGACTTACTGGGGACAGGTGCTGATTTTGTCAAGATTGTTCAAAAGACCCTATTAAGCTTGCACTGGGTGCCTACAAAGAACAGGCCTGTGGTTCCAGGGAATCCCTTGACTGTGCTCACTGTCGCTTCCTATCATGTTCAGCTAAGAGAAAACAAGCAGGGATGAGGAAAACAACGCACAGAGCAGTGAGGAATACTAAGCAAGTGCTTTGCTATCAAATTCATGGAGCTGGGAGCTTTCCAGAGGAGATAACACAGCATTGGTCTGTTACTGCAGAAATGGCAGACACAAGGCACTGACACAGCAAATGCAGCCATATGGGAGCTTACAAGAGCAACATGTTTCAAAGATGGAGTGGAAAATACAACTTCACTGTCCCAAGTCAGGATTTACATTTACCTGGTGAGATAGAAACAGCCTGCTCTCAAAGCAAAGCAAAACTGCATCAAAAGGTGACCTCGAACTATACCAACAGTGCAAAGAGCATCCTGAGGAATAAGAGACAGGACACCATTTATCATCTCCCAGACCCTCCTCTGTCCAACAGTGAGTAAACAAACCAACAAGTAGATAACTATTCCAAGAGAGGACATCTATGGAAGACTGACTTCATGGCAGACACCAGTTGCTTCCAGCACTGTAAGCCAGTCTCACCATCCTAGCAGACACACTGACCAATTCCTCCCATTCAGAATTTGCCTCCAACCTAGTGATCACTAAAGTGTTGGCCCCGAGCGCTGGCCTTAAGTGTAGTGTCTCTTGCACTCTGCTCCAGCTCCAGCACAGGCTGCCATGCTGTAGGAAGGAGGTGGCCAGCAACATTCACATGTCCCTGACAGGCTTATTTCCAGTTGCCAGAGGGCACAGCCACAGCACAGTTAGGGTGGTGCTGCCAGTAGGATTTCAGGATGTGCCAGGCAGTAAGGGTGAACAGATTGCTGACACAAGTCACCCACATGCATGATATTCATTCATACAAGCCAATTTCAGGAAGAGTTGAGAAAGTTATTACCATTATTTCTACCTTTGCCTGCTCAATCTTGTTGTCCTAGTTACCAAAGCCCTGGTGACTAAGGCAACCAGCCTTGGCAAGTAAGAGGCAGAATGGAATGAGATGGAATAAAAATATTTAAGATGACTCTCAAAGAGCAAAACCAGAAACAAGTAAAAGCAAATCTGTGCCCCCAGAATCACTCCCAGTCCCTTGGTCTACTACATTTCCCATCACCTCCACAGGAGTTTGAGAATGGACACTCAGGTATGTTTGTGACATACCCAGGAGACACAAGGTGGGCTGCAAACCCAACTCAAATGTGCCAGAGCTCCCCTACACACTCCCTCTTCACACAATGAGTTAACTGTACAGACACTAACATGTACAGAATTGTGCCCAGCCTGAAGATCAGAACTTGTACTGCCATTCAGGAAACATCTCTTCTCTACTGCTGCCTGTGCAGCATCCAGACTCCATGTTCATAATGTCCTGGAGCATTTCACACAGGCATTTCAAGGCACCTCCATCTAGGAACTGAGTAACATGACACTTCTGTGGTTCTGAGATCACTACCAGTTCTGCAAGAATCCCAGTCCTGATTACATATTTGCTTCTCTCTTATTTTTATCACAGATACACAATACCCAGAACATCTCAGGCCCAAGGCTATGTAAAGCTAAGCCAAAAGTTACTTTAAGTGAACTATGTGACTTGGAAATATAAAGAGAATAATAACTGCAGTGACCACGTGCCACAAAATTCTCGGACAGGCATGTCCATTGGCAATCATCCAGTCTCAGAAAAATACCTGTATTATAAGAAAGCACCATTTACCAGCACACTTAAACCATGCAAGGGGTTGAGGTAATCTGGCACAAAAAACGTAGCTGAGAGTAAGGATGCTGAGATTAACCTTCTGCTAGAAAAAGATCAACCTGCCACTATTAATTTGAGGCTATTGAACCCTCAGAAGCTGCAGAAAGACTTTGCAATGTCTGTGACCAACACTGGGCTCTATCACCTTCATCTGCTAGGTATATAGGGAATATATATAGGGTATATAGGGAAAGTAACCTTGTGTGTCCCAGCAGGCATTACACCCTGCTGACTAGCCAAGACATGGAACGAGTTCTACATCTTCCAGCTCTTGACATAACATCACTGAGAAGCATGATGGGGAGCAAACAGGCTAAGTCCAAACACCTTCATGCTTCCAGCTTCCCTAAGCCACCAAAAGAAGCTGATACTTCTGCTGTCCACAGTCCAGAACCTTGAACTCTACACTCTTATGATCCTGACCCAAGAGCATATAAAGCCCGAAGTATAAGCAACTCTTGCTGTCTTGGAACTCCCAAGTAGCATTTCACTAGGCTTAGGCTTCTCTCCACAATTGCTGCTAAACTTCATATATATAAGAGAAAACTACATGCTTTATACTTTAATCAAAACATCAGTTCTGCAGAACCTGTTGGACTGAAAAATAAAAAAAGGAACAGCTTTTGACAAACACTGCATGTTTGGCTTGCCCTGAACCCTAAGTAGTGCTGAGCACCTCACAAGAAACATGAAAACAAGACTGTGCTGGGATAGGTGGTCAGATCCTGAAGAGAAGACAAGAAAATTTCAATCAAGATATGCGTATAATAACCCATGATGAATAATAATAAGGCAGTGTTTAAAAATTAATTTAAAAGAAAAAAAAGATACTTTTATCCCTCTCCAACCCTTAACTTCCCCATATTACACCTGTCTACCATTTAATTAATCAGCTGTTTATCTTTTAAAAAACAGACACATAAAATGGGAAGTTTCATTTTCTCTCTGGTTATTCACATTGCCACACTCAAAGAGATTTCCACCCAGGACCTTGTAGGCATCCTCATGAGAAGGTGTGGAGCTTCAGAAGAAAAATTGCAAGCATGTAGAGTCAAGAGGGGACAGTTCTGCACAGACTACACGTTTCAGCGAGGACCTCAGCTAAGAAGCATCAGGTCCTAAGTTACCTTGAAAGTTTGAAAAATTCTGCCTTCAAAGGGCTTAGCTCAAGGCCCTGCTTGAACTACGTTCCACTCAAACAAACTTCAGAGGAAGGAGCTCGCTTGCAGCAAGTACTGTTTTAAGAGCCATGTTTTTGCTTAAGTTATGAATATTTTTTCACCTAAAATGAAAACAGCACAGAGTTTTCAAATCAATCTGACCTAAATGCAATAGGGCCAGGACACAACAACTTTAACCACTTTTAAACTACAACTACTTTAACTATGGCAGGAATAAGCAAGCAAAGGCAACCGGGAGGTTGCAGAGAGGCAGCTGCTCTTGCTCATCTGTCCAGATGGAGGGAAGGCAGGCACTGTACTGCAGCTCTGCCTGTTCTCTGGGAAGATGGTGCTCTCTGCCCTCACCCTTTCAGAGACTGCTTAGCTTGTCCAGCAGGCAAAGTGCCCCAAGGCCCAGCCCCCACTCCCCCTCTCCCAAGCAGGATGAATAACAAAGCTTATTGGGAAACCAGAGACCGGGCAGGGGCTTGAGGGAACCTATGCAGGTTACCACAGCAACTCCACAAATACATGTCACCAGTGACCACCATACTCTGAAAACCCTGACAGCAAAGCCCTTCTAGCACCTGGATGACAGGCAGTTATCCTGCTTTCTGGCAAGAGGATTGCAAGTCTAAGTAAGATCAACCTAGCTCAGTCTTATGAATGGAAGATCTCCAAGGGACACCAGAGCAGCTGGCACATCCAGTGCAGGCCTGGCATCCAGCAAAGCCAAGCTGTGAAGGTATTATAAGGCAGATCGTTGAACTGCCACTATGATTGATTCCCCAAGTTTTTCCGTTTCAGAGAATGACACACTGGAGATCTTTGAAGACTACACACAGGAGCTTCAGAGCAGCACATGCGTGATGTGCATCACAAACAGATTTTTCTCTGTTAAAAAGTAGCCTGAGCTGCTTCAGCACAACAGGCACTAAAAACATAAAACTAGACCTACTGGAGTGAGTAATCCTCAGAACTACTTTATAAGGGCTGACAATAATTCAGAGCACAGCAGTCTTCCAGCATTTTCCAAAATTATAGAAATAAAACAGGGCATTTTCCCTTTCTTGTTTATATCATCTCTCAAAGCCTGAACTCAAGCACCTGATATTAAACACCTGGCTTAAGCCTCAGTCAGACAATACTGCCATCCCTCTGGCTCGCAGCACTAGCAAGAGTTATAGGCTTGATGCAATTGCTTCTGCCAACCCCTCTGACTGCCTGTAACCACCATGTAGAAAGAACAAATTATTCCCACAATTTTACAGATAACCTGAAACAAGAGACTCATCTACCACTTGCATTTCTGTTACTGTGACTTTTGCCTCTCTCTGGAATATCCCAATTTGACGGCAAGCCCAGCCTCACTTTTGGTGATGCTGTGGAATGCCAAAACTCTACAACTGAACACAGGTGAAATATAATAAATCCAAGATGTGCACGCATTTAATTGACAAAGAAAACATAAGATCTATGGCTCAACTCTTCCTGTAAGAAAAGAGATTTAACCCAGCAATGTGAACGGCTATGAAATACAAAGAAAAAATCCAGAAAATACAGGTGACAAGCAAACTCTTAGAACAGAGATCAGGCACATGACTATGAGAAGTTCCTGCATCAGTTACAGCCATGTCTGTTTTCAGGTTTGCTAGCTACATAAAGCACACAGTACTTGTCCCTGGGTCTCCATGAGCAGGCTCTGTGTACACACCCTGTGTATGAAACAGCACCCCATGTCTTCAGAGTAATGCTGCTTACTCCTCAAAAGGCAGGCTGGGACAGTCTCCCACAACCAGCTGCTCACAGACACCAAAGCACTGGGTTTCAGACTCAAGGTCAATTTCCTCTCTGTAAAAAGAAACGTTTAAAGGAAAGATTTCAGTCACAGAACAAAGACTGGGGGCATGGGGTACTTGTTAGCTGCTTCTGGCTCTTGTTTCTTGAGTTTGCACTGCTTCTGATAAAGCTGCTGAGTGCTATTGATAATCTGCCCAGCACACGCCCCTGACTGAGAGCTGCACTCCTGATTGAACTGTCTCCAAGCGCAAGATTTCAAAGCCTTGTGAATAGCCCTGCCGCTCACCTGCTGAATGATGTTTGCTTGCAGCCCCAGGTACACCATGGCAATTTGAGCTTAAAACACCTCTGTGCACAGGAAATTCTGTAACAGCTTCAAACATAACAAAAAAGGATGATTTCTTACACAACACTACAGCAATGCCCTTGGGAATCCCTATGCTTCAGTGCAACTTCACTGTGCTTTGGTGCTATTGGAAGAGCCTTTCTTACAGTTAAGAGACATATTTCCATCTCTGCAGAGAATTTTTTTCAAGGAGTCACCTGGAAAAGGTGCTAGGGAAGAGAACACTTGATAACACACCCATTAGAACTGGCACTCAGTGAGAAATACCTTATTCATGTTATCCATGCCAAACACTGTTAATTGAAACCAGCACAAAACAAAATGTAAAGAGGACTACCTATTCACGTTAATCAAAGGGAAAAAAACATATTTGTGAACAAATAAAGAGGAGGGTTTAATTTGTTTACACTAGGGCTAAATTAAAAAGACCTTTCCCTTATATTGCTGCCCTACACCCCTTCCTTCCCCCCCATAGACAAAACAGCACAGTTCCATTTTGTGGACCTTATGCTGCAGGTTGAGCCCATTTGAGAGGGCGCAAAGGGCAGCATTGAGCAGGCAGATATCTGGGGTGACATCACTGCCCACAACCAGCTTCCCCCAGGATGCCCTCAGGAGTCCAGGCAGTTCACTGCCAGACTAATTTTCAGGTCCTTGTAAAAGATGCTCACGAAATCAAATATCAACCCAGTTCTTCAGGAACACTGACATCCCTTTCAGAGGGTACAGGCAGAGAAGTTGGTGAACCAAGCCAGCAGTCCCCACCACCAGAAGCTAATGCCGTATTCTCCACTCCCTGTAATTCCCCACCACCACTGTGTGTTTGAGTACACGACGAACTGACTCAACCTGTTAATCCAGCAAAGAACAAACCTGAAAAATAATGAGTTGTTTCCTTCCAGGCCAGCACTGAGATAGCTTGCCACATAATCAAGCATGTGCTGGAACTAGTGCCAAGCTGCAAGGCTGGGACTGCCAATTTGTACCATCTCAGGTGTCATGCTGAGTGTAGGTACACTCAGGCCCAGTGTTTGGAACTGGACCTGAGAAAGGAATAAAGCTCTCTCACCTTCTTTTGAAATAACCCAATCAAAGCATCAATTACCCACAGGAAGCACTTGTAATGCCAACTATACCCAGCACCCCAGCAGAAAGGCATGTAACTCAGGGAGGCTTCCAGTTAAGACAACGGCAATTAGCCACTTTGGGGTGCCTATCACCTTTCTAGTTCTAAAGCAGCTTCATGAAGGCAGTATTGCTGGCTTTGAGTAGGGTTTTTTCACCTACTTTGTCCTGTGTCAAATCCTGCAACCTGCTCCACAGATTTCTATTGACAATGCTGGCTGTGCTGTGATGAGAGCTCACACAATAACTTTGGGTCATGCATGCCAGCTACTTGCACTGCAGCACGTGAAAGATGACAAATCATTTGAAAAGATACTTACAAGAAAACCATTCAGTGTTAAGAATTAACATGTAGCCCTCTAAAGAGCAGCATGTAAGACTTCCCATTGGGGTAGGGTTCCACATTTTTTAAGATTAGAAGGGCCATAAGTCTTTAGAGTCTGTCTGGCCTGAGCTCCTGTAGAGCATACACAAACAACATATTTGCTCAGGCAAACAGAAAATGGCAACACACCAAAAAGCCACAGCGGAATGGTCCATCTTTTATCAGTGAGTAACAAAACTTGGGCTGGTGTCAAGCCATCTCTGAAATTTATCACCCTTTTTGTGAAGTATGTCAAGAGGGAGATTGATGGACTGGAAGAGAAGCTGGCACACTGCAGAGAGAGCATGGAAGAGGTGGATCTTAAGCTGCGCAGGGAGAAGCTCAGTCCTGAAGGAAGGTATTGGTGACCATCTCCTTTCACAGCTGTGGCTGTGCACTTCAGCTACTTGTTGCCCTGCTGTAGTACTGAGCAAGGGCTCTTGAAAGGATGGGAGTCTAGGGTTCCCTATGATAAGACTCTCTTCCCTCAGCTTGGAGCTTACTTGGGGAACTTGCTGTATGAGAAGTTCAGTCATACATGGAGACAACTTTATCTTCTTAGCAGCCTGACTCCAACCTGCACCACAACCAGACAAGCAGTGCCCAAAACTTGCCACTTCATTTGCAGATCTGACTACCGGCCTACTAGGAGACAGCTCTGTCAGTCTGGCAAGGTTTTGCTGCGCGCCATTGCTGAAGCCTTGCCAAAACTGCATGAGTTCAGTCAGGGGAGATGTGCAGCAGCTACTACTGAGGGCCAAACCAGGCTGGGATGCAACTGCAGAAGGGGCTGAAGGAAATTATCTGTGCCTGTGTTGCACATGTATCTAGATGTAGGGATGCATTGACACACTGGCTTTTCTTGGGAAAGCTAAGAGGGACAATCCCCCTAAAATCTGCCACTGCCATAGAGGTGGCAACTGTTGGCTTCCAGAGCTGGGATTCAAGCAAGGACTTTGGCCTGGATTTTGTAGCAGACAGAGGCAGAACCTGCTTTCTCTTGAGCGTGAAGCAAGAGATCCTAAGTCTCCCAGCTGATTCTCAAATCTCTCAGTTTGCGGACATTCTTTCAGTCACCTGAGATTAGTTCAGTTGGTTGGAGCTTGGTGCTCTTAACACCAAGGTAGCGGGTTCAATCCCCATAGGGACCATTCCCTTAAGAGTTGGACTTGATGATCCTTGTGGGTCCCTTCTAATTCAGAATATTCTGAGAATTAAAAAAGGCTACACAGCTGAAAAAGTGCCTCAGACATTGGATGCAATTCCTTGTCACAGACAGACAAAGCAGCGGCCTGATCCCAGGAGTAATTCCTCCAGCAACACAGTGTTTAATATTCATTTATAGGAGCTGTAAATGAATTCAACATTTGCAAAGTTGAAATTCAACAACTTCAAAGTTATTGTTGCATTAAACAGCACCAAAATCCTTACACTTAGAAGCAACTTTTTGGAAAGCTCTGATTCCCAACCTGAACAGCTCTGTCTGGATTCAGAGATAGCTCCTCAAGTCGTTGCCTAGAAATCATCTTTCTTTCCCATAACAAAGTATTAAGTAGGAGAAAGCTTCCCTTCCCAACCGTAAACTCCTGGTCTATAAGTCTCTGACACATAGCCAGGGAGCTTCAAGATGTTCTTCAGAAATGGGGACAATTATCACAGAATCATAGACTGGTTTGGGTTGGAAGGGACCCTAAAGATCATCTAAGTCCAACCCCCCTGCCATGGGCAGGGATACCTTCCACTAGACCAGATGGTTCAAATCCCCATCCAACCTGGCCTTGAACACTTCCAGGGATGGAGCATTCAGAACTTCTATGGGCAACCTGTTCCAGTGCGTCCCCCACCTTCAAAATAAAGAATTTCTTCCTAATATCTATTCTAAATCTACTCTCTTTCAGTTTAAAGCCATTGACCACAACTCTTTGAGTGTGACCATCCAGCCAATTCCTTATCCACCAAGTGGTCCATTGATCAAATCCATGTCTCTCCAGTTTCAAGACAAGGATGTCAAGCAGGACAGTGTCAAATGCCTTGCACAAGTCTGGGTAGATGACATCAGTCACTCTCTTCTCATCCACCAATGCTGTAACTCCATCATAAAAGACCACCATACTTGTTAGGCATGATTTGTCCTTAGTTGGGCATGTTGGCTGTCACCAATCACCTCATTTCTCTTGTGCCTTAGCAGAGTTTCCAGAAGGACTTGCTCCATGATCTTGCCAGGCACAGAGGTGAGACCGACCAGCCTGTATTTCCCTGGATCTTTCTTTTCTTCCTTTTTAAAAACAGGGTTGTTTCCCCTTTTCAGGTCAATGGATGTTTCACCAGAATGCTACAATTTCTCAAATGTGATAGATAGTGGTTTAGCCACTTCATCCACCAGTTCCCCCAAGATCCATGGATGCATCTCATCAGGTCCCGTGGACTGTGCACCTTCAGGTGCCTTAGATGGCCTTGAACCTGACCCTCTCCTACAATGGGTGATTCTTCAGTCTCCCAAGCCCTGCCTTTGCCTTCTCCAACTCGGGCAGTGTGGCTGGATCACTTGCTGGTGAAGACAGAGGCAAAAAAGTCACTGAGTACCTCAGCCATCTCCAGGTCTCCCCTTTCCCTCTGGAGAGGGTCCTCATTTTCCCTTGTCTTCCTTTTATCACCAACATACCTATAGAAGCTTTTCTTCTTGTCCTTGATGTCCCTGGCCATGTTTAATTCTACCAGGGCTTTAGGTCCTTTAACCTGATCCCTGGCTGCTTGGACAACCTCTCTGTATTCCTCCCAGGCTTCTTGCCCCTGCTTCCACCCTCTGTGGGTTTCCTTTCAGTGTTTGAGCTTGTCTAGGAGCTCCTTGTTCATTCACACAGGCCTCCTGCCATTTTTGCCCAGCTTTCTCTCTGTTGGGATGCATCACTCCTGAGCTTGGAGGAGGTGACCCTTGAATATCAACCAGCTTTCTTGGGCCCTTCTTCCCTCAGGGCTTCATCCCATTGTACTCTACCAAGCAGATCCCTGAAGGGGCCAAAGTCTGCCCTCCCGAAGGCCAGGGCAGCAAGTTTGCTCTGCGCCCTTCTCACCGCCCTAAGGATCTTAAATTCCACAAGTTCATGGTCCCTGCACCCAAGGCTGCCCTTGAGCTTCACATTCTCCACCAGACCCTCCTTGCTGGTGAGCAAAAGGTCCAGCATAGCACTTCTCCTCCTTGGCTCCTCTATCACTTGGAGAAGGAAGTTACTGTCAACGCATTCCAGAAACCTGGATTGCTTTTGCCCTGCTGTGTTGTCCCTCCAACAGATGCCAGGGTGGTTGAAGTCTCCCATGAGGACCAGGAACTGTGAACATGTGGCCGCTCCTGTCTACAGAAGGCCTTATCAGTTCAGTCTTCCTGGTGGCGTGGCCTGTAGCAGATCTCCACTATAATGTCACCTATCCCTGACATCCCTTTAATCCTGACCCTTAAGCTCTTGGTTGGTTCCTCATCTATTCCCAGGCAGAGATTCATGGACTCCCTCTGGTCACTGACACAGAGGGCAACACTCCCTCCTTATCTCCCCTGCCTGTCTTTCCTCAAGGACCTTTCCTCATGGACCTGCATCCTTCCAACACTCCAGCCATGAGCTACCCCTCTATGAGGTAAATTACCATCATCCACCCTCACAACCTCACAGCAGGGCACAATTTCAAGCATCCTGAGTGTGCAATAACATGACCTGCCTGTTCTGCTGCATTTCAAGAAAACAGCAGAGCTTTATTGCACATGAACATCTGCACAACCTGCCCACAGTCAGTTCACATGTCAAATGCTCAGCTGGTTGGTCATCTAATGGGCTTTTCCATTCCCTGAGTTCTCCGCCCTGGCATGGGCCCCATCACTGTGTTAACTGAACCCACAGACTTTATACCACATTACCTGCTGCAAGGTATTTCCAATTAAAGTTTGAGACTTTTAGGTTGTTCTATATGGAGTAAGGAGTTAAACTTGATGATCCCTGTGGATCCCTTCCAATTTGGGATTCTATGATATTTGAACTGTAAATGCCTCTTCTATCCTAACACACTGTCTTACACCTGAAGCATGTGAACCAACAATCCTACAAAGGGCATCAGAGCATCTATAGGATTTGCTTCACACCATGGTCAGCCACACTTTCAGGCAACTTCCAGAAGGGCTGCAGATAGCTTTTCTTTTCTCCATATACCCAGGCAAGAAGCAACTGAGAGGAAATTATGGGACTCTGCTTGAGAAAACTTGCTTGTTTTCTAATAAATAAAATTTATAATTACCCAGCCCACTGTTTTTTCTAAAAGCAAACAATGGGAGATAATATGTCTAGTAGATACTTTACAGATAGTCTGCATGCCCCTTCCCATCTCTTCTGGAAAAAAGAAGGGAGAGAAGCTGCACTAGAAGATGTTTCTTAGCAGGAAGGAGTAAAGGCAAGGGGTGTTCATCCCCAGCAGCCCCATTGTCTGTAAAGCTGGCATTTCTCCCCACCGACCCACCAACTGACAAACTGCCTTAGAAAAGACTGGAAAGCTGGAAAGTCTCCTCACACTGACTAACCCCACCCAGATCCATATAAGAGAAGATGGAAGTCAGCAACCATGGATGAAGAAATCAAAAACATAGCATCCTTCCAGCAGCCAAGTCTGGATTTTCATCAGACACTCTTCTTGCCCTCCAGCAGAGTTGCTGCTACCTCTGAGGAGTCCCAAAAAGGCAATGCTCTTCTACAAAGGGGCAGCTTCTCAGCATCCATGCCATATTACTCCATTCTCCTTTGTACTGGTGAGAAGACTAACTCACAAGGGAGAAAACAACTGCCAACTTATTCACTGCTAGAGATGTCAGCTACTGGGAATTAGTTCTGGATTTGCACTCGAATTCATACTAACCAGTAATGTTGAAGATCAGGTCCAGGCAGGCTTTTCATCTGCACTCCCAGGGCACAACAGAGTATTTCACACACTGCAGCCATACCACCTTATGCTTGCTGTAATTCTCATGTGTTACTAAATGGCTCACACTACAGGTGATTTAGTAAGGCAGCAAGAGCCTGGAAGTCTGCCAAAAGCCATTGAGAAACAGCTTGAAATTCATCTCAAAGGACAGGAGGGAAAATTCAGCCATACACCTCACAGCTCAGTTTTCTCAGTTACGTAATAAAATAGGTGCCTTAAGAACAACCTAACACTCAACATGCTTGTTACACTCTGGAGCTGTGGCCTTGGAAGCTGCCTGCAGTTAGGAGCAGGATTTTATATCCAGTTTTGTCACTGGATGCAGCCCAGTAATTCATAGCATAGAGATAGATCTGATTCTAAAGCATATGCTTTAGGAGCATCTCACCCATTTCATTTAGTAGCTGCAGCCACAAAGAAACATATAGCTTGTCCTGACAGAACATTCCTTATTCAGTTAGACACCTTCCTTCAGAGCAAAACGTGCACACATCTTCAAAATTAGATCCTTGCTCTTTAAGGGGAGGCAAGCTGCTAGACTTACTATTCAGAAGATGACAGTTCCCAAACGCATAACCTCTGCAGGCAAAGTAAAAAGAAACTGAAGCCTGCCTTAAGAATCATAACACTTTACAAGAAATCTATTATCAATGCAACAGAAATCACATGCCAAATTCTGCTAGGGCAGGGAAGGAAGATAGACAAGGAAGAAATACCCCTGTGGGTCCCAGGCAACTCTAAATACTTTTGTTCTCAGGTGTATCCACTTGGAAAAGAAGGTTCTTTTCCTATTCCATATCTCAAGGCCTTCCACTAGAGAAGAAAAAAAAAAATCATATTTACGTCCTATTTTTTGTGTACCTGCATACATACTATACGAGAGCTTGAAAGGTTCACTCCTCAAAGAACAGTAAGTGTAAATCAGAGGAAAGGAAGCATTCAGTTTAGGTGAATTTGCTCTAAGTTTGCCTTCTGTTGAGGCAATTTAATGATAGTAAAAGAGTGTGGTGAAACTCAGCATAAGCAATAAATCCTTGTGTTTCAGGTTGTGAATCTTAAGACAGCATGTCAAAAACAAAGGAGATCCTAGATTGGCAGTGGCTGCACATTCACAGCTTTAAGTGCAACACAGTACAAGACTGAAAAGCTCTTTTGAATCAGTCGTACACAACCTCATACAAATTCCTAAGCCTGAAAAATATTTGCAATCTTTTTTCACTGGCCTGGTCATTTTACTACCGGGTCACTAGCAGTTGCCACCCCAAACCATCTGTCATTACCAGACCTACTCCAAGAGTAGTTTGTTCAGGAGATGCTTTTCTTCCCGAATGTTGAAAGCTGTCCATGCACAAGAACAAGGTCACCAGGCATAAAACAGACTCCTTTCCCTCAACAACACTTCTATCTAATCCCAAACATTAAGGCTTAATCCTTCAAAATATTTGTATAATAGCTGAAATATGGGAAATCTCAAGGTAACACAAAACCTGAAAATATAAAGGGAAGAAAATTAACAAGTGCAAAACACTTGGCTTTCACCCAGCCCCACTTGTCCTTTATATAATCTAGATGTTGTAGGAAATAGTGAAAAGATTGAGAACTATGGGAACCAGAGAGAGCATAAGCAAACGGCACAGGCTTGTGTTCCTACTGTGCTGACAGTTGTGATACAATTATACAATTAGTGACACAGTTGCACAGTGTCTTCGGGTTCAACAGGAGAGAAGAGCAGAAATTCTCCACTTTTGCCCCCTCTCCCTAGACCTGCACCAGAGACATGGACAACACCAGCCTGCAACTTGTTTGCTTTAAATGGATTTATTGCTTTTCTAAAAGGTTGAGCACTTCTGTTCCAGGAGAAGGGAGGATGACAAGCAACAGCAGAGCACAGTGCAGGTGTAATGTCCAGGACAAGCATGCTGGTGGAGCCAAATATTCTGCACAGATATGTGCTTCAAAGGTAGCATTTCAAATACTCTCCATCACCACCCCTCATCACCAGGTATCATTCGGAGGCAGCAACTGTCACTTGCAACCCAATGAGCATCCTACAGGTTGCACACAGCTGGCACTTCAAAAAGAGTTCACAGGCACAGGGAGAAGCAGGAAGGACTAACAGTCACATCACCACAGCTCAAATTCAAAGGCCTTTTGCAGCGCATGTATTTCCAAAGTGTCCTTGATAAGGGAGATAACTTTTCACAGAGGTCCAGTTTTTGTCTTTCAGGGGGGCAGCGGGGAGGGTGTGCACATGCAAATGTTTCAGTTACGTGCCCAAAGAGCAATAGATGTTCTACAGAACAAAGACCACATATTTTGTGGGGAGATTTCCTACTGGAAAATAAGGGAAGAAGAAGTTGTTCAAAAGTCTCCTTTTGGGCAGCCTGATACTATCTTTCTCAGCCCCAGAAAGAAACAAGTTACTTACAGCTTGATTTCTCATATCTAGTCAAGAAACAAGAGCCATGACACTCAAAAGGTACCTCTAAAAATCCCTATATTGACACCAAAAAATCGCTTTTCTTTCTTTCTTTTCTTTTTTCTTCTCTTTTCTTTTCTCTTTTTTTTCTTTCTTCCTTCCTTCTTTCTACAAGATTCCCGGTTTTTTAGCATTTGTTGTTCTACCTGATGCTTCTGAGAAAGTCCCGCATCTTGCTCTCTGTCCACTGCTTAGACAGAGAAACCATATCAGATATGAATTCACCTGCACTGTTGACAGGGGATCAGGACTATCAACTCAGGGATACTTCTAGAGAGCTATCAGCAGCAAATGTTTGTTCTGGATAACAGGAACTGAATTCTGAAACTTCACATGCTTTACTTATACAATAAAATATAATTAGTGTTAAATTAGTGTAAAACAACATATAACCCTACACTTGATTTTCATAATCTCTTTTGGAATGCTGTGCTATCACAAGGAAGTTGTTCTGTAGACCTGGACAGTTGAGGCTGTAACCACCCCGGAATAGATCAACACTGAACACTTCTAACCTCAACAGAAAGTTTGTTTGGCTTGAAATCACACCTACTCTGAAGGAAGAGACCATGGAGCTTCTCTCACACAAATCTTGCCTGGATTTTAAACCGTGATCTATTTAGTTTTACCTTCTTCCCAAAGAGAGTTCCGACATTGTGCATACCTCAGAATCAGCTCTCCTTGAAAAGTCATTTACTCTCATAGTATTAGAAAAAAATAGGCTGTAATTAAGCAGAGTTATTAATCTTTTGTCACCTGGGACCTGAAACCTATTCATATTCATGTCAGTAGAAGTGTTTGCCACTACAATCAGGACTGCACCCAAGTGCCTCATCATTTCTCAGAAGAGAATATAAGAACTTCTGGGGGCCAATAACTGTTCTGCCTTCTGTTCACAGCAGTGTTTTGCTGGGATTTGACCACTTCTGCCAGCCCATCACCAACCATTTTGCTTTTCTGCATCTTGCCCAAAGAACACCATTCCCCAGTCACATGCACAAGCTGCCACAGTCTACAGCCCAGTTTCTTCCATATCTCACAAGTCTGCTAGCTGAGAAATAGAGGAGAAATAACCATGACTGAAGAGGTAGAGGTGGTGTTTGGAAAATGTTTTTCAAGATTCCTCTTCTCAAGAGCACAGAACTATCAGGATCTGTTCAACAGTCTCCAAAAGACACCTAAATCTTTGAAGGAAGTCTTTCCTTACCTACAGAAATAGACAGGACGCAAATTTTGGGGCCAGCTGTTCTCATGCTCCTTGGACAAACTCCAGGTGCTCAGTGTGGAGCCTCATCACAGTTTCTTCAGCTAATGGTTAAGGCATGGGGAGGTTCAATGATTTCCTTTATAGACATCACGTCCCTGTCTGCAAAGGTACAAAACCAAGACTCCTCTCTTCTAAGTGGGGTCCAACAGTGTTAGGATTAAAGTATGGCTGTAATTGGATTGCTTACTGTAGTAACACACAATAATCAGGTTAAGAGATTTCCTTTCCCTCCTCTTGGCTAGGCTTTAAGTAAGCAGAAGTTACAAGGTAGGTGGGCAGCTGTTAAACCTTTCCTCCTCCAATTGCTTAAGAAAGGTGTTTAGGGTTGCTAATTTTGCCTCCTACTCATTGGTTTAAAGGCACATTTACCTATGCAGGGAGCAAGTGCACCTTGCTGCACAAACAATGAATGAAACAGACTCCTTCAAATCAATCTCCTAACTCTGCATCTTTTCACATCATATACCCCCATGGACCTCTGGAAAGATCACAGCTGAAATGGCATAGCCTGAAAATGCACTGATCTCTCCCACCCCCGTTCCTGCACTTATATAGGCTCTTTCTAGGCTGCCCTCTCTCCTCCTTTCCCCCTCCTGATTCTCAGTACCACCCCACTAGAAAAACACAACAAACCTTGAGGATGGTTGAGAGTTACCACCACAGCCCACCCAGGTACATCAGCCAGCAAAGGGGGGATTGGAAGACAGCCAAGTTCTCCATTAAAGGTACCTAACTGGACCACCAATCTCCCTCTAACCACTGATTGCTATGAAACATGGTTCTTTGAGACAGTTGCCCTTGACAAGCCAGTACAAAACTGGGCAAATGGATCAGAAGTTGAGAGCGCTGGACAAACATTGTGTACTTTCCTGTGTAAAGCTACAACTCATTGGCTGTGTTGCTCACAATACTCAAACATTGGGGAAGGGGTAACAAAAAAGAAAAAGGAAAAGCAATTGAGGACAAACCATACCAAACAACTGTTGCCCCACCATGTGCTCGGGAGAGTTGCAGTGACACAACTACATGCCTTGGGTCCTGCTACAGAGAGACTTCATTGCTCTTGGCAGGAAGCAATTTAGATTCGAGATCCAGGCAGAGAAGCAAGATTTAATCTGTCTCTGCCACATTTTAACTGTTGCATGAATTACTTCGCCTCTGCTTCCCCCTGACCCACCTTTTATCAAATACACAGAGTGAAACCCCCACCCAACACGCAGCGTTTCATTGTAGCACATCATGTAGCACCTTCCACAACAGGAGATGAGACTGCCATAGCCTCCTGGCACCTCCTGTCACACAAGCTGAATTCCAGATAATAAGACCATTGTCAAGAAGCATCTCCTGAGGAAGCACTAAGATCTACCCAAACAGCCTGTCCCAGCATGCACAGCATGCTACCCAGCCACACAGCCATCATGTTCCACTCATGTTCCACCCTTCTCATATCTGCAAGCTATGCAGATATTAATTGCCTCTAACAGGAGACACGTCTTTTCTCTTAAAAGAGCGGAAAGAGCTCTTAAAACCTCATCAGCAAGTCCAAATAATTTTCACATACTGCTCCCCAAACCTTACTCCAGACTCCACCAGTTCCCAGGGGATTCCCAGCTGGCAGATGGGACAGCAAGGAAAACTCTGCTGGGGATCTTGCTCTTAGGTGGTGTCTCTCCAGTTGTCCCTTTACAACTGCACAGTCACCCTAGCACATTCAAGGAAAAGAGAACACTGCAGCAGGGAAACATGCATGGAAAAAAAGTGGAGAGAGCAAGAACATGAGTCATAGCTGTGGCTTCAGGGAGAGTAAGGGTTATTTGAACTAGAAGAGGAGCAAGTAATTTCAGATCCTGGATCTGAATCTAAGCCTCACTTTAGTATCTAAACCGCAAGGTCATCTTTCTGCTCTATTTTCAAACAAGTTACTTGTTTAACAAAGAGCATATGACCAAATTCATTGCTGATGCATAACAGCCTGCCTAGAAACATTAGAAAGAGCTTACTAACCAATCCACAGGTCAGTGGTAACATGCTGCAGTGAACTTCTAGAATCATTTTTCCTAGGCAAAGAAAGGGTACATTACTTGGGAAACATCCCATTTTACCTGGTCATTGCTTTAGTTAAGATCACTGTGTTAAAAATTCCAGCTATTCACTTGGGATCTACCCAAAAGCCACCTAAAGGTAGACAGAAAAGAAGTGGAAGTCTGCAGCAGCACATTGAACTTGTTCATTTTAGCCATGCTGAAATTAGGCATCAGCAACAGTATGGCTAATGTCACAGAACTTTCTTCACAAATGTAACAGACTGAAATTTTCGTCTCCATGTGCAGCAGAATTGCTGCACCAGCTGTCCTCAACTCCAAGCCTGCTTTAACAAAAGATGCTGCAGTGCCAGTTTCGCTGAGAGCAGCAGTCAATGGCTGCAAGGTGCAAATGCACCACACCTCCACGGAGCCACAGCACTAGCAGTCTGCCATGATACCTGTTGCTAAACAGCTCACTCACTGTGTCTCCAGGCTACAGTAAAATGTGTTAATGAATTAACCACCACAAAAGTGATTACAAAAACACCACTTGCAGCCTTGTCTGTAGAAAGGAAAGCACAAGTGCTTAAGGCACAGTGACAAGTACCTTTGAACCAAGTGTGAAAGTCCTAATGGGGATGCAGGACAGGCTACATTCTCACACTCATCACCTGGCAGAGTTTACTGGGTTACACCTCTAAGTCTGCTGGAGATGTGCCAATGTAGCCAAGCTGGGAAAGGCTGGTCAAGCTGGGAAATGAGGTTAAAGGTAGGTCACTGATACACACTAACTTCTTCCATTGTCCAGACTGTCCTGGTAAAGATCTCCACACACACTGACAAAAAGCAAACATGTACCACACAGCAGCTTTGGTAAAGCACCGTCTAGCAATTTTCCTACTAATGATGAACACAGAGTTTATGTTTCATTACAGCTTGCTACTTCTGAAGTAGTATGGACACAGGACTCTGTCATCCCATCTACTTCCTCTGCTGTTATCTTAAGCTGGCAAGCACCTAGATCTGAATCCCTGCAGGCTCATGAACATGGTACCATGGTATGTTACATCTGGGAAGAGAGTACAGAGGAGGGACTGAAGTGACAAAATAATAGTGATACAAGCCCATGAAAGAGACAGTGTCAAACCAGTATAGGCATCTATTTTTGAGGCTTCTTCATAAATGTAAGAAAAACATTAAAAAAAACCCCAACACAACAGTTTAATTCTAAAGAGTTGCACAATTAAGACTCTTCACTCAAAAGAATGATTCTAACCAAAGCTGGCAAATTTGTGCATAGGTTTTTCATCCACTTGCAATGTAAGCTGTACAGTGCCTGTACAATGCAGTTCTCTGCTCAGATCCTTGTGGGTGGAACGGGATCCTGAAACAAGGGTGACTTGTCCACACTTCCACAAATCAGTACGGCAACAGATAAAATTACCTCCAAATACGTATGAACATTTCAGCAATACACAGATGAGATGGAACACTGTGTAAATGCACAGTAATGGGAATGTTGTCCTTTTGTCTGACTGGAGATTAGGGAGCACAATAGGCAGGAAAAAAGAGCTTGAAATGTCAAGGGACTTGACAAACTTCAAGGAAAAATTTAATAAATTATTCATACACACAGTATGCTGTGAAATCCAAATGGGACATCCAGAGTCTGTTTCTGACAAAGGAGCACACAAGAAAGGAAGGAATATTGGAACAAGCAGCCTTGAGGATAAGGTATGAGAAGACTGAAAGAAATGTCAACTTATGCGACTGTATTTCAGGGGTGCACATACAAGACAGTTCAGAAAGTCTAAAAGAAAAAAACAACTGACATTCATTAACAGTGAAAAAAATCTAAAAGCCATTAAAAACAAGCCAAGCGCTTCAGAAATATAGTTCATCTGAAAAATAAAAACTATAAAAGAACAAGATGTGGTCACTACAGCTTCACAAGGAATAGTCTCTGAATTTTGAGAAAAAAAGCAAACTACTTTGAAAAGAGAAAAATTAAGATTCAGAATGAAAAATTGCTCATTTACAGGTATGCAAGTCAAGACAGAAGCATGGAAAAAACCATGAGAACAGTGCCAAAAATATCCACAGGCATGTGCAGGACTTTTGAGGTAAAGGAACAATGAGAAAAAAGTGAATGTATTGATCAGGCAGAAAATAAACACGCTACTAGAAGACAGCTGAAAGAACATGGGGGAAAATGCTAAACAAATACAAAAAATAGAATATAAAAATAAATATATAAATAATGTAAATCTAAACAACACATCTAAATAATACGGATTCAGAGACACTACTTGAACTGTTACTGAAAAATGAGACAGCAGAAGAATCAATGAGAGGCATTGAACAGGCTCTTCTCCCTTGGTAGAGAAAAGGTATTAAAGAACAGGAAAAGAGTAGCAGAACCCTTTTCCAGGGAGTTACTCTTACTCTAGCCCTGTTACCATTGCAACAGTACAACACCTAATTGTTAGTGGTTTTCAGTTTTGGAAAGTGGAACTAAAGACATGAGTCCTGCTATCATCCCGAACTGTTTATACCAATGAGAATTTAGTTATCATATATGCAGAAAAACAGTTGAAATACATAGCTGGGCACAGAACCTGGACATTTTTTGTCCAGGAGATGGTCCCATATGCACTGGCTTCGGATCTCATCCTACTTAAGATATGCTTGCTCTGAAGAATAAGAAACACGATAAGAAGGATCTACAGTGGAAGTTTAAAAACCAGCATGAGTAGGAAAATAAGGAGAACCTAGAAAAACTAGAATAGCAGCCAAAGGACAATAGGAGTTCTTATTTACTAAACAGAATCACTCACTGAGTTAGACCACTTGATACAGAGCAACAGAAAGAGCATGAGAGATGGCAGTGGACAGCATTATAAAGAAGCAAGCATTGCAACAGGTCAGCAGAAAATGCCAGCGTAATTTTGGGCTATGTGCACAGAGGCTGAATCACACTGCAGAGCAGGGAGTGGTCTCTGTAACCACATGCAATATTTCAGGTGCTTGAACACATTGCATGTCTCCTCCCAGTCCACTGCAATGAGTATATTGAAGTATCCAAACAAAGCCTCATTTATCTAAGAGACTTCTAACTACAAAAGCAGTATCACTTAAGCTGTCTGCTTCACTGAAGGCAGACACGGGTTCCTGCTGCCACATCCCACACAGAGGAGTAAGACACTCTCACTTCTTGTTTCCCAAAACAGTATTCACCAGCTTTGATGTAGTTAAAAAAAACCCCAAAACAATCCAAAACAGAAGCACAGCTTCCCCATAAGCTGGGATGCTGAAAGCACAGATAATAACACAAGGTGTTTGGGAAATAACCTTGTCCATATGCTCATCTGGCATGCTATAAAGTGCAGTATGTTTCTCACCTCTGGCTCTCTTTTGGAAATAACTTCTGAAGTTGACTGGAGACATACTTTCAATCCAGAATCATTCCACCTTGCAAAGAATTACACAAAAGCATTGGCACAGATTTCATCAAAGAACAGATCTGCTACAGGAACCCTGTAGGCTACTGGTGCTCAGCAATTTATTCTTTTGACAGAATAAAGGTCAGGGAATCTCAATCCCAGAGGAGGGTGCACTATACACATCCTACATGGCTGCCAGTAATCAGTCACAAGTAACTGAGTATGCCAGAGGAAGCGGAATGCAGTCATGGTGTACTAGCACAATAAAAACAATGCAAGATTTTTGATAAGCCATCAGACAACTGATGTAACACAGCCTAGCTAATGAATGAAACACTGGAAAGCAAGGCTAGGAGGCAGCATGACAGGTACTTCAAATAAAATTAAGCCCTCAGGGAAGCCACTACTAACATTCTGAAAGGAGCACATCCCCCATCAATCATACTGGCAGCGGACATTTGTCCGGAGTTCTACTAATGAGCAGAAAGGAGTAACAGACAGCCACTCAATTATTGTACGCTCAGAAGGGAAACATAACACTGCCAGAGAAGAAATCCCAAACGTGCTCTGCTGCCACAGAGAGCGACAGATAGCGGACAACACATCAGACTTATTATGGCTGCAGGCCTGTAAGCCAAGGCCTGTAAGCCAAGGCCACAATATTAAGAATAATAAGCAATCTGATGGCTGTTTAGGACATTTTGTTTTCTACATAGGACTAGAAGGAAATCATAATTCAAACATGGCAAATATCACCAGTTATAAGAGATTGTTTCCTTACAAGAAACTGTGGCCTCTCCCAAGCATTCCGGGTCTGAAGCTACTCTGGTTTGTCACGGCATGACAGTATTTTTTGAAGGAACAATCTGGAATCATTTAACTTTCCCAGAGGTGCAACTCTGTAGCTTATCCAAACAGAACAGATTTTGCTGAGGTTGGAAGTTTACAATGAAAATGTCTGATTTACCCAGGAAACCACTCAAGAACATCTCAGGAAGATAAATATATGTTATTCCAGCTGGAGTAAGTGTTTCTTAAAGGGACACCCAGTTTAGAGGCTCTTCATCACCAAACCAGCTTCAGAAAAGGAAACTCTTACGGGTTATAGAAAAGACAGGCAATACTCTCTGCTGAGAGTAAACAGACCCCTGAGCCCACAGCAGCCCCTTTGTGAGGCTGCAAGATGCAGCCTCAGGTAGCTGTGCCAGAGAAGAGCACATTCCTCCAGGCTTTATGGCAGGTACTGTCACTGTAAGGATTTCTGGACCTCAGGCAAAGGAAACCATGCAACCATCTGCACAAATGAAGTCTTAACCTACTCTCCATGAGTTGTCAGGGTAATGGACACTACCCAAACAGTAAAATAGGGTTGCAGAGACAAGAACATTGACCTCATGGCACTTTAAAGGATCACCCTAGCTGGCACTTCTGGGATATTTCCAGTAGTACTTGCAACAACTGCTCTCATTTCAAGAAGACTATTAGGCTATAACTTTCCAAAACACAAGTTTGCCAAGTTTTAATGACAGGGAATTCAGAGCATCTTCTGAAATATTAATATCCTGAAGGTACACATACAATGTCTCACAAAGTGAGCCCAAACCACATGCATTTCCCTCAGTCGATGCTTTTCTAACTATCATAAGCAGGAGACACTGTGTTCAAGTACAACGTGTGGGTGGCAGCAAGACTTGGAATGTTTGTTTGCTCATGCATTGTACTGAGATATGAGGTACTGTGGATGAAATGGAGTGTATTTGAATCCTTGCAACGCCATTCATAGCATAATCTGTACAGGTACAATCTGCCTGAGCTCAAAATACAGTAGCCAAAATACAACTCTAATCTCTCACCTCTCACTAGAAATATGGCTACTTATCACTGAAACAACATCCACATAACACTGAACACAACAGCTGTGTCATGGAAGAAGTGAACACAATCACACAATCTTATCTTGTTTCCTAATTAAGAACTTACATTTATAGATGTTCAGATGTTAAAAAAAAAAAAAAAAAAAAGAGCAGTCCATTATAAGAGGTTGAAAATACCACTGTGGAACTAACAAGATCTCAAGCATGTTGGCTTAAACCTTTCACACATTTTTTCAAAACATACTGCCTGATCAACACACAAAACACAGTTAAGACATTACCTTGATGCAGATGGACATTTTACTTTGGCAAACCTCTAGTTCATTTCTTGCAGTCTTTCTACAGTGAAAACTTGCTACTACCTTAATAACCTTAATTTTATAGTATTTATTTGCAAGGCATCACAATAAAGACACTCCCACCTCAGAACACTGCTATGAAGACTTCTGCTAAGAAGTGAGTGGAAGTTAAGGCTAATTGATTGACTATTTTAACCAAAGCATGCTTCACACCCTGCAGCATAAACTAATCAGGCTTGCTTTCCTCAAAAGGCATTGTGATGGGAAGCCAATAATTCCTACCCCAATGGGCAGCCTAACTGAAGATGCAAAGTGCATTTTGTTTGGTTACCAGGTGTTTACTTCCTTCTGCCTCTGCCCAGAAAACTCAGCTCTGCCTCCCCTGAAAACCACTTGAGCCAAAGGCATCTGGATCTAGGCTATGCTCAGTCAGTTCATAGGAAGGTCATTAATAGGTCACAGATCTCTCTCAACTTGGGTCTGAAATGAGAAAGACCCTGCAGAAGGGATGATACTTTCATTCTCCAGGCCATTTGCAAAAATAAATGTGGACTTAGTTCAGGGGCATATTCCTGATTCAGCAGGAAAAAACTTCCATTACGGCCAACAGTTGATCATCAGACATCTTACAGTCATACTACTGGACTGTTCCATGCACTGGGGCTTTTACTTCACAGTACCTGTTTTTACTGGCCCAGACTGTCTCTGGCATCCTGAAGGCCTGGACACAACCTCTGAACTGTCCTGCATTAACAGCCAAGCACAGAGCAACCCCACAAAAGTTAATCCAGCCTAGTCTCACTCCTGCAACAGCCAGAGCTGCATCTGCAGAAAATGAAACACCTAAGAAGGAGCACAGGGACAGCCAAGACTTGCAAAAGAGAGTTCAGAAAAAGAAGCCATGTTCTATAGCATTAAAACCAGTGCAAAGTTCTCCTTTCCCCAGATATGCATAAGGATGTAAAAATTGAGACTACCCATGGATAAGAAACAGAGAAGCCCAAGGGAGAAGCATGATTGCCCTTGAATGGATGTTATTTTGCCACCACTACCACCCCCAAAGCACAGTAAGACCAGAGACCACTTGTGCTGGGCACTGAGACAGTACAGCAGAGTTTCTGCCTTGAAAAAACTAATGTAAAGACTAAAACATTATACAAGCACATCAGTAGAGGAAGAACATAGACAAACAATAAGTAAGCACAGTGCACAGACACACCATTAACCCAGCTCAGGTTTGGGGCTTGACCTCCCTTTAGTTTCAGTGACCACAAATATCTGCCTGACAGGTGCCCATCTGTGACCCATTCACTAAGGAAAGCTTGGGCTAGCTGAAGACTGGAAAACACAGAAGCACCAGTCCCACACTGGTCACTGTGGACTGTGACCACAGGCAGAACTTCTCCAGACCTGCTGACTCTACAGACATGGCAGCACAACATGTTAGAGCCATGGTCTCTGAAGGAAGAATCAGCATCAGCTTCTTCCCATCTTAGCAAATGTTGCATTTGAAGATATTCCAGAGACTAAATTTCAGATTAATTTAACAGAAGTTTCCTGCAAGCTGCTGTGTTAGATGGCTGCCCCTCTAGCTATCAGCACACAAAGAAGGTCATGCATTAGAACAAGCACCTACACAATGCTAATGGAAACTGTCCTCATGAAAAGATACAGGATTCACTGGCCAAAAACCAGTTCTTCAAACAACTTAACTTTCAGACGGATTACACACCACTTCTTCTCACCCACTGACTTCCTGAATCTGCCCCATAGCTCTCATGAGAAGACCTTCTGATCAGTATTTGATAAGATGAGTGAGCCAAAAGACACCCAGTTTGTTAACACATCAGGCACCTCTCGGCTCCAAGAGAGGTGTTTACAGGCACATCTAGCCTGGACTATACCCTTAACCACAGAGTCAGCGATGACATCTATACCACTCAGCTTGTCTCCCAGCTCTGCCAGAGATACAACTCTGAGTTCAGCTGGCAGCACAATGAATCCTTCTTGCTGTTCCCTGTGGTCTGGAGTGCAGGTGACACACTCCCACAGGCTCAGGGATGCCTGGTGGCCACTGCCTGGCTTCAGGGATCCGGCTGTAAGGCCAACCCGTTCACTTAGGAGGCAAAGAGGCAGCTTCCCAAAGCAGCACGGCCACGATGACACACCCCGTTCTGGGATCCGTGGCCATCGCGGCACAGTCCCCAGAGGCTGCAACATGGAGGCAACGCAGCGGCGGTCCGGTGGTGTCCCACCCTGCCCCGCGGTCCCCGGGGCTGCTCCCGCGGGAAGCACGGCGCGGGCACGGCGGCCGGGGCTCGCCGCGCATCAGTCCTTACCCGGGGCCGGCCCTCCCCGCCGCCGAGGGGGCGCGGCCCGGCGGGGCAGGGATGCTGCAGGGCCACCTCCCCGCCGGCCCCGGCCGTGCCCGGGCTCACAGCAGCCCCCGCGGCTGGGAGGGGCGGGGTTGGCTCACCTGGGCACGCAGCTCGGCGCCGAGCGGTCGATCTCCCACGTGGCGAAGAGATTCATGGGCACCGGCACCGGCCCGGGGCCAGCTACCGCCATCGCGGCCGCCGCCCCGCCGGCCACCGCCGGAGGCCCCGCGGCGGGGCCCGACCCGAGCGCGCCGCCCGCCGCAGCCGCCGCCGCCATCGCCGCCATCCCGCCGCCGCCGCCGCCGCTGGCGCTGGGGGGCGGCGCGAGCCCCTCGCCTCAGCGCCGGCCTCCGCCCCGGCGCGCGAGCGCGCGCGCCCGCCCGCTCGCTCGCTCGCGGCCCGTGGCCAATCAGAGCGCAACCGGGGCTCGGGCACGGTCCAACCGGAGCGGGGAGAAAGGGCGGGGACCGAGGCCGGTGGCGAGCAGCCAATCGGAGCCTCCGGGGAGGGAGGCGGGTACGGAGCGGCCAGTACCCAATCGGAGAGGCCGGTGGCCGGGTCCAGCCAGTGGGAGCGGCGCCGCGGCCCCAGAGGGGCGGGGGGAGCGCGCGGCGTCGCTCCCTCTAAAATACGCCGGCCCCGCCCCGAGAGAGCGCGCGCAGGGGCGCGGCCGGGCGCGCGCGTTCCGGCTCGAGGATTGTCCGTCCGTCCGTCCGTCCGTCCGTCCGTCCCCCGGGCGGGAGGGGGCGATCCCCTCGGCCGTACAAGAGCTGCTGTGCCGGGGGTGGTGGCAGAGACATCCTGCTGGAGATCCCCAGGGCGATGGCGAGCCCGTGGGCCGCCACGGGGAAGGAGTGCCCTCCGCGGGGTAAGCAGCCAGAGGAGGGCCTGAGGAGGAACAGGGCAGATAGACCCGCGGGCATGGTGGGTTGAAGCTGAAAGGAAACCGAGAGCTACAACTGATTGTTTCCTCGAAACCCCGGGAACTCTAAGGGAACCGGCTGCAGGGAGAGACAGAGAAATCCACTTCAATCACAATGAACATCTCTCCACGGGAAACGCAGCTAAAGGAGGAACCTCGTCAGCCAGAAACTGCAAGTGGCGGCTGGTGATGAGCAAAGGCCATTTGTGCTTTGGGGACCATGCCCAGAGCTTCAACAACTCTGAGGAAGCATGGCACAGCTGCAGGGCAGAGCATCCTTAGGGGCAGCACGGTTTGCGGGGACAGAGCTGAGGGCAAGCCTGTGGTACAGCAGCTGGGCAAGTGCATTGCTGTGGTTCTGTTCTGGCAGAAAGCATGAAGGTTGCCCTCCTGGACCTCACCTCTAGTAGGGCCTCAGAAGACGATCTGTCTGAAATGGCTCTGCCTCTCAATAAAATTGGAAAGGAACATCAGAAAGTCAGAGAAATCGGAAATCATCAGAGGAGGGTGGTGCTGGTTGAGGGCTGCTGGGAGGCAGAGATGAACCAAGAGCTGCAGTGCTTCTCATTGAAAACTATCTGAAAGAAATGGCCAAGTCAATAATGTTCAAAACAAAATAAAGAGAAGCCAGCAGTTTCTGCAGGGATCTATGCTGCTCAATTCACCTAGTAGTGACAAAGTTTTCCGTGGATGCAGTTATTCCTGGCAGACTGTAAAATGTGGCTCATGCCAGTGGAGGAATTAGAATTTGAGAAGTGACAGCAGCACAAACTTGCAAAGCAGCCTAAGACATCCATGGTTTCTACTGTGAATCTTGAGTACAGCACTGATGTTTTCAAAATGTTCTCAGTAAACATTTCAGGGGCACTTCCCTGAATACTGATGTCTGCTTCTTGCTCCCTGCCCACCTTCCTAGCCCATTTCTGCATTTGATGACTGGCACAGATCCCAGCAGTTGCTCAGACCTCCTGACTTGCTCACAAAACAGCTTGATTGCTGCTTTGGTGCATTTTCTTTCCTTTAAGCAAGTCATTAATGTACAAGAGGACCTTTTGCTTTCATCCTTGGCAGCCATGGTTCTCTAAGAACATTTGCTAAGAGATCTTAGCAGAGGCCTTTGTGGAAGTCCAACTGGATCAAGGATGAGCTGCATTTTCATAGCATTCTGCCAATGAATATGGGAACCTTGTTTTTGCAGCAGGAGAGAGTCACACGATGGTCATGGCCTTATCTCAGCATTTTCACCCATCTAGTTTGACCTCAGCTGGCTCAAATGGGTATCACCATGGCCTTTTCCCAAAAGCAGCTGACTACTCCAGAGAACCCTCCTAGATCTGGGGGCTAGAAAACCCATTGCAGTCCCCAGCTGTTTGCTTTAGTCCGTTTTCTTTTCAGTCTGAGTCACTATTCCTGACTATTTGTGTGGTACTTTAATAACATTGAGTGCTCCAGGTTTTCAGGGATGCACTCTGTCATAGGTTTACTTGTTCTAAAAAACCAAGCAGGGAATTTTTCTTTCCCCTGCATCATTGTGAAAGAAAGATGTTGAACGGGGGAGGGTGGTTTGGCTAGAGTGATTCACACACACAAAAGAACTGGCCGAGGGCCCACATTCCAGGCTGATAGCCCTCAGAAGACTGGGGAAGGGGAGGTGATGAGGTTTTTTTCCTCCTCATCGGAAACGGCAGGTCACTAGACTTTTGCCCTGACTCAGGGAGAGTGTGTGTGTGGAGGCATTCCAGGGTTCGTTTTGTTTTTCAGCGGGGTCATCTGGCTGCTTCTGGCCCCGGTTCCCTTCTGTTCTTCTGCGCCCTGTTCTGCCCCCAGCCCGGACTTGTTCAGATTTCATCGGAGAGGCTTGGCCCTTCTGCGAAAGAACCTTTGGGGGAGTCCCGGCCGGAGCCAGCCGCCGACAGCGTGAGTCTGTGGGAAAATCTCCAGTTCGGCTCCTCCCGCGCTCCGGGGCCCTCCCGCGGCGACCGCCAGAGCCCAACAGCGCCCCCTGCCGGCCACCAGAGAGCAACTGCAGGCTCTGCTCCTCCAGTGATCCAACAGCGCCCCCTGCTGGCCCTGGTTAGAATTGCGCCAAAAGGCGGAAAGTACTGAACGGGGTTTTTTGGAGGGGACTTTGGGTACAGGATTAGTGTTCAGTTGTTTTTGTGTTCTTTTGTTGTTCTGCCTGTACACATATATCCTTTAATAAAGGGCTGTTATCTTTTCTTTCTCCATACTTCCTCAACTGCAGCCTCTTAATTTCAGATTTACAATTGCTTAGAGGGAGGAGCTTGGTCTTCCTCATAACTCATCTTCCTTAGCAAAACACTTCAGTCTCATTAAACTGAGACATACTCTCACTTCCAGGAGACCAAAGGCACCTCTCTGCTCAGCCCAGGGCAACCTGCTGAAGTGATGGCCCTTGAACACAGCCTTCCAGGCAGCTCCCAAGGGCTGGCAGTCCTGCTGCTCCCCTTGGCCACTTCTCCCCTGCCTTCCTGAAGGATGCCCATCGTTTCCAGCCACCTTTGCTCTGCCCTGTGACTGTGCCACGCTTTACAATCTGTGACACTTTTTCAGAGCTGTTGAAGCTCTGAGCATGGTCCCCAGGTCACAAATGGCCTTTGCCCATTGCAGTAACCACTTGCAATTTCAGGCTGATGAGGTTCCTCCTTTGGCTGCATTTCCCTTAGAGGAATGTTCAGTGGGATTCAGATGGATTTCTCTGTCTCTCTCCCTGCAGCCTGTTCCCTTAATTTCTTGCCTTAGTGCAGCTTACTTGCTTATTTTGGCCTTCTGGCTTTTCTACAGATTAATTTATGCATTTGTTCTCAGGCTGTTTCAATTTGCCTTGTTTATCTGGGGGCTTGGCTACACAAGTGCACTCTTCATTTTTTCCTGCATTCATGTCATATTGGCTTTGTGCCTACAGCATGAGCTACCCACAACTGTGCTCTTCCACACATGGTGGCTTTTCCCTGCCTTTGGGGTCAGAATTTTCATGTGTTTGTCATACTAGAGCCTGGTTATCTTTCAGCTTAAACAGAGATCAGTAGAGTTGCCATCACATTCAACTGTGTCCCCATCTCCTCTTACACTGAGACCTTTCTGCGTGACAACCACCAGCTGTTTGCTTCATTGTGGATATGATCCTTGAGCACATCAGGGAAAGTACACAAGGAACCCTTGTCTTTAACATCCAGGTAACCAGCTTGAAATCTGCCTCCAGAAAAGCCCTTTTACTTGTTTTTTTATGTGTCACTGCTATCCAAATGGACTATGCCCATGAGCATGCCCAGCACTTCAACACTGTTTAGAGATATCATAGCAGACAGTACCTTTGCTCTGGGCAGACAAGGTGCCACAGTGTGCCTCTATGTGTTGGTCAAGCCTTTAGAGGACACCCGATCCCTTCAGGCCATCATTTTTCTCAACTACACTGTTCCTGGAAGAGCCACACGTTGTCTTTGCCCCTGAACAAGGTTGAGGTGCAGCAAGACACAGCAGCTGCTCTGGAGTAGAGCATTTCTGTTCAGTACAGACATCACTGTCAAGCTGTCATGGTTTTAGCTATAATAGCACCTTTTGTGTTCAAAGCCATGTTTTCTCCCTCATCGCCACAACCTGCAGGCACCTTCTGCCAGCAGCCCCAGCCCAGCCCAGAGCAGTGGGAAAGTTGTGCCGTTCTCAGGCACCAGGCCCAGTGCAGGCTCGTTCTGCTGTGTCCTGGGCAATCTGGGGCTGAGAGGGGCTCATCCTGTGCTGCTGGGGATGCTACGGTGTCTCAGTTTAATGAGACTGAAGTGTTTTGCTAAGGAAGATGAGTTATGAGGAAGACCAAGCTCTTCCCTCTAATTGTAAATCTGAAATTAAGAGGCTGCAGTTGAGGAAGTATGGGGAAAGAAAAGATAACAGCCCTTTATTAAAGGATATATGTGTACAGGCAGAACAACAAAAGAACACAAAAACAACTGAACACTAATCCTGTACCCAAAGTCCCCTCCAAAAAACCCCGTTCAGTACTTTCCGCCTTTTGGCGCAATTCTAACCAGGGCCAGCAGGGGGCGCTGTTGGATCACTGGAGGAGCAGAGCCTGCAGTTGCTCTCTGGTGGCCGGCAGGGGGCGCTGTTGGGCTCTGGCGGTCGCCGCGGGAGGGCCCCGGAGCGCGGGAGGAGCCGAACTGGAGATTCCCCCACACCGGGAAGGGGAAGGGGAAAAGGGAAAAAAAATAAAGGGCTTTTCCCACAGACTCACGCTGTCGGCGGCTGGCTCCGGCTGGGACTCCCCCCCTCCTCGTCGACGGGTACAAGCATGGGAGCAGAGGAGGGAAGGGGCGGCCTCCTCCCCCAAAGGTTCTTTCGCAGAAGGGCCAAGCCTCTCCAATGAAATCCCCGCAGGTCCGGGCTGGGGGCAGAACAGGGTGCAGGAGAACAGAGGCGAACCGTGGCTAGAAGCAGCCAAATGACCTGGCCGAAAACAAAACAAACTCAGAGCCTTTACACACACACACATACACACACACACACTCCCTGAGTCAGGGCAAAAGTGGAGTGCCTGCGGTTTCCTGAGGAGAGGAAAAAAACTTACCTCCTCCCCCCCCCCCCCCAGTCTTCTGAGGGCCATCAGTCTGGAATGCAAGCTGTCGGCCAGTTCTTTTGTGTGTGTCAATCACCCCAGCCAAAAAATCACCCTCCCCCTCCCTCCTTCAGCATCCCTCTTTCCTAATGATACAGGGAAAAGAAAAAAAATTCCCACTTGGTTTTTTTAGAACAAGTAAACCTGTGACATACGGCTGGGGCTGGAGGGTGTATAGAGGGTATTTGGAGAGGGCTCTGGCCCCGCAGCCTGGATGGGACAGGCAGATGCTGCTGGTTACACACTGCCCCCCATGCCAACGAGCCAGGAGTGTGTCTTTGTCCTGAGCAGGCTGCGTAGATCTGCACTGGCCCCCGGTGGCAGTGGCCCACACAGCCATTCCCAGGGCTGGCCCCACATCCAGCTCAGCCTCCAGGCCCTAGGACAGTGCTGCATCACCAGTGCTTGGGCTGCTGGTCCCTCCTCTGCCACTCGGGTACTTCACCTTGTGAAGGGCTGGGGTGGCTGCAGGATTTGTGTGCTCCGGATTCAATGCTAAAAGCCTCAATTTTCAAAATCCTTATGAGCCCAGGCTGCCATGACTGCATGTGTTACCAGCTACAGTGTCCCCCTCTAGGTACATCCAGGTGGTCCAGGATGTGTGCTCTACCACAGCTTTGCACCGTGCCCCTTAACTTGCTGTTTTTCCATGATAGTCCTTTCTCTCTTCCTCTGAGTTGCTTGCAGCAGAAGTAGTAGCACCCACTCTCTGTACCATCAAGGTGTGTGATGCTGCATGGAGCTGTGTTTGAAATCAAGGTTTTCCAAAAGACACCATTTTTTCAGAGGCCCAGCTTGCACCCCATTGCTCTATTCCCTCCATTCTGTATTTTTGACAAATAGTTCCCTGAATTGACTCTATATTAATTCCTTTCTTTTCCTACTTGTCATGCCCAATTTCTGTCTTCTCCACTCTGATGTCACCTTCCAACACCTTGCTCACATTAGCCTTTTTTTGTGATGTTAAGACATCTAGCACCCTGTGATCAGCTTACTCACAGGCTGTTCCCCACTTGTTTGGAGGTTTTTTAAATTGCTTTCCTAAACGATGCCCACCAGTTCCAGCCACCTCTTGAGCTCTGTGGCCAGATTCTGGGGGTCACAAGCCTCTTTTGGAGCAGTTGAAGCTCTCAGCATGGTCCCCAGGTCGCTACCAGCCTTTCCCCATTGCAACCACTGCTTGTTATTCCTTGCTGACAAACTTCCTCTGCTTCCTGCAGTTCCCCTTTAAGGATGTTAACCAGATGAAGGTTGGATTTCTGATGGATTTCTCTGGCTCTCTCCCATCAGACTGCATTGCTGTCACTGCCCTAGAGGGACTCTTCAGTGACAACAGTGGGGTGCAGGTGTCACAGGCAGCACAGGGCTAAGCTGAGGATGCTTTTTCACCCAGGTCAAGCCAGCAGCAGCCAGGGAGCAGCTATGTGCCTTGGAACCCTGGTGTACCCCCTTTGGTTTCCTTCAGTTTTGTCTCTGATACAGCTACTTCCACATATGAACTCTGGCACCCTGGTTCCAGCATCATGTTTTAGAGAAGCACAGGTATCTGCTCTTGCTCTGATTCCTTATTTTTATGTGCCTCGTTAAAGCAGTTCTTCACTGCTTCCCACGCAAATGTTGTCACCTCCCGTCCTAGTCTCTAGTGAAGACTCAGGGGTTTTATGATTCCAGCTCACAGATGAATCATCTTATCTTTAGCCACACTGCTTGGTAGTGACCTCCAGCACCTCTGTCCTACCTCTGTCACATAGGTACCTCTGTGGTGTCCCACTCCCTGGGCACCTTCATAGACAGAAACCCCTTGAACCTGCAAGAGATTGCTCTGATAGCAAGTGAGAGCTGGTGCTTCTGCATCCAATAGAAAAGAGCTAGTTTTTTTCTGTGTCAGCTTGCCCTCTTGTGCCTCACAGAGCTCTCCACTGAGGTTGAGTTGCAAGGTTTCATTTTTGGAGGCAGGTTGTTTAGGATGCTTTGTTTTCCTGCTCTTTCAGCCCTTTTGGGGATTGCTGCTTATTCTGGGGCTAGGAGAATGATCCCGCAGCCAAACTCTTCACCTTGTTGTACCTCTGTAAGGCAGAGCTCTGCTGCCTTCACAGAGGCCCTCCACCTGCCTGCACCAACTAGTCCACACTCACCATGGGACACATGAGCTAAGCCTGGATGCTGGTCCAATGTCTCCATTTGCCATGGACACTGCAGATGGGATTCATATGTTCATGGTGCCACTCGAGATGCTCCAGGGCATCAGATACAACAAGGACCTATGGCTACCCTGTCAGGAACCTATGCAAGGTGGGCTGCATTTCCCCTGGCACTCTGTCACTTGCACTTGTCCTCGGTCTCAGGTCTATATCTAGTTTTGCTCTTAGCCCATCTCCAGAGATCCAAGAGCCTCTCCATCTCCCAAAAATACATATGTTTACAATGAGCACTTTAAAGCCAGAAATACACTGCTAAACCTTCCCTGTGTAGCTAAGACCTAAATCACTTAGAAGCAAGTTCAGAGTTAAATGCAATAAGCTGCTTAGGCTGATAGAAGAGCATTTGCAGAGAGGTATATCCGCCAAGGTAAGGGAAACCTTTCACCTTCCCTGGCTTGGTTTATCTGCACACAAGCCCCTGGCTGTGCCAAGCCCAGCTGTACCAGAGTCCTGAGGAGCTGGAGCTCCCAGGATCCTGCAGACTAGCATAGCTGGGTGCCAGGTCACGGAGGTGCATGCGTTCCCCCTCCTCCTCCACCAGTGAGGCCCCAGCAAGGAGGGGTCCTGGCCCCAGTCCCTCCTGGAGGGCAGGCAGGACCCTTGTCAGCCCAGGCTTCCCTGTGTGCCACAGGTTTTCCTGGGACCACTGCTGGGGTGCGGCCGTGAGGGGTCTGTGTCAGGCTGGGGCAGGGCGGAGGGGCAGGAGGAGGCCGTGGGGTGGGAGGTTGGCTGGAGGAGGGAGGGGGTGCAGGACGTGGCCCCAGGGCGGGAGCTGATGGGGACGGCAGGGGAGCGGGAGACCCCCCGAGGGGCCCCAGGGGCGGCGGGCAGAGAGGAACAGGAGCAGGAAGAGCGGCGGGCGGCGCCGGGCCCGCCAGTGAGGCGGGGGCCGCCGCAGTCCCCGCCCGCCGCCCACCGGGAGGGGCCAAGCGCCGTCGCCGCAGAGCCACCGCTGCCGGGCCGCGCCGGGCGATGCCGCGCCGGGCCCGGGGCCGCCGCCGCCGCTGCCCTGCGCCCCGGGGAGCCGCCCGAGGTAAGCGGGACCCCGGGGGGCCTGCGGGCCGAGCTGCCGCGGCCGGCGGGCAGCGCCCGCCCCCGACGAGGCCCGGCCGGCGTGGGAAGGGGGCTCTGGACAGGCGGGGTCGGGGGCGCCCGGGCACCCAGAGGGGACACGGCCCGGCGGGGCGGCCCCACTCGGGCCCCGGGGTGGGCGTCCGTGCGGACAGGCCCTGCTGAACCGGGGCTTAGGGTACCCCCAGTCTCTCCGGAGGCTCGGGAAGGCCGTGGAGTGACAGGCGGGTGAGCCCCAGCCGTGTGGCGCGCTCCAGATGTGCCACATCCATGAGCTCCCCCAAGCTCACCGGCCTCTGATCTCTTCCCCCTGAGAGGCACCTGTATCTGGCAGCTTCAGGCTTCGCTGCCTCCCACAACATGCAAGGATGCTGCTGGGCCCAGAGATGCACGACTGTGCCGGACACCTGCTCCCTCAGCCAAAAAGCAGGAGTTCAGGTACCTTGTGCTCAGGGCCCTGTGCCATCAGTTTCAGCACCAGGAGCATCCGTGTGCAGAGGTGACCATTAACTGTGCGGTCTCCATCCTGCTCTCAAGTGCTCCATGGTCAAATGCCACTCACACTGGATGACCAGGATGGTGTCCTGGTGCCCCTGCATGGCCCAGGTGTGGCTGAGGCGAGCTCTGCGTGGGCAGCCATCGTGCAGCACTGTGCCACACAGTCATCAGCCCAGCTTCATCCTCCATTTCATCCGGGGGGCTGGCTCCCCTCCAGAGCAGCTGCTGAGTTGTGCCTGGCGAGGCCCCGACTCTGTCCTCCCTCTCTGCCTCTGACAGCAGCTGCCTGCAGCTGTGCTTGGTCAGGGGGAGGGAGTCTGACAGTCCTGGTGCCATACAAGGCACGCAGGGTCCTTTTGGGGATGGTGCTTTGCTCTGCCCCAGCCCAGGAAAGCTGAGCATCCTGCCAAAATTGAGGGCCTGTTGCAGAGCTCCTTGTGTCCTGGAGCTGTGGGCTGGTGCTGCTTTTCCTTGCTTTCAGTTTATGGTGTTGGGGCAGGGTAGGCATGGGCAAACAGCTCTAGGCAAAGCTCTTGGGGACCATGAACCTGAAGGAAACTGAATATTGGGCTGATTTCTTCCCTCCCACCCCACAGGATAGCTAGGCTAAAAATAACCCTTCATCTTGTGCTGTACATGAGAATAAGGAGACTAAAAGAACAGTCTTGGATTGGGCAGTTAAGGGCCTGCTTGGGTTAAATGCATAGTTGTGGTCTTATGTGCCTTGGGGGGAAAAATATAACCAGTGCCACTGGCTGGGAAGTCCCATGGAAAATAAGGCACATACCCTTCATGGTGGCAGAGACTAGCCAGTGAGATGAGCTACCAGAAGAGGCAGTGGCATCCCAAGTGCTTGAAGTGTCCCAAGTGTCCAGCCTGTCCCACTATGTGCAGCCTGGGAGCTGGGCTTCAGACATCATGGGCCACCGGGATGGCCTGGTCAGGAGTCTCAGGAGCACTTTGGCTAGAAGTCTGCAGGTTTGGAACAAACCAGGCACATAGGATGGTTGAAATCTATGAACGCCCCCCTCCCTTCTTTCAGCCATCCACAGCTGTTGGGGAGAGGGCAGCAGAAGGGGGCCCAAGGGTGGGGATAGGAAATCTCAGCAACTCCCTGACAACCCCGCCTGTTCCTCTGTGCAGGATGGTTCCCCCACCACCTGTCAGCAAGCCCCACGTGTGCCTCTCCACTGTGCTCATCATGACCAGCCTCGTCCTCATGGATGCCTACCTGGTGGAGCAGAGCCAGGGCTCCAGGAAGTTGGGCATCTGTGTCATGGTGGCAGTGGGTGACTTGTGCTTCCTGCTGGTCCTCCGCTATGTGGCCATCTGGGTCGGGGCAGAGGTAAAGACAGCTAAGCGGGGCTATGCCATGATCCTCTGGTTCCTGTATGTCTTCGTTCTGGAGATCAAAGTCTACTTTGTGTACCAGAATTATAAAGCTGATCGGAAAAGCTTGGACCTCATAGCTCGCAAAGCATTGACCTTGCTGCTCTCCATCTGCATCCCAGCCCTCTACGTGTTGTTGGTGGCCACGGAGCATATGGAGTATGTCAGAACATTCAAGAAGAAGGAAGATCTCCGCAACCGCCTCTTCTGGGTCATTGTGGACATGCTGGATGTGCTGGACATCCAGGCCAACCTGTGGGAGCCACAGAAGAAGGGGCTGCCACTCTGGGCTGAGGGCATCATGTTCTTCTACTGCTACATCTTGCTCCTGGTCCTCCCGTGCGTGTCCCTGTGTGAGATCAGCATGCAGGGCATTGGCATTGTGCCGCACCGGATGATGCTGTACCCCATGCTGAGCATGCTCACTGTAAACATCACCACCATCTTCATCCGAGGCAGCAACATGGTCTTCTTCAGGGACGCCCGGGTATCCAGCATCTTCATGGGCAAAAACATGCTTGCCATTGGGATGAAGGTCTGCATGTTTGTGCAGTACCAGCGGCACCAGCACCACACACCTTCGGGGCCAGACCTACAGCACAGTGACCCAGCCCAACTGCCCACAGTAGGGCTGCGCAAGTCCCGGGACCAGCCTGCCTGCCCCGAGGAGCTGGCCCGGGACAACACGTGACAAGCCAGCAGGAGCTACAGCCTGGGCACCACCATGCCTGGCAGTACCGACAAACCAGAGGCCGCTGAGCTCCCCGCCTGGACAGAGGGCAACGACCCTGCTCCCTCCCTCCCTGGGCGAAGCTGCTCAGGGCCCCGAGGGTCGCATGGTGAGGGCCCCTTGTAGTGGCCTCCGTAAGGCTGCAGAGCAGTTTGAGACCTCAGCACCCCACCAAGTGAAACAGGCAGCAGAGTAGAGGAGGAGGCCAGGGTTGCTTGCCAGGTGTTGGGTCTGGCTGGGGCCAGGCAGCCCTATCTTGTGCCAGGCTCCCCCACCAGTGCTCCCCATACAGCACTGCCCTCTGGCCAGGCAGGGCACCACACAGGGACACAGCAGGTCACCTGCTTTACTGTTGTGGATGGCCCTGGCTCCAGTGTGGTCCTTGGCAGCAACCTGCTCCCCACTGTGTAAGTCAAGGCCCCCATGCAGGAGGAGCAATGCCTGGGCCTTCCCCTGCTGTCACCCCTCTCAGCCAGCTGCAGGCCTGGGGGGACCCAGAAAGGGGTGACTGTCCCTTTTTGTATTATCTCCCTCTTTGCAATAAAAGACCTGAGCCCTGCAGCCTTCTCCTGTCTGTGTCCCTGGCAGCAGGCTGATCCCCCCACCACTCCTGTGTGTGCGTGTCCCTTGTGTGCCTGTAAGTCCAGCTGCAGCGCATGTGGAGAGGCTTGCTCAGTGACTGCCTAGGCCTGGGGAGAGCATCCCAGATACCTGGGTCTGAACATTTGGGAGAGGAGAGGCGGGTCCTTGTGAGAGTCAAATGGGCTCTGAGGGTGTCACTGGTGGGGTAGGTGTGGCAGCTTTGTCAGTCACCACTGCCTGTGCACAGCTGCAGTTACATCAACTGGTACCAGCCATGCTCAGGGACACCCATAGCAAGTCCCCACGCTTCACCAGCGCAGGTCTGGAAGGGACACACTGCCCGAATCACCTTAGAAACAAGGAAAATAACCCAACTGCTTGAGGCTGGGAGGCTACAGGAAAGAGCAGCTTCCTGGCAGTAGGAGGCTCCGTGGAGATGGTGGAAGCATCTCCTCTTGGAGCTGGTGTTGCCATGCTGCCGCCTGCCCAAATACCCAGTGACACCTCACTACTGGCTGAGTTGGGCAACGCCCAAGGACTTCCCCTGCTGCGGGGTGCTGGGCCCAGGAGCTGGCACGTACAGAGGCCAGCAGGCTCACTCCTCACTACTAACGTGCTGAGCAGAAGCAGGTGACATCCCAGCGAGGATGCTCACCTTGCAGGCTGTGCTGGTTTTAAAAACTCAGCGGGGAGAAAAAAAGTTAAGACTGCTCAAGCCACCCCTTACGATGGTGGAGAGGGAAAACAAAAAAAGACTGCGAGAGGTTAAAAAACGTTAGTCTCACAATTTTACTGAGGTAAAACTCACAAATAACACAGCAATACAGAGGAAAAAGAATGGTTTACCCACAAAACCAACAAAGGTAAAAAATTGTTACGTTCCTCCCCACACACCCAGGGCAAAACCAAAAGAAATGGTTCCCGTTCCCACTGCGCCGGCCCCACGTGGTCCAGGGGAACAAAGAAAACAATGTGGCAAACGAATCCCCGCGGCCCGACGCCCTCCCCAGCCAGGCAAAAACCACGGGGGAAACACGAACAAAACAGAAACCTGGAAAACGATTTAGTCTGGAAGGAGTTATGCTGCCGAGATGCTGGCGTGGGTCCGGGCGTAGCGGCGGCGTGGGCGCAGGGGGCTCTTGGTTCCCTGCTGTGCGCCTGGAAAAAGTGGCGGTGGCAAAAACGCGTCGGCGGCTTTAAAAAGCGGGAAGCGGCGATCCGCTAAGGGATTGCGCAAACCCCGGGAGCGGCGTGCGGTCCAGGGCCGCCCCCTCCTTTTGAAGGTGCAGAAACTCCGCTTTCAGTAGCCGCGGCGGCTTCTCTCTGTACTGAGCAGCCACACAGTCTTGGGATCCCCGATCTTACATCCTCTCTCCACAACCGGGATGTAGCAGGCGGCGGCAGGCTGCAGGGTATCTCGGTGGCTGCGAAAATAGCTCCGGAGCGACTCCGGACCCGTCGGGACGGTGCCTTTGCCTCCCTTTGGAGGAGAAGCAGACGGCATTCCCGGTGGCACCGAGCAGCCATACCGTCTCTGGGATCCTAGACCCGCACCCTTTCTCCTCCGGAGCGCGCCACCAGCAGCACTCACTCCTGCTTCCGACGTAGGACCATCTGAACTTCAACTGTCTCGGCGTGTTTATGGTGGAAACCACGCCCGCTCGCTGTGACGCGGGTATATTGAATATTCAACACTAAAGCTCCACCCTTTTGCTTTGTAAGCAAAGTAAGGCGTACAGGCCTCAGCAAGAAGATGCCCCTTGGCTCCAGACGGGCAGGAGGGGAAAGCAAGACCACTTTGGGTCCATCAGACTTGCCACCTCCTGTACAGGACCTACAAGCGCCCTACATGGGGACACGTACTCAAATGCTGAGGAATGCCACATGGCCCCTTAGCAAGGCTGTGGCAGCAGGTCTCTAGCCAAGCTGGCACATCCCATTTCTACTGCCTTCCCCCAGTTACACTAAGACCTGTCAGCACAGCATCACCCACAGGAACTGCAGTGGAGGCAGGTGCTTTAGCAACACCCTCAGGCCAATGAGCTGCTCATTGTTCCATGTTTTGCTTATAGCAATGCCTGTCCCCTGGCCCCACACAACTGTGGCCCACCTGCATGCAGCACAGCTGTGCCCAGGCAATGCCCTGTTCTGCAGAGCCAAGGCACTCTCCCAGCACCAGCTCCAACCTGTAAGACAGGGATCATCCAAGTCACCTCCTTATCAGCACAACCACAGCAGACAGGGGTAACCAGAGTAAGGAGAAACAAGAGAGCTGGTGTTCAAACATAATATTGGAGAGAGGCATTAACTCCCCTAAGTTCAAACACTTTTGACTGTAACAGCAACGACACTGGGAATAAAGGAAAACCAGTATTTTATTTCATACAGGATCAGCTTCCCAGAAGCACTAACAGCCCTGCGGGGACAACCATGAGAAGCCAAGGAGAGAGGCCAAGCTGCTCTGAAGGAGAGATCAGGAGTAGCAGTAGCTGAGCAGTCAGCAGCATGCCCTGTGACAGAGGAAGGCTAGCCACAGCTGGGTCTGCATCACTAGATGCAGCCCATGCAGAGCAGTGTGATCCTCTTCCCTTTACTCAGCCCTTGTGAGACTACGTCCAGATACTGCATCCAGGCTGGGCCACCAAAAGACAGATGGTTGTCTGGGCTGACTCCAGTTCAGTATGTGAAAGTCGTCAGAGGCTGAAGCACTGCAAGGAAAGACTGAGGGAACAGGGTTTATTGACCCTTAAGAAGAACAGACTTTGCAGAGACCTTACAGCCCCTCTTTTCCACCCACCCCTCAGACTTGTGACAAGGCTACTGAAAGACAGCCGGGCACTTCAATGAGAACAAGACAATGATATGGATAGCACCAGGCAGGTTTCCTGGATGAGGGAACAAAAAGTTCCATCTTGAGAACCTGAAGCAGTAGAGCAGAGGCCAGGAGAGGTGGTGGCATCTCTCCTGGGACATTAACAGACCCCACCAACGCATCCCATGGCAACCTGGTCTGAAGTCAGTGCCAGCCCTGCTTTGAACAGGTCCTTTTCCACCTCAGTGGAAGTCTGAGAAAACCTGGAGTAGAGCCAGCAATGCAGGGCAAGACTCATGCTTTCCTTGCTAGAGTAAGAAATGAGCAGGTGCAAGGACAAAACCAGCTGTCAACACTGTAAGCATCTGCACGACACACTTGTCACCACCCATGGTCTAAACCACAAGTTAAGAGGATATTTCAGCTACAAAACCCCCACTATTTCCTTCAGTTTAGCCTCTGCTCTGCTGCCTTACAGCATCACTGTGCAGTGGAAGGCAGATATTGGGAAGAAGGATAGCCATCTTCCAGGCCTGGCTAAGGCAGAATGAGTCCCAGTGCCAGACAACAGCACGTCTGTCCAATGTCACAAGTTCTTCTGTGAGGGTAGACGGCGCTTGTCTTTGATGGCATTTCTCTTCCTCTTCTTGTTCAGGAAGCTCTCCAGCTTTCCACTCCTCTTCAGCTCTGCATACTTCTCAGCTAGCTCCAATTTCCGCTTCTCAGCTGCAGAGGAGAGGGAAGCAAAGTTTTAAACCGAAGCCCAAAACACATCTACAGACCAGCCCGTCCTCACCTCTCCCTCCCTGGCTCCCAGGCTTAGCTTGCCCATTGAGCACCAGTACTAGAAAAATCCCTCCATGGCTCTGTGGAATAGTATTGACACCTCACTACAAGTGCTTGAATTCCTGTCAGCAGTACTCCCTCTAGGTCTTCCTGCAGCATGTTCACACTGAATACTTACATTTCTTTAGGAAAAAGGGTTTCTTTCCCTGCTTGGCCAATTCCCTCTGTTGTCTCTTCAAAGACAGCTCTCTCTCCCTCAGCTTCTGCTGTTTTTTCTGTGCCTGTTCTTGCTGTGTCTGTACAAAAAAGATGGCCTGTGTCAGCATCGAGGCAGACCTCAGGTCACACATCCTCTCTTCCAGTGCCTCACAGAGAGACGCTGTGCTGAACTCACCATACGGTTCAGAAGCTGCTGAAGTTTCTCCTTCTGCTCCATGTTCCGGCATTTCTTCAGCTGCTTCTGAACCATCTAGAAGAGAGCAGAAAGCTGCATGACTGCCTGTCTGTCACCTCCACTGTGAAAAGCCTTGGAAGAAGTAGCCCCTGCCAAGCAAGGTTCTTCCAGGCAAGGACAGGCACAGAGCATCACCTCCTTCTCCTGCTTCTTGATGCTGTCCAGGAAGCTGTACGTCTTCATAAATATTTCAGGCTTATACTCTCCAGACAAGTCATCAAATCGAGGGTCTCTGCGGACCTGATGGCAAGGAAGGCAAAGGCAAGAGCTGTAGCCAGGATTATCCTATTAATAGCCTGCTTACTCTCCTTTCACAGATCAGACCTTGCCATTTTTTTCACCAGCAATATTACACACCCACCATTGAAACATCTGCATTTGGCAAAGACTGAGTGCGATGATTAAGGTGGCAGTCCCTCACAAAAGCAAGCCTGCATCCAGTCTACCAAACAACAGACATTTCCATATGCAAGTCTACACCCAGGAGTATCCAATTCAAGGAACAGGAGCAGGAGTGCTACCTCCAAACACTTGCAACTCCCAGACCAAGAGCTTGCTTAATATGCATTGTCAAGGTGATGGATTTGGGAACTCAAACCTATCTAGATTTTCACAGATTAACTGGGTCAGGTCATAAAAAAGGGAGAGATAAAAAGAGATCTCTAACTGCAGAAATCAACATATTCAGATGATCCAGCAATAACAAGTCAAAGTTACATTCAGATTAGAAAGTAGATGGACATTTTAACTTCTGGAATTAGTACTGAACAGTGACTGTGGCTTGCAGTGAAATTGTCATTGGTGGGAGTCATTACATCTTCTAGAAACACTTTGGACACAAACACTGAAGTTAACCTGCAGCTGCTCCTGCACCCATCCCTTCTTCTCCCCAGGGAAACACTATCACTGTCTGCACTCACCAGTAGACCAGCCCTGTTCTCTAGAAACAGCCGCTGCCATCTGCAGCAGCCCAATTACCAGCATTGCTATGGGAAGTCAGCTCCTGAACTGGGGAGGGGGAGCACCCACCTTCTTTCTAACAGAGACGACTTGTCGCAGAAAAGGCACAGGCTTCTTGGCAGACATCTCCAATGGCCTGAAAAAGAGAGAAATGTATTTAAGAGGATCAGATGTCAGAATGAGGCCCAGGCTAATATTTCGGGAGTTAGTCAAACCCTCAGAAGAACATTACTGCACAACAGACTCTCCCAACTCAATCCTCCCTATACCTGCAGAGAGCAAAGAGGTGACTCAGTCGAGCCACAGAAGGCTAAGGCAACCAAATGTATAAATGTGTAGTTAAACTAACCCTACACAGAACTTGTAACAGCCCCACTGAATCGAGTGAAAACCCACCACCTGCATCAGTAGATGTGCTGTACTCGATTATTTCTCTCATAGTCACAGAATGGCTGGGGGTGGAAGGGACCTTTGGTGATCACCTAGAGACCACCACTCTACTAAAGCAGGTTAACCTAGACAAGGTTGCACAGGATTGCATCCAGGTGGATTTTGAATATCTCCAGAGACAGAGACTCCACAACCTCACTGGGCAGCCTGTTCCAGTGCTCAGCCACTCTCACAGTAAAGTTTTCCCTCATACTCACATGGAACTCCCTGTGTTTCAGACTGTGCCTGTTACCCCTTGTCCTGTTGCTGGGCACCACTGAAAAGAGCTTAGCCCCATCCCCTCGACCCCTGACCTTAACATTGATAAGTAAGCATTGATAAGGTCCCCTCTCAGTCATCTCTTCTCGAGGCTGAACAGGCCCATCTCCCTCAATCTGTCCTCAAAAGAAAGATGCTCCAGTCATTTTTTTTGCCCTCCGCTGGACCCACTCCAATAGCTCTGTTGTCTCCCCTGTCTTGAGGAGCCCAGAACTGGACACAGCACTCCTAATGTGGCCTGACCAGGGTTGACTAGCGGAGCAGGATCACCTCCTTTGTCCTGCTAGCAAGGCTCTTCCTAATGCACCCCAGGATACCATTGGCCTTGCTGGCCACAAGGGCACACTGCTGGCTCATGAAAAGCTTGTTGTCACCAGGACCCCCAGGTCCTTCTCCACAGAGCGGCATTCCAGCAGGACGGCCTCCAGCATCTACTGGTGCTTGGGCTTATTCCTCCCCAGGTGCAGGACCCTGCACTTGTCTTTGTTGAACTTCAGGCAGTTCTTCTCTGTCCAACTCTCCAGCCTGTCCAGTTCTTGCAGAATGGCAGCACAGCCCTCTGGTGTACCAGCCTTTGTGTTGTCAGCAAGCTTGCTGAGGGACACTCTGTCCCTTCATCCAGGTCACTGATGAATAAGTTGAACAATGCTGGACCCAGTACTGACCCCCACGGACACCACTAGCAACAGGCCTCCAACTAGTCTATTGCATCTCTGATCACGACTCTCTTGAGTTCTGCCATTCAGCTGGTTCTCAATCCACCTCACCATCCACTCATCTAATCCACACTTCCTGAGCTTGCCTATGAGGATGTTAGGGAAGACAGTGTCAAAAGTCTTGCTGAAGTCAAGGTAGACAACATCCACTGCTCTCACCTCAGCCACCCAGCCAGTCATGCCATCACAGAAGGATATCAGATTGGTCAAGCAAGATTTCCCCTTGGTGAATCCATACAGACTACTCCCAGAAACCTTCCACATGCTTAGAGATGACCTCCAGAATGAGACTCTCCATCACATTTCCAAGGATGGAGGTGAGGCTTACTGGTCTGTAGTTTTCCGAGTCCTCCCTTCTTGCCCTTTCTGACACTGGCTTTCCTTCAGACCTCTTGCACCTCTCCTGCTCTCCATGCCCTTTCAAAGATGATGGAGAGTGGGTGAGCGATAACATCTGCCAGCTCCCTCAGCACTCATGGATGCCAAAGTAGGGAATTTCTGCACTGACCTGGAAGTTACAAAGACAGGCCAGGCTCAGCAAGAAAGCACACTGTAACACCAGTAAGGAAAAGGTCAGCCCCAGGATAACGGGCTGCACAGTGTGTGGTACATATCCCAAAAGAGACTTCACAATGAATCAGGATTGTGAGGATTACAGTGACAATCAATTAAGGGAAAAAGTTTTCCTTGCAACACAGGCCTTAGAGCTTGATGGTATAAGGTGGCAGAACAGGGTATTTACTCTCCCTGTATTACTTGGATGCTGCGTCCTGTGATTTGTCAGGTAAGGTACCAGAAACATGAAAAACCTGCTGAGAGCACCCACAGCGTGGGCATTGCACCCACAGTCAGCCACAAGTAACATCAGGGCAGGAACATAACCGCCCAGGAGTAAGTTTTCCAAATCCCTCTTAGAGCAGCATTCAGTGTATTTCCATGTCTGCTGATGTGGCTACACCCCTGTACAATGCTCTGGAGTCAGCTTGATACAGCACTGCTGAAGCCAGCTAAGTGCCAGGGGATTTCTTTGATGTCCTTTCTTTAAGAAACTCACTTCCATAACAAAAACACAAGAGAAACACCACGTGGGATTTAACATGCTTTAACAGGTGGGGTTTAATACATCGCTTAAAGGATTAGGGGAATTAAATAAAAGCAGAATTATGCAAACTGTGTGGCAGAAATTAGAGACACTGTGTGAAGATGCTGGACTACACAAAATCCCCCAGAACCCTGGGTAAAAGGAAAAACAGAAACATTATTCTAATCAACTGTTTACAGCAGGAGAAACATGTATTAAGCAGAGATTCAGAAACAAATTAGGGAGCGCTAGTGTAACAGAGGAAACCTGTTCAAATCACTTGGATGCAACTCTGAGGACTGAAAATTAGCTAAATACTGCAAATAAAGGGTAAGAGTATTGCTGTTACTAGTGGGGGTCTGTGGAGACCTGTAAAAAGATCTGATAGTTTTTGTTGTGCCAAATACAGGAAAAAGTCTGTAATGTTCTCCCTCTGTAGAGAGGGGAAAAAGGGAAAATGAACACAGACAAGCCACAGATAAGACAACAGCAGGATGAATGAAATTGCCTGTGACTGTAACTCCAGCCAGTGGAGCCAGGCAGAAGATGCTGATAAGCTGGAAGAGGTTTAGAAACCAGCAGGGTAACTATTTCAGGTCACAGTGGACACTATCATACAGTTTGAAAAGCACACCATGCTGAGGGTGACAAGTGCTTTAACACAGAAGGTATAAAGGCATTGAGTGCCAATTTAACTATCAAGTAACAGGTGGCTGCTGGGGATTTGAACAGGATAGGATATTAAGAGCTCTGAAAACAGCACCGGACCATTCCCAAATGAAACACTATAGTAACAGGCATTATTGTCTAGTACATTAAAGGAGATCTATGCCAGCTCCAAGGCAACACCAGCACTGTGAGGAGTTCCCAGTGTAATTTCTGGAGGCAGAGAGCACACATGCATATTTTTCCGATCACAAAAATGCCTCTTTACCCCTTTTTGCCTTGTTGCTGCTTCACCATAGCTTTGGTAGGTTTTGAAGTTTTCTTTCCACTGGTCATCTGTTTGCACACTCTTGTTCTTGCATCACTCTGCATCTGCAGTAGTTCCTCGAAAGACATGTCAGACTGATCTGGAAGAGAGCACAGGACACACCTAAACTGAACAGCTTCTCAAGGCACTTCTCACTCCCAAATTCCTCCAACAGGGATGTCTCAGAGCCTGAGACAGTGACACAAGCACAGTAGTGTCATCCCTGTACAACTGCATGGCAGAAAGAAGCCTCTGCGTCTCTCAGCCTTTGATTCCTCTCTCATTAATCACTTCAGTCTTTACCACTGGAATAGCCTCCCCCTCACCCCAATGTGTCTTTGCTTCTCTCTCCACTCAATAGCACAGAAAAGAGCAGTACAAAGGTTCTACCTGGTACAAAGAGCAGTATGAGCTCTGCACTGGGTTATACTTTGGCTGCATTGCAAATTCTGGCCACCTCTCAGTCCCGACTCTCCCACTTCAACAGACTGTTGTTCCATTGCCTTTAAATGGGCATCATCACACCTCTTACAGCACAAAACCAGCCAAGAGGTGAAAGAAAACCACATGGGCTATTCAGTCTGTTAAGATTTGGAGACAAACTCCCCACTGCACATCTGCTATTGCTCTGCTCAGTCAGCAGTGGAGCAGCTCCCACAGCAGACCCTCCTCAACACACCAGGGGCCTGTGAACTACTGAAATCTAGACATTCAACTTCACCACTCACTGCCAACAGAAACAGTTTATAGCCTGATTCACTGGGGAAGAAAAAACCCCACAACACCAAAAAGCAGTTTCATATCCTAACCTTGCTGGGAGTTCCCCAGAACATTATTTACATCCTGTGTTTCATAAAATGTTCCTTCTCTTCTCTGACTGCTGACAACATAGGAAACAGCAAAACTAATTCTACCCATGGTGGTAATGAATGCACAATATTCTGCTGGAATTGTCTGTTGATATGTTTCTTTAATATCCCTCACTGTCAGTAACCTTTAACACTTCTTATAACAGAGTGTAAAAATGATTCTTTCTGGATTTACACCGCTGGGTGTTCAGAACTAACAACTGAAACACTTTTTAAGTCAGCACTTGGATACGCTTATTCTGTTCTCTCATAGGGGCAAGAAGGGGTTTGTACTGGCTCACTTCTAAAAGGTAAAGCCTTGGCAAATTGACTTGGGTGGTGTTTGCCTGCTCAACACCTCTGAGCAGTGACAGGCACATGGCCTTTCTAAGCCTCTGTGATACTAATGCATTTGTCACAGAACACCCCAACTGTGGCCCAGCAGGAACAATCACATCCTGTCTGTGGTACATTGGCCTTGGCTGGGTGCCAAGTGCCCACCAAGCTGCTCTATCACTCCTCTCCTCTGCTAGATAGGGAAGAGAAAATACAACAAAGGCTCGCGGGTTGACATAAAGCCAGGAGAAATCACTCACCAATTACCGTCACATGAGCAAAACAAACAGATTGGGACACAGTTCTTCACGAACTGCTCCAGTCTGGGTCCCTTTCCACAGAGTGGAGTCCTTCAGGAACAGGCTGCTCCACCGTGGGTCCCCCATGGGGTCACAAGTCCTGCCAGCAAACCTGCTCCAGCTTCTCATGGTGGCACATTCACTCACTTCAGTGTGAGGTCCTCCATGGGCTGCAGAGGCACAGCTGCCTCACCATGGGCTGCACCACAGGCTGCAGGAGTATCTCTGCCCAGCTGCCTGAAGCACCTCCTCCCTCTCCTTCTTCACTGATTTTGGTGTCTGCAGGGCTCTTTCTCTCACATATTCTCACTCCTTTCTACCAGTTGCTGATCAGCAGCAGGGCTTTTCCCCTTCTTAGATGTTACCACAGAGGTGCTACCACTGTTGCTTATAAAAGCCCTTGGCCACAGCTGAGCTAATGGGACATGTGAGAAGCTTCTGGCATCCTTGTAGCCCACTCACTACCAAACCCTTGCCACGCAAACCCAAAACACTGCCCCAAGAGCAAGGTTTCTGTGTGCTTTGCCAAATTCAGGAAGCAACATGAGGTCAGTCACATTGGCTCAGAGCATGGACTTACTATTTATTATCCCAGTCACTCTCATCCTGGCAATAACTAAGACCTTCTGTTTCAGAAACTACTCTCATCATTCAGAAAACCTAATGGGCACAGCCATGTGTTGCCTCAGGAAATGTTTTCTTTTTGCTTGTTCTGAACACTCATGAACTCTGCTCTGTCGATGTCCTTAGTCCTCTGAAGTAGGCTAAGGGAACACTGCACATCCAGTCTGCCACACAAGGGACAAAAGAAATGCGAATACAGCATGATTTCATTACACTACTTCCCCAAAACACCCTTCCCCCTTATCTTACTGCAATTTGACATCCTCTCTTGCTTGGACTCCTGCAAACACCCTTGCCCCTGCCTTCTTAGCAATGACAGCAGCATTGCCCTTTCTGGTCTCCACCTTTTCCCTTGTCACTTGTGTACAATCGCTTACTGCCTGCCCAGAATGTGAAATCCCCTTCAGACCAATGAGCTGTGCCTGCACTCAGGCATGAGCAGAGTGCCATGCAGCTCAGCAATTTACATTAATCTCGCTATTGGGGTTCACAGAGACACAAGAAAACCAACAAATTCGTGGACAAGAGAATCTGCTGCCACACTGCTCAAATTCAGGAAAAATCTGTGCTAATTATATGAGTTACTGGAGGACAAAGCAATTAACCTCTACATACAGCAATATTTAAGTATCACTCAAAGCATCACTAGGCACACAAATGAAAGACACTGAACAAGGACTAGTGAAAAGGGCAAAGAAAGCATTAAAGGAAAGGAAGAATCATAGAACAGAATCATAGAATCAGCCGGGTTGGAAAGGACCTCTGAGATCATCAAGTCCAACCTTTGATCCACTACCACCGTGGTTACTAGACCATGGCACTAAGTGCCACATCCAGTCTCATCTTAAAAACCTCCAGGGATGGAGAATCCACCACTTCCCTGGGCAGCCCATTTCAATGCCTGATTACCCTCTCTGTAAAGAATTTCTTCCTAATGTCTAGCCAAAACCTCCGCTGGCAGAGCTTAAGACCATAATGATGTGGAAGATACTCTTAACACAGGTTGAAGACAGACAAGACGCCATCACTTGCACTACAATACTCCACTTAGCTGCAATTCCAAAACAATACTATTTAAATAGCAAAGGCTTACAAGATGTCACTAAAAACAAGACAAAGACACCATATAAAAAGATGCAAAGGATTAGAAAAGAGATTTGGTATAAACCAGAGAAAGCAAAGGCATGCAGAGCTTCCACTGATAAAATATTTCAATACTGGTACAGGTGACCAGACTTGACTACCCAAAACCTAATGGGGATGATTTCCACACAGTAGTATCAGTCCAAGAAATACACCCCATTTGTAGGAGATCGAATTAGCCACTCATTCATCAAAACATCACTGGACATAATAAACATGTTTTGGGGTAGAAGTGAATGGTCCTAGCAGATGTTCATTGCTGGGCAGCAGAATTGGCAACTGTGTGTGTGAAAAGGCCCCAGTTAAAAACACAGGATTAGTTTATTTCCCTTGTTTCTTGCATTCTTTCTTGAGGCCCTAATTTCCCCTTTTTTTTCATTCATTTTTCCCCCTAGAATATAACTTATCTTTTCTGTTCTGTCTCTGTAGTCTATTTCATTTTTTCCCTCCTACCATTTTTTCCCTTCATCCATTATTTTATAGATTATTTCCTCTTTTTTGCACCTCTTGATAGGTTACTGTTACCTACTGATAACAGGGACATTTCCTGCTCAGGAGCACAGCCTCCTCGTGTTTCCTATCCTCCCACAGACTCCTGTGACACATGGACACCTTATGCCTTTCTCAGCCTGTAGAGGGCTATACGACCTGCTGAGCACATCAGAGCGTCCAGGATGCAAGAACAGATGGCCTAAGAAATGGCTGATATCTGCCCAGTTGTTCCCTACTGAAACAAAATTAGTGCTGGACTCAAATATAACTCCTTCTGCTCCAGAGAAAAGATTACAGAGCCCTCCAACAGATGGCAAAAGTAAAACTACTGTTCCCATTCACATCAGCTGTGGAAAGGAAAGGGTGCCTGTCAGTGGTCCTCTCTCTGAGCTTTGCTAAAGCTCACCATTTCCTCACCAGAGAAAACCAAAATGACTAAAACAGATAGTGGGGCACCCTGCCAGTCCCAAAAGTCCACCTTTAGAGGAGATGTGCCTCCCCCCTTGGCCCCACTCAGACACACCACGGAGAACCCTTTCACAAGACAATCAGTGACTCCTCACACCTGAATCACGCCATGTGTTTGACACCTCAGTTTTGTTTAAGGGCCTTTGCTGTACTTTTCGTAAGGTTTTCGTTCTCACCTGGATCATTTTGAGATGAGGAAACCACACTGTGCTCACCACTGTGGATGAGAACCACCACCTGCACAGCCTGAACCTCAGCCCAAGCTGTGCCCACAGCCACGCACCGCCCGGTTCTCCCACTCCACCTCTCCTGGCGAGGACCTCTGGAGCTCCTCCGCGTCTGAATTTGCACAGAGCAACTGTCCTGGAGATGTGTGAGATCTTCCACGGTAGAAGGTGTCCCTGCCCACAACAGGGGGGCTGGAAGTGGATGATCTTTAAGGTCCCTTCCAACCCAAACCACTCTACAGTTCTGTGATTCCACATACGGGGAAGGCGACTACGGGGAAGAGGCCCCTACACGGTTTTTGTTCCAGGGACCGCTCACGCATCTCCAGCGCACACCCTGCTGTGATCCCGAGCTCATCCTCTGAGCGGAGCAGGTGAGGGAGGGATGCAGGACTTGGAATACGAAATGTGACCAAGCCATTTGCCAACTCGTTTCCCACTGAGCGGACGGCCGTGACCCCCCCGATGCGCGCTGAGGCCGCCGCCCGTACCGGAGGCGCTGCCGCCGGGCCTCCCCTCACCTCTCCCGCCGGGCCCCGCCGCCTCCGCCTCCTCGTCCCCCGAGAGGCTACCGTCGTCGTCGCTGTCGCCATCGCCCTCCGCCGCCTCCAGCCTCCCGAGCGGCTGCTCCGCGACCGCATCTTCCTCGCCCTCCGTGGCGGCGGCAGCGGCGACTCGTCCCCGTCCCGCCCGGTCCCGGCGCGGCCGCATCGCCCCCGCCCGCGGCCCCGCCCTCCCGGAAGCGGAACCAGGGCACACCAGAGAGGCACGTGGGGGAGCGGGTTTTATTGGCGTCATTTTTAAGCAAAAATCGTTCCTTTGTGAGGAACAGGTCACGTACGCACTCTGGTGATATCCAGCTAATTCGTCAATAAATGGTGAAGTGCAAGATCGAGATCCCTCTGCACTGCCGAACTGAGTCATCTTGATGCTGGATTGTATCACAGCCTGACCAAGGTTTCTAACACGAACACCAACTGTGTAAAATGAGGGTTTGCCATCGCCTTGAATTGCGAAGGTCTTAGCAGTGACTGTCTGAACGGAGATGGAGTTACATACAGTGGCCTGCATTAGGAGAGATACAGTCAGCACACCAAGGGATGTCAGTGTCTCTGTAGACTTGAGACCTGTGAGGGCACACTTGGAATGTTGCATCCAATTTTCTCACCGCTCCCCAGTTAAAAGGAGAGGGGAGGAACTGGGGAGGGTTCAGTAGAGAGTTCCCAAGACAGTCAGAGGAATCGGCATCGCCTTCCTCGGGAAGGGGCGGGGGTCTTGGCGCGGGCGGGGCAGAGGCGGTCGGCGAGAGGCGGTCGGCGAGGGCGCGGAGCTGCGCGGCGAGACGGCTGAGCTCCGGGCCCGCCGGCGGGGCGGCGGCGCGGGGCTGCCGGGAGCGCAGGTGGGCCGCCTCCTCCTCCCTGCGGGGACAAGGGGTCAGGGGCGGCAGGTGATGCGGCGGTCCCCGCCACCCCCCCCGGAGCCCCCTCACCTGAGGCAGGTGCAGGTGCAGGAGATGCAGCGGCCCCCGCCGTCCCGCCTCGCCCACACTCGCAGCCAGGCCCAGGCGCGGTCCCGGCGCAGCACCCGCAGCACCGCGGTCCCGGCGCAGCACCCGCAGCACCGCGGTCCCCGAGGCGGGCCCGGCGCCGGCCCCGAGCGCTGCGGGCAAGGGAAGCGACTGCGTTAGGCGGCGGCAGGCCGCCTGTACACCCCCTAGGCTGCCTCGATGAGGTCTGCAGGCGGTCACTGCTCTGGCCCCAGCGCCACAGAAGCCACACAGAGCAGAGTCAGACCGTAGGAGTCCTGCCCCCCGAAAGAGCTGGAGCTCAAGGGGGCTTGTCCCTCCTCTGTCCACTGTGGCAAAGCCTCCGAAGCTTGGAAGCTACATGTGACCTTATAGACAGTGTGTGACCAACTCCCTGCCTCATCCTTTTGGAGCAGGGAGTCTCAGTTGGGCAGGACTGAATTCGATTTGTGTCTGCTGTCCCGGATAGACATGTTTCAGGCACAGCCAGACCATGTAGCCAGAGGACAGTACACATGTTCCTGGGCCCGACACTCACCCACGGCCCTGTGCTGGGCAGCTGCCAGATCAGCATCCTCAGGGTGCAGGAGGCTGTACCAGGACTGACCGACTAGCTCCTCCCTGCGGTAGCCAAGGTGGTAGGTGACACTGGGGGAGACAAGGGGAGTGGGGACTGAGTGCCATACAGGGTCCGCACCCTGTCAGCAAGGAGCAGCAGCTGCTTGATGGAGAGCAAAACAACAGAGGTACAGAAATAAGTTGTAAAGGAGGGAAGAGGTCTGTGAGTCTCAGTGCTCACACAGTATCTAGCCTGCATCCCATACAAGGCTTGGTGAAGGGAAATGATTCTTGCTGCCTGAGATGTACAGCTGGGGCTCTGGTGCAAGCAGGCACACCTCACCTCTCCGTGACATCAATAAACGTCATGTCTAGGATGTGCGTGCTCTGGAATATGTCATCCTGGGAACCACCTTCGCCATCTGCAGGCGACTGCATGACCGGTGAGCAGAGTGCCAGGAAGGCTGTGGTGGAGGGGGAGGGTGGCCAGCTCAGGGCCACAAAGCGCCCACACACTGTCACGACCCGATTCCCTCCGTGCTTCAGCCGGAAGGCCTTGGACGTGCACATCTCACTGACAAAAGTGACTTCTGCAGAGAAACAAACCATTCCGAGTGGGTCAGAGGCTCCCCTGCTCTGTTCTCAGCAGGGCTGGCCCTGGATCTCTGATCACAGCCACTGAGGGCCAGAGCAAGATGGCAACATCTGCAAGATGCCAGCAGAGGCCTCCCTTACCCCTGCCAGGCTCCTTCTGGGCGAGGAGGAGCTTCTTGTACACATCCTCACATGCTTGCCCATCCAGGATGTCAAAGACCGTGTCCCCCTGGGCGAGCAGCTCCACCTGACAAAAGAGGGGGCTTTCCTCAAGAACTGTGCCTGTTTTGGTGAGCCTTGGCTGGCACCATGGGCACACAGACCACTGGAGCCACAACCTAGCATCTGCTGGGGCAGTGTGCTGTGCACACAATAAAGGCACCAGGACAGTGACTGCAAATGCCTAGTGAGCAAGCCTTACCACGGAAAGGCCCAGGACCTGAGCCACGTTCTCTGAGATGTAGACCAGCTTTCCACTGGCTGACAGCACAAGTAGAAACCCCGGGAGCAGGGAGAGTAGCTCTGTGCCGAGGGCCGGTTCAGCAGGAGGAGCTGAGCCTGCAGGGGGATCAGGGTGAAGTGCTGTCTTGATGGAGCAGGAGCAGCACCCCACACAGATGTAAGATAGTATGGGGTACAGCAGTGCCATGGGTACCTGGAGGGAACAGCTGAGCCCCCCGCAGCCGGAGGCACACCAGGGCCATGGTGTGGAGGTAGGAGAGCCGCTCCTTCTCCTGCATGGAGATGGGCAGCAGGGAACGCAATGCCTGCAGCTCTGCATTGATCTGGTCCCGGCGAGCCTTGGAGGCACTCTTGGTTGACCTGCAAAGCCAGCCATCTGGGGAGGTGCATCCAGGGAGGGAAAGGGACAGCATTCCCCACCTGTCGCTATGGGGAGAATTATGAGCTTGGGGATATGGAGTGGAGATGCTCAGCACCCATGCCAGCTGCTGCCTCTAGGAGAGCAAACCTTGCGTAGCTGTTTCGGTGCACTGGATGCAGGCAGAGGTGCTCAAGGCTACCCAAGGGGACATGCTGCTGGTGTGGCTGGTGTCTCTCCTGCTGGGGACCAGGTTGGACAATGACCTGTGCTTTGGTGAGGAGCCCACGCGACACAACCTCGCCACCAAACTCCGCAAGGATGGAAATTGCATCCAGTGCCAGAATGTGCACCCCAGTCCACCAGATATGTCTTTCCTCTTCAACTACCCAAAATCCCTCTGCCCCACCAAGCTCCTGCACCTCCTCCCCACGTGCCAGCTGACAGCCCCACTGTCTCAGGCTGGTGTAAGCCTTTTGCAAGGGCCATCAGACCTGTCCCAGGGCTCTCAGAGGCCATCACAGCCCTGAAAGTGGGAGGTGGAGGGGAGCTCACCTGAATGGCCTTGAGGCCCTGGGCGCCTGCTTGCCCCTCCTGGGCAGGCAGCTCATCTCTGCCTGCAGGGGCTGGTGGCAGTGGCTGCAGAAGATGGTCATACTGCTGGTGCTGCGATGCCTGAAGCTGGCAGGCCTGAACTGCTGCCTCCTTCGCTTCTGGCTGTGGCTGAACCTGCTGACCCCTCTGCTCCTGGCCTCCTTTTGTATCCTCCTGGGGTGCAGAGGCCAAGCCACTCATGGAGAGAGTTACCTCTTGTGACGCAACTCCAAACAGCTCAGAGCTATTTTTAGAAGGCGGGCTGCTAAAAATAGCCTTGCAGCCGGCTGCAATCTGAGAGGGGAAGTAATAAAAGGAAGCCAGGGTCTTTAAAGCAAACCTGCCACTCAGGAGGGGGCAGTGACGAAGACAGCAGGGATCCCCCTGCATGGCATACATCTGCCCAGTTCCTGGCCCACAGCTGCTGCCACCCCAGTAGAAGGTTCTGTGTCTAGTCTGCCTGCCTGGCAGCTGCTCTCCAGCATCACTGGTGAGCTGGGTGCTGTGAGAAGGAGCTGATAAGCCAAGAAAATGCACTGAGGATATCTGGACCAAGACAGTGAGAATTTCCCATGCTCAGGCCTGCAGCAGGGTCCTGGCAAAGGGAGTCAGGGCCACAGCACCCCTGAACCCAAGAGAACCCTTCAAGGAGATTGGGGTGTTGGTGACCCCATTCTTTTCTTCCCAGAGAGGCCTTTTCCCCACCAAAGGTTTGCTCTCCTAGAGGCAACTGACATGGGGTGCTGAGCCCTTCTAGGGCCTGTTGTCTCCACTTGATGGTGTAGAGATTGTGATTCTTCCCAGACAAGCCCCAGTGACAGCCATTCATGGACAGAATTGAGAGCACCTTTGGGGAGCCTCTGCTCAGCACCACATTACCCAGCCCAGCAAGTCTGTGTGGTCTGTGGGTGTTTCCTGGTGCCTGGCATCCTGCAAGGACAGTAAGCTTGGTGCTTCAGTGCTGGGAGAGGGGATGCCATGGCAAAAAGTCACTATTTCATTTCACAGCTTGAGAGAGAGCCTGTGGCTGAAGCAGTTGATTTGAGGAGTTAGAGCTGCTGCACAACAGAGGGTAGATGTCCACCCAGCTCTCACAAGTAATCTGCAGCTGCCAAGGACCACAAAGGAGGAGCCGAGGCTGGGGCTGTTCTCCCTGAGCCAGATGTACTGTCAGCACACCTGTCTCCCTCCAGGCCCCAGGCTGCCACTGATGCTAATCACCCACCACGGTGAGCTGCCAGTGCATGAAGAACAAGCTCTTGTCACAATTGAGGTGCCTTCTGTTCTCCTGCCACCGGGTTTTCACCACTCTTGTGCCACTCCAGACTGCTCCATTGTGCCCACATTGGCAGCCCAGGCAACCATGCAACCTTGTGCTGCTGGATGAGCAGCACTTGACTCTGGCTGTGTGCCAGCCCTCAGGGTAGGGCAGACAGCCTAGGCCCTCTGCCACCCATTCCTGGCATGTGGCTGCAATCATCTCGGCTGCCCAGGAAAGACCCTCAGTGCTTCCCTAGGCTAATGCTGTCCCTGCATTAGCCTCACTATAGTTGCCATGGGAGCTCCTCTTCACATCAGACACTGCACATCCACAGAAAGGGGCTTGAGCACAGTGCTCTGTGCCACCCAGGAAGACTGTCCCAGGCACCACTCCATCTCCAGCCCTGAAGCAGGAAGCAACAGGGCATCCACCCTTCTGAGGCAGCACAGTCCAGGAGACGTACACCACTTTCTTCCCTGTCCTCTTGGCAAGGCAGCACAGCCCTGGGCAGGAGGCAGGTACACCAGGGCAGTGCTGCTGTGGAGGGCCCAGCTTCCCTTCTGCCACCTCAGCCAGGGCTCACACCAGCCAGAGCCTGCTGCTGCCACAAGCCACTAGTGGCCTGCAGCTTTGGAGGAAAGCACTTGGTTCAGTCTCTCCTCTCTCACACCCTCTCTCCCCCAGTTCACCAGCTAGGACACACACAGCAGCAGAAGCCATGTCTGCCTCAGAATTTATAAAACTGCCCCCGATTGCTGTTTTACAATTGGATCTGGGCAGAGAGTCCAGCTGGGCCCAGCCCTCCACATTAGGCTCAGCTTGGAGCTGGGGCCTGTCATCCAGTGCCAGGAAGTTGGTCAGTGCTGGCAGGAGCAGGTGTAGAGGTTCCTGCTCTCTTGAGGCAATGCAGGAACAGTTCATAGCCTGAGGTCAACCCCAGGGCCATGGCTGGTGGTAAAAGTTGATTCAGGCCCTTGGAAAGTGGCCGGGGACCGGACAGCACAGCTGCAGTTCCACAGGCAAAGGGAAGGAAGACACTGGAGCCATCAGCAAGGAGAGGGGTCACAGCTGTGCTGCTGGGGCAAGCCAGTTTTTTTCCCCAGTGGCCAGCTCTGCCTGTACACTTGTGCTGCCCAAAGCATGACAAGGGCAGAGGGAGGCCTGGCTAGGGCAAGACAAACTGAGCTCACACCTTCCTTGCTTGAAAGGGCTAAAAATTCATGCAGGCAGTGGAGCAAGAGGTCAATGTGTGGAGGGGCGAGGGCAGGGTGGTAGAGGGACGAGTCGGCATCAGCCCTGGTTGGAGACAATGGGGCGACTGATGGTGCTGTTTGTTGTCATGGCCGAGAGCTCCCATCTGTAACACACCAAAGGGACACACTAAGAGAAAGCACAAACACAGTGCCCAGGGCTGGAGCAGCTTTGCTTCACATCAGCCTCAGCTGTAGTCTCCAGCCCAGCCTGCCCCAAAGCTGCACAGTGCCAAGGAAGGCCCTAGGCAGACCTCAGCCAGGGCTGGAGCACCCTAAGGACAGGGATCACCCACAAGGTGACCTCCCGGCAAGGCACACCATACCTGATGTCATGGGGAAGGCAGGACTGGTCCAGGCTGTACTGAATCACTGCTAGCTTACACAGCGTCTTTAGACTGGGGCCTGTGGAAAGAGGGCAGTTAGCCACAGCAGTCCTCATCTGGACACCATGGGGGGGTCCAGCATCATGCAATCAGTGCCACAGGAAACAGGGCAGAGCACCCTGGCCATCCCTCTCAGGGACAAGGCAGAATGCATATCAGGAGCAGTTTTCTATGCTGCCACAAAGAAGTATGTGTGCAGGAGTGCATGACACACAGTTGCACCTCTGGCTGGTCTGCCTTAAGCCATGTACACTTGTCAGAGACAGCTGTTTGGCTCTGGGATACAGGCACCTGGAGCCACGTAGGGCACAGTATGGTGCTTCACAGCAGGGCCTGCTCACAGGGCACCTTGTGGCAAGAGGTACAGGCTGGGCAGGGAGTGCTCACGTACTGAAATCGAGGATGTAGAGATCTGAGTGATCCATCAGGTCGAATTCATCACCCATTCCCTCCTCTGGAGATGGGCTGCAGAAACCAAGCACAGTGTGTCAATCAGTGCCAAATTTTATTTTATTTTTTTACATCAGTTACAGTCCCTTGGGCTCCCCAAGGGCTGAGCAAGTCTCATCCCTCCTGCCCCTCTGATGCCCCCAGCAGCACTCAAAGTCATCACTTTCACAGTTCCTCGCAGAGTAGGCAGAGCCACACAGAGCCAGAGAGCAAAAACACACACCGTCTCCCCCGCAAGCAAGGGATGGGGGGATCTGCCTCCTTCTCACAGATGACCATGATGATTCCAGCTGTGAACCTCCCCCTCACCTTGCCAGCCTCTGTTACTTTGCTGCACCTCCAAACACAGGTCCCACCCTGCAGGGAACAATCCTTTTCCCTTCTTGTACAATTGACCAGCCTCTAACTGGTTTCACTCTCTTCCTTCTCCATGTACCTCTCAAACTGCTCTCCAACAAGTGAGCAGCCCTGGGGACTTCCCTGGAAAAGTGGCACTCACACCCAAGACACGAGGAAAGTGATGGCAAACAGCTGCCTCCATAACTGAGGCATTTCAAGGCTCTATTTGCTCAGCAATTTCAGTGGATCCAACCCTCCAAAGAGCTCCACTCAGAGAGGCAGAGCTGATCCCCAAGACAAGGCTGAGAATGACACTGATCAGGCTGGAGAAGGGATGTCACAGCAGCTCCTGAAGGTAGGCATACATGCTTGCACAAGCCTCTGTCCCACTCCTTATGAGATAAACAGGCCCCATGGGCTGCTCCACAGCTGCCACGGCCAGACAGGCTGGCATCACCTGGAGAATCAGTTCAGTGCTGGAGACTAACCAGCTTCTCAGCTGTGCTGTATCATGGAAGGCTGCCCTAGTAACGTTAGGAGACACATACAGATCAAACTTTCCAAGCAGGCAGGGTCAGCCCATCCCCACTTGGTCCCAAACACCACATGGGGCAGCATTACACAGCCTACACTGTGCTTTCTACAGACCTCAGGCCAGCTTCGCCTCACAGCCAAGGGAAGGCATGGGAAGCACTGTGAAATACAAGGATTTGGGAAAACATCACATGGGACAGGCATTTGATCTAGGAAGAATCTGACACTACATACTGACAAACTACAAAGACTAAAAAGCTGTGCTGGTGTCCCTAATGAGGTAGGAGAGATAAGTTGGAGACCTAAGAGGACTTTCTGCCAAGATCTCTAGTTGTGCATCTGGGCCACAGATGACAGGAACCATGACCTATCTCCAGAGATGATGACAGCCAGGAAAACATACTATTTTATTAGCTTGTGTTCCTAGGCCAGCAGCTGGACTGGTTTTGGGTTCTGCTGCATGAGCTGAAGTTGTGTGGCCAAGCACAACAGCACAAGGTTTAAAACAGATTCTGCCCAGGCACACACTGTCCATCACTCTTCACATAGTTAAGATCTACTGCAACTATTTCAGCTTGGCCATTGAGATGCTGTAAGAAGAGTGTAGAGAAAGCAGATGGGAAACATCTGCATGGCAGGGCAAGCACAGACATTTCTCAGTCCGACTAAGGAATCACTTTGGGCTCCAGCCACAGCTCCCTAGTTGTGCCAAAATGGGAACAGCATTTCAGAGGACTGTAACTGAGCACTAAGCAGTGCAGCAGTCATTTTAAACCAATTCCAATTTGCCGATACTCCTATCTGATGCTGGTCCTGGAATGCTAATGAGGAACTATGACTTCAGACATTTCTAGGGAACAGACAGTCTCACTTATAGCTCCTGCCTCCATGGTCTTGATGGAATAGCCAAAGCACCTGAGAAAAAACTGAACGTCCCTTAGCACAGAGAGACTGCCTGTGCTGGAACAGTAGTGCCTGGACCAGAGGAAAGCACTCCCATGGCTGATGGTTGTTTGGAGAATTTAAAAGAAAGAAAAGGTGGTTTAAGTCCTGCTTTGGTTTGTGATGAACCAATTTAGGGTGCCCTCACTGCTTAGCTAGGAATGACCTCATGCAGTGACTTCTTGCTCCAGTGTCACCTGTCTATGACCCACTAAGCTTCACTTCCCATAGGACATGAGGCAGTACCTGCCTCCCCAGGTTCCCACAACCCCAGGCCAAACTGCAGCACACAGCTCCCTGCTGTCAGAGAAGACCTGCTGCTGATGGGACCCATCTGCCCGGATACAGGCAAGAGCCCCTTTAATTCCGCCCCTGTGTGCTTACCACACAACAATCTAATCTCACATCCACGTCACAGGAAACCCTAGACCATCCCTTATCTATCAAAGGAAAGCCAGCAGGCACCACATCTGTGGTTTTAATCACCAAAAGGCAAGTAGCAGGGTAAGCCTGGAGTTCAAGACCAGGAGAGCTGCAACTCCCAGGCAGCAGGGTGCAGGGCATGCCTTTGTCAGCAAAATGGATTGTTCCAGCTGCAAAACAATGCTCCCTGCACTAAGCACTCAGCGAGAGCCCTTACTCCCTCACCAGAGCCAGGCATTTCTAAGCCTTGTCAGGGAAAACACAGCCTCAAGACAAATCTGGATTGGCATCTCTCATCTGTTCAGCTATTTCATCTGTTCAGCAAAACTTTGCTTTATAGCATTCCTTCTCCCTTGTAGATGGTCTCTGCACGCCAAAATGTTGGTGAGTTTGGGAGGAAACCAGACCGGGGCCACAACTGTGACACAGCTAATGGGAACACTGAGCTTCCTGGTCACTTAAATGGGACATAAGTGATAGATTGCTCCTGGGCACAGTGAGAGACCACAGCTGGGGCAAAAAGACCAGGCTCTCGGCAGGACTACAAAAGAAACAAAGCATTTGGATGCCATACGAGCAGGCAGCCTGCAGAAGTGCCTCTTCAACAGTCTACAGGACGTGTGAATCCTGTTAAGAGCAGGCAGGACACAAAGGGGTTTTGCCTGCCTATCCCCCAGCATTGCCACCTAGGAAGCTGAGCCTGCGGGCTCACCCTCCAAGAATCCTGCTGGATCTCCTGCAGTATGCGAGCCCCCTCCCCCTTCCCAGCCAGGGGAGCACAGGTCAGGAGGCAGACCACTGGGAGTTCTCCATTACAATGACTTCCTGGAAAAACTTCTTATCTTGCCAGGCAGCTTCAGAACACACCTGATAACTATTACAGGAAGCGAGCATGGTCCCCACCCCCACCTCCCACTTCCCCAGCTTGCAAGACCCTCCCTCCAGTTCAAGCAGGCTGCATTCCTGGCTGCCTGCAGCTCTTCCTACCTCTCACACTAGTGCTGATGAACATGGCTGTATTGGTTTTGAGCCTGAATTAAGAAACAAGTTGAATTCTGAAGTGATTCAGTGGAGAAGACAAGGCACTGATGCATTGCCTGGCAAGGGCAGACCAAACTCCAAAAAGCTGGTGTCAAATTCTTTGTGGTTTGCTCACATTTCCTAGGAGTGCCAAGGCTCAACATCAGAGTTCAGCTGCTGCTGTAACACAAATCTACATACACTGCAACATCTGGGACCATCCAAAACTACCATAAAGTTCTACCAAGCCTTCTTCTGTACTGAGTAGCACCAGTATCACTTGAGGTAACTGGATAAACTCAGCACCTCTGCATACCTCACCTGCACTAAGCACTCCCTCACAGCCACACAGACATCCTACAACTAAGCACACCCCCCCCACAATCCCTGGAAGCTGAAGGCCCTTCACCCTATCACACACTGGTATGGTCAGGCCATCAGCAGAACCTGCTATGGTCCTCTGCCCCAGTCTTCAGAACCATTCTCAAAAAGCTGCTGCCAGAGTCCCAGAGAAAGCCCTAAAGGTTTCCAAACCATGCAGAGGGTTGAAAGCGCTTAAACTGTCTCTGCAAGGTGGATAGTGGGAAACAGGCCTGTGCTCTGGAGCTGCAATTTGTCATTCTAGAGAGCATAGAGTGTGTCCTGGTGATGGGCCACTTCCTTTCTTTTAGCAGCTGCTAAGGTTCTTGGCTACATCCAGCTGCCCTGCACCCTGACAGTATCACTTCCAGTGTTTGACAGCTAAATTCATAACACCAGGTTCCTCTTGTGAATGGAAGTGTTGCTAAGGAACAATGGCACAAGAAGAAACGTTGTCTTGTCATGTGTATAGGCTCCTCAAACAGCTCCCAGCTAAGCCAACATCCCACTGCAACTTAGCAAAACCCACACTTGCCAATGGAAGAAAGAAACTCTGGTGGGAGAATCAGGGCACCACATAGGCAAGGATAAGTCAGTGTGAGGTCTGCTACAACACAGCAGACTAAGACGTGTCCTTCTGATGGCAGGATCTCCTCCCTCATCCCCACTACCTTTTTCACAGAAAGCTTGACCACTGCACAACCCCACCAGAATAGCATGTTACACACTTCTGTCTCTGCATGTACCAGACAGCTTGTCATCGGGTGCTTTACAAGCTACATGACACCTTCAGTCTCCTCCATGGCTTTTTTCCAGAGGAGCCCCGATGTACACGATTGGTTACACTTGTCAGACAGATGGACAATTGCCATGTAACTTTGAAGTCCATCTGACTCTGCATGTGGCAGAGTGTGGAGGGACACTGCGCTGAAGGGAATGGCAAAACCTCTCACGGAGCCTCACCACACAACTCACCTGGTGCCTCCAAACAGAATGATTTTGTCCCCCACTCTGCAGCAGCACTGCCGGCGTCGAGGACATGGGCCTTTCCCCTTGGGTTCAATCTTCCTCCAAGAAAGAGAAACTAACCAGAAGAACAGAGTGCACCACCTTGTCACAAGAGCCTGACCAAGATCATGTATAAGCAGGTTATGGATTTAAACATCACAGGAAAACCTGTGGCCCACTGCCCCTCCCACACCAACTAGCCAATATCCACCTTTTCCCCTTGACCTCCTCACTAGTGGCAAAATGATGCACTTCTATGAGGTTGTTACTAAAGTGTCATTTAAATGCCAGAGTCCTGAAGTTCTGCCTGCTGAGACAGCACTTGCAGGTCATGTCATAGAATGGTTTGGGTTGAAAGGGACCTTAAAGATCATTTCATTACAACCCCCCTGCCATGGGCAGGGACACCTCACACTAGACCAAGTTTCTCAAAGCCCACTCAAGGCCTTTCAGTTGCAAAGGCTCAGCGCCAGGACCCACTGGCGGCGGGTCGGACTTCATGGGGAGCTGCACAGGGGTGAGCTGCAGGAGCAGTCAGGCAGCCTCCCTTCCCCGGCACCCTACTGCGATCCGGATCTGGAGAAGGGAGACCCAGGAACGAGCTCCATCTACTGGCAGTCTGTGATCACTGAGCATCCTGGCAGAGGGGAGGCTGCTGGGGACAGCTCAGCGGCGGGAGGAGGGAGTGGGGAACTGAATGAGGTGGAGACAGCAGCCTTTGCTGCTTTCTGTGGCAAGGATGCTGGGGGGTGACTAATGCAGCACTCAAATCTTCAGGAGCTCAGACACTAGCTCACGGATCAGTTTAGGGAGCAGCAAGTTGGCTGCTCTCAGTTAACTTTACTATGCAAAGCAATTAGCAAACAAAATCAGTCTAATGACTGCGAAAAGCGCCTGAGGACTGAGGACCCCAAAACAGCTCAGTCGACTGAGATATTCAGTGTGATATTCAGGGTACCAGCTGAAGAACACCCCTTCTGCAGCACAGTTTGACCTGGTACCAAGAGAGTGTGGTATGATGATCCTGCAGCTCAAGTTGAATGGTTTCCCCAGCTCTCTCCCTCCCCTAACCCCATTGCTTCTTCCTATTTTCTCTTCTGCCAGTATTTCTGCATATTTAAGAACAAGACAAAGTTTTCCAACGAACTATGTCTTTCAGCAATACCTTCTCTTCCACTTTCTAACTGAGATTTGGAAACATCCTGAGGAGGAACAGGGGTCCCAAGCACAGTAGCAAGTTCCTGTCAGTGCTATCAGAAGAGAAATTTCCCCTCAAGCAGTACTCCTTGGAGAGTAAGCTCCTCTGAGCGCTCACTTGCCTAAGGGCCTGGAGCACTATCACTGCAACAAGTTAAAAGCATAAATACCTGGATTGAATTTCCAGAGGTCATGGAAGTGTCTGTTCAGGCGTGCATTGTAGCCACCAAATACATACAGTTCCCCATTGTAGCTGACTGTAGGGAATAAGCACAGACATCAGAGTGCCACCCAGCAGGTCTCTGACCCAACATCAAACACAAAGCAAAGTGGTGCTGGTTGTTCACCTTTGCTTACATCACCTTCACGTGCAGGGTTATGTGCAAGGCTTTTCAGGGGGCAGCAGCTTTCCACAGAAACTGGGCTTAGTGCACCCCTTGCTAACCCACATCTCGATCCAACAGACCAGACAGTCCTAACGCAGGCAGAAATTTCTTTCCACCATCCTCCACCCTCAGCAGACCCACACTCACATGCTGAATGACTCCGCCGGCCTTCAGGCAGCACAGGAGTTGGAGGAGAGTCCAGCCAGGAGTTTGTTTCTGTATCAAATACTTTAATGCGGTTACAGTAGATCTCATTGTTGGAGTGAAATGGCCCAAAACGATCAGCTCTGCCACCAAATACGTACATCTTTGTTCCAATGATTGTAGCTGAATGGAAGTCTCTCCAGCGAGCTGGAGTACCCTGAAGGGACAGAGTAAAACAGAACAAGAAAAAGAATGCAGATTACCCCGGCAGATGACACATCTTGATGGGGAAGTTGGGTGGCTGCCTTCTCCTGGAGAACTTCCCATCCTGCAGATTCCTGCCACACCAGACAGAAGCTGTGAGACAAGTGTGGGCAGCTACCCCAGAGAACAGCAAATGCAAGACTTCCTCCCCAAACCACAGTGAAAAGCAGACACTGACCTTGGCAGAGATTAAAGTCCACATCATATTTGTGGTGTCCAATTTATGGATATCGTTTGAAAAGCAGTCAGCCTGAAAGACAGCAGAGCAGCCTGGTCACAAAGGGACTGAGAAGTCTGGTCACATCTGGTCCCAGGAAGGATGCTGTTCTATAGACCTGGAACATCTCTTTGGAGTCAGTACCTCCTAAGAGATAAGGTGATTGCTCCAAAATGTCAGGCAGCATACTTATCACTTAACAAGAGGAAGGCAAAGCCCATTTATTCTCAAAGGTGTCCTGTCTCTTCCTGCAGCTTTCCCATTTATTTGGTGATCAGTTCCTCCCCCAAAGACTGTCCTGCACACAATACATTCACAGCAGAAACCTGCCTCCTCTCCATGTAAGCAACAGAAGAAAAAGGCACTAACAGGACAGGCAAACTGGCTCTGGTAAGGCCACCCAATGAGAGGTAGAAGCTAAGATTACTTCTAGGTAGCTAAACATACAGGAACAAATATACTCTGGGTTCTGAGGCCCCACAAAAGCCATCTGCAGCTAGCTGCCTGGAAGAGATTGCACTCACACAAACAATGTGGACTCCTGCTCTTCCAGGTAGGGGAGAGAGCAGCAAGACAGTCAGAGGCTTATTTGGTCTTGGTTAAAAACAAGCCACATTTGAACTGCTCCTGCTGCTGTAATCAAGATCATGGATTTGGCATGCCATTGTCCTCAGAAAAGGGCGAATAACCCAGAGACTGCTGTAACAGAGCCCCAGCTTTCTTCCAAATAAACAGATGTGACTTTGTGCAGCTTTTCTGGAGCCTGGTGATAGGTTGAAATGATATTTTCCCATTTCTTAAGATCAGAGGATAAAGATTTGCTCAAAAGATCATTAGACACACTAACAGCTATTGCAGGATGACTGACTCAGGGTATGCTTAACAGGAGGGCGACCAGGTGTTTACTGGAGGAGATCAACAAGATGCCAGAGCAGGTACGGACTACAGGGAACATGCACCAGACTAAGACAAACCTCATGGCAACACCACGGACACTGGTAAGTGATTTTTCTGGCTCATTTTTCAGCCAGAAAATTGAAATAAATGTACATCAGTATATATTTATTAAAAACTATGTGTATTTATCTATCAAAATTTGGCTGAGAAATGAGCCATAAAAATTATATATAAAAATATTTATATTTTTACCTCTTTATGGTAAGCATGTTTTGTGAAAGAAAAAAAAAATCACCATTTTTTAGGCTTGCTTTTCTAACCATTTTCTCCACAAAACAATGAGCATAACCTGGGTATTAATGCCATGACTTTGCTAAGTTACAAAATGAAAGCAACTATGAATACAAATACACCCCCATATCCTGCCTCTACCAGTGTCCTGGGTATCAACACCCTCTTTTCCCAAGGGCTCACCAATTAATAGTTACAGAGACTACTCACCAGCTGTTCATAGCCTCCAAAGATAAACATGCTCTTTGCCAGGACACAAGCTGAGTGCCCATCTCTTGCTCCTGGGACCATTCCAGACACCTTTGGCGTAAACCACTTGTGCGTGTCTGAAACAAAACAAGAGGCTGAGAAAACACAGTAGGTGTTGGGATGGGATAGCTCTTTACTACTGTTCTTAATTTCTAAGACAGAAACCCTTCTCTCTTTCTCACACAGCATCTGCTCTGCTGGAGAAGCTGCAAGCTTCTTCAGGCAAGGCTACCTGCCTGAGTCTCCACAGAGGGGCACAGTGACAGAGGTCTCAGCCTCTGGGCATGGCCACCTACTGCCTGACCTGATAAAGAGCTCGCATTTTAACTGTGAGTAGTACAGCACTACTTGAGCACCATTATTTTTACTGAATCTCTGGCAAAGCATACTTGTGAGTCACTTACCAGCTCTGCATTTACAGTTTCAATTACAATGAAGTAATAATAATGCTAAGTGGCTCAACTGAACTCATGGCATGGAGATGCTGACTAACTGACTCAGGAAAAATAGCTCTCAAATGCAGGCAGAAGTCACTTAGCCACAAATTGCCGTGCACATCCCCACCTCTGCAGTGCAGCTCTCCCTATATTTTCTGCTCCACTTTTTACATTCTCATCCCCTCTCCAAGGGGAGGCTTCCTCACTTTCCACCCTTCACAGTGCTCCTTGTGAGCCTACACCAACCAGATTCAGCCCTTTAGCCTGCATACTCCAAGGGTTGGCTTGATTTAGGGCATGACTTAAAATCCAGCCAGAGCTGTTCTGCATGCCAGGGCAATATGGAGCTAAGCCAGCGACTCACTGCCAAGCACAAATAGGCACCTGTTCCAAGAGCCCTGAGAGGCACAGATAAGCCTCAAGGCAGCAGGAGACATTCCCCCCATCCTCTCTAACTGCTGTTAGCTGTCAAAAGCAGTGCTTATTTCAGGAAGTCGTAACACTGAAGCCAAAGCAACATTCTTCATGAGGATAACTTCTCTGAACTTGGCCTGCAGACACAGCTATCCACCTATACTCCATTTGGAACTACACAAAGGGTCTTGCGAGGTCAACAGAACCCTTGGGCAGCCTCTACTGAGAAAGGTCCAGTGGCTATCAAGTTCCTTTCCTTCATGGAGCTGCTTCCAAGGCCAGTTATATGATAACAGCAACAGCTCATCCAAGTGCAATATGTCAAATTAGAGATGGAAAAGACCTCGACTTGTGCTCAGCACCTGAGGGACAAAACTGCACTCAAACAGGACTTTATCCAGCCCAATGTGACTTTTCAGTGGAACTTACACTACAGACATGGGACTGTGACTGCCACTCTTGCTTTCCAGGAATGGTAGGGCTCAGTGTGTACAGACAGCTGCAGAGGGTTTGGATTAGGACTGAAGTCTGGCCTGCTAATTTTCACATAATGCTAAAGTGCAGGAGTTGGCAGGGAGATCAGGCAGTTCCCACTACAATGCCTCTGTGTAGGCAGAGGTTCACTGATGGCTTCTCAGCTGCATGTGTCATGGGAAGAAGGAAACCCTGTGACCCAAGCTCTAAGATATTTCCTAGTAAAGAAGAGAGCCCATGACCAAGCACTAGAGCAAGCAGTTTCCTTCCAAGTCCAGGAAGACATTTACTGATCACTGTTTAGATGGACTTGCCTCCAGAATCCTTTCCTGACACTTGTGTCCACCCAGTTTCTGATGGTGCCTTTTCTTCAAAGATGCTCCATCAATGCTATGGAGAAGTCAACCAGAAGGTTCAAGGAGTTTATTCTTCAGGTTTATCTAACTTGATTCATGCCTTCCCTTATTTTGCCATTCTGTCCCTCACCACTCCTAAGTTTTATTCCTTACTCTTCTTCATGCTTTCAGAAAGAAGAACCACACTGGAGAGGAACTGCAATCCTCAAGAGCTCTAGCCCCTTCTTGCTGCAACCTTTGCCACAGTTAAGGAATAATAAACCACACAGAGAGAACGTTTCAGTCATAGCTACTTTCAGAAAGTGCACGCAAAGGTGATAGAAAAATTAAAACCATTTGGACTATTAGACAAGATCAGTAACCTCTGTTCAAAGGCTTTTACAGAGATTCAAGTGTGCAGACACAATGGCCACACTGCTTCCCTTCTAAAACTGCTGAAACAGCCTGTGACACCATTTCCTCCAAACTGTCACTGAGGGATGGGAAAAAGCTGGGGAGCAGTGTGGTGTGGCAGAGAGAAGGTCTGATCAAGAACAGTTATGACAAGGAAGAGTGAGAAGTTGGAACTTACTGACATCAAAAGCATAGAGCACATTGCAGGCTCCTTCTGTGTCGTTGCGACCACCCCATATGTAGACAGTGTCATCGATGAGCACTGCTGAGTGCCCATACCTCATGTAGGGCACCTCTCTCACGTGGTCTCGGCTGTTTGTCCACACTGGAGGCAACTTGATCCAGCGCAGAGACACTGAAAACACAAGTTTGAGCCCATGTCAAATGCTAAGCCTGCTACATTGCTCTCAGGTCATAACCCATCCTCACGGAGCTTTTTTTCCCCATGACGAGATGCAGAAGTAGTCAAGTAAACAAGAGAAAGCTGTGTCTGACACCAATGGTAGCTAATTAAGAAATATAGAAGGAGGTCCTCTGGAGGAGCAGAGGAGTCTATACAGAAATAGGCTCTGTTCTGCAGCACATCATTGAAAAGGCTCTGGCTCATCCTAGACTGTGAGTGAAGATACAGCACACACAAAAAAATAGGGAAAGGAAAAAGTGCAGAGATGACAGTGAATGCAGTCAATGCTCCAAGCTAGTGACATTGTTGAAGAGACTCAAAGCTGGAAGAATGAGCAGCACGAGAATAATTCACTGCAGTAACATGCAAGGGAACATACCTGAAGGCATCACTTGGACTTGCAGAAGCACAGTTTAAGTAAAGCAAGACAGCAGCTTTGCAGGAACAGGGTTTGTTTGCTTTTGTTTTGTTTCTCAAGCTATAGATGAGATAGCTGTCTGTCTCCTATTATACTATATTCTCCCTTCTTGCTTATCTATACCCAAGTTCTCCCTGCTAACTTTGTGTTACTAAATCGGAGTTCCTTGTAATTACAGGTTCTCCTTACTGGCAGCCTGCATGTTGTGTTCAGCAGTAGCCAGAGCAGTCAACAGGGTTTAATGACAGTGCAGGAGTAACAGCAAGTGTTACATGGCCATTTGTTCTCTATGTGGAGCTAACATAAAATATAGCAGAAAACTATAGTTCCTCTGAAACACTAACACAGAGAAAGGGAAAAGGTCAGCCATCTTAAAAGGTAGGCATTTACTCCACTGGCAGAAAAGGCACTGAGGAAGCACATCCAATGCTAAAGTCAAGCTACACAGGATGCTTCCTACCTAAAATACAGTCTTCATCTTTGGAAGACTGAAAGAGACCAATCAAAATCTGGTATTTTGGCTTTAGCACTGGAACCTGACAATGCTAACTGAGCAAGGGCTTGGGAAGCCATTGCCACCTCCCACATGGTGGCTGCAGCATCACGACACTTTAATATTTGGGAGTGGTAAGAAGAGAAAACAATGCAAGAGCATTCCTTTAGACACAGTAATTATGCTTCCCCGTAAGAATGGTGCTCTACTGGCACATTCTACAAGATACAACATTCAACTGTGTTGAGTGTGAAAGTCCAGTCTCCCTGGACAGAGAAGAATGTCTTTGTTTACAGGATCCTGAGCTACACTCTCCTCTTGAGCAGGTCACCTTGGCAGCTCTGTGTAACCAATGCCTTTATCCCTGCTGCACACATCGGTCTTAAAGAAGTGAATTCATTGCGAACTACCTTTATCTACATGTGACATGGGTGTTAGCAGAGAATTCAGCATGCTGTTCAGTCTGCAAAACTGGTCATTGGTTCTCTGTTCTTGGCTCTGTTTAGCTGGACCCATCCAAGCACCTCTGCAGTTTTTCAACCACCTGCTTAATTACAGGGAAATATTTCATGGACCAACTCAGTAACCTTTTCAGTTCAAAAAGCACTGAATCAACAAATACAGCCTCTGCCAGGACAGCCATGACTCCAACTCAGCGTCATGACAGGTACTGGCTACCCTACACAAATGCCTCTAGTTCCAGATACTTTTCTAAGCTATGTTATGAATCTGCGTGATAGCTGCTACCAAAATGGGAAGGCCTCCATCCCAGCCATGTGCCCCTATGGACTCCATCATGTTGGCAGCAGTTGTCAGGTGCCCCCACAGGGAAACAGCTCAAGAACCTAAACCTGGAGTCTTAACTGAGTGCACTAGCTCCCACCCTACTCCTTCCACATGAGCTGAGCATGGACCTGGAGGGGGAACCTGAACCAGCTAGATATCGCTTCTTTGCACGCTTTCACAGAGAACAAGGACAAAACATGGCTATGTGGCTACTTCTAGTGAGTCCTTACTCCAGCAGTCTGCTGAACTACAGCACCTCTGTGCCCTGCCTCTGAAGCTGAAAATACAAGGCTGCACAAGGAAAGAGGCTCCCATCTACTCTGATAATTTTTTTGGAAATTACAGTCAGACAGCATGTTACAGTGTAACACCTTAGGCAGTAGCAGGCAAGAAAACTAATAATTGAGCCCAGCAAGCCAAGTCCTTTGCACACCACAAGGACACATTTACCTGCGTTAAAAACGTGGACGTCGATCTGCCGCAGAGTCTCATAGTCTTCTCCAGAACAATATCCGCCAAAGGAATAGACCTTGTGTCCGACAGCCACGGCTGCGTGGTTCACCCTCCGTGGCCCACCTTCCAAGTGCACTGCCCACCGTAGCATTCCTCCCTGCAAGCCAGACGGTCTTCAGGGCCCCCAGTGCCACAGCCACATGCTTCCTGGGCCACCACTATGTCACCTGGCTCTGAGAGAGAATGATAAAATAACGTGATCCATCTTGCAGATCTTCCTTGAATCCAGCTACAAAGGTTACATTGCTGTATCCTCATTCATCTGCATCCCAACTGGAGACAGTTTTACTCTCACCTCAGAAAGGGGATACAGGGCAGGTATCATAACCTGAGCAAGGCTCAGAGGAGCAGGCAGAGATGCCCTCACATACAAAAAACCCTCAGGGTGACTGTACAGGCAGCCCAAGCCAAACACCTTGGGCGAAGGCAGCCAAGTGCAGCACGCCTGGCCGTGCCCTGGTCATGCACACATCATGTACATGTCAGAACCATTTGTCCGCATGAATGAAAACACAGTGAGAGCCAACTGTGAAGGTGAAAAGAACAGAGCCAGAGGGAAGAGAGCATGCTCTTTGGATCAGTTGTAAGAAACAGAGGAAAATATTAAAACACCCAACAAAAAAACCTTCAAAGAATCACCCCCACAAAAAGCAAGCAACTTGCCATTATGGGGGTGGATGACGACACCACCATTTGGCCTCACTGATTGGAGCCCCAGGGTCCAATCTAATCAGACACAAGAGAGCAGAAACCCCCTAATCTAGGTAGAAACCTCTTTGCTAATGCTCAGAAAAGGCCTTTTTCTCCCACAGCAAATCCAGGCATAACTATGAAAATTCTGTAACATCATATCTCTGTTAAGCAACTGATATGCTTCATTCCTCAAACAGATGGCTTAGATCATATCTTAGAAAAGTCACCACACTTCATTCTTTTAGAGATTCTCCTTTGGATCTTAGAATCTAGAGCAGAGCCTGGGTGCTTCTCAAAAAGCAGGTCAGTTTGATTTTTAACAGTTTTCTCCCAACTGAAAAACAGCCATTAGAATATATGTCAGTGTTTCAAACAGCATAAATAATACTGTCTTTTCTTATTTCTTGGTTCTAGGTTATTGAAAGATGCAGTCAGCACACTCCCATCCCACACCCAGTTTTTGCACTTGCAGAATCCAAAGAAATTTGGGGATGCTTCTGAATAAGTTCTAAAATTCCTACACATACATAAAATTCCTAAACTCTGCCCCTTTTCTTTTTGGAAAGCAGTGAGCTTTCACAAGGAGAAGTTTCCTCTTTCAAGTTTTCTGAAGTAGCTGGAGGGCAGCAAAAGGGGCAGCGCCCCCAGCCCTTCAGTCAAGTGTAACCACTGCTCACAACCAGGTCCATCAACAGCCTGACCACCACAGCGCCTGGCCCACCCACACACTCCCATTTTATCCCCACCCATGTAAAGAGTCAGAGATGCCACCAACAGGGAGCTCCTGGCATGGGGCAGAGCTCAGGCTTCCAGCTTCATCCACTCATTGTACAGACAGTTCAAAACCATCCAGTAATCGTCACCTCATTCCAGAACTCGCAAATCTCATAAAAAATTGAGTAGCTTCTTTCTAAAGTTATTTCTTTTTCAAGTTGTTTTCAAAATAGAGACTGGCAGCCAGAGCATGCTCTGTACCTGGAAGTTACAACAAAAGGATGTGCAAAGCCCAACAGAGAGCATCCTGAAGCCTTCCTGTAACAGATGAGCGCAGACCAAGGAGTCCCTCCTGCAAACCTGCAAACTTCTTCGTGCAGCACCTACCCTAACCTAAATTGCAGTTAATAACCCAGAAAGTCACATCAAACTTTTCTCCAGCAGAGGTGCTCCAGAAGGGCCCAGGAACAGCCCTTGTCTCCTACAGGCCGTGCTTCAATTTCAGATCTAGCAAGTTTGGGGTTTGTTTTTCAAGTTACTACTTTTTTAAAGCCAGGCAGCACACTTGTGTAAGTCCTCTGCAAAGCTACAGAATAGACGAGTTTCCATGGAGCCCACCAAAGTCACCTTTCAAGCTATTTTGAAGGCTTCACATTTCTATATCTGTTTTCTGCCTCAGTCAAAAGTTACTCCTGAAAAATCTAACCAATGTTTTCCTCAAAATCTCTTTTTGGTTAAGTGATTCTGCAAAGGAGCTTAAGTGGACTTTATCACCAGCATCAATATTTTCAACACCCTTCAGACTGAGCTTGATCCAGGAAGACCAAGAGGATGCATCTTACTTCTAAGTTCTCTGCTTGGTTCCTTGTGTGGAGAAGCACAGCTGCCTGGCATGGCAAGCAGGCATCATACCAAGCCCCCTGCTTTTTTGTCAGAAGGGCTGGGAAAACTCTTCCTCACCCTTGGGAGTTCACTCAAGTCAGGTGAAAGGAGCTCACTGCTGCCAGAGCAGGACGCTGGTCCTGTCACTGCCACAGGAGCAGGCCACCCTCCCCCAACAGTTTCGTCACTCAGATCAGAAGGCAGCACACCCAAGATGGGCCACTGAGAAACAGCTCCAGGCCCTGCCTGAGGCACTGCAGGAAAGATGCTGAGCTTATAGCAATAATGTTGAAACGTTGTTTCCTACAACTACTGAGAAAGTTGTTCCCAAGATAAGCCCTTCCCAGGTGACAGGCAGGTCCAGGGTGGTGGCGAGGCCAATGGGGTTGAAGTTGGCTGTGCTTCTCCTTGGCTTGGGCCAGGGATACCCCTTCAGAACAAACACAGAGCTCTGCCAGCACAGCCTCCTGCTGCACCTCCTCAGAGCCGTGGAATGCAAACACCCATTTGAACACTTCATGAAAAGAGAACAACCAGAAGTGTAAAGCGATCTTTACAGCAGTATATTAAAAGGCATGGGAAAACACAGGATTTAACAAGCTGCCACGGTTTTTCCAAACCCAAGTGCTCTCCTCCACACTGTAATAAAAGCATCAATCCAGACTCCCATCTTCCTCTTCTGTCACTAGCCACAGCCCTATCCTGAAACTGTTGCTCACCCCTTTCCAGCCAGCACAGGTCCTCCCCCCTCTCCTCCCTGCACAGCCCTGTCTCCTAAGGATACCCCCCGCCACTCCTACCCATGCTTTCTGCAGCCAGCTCCAGACTCTCCAATCCTGCCTTTTTTGGAATTGTTTCATTAGACCAGTCTTCTGCCCAAAGCCAGTTTTCCTCCTGCTAGTCCCCACTGTGCACTATCTGCAAATATGATACACATATTTTGAGAAAAAACTGTTTTCTGTCCTACAATCATGCACACTGTTAAGTTCCATTTCAAGTTTTGATTTCCAATGATAATTTATATGATATAAGTGATGACATAAATATACCACTTTTCAACCTCATTCCTATGAGGACTTCTTAATAGGAGGCATTAATACACTTGACATTAAGCTGTGCATTAGGTTTCTTTAAAGATCACATAGGACACAGCCAGGGAAAGAGGAAAACAGAAAAACTGATAGGAAATAATTTACTAACAATTTCCCCCATTTGTACAACATTAGATCATGCAAAATACATCCTGTGATTTCTCATCTAGGACACTAATAACACGTATGTAGGCTACAAAACACAGAAATATTGGTAAGACAGTGGCAAATTGTATTAGAGAACTGGGAGGGCACTGGCTGCAGGAGGTGGCACACAGAATCACAGAATTGTTTGGGTTTGGATGAGACCCTAAAGATATCCAGTTCCAACCCCACTGCCATAGGCAGGGATACCTTCCACTAGACCAGGTTGCTCAAAGCCCTATCCAAGCTGGCCTTGAACACTTCCAGGGACAGGGCATCCACAACTTATTTGGGCAACCTGTTCCAGTGCCTCACCACTCTCACACTAAAGAATTTCTTCCTAACATCTAATCTAAAGCCCTCTTTCAGTTTAAAGCCATTCCCCTCCTTTTTCTATGGCTACATGCCCTTGTGAAAAGTCCCTCTCCAGCTTTCCTATAGGCCCCTTTTAGTCACTGAAAGGCCACCATAAAGGTCACCCTGGAGCCTTCTCTTCTCCAGGATGAACAACCCCAGCTCTCTCAGCCTTTCCTCACAGGAGAGGTGCTCCAGCCCTCTGATCTTTTTCACAGCCCTCCTCTGGACCTGCTCCAACAGTTCCATGCCTTTCTTGTACTGGGGGCTTCAGAGCTGGGTGCAGCACTCCAGGTGGGGTTTCACCAGAGCAGAGCAGAGGGGCAGAATCACCTCCCCTCGACCTGCTTTTGATGCAGCCCAGTTGGCTTTCTGGGCTGTGAGTGCACATTGCTGGGTCATGTCCAGCTTTTCATCTACCAGTTCTGCTAAGTCCTTCTCAGAGCTGCTTTCAACTCCTTCACCCCATAGCCTGTATCAGTACCAGGGGTTGCCCTGGTTTAGCACCTTGCCCTTGGCCTTGTTGAACCTCATGAGGTTCCCCAGGGCCCACTTCTTGAGGTTGTTCAGGTCCATCTCAGGCAAACCGGGTGTTTTTTCAAAGCAAAGACACAGATAGTGACACTAACATGTACCATGGATCAGAGAAAAGGGCTTTTGCACCATAGAAAAATTAAGCTGGAATCATTTAAATCACAGAAGTCAGCAGTGAAAGAGAAGGATTGCCTTCTACATGGATTTGTGCAGACACTGAACTAAGCATATGGATCCTGCTGAGCCACTTCTCTCCTCCCCAGAGCTGCACCTCTTTTAGAGCAGCCACCACACTTCATCTCTGCCCATAGTAGAGGCTGGTTGAAGGCCTGAGGCATCTCCTTTGGCTGATTCAGCATGACCAGGTGGAATCATGCCCCAATACCCCCAGGAACTGACCATAAATGGAGACCAAAAAGCTCCATCAAAACAAGCACGTGTTTGTTATACAATGAGAGAAGTTTCATTTTCTAGGTGAAACAAAACCCAGGAAAGTGCACTCCCACATGCTTTGCTAGCTCAGCACACATTTGCTCACCTTAGGTGAGGAAGCTCCAGCTGCCTCTGTTCCACCAATCTCAACTGGAAAAAGCAACGTACACACACACTCAGGGTCTCCTTCGCAGAAGGGCACACGTGCTTCTTTTCAAGCCACTGCTTGCTTCCACTGATGCACATCAGCTCCTCACTTCACCTCTCCAAAAACTCTTTGATTTTTGCAGTCATACAGGCAGCAATCATGCAATGTCCACAACTCCTCATTTCCCTGGTCTGCCGTAATCTATCCAGAGATACAGTCAAGCACAGAGAATTTTGAAACCCTGGTAGGTCCTGTCATTAACTGCCAGGAAGAAGAGCATTTCTAAAACTGAGGATACACTTCACCTACTGTTGAAGTACCTGATGATGATGGAAATTAAGTGAGCTCAGCAATGAGTTGTTCCTCTACCACAAAGCACATGGAGGCTAAAATTAAAAAGCAGCCAAAATAACCAGGTGCGGTCCCACAGAAATGCCTGGATCCCACCACTGACTATGCACAGCACCACAAGCCCAGGTACACACTTCCAGAGTAAGTGGTGCAACAACAGCCATGGGGTGACCTCAGACTGGATCTGTTGCTGCAGCCAGGCTGGCACCTGAGCACAACCAGAAGCTCACACATCCTTAACAGAGAAATGGCTACGGATGTCCTTTAGCATCTCCCTTGTTCCTTGTCAGTGCTGACTTCCAGCATAGGGAGCACAGCAATTCACCTGGAGCACTTCACTGCTAAGCAAGAGAAAAATCGGATTTAAGGCAGCTCTGCATCCTTTGAATACAGCACCTATAGACAACATTCCTAAATCTCTGGCTGTGCTGGTGTCTGAAGATACACTTAATGCCTGAAACAACCTTCATCCCAACTGCTCCAGCTTACACCTCACAAGAGCCTACGAGCACAGCATATAGATGTCTGAGATCACCAGAAAAACCACTCAATAATTTCTCACTAGCATATCTTCAAAACTGTTGTGGTGACGAGCACAGTGGCATAGATAGGAAAAAACTCCAAACAAACAAACAAAAAAACCCAACAAAACCCCAATCCAGTAATCATAGTTTTTAGTCAGATTTTTCACCTGTTTATTCTATTGGCTTTGGACTCACTATTTTCAATACCTACAATCAGTTATGAAAACACTTCATTCAAGATAAAACACTACTGAGCATCTCCACAGACAGTAGCCAGGTGATAATTTTAGAACAAAACCATATATGCATGGATCCACTTCTTTGCACAAAGGGAGTTCACATTCCTCTACACACACAGGAAGAAACCTAGAGCCATTTCTAAAAGCTGCTCAGATTAGCCTTGCTGCTGTCAATTCCCACAGCAAGGGGGGGAAACCCAGCAGAAAGTGGTCTGGATTTTCAAGGACTCGCTCTGTCACCCCCAGAATTACAGCTGCACCCCAAGCAGAGCAGCATACTGACCTGCAAAGCCACTCCAGAGAGCAAATCCTACCGTGTGGCTGCCTCAGTCCCGTCTCCCAAAAGACACCACCAGCCACAAGGTTTAGTAACACTTAAAATAGCCCAGCCAGCTCACAGCAGTCCATATAGACAGTTCTATTTCAAGCACATCCAACATACTGTTAGAGATAGCACAGGAACAACCCGCTTTCTTCACTAATGCTTGACATTTATCTGATGCTTTGACTATTTATGCTAAGGCAGTGTGAAACTGCAAGCTTGCACATTCAGCAGCTTGGACAGTCACAATGCAATTCCAGCACCAGTAAACTAGACGGTGCTAGAACAGCCCCTGAGCTCATTAACTGAGACTGATCTGGAGCTCATGTTAGCCACGGGATTCCCGGACCATGCTGCTCAGGCAGAAATTTATTTCAATGTCCCTCTCTGCAGACAGCCTCACCACCTCCTTATTTCTGACCAAATATTTTGCCCACTGCTGACTTACTTTTGGCCAAAGCCCAGGTGAGATTCTGCACCTACTGAGCTGACTTCTCTTCTTCACCTTGCCTCCCAAAACCCACCACTGCTTCTCTATGGAGCACGCCTAAACGCCAGAGATATTGCTTGACCCCCTCTCCCCCAGGAATTTGTCTCAGCATGTCAAGTTGTTTCTGCCATGCCAAGGGCAGCCCTTGGGAAGAAGCAGGCTCAGGAAAGCTGAGCTAACAGCTAGTGTGGCGTTTTTTGCTTTATGCAGGGCTGCACTCGTTTCCTCCTCTGCACCTGCTGTTCCATCGACACGGATGCCCAGGCAGTGTTCCGCTAGGCTTGGACACACACATGGCAGGCTCACAGGTGCCAGCCTTCCCTCTGCCTGGTGCACAGGGCTGGGGAGGACCAGGCACACAGCCCCACACCTGCCAGCATGGCCAAGACTGGGTGAAAGCGTAAATGGGCTGAAACCAGATGAGCCCATAGAGATGGAGAGAGAAGGCACGGTGGAGGTTATGCCAGGGTGAGAAGCAGAAGGGCAGCCTCCCTGACACACCAGGGGAGGAGAGAGATGAGTAAGGTCACAGAATCCTTTAAGGTTGGAAAGGACCACCAAGATCACTGAGTCCAGCCATTAAGTCAACACTGCCAAGCCCACCACTAAGCCATGTCCTGAAAATGCCACATCTACGTGGTTTTTGAACACGTAGAGATGGTGATTCAACTACTTCCCTGGGTAGCCTGTTCCAATGCCTGGCCTTTTCCATGAAGAATTTTTTAAAATATCCAATCTAAGCCTTCCCTGGTGCAGCTTGAAGCCATTTCCTCTTGACCTGTCACTTGTTACCTGGGAGAAGAGACCGTCCCTCACCTGGCTACAACCTCCTTTCAGGGAGTTGTACAGATTGAGAAGGTCTCCCCTGAGCCTCCTTTTCTCCAGGCTGAACGCCCCCAGCTCCCTCAGCCGCTCCTCATAGGACTTACTCTCTAAATCGTTCAGCAGCTCCGATGCCCTTCCCTAGACACGCTCCAGCACCGTTGGCCGCCCCCGCCCGCCCGAGCCCCTCGGGGCCGCCCCGCGCCCCCATGCGCCGCCCGCGGGCCCGGCCGAGGATACCCAGGCAGAGCGGCGGCCCCGCGCCCCCAGCCCTCACAGAGGGGCTCGGCGGCGCCTCCCGGCCTCACCCTCACCCGCCCCCAACTCCAGCACGGCTCCAGCACGGCTCCAGCACGGCCCCACCGCCTCCCCCCGCCTCCGCCGCCGGTCCCGCTCAGCCCCAGCCCCGTACCTGTACCCGTACAAGGCGCCTCGATAGCCCCGCTCCGACGGCTGCGCCCGCCGCTCTCTGGGACTTGTAGTGCGGCGCGGCCCCGCCCGGGACGGCGGGCGCCCTCCCCCGCCGGGGCGGCGCTGCCCCGAGAGGCCCTTCCGCGAGCGCCGGGCCCCGGCTCCGCCGCGCTGCTCCAGCCCCGTCCCGAGCCGAGATGGCGGCGCCCGAAGGCACCGGCGACGCGTGTCCACGGCACAACCTGCCCCGCCCGGGGCACGCGCCGGGACTACAGCGCCCACAGTGCCCCGCGGCGGCCGCGGCGGTTCCGGGCGGTGGCGGCGGCTCCGCGGCGCCGCGCCCTGTGCATGGCCGTGGCGCCGAGCATGGGCCCGGAGCGCGTCTGTCCCCGGGAGCCCGGGCTGCCGGAGGGCCCTGACGGCGCGGCGGGGTGGAGCGGCGACGAGGAGGAGGAGGAGGAGGAGGAGGAAGGTGGCGGAGGGTATTTGTACCAGCCACTGAGCCAGGAACCGGAGCAGGGCCCCGGCGAGGCGGGCCCCGGCCTGCAGGAGCGGCTGCAGGTACCGCCCAGCGCCTCCCGCCGAGACGGGGTTGGGGGCACCAGTGGTCCCGACCCTCGCTGCCCGCTTTTCTCCGCAGATGCTGAGGCTGCACTTGCCCGACCCGCCGACGGACAGCGAGGAGGAGGAGGACGACGTGGCGGAAGGCGCTGCGGCTCAGAGCAGCCGCAGCTCCATCCCCATGGATGCAGGTAACGGCGTGTTCGGCAGGGCCCTTTCGGGGCTCCGCCGCGGTCTCACGCCCTCTCTGTTCCCAGAGCATGTCGAGCTGGTGAAGAGGACAATGGCCAGCGTGAAGCTGCCTACCCTGGGCATCCCCGCCTGGGCCAGCCAGATCTCGGAGGAGCAGTGGAAGGACGTGGTGCAGCGCACACTGCAGGCCCGGCAGAGCCTCGGTGGTCCCCGGCCCGAGTGGAAGTGAGAGCTGAGCTGCAGCACAGGAGCTGCAAACCCCAGCCCTCCCTCCACCCTGCAGGCATCCGCTGCCTCCAAACCAGGTGCTGACAGGACTTGCCGGTATCGACCTTCCAGTTTCTCCCACTGACATTGTCTGATTTTCCTTCCCACTCCTCTTTCCTGGTTCTGGCTGGTGCATAAGTCAATGTGATGTCCTTGTGTTGGCTTCCTCTGCCTCTGAGGAGCCTGACTGGTTTCCATACCTGTGTGTATGTGGGGCGAGGGGACTTAGCTGGCTTTGCCCAGATTCCCTCAGGACAAACACTGGACTTGTCCCTGTGCTGACAGTACCTGAGAAGTCCCTCTTCAGGCTTGGGCCCCTTCTCCCAGGACAGGGCCTGTGTTGGAATATCAGAGGCAGAGCCAGATGTGTCATTCCAAGAGATTGGTTTTATTTAGTTCTGTACATACAGGGACATCTGTACAAAATCCAACACTTTCATACTATGTAATGCTCTACTGAAAATAAAGTACACCATATGTACATATGAACTGTAAGCAGCTTAATACTTGTGTCCAGGGGGTGAATGCAGTAGTTTTGCTTGTTCCCTTGGGAGGAGGGAGCCAGGTGAAGTGGAAGAGGCAGCTCCAGTTCTGTCCATTTGGCTGACATGGGGAAAGGCATAGGCAGAAATGAGCAGCACTGATGCTAGAAACCAAGTATTGAGCAAGGGGCAGCTGTAGTGTGGCAGATACAGATCTGCCAATGAGCAATACATGTGGTGAGAGGGTGAGCACACTCCCCCCTTTCTCACATGGTCCCCTTCTGAGGTGTCCAGGACACTGGAATGAATAGGCAGCAAACAAAGGGTGAAGGTACTAAGCCTAAGTTCCCTGACCCAGAACAAGACACACAAAGCTATGGGAACACTGAAGCTGTACAGCACGTAGTCATGATGCGTTAGAGTCCTATCCCTGCACATGGCATGACTCCAGCAGCATTCCTCTGGCCAGGCTCAGGGGCTGCCAACAGAGACAGACCATCTGCAGGACAGCATCAGCCTCTGCACACCACAAGTCTCTGTTCCTTCTGCAGGCAGAGCAGCCTGCAGCAGGGAAAGGCTGCCCAGCAGCAAGCAGGCTTGAGTGAGGGCACACCATGCTGTAGCAATCTAAAAATGAGGTGTTGGCTTATAGCACAATGCTAAGAGCCAGTTGGAAAGCCTGCACCGAAAGGAAGAACCATCCCGCCCAACCTGAGCCCAGCAGTCCTCATCTCCACTGTGCCACTCCGGTGCACCATCTGGCATCACCTGGTGCATGTCTACATGCTGTGCCAGGCGTGAGGTAATTGATTGGCAGCTGATAATGAGCTTGGAGTAATGTTCAGTGTAAGCAATAACCTCCCTGAGGTGTTCTAAAGTCTCCTGATGAACTGGCCTGTGGCGGAGGGGAGGTGGGGTCCTGCATGACTGGGGGGATCTCACACACACGCTCACCAGCTGCTCCGAAGAGATGGTGGCACCCCTTGTGAGGGCTGAGCCGAGAGAGACCTACACAGGGCAGGGATGCAGGATACAGAGGTAAAAACAGCCTGGTTGGGGTTGGAGGAAAGATGTGCTGCACACCAGCAGCACATATTAGAGAGGATAAACCTCTGACCTGGGAATGGTTTACTAGTGAGGACAAGCAGATACATCAGAACCTTCTACAACATTCCACGATGCTGCAAACAGTGTCAGGCTAGCACCAGTGCCATAAGCTCCCTGCACTACTGCAAACCCACTTAAGCTTATGTGTCAAGAAAGCAGGTACAGCAGATAAGAAGCAAGGAGGACTCCCTTTTCTATCACAAGCCAGCCTCTGAGGTGGCACCTTGGCCTGGCACTGAATCTGCACCACAAAAAATAGGGGTGAAAGCTGGATCACAGTAGCACCCAAGTGCTGCGCAAGCCCCTGGGCTATCAGCAAGTGTGCTCTAAATGCTAATTTAGCAGAGTCCCTGATGCACCAGTAATAACTAACAAGGGCCTCAGCTCAAGGGCCTCAGCGGGTGCCAAAGTAACAGGGCAAGGTGAACTTTGGTCAGAGCACCCATGGAAGCAATTCAGCAGTAACACTTGGCCATTGATCATAACAAGGAGACAACTAAACACTCAAACTCAGCCACGCCCCATAAGGTGTATCCATTGCTTCCGCTAGCTTGCAGAAATGACTTTAGCAGCACAAGCTTCCTAGAAACCCTGGCCACTGCAGAGCTAAAGGTGGGATACAGAGACAAAGGGAGAGCTGCAGGAGTATTTTAATTGAGCAGGTAGAAGAAAGCAGAATTCAGTGGCTGACACCTGTTACAAAGCGGGAAGTTAATTCTGGGCCCACAATTAACCCAAGACATCGGAATGGAGATGAGTCAGCACAGACCAACACAAATAGCTGAAGGAATCACTTTCCCACAAGAGAGCTTCTAAGGATGTCCGAAAGGGAGGGCAACAGTATGTAGTGCTTGCACCCAGCTTTACTGGGGGTGGCAAAGCACTGAACCCCCCACTCCACTGACAGAGGAACAAAACAAGAGGCTTGGAAAAAAAGAAAGGTGGAAGCAAACATCTCCTCCACTGTACGTAAGACCCTTCAGCTGTGGAGCTGCACACCAAGGCAGCAAAGCCTCCACAAGCTCTGCTCCTGCCTCAAGCTCAGCCTGACCTCTGAGCACCACAGGGCTCAGCTGCACAAGCAGCACAGGGGCAGGCATGGCAGAGATGGGCACTTGGGGCTTGGAGCAGTATGCTGAGCCACGCATGGTTGTCTCTGGCCAACAGAGAGCCTGAGCAAGGCTCTGGCTTCCAGGCAGAGTAAGAAGAGGTGGCAGCTTGCAATGAAGTGAGTCCTGCCTGGACTGATACGATCAGAGGTCAGGCAGGCTCCCTTCATGCATGCACAGCCAAGGTGAAAAAGCAGGAGGACATGACAGTGGTGAGATACAAGTTATAACGTAAAACCAGATCTACCCTGGAGGTATGCAGATGGAGTGGAGGACAGGCACAGCTCACCATGTTCATTCCTTACTTATACATGAGAACCGAGTGCATTTCCATGACCCCTGGAGAAAAGGGATGGGGCAGAGCTTCTCAGGCCAGCCCCTGAGCCCGTCAGAGAGCCTCCTGGCTTGAGGTGAGAAACTCTTCTGCTCTCTTGTGGGCCTCCAGGGCTTTTATAGTGTAGACGTCCTGCGGAAGCTCAGATTTCCGGCGCAGCAAAACTTTGTCCTTCTTAATGTCTTTCAGCATCTACAGACAAACCGAAGGAGTCAGGGATCAGTAGCAAACCCCTTCACCTCTTCAGCCTCTGACTCCAACCACTCTAGAATATGCTGGATGACACTGCAGCATGCTGCAGAACAGTCTAAGAGCCAAACACAGACTAAAAGGACAGAGAAAAGTCCCACTCGCACTTTTTCCAGAGTGGGAAGGTTAGAGGGAAGATTAGATAAACTCTACTCTTCAGACTACAGGCTGATCTTTTAATGATCAGGGATGAGAGTAGGGTCATTTACCCTCAGAACACATGGAAAGAGCCAGTTCTGGCTGTTGGACCCTGAACTGAGAGCAATTGTGGAAGGACTCTAGTCACCTACGCACCTGCACAGCCTCTGTCTCCACTGTTTTCTTCAGTAGCTGTATATCCTCTGCAGTCGGGGTCTCTGTTTCCATACAGCACACAGAAGGCAAGGGTAGAGGTGCATAATACATGGGGTACTGCAGACAACACAGATAACTGGAGAGTCAGCACTCCATACAACACCAAGCCTTCTCCCCCAGCATCCTAACATGACATGGCACACTTCTAGCTGCCCTCTCTGGCCCCTACAAAGGTAGTAGTAGGTACACAGACAGGAAAGCAGCATCCTCTCCTACCCATTCCTACCAATGCTGTCTGAGTCACAGCACACAGCATGCAAAGCGGCAGCTGAGAGCACGGCCCATAAACATGTATGTGCATTACTTAGAGGTCAGTGCTACAGAAGGCCAGGCTGATAAAACACTGTCAACATTCCCAAGACACTGGGTTTTGGGAGGGACAGACCACTGCTGCAGCAGTGTGCACAGGACTGGGATCAGGTGCTAAAGCCTGCTCTCATGGTCTGAGAAAGCAGGTTAAGACCTCCAGCACATTCTTGTCTCATTCATCCCAGGTTCTGTTGTCACAGAGTCACAGATTATGCTGAGTTAGAAGGGATCCACAAGGATCATTGAGTCCAGCTCCTGGCCCTGACAGGACCATCCCCAAGAGTCACATCATGTGCCTGAGAGCATCATCAAAATGCTTCTTGAACTCTGTCAGGCTTGGTGCTGTGACCACTTCCCCGGGGAGCCTGTTCCAGCACCCAACCACCCTCTGGGTGAAACACCTTTTCCTAATATCTAACCTAAACCTTCCCTGACACAGCTTCAGGCCATTCCTTCAGGTTCTGTCACTGGTCACCACAGAGAAGAGATCAGTGTCTACCCCTCTTCTTCCCCTCATGAGGAAGTTTTAACTGCAATGAGGTCTCCCCTCAGTCCCCTCTTCTCCAGGCTGAACAGACCAAGTGACCTCAGCTGCTCCTCATACAGCTTCCACTCAAGGCCCTTCACCATCTTCATTGCCCTCCTTCAGACACTCTAATAGCTTAATATCTTTCTTATATTGCAGTGACCAAAACTGCACACAATATTCAAGGTGAGGCCGCCCCAGTGCAGAGCAGAGTAGGACAATCACCTCACTCGACCGGCTGGCAATGCCTGATGCCCCCAGGATATTGTTGGCCCTCCTGACTGCCAGGGCACTGCTGACTCATATTCAACTTGCTGTCAAGCAGGAACCCCAGGTCCCTTTCCATGGCACCGCTTTCCAGCATCTCATTCCCCAGTCTGTACCTACATCCTGGGTTGCCCCATCCCAGGTGCAGAATCCGGCACTTTCCCTTAAACTTTTTATGGTTGGTGATTGCCCAGTTGTCACCCACCTGAGGGTTCAGCCGGGCCAGCTCCTCTATTTTCTGCCACATTTCTTCTCGTTCCTTCATCCTGAACCTTCCCCTGCAGAGAGAGAGAGATCAGGTGTGAACTCCTGGGGAAAGTGCAGCTTTCACTCACTGGATGACAAAAGCAAGAGACAGCAGAAAAATGCAGGCAAGGGGAAGAGCTGCCCTGTCCTTCAGAGACCCCTAATTCTACCTACAGGTGACATGAGGCAAGAAGAGGGGACAAACTGCAACTAGCAGAAGGTAGGCAGGCACACTCCTCACTCACCTCAGAGCACATGGTGGCAACAGTGGGCTGCATAGGTACTTTTTCCCTGGCTTTGTGCTGCAGGAGTGGACCAGAGTGTCTGGTTTCTGGGGTAAAGCAATGACACTAGTCTGGATTTCAAAGACACATTTTCCTGGTGCCTCACAGATGCAGAGGGACAAAATGACATTTACAATAGAGCTGGAGTTCCACTGCCCACTGTTACCTCTGTCTCTAGCCATAACACACCAGAGAGCTGCCCAAACCCCCCAGGCACAGCTCTTGACCTTGGTACAGACTTTGGCACACATTTTAAGTGACTGTTCAGCAGGGCCACTTATAAATCCCAGGGCAGTGAATGTTCCCAGCAAACAGAGGTAAGCATCCACCACCCCTTATTCTCTTCTACATTTTAAACACCTGCACTAAAATCTCAGCTTTATTTCTGATTTTAACTATCCGGCTTTCATCCCAGCTAGAAGTCTCTTTAGTGCCCTATCTATCCATGCTAAGGAAGTTCTTTTACTCTGTAATAACATCACAACATTAACACAGAGTTGAGCCTTCTTGTTCTCACCCAGAAAGGCCTTCTTATCTGTGTCCCTGTGGCAGGGAAATCCAACATAGCTGAGGAATTGTATCATGCTCACCACAGTATAATCTCAAATTATGCTGCTGAAAGGCATTTTCACATCCTGCACACCAAGCTTTCAATTGACGTTTTACCAGTTTTGGTTATCCAGAACTGCCAAAGGTATATCCTTGATAAAAATCCAACACAAGGTTTTCTGAAGCCTAATTAGACACAGAGGCACACTAGACCAAAAAAAAAAAATCATCTTAACATGAGCAGAAAACAGTGCAGCTCTACCCATCCATTTATTGGACAGCTCTGAGCTGCTTGTTGAGCTTTTCCAGAGCAATCCTCCATCAGCCACACACCAGGGCAGAGAACAGTCACTCTCAGCAGGTCAGCATGAGTAGAAGCTAAACAGGGAGAAAAAGCTCCTAATGGAAACACCAGGTAGATCTTCTAGGAAATGTGCTGTCACTGACTGAAAATATATATGCAGATATTTGTGGGCTTCACAAATGCCCTAAAATGGGAAAAAAAGAAATCTTGCTTGCTCCCATTTTACATGTTAACAAAACCTTAATTTCTCCATAAGCAGGTTACCCATCCAAAGCTCTGATTCAAAAATTAACTTCATTATTTACTACTATTCCACAAAACAATGAAATGTACCCCAGAGCTCCCCACTCCCAGCAAGGATGAGCCCACCACCAGCTTTGGCTCATTCGGGAATGAGATGCACTATTTTCTGTCACTAAGTCAGAAGAAGACCGTTGAGAAAAAAAAAAATCAACAAAGTTTCCTTCTAGCTTACTGGACTGACTCAGCTCACCAAGGCAAGCTATATAAGCACCAAAACCAGCAGAAGGAAGCAGAAAAAGTGAAGTTCTTTCCTCTTTACAGCACCATGGCACAGGTACTTGCTGAGTTCAGATTTTATCTCCACCATCTGCTCTTTGAAATTGCAGGAATTATTCCATCTTTATCACTGGAAAATTGAAAGCATCCTCTGGTATGAAAGATGCATTATGCCCACTGCTGCAAAACTCTTTAGAGTTTTTTAAAGCAGTAGGATTCCACTGGCATCACTACAACATTTGTGAGCCGGTAAATATTTCCATGGCAGAGCATAAGCATCTCTGCAAAGCTGAGTATCCTCTACATTGCAATCTATTTCCTTATGACTCTGTCACTCTTTTCTAAGCTACCTGGTTCAGCAGGACTGAAAGAATTTCTATCACGACACACATTTTATCTCTTCTCATCTCTACTCATAGTTCCTGCTGAGGAATCCTACTTTTTTTACAAAATTACTTGTACCACCTTTCCATTTCCCCTCTGCCAACTGGCATCTACCATCTGTTACTGTACCCCAAGGAGACTTCAGGATGAGCTCAAGTAACTTGACAAAAACCTGTTACTCACTTCTGCTTCTCTGCCTTGTATTGCTGTGTGCAGTCATCAAAAAGCTTTTGGTTCATCTCCATGAAGAGCTTCAGTGCATTGTAGATCAGCCCGTGGATTGTTCTGCAAAGAAATGAGGAAAGAACAAGTCATGGTGGGCAGGTTCTGAGCCCTGAGTTAGCAGCAGCAGCACAGACAAGAGGTAACAGCAGCAGCAACTCATTCTATATCCGTGTGACAAAAGATTTTTACGCATTTCCAGCTCCTACCACAAGAAAACCCCTTCCACAAACAGAGCAGAAACTACACCACAGGGAGAAAGAGATGGAGAAGAAAGAGAAGACCACTGGGGCAGGTCTCCTCTACCACAGTCATAGTAATGAGTGCAAAACTATGCATTCCTGTATTCATTTCTTGTAGTTAAAAGTGGGAAAGGAAGGATGCTAGGAGCCTGTTCAGGGCTGTTCTCAAGGGGGCTTTAGTGCCTCACACAGTTCACCTCACATATACAAAATTACTTTTTTGGGCTGCCCAGTATTTGGTCACGAGCTTTGTCACTGAGCTGCCCAAAACACAGGGGCAGCAGCCCTGTAGAGATGGGAACTAGCACAAAGAATACCACAGAAGAAAAGTCAACTTCGTGCCAGCGATTTATGGATAGGTTGCACTGTGTGTGAGCTCCCTACAGGACAAAGACTCTCCTGGGGAATAAAAACAAGTGTTGAAGCTGTCTCTGAAAGACCTGACCCAGAGGCTAAAGATGAGACTCAGAAGATTGAGCTCTGTGCCTCCACCAGTTCTACAAATGGAATAAGGAAGAGAGATGCAGCCATGCTGGACTTAAGCAAGCTATCTGACCAAGGAGATGAACTATGGGAAGGAAGATGGGCATCTGACATACTCAACCTGCCCTCTTTTAGCTATTGCTAAAAGAAAGACAAGGAGAAATAAGAGGAAAACACTTTCAGAACTTCTTCTGCCATACCACTGGGAAGCAGACAAGAAGAAAAATCAGAAACAGTAGAATCATGAATCTTGACTGCTGCAAGGACACAGTACTGGTGAAGGGTTTCAGACAAGAACATAAAGTCCTTTTCTGAACTTTGATCAAGAGGGGCAGAAACACTGAATGAGAGAGTGTCTGAGCACATCTGTCTGCATGCACGTGTGCACACACATCACACGTATGTGCGCATGTATGTGCCTGTCTGCACATGTGTGTGCCTGTTGGTGTCTCTGGGTGTTTGTGTGTGGTCATGTCTGCACATTTGTGCCTATTCTAGACTTTAGAGCACCCTTGACTGGTGGCTCCAGTCTGTGCTTTCTGATAGAATGGAGAGCAGACTAGTGGGGAGCTCTCTGCAAACAAGCTCTACCTCACAACTTTGTCATTGCTACCACAGTATACTACTGAGCTCTGGACTTGCCTAGCCTCCCTAAAATTAATTATTTTGCTTTTTTCCACCCTCTAGAATAGAGGAAGATGGCTTTTTTTTTTTTGGTCTTCTTGTGGTTTTTGCTGAAAGACTTTAGGATCTCAGCTGTGGACCAAGTATTTTTAGCTGATTCATTAAAAGGAAGTGTGTTAGATTAAATTAGGTAAACCTGAATTAACCAGGTAAGGAATCAAGTGAAGGAGAAGTCAGTACAAAAGAAGTTGATAAAAGAACCATAAAACAGAGTAGTATCTAGGAATCAGACACAGGGGGCAATATTTGACAGGGACAGCTGCCCAGTTAGTTCTGCTTCCTCTATTCTTCTTGTACTCAAGGAGTCAGGCACTGCATCAGCCAAGGTCTCTGCTCATGGAGAATATATGGGCTGGACATTAGCTAAAAAGCAAACAGAAGTCAGTGGGAAAACCTACAGCACACCTCGGAGAGACCAGCAACATTACTGACAAGCAGGTATCAAAAGCTACGACTCGATGGCCCCCAAGGCTGGTAATTGCAGGTGCCTCAACTCGTGCAGAAGCAGGCCTCTGTGGTCTGCCGTGGCACTTTTCCATGCTGATATTACTAACAACCCCCCTGCTCAGCACCTGGTGCCACTGAGTGCCATGCAATGTTGCACTGCAGCAGCATGCCCCAAGATTGCCAGTGGGTCAAGCAATCCGGCATGCACAGCAAGTGCCAGGGTATGTGGGAAGACCTACTTGTTCCAGTGACTCTTGGAGTTCTTGTAGAGCGCTGGAAACATGATCGGGAGAATTTTGGCTGCATTATCGCTGATCAGGCTCATGATATATTCGTTGTTCCAATAGTACAGAGCTCGCTCTGCCACCTGCAGTGGGAGAGAAAGCCATCCTTGAAAAGGCTCCTTCCAGTAACACCTGTGGTGCACAGGGAAGCCACCCTCCAGTCGAGGAGCCCACATGCTTCCCCACAGCACAGGCAGCAGGGTTGACCTTCACAGACTTCTACAAGGCCATTCATCCCTGCTTCCCAGCCTTCCTTCCCTGACCCTCTGTCAGACACTTCTCATTTTCCTGGGAAAAACATAATGTTCTTGAATAGACAAGCCTACTGTCAATATACTGATGACCCCAACACCCTTTACACAACACTTGAGGACAGCATTGTCATCTGCTCCAGGTCCCAGTTCAGACTAGCACCAAACCTCCTCCATTTCTTCAAACTGTCTTCTGTGAAGTTCCACTCCTTCCTGGCTTTTCCCACAACAGACTCTCTCAGGGCTTTGAAGCATGCTTCAGTCACTAGTCCCACAATTCAACCCCCTGATTTACTAAGGGTGAAAATATGGAAAATCTTGGGGCAGCCATCCTGTTCTAACAAGACAAACAAGTTTAACAAGTTTCCACACAGTGACAGACTCAACCACAATTCTTCATATTTACCACAAATCTGGGCAATGCAAGCTAATTTTTGCATTTAGGACTAGCTTGAAAATGGCTTAAAAAACCTAGGAATAGAAACATCCAGACTCAGTTTTATATTTCAGATGGAGAACTAACTATATGCCCTTAACATATTGTTCTACATGAGTAAATGAAGGGAAACTCACCTTGCGTTCACTTATCTAGTGTTTGGTTTTCCAAACACTAGATAAGCTTTTGTTTGCTGGATTAACAGACAACCCACTCAGAGAAAACTCACTCCCACCAAAATGTTCAGACTTACTAAGAATTCAGTTCCTAATTTTGCTCTCAGACAAGCTGCAGTCATAGAGACTGGTCAGTCTGACTGTATGATACACCTTTGGGGTAAATTTTCCTAGGCTCTAACATGTTTGCAACTTCTCCAGGCTTTTCAGTCTTGTTTTTCAAAGAGTTTGGCAGCAGATGATGGCTGCTATCAAGTACAGGATGTCTCTCCTGCAGCCTTTACCCGACTTTATTCAATTTCCTTAGTTCCCTTTGGTAGCTCCCTCCATGCCCTAAGGTCACATTAGTCCTTTGGTTCCCATCACCACACCAGTAATCCATGTCCAGCTGATTTCCATCATGCTCCCCTAGTCCTTTACAGGAAATTATCTTTTACATACACGTGACCTAGACTGATTTTATTGTTGGGTTATAAACACATGACTTTGGACCTCCCTATACCAAAAGACAGATTGAAGCCAGTCTGCCTTGCTGTGCAGTCACATTCATTTGGGAGATGGCTATGTCGCTATTTCTTTAACACCCCACCTATACCAGGGTCAACAAGCAAGCTATCTTCTTCCTAGGCGCTCTTCATGGCAATCTAAAACACTGAGCCAAAAACACCTGCTAGGAGCTACTAGCAGGTCCTACCACCCTGTACATTTTAAACCTTAAGACTACTATCCACAGAGATTATTTCAGCTTCCCTTCAGTGAGAAGAAGAAGCAGACTCCAGCACTTTTTTAGTATACCTCATGCTTTACCACCTATGCCAGAATAAAACAAAGTACCTTCTCTGCATAGTCTCTTTGGTTGGCCTCCCTCCAATACTGCAGAATGCTTGGTTTGCTGCAACAGGGGGACACTGGATGGATCTCCTGTCTTTGCTAGCCAAAACAGGAGGTGGCAGAGCACCTGTGCTCCAGCTCCAGCCTGCTGCAATACACAGTGCTGAACAGCACAGAACAGCAGGAGGGGGTCCACTGATATGCTTTGTTTTCTCTTTGGATGAGCTTGCTCTGTGGTTGTGGTGAGGATTCTCACCACATCACCCCAATACTCACCCTGGTCACACCTCCACGTGCCACTGATCCACAAACACAATACCAAAAGCTGTGGTGTCACCCTCACATGCCAAGTGGCTTACATGTCAGTGCTCTATCCCCTCCCTGCGCTGCAACCCACCTGGAAGTGTGGGCTGGAGACACACTTGGCCAACTGCCTGAACAAGGGTTCCATAACTTTCACAAACTCAGATGGCTCAATCACGTCCAGGATCTCCTCCAGCTCATTTAAAAACATCACCTCCTTGGGACTGTGAGTTTTCGGCCAGAACTTCAGCAAGCCCACAATCACCTGAGTGGGGAGGGTACAGAGACAGCGTTAGAGGATAAAAGTTAACACCAGCTGCAAAATAAATTTTTAAGGATCCGGTCACAACAGCAGAGGGCAGGAAGTAACAGAACAGATTTTCTCAGAAAGTCAGGGTGGGTTACCAGGGAAGAAAGAAGACAAAAGCCCAAACTCTGCCCAGTGACATTCATGACAGCAGCTCTGCCTAGGCTGATACAATTCCATACTACAAGCACAAAACTTATAACCACTTTCTTTCCCCAAACACAGCTTAACACAGAAGGCTGAAACTGGATTGGGCAGCAGCTGGCCGACAGCGCAGAGTAACCATGGAAGACCAACTAATAAAATGGGAAGGTCTCTGAAGAGTCATTATTCAAAACACCTCAGACCTTGAACACTGGGGAGCAACAAATAAATAATGCAATGGATGGGTTTAGGACAAGGAAAGGAAGTTCTACTTCACGCAAAAGTAACCGGATTATGGAACTCATTCTTGCAAAACTTTGTGGAGACTCAAAGTCCAGAAAGACTCAAGAATGTAGCAGACAAGTTTGGGGAGTTTACAACTAATGGTTTTAATTAAATATGACAATGCAATATGACAATACTTCTGGCTAAGTAAACTATTGCTTACAAGATACGAGAAGAACATACTAGCAGGGTTAGATTTTATTTATTTTTAATACTGCTTCCTGTCCTACTCATCTGCTTCTAGACACTGTCAAAGGCAGGATCCAAAATCCTGCAGACCTTCACTCTGTAGGAAGAAAAAATGCTAACTCTGTGGACACCAGAGTCACACGCAGCTGGCAGTAGGAGTTAGTTGCTCTTTCAAACCTGTGTGCTTCAGCTACCTGATCCCAAAGCCAGCATTTGAGAAGAAGTTCACAGCAGCAGAGGAACAGTAGTGGGCAATGCAACAGCAAGATTAGAGACACCTAAGCATTGTGTTTCTGCCAACACAAGGCTTGAGAAGCCAGCAGTTTGTTATGCTCAGTGTTTGTCATAGTCATGTCTGCCATTCAGGCAAGAGTTACCTTCAGCGACTCAGAAGTAACTTCTCCTACAGCTAAGGTGGTCTGAGATGTGTCAATTCCGTCTTTGCTATTACTGAGCACACCTGAGGCTTTGCTCACCTGGCAGTCTTGCAGACTGCTGTTAACACAAGAGCTACTATGCTAAGCCTTGCTGAGCAAGCTTCTGGGAGGCCGACTTGAGATGAGTGTGGGCCCAGTGAGTAATCTGGCCTCCTTTCAGCACTGCTGGTAATATCTCCTAGTGCATTCAGACCCTTGCTGATGCACAAGCCCTGTAATTCTTCCAGACTTCAACAACCCTAGTCATCTCAGGGGTCTATTCGAAACCTTCACAAGCAGGATGCTTTAACAGGACACGACCTGTGGCAATTTGGCCTTGGTATGTCTGGTTGAGACACAATGCAACACTCACTGAAGGTAACGAAATTGGGTCATCCCACTGCTTTCCACAAGCACCAAACCAGACCTGGGTCTGTAAGCCAAGGGCCACTAACCCGTTACTCAGGAACTAGTGATGAGCTATGGAGCTTTACTATTTGAATAAGCTGCAAAATGAATCCTGGAAATATTGACAGATTTCTATTTCTCTCTTTTCCTTCACCCTAAGAGGTGCATTGGCAGGAGACTGTTGGACTGGATGTCAGCCACAGGAAGTACTCATCATGATCAGGAAGCTACTTTACACAGTTTGTTTCAGAGCAGGCTTTTGGGAACACAGGAAATGGAGGACCCACATTTAAAGGAAAAGCTAGGAGGTCTGCTTCAGCACTGCTGTTGTCAGAGCTGTGGAGCCAGAAAGCTGACAACAGCTGACCAACTTCTATCAAGCACAGTCAGGCTCACCATGAACGCACACATTTAAGCCAGAGAACAGAACGACCTCAGCCAGCACTACTCATTAAAACGCTCACACTTTCTGGTGCTCCCTGCTACAGTGACACAAGCACACGTTCTTTGCCCATCTGCTGTTTTGAGTCTGTGAAGCTCAGCTCTGTAGAAGACATTTCCTGGCCTGAAGTGGGTGGAGAAACATTTGTCTCCTTCTTGCTCCTTCAAGCTGGCATATAGCCTGGTTAGCACTGCAGGTCTGTGCAGCCAGTGACTAGAATATGAGAGGTCTCCACCGCTCACACATTTTAGAATCTGCTGTTTCCCAGCCCTATATCCTGAAGGCAAATGTGTCTACAAGGTGACTTAACACTATGAAGGTAGCAAACCGATGCTAAAGCTGGAAGGAGAATACTTTCATGAAGGAACAGTGGCTTGCCTAAGTAGATCTTTGTGTCCCAGGTTCCTAACCTCATCTCCACAGTTTTGAAACCAACTCCAACAGTCTGGAGGGGTCTCCACTATTTCATGGCCCCCACAAGCTCACACTGGTTCCATCAGATGGTCATGTGTTTTGTCTCTGCAGCATCTGTCACTAGCTGAGAGCTCTACCCTGAAAGAACAGCTTGGTATAGTGTTCCTTCTCCTACACCAAGATCTGAAGCACTATAAGCATCAAAGACATCAAATAACCCACCTTCATGAAGCTTTCAGGAGAGAATGCTAAAGGCTTGCACATGAGCAGTACAGCCCCTTCTGCCCACAGGGAACCAGGCAAACCCAGTAAACAATACCACTCACCGACTCTCAGCCTCTTTACAGCAAGGGTTAAAAAAAGAGTACTTTAAGGAAGCTGTGAAGCTTTTTGGGGTTTGACTGTCACATAGAAGTTAAGCAAGGTTACTCACTGGCTCTGTCAAACTGCTGTCTTTCTCCAAGAACTGTACAACACAGTACGCCAACTGTAGGAAAAAACATGGCAAGATTAGAGCTTCCTCAAGTGTACCCGAGATTAAAGTGCCACCATCCCCCCTAGGCTGGAAGTAACACCATGGCCATTCTGTTGCAGCTCTAAACAAATTCAGTTTTTCTTATGGCAAGCAAAGGCTTTAAGCTCAAGCAGGCAGGGCCCCAGCTCCAGATATTCATGCAACATACAGGATAAAACTTGAGCCACCTAGAGCATCCACAGCCAATAGATTCAGATGCAAGCACAGCCGGACACACAGGGAGGAACAAACCGGACTGTCACAAAGCCCTGCCCCATAAAAACAGGGCTGGGAGAACAGACATCACTACTTAGCACCCATATTTCTTGACTTCCTAGCCCAAGTTCTGATCTTCTATATTCTTCTATTATGTCCTCAAAGCCTGAAGAAATTGTTCATTATACCAGTCTAGCAGACCAGCACACCAATTTCTCCACATATATCAGCAGCGACTAACAGCTGACACACCACATGCACAGCTGGGAATTTTACCTCTCTGGTTCCAGCGGGGCCCAAGTATTTCACAAGCTTCCAGCACAGAAAGACAAAGCAGGCCACAGCATTAAGTCAGCAGGAAATGCCAATGCCTATCAGCCAATGGCACAGGCCCGGGCACCACAAGGATGGGACAACCACTGCAGTAAGGGACTAGTGCAGAGCCCAAAACATATCACAGCAAGAACTTCGTACAATGCAGCAATGTGGCCTGGTGAATAGCTATAAACAATGAGCTTATAAGCTAATATATATATATATATATATGTATATATATGTACAGCTTATAATAGCTCTAAGTTCTTGCAATAATCCCAATCTGCCCTGGGAACTTGAAGCACTTCTCACCTGTGGATGGTAGACACTGAGAGACTTCACTTTGTGCAGTGGTAACAAGACTCTGATGAGGAACATCTTGTGCTCTTCCTTCAGAGGCAAAGCAAACCCATTGATTATGCTGAGAAGAAATAAGAGTCTTGTTAGCATCCTTACCCAGGAGAAATACAGTATCTCTCACCTCAAAGACTTGCCCTAGCTCTCATTAGTCCCTCGAGAAAGCACTCACCAAAAGTGTGGTCACTGTGGCCCAGCCTGCGCACCATGCTCAGCGAGAGTGTGTCCTTGGCAGGCACCACAGGGAAACGCTTCTGATGGGGCTTGGGCTCTGCTCCTTTCTGTGCCAGGCTGAGCCCACACACACTTAGGTAGAACCTCTGGGGAAGGCCAGCACAGAGGCAGATCAGTGCTTGAGCCTCGTGCTTTACAGAACAGGAGGATGGTGGTACAAGAGGGCTGCAAACAGAAGGGCAGTTAAGCCATGGTGAAGGCTGCCCCCTGGTAAGGCTGCTAAGGCTTCCCACTGCTTCAGGGGAACTATTCTCTTTTACTGCCTGCTGAAGCAAGTGTGACTGGACTCAAACGAACAGGAGAAAAATCTGGGGAGGAGAAGGCTACCACTGCACTTATCAGCAGGCTGGAGAGCACTTTAACTCTGTGCTGCATCAGACTGAGATTCTCTGGAAGAGGAGCCTCCTGCAAGGACTGCTGAAGGAAGGCACTGCCAGCTCACATAGCACACTGGGCTAATGTCTCACTGAGTGTCACTCACTGTGGGCCCTCTGGGATTTCCAAAAGTGGCCTTACCTTCCTAGGATCTCCAGTAGCTCTGCAATCCCATTGTGGTGCTCTGTTTCATAGATGAACCTAAAGAGAAGGATGAGAGATCATTGCCAAATGCTGGATATAGTCTGATAAAAGGAAGGAAAAACACTGGAGACAGGGACTCTAAGTGGTACTAAGAAACACCTCACCTGTAAAATATATTATTGATCTGTCTCCTCACATATGCTCGCAGACCCAGGAACTTCCCGTAGATCCTGTGCAGAATAGTCTTTAGGAAGTCTCGTTCTCTGGGGTCTTCACTGTCAAAGAGATCCAGAAGCTGCGGGGAGAGAAATTCAGTCGGTATCTGCATACTGCCTGTCTGAACAAAGCTACCAGCAATGCTGGGCACTGCTCACACTCGGCAAAAGTGGCACTTTCAGCTGGGTGATGCCCTCAGCAAGCTGAGCACAGTGGTCATTTCCCTGAAACATGCAGCCTCCTAGTCACAAGCTGGAACCATCTTCTTTCATCTTCAGGAACACAGTGATGGCCCGCACTTTCTACAAAGCTGCACATCCCCAGATTTCCCCTGCAAGGCTCCTGCACCCCTCTCCACCTGTACAACAAGTTATGAGTTCCAGAGACTACAGCTTGCACACTGTTTTGCCCAGCACAGAAAACTCTGTCTGCTCATCCAAGACAAAGGAATAAAGAAAAGTCACATCATCAAGCACTGCTGTCAAAGCTGGACTGTTATGTAAAACCTTGACCCAAATCTGCTGCATGTCCTTCATAAAGGTGGTGCACAGTGGCAGAGGAAATGATTACTTACAGACAGTACAAACTTCTGGTCAATGTATTTCTTGGCTACATTTGGTTGGAAGTCAGGCGATTCCAGGAACCGGAGGAAGAACTCATACACCAGCTATGAAGGGAGAAGGAGAGATCACTTAGAAATCCCTCTGTCCTCTCACCACTGTTTACTTCAGATTTTAAAGGTTTTCCTTCTCCTTAAGGATTCAGGGAAAGGCTGGAAAGCCTGAACAGGAGCACAAAAACCAGTGTTTCCCCACTCAATGGGATCAACGCAGCTGCCCTTGCTCTAATGGGCAGGGGTCTGGTGGCACATAACTGCCCAATCATGAGATCTCATCACTTCAGGTCCCCCCATAGACAACATCCACCTACTCAGATTAAGACACTAGGCCTGGGAAACTCTTCTCACATCTTCAGCACACATCTCTACAGAGAACAGAAACCTTCAGAGATGGCAAAGGCTGAGGCTTCATTGGAAGTCCTTGAGACATGCCAAGGAAGAACAGAAAAGCAGAGAAATGAAACAGACTCCAGGAAAACATGCCGTGTCCTCTGCCTCCTGGGGACTGACTCCAGGTTGGCTTGGCCCCACTAAGCCATGTGAGCTGCATGCTGTGTCCCACTTGGACAACAAAGAGCAGCTTGTTTTAAGAAGGCTGTCAGTGCTGAACTTCTGGTCTCGCTGTCCTCTTAGAGGGATGAGTCCATTCCAGGGCTGACCCTGCCTAGTGCTTCTGAGAGGCCACTAGGCCAAACGACAGTGATACATTCCAAAGGTCTGACTCTGGAGTTGAAGGAATTATAGGGCCATGCATCCAAAGGCAGGGCCCAGCTGCAAAGGACACCAGCACAGAAAAAACTGAGATGATGACCAACAAGCTCAGCACTCAAGCTCATTGCCACAAATCCATGCTGGCTGCTGCTGGCTCAATTCTGAGAAACAAATGCTTCCTAGCATCCATTGCACATGATGAGGACACGCTATTTCTATCGACGCTCACGCCCCTATGTCAACTGCAGCAGTGAGAAGCGATTAACCACTGCTGCAGAACTGCACCTTATTTCTTCTCTGTATTTTCTGCTTCATTCTGCAGTACCTGGCTCATCGTCTGCCTTTGTCTGCTCGACAACATGTCCCTGTGCAAGTGCCTGGGCTTACCTCCTGACTTCCATTGTTGAGCTCTGCTAAACCATACTCACTGTCACTTTCATAACCTAGTTTGTCTTAAAAGTCTGTTTCCCAGGGAACACAGCCTAATGAAAAGGTCTTTGTCTCCCTTCCCCTCTTCCTCACCCTCCAGCTCCCTATCTTTTCTTGTCAAACATTTGCTCGCAGCAAATGCAACTGAATTACATCCAGCCTACAGGAGGCACATTAGCAGGTACCACCACAGGCTTTGCTTTGGCACCAAGCAGCCCTCCTCTTCCATGTACCTCCCAGGTAGCCGGGCAAGGTGAGGAGCACTGAAGCAGAAGGGGTGCTGTTTCCAATGCTGCTGAAGCCCAGAGGATGCAGGCTCTCAAGTCTTCATAAGGGACAGTAACACTACTGGGAACTGCTTCTTACATAGGCAATACAGCACAACTCCTTCACTCCTAGCAAAGTGTTCGCTCCCAGCCTACTTGAGGGCCACGTGGGACTACAGGCATCTGCAGGTGAATGTTGCACACAGCCTTCAGCCAGTTCCCAAGACACCCTTGCTGTCTGTACTGCCTAAGAGCCACCTCTGACCCCTGGGTGGCAGGCCTGGTCCTTCCCCAGGAACCCTCGCAGGCTGGTGAAGCAGCCAGTGGCAAGACTGGCAGGCTCCAGCCCTACATGGACTCTCGACTTCCTGGAGATAAATTCACCACATCTATATTTCCCCCTCCTCCTCACCTGAAGGTGTGGCCAGGCAGCCTCTAATGTAGGCTCATCTTCCTCAGGGTCAAACTCTGCTCCTGTGGGATTGGATGATGGTGGGAGTGTCCGGAAGAGGTTCACTGAAAACTAAGGTGAGTGAAAAGGTGCATGAATGACATCCCCACACCTCATGATGGTCCTCCACATAGCAAATCCTTCACTGCAGAGCAACATATTGTGATTTGCCACAGCTGTACCCACAAACCAATCCCTTCCTGCAGGCTGTAGGGTAATAGTCTGCATAGAAACTCCACAAGTGCAGTCTATGCCCGAAACAAGAGCTTCCACCTCTCCCTACAGCAAGCACTGTCACCATGACATCCCCTCTGCCTCCACTTCTCTTTCTGGAGGTGGGCAGATAATAAGGAATAGGTAGCACTGGGGTCACATTCCTCCCTGATAAATCCCTATCCCCTCCTCCTCCGCACACTTCTGAACAGTCTCTATTTCTTTGGCATGCAAGCACATACTGGCCCCATGCCCTACCATGATAACAGCTTCAGGATAGATAGCCTCAGTGACGACATCACGGTTGTGTGTGATGTACTCCACCATCTCATTGAGGCCTGCTCTCTTCACCTCCTTGAACTTCAAGTCGCTGAGAGGGTCAGAGATGAAGTCAAAAAGCACACAACACTGCCGCAGCTTCTGGATGAAAAGCTCTTCTCGTTCGTGTGGAGAAGCATCTGTCAGAGAAAGCAGGGACATCTGTCCTTGAAGATAGGCAGAACATCTTCCTGGTTTCCCCAGATATCAATGTGGTTCACTCCCTGTGGTTTCCCCCTCTCCTGTCACATCCTCTTTGAACTCATGGGTGGGGAAGATGGAGAGGCAGCGTTGCCCCTGCTATGGACACGAGACAGTGGAGGGAGAGGGACTGCAAGGCCTCTGAAGCAACTATCCCATGAGAGGATCTCAAAGACAGTAGCAGTTTCTAATCTGATAAGCACTGATCTCTTCCCTGTGCAGGGTAGCCTGGAAAAGAAACTCAACTAGCTCCCATCACAGACCAGTAACACCCGCGCTCTGAACTGCACAGACACAAAGGGAGCTGGACAGTGCACACTGTAGCCTAACCTTCCGCCCAGAGAGCAGTGCAGAAGAGAGGGGCCAAGGTGGCAGGGGTTCTATACTCTTTTTTTATTCCATACGACTGGAAACTATGCACTGCCTTGGCCAATGACACAAAGTTACCTCTTGCTTGCAGAATGCTACTGAGCTGCAAGGTAGCTGCCTTTTCAAAAAGGGCTGCCTGTGTCTGTGAGCCACATCAGCAATGGGTCTGGCTGAGTGACTGCTGAAAACACTTTCTTCTTGTCCACACTTAAATCATATTTAATTGCAACATTATGTTCACTAAGTGTCAATACCAAGTAATTGCCCTAAGGTGGAGAGCTTCAATAGCAGGGCTACAATTTGCAATGGAAACACAATGAGGAGGAGGCCTAGTCCTCCAACAGGAAGAGGTGGCTGTAGGAATCAAGGGCAGTCTGCATCAAGGTCTCTGCACTTCATCCTTTCCTGCATAATCTGCTGAAGAATCTGAAGCAGTCCTCAGTACATAAAATCATGAGAGTTTAAACAGTTCAAATGGGAAGGTAAGTACTGAAGTTTGCATTGAGAATCCTCTGATTTTTTCAGGCCATCCATCAATTCTCTACCTGCTGACAAGCCAAGCACTTTTCCCAGAATATCCCTGCTGCACTGCCCGCAAGACTAGCCATACACTGTCAGAGTTGCTTTGGGAAGAGCCCTTACACCACCACACTCTGCCTGGAGAAGGTACAGCTTGTCATGCAGGTCACTCCCACCCCACAGCTTCTTTACCTTTAAGGGCTGGGAGTTTTTGCAGTTCCCGGTTTTTGCTCAGATTGAAGCGAGAAGAGCTGTGCCGGCGCTCCTTCTTCACAATCTGGGGTCCCCCTGAGTACTTGATTTTATTCAGCTGGGTTGGTGGGGGAGCGCTGTTACTGGGCCGCTTATTTGATGTTGGCTGCTGCTGTGGTTGCTGTGGCTGCTGCTGAGGCTGCTGGGCCTGATGAGAGACAAAAGAGTAAAGCCACTCAGAAGTCTTTTACCTAAAGACCTCAAAAGCAATTAGACACCATCAGCATCTTCTTAGACTGAAGAAACTGGGCAGGTTTTTCACTGTTGCACTTGCAATTAAGTGCACCTCACCCATTCCTGCCAGCTCTAGATCTGTTGGTTGCATCTGCACCAGATCTGCAAAGTAGGCAACAGTTTTACTCATATCTGTGAGGCACCACAAAGACACCATATCCTCTTGGCACAGCAAGTGCTATGGATATGGAAAGCAAAGTCACATCTTTCAACAGGTTACAGAAGTCTGTTGACAGAAGAAAAAAGCAGAAATAAAAACTTCCTGTGGTCCAAACAGAAATCTCAGTGTGCTGCTGTCTCCAATTACATCACTCTGTACAATTTACAGCAAGCAAGTATAGAAAACTAGCAATTTGCTTCTTTGTCCTTGCGCAGGAAAAAAGCACAAAAAAAAACCTGGGGAAAAGCAAAGCAGTGCATAGTACAGAGCAGACACAATGGCCCTGGAAAGGCAACAGTAAAGACCACTAAAATCATTGCTGCATCCATAAACCAGGAGCACCGAGTCTACTAACCACGTGGACTGTACATACATACATACACAACCTTAGGTCGCAGGTTGTGAGCTCTCCCAACCGACCCTGACTGTTCCATCCTCTCAAGCTGTCTCCACCTCACTGCTGTCTGAACTTCTGTAGATGTGCTTTTATCACATCGCCCCTTTTAGCCACACAAACTCTGTGCCTGCACTTTCCTCTCCCACTTCACGCTTGCTAAACTGCACTTCCAGAGGCACTTTTTCATTTTTAACACACGACCAGAAACTGAAGCTGGTGTTTGCTCAGTTCAGCTCTATTCTGACCTTGCTGAAGCTCTGCTGGTTCAAGTCCCACTTGGGTCATAATGACTCAATAACTGACCCTTTCATTTCACACTAACCCAACCTGTGGAAAACTTAACAGAGGAGAGGGCAACATCTTGTCAGCAAGCCTATAGCAGAGGATTCAGCTGGAGACAGCACCCAGCCTACTGCACTGCTGGTACATGAAGCCAAGGATCTGCAGAATGAACCTGTTTAGGATACAACAGGGATAGCACAATGGATGGGGGGACAGAGGTGGGTGACATCTTTGGACACCACTCCCTTCTTCCCCCATAAACTCCCAACAGCCACATAGAGCACAGTGGTACATACACACATCTCCCCAGAACACTGACCAGCAGTACTTTGAGGGAGCGCATCAGCAGTGCAGGAGCTCACCAGAGCTCACCATTCTCCAGATGAGGTACGGCCAGTCTCTTCCTGTGAGGAGCAGCTGAGCTGCAGCTTACTCTGCACAGTCTGTTCCCTGAACCGGTTTCTAAAGAGGTGCAGCACAGCACTACAGTGCAAGAGCAAGAGTTACTGCACCTGCAGCATGTGGGAAGGCAGCAAGGTAGGAACAGGGAAAGCTGTCTAGAAGAAGATGCTGCTCTACAGATTTGGATCTGTAGAGCAAGTGCAAAGACTCCCTGTGGAAAACAGCACTGAACACAAAACACCAATTGTTTTGCCAAGCCATTACTTTTTAAAGAGAAATCAGAAATATTTTTGTTCTGGTCTAGCTCTGTTTGAAGGAAATCTTGAGTGGTTCTGTTTCAGGCTCAGCTCCAAGCCAAAGTGTGGGGGGACAACAAGATCTGAACTCTCTTCAATTTACATTTGATCTGATTCCTTTCACGGAGCAGCATTGTCCCATGATGAGAGGAGGGAGCGAGATGAGCTCTTGCTTTGTGATGAAGACAGCAGTGGCTGCCAAACAAAGCAGGCCTAGACTACAAACTGGAGGTAACTTATCCTAAACAGTGCTCTCTCCTCAATTACGTCAGGACAAATCCTTGCTGGCAACCTTACAAGACTGAGAAGTTCATTCCTCACTCTGAATATTTGGTGAGCCACTCAGATGTTGTCCAGATGCCTTTGGGAAGGCTAGACCTCTACTCTACATCACTCTCCTTCCACAGGGAAGAATGCTGAGCCATCACAGAGAAAAGATCATACAGAGAGAAACAGAAGATGCAGTGGTGGCCTCGCAGGTAACACTGAAGGAAGCAAGACACATGGGCCCTCCTAGCTGACGAGACATGCCTGTGCACTCCTCACCCACCCAGAAATGCCACAGGCAAATGTTCTGAACATGGCATGTGCACTGCATGTGAACAGGCTGGATCAGGGGGCTAGAAAAGTCCTTGTCACTAGTCTTCAGTAATCTACAGTCTTCAACAGCTTGCATGAAGAGAGACAAAACATAGCTTCAGGTTTACCTGCTAATTATTTAAGAAACAGTCATACATGCACAAAAGTCACACGACCAAGATTGCTAGAGAAAACCTAATGATTGGGGAGGTCAAATATACTCCTATGCTGCAATGCTTAGAGGGTTTAGGATGGATTGCTTCTATATGGACTTCCTGGTATCAAGTTGAATACCTGCTTTCAGGAGGTGCTTCCTGTGGCAGGCTTGCTGTCCTGCTGCCTTCAACACCTCCTACCTTGGTCACATGAATCAGAAGGAGCTTATTTTAATTTTCCTAACACTTTCTTCTTTGAAGTTTCCATCCCTGAAAACACAGCAGCCTGCTGAACCTGAAAGCTTTTCTCTTCGTGCACAGGTATCAACCTCACAGACTATTTCCCCGACACCAACACCAGCTGACATGGCTGCAGGTGCACATCTACCTGATCAGGCTCAGCCCCTCCTGACAGGCAGGGCTCACACCACCACAGCAAAGCTGACAGCCTGGGAGACACTGTTTTGCAGCGGCTGTTACACTGCACATGCTGAAGTGACCAGAGAACTGCATAAAGTTGTTCACCCAAGTGTGGTGTGGCAGCCCCACCTTTCCCACTGTGGTGGAGCAGCTACTTGTGTCAACAGGACAGGCCAGCCCCAACTCCCCCAAGCACAGGTTCCCTGGCTCCATAGCACTTCCTCCCCACTGATTCCCACCACCTCTCCTCCTTGCTAGGAACTTGTCTGCACAAGTCAGTGAGTCCCAGGCCCTAAGCTTGCTCTTCACCCCAGGCTCCCAGGGACAGATATCCTCTTCCCCCAGCCACTCTGAGCTGTGCAAGCTTTTCCTCCGCTCCCCCACCCATGCATGACCTCACCTCTGCAGGCACTCCTACTGCAGCTGGGTGCATAGCCACTCGGAAAGCCCTTCTGCCTCACTGGTCCCTTGAGCATCCCCTGCTTGCTAAGCTTCTCAGCCCAGATCTGCTCTCAGCTCCTCCTCCTGTGATGACTCTTTCCTTCCCATCCCTCAAGTCAGTACCTGCTCTCTTTGTCTGCTGTTACACAGCTTCCCTATTAAAATCAGGCTCTCTGCCTCAGAAGTAACATCAGCACACTGTAACGCCTGTCTCTGAATAATGAACTCCAGGTACTGCAGCCCCATGGAGATATCTGCAAAACACGAAAATACAGCAAATCAGTGAAAAGGAGCACCCTCTCCCAGAGCTGCAAATCTCATCAGGGAGACTCCAAGCTGCCCTCGAGGCTGCAGAGCAACTCCTCTCTTTACTGCTGCTGCTGCTAATCCCTGCTCCCACTTCCAGGTCATTAACTCTCTTCCCCACCCAGCTGCCTCTCCCAGTCTTTCTGGCCAGGAGGAGTAACTCTTTCTCATCCTCTCATCCAATGCTACCTTGGTCTCTGACATTATTTCTTTTTTCTCTTTAAATAGCTATGTAGAAATTCTCTGCATTCATATATTCATCATGTTCCAGAGGGAAGGAACTAAACAAATCTTTCATTTTCCACTCCTTGCTCTCGTGTTTTACTCCACTGTTTTACTCCTTATCTCTCCCTAAGCAAATTGCCCCCGCCAAAGCCAGGGCCTGGCAAAGCTCTGCTGGCTCTTCACATCAGATAGCTTCACCCCAAGATGAGCATCTAACCCTGTACTTAAAAGGGAACTCAAACACTTGCCTTCCCTTGTGGGGATGCATCTGCTTTTGAACATATCTGCCCTTCCAGATCAGCTCCACTAAAAGCTCCTTCGCTGCAGAGAACAAAGCACTGCGCTTAGGGGTTTATGGACTGACTCCTACCCTCTTTGTCTCCGTCCACAGAGATCCCCATAGGAGCTCCTCTTTCACTGCATTTGCTCAGATCTGTCAAAACAGAGCTGCTCTTCAGCAAGCTTTACTCATTCCACCAGCCAGACAACTTGCCTCCAAAACAAGTCACAACTTTCTGGTACCAGGATAAATTAAAGTTGAGTCCTCCCCTGCTTCATGGTGTGAGAAAGGAAAGCACATACAGGAAGAGAGCTGCCCAAGTGCCGCTCCCCCACCGCAAACCCATTAAGCATCTATTGAGGTACGAAGAAAAAGGAAAAATGTCTCTAGTGCACACAATTTTCACCCTAGAAAAGGCAATCAATCAACTGTAACTCCACAGATGAATTCACAGGGCATGAACTCTCCCAATGGCAGCAGAGGTATCCAGGCTGGGCTCAGCCCATCAACCCCACTAGACAATATCACTCCCAGCATTTCACAAGTCAAACCACCTCTTGCTTCCGACACAAGGAAGGACAGGTCTTGCTCCCAGCACATTACCTAATTCCTCACAGTCCCCCAGTGTGAAAGTCAAAATACCTTTCTGTGCTTCCTGAAGAGCAAGAAAATCGCATTCAAAGTGGTATACATTTCTTCATATCAAGCAAAGAGCGCTCTTCCATTCTGCAGCAGAGCAGTCCAGAGACAGACAGGAAAGCACCAAGAGAGAACAAACTTCACTGCAGAACCAACAGGGAAAGGGAGAAGAGACCTGTGGCCCCGCACACTGCAGAGGTGTCTCCTTTCTGCTCTGCTCTCTGTTCTTACAATCAAAGGAAACTCAGTTTTCCATCTTAAAGAAGGGCTGGATTATGTCTGGAGTATGAGGAAGTGGCTGGGTATGTTTTGTGGGAGGGGAAGTTAGACACATCACTTCTAAGTTTCTTCTGCACCCAGGCAGACATTACATGCCATTTCAGGTCACAGAAGAAAGCTTGTAGCCTGTGACATTCATCTCTTCTTACTGCAACACTTGTAACCAGGAGAGCAGTGCCACAGTCCACTGCTGATTTGGACGGGCACATCAGAGCGCTCTGCTTTCATGACTATCCATTACCCTTGCATTGCAGGACCCAGGCTTTCCTTCCTCTTTCCAGAGTTGTGAACGCAGCAAAGAGTGCCAAATAAATAAAAGGTAAGTCTGACTCCATGATGCCAACGCAGGAGTTCTTTCAATTCCTTGGAGTCTTCAGGAATCTCTCCCAGCAAGCCGTTTTCAGCTATATACGCAAAATAAAATGGGTAGAGGCAAAGGCCAGGATGAAGGATCTACAAAACTTTGCTACCTGCTCCAAGGCAAACAAAGTCACATTCTGATTCCTTGCTGGCCACACGGCAGGTTAGGCATGAGCACAGCTTAGACCCTGAAACTGAGTGCCTAACAGTGAGGCTCTGCAACACAGATCTATGCTTCGAAGGAGACTCTAAAATCACATTATTTTGACTACAATCACACCACCGAACTACACATTTCTTCCTAGTCTTCATTAGCCTTACATGCCTCCTATGCCCAGTCCTCCAAATTACAAATGCAACATGTTCCAGACAAGACTTGAGCACACAGGCTTCTACAGATATAGAAGTGGAACAGCTTGCTTGCCAAACTGCAGTATTAAAAAAAAAAAACCAAACCACACATATACACATGCTTCCTTGGACATGCATACAACACTTTTCTGAGCCAGTCCTTAAACTCCACAACTGCACTAAGTGCCAGACAAATTCAAGACTACCAGAAAAGTTCCAGCGTACACAAATTTCTACTAATTCTAAGCCCACCTTATCATAACATCATATTCTGCTAAGGCCATTCTAACACATCTAGCTTGGCAACATCAAAACTGAGAGTGACAGAGACTCTGCGCATCTGGGAATACAGACTGTGCCTTCTTGTGAGGAATGCTGTGCTCAGCAACATGGTTGTTATACCAAAGGAGAATCATTTAATCTGTAGCAATTTATCCTTTCAAGTGTTCCTATCCATAACTTCCTAATCTCACTCCTCCAGAAAATGCCTCAGAAGAACAGTTCCTTTTCTATTGCTTCTCAGTACTCTCCCACTCTGACACGAAGTGACAACAGTTTATTGCGCTTTGCTCCAACTGGAGCACGGCAGCTGCTCCCATCTGTCAGGCTTCCTCCTCCTTGATAACCGTGGCTTGTCTGTTTCTGCAGCCAACTCTGCCATGCCCTGCCCACCTCTGTGAGCAGCGCTCGCCCTCAGCTTCATGCCAAATCTCTTTTTCCAGGTCTGTAGGGTATGAGACTCATGTCTCTTCCATAGTCATTGTTCCCTTTGGGCCAACTTTCAAGGGGAACTAACTACCACCTTCTCTGATTTCTTAAGATCTCGGTGACATGTTATCTGGAAGAACAGCTTGAAGTAGATAGAATGAAAGATTTCATTCCTCCCCGAAGATGAGCTGTACATGCACACTGCTGTACCAAAGGTACAGCCTTACCTCTTCTGAATTCTCTGCCCCACCATCCTTCCCGCTACTGCTGCTGCCAGGCTTTGTGGTGCTTTTGGTAGACTTCGGTGACTCCTGAAAGGATGAGAACATATTCAGAGAAAATTTCACCTTGTTCAGAGTTTTACCATCTCTCTGCAGAGTTCAGGTGTGCACTGACACAGACTACCCCACCTCCACCCCTGCAGTATGCCCCGTTTCAGGCATTTACTCCCAGCCCTCTTCCGCTGGGAAAGGCACCCTGAACGGCTCCCCTGGCAGCGGACGCCTGGGGCGGAGGCCACGGACCCAAGCACAGGAGCGCTGCTGGCACATCCCGTCCCGGTCACCGCAGGCTGACCCCGGCCGGGCACCTTCGGGTGACAGGGCCCCGCGCCCACCCAGCCCGGGCCAGCCCTTCACCGGGGCGCGGCCGCATCTGAGACACAAGGTGTCAGGGCACCCACAGCCTCGGCCCGGTCGCCCCGGGCGGCAGGATCCGGGCCCTCACCCCGCCAGCGGGCAGCGTAGCGGGGCCAGGACGAGGGTGCGGCCGTACCTCCCCCACCGGGAGCATCCCCGCGGCCCTCGGAGCGCGCGGGGCGGGGCGGGGCGGGCCGGGCCGGGCTCGTGGGGGGGCACCGGCGGCCGCCCCTCCCGTCTTCCCTCCCTTTCTCGCTCTCCCGGCCCGGCGCGCGCCCCCGCCGCCCTCCTGCGCCACCCGCCCCGCCCGCCGCGGGCGCGCGCCCCCGCCCCCTGCCGGCCGCAGCCCCGCGCGCGCCCCCGCCCGAGGGCCGCGCCAAGGGAAGGCCGCGGCGGGGAGGGGCGGCGGGAGCGAGCGGCCGGTCACCGCGCCGCGAGCAGGGGCTCCCCCGGCGCCGTCGCCGCTCCGGAGCCGCACCTTCTCCTTCTTCAGCTTGTAGGGCATGGTGAGCGCTGCGCCCCAGCCGCTCCGCGCCCGCCGCCGCTACCGCCGCCTGCGCCCGGGCCCGGCCGCAGCGCCCCGCTCCCATTGGGCCAGCCGCGCCGGCCTGCCTAGCAACAGCCTCCGCCGCCGCCGCGAGCCGCTGACGCAAGGCGGCCGAATTTTCTCATTGGCCACAAGGCGTGTGGGCGCCGGGCACGCCCCCGGAGGCGGGGCGGGGCGGGGCCGGCCGCGAGCGGCTCTTCCGGGGCAGCGGCGCCCGCCGAGCCAGGACACGGGCTGGGCTGGGCTGGGCTGGGCTGGGCTGGGCTGGGCTGGGCTGGGCTGGGCTGGGCTGGGCTCGGCTCCCCTCCCCTCCCCTCCCCTCCCCTCCCCTCCCATCTCCTCTCCTCCCCTCCCCTCCCCTCCCCTCCCCTCCCCTCCCCTCCCCTAGCGGTCGCGGGAGCGACTTCAGGGGCGTGCGAGCAGTAGCAGATCCCCACGGGACACTGTAGGCGCCCGGCCACGGCGGGGTGATGCCGAGCTGCCGCCCGGAGCTCCCAGATCCTCGCTGCAGGTGGTCCCCGCAGAGCGCGGGGAAGAGGAAGCCCTATAGCCTGAGCTGGCTCCAGGGGTTGCACCCCCCTTTGCGGGGTGGGTGCTTGTTGATAGTCCGAGGCGCAGCTTTGGGGAGGCTACTGGGGGATATAATGGGGTCAATGAAGCTGGTGGATGGATGGGTGGATCCAAGGATGGGTGGAAATGTGTGTGTGTAAGCACTGCGAGGCCCAGCACAGCCAGAGCTTTGCCCCTGCTGATAATGGAAAAGGCTGTTTCTGCATCATGGGTCCCAGGACACTTCCCTACTCACATGGGGCAGCTTGAACAGCTCATTGGCAGGTGGTCCTGCATCCTTACAGTAGGAGGATGGCCTCTAGCAGCCTGCACACATTTCCCTCAAGGTGATCAAGGTGGGGAAAAGCAACCAGCTGGTAGCAAGCTGTCCTTGAGTTCATGGACCTGAACTCAATGATGATGTCTAGAGTGTCTAAGGTCAGTCCTTATTGTCCTTAAGGTAGTGGCTGTTGCTGTTGCAAGAGGTGCAAGAGCTCCCGTTCACTTTAGCCAAGCCAGTGGTAAGGATCTCATGGAATGTGGCACATCAGTGGGGAGAGAAGCAGGGAACTGGGTGATGTCAGTGGTGCTTCAGCAGGAGCACAGTCTTTTCAGTCATCAGGTGAACAAACTTGACATGGCAGGTGGGGAAAAAAATTCCCTAAGACTGTTGTGAAAGTATCAGTCCATCATTTTATTATTAGCATGCTTATCATCTTCATTGACTTGACAGCCATTGGCACTCAACAGGTTCCCCAGGAGCAGAGCAAAGTCCTTGTTGTTGTTCCCTTCCTGTGTCATGCTTAAATGACCCTGGCCAGAACACCAGCACAACTATCTGGGTGCTTGTGAGCAGGAAAGTGTGCCAGTGTGAGCAGGTAAAGGCCACTTGCTTGAAGAGTTCATGGCTATCACCATTCCCTCTCATCAGCTGTCACATGGAATTCTGGATTGGCTTTCCTTGGTCCTGAAGGAGCTCAGCTTCACCAAACTGGTATTTGGCCCCCGACTTTGTCCCAGTGGCAAGTGGCTGGTGTTTGGGCCTAATTTCCTGACCTTGCCAGCATTCTGCTGCCTCAGCTGCCCAGAAGCTGCCTTTTCCCTGCACAAGCACATGAGCAGTGAGACCTGCCCTCTGCCAGTCTCAGTTTTCCATCCTTCTCTTGATCGTGAAGGATGTGATTGCCAGACCAGGGAGCATTGCAAAGAGCAAAACTGTAGTTTTCCAAGCTTGCCCAAGAGCTCTTGGAAGGGATTTTACCAGAAAGCCCTTTGCTGGCTCAGCCCAGGACACCTGCAGGGTCCAACCCCTGCAGCAAAACTGCAGTAAGTAAGCTCTGCATCCCCCCTGCCAGCTGGGGCTGCTGGCACCACTCCCCCCCCCCCCCCCCAGACTGGGAATTCCCTCCTAGTTGCCATCTCCATGGCAGCAGGTCAGTGACAAGGCAAGGGACTGTGATGGTTCCAGGGTGTGGGATCCTCAGCCCAGAGTGGGCAATGTGAGGGCTTGTGCACTGAGGGCTTGCATCTGCTTCTGTGAGAGTGCTTAGCTGCTGTCCTCTCTTGCTGCCTGGGTAGTGCTCAGCTGGGGACTTTGGCTCTGCTGCTGCTCCAAGGGCTCTTCTAGGCCATCCCAGATATTTCAGGGGGCCAAACCCTGAGCAGGAGTAGAGGGAGCAGCCAGAGGAGGGCAAGGGTTGCTGGAGGATGGGAGGAGACAGAGGTCTGGGGGTGCCTGACTCCAGCTGGGGTCCCCCTAGCCTTGTTTGACCATCCCCCAAGCTGTGCCATCCACAGGCATGATGGAGGCACCCCTCCTTCCCCATAGACTGTGCTGGGGAAAATGGGCCTCTCACTAGGGCTGCCGCTAGCTCATGGTGTCTACTGGGAGGTATTTGAGGCTGCAGCATCCACTGTGACACAAGGTGGCCACCAAGGTTGCCTCCATAAAGAAGGCACTGGAGAAGACCTCAGGAAGTTCCTGCCCCATCGGATGCAGGCAGGGTGAACAAGTGGTATTGGTAGGGGGCAGTGGGAGGGGCTCCTGAGCATCATGAAGTGCTTCAGGGGAAGGGAGGCATTGAAGGGTCCCTGGGGCTTCAGGGGCTAAGGAGGGAAGTGGAAGCACCCTTTGGGGAGCGTCATGGGCAGCAGTGCTACTGGATGGCTCAGTGGGGCGGGGGCTTTTTTGGGTTCAAATGGTTGGGAGGCAATGGGCAGGGATTCAGAGCGGCAGAGAGCTATTGGAAGCTCCGGGTGGATGGCAGCCTCACTTTGTAGGGAGCTGCCAGGGGTTAGGGAAACAGTGGTGGAAAAAGGGCCAGGGGGTGCAAGGCAAAGGGGAGCCAGTGGAGGGCAGGGCTGTTCCACAAGCCCCTGCGTCCATGGGTCCCGAGGGGCTTGTGCCGCAAGTGCCTCATTACGCTGAACTAAAGCGCGGAGCCGGCCCTTTCCGGGCACATCCCGGAGCGGGTGCTTGGCGGATCATGTTCCCCAGCCCACGTACTGAAGGGCTTCCTAGAAGGCTCTCTTTATCTCCACATCACTGACTGTTGCACTGCACTCTTACTCTCCCTCCACACTTCTGCTTGCTCCACATCTCCCAGTCCAAGCTCTCCTCCTCCTAGAGGAGCCCTTGGCCCCTCATCTACCCACAGCTTTTTCCTCTGCCCCTGACCTTCCCTACCCCACACCTGCCATCTGTCCCTGCCTGCCCACAGCACATGCTGCCTCTCCTCTGCAGGGACTTAAACCTGAAAAACATTCTCCTGGACAGTGAGGACAACATGAAGGTCTCCATCTCCAGATTTTTCCAGAAGGGTGGTCCTGCAGGATGTCAGTGGGGAGTCTCTTGGGACCTCTGCACACCAAAGCTGCCCACCAAGGCAGTGCTGAGCTAGTCCTTCTGCCAATCCTGTGCTTATGCCTGTCCTGCGATCCTGCAGGAGAAGCCCCGTGACCTCTTCCTGGAAAACACATGAAGTGCTGAAGTCATCCTCTGCACCTTGCTCCAGGATTACATATATTGTGATGCCACCAACCTGTGGCACGTCCTGCACCAGACCCAGACGTCTTCTGTCTTCCCTCAAAGGTAGTCCTTGCCGCAGACTGGGGCAAGTGGTAAGGGGGCTGGGAGCAGCTGGGGCGGGAGGCATTGGAGAGGCATTGGGGAGCATTGAGGGCATTGGGAGAGGGAGAGCAAAAGATGGAGGTCAGGGGAATGGGCTTTTGGGGGGCACCTAGGAAGCATCAAGGGGAAGCTAGGACCATAGAGAGCTTTGAGGGTCATGGGGAGGGGGCCAGAGGGCATTGGGAGGTTGTCTGGGGAGAGCTGGAGGGCACTGCAGGAGTTGTGGGGGCATTAGAGGAGCTAGGGGAGATTGAGGGCAGCTGGGGCACCAGGGGCCAGGGCCATTACGGTAGGAGTGTGTAGGGGTCTCCCAGATGATGGGTTTCCCCCAGGCCCCACCTTGCTCCCTGTGTCCTCCCCCACCAGCACCTCTCAGCTGCTGAGCTGCTCCAGATCCACTGGGTCTCTTGGTTCCTGCTCCCAGAGCACCTGCCTTTGGGCACCTAGGCTGCCAAGCAACCATTTTGATTTTGGAAGGGATTTTACCAGAAAGCCCTTTTGCAGTTTTGAGGCCCCCTCAACTTCAGGGGGCTGCTAATAAAAGCCTTGAACCTTCTCTCTCCTCCTGTTGTCCTGGCAACCCTCCCACAGAAAGCCCCTGCAAGAGACCTCACCAAATCCATGGTGGCATCACCCTCCAGCCCACAAAGGAGCCTCCCCATCTGGGGACATCTCTCCATTCAAAGCTTCTCTGTGACTGCAGGACCTGCCAGGCCCCAGGAATCTGGAGGTTCCTACCAGAAGCAGAGCCACCCCCAGGCCTCTCAGGAGTGTTTCTCCAGTCCCTTCATCATCTTTGCGGTCTTTTGCAGCACTTGCTCCAGTATGTCCACATCTCTCCTGTGTTGGGCAGCCCAGACCTGGACACGGCACTCTGGGGGTGACCTTGCCAGGGGGGAGGAGAGGGGAAGGATCACCTCCATCCAACTACTGACAACACTCCCGCTAATGTAGCCAGGAGGCTCATGGCCTTGAGTATCCCAAGGGTGCACTGATGCCTCATGTCCAACTTGGTATTCAACGGGAGGCCTTCAGGGCCTTTTCCAGACCTTTCAGGGCCTGTACCAGATTGTTTCAGCATTATCTCCACTTCATAAAGCCAAACTACTACTCCTGATGGCTGTCTTATCCTCCTTGTGTCTGGAATGGTTTCCAGGATTACTTGCTCACCTTCTCAAGGATCAAGGTGAGGATGGCTGGCCTGCATTCTCCTGCTTGCCCTCCTTGAAGGTGGCAGCAACACTGGCTTTTTACCAGTTCTCAAGAACCTCTCTGCATCACCATGGCTGTATTTACAAATGTGATGGGCAGTGGTCTTGGAAGGACTCGAGCCAGCTTCTTCTGCACTGCAGGGGCATTGCATCCCAGGAACTTGTGTCTGTCCTATTAAAGTGTTCCTCAAACCAGTCTCTTTTCTGAGTGGAACTCTTCCTCACCCCAGGCACTCCTTCTGGCCTCAGAGAGCTGTGATTCCTGAAGGCAATAAAGGCCAAAAAGTTTTAAGGCCATGGCTGGCCAGCTGCCATACCTCCAGCATGTACTGGTGGCTGAGGTTTACCTTCCCCATGAGCAGGACTTTGCATGTCCCTTTGTTTAACTTCATGAGACTCATTTCTCCAGCCTGGGCAGTCACCTCTGAATAGCAACACAACCTTCTTGTGTATCAGTTGCTCCTCCCAGTTTCTGATCATCTGCAAACTCACTGAGCATGCACTCTGACCCATCATTCAGGTCCTTAATGAAGAGTAGTGATCCATGGAGCAAGTTGCCCAGAAAAACTGTGGGTGCTCCATTATTGGAAGTGTTCCAAGTCAGTCTGGACAAGGCTTAGAGCAACCAGATCAAGTGAAAGATGTTCCATGGCAGAGCAGTCAGACTAGATGATCTTTAAGTCCTTGCCAACCCAAACCACTCCAAGATGCTGTGATTCTGCATGGACTCTTGAAATCCTGGAGATAAGCCACCAGACCTGCAGCATCTGGAGGAAGTTCACAGAAAACTCATGAGCACAAAAGGATTTGAATTACATACCTCTATCCCATGACCGCCCATCACTGACCACTTCCACAGGTAGGAAAGATAGTCAGCATGGAGAAAACTGTGGAGAGACACCTTTTGGCCACCTTCAGACACACTGGTGAAGAATCACCCAAGCAGTCACGTGAGTAGAAATGCTTCCCAGATGCTTTACTTCTAACTGACAGTGCTGTACTCTAAAAACCTCCACTCGTTTCAATATTGGACTTTCAGAAACTGGCTTAGGTACAGTGAAGGGTGAATCAGGAGAGCGGTAGAAGCACCCTAACTTTGCTTGGCTCAGGCCCTGCATGGCAGACTGGAGGACAGCCACAGACTGAGTCTCTGTCCAGCTCTGCTGGCTTCAGTCAGCTCTGTTTACTGTCAACTAGGAAAAGCAGCAGGTAGCAGACACAGGGTTGTGATGACTTGGGAACACCAACAAGTGACAACTCCTTGAGCCACTAAGAACATTACATGACAGACCCTTCCAAAACTGGCTCTACCCTCAGTAGTTTGGATTCTCCTGCCTTCAGAAAGGATGCCTCCAGCATGGAAGGATGGCTCCACAGTCCCCTCCATCTGAACTCTCCTCTATATTGTCTAAGAAGGGGACAATTGGGTAAGCAGATGAAGAAGCCCATGGTATTGAGGAACAGAAAGCTGTCCTCCTTGCAGGCCTCTCTGCACTTCCAGAGGCTGCCTTTCTCAGCAGGCTGCAGTATCTGCTCTGCTTCGATTTACCTCTCCTTGGCTTTTGTCACCCTTTCAAGTACCATCTCAAGGGAGGTGGCTCTGCCCCTTTTCTGACTTCTCTGCTGCTTTCAATGTCCTTGTGCTCTCCAGAGACTTCTGTCACAGTAGTTTCCTAACCAGTACTTTCTCCTGGCCTTTCAGGCTTCCTTCAGTGTCTCCTGCTCTGGATTCTGTCCTTTTAGGAGGCTTGTTTGAGCTCATCCACAGCCAAAACCACCTCTTGTTCCTTCTCTTGATAATGTTACTGAGGATCAGTAACAGCAGTGCAGTCCAGCAGGCTGTGTCCTTGCCCCATGGTCTGTTTCCAGACCTCTTCCAGACCATTCCACACATTCCTTGCCCACAGTAATAGTTTCTATTACTGCTCTATTGTAATCTTTGTTCATGCTTTGAGCTAAGAAATCTCAAATTCTTTCCCAATCTTTACTCTGTCTGGATTTTCCTGTTTTTCCTATACATACTTTGTAGAACTATATGGAGTTATTGGCTGCTAAGAAATCCTGTGGCAGCACATTCCTCCAGCTGTTTTTTTGTTCCCCCATTTGTTCAGATGCCATATTTGATGACCACAGATGGGAGAATTTCACCCTGGTTTGCCCATAACAGCAGCAGAAGTAAGGTTTGTAGCGGACTCTTGCCTCAACAATCTCTCAAGTCCTCCAGAATTCAACCGTGGCATTTGGGGTTAATTTGGAATTCAGAATGGATGTTGTACGTTGATTTCTGTGCGTGGGTTAATTTCTGAGGCCCACTCACAGAAAGGCCCACTTGTCTCTTTCAGTAGATAAGAAGGGCAAGTACTGATTCCAAATGGGAGAACCTCATCATGTTGGTGGGATGACTCACACAACTGGAGTGCTGCAATGAATGTCTATAAGCCCTTCAGAAGGGATAGGCAAGGAAGGAGAAGGAGTGGAGCACAAGTCTGATGAGAAGTGGCTGAAGGAGCTGGAGGTGTTTAGCCTGGAGAAAAGGAGACTCTCTACAGATACCTAAGAGGAGGTCATAGCGAGGTGAGGGTTGGTCTCTTCTCTCAGGTAACAAGCAATTGGACAAGAGGAAAGAGCCTGAAGTGCCATTGTGCCAGAGGAGGTTTAGATTAGGAAAAAATCTTCACTGAAAGAGTGGTCAGGCATTGGAACAGGCTGCCCAGGAAAAATGGTGGAGTCACCATCCTGGAGTGTTCAAAGAATGTCTAAATGTGGCACTTGGGTTTAGTGGTGAATGTAGTAGCACTAGGCTAACAGTTGGACTCAATGATCTTGGGGGTCTTTTCCAACCCTAATGATTGTATGATTCTACAGTTCAATGTCGTATAAATTACATACAATCAGCACAGAGGACACTACACTAAAAAAAAAAGAATAAAAAAAATGGTGATTCCTGAATCTTATAAATTTGATATTATGGGAGAGACTAAACAAGCACCTGTTTATACACCTACATAGTTAAGGAAGGGAAATGTTTAGATATGCTGAGAATAGCTTAAGGCCTCCAAAAGAAAATACTTGATTGACTACTTTCTAGCACAGAGAAAAAGCCAACTGGTATTAAGACTCATGCCTTAGTTGTCCTCAGTAATAAACTTCACTTGAAGGCGTCTGAGAGGATTTATGGTACCTGAGTACCCTGTATCAAAGCCTGTGGAGCAGCTTCCTCACAGGACTACACTGACACTCCCAAGCAGCCCCACACAGCTTTTGCAGAGTCTGCTTTTGGAGTGACCACCACTCATGACATGTTGTCACCAGGCAAAGCTCCTAACAAATCCCCAGTTGCAGAATTTGGTTTTCCCAATGAGACACAGAAAACAAAAGAAAATCAGAGGGACAAGAACACTCTCCTTTGCTGTTCAAAACATGCAACAGTACAACCTGTCCTTCCAAAAGCCTGGCTGAAAATTTTAGCAACTGTGATCTGGTCAAGAGAAAATCTCTAAAATAACCCAAATTTTAGAAGAGGCTTCTAGAAACAGGACAAAGCACATACCAGCTCATTATGCAGTACTTTTTGCTAGCTATCCATAACCGTTGAGATAGTTGAGGCTGGTATTTTAACAATTGCCTCCTCTCTTTTGGTTTAGTGCCTTTTCTTTGCTCCTGGGATTAATTAATTCATGTATTTCTCTGGAATCTCAGTGTTTCATCAGGTACGGGATCACTCAGCAACAAGTCAGGGAAAATGGATGCAAGACAGGTGAGATCACTTGTCCAAAGAGCTATTTTCCAGAAATTGCTTCACTGTTTCACTTCACAGGAATACAGAAGGTATCCCAAGGGGCCAACTCAGCAGCAGCAGTGGGACACAGAACACATGAGCATGGCTGTTTTCTGCAGAGCGCTGCTGTCCTATTTCTAACCCCAAAGGTAGAGATAGCTCAGTCACCAGCTAGTGCTGATACTGGAAGGGATGTTTTATTTTTATTTGCCACGACTGGTTTTGAATGATTTTTTACAAGGGTGAGTAGTGCTAGGACAAGGGTGAATGGCTTTAAACTGAAAGAGGGCAGGTTTAGATGTTAGGAAGCAATTCTTTACTATGAGAGTGGCAAGGCACTGCCACAGGCGGGGCTAGTGGTTGCCCCATCCCTGGAAGTGTTCAAGGCCAGACTGGATGGGGCTTTGAGTAACCTGGTCTAGTGGAAAGTGTCCCTGCCCATGGCAGCAGGGTTGGAACTGAATGATCTTTAAGGTCCCTTGCAACCCAAACCATTCTGTGATTCTACAAACGCAGGATCCCCACGTTGTCCATGAAAATTGGATTTGTTACCTGGTGTGCAACAAGCACATAATTACACACTTGAGAGAGATACCGATTATTTATTTCAGAGTTGTGCAAGCCTGTGTGCTCAGTGGTATTCCTCAAATCAAGCACACCAACTATGAAAACTTTTTACTACCTACAGATTTGGACAAAGAAATGAAGAGTGCATTGGCTACAAGTTACCTAGTTCTCTTATTAATTAGTATTCAATCTTCTATTAGTAACAATTGTCTTGCTTCTCATGCTGATTAATCCACATGCTCAGTCTTTCTCTTCTTTTGGGTCAGTGAGTTTCTTGGGTCAGTGGTCTCCAAGTCGGTGGTTGCACTCTCCCCTGACGGAATTACCTTTTACCCAATTGGAGCTGATTTCAGTACAATTGATGAGTTGGCTTTATCAGTTTCTTCCTTATCTTGGGAGTTCTACCAGATGTCTTTGTGGCTTATAAATTCTGTGTCCACTACCAGTGGGCATCCTTTTTCCAAAGCTTTGTTAACCTCCCCCTAGGTCTGAGATTGTTGAAGCGTGTCAAGCCCTCAACTTTAATAAGGCAATTAATTTGTTTTTCTAACATCTTAGAGCTTGCTTGTTAGCTGCCTATCTCTTTCATGGATTAAATCTCCTTTCTTGCTGATTAAGCTTGAAAGTATACAAATATCAAACATCAAAGAACATCCTTTCTTAACAAAATTTTTACATATTCCATATTTTGCAACACCCACACTGGTAGGGGAGCTCTGTAAGTTCCTTGCCTTGCCTATATGCCTCTGTAGGCATAAAGCAGATGAGGACGTGCTTTCCAATGTGGTATGATACCCCCCCACCTTTCTGCTCCGAAAGCTACAGAGCAAATGGGAGTTGGAAATCACACCTGCAAGTTTGATGCTGCTGCCTTCCGCTTCACAGAAATTTTTAGAAGACAAAACAGTGGAAGGCGATGATCTCTGACAGTTCAGGGACCAAGGCTATGATTATCTGTGCCATCCCGGAGCTTCGTTCCTGCTCCCACTGCCGACCCTAACAACGGGGGCTACGGCTCGCTCTGCCTCGTTTCTCCGTGTCCAGGTGTGTACTGCCGCTGGGCAGGGTCTCACAGCCCCTCCAGACCCCTGCGGACCAAGTGTGGGGGGATCTTTCGTTAGCAAACGCAAGCTCCCGGTGCGAGCAGTGCCGCCCCGCCCCGAGCGGCCTCAGGGGCAGCGGAGCCCCGCCCCTGCCGACAACGAAATGGCGGCCGGCGCTTTTGCCCGGAGTAGAGATGGCGCCGCGCTCGCTCCGAGGTGCTGGCAGGCGAGCCCGCGCCGGAGGCGGGGATTGGCGGGGCCGCCGGTGGGGCGTGGCTCGGGGCGCGGCCGGAGGCGGGGATTGGCGGGGTCGCCGGCGGGGCGTGGCGCGGGGCGTGGCCGCAGGGCCAGGCTGGGCGCGCGGCGCGTGTGCGCGGCCCCGCTCCGCTCCCGCCGTCTCCGCCGCCCCGGCTGCCGCCCCCGCCCCGGCATGAGGAAACGCAACGAATCGGTCACGGTGGAGCATGAGCGCGCCGCCGCCGCCGCTGCTGCTGTGCCCGGGCCCCTCGACAAGGGCTGTAGCCTAAGGCACAGCCTGCGCCTGCCTGCCGCCGCCGCCGAGGGCATGAAGCGACCGCTGGGCAGGTGAGTGCCGCCGCCGCCGCGATCCGTCCGCCGGGCTTTGTTATCCTCGCGTCACCGTCTGCCCGCTGCCGGCGGGCGCACCGGGAACCTGCCGGGGAGCGGGGCCGCAGCGGGGCTGTGTTTTGCGAAGAGAGTGGAAGGGCTACTGCCTCCCGCCCTCCTGGCCGAGGGGCCCTGCCTGGCGGACAGGTACATGGGCGATCAGGAGTCCCCCACCTCGGTCCGCCTTCCCTGACTGTCGTGTGCCAGGGGAGCAGGTGTCGGCCCCCCGATGCCTTCCAGTTCTCGGTGCAAAGAACTGATCAGAGAGTGGGGCGGCAGCGGGACCTGCGGACCCAGCCCTAGCCAGCAAAGGATGGAAGGGTTTAGTGTTCATACCCGAGCGCTGCTTCGTCCGGCCCCCTTCGGTACAGGCAGGCGTTTTCCTGAGAAAATAGCTAGCACTGAATCCTCTCCCATCAGAGAGCGTATGTGGAACAGCAGGGCCCTGCAGGTAGGATGTCTGTGTTTTTGGAAGAAGCTGGTGGCTGTCAAAGTGATCTCTTTCCTATAAATGAGTCAGATTTAGAGGTCCGTAGGAAAAGCTTATATGGGTGACACCGTTAAAAAGAGTGGCTTTTTGCTAGATGTGTTAACGTTTTAAACGTTTTATACGTATTTATGCTGGGAAAATGTTTGTGCACCTCTCTAAAAATTTTGTAACAATAGGTGGTTATCACCTGGAACCTTCATTGTGAAAGATTTTGGGGCGATGCAATACACCATGAAGACCGACTCACATTTGCAGAGGGCTCGTGAGGAAAAGACACAACCGTTTACTTTCACCTACACCAGTATAGTGCTGATCTTCGTGTTTTGAAAGTGTGAAGAATATGTAATGATCAAAATAGCTGTGTGGTTTTGATAGCTGAAGCCAAATTACTGTGCTTCAGCAATACGACAGCCTGATTAAAAAAAAAAGAAAGGCGCTTATGGCTAGATTTCTAGAAAATAAGGCATTGTGGATATTTTTCTGATAAATTTTCTGAGAATTTTTCTGTTCTCTTAGACAAAATTAATGCTTGAAAAGAACTCTTTCCTGTTTGTGACATGGATATTTGTTGTGTTCAAAGTCAGAGGCTTTAAAATGTGATTTCTTTTATTGGGTGATAGCTATTCAATTTTATGCCCTGGAGGTAAACCTTCGGGGTGCTGTCAGCACTCTGTTCATGTTATGACAAGCTTTTGGTAATTGAAAATGGTGCTGGGTTGATCTCAGTTTTCATGACTGTGCAATGGATCAGAGTGTGTCAGTGCTTTGCTTTTATAACATTAAAAAATTTAGCATATCTATTCCATTTGTCCAAGTGGATGATTTCTAGACCAGTGGCAATCAAATGATGGCTTGCTAACTTCTTCAGCATTCTGAATGGCATTCAAGTACTTTTTACTCAAGTGGAAATGCTCTATCAGTAAAGAGCATTGAGCAAGCCCTAAGAGAACGTAGCTCAGGCTGTCGGCTTGGTCTAACGGCAGGTGCCTTGTGGTTACCAGACACAGCGCAGCTGTATTGTGAAGAGCAAGCTAAAAGCAGGGAAAGCGCATCCTATCTGTGAAAAATTTTCTTGTATTTATTTCTCCATTTATGCATTTGAAAGTGGTCAACAGGCAAGTTCTCTTCATTTTTCTTCATGTTCAGCCTTTGATGCCTGTTTCAGAAATTCCTGCAGTCCTAAATGGGTTTTCATGGGTTTTGGCCTTTTTTTTTTTTATTGTTCTTTCTGGATCAGATACTGTATTCCACACAAAAATGTTTCTCAAACTTGCGACATTGCAGGAAAACCTTATTTGTTTGAAACTTGCTTCTCCTTTTGCTTTTCCACATTTTTCTTTCATGCTGTCCTGTGTTGTCTCCCTTTCTTACTGACTTTCAGTGGCCTTTTTTGACTTCCTCACTGTGAGCCTTCAGAGAGTGGTTTGCAGGCAAGGTGTCTATGTCTGCCAATACCTTCCAGTTATGTTTTCTACAGGATGATAAATCCACTGCTGGACTGTGAATCTGAGCATGTAGGAATGGGATGTCCAGGCAGAAGAAGGTATGATGCCCAGAGAGAAGGTTCTTGTCCAGAACAACCACCCTGAGTCAGGTCAGACAGCTTTCTAGTTCTGTATCCTACCTTTGGCAGCAGACTGCAGTGAGTGTTTAAGGAAGAACATGAGGAGAGTACGAATACAGCGGGACCTCCCTTGGGGGCTGTCCTGGCTGTGGTCACTTTTATGTGGCCAATGAGTTACTGTACAACCATACAACCATCTAGCTCCTCGTATTTTAATATGCAAAGTCATACTGTTATTGCAGCGTTCCTTATACCGCTGGATATAAAAGTAGTGTTTGTTGTTACTTTCAGTGTGTTACATCAGTTTTACTCCCCAGCTTGCAGGAGCCGTAAGGAGGTGAAAACTCTGCTGTGAGGTTGCTGGGATGGTGGAGGTGGCATAATATCTAGCAGACTATTCTTAGCAGCATGCTCCTTGGTGAAATAGTTAAAATCAACACTTCTGGTGGCTGTGAATTCTATGTTAAAGGGGAATTGGGGCTGTCTACATTTCATATTGCTGTTCTTTAGTCTCTGCAGACTTGGGAAAATAGCGCATATATTTGGCTTCAGCATGTGTGTTTCCATCTTTTATTTGTAAGTGATACAAACCACTGGTTAGAAAAGCAAACCAGCCCCACAGTAGCGTGGAGTGGCTGTGTAGTTCTGCAGCCAAGGGCTGATCATGTGGCAGATCCCCTGAGTTGGGAGCACGGGGGGCTGCAGGGGCAGCTGTGTCTGTAACTGCAGCAGTGACCACGGCTGTGGAGCAGCAGCAGAGCTAGGGTCTGCGCTTTCCCAGTATGGCTCTTCCTGTTCACATCCAGCTTCTCAACAAAGGCTGAATAGCACCATAACTGTAAACGTAAGTGATGTTTACAGAATACACTATTGGTTTACCAGCAGCAGCAGCTTATTCTTGCAAAAGTATTTTTGAATTTTACCAGCGCTGTGTTTGCCCCTCAGTTTCAGTTCGGTCATACCATCACAATGTGCTCATTCATCCAGGAGCTGAAACTCATTCTGAAGAGGTGGCTGTGCGTTGTGACTGGCAACGACTCTGTAACAGAAAGTGTGTGCGCGTGCGCTTCTAAGTGTAACAGAGATGGATATCTGATAAATAACATTTATGTGGCTTTGGCTGGTGCACACTGTAGTCAATGTGGCTTTTCTTAAGTGGTTTACAAAAAGAAAGGAAAAAATATAGGTATTTCCATTTTTCTTCCATAGATAGCAGTAAAATCTAATATGATGGTTACCTAAGCACTTTACTAGTAGCTCCTTTAAAAGTCTGTGAATGATTTTTTTTTTAAAGGAGCTGTTTTATCTGAAATTATTAAATGCAATAATGCAGCACTATAGAAGCACCAGGCAGTGCCTGCTGTTCCTGCTATGTGTGTTTTATGTGGATGGCATTCCTCTAATATCTTTGTTATGAGGCATTTTCCAGGTGGCAGTGTTTAGGTGTTAGATGGTTATTAAGGTGTTTTGGGTACTTGCTGCGACTCATTTTTGTGGTTAGTGGCTGTGATGATCTGGGGAAATGTGTTTGAGCAGCTGTAGATATAGAAAACCTTTATATGGGAACACAGAGAATAATGGAAATAAGTGAGCTTAGTATTGGCATTGATACCAAAGCAAATTCTTCTATCTCATTTCTGCTGAACCCTGATCCTGGTGATAAATGGTCACATGCATGTTACCCTTCATTTCTGTGACCTAGGCCTTATGTGATCCTCATTAATCCCAGTCAATAGTCAAACTATAGATCTGAAGTATGAATTTTGCCATTCCCTATTCTCCTACAAATGCTTGCTACAGATGTTAAAACTTGTTTCTGTCTCTCTCTATGCTGTGAAGAAGTGGAGCGCTGCAAATCTCATGTGTGTAAGCTATGTTACTTGATACTTCTGTCTTCTGCCTTGCTAGAGAAGCCTGCTGTCCCTCAGGCTCTCTTCAGTTATCCCTGCTACCTTTGCTTCTAGAGGCCTCATGTTGCTGGCACAGGCCCCTGCAAGATGTGTTTTTGGGACCCTTCTGCTGGCTGTCCAGCCTGTGTATCCCACAAGCTAAATACTTTTTGACTGACAGTACAATTTGGTGTAGTTTCAGTTACACCATAGTCACCCTTGTTCTTGTTTGTTGTGTGCAGCTTTCTCAGTGCTTTCTCTTGAAAGGCAGAAGGTTGCTTTTACAGTACTGTTTCCTGGGTATTTTATGAAAATACAGGAGGTGCTGAAGACAAGAAGCTGCAGCATCATACTTGTGTTTTTCCCTCTGATGCAGCTGAATTTTACTGGAACAGTGAGTTGTGCCCAGGCATGTCAAATGCAATGTGTGGTGACCCTTGGTGCCATCCTGCCCCAGAAGCCAAAGTGCTCCATGTTTTCCCATGTCTCTTTGGCTTTAACCAGCAGTGTCTTTCCTCTGACAGAGAACTCAACCATCTCTGTTATGTGTCCCTGTGTCCCCCTGCCACCCCTGCCTTATATCTCTAGGCCTAACTTCCTTTTTCCTGATATTACTTTGTTTAGAAGCATTTGCATAGTCTTTTATGATTATTCCAGTCTGGTCATTGTAGCAGAGGTGACAAATATTTGAATTGATCTCCCGCAAATTTTCATCAATATGTTTCTTAAGATTTTTCTTTTTCTTAAGTGAGTTTTGTGCTATTGTCTCTTTTGATTGCCGTCTTCTGGTTGAACCAGTTACTTGTTAGTGCTCTCCAAGGAGGAAGGTGCTGCTTTTATAGAGACATTTAATCAGTCATGCAGCTTTTTCACCAATTCCACATTCCTACTGGGTAACTTCAGCTAATTCAGTCATTCTGGATAGTTGTTCTTGAGCAGAGTTCACAAAGGAGCTGTGAAAGTCACTTGCCTGTGCTTTCTTTCATAGTAACTACAGGTTGAATCACATCTCCTGTGGGTATTATATGTAAAAGCAGCTTGCTCTGTGTGGGGATTTTTTTTTTAGTGTGTAGGGTGGTGGGATTTTATTTTGGTTTGGTTTGGTTTTTGTTTTGTTTTTTTTCTTACAGTTCTCTTGAAGAAGATGCACAGTAATATTTTGCTCAGATATGTCAAAGTGGGTTGTGTAATTACTTCCACATGTATCTGTCTGCCTTTTTTTTTCTTTCTTCTTTATTCAAATAGTATCTCAGTAGCTGTGCATCCTGGTTTGTCTTGTGTGTTGTCAGCCATTTTGGCAGCTTATGGCTGAGCGTCTCTGAATTGCTCCCAGGTTATCAGTTTGGGGCATTAGATGTTCATTCTCTGCATCATCTTCCCGGTTTATTCAGCCTTTGCAGACATTATAATTCTCTAATTCTCTTTCCTTGTGCTCATCTTCTCCCCACTCTTTCTTAAAGACATATAATTCATTCAGCAAAAATAGTAATACTACCTGCAATGTGGGGAGTTTTAAGTTTTTCTTTATTTTGGATTATTTTTTTAGGACTTATGGATTTGTGAAGTCACTGTGTTGACATGTAGCAGTTCTGTGCCTCAGTGTCTTACTGTTAAAGCCTATCTTTTTTTCACCATTTTCATCACTGACTTTGGGGGTGAGGGTTTGGGTTAAACAGGCATGGTTTACTCTCTTAAGCATCTCTTGAAACTCCTAGCACCTGTTTGTATGATCTAAAATTTCTTTCCTTGGATCCAGTGTTCCCATGAGCCTCTCTAGATTTTCTGTAATAGAGCACAGCATTTTTCTGCTGCATCTGATCTATATTATGTCTTCTAGTTTCTGACCAGTTTTCTCATGGAGAACTCTGCTCAAGCAGGCTTGTTGAGGCTGAAGACAGTTTGCCCTCTAGTTTTGAGTTGATCTCCTTGAACTCCTAATTTCATTGCGGTGCTGTATTTCTGACATCATGCTTGCCCCTGGGTTCAGTTTCTCTGCTTTGATGGCTTATGTCTGAATTAATAATAACTCTGGTGTTACTGACTGCTACTACTTTGTAATTCTGTAAAGTCCTTTTCTATTTAGGAGCTGTATGAATTGCAGACCTTTGCTTGTTTGAGTATATTAACTCCTGAGACCAATGGGACTTCCTAGTCACATCTGGAGTGAAGATGTCTGTGGAGACGAGGGTCTTCTCAGTGTTGCCACATTCTTTTCTGTCCTTTCTGCTTAAATGGCCACCTCCTTTTACACTATAAATGACATGCAGTTGCTGAGCCAGGAATCTAGTTCTCTGCAAATGCAGTCACATGTCATCGCAGTGAGAGTGTGGGTTTTCTCTAGGATGCAATGTATATTCGTTTCTTTCTGGTGAAAACAACATTGTGGTGTTTTCATTAAAACTAATGAGTGGCATCATTTCCTCTCCAGAATCCACTTTTGCAGTATGTGCAAGAGGCCTGGAATACCCAAGCAGGACTTCCCTTGTAGATGAAGAGTACTGCCTGCTGAGTCTGGATTCCTTTGAAAGGAACCTGCTTAGGAGGCTACAGCTAAGTTACTTAATCTTCCCAGGCCAGAAGGGCAGGTCAGATTATTTTGGTAATCATGCCAGGATGTGAAATTAGCAAATAGGCTTCTACAGCAATTCCTCTACAAAACCTTCATTTTGGAAACTCACTGTGTCATGTTGTTGGTGTTACAGTAGTGGCCAGCTTCTGACATGAGGAGTGAGTTGACTGCAAGCAAGGGAAGATTCACTAAGGCTGTAATGTGAGACCAGTATGTTAATGTAGCTGTGACTGAATCAGTACCAGAAGAAGATTAAAAGAAAGTACTTCTGCTGTATTAAAAGGGTAACAGGAAACCTAGGGGACTTTAAAGGCATTAGCCTGAGGTGGAGTCTGTGCAGTTTAAATTGTACGAATTAATTTGAAATTCAGTGGAAGAAGATTTAGCAGCTAAATTTATACACTAATGAAAGTAGATCTGTCCTGTGGAAGGACAATGTAAAATGTGACAGGTTTGTCAAGATTACAGCCTGACTGATGAAAGTATCAGTGGTAAAATTGTTTCACCAAAGCACTTGACTTTATCCCGTAGTTTATTATGGTGAAAGGGCTTGTGTTGCTCATGGAGAGCATGTTATCTCTATTGAAAATTGGCTCGATGGAGAGAGAAACAACTGGGGAGTTATTGTGGGATTGATGCTTAGGTTCAAGGATGTATAATTTCGTATATCAACCATCCCAAGGATGAGACAGTTACTGTTGGTAAAACTGAGAGGAGGAGGGGGTCAGTGAGGGCTGATGAATAGGGCAGCCAGCAGTCTGAGGCAGCTAGTCAAATAGTGAAAAGGTCACCAGGACCCAGGTTAAATGTAGCTGGACATAAGGCAGGATGGTGGAGGAGAGGATAGGGGTTGTAACTGTGGGACAGGAATGGTGGCAAAGGTTTAAGCTGTTCTAGGTAAGTCACCTCTGCAAGCTGTCATGTGTCAGTGAGTATCCCCTACCCAAGGTAAGGCTGCCATCTAGGCTGTGCACTTTTGTTTTGCTGGTATGCATCTCTTTCTCTCAAAGCAGTTAAGTGTTGGTGAAACAGTGCAACACTTAGCTTCAGAAATCAGCCTTGTTCTTATTGAAGGCAATTTAGACGTGCAAGCAAAATCTCCTAGTTTTAGACTCTATTAAGTGCCTTGATCATTCACTGAGCTAACAGGAATCATGACTGTTTGTTTTCCAAATCAAAGTGTTTATTTAACCCAGATTTATTTCAACATTGTAACTCTTACTGAGTAGTAGATCTATAGAACAGATTGTTAGACTAGAAAATTGACTTCTGAAACACAAACACTTGAAAATATTTGAGATAAGTCCCACGACTGCCCTCTCCTTGTTCAAAAGAATCTATCAAAACACAGAAAGAGAATTTTAGGTATCAGAGGAGGAAAAGCCCAGCATCAAAGTTCCTTCTGAATCTAGCAAATAGCTAAAGCAAAACCTTCTAGTGGATGGCATGTTGAATGGAGTAGTGTAAGTAGTTCAGTCCTTCTGGGTTTTATTTAAAACATAAGAAGAAAAATCTTCCCTGCCAGTTGACAGGCCAGTTTAAATTTTTTTTTTTTTAATAACTCCCATGTCTGGATGCTGAATGGCCTTAAGCAGAGATAACAGAATACAGAATTGTTCTTTTAACATCTCTTAAGTCTGGAGTTTTTGCCTTATATCATGGCTGGGAAGAGATAGTGGTGTTCGGTTACCTCCCTCTTGTGTTTTAGTATGGGTGATGTGTGAACAGTGAGAACTGCTGTTCTTTCTCAGTCTCTGAAAAGAAGAACTGATGTGTAGGCCAAAATGTGGGCCCTGCCCTTCTCTTGTAGTATGCTTCTGGTACATCAGGCATAGAAAGGTAGCTAAGATTTTAAATATTCTTTCCTGTAGCACCTGTGCTGTTCTTCTGAACACGAATAGTTATATTGAAATCAAATTTGCACCCACTTAAAATGGTTGTTAATTCCTCTTGCAAAAGAGATTAGTGATGAATAATAAGGGAAATGAGGTTTTGTGGAGCCTCATCTCCCTTGCTACTAAAGGTGTGCAGAACACACTTCACTTCAGGTGAAGTCCTTTCAGCATAACTGAAAAAATACCCTCTTGGAAGGGTACTCTTCAGTGGGATTGTGCAAGCTCAGAGAAAAGAAAATGCATTTACCTTGTCTAGAGCCTGGTTTCCCTTCCCCTGACAGTAAAGCTTCCCCTGGGGTGACTTTTCTGAGACAGAGGAGCCTACACAAATGGGGATGATGTAACTGGAGCTTTGGAATCAGGGCCTCCAGGTTGCAGCATCCTTGCTCCTGGAGCAAAGTATGTTTAAGGTGCTTAAGAATTGAGTAGATTTTAAGACTTCCTTGACATCCTCAGGAAGGGAAGCCTGGCACTGTTTTCTCTCTTAAAGCAGTCCTATCTCACTTTTTGTAGAGTTTTGGTTTGTTTCAGAGCAGCTTGAGGAAGCAAGAATAAAGCTGACAATGCCAGTTTTATATTGCTGAATATGAAAACTCTGAATTGGACACAATCATTGGAAATAGCCCATTCTCTTGTTCTTGCAAATCCAGCAGAAATGCAGTGACTAACCTTTTCTTTCAGTGTCCCATAGCTTTGTGCTGTCCCTTGTAAAGCATTGTTTTCCTCTTTTGACTGACTAGGGACCACATTTCATGTCAAACTTTGTGACAGGCTGATGTACAGTCCTGGAAAATGTTTCGTTTCCCTGCAGTTAAGTAAAAACTCTAACACCTGCTTTTTGCCTTTTTGGAGTATGTGTTTTATGGCTTGACTCTTCAAGGTTTGTAGTATTAGCAAAGGCTTTGGTTTTAATTGTCATTAATTTTTTAAGCCTTTGTTATTTTGGAGTTCTTTCCTGAACAAAGTGATAGCTAAAGCTGGAATCCCAGAATAAATCACAGATGAATGCAGAAACAGATTCATCTGCCTGACTGTATGCAAAATAACCCCATGCTCAAGGTATGTCAGAGGCTGACAGTGGTTATTGTATCCGTTCGTACATCTGTTCTTTAACCACGACTGTTGCTTTATGGCCATACTCTGTTTGTTAAGGCTCCCTTTTTAAACGGGTCACAATTACAGGGGGCACTGTGACTGCCAACTGAACATAACTGTGCTGAGCTAACAGTCAGCATATATAATGTTTTGGCATTGTTTAATGTTCTTGTTTGCTTGTATGCTTCTAACAGAGAACTGTTGGTCTATTGTAATCAAAATGTATTGCTAACGATGTGTTCTGAATCTAAAAGGTGGCAGTATCGCTGCTAACACAAGAGCATTCTTTTTCTTCAGGCTTCCGAGAAGGAATGGCTTCTGATCTCTGCCAGCAAAAGTAGAGCTTTCTCAGCTGGAAAGTATAAGATGGCCATTTTCATATATTTAAAAGGAAAAAGGTCTACAATACACAAACGAGTCAGATGGTTTAGATGAAAGCCAGAGCCAGAGAGCCTGCTAGTATTGACAATTCTGAAGCTGTGTGGCTGGTGGCTGTCTCACAAAAACTGTTGGTGTGAAAAGATTTCGTGTTCACAGAGTTGTGCAGCTTGGAAATACGGACCTGTTCATACACGTGTATCCACAAGAACAAAGGCTGACTCTGGATTCTTCTTGTTGCTGCAAGGTTAACACATGCATGCAAATCTGTCAGATTTTCAGCATGTTAAGAAGTTGTAAGTGGTGGTAAGGGAACTGGCTCTGCCATACTGTGTGATGCCTCAATTATGGTATGCATTCAGCAGGCAAGTAGCTTTACTTCAAATGTGAGTTAGGAACTGTGGTGGAGTATTACATGTCTGGACTAGTTCTGCTCTTGAACCTTTGCTTGTGCACCTTCATACTGTTCCTCATGAAGGCAAGTGTGGTAGAAAGAAATGAGCTGTATCACTTCAATAAAAATCAGACTTGTCTGGTCTCAAGCTTTTGTTTTGCACTTCCGGTGCTGTTTCAGTCTTTTGGTGTTTATGTTCTGGTTTTTCCTCTTTCGTTTGCAGACAGCTTCGCATTCCCTGGCTCATGGAGTAGTGAGAGGGCTGTGCCTTTAATATAAACCAGCTGTCAGCTGTGAAATGAGTGGAAAACTTAAAATTTGGTAAACACTGTGGAGGGAGTGTACTTGCACCACAGTAGTATCTAATGCCAAGCTCGACTAAAATCTAGTGTGGGTGACTTCAGATTTGATTAGTGTCAGCAGTATTGCTGGAGAAAGTATGTTCTTAGAATTTAAACATGCAGTTCATACTGGAAGGGTTCTGGCACAAACTAGGCAGCTGTTGCAGAAGATATGTTCAAGAAAAGTCAACAACCTTAAAACCCTAATCCCCAAGCCTGCCCTTCTGTCTCAAAAGTCAATTGTTCAGTTGCCTAGGGTTTAATTATTCATTGTTTGCTACATACCTAAAATAACGGTAGCATCTGCTCCCTTCTTTTTAAAATGTAGCTTTCAGGTTAATCTTGTTAATCTTGTCACACACGATTCACACTAATGCTAATACCATTTTATCCAAGTGTTGAGAAGTAACAGTAGTTGCTGCTTAGACCTTGCTGCAAGTGTACATTTTAAATAAATCGATGCTGTGTTGCCAAATGTTCAGCCCATTCTTGTCTCCTGGTCTGTGACACGTATGTAGATTTCACGCAATTGGAATGTAAGTTATCAAGACTAATGTTCCAAGCTCCTGTCCTTCAAAGGAATTGCCAATGCTTACAGTTATTTAATCAGACAGATGACTTTATTACTGCCCTTTGGGGTAGTCAGCTTAGTTGATGGTTCTGTAGAGGAGAGCCCAAGCATTAGGAAGGTATGGGGTGCTTGATGGGGAAAAAGTTAGATGTCCCTGTCCTGTGGGGAGTGTAAATGCTTGTGTGAGCCTTTCCCTACCTTGTTTCACTTGCTCTGCTTTTTGCAGTGTTTCATTGACAAAGGCCCATACATTACCTGCAGGCTGCTCCATTATTTCTGCTCATTAATGCTGTACACTGACTTGCCTTTCCCTCACTTTATGGGCTTAATTTTTTTTCTTTTCCTGCTGTACTCTTAGTCCTGGCATGACCTTCACTGGCATTTCATTGCTAACGACTGACTGATCTGCAGTGCCTTCCACTTACTCTGAATGCTGATGTCACATTTCCCCCACTTGATGCACCACGGTCTTGATTCTTGCAGGTCCTACCCAAGACCTTTCCCTCTTCTGCAATCTGAAATGTGGTTATGAAGGTCTCAAAGCTGGAGCTTGATGGCCTCTCCTAAAAAACTCGATTAGCTGAGATGCCTTCCTTTACTTTACTCTCTCTCTTGGAGACAGACCTGAGTTCTTGCAAATGACTGGCTAGATGGCTTCCTTCTTGCTGTCTATTGTTTTAAGTTAATGGTTAATCCCTTGATATTAATCAGAAGGAGGCAGAGAAGCAGTCTGTGAGAGTCTGGGCTGTAAGAGAGCAACTAGGTAATGAAGTGGTAGACTGTGGGGGAATTTGGGAGCTTAAAGTTTCAAACCTCATCTGTATTCAGACAGTTGGAACAATACTGCCTGAAGCTCTTACCCCAGCCAAAAGGAGATGCTTTGTAGGCAACAGTGTGTTTTGGGGCTAAAATGAAGCCTCAGGAAGGATCTTGGGAATAGAGAGTTTGCAAAAAGGGAGGGAAAGGACATTGCTGAAGAGGAATATGTCTAAGGCAGTGGTTGTACAGTCTCTGTAAGCCAATGCCACGGCCAAAAGAAAAGGTCCTGGAGGCTCCTTCTTTTGACAGGCTTTTCTACCACAACTGCTAAGCCATCCCCACAAACTGATCTATTTGAAACCTGATTTTACATGTATTTGCATGTATCTGTTACGATGCAGATACAGGATCGGGTGTTTTCTAGGATGAACTTCCTTTTGTGGCCACATTAACCAGTTGCCAGCTTCAGGCTGCATAGACGTGGCATGTGGCAGTAACAATTTATTCTACTGCTGGGTGTCTGAAAAAATGGTGAAGTCCTTTATCCTTCTAAAAGTATGTTCTGCATGGCCCTGTGATATGTAGTATCTTCATTTGTTAGTCTGGAATATTCGGTATGGAATATCCCTTTGGTCAGTTGGAGTCAGCTGTTCCAGCTGTGTCCCCTCCCAGCTTCTTGTGCACCCTTGGCCTCCTCTGTGGTGGGGTAGAAAAGGCCTTGAGGCAGTGCAAGCTCAGCAATTACTGAAACATCCTTGTCAACACTCTTTCCAGCACAAATCCAGAATATAGCCCCATACTAGCTATTATGGAAAAAATGAACTCTACCCCAGACCAGCCCAGCACAATACTATACTGCAGTTTAGTTTTTGAGAGAGAGACTAGAATATTTTTTCAGAAAGAGCAAAGGTTCAATATTTTAAAGACCTTTTTGTAAGAGATGGCAAAGGAATCTGGGTAGAGCTAATTTTCTTATTTTCCAGATCTTTCCAAGAGTGAAAGTTTTTAGGAACTGGGTGAAACAAAAAGTCTCTGAGGATGCAGATTACCATGCAGCTTTTGTACATGATGTTTTAGTTGTTTTATGAAACAAATTTAGGAAAATAAAAAGAGCAATGCCTTCACATTTGTGTCTTGTTTCCAGGATTGTGGTTTATGACTTTTTTTCTTTAGATGTTTGCTTAATCCCTAGAATAGCAAGATGAGTTTGGGGGCTTTGATTTTTCTCTTTGTGTTGTTTTGCAGTGAACTCATCCTATTAAAGGAATCTTAGTGCCAAAGGGAGGGATCAACTGCTCAGATGCTAAGAGTTCTGGCAGATACTACTGTTCCCACTGGCTTTCATGGATCAAGATCTGTTTTCAGGATTGGATGAATTTTCTGTAATTCAACCTTCCTTCTCTATATAGTACCTCCAGTGAAGCAGAATTACGGCTTGGCTGCAGATTTTTTCATTGAGGTGAATTCTGTATAGAAGTGCCTGAAATAGCCCGAAATGAATCAAGTGATTGCTGGTTTGCCCGTGCAGCTTTGTTCACTGTGCATAAAAACCAAGAGGGGGGGCAAACCCTTGGACATTATCATCTTCTCAATTTGCATTTAACTGCACATAAAACAGGTTTTACAGCAAACCAGAAGAGTAAAGAACTCATATTAATCTTGTAGTGGAAAATTACATTGTTGGGTGGCACTGCACAAACTGTCCAAAAGCTGCTGGTAACAATTCTGAATGGAGAGGAGACACACTACCTATGAACTCCTGTTCAGGAGCTGAGAGTGCCTCTGTACATTCACACAGTTGGAAGGCTGATGGGTTTTTTCCCTTTGTCCAGGGAACAAATGAAATAAAATAAAAGATTAATTGGATTGGGTGGCTCAGGTAGCCTGTGTGGAGAAAAAAGAAAGATTGGGTGATCCTTTCACCCTTCAGGACCTGCAAGAAGGAGGAGCTCTGTGCAACACCACTGTCCAAGCTTTCTGTAGGAAGGGAAGATGAGTGCTCTTCAGGATCCTACCTGGGCTAGAAACCATCTCTTTTTTAAAAACAAAGCTAGTAAAGAAGGCTGAAGGGCTTGCCAGGGACTTGATGTGTGGACTGTCCTGCCCTTTGCATGGCTGCTGTGTTGTTTCTGCATGCCCCTGTGTGCCTTGAGGCTCAGTTGCAGTTTCCAGGTTGTAGAATAGGTTGTTTTGGGTACAACTCTGTTTACCGCCCAAAAATTGTCCCAGCCCTTTAAATTTCCTTTGACTCTCATTTTTTTTGAATCTTTTGTTTGTGTGTTTATCTACCTCCTGATTGTTACGCCCTTGATCTTTGTCTGAGGGGACAAATGTATTTATTTAGTTTTTTAAAATGTATTCTGTTAGAAAAGTGGTGGGATATGTTCTTGTTATGCCATTATTCACGCTCTTTTACTTTTTCCTCTACTGCTTTTAAAGTGACTTTTGTCACCTGATAATCATGAGGTACCTTGCTTGACCAAGAATGAAAATGGTCTTGGCTTTTCACATCCCATGCTCTGAATTCCTGTCAGGAGAGCATTGCCAGTTTGCAGTTTGAACAGCTGATGGGGCCACCAGAGCAAGCCAGAGTGACAGCATTTGCTGAACAAACATAGTTTCGTATGCTGCTGTCTGTGTGCATTTTAGTTTTACAGTTGCCCCAGGTAGATCATGTGAGCTATATGTGCATTTGTCTATAGATCCTTTTGGGACTGCAAGTGCAATGTATCTGTGTTTCTCAAATATTGTTCTTGATCGACTGCAGCTCTTGTTTCTCTTGTTTCACCCTTGGCCTGCCCTTTCACCCTTGTAGCACAGCCGATAAGGAGATCCTAATGGAAACTCTTCTGGTGTACTTCTGATGCAGAAATGATTTATATATTCTGCAGGGGAAATTATTTTAATCTGAACCTGGATGCAGAATGTGCCACAGGAGTGTGGTGGTTGGACACTTTTCATGAAACCTCCCGAGTTTGCTGGAGAGGAGGGGGGAACAGCAGCACCGTGATTTGAAAGATACCTATAGTAAATTTGCTTGACTCCGTTGCTTTTTGGAGATGGACTGTGATTATAGATCACAGATAGAAATCCCTGTTGTGTGATGGTGCAGTATTTGAATGTTAGCTTGTGAGTTGTTTTCCATGGTGAGGCAAAGGATGTTTGTACCTGCAGTTCCCTTAGTGCTGATAGACCAAAGACAGCGCACTCAGGAGAAGTGCTCATGAAAGGACTTCCAGCTCCTCATTGCCAGCCAGATACTCATACTGGGCCCAAATGCAAAATAGGCTTGCTCTGAGAGAATGTAGAACCTTCATCCAGGTGTAAGTTACCAGAAAAATTTTCTGTTTCTGATGTCACACTTACAGCAAAGACTTCCTTCTGTCAATTTAAGTATGTCTGGAGAGAGAATGTATTTTTCATGTCCACTTCAGAAACCTGTGTGAAGCAAAAACTACTTCAGATTTTGGCTGTATTTGGGCAGAACCCAGAAGCTGGGCAAAAGCCTTTGGTAAATGAAAGGAGGAAAATGTGATGTCAGGGAATTTTGTTTTATTTTGGGGTGACTTGGGGTTGGGTGTTCTGTGTTGTGTGAGGTTATTTGTTTGGTTTGGTTTTATTTAGACATTACTTTTATATCAATTTCTGATATTATAAATTAGCTTCAGTTTGCAGCTGCTTATTTTCTAACTTACTTGTATATCCTAACTAAGACCAGCTGAGTTTTCTGGTGAAAAGTGTGTTGCTTCTGCTTTTGCCTGAGCACACCAAAAGCTGCTTTTGCAGGGCATTTATTTCCTCAAATAGCTTTCCTACCAAGCAAAAGGAATTTAATTTAGCTAAATTACTCACTGAAGACTTACCTGATAATTTTATAATGTCTGTACTTCAGCACGTTGTCTTGGATTTATCAAGAGAAAAGAAGTTGTCTGATGGATAGAAGCTTTGCCCTGGTTACATTTTAAGTAGAAATCTCCCTGGAGATGAGGTGTAAATATCACGTTACCGATTAGCATTTGGCATGGAGCATGAGAGCAAAGAAAGATGTCTACGTTCAGTCTCCGAAAAAGAGAAACTGGAGTCATTCCTGGACTCTGACAGCATTACTTGCATAATGTCATCTTCAGTGTTTTCTGTTCCTGGTTCCGACTTGTGGCTGGGTCATGTGAAGTGCTTTGCAACCCAGATATCTGAAGAGCCTCTGTTTTGTTGTGCTCTGGTTGTGCCTGGAGGAGTTTAGATCTGGCTCTGGTATCTTTCTAAGCAAGTGGAGTTTTTATTCTGTAGAACTGAAATCCTGGCATATGCAAAAGTCCCCTGGGAGAGCTCTGTTTGGCTGCAGCAGGATCTAGGCCCCAGGCAGGAAAACTTCTGGAAAGCCCCATCCTGCCTGGCTGCTTACCTGTATTATGGTTCTTAGTGGGAAGGTGGTGATGGCAGCCACCTCAAGTGTGAGTTGAGGGGAAATGGCAAGATCGTGCTAATTCTGAGCAACTAGCCAAATGAGACAAAAAGTTTTAACAAAAAGACACACTCTTCTCATTGAAGATAGCTAAGTTATACACCAATTGCTCAGCAGCTAAATGTCAGCTACCCTTCGGTGATATCTCCACCCTCTGTCTTCCACAAACCTGTTCCAGCTATGGAAATAAGTGGTAGGTGCTAATGTTGGGGTGGTTGTGGAAAGCTGACTTTAATCTGAGAATAGAGAGCTGTGATCAGCTGTGGTTAGCCCAAACAAAATGCTGTGTGTTTTTTTCCCCCAAAGTTTTGGGGTTTGCATTTGTGTTTAGCTGACCTTACCTCATTTCATGGTGGATTGCTCTGCAGACCCTGGCTCTAGACCACGTCTGCTGGGCCCCTCTCAAACACTACAGCCGTAGACAGACTGGGTTGCTTATTACTCACTGCTCTGTACTTGGGACTCTGCCACTGCCTCCTCTATTTGCTGCTCTCCATGAAGCAGAGGTAGGTCAGTCTGAGGGTTTGGTACTCACTAACTTTCTTCGAAAGCCCCTGTTTTGTACTGTTTCTTCTGCAAGTCCTTTGCTGTTTCTGTTTTTATTACTACTTCAGGAAACTGGGCTTGAGGTATGGAAATGTCATTGGAAGTCTTGATGGCATTCTTTACCTCTTCGTTGTCAAATTTGCTGTGGCAGTTATTAAAATCTGTTGAACTTCTCAATGTGCACTTGTTGCAGCCACAGCTGGTTGACAGCATCTTAGTAATAAATTTTTTTTCCCCTCTTGGAGAATCACAGTTGCTTTAGCTTGTCAAGAAAAGGGTCTCAGTTTTGATAGTAGATGTTTCTGAAGTCCAGAATGTGGTTCCTGAGTGAGAAGAGGCAGACAGAATACTTGTAGGCAGATAGTAATGTGATGGAGGCAGGTTTTGGATGAATGAGAGGACAGCCTATTCCCTGTGAGTACCCTAGCAATCATGCCAAAAACTTAGCTGGGTGGGAGAGATTGGAATGTGTTCTTTTTTGCTGTGCTGGAAACCTGTTCCTGAGAGTCTTGGCTTTAGCGTAGGACTACAAAAGCTATAGAGATTTTGAAAATGTTGGTGCATGATTAAACTATTTCCATCCCAGTTCTTTCTGTAGGCTCACATTTCTTGTAAAAATGTATAAAAGGTCTTTAGGCTCTCTATTTGACGGTTTTAACCAGCTGACAGCATACAAACCCTCTTAGCTCTAGTGTGGAGCAAATTCAGCTGCCAGCAGTTCCTGATACTGAGAACTGGTTGCTCACTGCATGGAACATCATTCTTGCTCAAGACTGTCTGCTGAAAAGCAAAAGAAATTGTGTTGCCTGAAGGCTTTACATCAATTTTAGTTCTTCATCGCAAGGGTAGTTGAGAACCTCAATGTTTCTGCACGTGAAGTGCTAGTCCACTAGATCATTACAATTATACCTTTGTGTATACGTATGTGCATTTATAGACATATGAGTATGTATTTGATAGTTATTCTGAGGCAATAAAGTGTATTCTAAGATATATTGCTTTACTAGCTACTGTGTGATACTTGATTTTTTTTTTTCTTTTTTTAATGTTTGTTTGTGGTTTTTTTGTGGGTTTTTTGTTGGTTTTTTTTTTTTTCAGGGGGAAGGATATTTTGGTTTGTTTGGTTGGTTTTGGTAGCTTATTTTTCCCAACTCAAGAGAAAATAAAGTTTTGGGCAATTGTTCTGAACTTATTCTGGACTCGTAGAGAATAATGCTGTGGATTATGAAATTTATTATGTTCTATAGCTTAGAAAGGTTTGCTTTTCAGGGCTTTGAGAGGTACAAACCCTTTTAGCTAGACAAGGCAGAATGTCTGCTCCAGTCCATAGATGAAATCATGTGTAGTTTTATCAGTCTTACTGCACGTAGTTCCTCAAAATATGTGATAATCGAACTGAACAAAATCTTGCCGATAGTGATTTAAATGGGAAGCACATTGGAAACAGTCATGTGATATGCATTCTGGAGATCCTGAAATCTGTTAAAAGAGCAGAAAAAGAAAACGAAACCTCTTGTTACAGAGTCCTTTAAAATATAACCAGTACAGGGTTTCTGTTCCCTTTTTCTAAGCTGCATATCGTCAGCTGGTAGTTTGGTTACTTCTGCTTGTCTCAAACAACTGAGGCTACATAAACTATTTAAAATTAGGTTTTGTTTAAAGAGTAAATGACCAGATTTTCAAATACACCAAGCACACAGATAATTGTCAAAATTACTCCATAAAATTCCTACTATATTCAGGCCTGTCTTCCTCTCTTTTTTTTTTTTTTTCTCTTTTATACAGGCGATACGGATTATGGTTTCGATTGCGGAAGTTAATAATCTGGTTGCTGGGAATGTACATAGCCATCCCATTTCTAGTAAAACTTTGCCCTGCTATTCAGGCAAAGCTGGTCTTCCTAAACTTTGGTAAGTGACACAGTCTGCTGAGGTGGGTAAGGGGAGAAGGGGAGGAGTGTCTGTCTTCCATTTGTCTGCCTTCACTTTCACCCTGTATATGTACAGCTTGGGAAGGACATGAACTTTCACAAGTTGTAAGTTTTCCAGGCTGCGGTTTGGAAAGCATGCTCAGTGGCCCTGGTGGTTGTTGTAGCATGTCTTTGTATAAATATAGTGACCAAACTGAAGCCAACTTTCCAGCCAAAAGGGTATCCTTCAGGAAAACTGTGCAATATGTCAGATGCATGTTTCTGAAGGGTTCAACAAAGTTGCATGAATAGATAGCAAGCAAATGAAATGAAATCCAGTGAATTGTTTTCCAGGCAGTGAGTCTTCACCTGGAAGCATTTTAAGAGAATATTCTGATTGAAACAGAAGAGGTCTGTTGATGCAGTCAGATTGCATGTTTTCCTTATGTCTGTTTACCACTAATTTAACCAAATTCAAAGGCTATAGTGGGTCTGGCGAGCTGGCTCAGTTCCCAGGTCACGGAGACAGGCCTAAGCATCTACAGGGTGGACAATGATGGAACATTGCTGTATGAGAGATACTACTTTGCAACCTAAATCTGTCTTTAAACCTGAGTTATGTTGTAACGGAATTTTGAAAAATATCTTCCTTTGACTGTGGTAGCTAGAAGGAGACTAACTATAGATACATTGGTTTTGTATAATTTGTGTCATTTTGAGTGCATGCTTTGTATATTATAACACCTCGGATCATGGTTGCTGTGAAGTGTGCACACGTGTGGGCCAGCTCCTGTGCCTTGATGGTCAGAACTGACAGCTAGGTAACCTGAATAATGCAGGTTTCAGTGATGATTTTAATTTGCTCTTGCAGGGCTTTGTTAGATCTCCCTGAAGTTCCTGCCTCTATTCATTCCCAAGTGACTGAAACAATTGTCCTATAACTTTCTAGCAGTGGTATTAGTGCAAGTACTAGTGCAGTGTTGGTCCTGTTCCTTTTATTTGTGACAATAGTCCCATGAAAAACTATTTGCCTTAATACAAAGTGCATTCTAACACATGCATTAGAAATACCTTGACATATTGAGTAATTCTTCTGCATTGGAGAATGATGTTTCTCCTTCAGAGGAGTGGTGTAGGGTTTGGCCTGTCATATTTTAATCTTTTGAGTGTAAATTACTACTCTTCAACCATCTTTTTTCTCCTCCTGTGTAGTTCGGGATTTGCTTCCAAAACAGTATCACAGAGCTTCAGCAAAAAGTGCTTCCATTTGTTGAGGTACTAAAGATGAATTGGTAGCTGTGCTCCCACTGTTACCAACAAACCAATGTCTGGATTTGTTCCACTGCAGAGGAACACAGTTTGTCAGGTAGCTAGTGTGTAAGCAGGTAGCTGGTTATGCCCTGGGTGGGGGGAAATGTCAGGAGCCCCCAGCAAGTGGCCATGACCTGGTGTTGACCCTTTGCCTGACAAAGGGCACAGAGACCTATGGTGCCTGCCAGGGGGTGGCTGGTCACTGAGAGACTCTGCAGGAGCCAATGAATGAGAAGACCCCAGACTAAATATCACCACTGGAGCAAGTGTACAGACTGTGAAGGTACAGTATCCTGGGGATTCATTTTTTGGGTGTCCCTCCCTGGGTACACCAGCTCAAGGTGTTATGGTGTCACCACAGTTAAATTACTTTGAGGAACCAGACATGTGGGACTCTGCTACAAGAAACCTGGGGCTGAAGTGGTGAGGGGGACTCATCTGGCAGTGAGGTGAGAGTCAAACAGGGCGCCTGTGGGTTCACTGGAGCTGCCCACTGTGGGCTTTAGTCCCAATGGTGAAAGTCTGGAGTGGTGGAAGTGTGATTGCCAGAGTGGTCCTGAATGGTCAGACAGGAAAGTTTCCTCAACACTAGGTTATGAGATACATGGGCATGTGGGTAGAGATCTCAAGCTGTCTCCTAGAGGTCTTCAGAAAAATGAGATTTCTACAAGCATAAATACAGACTAGGTCAGATTTAGTGTATCAGTATGATTTATAAATCATGTGATTTTTATCATTTGATATGTTGTGACTGATGCCAAATACCTCTGCGACTAAAAACATCCTTGATGTGCTAAATCTCCATGGGATGTCTGACTCTGATGATGATCTGTTTGTCTGTGTATAGAATAGATGCCAGTGATAAGTGCCATACATAAAAATTGCCTGTCCCTCTATATTTTTCTCTTGCTTTGAGATAGATACTTCCCTGGCCCCTATGACTAACACTGGTATGTTCCTATTCGTGTCTTCGTCATACAAAATCTAGCAAGAAAGTCATAAGAGATTTTGCAAATGGGAAAATCCAGGCAACAGAGAAGTTGAATAGTTTTCCCAGAGCACTGCTAGAAGTGACTTGTGTGCCTGTCCAGACTTCAACTGCAGAACTTGCCGTCCTCCTGGAGCATCCACTGCCCTTGTGAGAGTGTTGTTGAGTTCTGTGGTGACAGCACAGTCGCCCAACAGGTCTCTGGTGGCATGCATGGTTTGTCTGGGACTCTTCCACATGCTTTTGCGTATGAGCAAACAGACTTGCATAGGTATAGATTTGCAGTCTGAGGGTCCAGATTTGTCATCAGCTGTCTTCTGCTTCGGTTTTCATGTTTATGTAAAGTTTAATGCTTTTTTAGACAGTGAAGTGAGATTTGACTGTCACAATTGTCAGTGCTGCTTTTTATGTCAAAAGCACAAAAGCTTTGGTATGTTCATTGTTATGCCACTAAGTTTCAAGGAGACAGACTTCCTGGTACTGCTGTAGTGTAGCTCAATTTTATGGGAAAAAACTGAATCATAAGTTTGCCAAATCAGCTAACCCATCCCATTGATGCAGACTGGACAGATATGATTAAATACATATCAGAGGAAGCTTTGTCTGTCTCTCCCACCTTCTCTTAATTTTAGCCTGCTCCTTGGTTTTTTGATGGTTGCTTGTGTCTTCTTAACTTACTTTCTTTGCTATTTATGTTTTAATCACAGTTGTAGCCAGTGCATCCTTTTACACAAAAAGAATAAGATCTTCCCAGCACCATGGACCAGTTTGTAAAACTCTCCAGTGCCTTGGTTAAGCAGTAAGAAAATAAAGGTAAAAATTAAAATTAAAAGGTTTCATATCCTTTTTATCGTTTCAGTGAGGGTCCCATATTTCATTGACTTGAAAAGACCACAGGATCAAGGTTTAAACCATACCTGTAATTATTACCTGCAGCCAGAGGAGGATGTAACCATCGGAGTGTGGTAAGGAAGCCTATTCTGTGAAGTATATGCCATGCATCTTTATCCTTCTTTTTGTTCTCAGTCTTGCCTATCCAGTCTTTTTGCTATGCATGCTCTCATTTGTGGATGTTTGTATTTTCATCTGCCAAGTGACCAAGTTCAGGTTGAAAGGTATGCAAATATCTAGAGCTCATCTGAACTTGGATCAGTAATGCATGAATTACGGTCGGACAACTTGTGCATTCAGAGAAACTTCATAATTTGGAATCATAAAGGTTACAGGTCTGCATTACTACAAAGATTGTACCTCCATATCAGGCAAGACACAAGGAGTTAGACGTTTTGTCATTCAACTGCTGTTCATATTTTGTTTTGCAAAATAGATGTGAGGGAAGATAGGAAAAGAGGATCAAAGTGTTCAGAGTAGGAGGAAGAATATTCTGTGTATAAAACATATGTAAGATTTGGAGAGTGGGTGAGAGCAGAACACACAGTTTACTCTCTTAACAAAACAAGTGACAGTGTTGGAGTTCACCTGTCATTCCTTTCTCACAAAGATGATTTTCTGGTCCCAGGCAAGGACAATTCATTTTAGCTCTTTGTTACCCAAGATCAGGTATGGAGGGAAGGCAGTGTTCCTTAATACAGCCAATGATGTTTGATCTGTAAGCTGTAGGATTTGGAGTTTTTAGTTGTGTGTGTACCTTTGATATGTCCTCTAATGAAGTAAAGATTTTCTCTTCACAGGGTGTATGACCTTTTGAATGGGATAGTGATATCCTACTACATCAAGACAGTTCCTTTCCTATAAGTAAATTTTGATGAAAGACATAGTTAAAACTTGAATACTTCGGTCTTTCCAGGGTAGTGGATAAATAGTGGTTTCATTCTTCACTTGGATGATTAAAATCCCACCTCTTAAGATGTTAAATAAGTTTGTATTGCAGTTTTGAGATTAGTATTTTATTTCCCTTACAAGCATACTATGTATCTTTATTGAAACAAAACTTCCAACTTGTGGTGGCAATTCAGAGTTTATGTCATTTCTCTTGATTTTTTGAGAGGTTTTCAGAAAAGTTTTGAACCTTGCTTTTTAATGCCAGTGTAGGTCTTGTGTTTGGTATACTTCTGAAACAAAGTCCTTAGCCTGCTTTGTTCATAGGCTTGCAAGAGTCTTGGGGTAGAACAGTTGGAGAATTTGTGAGTCCCACAGTTATTGAGGCTTCTTACCTCCTTGAGAACTCAGTATCCGCTGACTGCATGCATGCAAGTAGATTTTTTACATTGTTTTCCCCCTGTGTTAGTTTGTCTCTGAGCTTTTTATCTGGGAGGATAGTGTGATAGGTGGGAGTTTGTCTGTCTGTCAAGGAGAAAGGCATGTGAATACTTAAGTTACTTCTGGTAGCTGTAAGCTAGCCCCCTTCTCAACAACTGAGATGGTTTGGGGCATGTACTTGCTTTTAGTATTTGTATTCTAGAGTAATTATCTAACCTTCTGTTCAGTCTGTCATTCCTCTTTCGTTCCACCAGTGCTGAATTCTTTCTAGCAGGTTGCCCAGCTACATTACCTACAGAAGAACAGCTGTGAGTTAAAAATTCCTGGCTCTTCTAGATTGTAGCTTTTTCAGCTAAAATGTTATACCTTCAAGAACCTTGTGTCTGAAAACAAAGCACATGATCTTCTCATCATACCCTGAGCTCTTCCTTTTCCTCAGATTGGCTGTAGAGTCAGATATGCTTCTTACTCACCGAACATTCTTTCCAAACCCAGCTGACTTTGATTATTCTGAACATCTGCTGACCTAGCAGTGAATCTTGTTTATGGTGTATAAGTATGTTAATTGAAGTAATTAAGTGCCATAAAAGCTGAGGAATTGAGATTTCTCCAGAGCAGCAGGAAGTTTGGTAATTGTGCTTTGGGGTTGCCTGTGAAGTTTGATGCCTTGCACAGACCTCAGTTTTGAAGGCAGTGGTGATGGAGATGAAAATATAGAAATAAACTATAGCCACTGCCTTTTAAATTTGGCCGTTTGTCAGCTAATCATGACAATTTTATGAAAAGTGTGTGTGAGGTGTGTAATCCTGAGTTAATGAGTTGATCAGAAAAACTCAAAATTCAAGTGGCAGACACTTGAATGTTGAGTAGCAGCAGACAATGTAAATTTTCCTTCTGTATACAGGCACACAGTCCCTGCAGCCTTATGGAAGAATGCTCGAGGGAAGGACCAGTTGTGGTTTGAAGAGGCTTTGGGCTCCAGCCATCCTGTAATCCTCTACTTGCACGGCAATGCGGGAACAAGGTGAGGCACAAAACAGTTTTGTGATGTGTTTTCCCGGTTTGCCACACCTTCAGCACATTAAGAAAGATGGAGAAAATCTTCTTAGGGCCTATAGTGATAGGACAAGGGATAGCGGGTTTAAACTAAAAGAGGGTTGATTTTGATTAGATATAAGGAACAATGTTTACAATGAGAGTGGTGAAATGCTGGAACAGGTTGCCCAGAAACGTGGAAGATGTCCCATCCCCGGAAGCATTTAAGGTCAGGCTGGATGGAGTTCTGAGCAAACTGATCTAGTTGAAGAAACCCCCTGCTTGTTGTAGGAGGTTTGGGTTACATGGCTTTTAAAGGTCCCTTCCAACCCAAACTATTTTATGATTAAAACCAAAATAAAATCTAAAATCAGTTTGGTGTCTCTCCTTTTAAAAGAAGGTACTTATGGGGAGGGATCATTTCATAGAACATTTATTGAATATTGATTTATTGCAGTTATCAGAGATATTTGATATTGTAATTTACCTTGTATCCTCTGCTAGAAACCAGGAGGCTGTGACCCTCTCTAAATCAGGTAGTGAGAAGTACTTTTCAGTATGGTAGTTTCTGAATTGAGACATGGGATAGTATTAGTGCTTCTGTATATGTTACTTGCAAACATTAAATAAACATTCCACTTCCTTTCGTGAGTTTATTTTAGTAGTGAACACATTAAGAGGAAGGAAAATCAGAAGGAAAGAGGATGGTCGTGTGCTGATCTTGTTTCATTATTGCATATGTAGAGGACATTTGTCTGGAACAGGAGCATCTCTAAAATTTGTAATTTTGTAGTTGACTGTGTATCAGCTAAGGTAGTAGGATAGTTTTCTATACTTTGTTGTTGGATGCTAGAAACCATAAGTGCAGTGTGAAGCTTCTTGGATATTTCTCAGCACGGTGTTCTTACTGCCACATCTCCATGTGTTACAGAACTTTTGTTCGTTTATTAGAACATGGTCTTTTTCCTTACAAATATGCATTTTACAAAAGAGTATCAACCACCTTCTGAGTTTTGAGTGCCAGTGCCTGTTCTTTTGAAGCTGATGTCTGCCCACAGATACTCTGCAAGAGCAGAAACGTTGCAGAAAAACAAGTTCCATGATGTAAAGGAACTCTGTTTTAGCCATGCATTACAAGGTTTAATCAAATTGTAGCATTATTTTTCAAATACTGCTGAACTTGTTTTTTTGCCTTTATTGGGTGTAACAAATTACACTAATGGAAGCTATTCTGCAGCTTAATGGTGGCAGTTTGGGACCAGTATCTCTCTTGTGTGTGTATTGATTAGATTTACTTCTTGGCTCCCCCAAGTGCTACTGAGATAAAGTACTGAGCTATGAATCAGTAACATTTCACATTTCGCTTTACTCTGTGTACTGGAGAAGCTGGAGGTGCATTGGCGCTGCTATTTCAGATTTAATATCTGTTGCTGTGTGTTTCTATGCTGCACATTCTGTTGCTTTACTGGGCTGCTTTACTGGTGCAGGCTGCATTAACCATAAGTAAAAGGCACTACCTTGGCTTTCTAGTTTGCCTGAGTGATCTGGGGCTGTGGCAAAAATGTTTTGTTTACTTGGTCCCCTTAGAAAAAATTCCTCTGTTACATTTTGAGGAAAGCATGAAAAGTCACCAATGTGTGCATGTCAAAGGTGACTTTTCAAGCAAGTGGATCATCTTCTTCAGGCTTGTATTATTCAAAATTACTTACAAGCAACCCCTTGCATTTTGCCCTGAGTGTTTTTGACTGCCTTAGGTATTTTATAGTACAGTTGGAGCTGACAGCTTTTTGGCTGGCAAGTGCATGTTTTCTTAGAGGGAGGTCTGGAGATTTGGCTTTTTGATTTAGAGGCTGCACTGACCAAAACAGTCATAGTGTGAATGTTTTAGAACTTTCATATAAATGCAAGAGTAAATTTACTCTTATATCAATACTAGACTAAAGTTTGAATGTGGAATAGCCATTTCATTTTGTGCATATATTTTAATGTAATGGCACATTCACATTCCTTTCCATTTTATTGTCTAGGTTTGAATTTGTATATATAAACCCCCGAAACTTTAAGCAGATTCTTCTCCTGAACTTATTTACAGTATTCAACTCTGTTTTTCTCTGCTCAGTCTTTTGCACATGTCCCTTCTTTCCCTGTGTTTGGAGCCAGGTGAGAAAATCCAAGGACCAGCTGATTGGGTTAATGTCATGAAGTCTGCTGCCAGCATCACACCTGGGAGAGCAGGGGCTACTGGCTGTGGCAACACTGGTGGCAAGAGCTCAGGGTCTGCAAAGCCAACAGGGACAGGCTCTTTTGGATATATTTTAGTCTTTGGAAAAGGTGGATAGGAGACTGGGTGGAAAAGTTCATCTTTTCCTGCTGTGAGGCAAGGTTTACAGGGAGAAGTTGACTTCAAAATCATGTCCTGCATAGCTCAGCAAAGCCTTGCTGTCTCCTTGAAGCCTGTGACGAAGCAGTTATGGCGTTTCTTGTTTTTGGCATGTTTGTCTTAAATTGCCTGAGGCAAATGGGAAAATATGTTTCTGGAAACTTAAATGCTCACATGTGGTTGTTTTTTTTGTTTTGTTTTCATTTTTTTTTTCCTCCTCTTCATGAATCACTCTTGCCAGAGGAGGGGATCACCGTGTGGAGCTTTACAAGGTAAGTGGCTGTGTGTGCTGTCCGAACAGTTGCATTAACACATCAGATGTGCACATAATTGAGAAGATTGCTCATAACAGCCCACTACCAACAGGAACAGACCTTGGGGCTCTTAGTCTCCTTTAAATAGGAAGCCTGTATGGGAAAAGGTAAGCTGTGAGCACACTTCCGCATATTCAAAGATACTTGAAAAGTCTTCTATTTGCTGATGTTAACTGCCAGATCCAACTGAGGTAATCAGGTTCTTTGACAGGAATACTTTCACAACATAGTTTATTGGAAAAATCAAAAGTTTTATTTAATTGCAGCCACAATTTGACTGATTAACGTAGTGTACTAATTTAAGATACCATTTAAGAGTATTCAGTTTGGTTTTTCTCCTTCCTCATGGCACAGTGTATTTGTATGAGTGGTGCCATCTCCAGTGCAGAAGGTTTTGTACAAAACCTAATGAATTTCCCAGATGTAGCACTATGGTCTGTTATGCAAGAACAAGAGCCTCAGTTGCTTTGAGTGTTTTGTCTAGTGACTTTTGGGGTAATGTATTTTATTAAACTCTCTTTTGGCTGAAATTCTCAAACACAATTTCTTGACCTCGTATTGTGTTTCTAAAAGAGCTGTAATTCTTTTTGCTGGCTCATTTCGGAGGGGTCTGAGTCTATGTTTTTCCTGGGGATTTAGCTATCATTTCCTTCTCTTTATAATTTGTGTCAGTGTTGGCACTCATAAAGTTTTATTGCAATGCAATACAAGATCCCCTGCTGCAAAGTCTTTTTTAAATTCAGATTGGTTAGAAAATACTGTTTGGCAACCCCAAGGAGGCAGGTTATATTTCCTTTAAGAAAAAAGGATGAGCTGATTTGCAGAAAATTGTTTGACGAGACTGCCATGTATAGTGATCTATTTGGTCATTTTTCTGGGAGCCAGCCTATGCTGCAATGCATTTTATGCTGGCCAAGACAGGCAGAGGAATTGTTTCTGATTTTGAGGGACAAGAGTAGCAGTGCTTCATAATACTCAGTGTGTTTCTGTGTGTACACATATGGACAACACAGTTTACTGAAACACAAAGTTTCTGTTCCCGAGTGTGGTATTCTTTGCTTCTGAGAACATCCAGGCAAGTTGCTTAGTTTGTCTTTTTCAGTCAGTTACTCATACGTGAACACGCACATGGGCTTACCGGAACCACTCCAGAAACTCCAAATTTGTGGTTTTTTCAACAGAATGAAACAGGCTGGGATGCTGTCATTTTTGCTGGTGCTTCTAATATTTTTACTACTCCTTTAGAAGTAATGCTCAGCTCACAGGTGTCATTTCATTTGCACACTGCGATAGTCCCAGTACAACTAGGAGTGTTATTTAGAAAACTGCAACAAACACTAGCCCAGCTGCAATGCTGCAGGTCCAACTCGTTGCGCAATGAACCCTGAAGGTAGTGAATGTTGCATGCCAAGCAGATGTAGTCTAACAACCAGGTTTGTTTTACTTTTGCTAAGCATTCTATAATTACATGGGAGAGCCGTAACTTCAATGCAAATAGTAACAGTTCTCACGCAGGTAGTGTTACAAACAAAATCAGGGTAATGTTTTTATGTACCACTCCAGAAACTCCAAATTCGTCCTTATTCCAGCAGAATGAAACAGGCTTGGACGCTGTCGTTTTTGCTGGTGCTTCTAATAATGACGAGAGAGAAACATCCAGTGCATGTCCAAAATATATGAAAATTAGCCCTGGATGGATACATCAGGGAAGAGGGAGAAACCATCACCATCATAGTCCTCTCAGCAAGGGAGCTGAGCTGCCAACTTATCTGAACACGCCTCTTCTCTACATTATTTTATTTTCCTCTTTTTTTCCCCTGTGGTAATGAGATCTGAATTTGTAACAGTAATTGTTCAGGCTGTTAAGATTTCAGTTACATTAGAAATAAAATGTTGTTTTTATATTTACACATAAATAGCATAATACTAAGATAGCTTTTTTTAATCACGTATCATACATAGACCACAAGAGCAACAGCATTTTAATCCTTTTGTGACTTTTTGTTGATTTTTTTTTTTTTATCTGCCACAGAGCTCTTAGGTTCATATCAAGCAATGGTAGCTTGGAATGCTAGCATTGTTTTTTCCAAGGCACTTTTTCAAAGTAAGTTGATCTAACATTGAGTATTTTTACTTGCTTTTAACAGATTTTGTTAGGATTGCCTATTCACAATAGAGCAATTGCACGTTTTGGATCTATACATTTAAGCATTCTGAAATAGGCTTCTATGTGTTATGCTTACATTTATGCCAATTTGAGTAATATAATTGAAGTAGTTGTACTGTTTCACTGGAAAACATGAAAGTCTTTGTAGGGGAAACAGTAGGATATCTGCAGATCTTAAGGGCAAAGCTGTTAAAGGGAGAATCAACATCTTAGGAAGCATGATATGAGGTCCAGGAAACAAATGGAGTAAAACCAGTGGGCTGAGATGATTAGTGTTTGGAAAGCTTTGTGCCTGCTGCACTGAAAAGCTGTAAGTTGACATGTCAATAATGTTGGCCTGACGCAAGAGCATGGCTGGTGTGAAAGTCTGTGATGGGTTTTTGCGTGTTTCTCTGCCCTCCAGGTTCTCAGCTCCCTCGGGTACCATGTGGTGACGTTTGACTACCGAGGTATGTGGACTTCTTTTATTATGAAACACCTTTAGATGTTTCTGTACAATCAACAGAGTTCAGTCTTTTTTTTTTTTTGATCTCATGGAAACTGTTCTTTTATAAAACTTGCTGCCAGCTAATTAGATGTGGTTATTGCTCCTTTTTTTCCCCTCTTTGGGTATCCAAAGAATTTCCAGAAATTTCATTCCAGTGCCTTTGTGTAGCACTGCTTTCCAATGTCCAGCTTGGTGCACTCTGGCTCCTGTCTGTCCTCATGCACAGGGCTTGTTGATTAGAGAGCTAAGGAGCAGAGGGTGAGGCACCCTCCAGGTACACATGTGGAATATAATATGCTTGCCTAGGTGTATTCCATCGGATATGATCTGGTTGACTTTCATGAGGTCACACAGGGAACTGAACTTGCTATTACTGTGAGTGAGATAAGACAGAGTAAATGGTTTGCTAACAATTGATAACATACTCAGCAGAAGCCATGACTGTTTTGCAACTCTGCCACCAGCAGTCAGGCATCTGCTGCTCTTTTTCTACCTTTTTAGTGTTTAAGCCGTGGCTGCAGTGTAATGCCACTGGAGATACAGGAAAGAAATTAATCCACTGCATTTTTATCAAAAAGACATCTGGGAGAGGTTTATTTGTAGGAGCTTGCCCTGTTTTTCAGTCCTGCTGGCAGCTGCTTCTCTGGCTGCTTATTAGGTATCAGAAGGGATGTGGGATGCTGGCTGCTTAGCATACAATGTGTAGATGTGCTGCAATAGTGATAGAGCCAAAACACTCTGGAGGGTGGAAAATTGCTTGAAGGCACTGACCGAACAGCATAGACAAACTGATGTCGCAACAGCTTTGTGAGACGTGCTTAGGCTTTGGCCCTAGGCATCCAATTCCTATGCTGTTAGAGACTCCGCTTACAAATTGGTTACATGCATGCAAAAGCAGGGAAGGTTAGTAAGCCAGACTGTTGCAGATGGGTACGTGCAACAACACCATTGTAGCGATGTTTGAGATTCAGTCCTTGATTTTGTTGTTGACTAAATCCACAAAAACTCCTTGTGAGCCAGCAGTTACCTTGATTAAATGACTACAGATCAGTTAAGGCTTTCAGCCACAAACTGTAGAGGTGCACAGTGAAATGAACAGAAATTGCCTATGCCCCAGGTCCCTTTGCAGTTGCAGATGGGCTGCATGGGAAGAGCTTTGCTGACCAGTTTGTGATTCTTAGCAGGACTATTTGCATTTCAGGCTGGGGTGATTCAATAGGCAGCCCATCAGAGAGGGGAATGACCTATGATGCCCTTCATGTCTTTGACTGGATAAAAGCACGAAGTGGAGACAACCCTGTCTATATATGGGGACACTCCCTGGGAACAGGGTAAGTGTCTAATCTCAGTGGAATTGAGCAGTTTCTGAAAAACATTAAACACTGACCTTGGATGAAGGTGCTGTTTGCTGTAATCCCCAGGATGGCTTGGCTTGGCATCTGTGGCATAATTTCTGCAGGGTAGCTTCCCCTTTGCACTCTACAGAGTGAGAAGGGCTACAGTGGATGACTGTGCAGCAATTGATCTTGAACCTTCATTGCCCAGAGGGTCACACTGGAAAAGACACTTAGAATAACAGAATGCAGAAAGAGAGAAAGTGGGACTGCACTGATCTCTTCCTGTGGTGAACCTGTGCCTGCATGTCCTTCAGAGCAGAACATCAGACTTCTCTGGAACTCTGAAAGAGTGTCTCAGACCAGCCACATACGCATGTGACTTGTCCTTATAAAAGGTTTTACTCCTCTCCTGGTAAACATGCTGTGTGTAATCAGTACTTGTGCAGATGCCTGCGTGACTACACTGCTGGCCACCCATGACATTTATGTGGTCATGCCTCACACAGGGAAGTTCAAAGTGTCAAGTACCTTTGCCATCATGTTTTTAACTTCCCTTTTGTGCTTCCCCCCTTTCCATTACTGTCTGGAGGTGAGTTGTGTTCAGCCAGCAGCACACGCTCTTACCTCTTTGATTTGCGGGGGAGCAGAAAGCAAACACAAGAGTTACCTTTGAGTTGAGCTCTGTGCAGATAACTGTGAGCCCACAACAGCTTGCCTCGCAATGCAGCAAATGCATTGCAGGGACAGGGAGGTAATTCAGGATAGTGTGTCTTCATTGCTGTGGCACTAAATATCCTACTTTGTTTGAGTGAAGGCAAAGGCTTTTCCTTGGGCTCCTCCTCTAAATTTTTTTGCCCAGTCCAGGATCCCTTTCTGGGTCAGAGCATGCTTGTGGCATTTCCCAGTACACTGCAATCAGAGTGTTCTGGGACTGTGGTCCCCAGCTGAGTTCCCTGGTGACTACAGCCAGTCTGGAGTTTAAGGTTTGTGAAATGTGCTGTGCTTGGAGGAGTCAGCAACTTTAGAAATATCTCTGTCCCATTAGGATGATGCATAGGGGAGACCTTGCTGTTTTCTGACCTAGCTATGGAAACTCCTTGCAGTGTAGCCCTGGGCCCCTGCACTCCAGCTGCCTGAAACACAACACCCCTCTGCTTATACCCCTGCATTCCCCTCTTTCTTGCTCAGCCCTTGTGGTCTGTGAGTAAGAGGCTGTGTCACACAGCCGTGGATATGCTGGAAGCCTGAGAGCCACCTGAAAGGAGGTCCATCCAAGTGTGGCTGCATGATGTGCTGCTTCCTTGGACTTGTTTGCTTACTGAAATGCAGGCACCTGATGTCATTTGAGACAGTTGGGTATGGGAGGCTGGTGTGAACCCAAGTCATTGTGGGCTGGCTGACCAGATCTTGGATAGTGTGAAGGGTCAATGTTACGTCAGTTGACTTTTACGTTTAGCACTGACTATCTACAGAGCCTGATGCTTTGCAGAGGGCCTGTGCCAATTAAATGCTCGTTCTTCTTTCCAGGGTCGCAACAAATCTAGTGAGGCGCCTTTGTGAGAGAGGTAAGTGTGGTGCCTGGATGCTTTTCCCACCCAGCACAGGCCTTGCTGGCATCCCAGATATGTTTGGGGTTGTGACAAAGCTGTTCTTGGTGCATTGTGGTGGCAGCTGCTCTCATAAGGCAGACCCTGACCTTGTTGGCTATCTGCACCCCTACATTTCAGCACATTGCCTTCGGCTTTTCAGAAACGCCCCCGGATGCCCTGATACTGGAATCTCCATTCACCAACATACGGGAGGAGGCACGAAGTCACCCCTTTTCTGTGGCAAGTACACAGTGACTCTTGCACTAGTGGCATGTAATTAATTGTATGCTTAGAAATTAACCATCAGAAGTGCTGTAGCTGAGCTAACTGCATGGCTTGTGGGGCAGAAGTGATATCAATAAACATCAGGGGTAAAGAGCTACACTTAATACAACTCCTGGGAACACTAGTACAATAAGCAGTACCAGAGCCGTGTATGGAGCCTGCTGAAAGAAAACAGAAACTGGGATCAGAAAGGGCAGTAAATTTAGGGAGGGTTAAGATAGACTCTGCTCTCAGCAGTGAACAGCCCGTTCTTTCTGTGTTGTAGCTTCTCTGTTGCAGGAGGCTATTCTGTGGGTGTGAGCAAAGCAGTGACAGAGGTGGGCTTCTCTTGGTCTCTACCCCATCCATGTGGATCCTTTGCACTTATGTGGTTTCCCTGTTGAGTTCACCCTAATGTGGCCACCTCTTCCATCCAGCATGGGAGCAAATTGAGCAGACACCCACTCCAGGTGTGGGATGCAGCCAGGCTGGCTGAGGTGCCCTGGGCTAAAGCTCTTCCAGAAGACTGTTTCCAGCAGTCCTGCATGATTCCTAGAGACCTTGACCATGCAAGCACCTGAAGTGCCTGCTCCTGAGCAGGCTGGTAAGATGAGCCTGAAACAGTGGAGGAAAAATAATGCTGGTGGAAACATGGGCCATCTCACTGCAGAGAGCGCAGTCAGCAGGCAGGGGATGTTACCAGGATGGCAATGGCCTGCCCTGTTACTGCTGTTCATATAACTAACTGTCCTGCTGGGGCCTGCCACTAATGCACATTTTTCCTCTCAGATATACAGATACTTCCCTGGGTTTGACTGGTTCTTCCTTGACCCCATCACGACAAGTGGAATTAAATTTGCAAACGATGAGAAGTGAGTTCCTTCTTTGTTGGGGTTTCAGCTGTGGCTGCAGTGAGCTATGGCAAGCATCAAGTAGGATAGACAGCTGACTGCCTTTTTTTTTTTTTTTAATGTGTTGCAGCATTACACTTGCTGAAGTGATTTCAGTTACTCTCACAGCCCTGAGAGCAACACAACTTTGCACTGTGAAGTTCTTTCTTTTTTAATTGTTCTTAATAAGGACAGATGCAACAGAGAGCACAGAGACTACTCGGGGATATGCAGACTTGGTTCCTGTGATTTATGCTTTTCAAGTGCATGTTACACATTAAACAGTAGCATTGGAATCTGAAAGGTTTGGGAAGATTTCTTTGCTGTGCATTTGCATAAGCCACCTTGCCTGTAATCACATTATCTCTTTTCACTGAGTCTTTGATTGAAGAGTCTGAGGATTTGTGAGTTTCCAGTAGTGAAATGAAAGAAGACCTTGGTGGGGATTATGCTTTACAGTGTCTTGAGCCACTTTTCTCTGGTATAAGCAGCAAATAGTTTTTATGAGGATGCCTTTCATTAGTAAATTTTCTGCAGATCAAATGAATGGTGCCCAGATAAGTGTTTTGAATTGCACTTAACCCACAGGACGTGTTTGTCATTACGGTTTTCTTAAAAATGCACGTGTTAGTGTTAGAGAACGATGGGATTGCTCTAAGCCTTTGTGACATTGTCTGTTTTACAGTGTGAAATACATTTCCTGTTCGCTGCTCATCCTTCACGCTGAGGATGATCCAGTGGTACCATTTCATCTGGGAAAAAAGGTACACATGTGGCTCTGCAAACTGATCTGGTGGGAGGAACGGGTATGGATAGAACGACATCCCAACCAGGCAAAAAGTCAGCAATAGAAAGGTGTATGTAGAAACACATAGCCCAAAGGGACTGCAGATTCTGTGCTGTTGGAGGTGGCAAATCAGTAGTGAAATGAAGCTAGAGCTATCAAAGCTGCTCAAGCCAGGGCCCATAACCCAACCCTGAGAGGGATGCAGGTTTGGAGTAACACACAACCCTCACCTGCCTCCCCTTACATTCAGCTTTACAACATTGCTGCAACATCACGGAGTTTCCGAGACTACAAGGTGCAGTTTGTTCCGTTCCACACAGACCTTGGCTACCGGCACAAGTACATCTACAGGAGTCCAGAGCTACCTCGAATACTGCGGTAACAGCCTGGCTGACCGGGGTCACCCCTGCCTTAGGGGGGGCTGGGGCTTGGGGCTTATGGTGACGTGCACCCATGTGTAAGAGAGATGTGTATTGGGCAGCTAGAGGCCCTTTGGCCTCCAGAGTGGGTGAGATACTTGGGCTGGCTTAGCACAGAGTCAGAGCTCTCCACCTCCTTGCAAGGCAGGTTTTGGGAAGGGGAGCCACAGAAATCTGAGAACACTTCCCTGTGGCATGTCTTTGCTGTAAGCTGGATACACTGGAGGAGCTCTTTGCAGAGCAGTTGCTTCAGCTTGGCTCTTTTAGTGGGAACTACTGATGGGTGTGAGAGCAAAGTTCAGTGCTGTCCCCTGTGCAGCTCAAGCTGCAAATGCTTGAGCCATAGTATTTGCCAGGGGAATGAGAAGACCTGCAGGGTGTAACATGCACCAGTATAGGAGAGCTGAGTGTCACTGCTGTGTCATTTTCTTTCCTAGGGAATTCCTGGGAAAATCTGAACATGAGCATCATCATTGAAGAATGGCTGCTTGTCAGCACAGAGATTTTCCTTTCTTTCTTCCTTTCTCCTTTTCTTCCCTGCTCCCTGTGGGTCAGTCTGCCATTCTTCCATCCCTGGCATTAGAGAAGGTCAGGGATTTCCACTCCGGTCCTGATGTGTACCCTTGGCAACTCCAGCACCTGTGATAGCAGAGGAAGATGTTGGCTTCTTTTTTTGACATGGATGGAGGGGCGATAACAACCCATGAGCCAGTACCAAATCATGAAAAACGTCAGCGCAGCAAAGTCTGGCCATTCCAACGTGGTACCACTGAGGACAGATGTTCCTAGGACACTGTGTCATGACCAAGGATATTTGTTTCACTTTTAAACATTGCTGCTGGTTTTGGATCATGTAGAGATTCATTTGTAGGTGAATGGCTTTTGCCACATCTCCATACCACAGTTGTCCTGCTTGGGTTTGAGGTGCTCTCTTTCTAGAAAATGTTTTGCCTTTCCTTTTTGGTAAGTGGCTGTAATTACAAATATGTGGAAGATTCAGGTAGTGAGAGGTATTTTTATTTAGCTCTTCAGTCACAATGTGCTGCAAGTGTTGGGGTAATTGAACACATTTGGAAATAAAATGAAAGGCTTTTTTTTTTTTGTTCTTCCATTTGAAACATCTATTTAATGGGAAAGGTTAGTGCCCTTTTATCTTTCCTATACCCTTTTCCTTCTGAACATCATTTTTGCTCCCATCTTGCAATGCTCTGTGGACCTCCTCCCCTTCTTCACATGCACTTCCTGTTAGGATTGAAATGACATATGTATATAAATTGCAAACTTGGGTGTTTAAGCCAGAAAGCATGAGATTACTTTTTTGTTTGATCTCCCCTTCCGTGAACAGTGTGTGCCCAGGCTGTGGGAATGGATGTCTTCCATTTTCCCTGTACCCACCCAGACAGCCACGTGCTTCCTTTTCTGGTGGGAAGGGCAAGGGTTTTTGTTTTTTTTTTTTTTCCATCAACTACTTTTTAACTCCTTAGGTCAAGTTTTCTGGTCCCTGGTAGCAATGCTGTTCCACTGTAGTTAAAAGCAGGCAGTGGTATGTAGTTCTTAATGCAAAAATAAATCTGGGGTGTTGCTCCCCATCTCTCCCTTCCCCTCCCTTCTGTGCACTCCCAGTAGCACATCTCAGCCCCTCTGACAGCCATGGCCAAAGCACATTATCCAGGAGACAGAAGTGGAAGTGAGCCTTTCTCATAGGGAGAGGTTCTGGGGATGTCCTTGCCCTGCTTGAGGCTAGAACAGGGGCTGGTTTATGCCACTGAAGAGCTCTGAGATGGGAGAGGGTCATACACTGACTCACTAGGATCTGGCCCTGCCACCCATCAGTCTATACAGACAGTACCAGGTGCTGTAGGTTTAGTCATTAGTGCTCAGAGTGAATTGTGCTGCCTCAAGGGTCTGTTCAGGGGTGTACAGCATAGTATAAACTGCTCAGCATGCATCCCAGTTATACTTGCAGGCTCATACTAGTTGCAAAAGAGACACTAGCTTGTTCTTGTACCAAGATTATTCTGCCATTAACGTGGTTGTCCCAGAGGTTTCTGACCCGTGATACTCATAAGCTAGCTGTGCCACTTAAATACAAGTGCATCAAACATAATTTATTGCACTGACAGAAGAGAAACAATTACCTGGCTCTGGAGAGTAACATACACATTCCAGTTAATGCTGCTGCTGGCAGCTGGCTTGGGGCAAAGTGCAGCCTGAGCTGGGGCCTGGCTGGCTGCCTTCCCCCTGTGGGACAGAGCTGGGAGTCCAGCATGAGAGCTGCTGGTGCGGGTGATTCCAACACCGCCATTCCTGTTAGTAGGCCAGTGATATGCTTGGAAATTTAAACTGAAATGTTTATCTAAAAGTGGTGTAGTTTTAATAAAGGCATTGACTGCTGATCACTTCAGCTTTACCAGTTTTATCTGGCAGTTTTTGGGACTTCTTCCCCGGTTGAACAGGTCAGTGTTGTCAGGGGCATGGCAAGGCTGCTGTAGGGTTATGTGTGGGAGGTGAGCTTGCAGCTGGGACTGGGCAAATCTTTGTGGCTGCTGCCAGCTCTGGGGGGAATGGCTCTCCTGGAGCCCAGAGGGTCTGTGCTTGTAGTCTGTCTGCAGCTGAGGCTCTGCTTCTCCACAGGAAATGGGGGAAATGGGAGCTGTCTGTGAGATTTCTAGTACAGGAGCCCTGTGTGCCATTTGCAGGGTAAACCCAACACAGCGACCCCCATCCCAGTGCGTATAGTCAGCATGCCTGGGGTACCAGTAAATAGCTTTGGCTGGAGTTAGCCTAGTGCAGCCACTGGTATCAACTTCCTCCTGCACACCCTGAGCACTGCCAAGACTGACCACAGGCATGTTGCCCCCATGATGGTGCCAGCACCCCACCATGCGGTCAGCTGCACAGGACCACATCCCATGAAGCCACAGCTGGGGAAGAACAGCATCAATTCAGGAATCATGGCCTGAACTTGTTGGAACCTGAACCCAGAGGTGTGGAGTAGTCACAAGTCAGTCCAAAGTCAAACCAGCAGGTGTTCAGGTTGTTTTAATGATCTGGTGTCACACAGGGGAGTACTGGTGCACTATGCTGCACTATGGGTGTTAAACTCTGACCCCAGCACTGGGAGGGACATGTGGAACAGCATGACCCTGCTGTGGAGGAATGCCAGAGATGTGATCCATGTTCACCCCCTGGGTAGCACCCAGCCCACAGCTGTACCTGGAGAGCCAAGAACCAGAAAGATCAGCCACCCACCTGGCAGTGGTGGCTCTGGTAGCCCTCTCTATGCAGATATAGAGCCTAAAAATCCTTGGAGTGGCTTGGTTACTGGGCCTTTAGTTAGCAAAGAGGTGTGGCAGGAAACTACGGTAAGCTCTGTGGCAAGGAAGTTGCTGATCCCAGGCTCTCCTTCTTGTGGCAGTCTGTGACATTGGTGACTGCCCTGGGCCCAACTGCTTTAACAGCCACCCACCTTCTGTAGGTGTTACTGGGGAAGGGGTTGGCCTGGGAGGCAGAGTGGCTTCTCCTTCCCCTAGTTTTGGGCCTGGCAGACCCCCAGAGGAGGATGCAAGACAGGCTCTGTTTTGGCTAATCCTGCTTGTGGGGCAGGGTCAAGGAGGCCAGGCCCTTCCAGGCAGGGGCTGAGGGGAGGGTTTAGTTGGAAAGCCCTTGTTAAGCATGGAGCACAGCTTGGAAGACTTATCCATGGTCATCTCACTAAAAGCACTATGCAGCACATGCAGGTTGGATACATGGGTGCAAACACAAGGTCCTTTCTCATGTCCCCCAGCTGTTGTTCCTCAGTCAGGGCTCCTCCTCACAGCATCCATCTGCCCCCTGAGGGAAAGGCCTTGGTTCTGCAGAGCTGAGCCCATCTGACTGGTGGTGAGGCCTCCTGGGCTGGGAGCCTATTCCTCCTTCCTTCCCTCTGTGTGTGCATCAATCTCGGGGGAGGTTGGGTGGGGGGATTTTTGTGGCAGATGGCTCCACACCCCAGATTTCCTGGGCGTACTCCGTGATGGTCCTGTCACTGGAGAACTTGCCCGAGCACGCAATGTTCCTGATGACTTTCCTAGTCCACTCGCGGGGATCCTGAAGAGAGGCAATGTCAGCAGTCAGTCCCTTACCCGTCTCTGTCCCGGCTCGCAGCGTTGCAGGGCACTGGCTGTGCAGACCTGACTGATTTCAATGCCATGGTGTGGGGCTGCCAAAGCAGCAAAACCTGCCTTGCCCTGCCCCATGCCCACACACTGTGGTGTCTGTGAGAAGGGCTCCCACTCTACTGCCTTGGCCAAAGACCCCATCCCTCCCACTCAGTAGCGGGCATGTCTTACCATGAATAGCTGGTCCACTTGACCTTGGCATTTAATGTAGGCCTCATAATCTGCAAACACCTTAAACCTGAAACCCAAAGCAGAGTAGGGCTGGGCTTTGCCTTCTGGGAAGGACAGACATCTTCCTGTGGGCAGGCAGGGCTCAGCCCCTGTGCAGGAGAACCCAGGCCAGTGGGGAAGGAGGCTAAAGCAGGCTGAGCACAGCCCACTAAAGGGAATGCTTCCCAGCACTCACCTGTCATGGTACATGAGCATGTTCACGACATCCCTGAAGCAACCAGGGTCTCGAGGGGAGAAGAAACCGCTGCTGATCTGGTCGATGGCCTGTCGCAGCTCTGGGAGGCGCTCATAGTACTCCCGGGCGTTGTACCTGTGCCCAGCAGAGACGGGCTGTAGGAACTGATGCTCTTCCTGGGGCCCAGCACCCGGAGAGCAGGACCTGACTTCTCCAGGGGCATGGAGGGCAGGTAAGGATGTTGTATGGCTCCTGAGTGAGGGGACTTGTTCCTGGGTGTGTCCATCAGAGCACCCTGCTAGTGGCTCCTAGACCAGTAGCAGTGCCTGAAACACTTTTTGCCCAGACTTAATGTCCCATTCACAGCCACTGTGCTCTGGACAAGCTGCATCCCTGATGGACCATCCACGGCCCAGCCCCAGACAGAGGCTGCCTCCAGCCCCCTGTTTTTTCTTGCTCCAGAGCTGCCCAGGGAGGAAGGTGTCCCTCCCAGAGAACATGGCTCTCCCTGCCAGAGCTGGGACCTGTATCTGAAAAGCCCTGGCATGTACCAACCCTTTACGATCCAGGGCCTCCACATCCTCCACCCGCATGCCAAATATGAAGAGGTTTTCTTCGCCTGCCTCCTCAGCCATCTCCACGTTGGCCCCATCCATGGTCCCAATGGTGAGGGCCCCGTTCACCATGAACTTCATGTTGCCAGTACCTGAGGCCTCTGTGCCGGCTGTGGAGATCTGCTGGGAGAGATCCGCTGCTGGGATCACTGCCGGGTGCGAGAGAGGTAGGAGTTAATCCTTGGTACACTGCAGCTCCCTACAACCAGGACAAGCCTGGACATCTGCTAGTGGCCCTTCTGACCTCAACCTCAGCCCAAACAGCATGACTTTGGGGCCAGGCTCAGCTTTGCCATGACCCCATGCAGTTGCTGTCACTCATGCAGAAAGCTGGCTTCCTGACCGTTGTGGAACCCTCAGGCCCTTCCTAGGGGACAGCCAGCTGTCCTGCCATAACAGCCTCTTAGGCCAGCCAGTTCCTGGGCTTAGCTGCGACATGCCCAACTCCTGACATATGCTTACACAAGACCAGACATACCCTTCTCGGCCAAGGATACCCGGTAATTCTCCAGGAAGATGACCTTGAGCTTGTCCCCCACATAGGGATCGTTGTTGATGACATCACCAACGGATGTGATGAGTTTGATGATCATCTTGGCCATGTGGTAGCCAGGAGCCGCCTGAAGAAGAGCAGCCCAGAAATGGTGAAGGCTTATAAAGGAGAGCATGAGAGATACCAGCGTGGGTCCTCACTGCAGGGAGAGTCTGGGCCTGACCTCTTCTGTTCACAGAGAATCATAGAATGGTTTGGGCTGGAAGGGACTTTTAAAGGCCATCTAGTCCAACCCCCCTGCAATAAGCAGGGACATCTTCAACTAGACAAGGTTGCTGAGAGCCTCCTCCAACCTTGAATGTTTCCAGGGACAGAGCATCTGCCACCTCTGGGCAACCTGCTCTAGTGCTTCACCACATTCATTGTAAAAAATTTACGCCTTAGATCTAATGTAAACTGATCCTTCTTCAGTTTAAAACTACTATCCCTCACTGCAACAGGCTCTGCTAAAAAGTTTGTCTCCATCTTTGTTAAAAAGCCCCCTTCGAGTACTGAAAGACTGCAATAATGTCTCCCCAGAGCCTTCTCTTCCCCAGACTGAACAATCCTAATTCTCCCAGCCATGATTTAGCAAAAACACCCTCACGGGAGGAGAAGTCCTGAGCCACAGGGAAACAGTGATGGGACCTTGCTCAATCCAGTTAGTTCGTCGCGGCGTTTCCTGAAGAGCCCAACAGCAGACACACACTGGATAACCTACAGTGGGCCCCGCCAAGCCACAGAAAGGGGACAGTACCTTCCCCACACCCTCACTGAGCCATGCATGCACCGAGTCTGGAACGCATTTACCTTTCCTCCAATCATAATAGTCCTGGGCACACAGGATTTGGATGGATTACTTCTGATGCCTGAAAGAGCAGGGACCTTTCTTCAAAATTTTTCAAATTTGAAAGGTCAATTTTGATCTTAAAAAAAAATAAAAAAAATCTTCACAACTGCATGCATCAGAGGTGGGCCGGGATCTCAGCCCATGTCACAAGGACCCATCAAACCTGCAGGACTCTGAAGCCAACCAGACATCTGCTGGAGCTGTAGTGGGTGAAAATTGGCTGCAGAATCCTTGAAGAACTACTCAAGCTAGCACAATGTAGAGCTCAAATGACTTGCCTCCCTTAGGGAATGGGCAGAGGCCCAAAATATACACTGGGAAGTGGGACTTTAACTTGCATCAGGTCAGTCTCAACACCTGCAGAACAGGTGTGGGGGTTACCTGGGCACCAGCTGGGCTGGAGATGTGGGCTGTGAGCTTTTCCTCAGAGCTCTGTATGACCCTTTGTATTCCCTCCTGGAGAGAAGCCCTTCATGACAGGAGGGCAGAGGTAGGTGCAGGAGTCCCTGGCCATCAGCTGCCATAGTTTTACATGGGGAGCCTGGCAGTGAGAGGTTGGGGAACGCTCCTTATGTACCAGCCCAGGCAGGACTTACGGTTGTAGAGGGTGATGGCATGCAGGCAGTTCAGTAGTTGCCTCTTGTACTCATGGATTCGCTTGACTTGAACATCAAACATGGATGAAGGGTTGATCTTCACTTTGTACTGCTCCTCCAAGTAGGCTGCAAACTTCAGCTTGTTCTCCTGGTAAAAAAATATGAGAAATAGGCATGGGTTCTCAGGGCTTGCATCAGAAGTGAGTATTTGCTGCTGGGATGTTCCTGGTAGCATGGTGCCTTTAGCCTTCTTCCGCCCATCCCACCTCCAGTGCACATTACCTGTTTGACTTTTGCCACATCTCTGATAAAAGTCTCATTATTGATGAAATCCAGTAGCTTCTTCAGCTGGCTCAGATCTGTGATAAAGCCTTCCCCAATTTTCTAAAAGAACAAACCGAGAGAGGGATGTCCTACCTATGAGGCACTTCACCCTGTCCACAACTGCACTTCCCCAACAGAGATGACACAGTCTCACTGGGAACTGGAAGATGCAGTGTGGCCAGGAAAAGGGGCAAAGTTTTATGATGAGGTTACTTCTCTGTGTCCTCAGGGAGCCCAATGGAAATGGGGCACTTGGAAAAACTCAAACAAGCCTCCTTCTCTTAAAGAGCTTTAGTGGGAGGAGGGAGGATGCATGCACAAGTGCCAGGGCCTCCTGGAAGCTGGAGAAACAGATGGGCAGGACATGAAGATAAATTTAATTACAGGATGATATTCAGCCATGGCATGTCGCAGGGTGAAGCAAAAAGCTGTGCTAAAGGGCCTGGAAACAGAGGGAACAGAACTGGGGCTGGGGCTCCAAGGGAGCTCCTTTGTGCCTATGAAGCTGCATGCTTTTGCTGACACCCTGACGGTGCATAGTCACTGCAAGGGCAGGGACCAGATCCAAATTTCTGCTTTTTTTCGCCAACTCTTCATCATCAATTTTAAAGCCCGGCCAACCTTACACCTACACGTACCGCAGGTGTGCACCTCCCAGGCTGTCCCCATGCACACCTGCCAGGTGTCAGCCTTGGGTCTGATCAGACCACAAGAAGAGGTGATCAAACGGATCAGGCTCAGCCTCTCACTTCACATACTCACGACTCACCTCAGCAATAATGTCAGCCAGTCCTGGGTTGCACAGCAGGAGCCAGCGCCTCGGTGTGATCCCATTGGTCTTGTTCTGAAACTTCTCTGGCTCCAGCTCATAGAAATCCTTGAATCTAGAACATCAAGGAGCTCTGAACCACCCACCACCACTCAAAGCTTCAGCTGGGCTCCCACTGTGCGTGCTCCTGACTCAGGGCAGACTCTGTTGATCTCCGTGTTACAGGTGTGAACTCTGCTGCCTCTCACCCCCTTCCTCAGCTGTACTGCCAAGAGTTTCACCAGCTCTAAAGGGAGAGAGTCTCCCCAGCCTGCCATATCCAGCAAGGCAGCCAAAACAGACCTGAACACCTAATTGCCCCAGCAAGCCCTCCACAGCTTGCAGGCAAAACCCAGTGAGTGGAGAGGGTGCATGCCTTGAGCGTCCCCCAACTCACACTGAGTTCTTCACGATGTCCGAGTGGATGCGGGCCACGCCGTTGACTGCATGGGAGCCAATCACGCAGAGGTGTGCCATGTTAATCCGTTTGCAGTCTCCTTCCTCGATCACCGACATCCTCCGGAGACGGTCAATGTCCCCTGGGTAAAGAGCTGCCACACGCTGCAGGCAGGGAAAGGGACGTTAGTGACGCAGCCATAGGACCTAGGAGCATTCCCATCCTAAGGATGGTCAGATCAAGACCCCCTGAGTTCCCAGAGCCTGTGACCAGCCCCGTCCCTTACATCGAGATGCATTTGGTTGAGGGCATAAATGATCTCCAGGTGACGCGGCAGCAACTTTTCAAACATGGAGACCGGCCAGCGCTCCAGGGCTTCAGGCAGCACGGTGTGGTTGGTGTAGGCACAGGTCCGTTTTGTGATCTCCCAGGCCTGTGTTACAAACAGCAGGTTAACATACACGTGTCCAGGCCAGGAGGGGAAAGGAAATCCCCTCCTCTTTCCCCTGAAAGGTTCTCCACAGACCTCCCAGTTCTGCTTACCTTGTCCCAGTCCACTTTCTCCACATCCACCAGAATCCGCATGAGCTCTGGTATGGACAAGGCAGGGTGGGTGTCATTTAGCTGAATAGCCACCTGCAACACAGACTTGCTGGTCTCAGTTCTGGCAGTGATAGGACCGTGACAGTGCATAGGTTTGGTGTGAGGGTCAGCCCCAAGTCTCTTCTTGTGACACACACCCCCCAGAAACAGCCAGAGCTCTCAGTAATGGAGCTATTCAAACTTTTCAAGTTTTGCTCCAAATTGCAAATTTCCCCTGGGAAAATAGGCCCAGAGTTCATCTGTTTTACAACCCAATTGCCAGGGTGTTTGTTTACATGTTTGTATACACTTGGTCCTGAGTGTCCTGCTTTCCCTCATGATAGGTCTGGCTGGAATGTCCCCCAACCCTCTGACCACAGACTCACCTTGTCTGGGAAGGTTTCAAAGCATGTTCTCACAGGGTCTCGACACCCAAATTTGGAGGACTTAAAGCGGCGGATGATGTCCTGGAGGGTGGCAGCCACCACAAAGTACTCCTGCTTCAGCCGCAGCTCCTTGCCTTCAAAGAACTGCAAAGGGGGGAAACCACAGCCATTAGTGCTGCAGCTGCCACACCCATACCCACTTGGCAGCCAAACCCCTGGAGATGCTCCTAGCCACTCTGATGGGCTTCCCAACAGGCCTCACAAGTTCAGCACCTCATCAGGGCAAATGTGGATGTTTCTCATATGTCTCTGATGGGGAGAGCAGCTGCAGGGACTGACAAGGGGCTTGGCATTTCAAACAGCTGCCCCCAGAGAGAGCATCAGAGCCTGCCACATCCATGCTACTCCTACAGAGCCAGCGCAGCTCCCTCCCTTGCTGCAAGATCCTTTGCGGGGTTTTTGGATAAGGATTTTGGGCTCCCTGCAATAGCCAGGAACTAGGAGTGTGTCTCTGGACACAGCAGCTGCCTCTCACATACACTATGCTGGTCTATTTTAAAGCACCAGCATGAATGAAAGAGTGCAGGGTAAAATGCAGGGGATGATGAGCTTTTCCAGCACAGATGCTAACCCATGACTAGATCGTGAGGGTTCTTCCCTTTTGGACCCAGTGTCCAGTGAGTGTTTGGCCTGGGACAGCCCCTACAGAGAGAAATCCCTTGAACTGAGAATGGAACGAGTCCCCCCCTATACAAATTGGCATAGGCCTTCAAGTTGAAGGAGTAATATGTCTTCCCCTTGCAGCAGGGAACAGAGCAGCTACACAGTCTGGGCCAGACTCTTAGCTGCTATCAGTTAGCAGAGACCCTCTGGAGCCTGCAGAGCATTGTGTGTTCATTGGGAATTACAGGGACAACCTATTGTATTAAACCAAAACAATAAGCATCAGGTGGCCATGACCTTCCAGTGCTTGCAAACAAGGAGATGCAAGGAACCTGCAGGAAAGATGATTCTGAGCAACAGGGAAGAGAGGCAAGAGAGTCACTCACATTATCATTTGGGTACAGGACTCTGGATATGTTTTCTGCCAGGTTTCTGTCCAATACCGCCTCGATGTAGTCACCCATATTGACTGCAGCAAGAGAGAAATACACACAGCACTCCAGCAGCCGCAGAGATTCAGGCAGGTAGGTCCCTGACACTGCACTTTTCCCTCTTCACTCATAGAGAGATTTTGTAACATGACTATTCAGGCTGGAATTAATGGAATATAACAGGAATGTATGTGTGTGAAGGGTGCCAGAGTGACAGGAGGAGATGGGACAAGAGAAAGGCACATCTCCATGTGCTTCTCAAGACACACGTATCAGGAAGGACAGACAGAAACTGAAGACAGATAGCAGCCAGAGAAGGCAAAAGAAGGAATTGAGTGATCAGCCATCTTGCTTAAGAACTAAGGAGAAATGTGGGTGGGCAAAGAAGCATAAACACCACAGTCACAGTCAGCTCCTAAAGGGTACAACAGGCTCATCAAAACCCAGCTCACAACTGCTGATCAAGAACTGAGGAGGCTCAGGAGCTGTTACCCCATGTCCCCCACACAAGTTCTCCTGGCAAGGCTGCTTGGACACACAAATCTCTGCACTTGCCAGCATGGAAGAATAAATCGAATCAGTCTAATCTAAAACCTTCCCCTTCTGTAACAGACTAGCACTGACATTTGGTGTGTTAGCTGCCCTATATCTGCTCTTCAGCACTGCAATTAAAGCCTGCAAAATGCACCTAAAGCAAACCAACAGTTAGGTGGGCTGTGCTGCTCTTTTCCATCGGCACTGCACAGAAAATGACCCTACATAGAAAGTTTGCAGCTCATTTGGTGATGTAGGGAATCCAGTAGCAGGTGGACTGGGGGAAGGCATAGGGCAGGTTGTGAGAGCATGGTAAGTGTGATGGAAATGAAAGGAGAAAGGATGGGTGTCCTGGTACGTGAGGGCTCTGGAAGTAGTTGGGGATAGTGTGATCCATGGATGTGCACACAGTGCTGTTTTGGAGGCAGCTAGGAGATACGGATAAAGCAGGCCAGATGGGTAGTGCTGTGCCAGGTGCCATGCACACAGGAACAACTGTGTCCCAGCCTGGCCAGAAGAGAGGCTGTGGAGGGACAGCACTTACACTCCTGGAGGTTGAAGTCATTGGGCGCCTTCGCAGACCAAAGCCTCATGGTGTTCACAGTGTTGTTCTTGTATCCTGGTACTGGTGTGTCGTAAGGCATAGCAAGGACAACCTGCAAAAGACAGTATCCCCCTCTGGTTAGCAGCACAATGGCCTCAGAGAAGGCAGGAAAGTGGCTGAAACCCCTGCAGGAAGAATCCAGAGGACACAGACAACTGGCTGTGGTAAGAACCTCACTTCACTAAAACACTCCTGCTGAGCTTCACAGATTTTCATGGTATCATGGGCACCTACTGGAGTTACAAGCCCATCAATGAAATGCAAAAGACAGTTTTAAGCAGCCTGCTGACCTTCCTATACCATCTGGAGTACCTATTAGTTATTGATCAGAGCAAGCATCCTCAGCTGCCCACTGTGATTCTGTCTGTGCTGGGGTAGAGCCAGGGCAGCTAGGACCTTTGTGTTTCCACGTGGGATAAACTCCACAGCCTGAATCCTGCCCATTAGCTTTCTGCAACCTGCCAGCTAACCCTTCCACTGCAGCACCATCCCCAGAGTGATTCAGGGTTTGTTGAACCTGCCTGGATAAATTCACTGAGATCTCCAGCACCTGAACTGAAAGTGAGTGAAACTATTTTTGCAGTTTACAGATAATGCTTAAGCCTCAAGATCCTGTACACATGGCTACAGGGAGTAACACTGGGGCTTCCAGCTCAGATTACACTAGCTAAGCAAGGCATGGGTGTGTTTACAAGCACACTGATGTGCCAACACCTGTGTGCCTCCAGACCTATTGCCAACAAAGCGAGGCACCCTGAACTCAGCCTGGAACAAAGAGGCCAAGGGCTTATGTCAGCAGAGCTGAATGGTACTTGCAGAGCAAGACCCTGATCCTGCAGCACGAAGCCCGGGCCTCCTCTCTGACACTAGCAAAGAGAGCCAGCACCCTCCTAAACAAGTCAATCTAATGGAACACCAGGCAGAGACTGTCCCCAAGATGTGAGAAGCAGCAGAGAACTGGAGAAGCTGCGTTCAGAGAGCAGGGAAAACTCAGTATTTTGGTCCTGAACAGCCTCTTTGTGCTGGCATCAGCAATACGTCTCCTCTGGGATCAGCAAGAGCTCAAGCTGCTATTACCAGCTCTGAACACAGAAGCAGGCAGAGAGCCTGCCCAGAGACTGGGGCACACATCACATGAACTCAGCAATGCTATATTTGGAGACTGCGTCTTCGGGTTTTTTGAGCCTTTCCAACTTGTTCCCTTAACAGCACTATCTGAAAATTCACTTCCTTGTAGGAAGCAATGTTTGGGATCCCTGAGACCCTGGACAACCATTAGGACCAGAAGAGAGAGATGTTGTAATGCAATGGCACTCGGTCCCCAACTGGATGCCTGCTGCACTCGGGGACCAGAGAGCTCTGGCACAGTGCCTCCAAGATATTCACAGGGCTGTGGTGTTGAACCCCTGCACTGTTTGTGCTGGGGGTGGCCTAAGTCACTGCACAGCCTTGGACAACCAGACCCCTGGAAAAAGACCTGGTTTATTTCTCCTCTGAGCAGGCCCAGGTGACTCTGAAGTTGAGCTTCAGCTCTTGGCACTGAAGAGAATGGCTGGGCTCTGTGACTGAGCTCCTCGGATGAACCGAGCTGGCTCATCAGGCTGAGAGACTGCTGGAACATCACAGGAACAAGGCTAGGTCATATCCCTGAATCCCAGAGAAATTAATCATCCTTCCTTCCTCCATCCTGGGCACTGCTTACAAAGGAGAGGATGAAGCATCTTTGATCCTCCTAATAGACCTGTGCCTCTTCACAGCTTGCCTTCCTCAGCTGCGAGAAGGGAATGCATTTGTGATGCAGCAGCCTGTGCCCTAAGCAAGCACGTGCTCCTGAAGTACAACACTACTTCCTCAACTGTGGGAGGCTGAAGGAGCATTTGTGCTCCACAATGCCACAAAACAAGGCCTCCGGGCAGACTGGAGACTAGAAACCACACCTCCAGCCTCCCCTGACAGCACTCTGCCAGTTGGACTTGTCTGGGGAAGAGGAACTTGCTCTGATCACAGGAGTTAAACACCCACGGTACTGCCCACCCACAGCAGCAGCACTAGAACCACCTGCAAAACCACTGAGTGTGAGTGAGCAGTGGCCAGGAGCAGTGCAGAAGGAATCTAGCAGAGCTGCCAGGGTTCTCCAATTTGTCCTCCAACATAAATCCATTCAAGACTGTGGGGTTTCACCCTGGAGATCAGCAGGGAAGGAGGCCCCAACTGATCTGAAGTTGTTATCATCCCTCTTTTTTCTCAATTCCTACTGCAACAAATCAACAAAAATTTTTTTCAAATCATTTAGGATACAGTGTCACTTTCATAATTGCAAGGGTAGCAGAGAGAGTTTTGCCAATCTGGGAGAGAAGCAAAGCCTGAACCCCTCAGGCAGCCCAGGCTCAGACGCTCCCCCTCCTCACTACCCTGCCTGGTCTCCTCCAGCCCAGCACTGACACAGATGATGGTGGTACCTGGGTGTCGATCCACTTCACACCCTCAGGAGTGTGATCCACACGGCCGTAGAAGTGCACAGGGAGCATGTACTCTGGGCGAGCTTTCTCCCAGGGATTGCCATAGCGTAGCCAGTCATCCGCCTCCTCCACCTGCAAGAGGCAAAAGAAGTTCAACAGATGGCTTGTGTCTACAAGTGAAGGCTAAATAAGGCTCTCCGAAGGCAGACCAGTTTAAAAACAAAACTCTAGCAAGCTGGCTTTAAAAATGGATATGCAGAGGCCTCTAGAGGACAGCTGGGCTTTCCAAAACTTAGATGTCTGCATCCCAACTAAACCCAGTTTAGGTATAAATAAATCAGACTCTATGGGCTTTGCAGCACTGTTCAGGTTTAAGCCATCCAAACTGCACAGATCACTGCACTCAGTCTGTCTCCATGCCTCTACATCCAGTTTGATTGTTACACGTGGGATGTGGTACCCATTGGTGCTGTTCCTGGCCACAAGTCACCCTCTGTAATCTAGGTCTGTAACAGGGAGGGTTTTTCCTCTCAGCTCCTAGCAGTGGCAATGTAGTCAAAGTGAACCCATTAGAGTCACCAAGCTTGATGTTATCCAGGAGCCAGAGGGGCTGAGGCACTTGGAGAGATGCTTTGTGCCTCCAGACATTTCTCTGCTGGGAAGGGGAGGAGAGAGGGAAGGGCAGCTCTGAGCCACAACCCAGCATGCCACCACCCCCATTCTTTTTTAAGTAACATGAAGTCAAATACAGCGGAAGCTTTTTTCCCTGCTTTTACCATTTATAGGGCCTAGCATTGCAGGTTTTTTGTGGAGAAGGAGGAAGAAACAATCTTCAAACCTCTCACTATTTTAGGGGGAGAAAGGTACTTTATGCTCAGAAGCAAGGCATGTCTCCTCACGGAAACAACTTCCAGATATACACTAAGGAAAACTGCCAGCTGGGGCATTTTAGCTATTTTCACTAGAAAATATTATGATCAGTAATGCTACAGGAAAGTCCCCGTTTAAGACCCTGCTGCCAGTGACCCAGGGAACCCACAGGAGCAGCAGCACCCCAGGCACTTGCCCGTGTTCCATTATGTTCAAATCCATCCTTCACCAGACACCTGCATGAGGTATTTAGGCACATCTCCATCCTTAGTCTGACTCCTTGCCCACTCACTGCCAGGCTGGATGGGACTCTGGGGTTGTTGCAGCTGTGTCATGGAGCCCCAGGCAGGGAGACCTCTGGTCTCAGCCATGCCCTGTGGCTCAAGTTCCACATGATCTTCCCAGTGATGGACTCATATGCCCAGTTTAGGAGCAGCTCAAGGCACTGCAGTGCATTTTGTGTGGCCAGGCCTTGTCCACAGGAAGAGGTGGCCACTGCAGTGTAAAACAGAGGGAGAAGAGCTGACCTGAGCTTCCCAACGTACCTGCCAACCGTCGACAATCTTCTGGTTGAAGATACCGAACTCGTAGCGGATGCCATAACCGTATGCTGCCAGGCCCAGCGTGGCCATGGAGTCCAGGAAACAGGCTGGAAGAGCAGAGCAGGGTCATGCTGCAAGGAACCTCAATCCTCTCTTGCTGCATTTGCTACAGTGTGCTGTGCATGGAGGTGAGGGGCTGCCACAACCAGTGCTGCTGGAAATGTTTATTAGTCAGAGAAAATCTATGTGCAGAAGGGACAGAAGGAGAATGACTGCAGCAGGACCCTATGTATATCCTGCCAAGCCATCATGAACCCCCCCAAACTGCTGGTGGCAAGAAGAGGTCACCAAAACACTAAATCCAGCCTTGTTGCAGTGAGAGCTCTTCTAAACTTGCCTGAGGTGCTAATGCCTTGCTGTAAGCCTGCCTGCCCAGTAAAGCAGGGCTTCTGACCCCAACTCACTGCACCACCAGCAACATAACTATCATTGTTTCTAAAGGAAACCTTTTCAGCCCTCAGTCCCGGCAGCTCTGGTAAAGATCAGCCCCAGCATTTACTCCACACTGGGGAGCTCTCATCTTCAGCTGTCCCATGGGACAGGCAGACTAAAATAGCAGCCAACAATCTGTCTCTGTGATAGCTGCTGAGTGCCTCTGAGAAGTGAGAGATTTCTCATGGAGGTGAGGAGAAAGGCTCCAACAGCCTCTTTCAGCCGCAGCCCTGCCTTCTGCGCTGCAGAACACACACCTACATCTCCTTGATGCTCTCACTGTGGAGGGGGCTTGTTTCTGGCCAGCCAGGAGCAGGCATGAAGGTACCATACTGCTGAAGGCCTGCAGGGCAGAAGGCAGTGGCGAGGGTGTGACAGCTTCCACCCTTGGTCCCCGTGCACTCTGCAAAAGAAGGGGGCTTCCCTCTCCCTGTATTACCTGCCAGGCGGCCCAGGCCTCCGTTTCCCAGCCCAGCATCTTCTTCAATTTCTTCCAGCTCTTCCAAGTCCAAACCCAGCTATTGGAAAGAGCCACAGCAGAACATGTCACCACTCAAAACCCATGTCCTGAGCTGCTCTCCGAGGAGGCCAAACACAGATCCCAAACCCAACCACACTGTGGGAAATTAAACCTACAGGGTCTTTGCTCTGTCCCCACCACTCCCCACAAAGCATCTCAACAGCTCCTGGTCCTCGGGCAGCCCAGTTAATTGGGAAGCAATTTAGCACATCATCAAACACCCCTTTCCTATGAACTAGGTTTCCTTACAGACTTCAAACAAAACACTCATCCCCTGGCAGCCCCCCATGCCAGGAGGCCCTTCAACCAAACTCGCCATTGGAGACAGGATGGTGAATGGTCAAGCTGGTGTGCAAGGGACCCCCAAGTCCAGCAGGGCAGGTCATCCCTCTGCTTGCATCCATCAAGTCCTTGAGAAAGGGCACAACCAGGCTGCCGGTAAGTACTCTCCGTGCTTCCCATATCCTGTCCAGCCTGCAGTCGAGCTCCTTGGCCGCAGTCCATTGCTGGAAGTGGTTGCCTGCATCCACTGTTTGTTCTCTGGCCTGGGGGCCACTGCCGGATGAAGGCTAAGCATGCCAGCAGCAAGGACTCTCCAGGAGTCAAGAGATGCTGCCTCCTGGAGGGCAGCAGTATCTCACCTTGGTGCCAGGGGGGACAGCAGGCTGTTAAGCCAACACTGTGGCTGCTCCCCAAACTGTTTTCCCAGACTTCAGTGGTCTGCAACCACAAGATGGGAAAGCCTCATGCACAGGGTGATGGGGACACCAAAAATGAGGCAAATTCTCTCACTGACAGAGTCATGCTGGATAGGACACCTCCCAACACACCTGGGGCCGGGGGGAAGAAGCAGGGAGAAATAAAGCCTTTGGGTGAGAAAGCCAAAAACCTCACATTCTGCCAAAAAACGTCACTGAGCTGCTGAGAGATGGCTGCAAATAACAATATAAGTAACCATGGCCTCACATTTGTGACTGTCTTGGTGATACCAATCTGTGTCTTTTTCCAATTAGAAATCATCTGATTACATTTTACTTCAAGTAAACAATTTCCCTCCTTTCTCCCTTCTCAATGATTAACTTCTCTCTGGCAACTCTGCTGCTGTGCCTTGTGAAATGAAATGTAATTTGGTGTTTTGGTGCTCCAGTTTCCTCTTCTGGCCCAGTTTCTCCTATCAGTCTGCATCGCCTGTGGTAAGTAATCATCTCTCCTGCTAACGGAAAGCTCTTTGCAGCCTGTGACTCCCTAATCATTTGGGATACTGGGTGTTGTTTTCTGTATACACTTCTGGATTTTCCCATTCACTACAGGAAAACAGTGGTTTGAAAAAACCGTACTCTAACTCCAAGGCAACCAAGGGTCCCCACACTGTCTTCTGCAGGGAATGAAAAACACTAAGAGAGAGCCAAGCCTCGTTTTGTACAGTCAAAAGAACACAACCTTAGGGTAAAGCCCTGAGAAATAGAGATACCCATGCCTCTGCACGGAAAAGGTTAGCCAGTACCTCAGGGGGACCCTGGTACCCCAAGACTTTACCTGGTAAATGGCTTCGTCACAAGCATTCTGCAGGCCCAAATTCACCATGGTGTTCTGCAGAGTGCGACCCATGTAGAACTCCAGGGACAGGTAGTAAATGCGCTGGGGAGGCAAAGCAAGTCGCTTACACACAGCACAGCACTTTGCTTTCACCAAAGTTGCTTAAAATGAAGAGCAGACCCAAGCATTTTCCAGAGTAGGGATGTCTTCCCAGACTGGCTCTTGGCGCCTGCTCCTGAACACCACGCACCACAGTTGTTTGTCAGAAGAATCTTGCACGGGATGCTGGCCAAGCCTCCGCCACGCATCTCCCTGCCAACAGCCTTCTATAGAAAAATCTCGCTGCCTGTTAAGTGTTTCCCTAATTAACTCAGGGCAAGAATTATCTAGGATCCTGAATAGTATATTTATACACTGTCAGGCTCAGCTGAGGTGATGTTTACGCTGGGCTTTTAAAGTTTTCCCAGGCTAGGCTGAAGCTGATCCAGAGCCTCCCGAAAGCCAGAGTGAGACCCCTGCCCCGCACAGGCTGGCTGGGCCCAGGACCAGCACCTTCCTGCTGGCAATTTTCCAGCACTCCCATCACATGGGTCTTCCTGTTCTCCCCACGCTGAGTTTCATACGTTTCATCCTGTTGAACAAATAAACTGTCCCAAGGGTGGCTGGGTTCCTGGCACAACTGTGCACGACAGGCTGCTCCGTTCTGACCCTCCAAGTTTGAGAGGAGCCACGTCTGTGCCACGAATGCTAACGAAAGCCTGTGTGTGGGATAAGAAACAGGCTGTGCAAACTTTTGCCCTCACTCAGATTTATTGCTGTGGATATTTTTATAAACAAACAGGAATTTTTAACAGAGCAATAACCTGACTTTAAATTGTGCTTTCCCTTGAATCTCTTTCTACTGTAGCTTGGATCTTTCCCTGCTAAGCAGCAGGATTACCCACTCTGCCACCTCTGCTGGGAGTCTGAAAGGGTCTGTCTATTCCCTAGGGCTCATCAGAAAAACCAAAAACATTGCACAATTGCACAAATGCTCTGCCCCTTTCAGTCTGCCACAGAAACACATTCCTAGTGAAAATCTAAGTGTGGGGGACAGTAAGAAAACTCGCTCCAAGCTCCTCTGAGCCTTTGTGGGATCTGTACAATTCCTTCTGTTGTTGCAGCAATACACATCAGGGCACACTTGTGTAAGGATAAAAGCCCCACGCACCAGTGTAACTTCCAGTGTATGTGCAGCCATTTCATTGTGAAAGTGCACTTTGCTTCTTGTGTCAAGGCAATATTCAAAATATTGGGAAATGAGCTGACTCAGGGAGGCAGCTGCCTGCACAAGGGGAAGGTATGTACCTTTCCTAGTACCTGCTCTCTGTGGCTCTCCATTCAAATGCTGGATCGGGTCTCAATTTAAATGTCCTGCAGCCCCCAGCTTCTCCAGCATTGCTGTCCTGACTTGACAAGTGGGAATAAACCCCAGGGTCTGGTTACCTGGGAGAGCTTGTGTGGTTTTCACAAGGCAAGAAACTCCTCTCCGGTCTCAAAGCTGAGCTGCCTGCATATTTTGCAGGAGTGAAGTCAGGACATGGCTGTGCTGAGGCACGTGCTGAGATATGGAGGTGACGATGCCCACAGGGGACACCACAGGGGACACCACCGCGGCAGTGCCAGTGCAGGACATGGCCGCGGTGAAGTGTGCACAAGATTTAGCGCCAGCAAGGCCCATGGAAGGGCATGCTCAGAGTGGGATCACAGGGGACATGGCTGCAACAAGGTGTAGAGGGTCACAGTTATGGGGGGGTTTTGAGGGGGGACAATGCTGCAGCAAGGTTCATTGAGACAAGACTACAAAAGTGTTTGTGGGGACACAGTTATGGCAAACTGCACAAGGGACACAGCCATGGTGATGTCCATGGCAAGATCTGTGTGAGGGACATGGCTGAGCCAAGGCTCATGGGGACACAGCCACTGTGAAGTGCATTCAAAGGACATGGCCATGCTGCCATGGGGACACGGCCATGGCAATGCCCAGGGGGACACAGCCACAGCAGAGTGTGAGGGATGCAAGCGTGACAATGCCCACAGGGAAGAAGTCATGGCAGGATGCAAGGAGCCATGGCCGTGGTGATGCACAAGGGGCCACAGCCAGGCACACGCAAGAGACAAGGCTGAGGGAATGCCCGTGGGTCATGCCTGCAGTTACACCCGTCAGGGGGACACGGAGACACCTGCGAAGAAGGCACAGCCGCCGCGCCCCAGTCCCTTGTCCCCCCGGGGCTCACCTTGGGGTCCCGCTCGTAGTAGTGCTGCTGGGTGCGGATCCAGCGCCCCACCAGGTGGTCGCGCACCGTGTGGGCCAGCGCGAAGTAGTAGTCGCGGGGGGTGGCGACGTTGCGGTCCTTGACGAGGGTGAAGTGGAGGTGGCGGTTGAAGCTCTTGCGCACCTCCGCCACGTCCCCCAGCCCCGCGATGCCCCGCACGCTGATCTGCTTCCGACGGTCCCCGTCGCTCAGCGGCGCCGCCATCCCGCCGCCGCCGCCCCGCCGGCTCCGCCGCTGCCGCAGCCGGGGCTGGGGCAGGTCCGGGGCAGCCGCGCCTGCGCTTCCACCGCCCGCGACGAGGCGGGGCCGCTGCCGGGGCGGGCTGCGACCCGGGGGCGGGCTGATGGGACGGGGATGGCGAGTTGGGACTGGGGTGGCGTAGGGGGCTGGGATGGTGCGTGGGGACAGGGATGGCATGGACGGACAGGGATGGCGGCAGGACTGTGATGGCCCGAGGGGTCAGGGGTGGCATCAGGGCATTAATTTCTCAACCCACCCGCTGTGCGGCCTCTGGCGCTAAAAGCCACTCCACCACCAACAACACGTTTTCATTTTAAATTGGGAGTTTATTGTCAGAACGGCGGGGTTCAAGTGTCCCCGTATGCTCAGCTGCAGAGCCCGCAGCCATGCACGCAGCGTGCCTCCATGCCACCACGTATTGCTGCCGTGAGCCCAGGAGTCAAGGCGAGCACTGCTGGCTCTTGGGGAAGCTGAGCTCTTTTGCACCACCAAAAGACCACTCGAGTCTTCTCTATACATCCATACAAACACATCACAATTCCACAGTTAGGTTACAAACAGCGCAGCATGTCCCCTCCAGCTCCTGCTGCCCCTGCCCACGCACTGGGAGTGCTGCACTGCAGCTGCCCTGCCATGGCTCAGTGCAACCACAATACATTCTTTTATCACAGAAGAAGCCGCAGCTTCACAGAAGAAGCGGCACCACACAAATGCATTCACCCCAGGCCCCGCATCAACCTTACCAAGGCAGAAAGGTCTGCAACATCCAACAAGCCATGCTCAGGGTTTATTTTTGTGACTGTCTTGTTCATCAATGTTACTCCGACTGACTCTAGAACTGTCAAATCCATCGTTATCCCTGTACCCAGTTCCCAGGCCTTGCTCATCTAGATCCAGCAAATCTGATGTTGTCTTCCACAATCCACCTCCCAAAGGCAGGGAATCAACATTAGGCTTTAACGCTACAGGGCATACAGGCTCATGCCTCCAAGTCCGTATCCAGTTTCTAGAGTGCTCCCAAGCTTTCCTCCTTCAGCAAGTGGAAAACAGAGCTGCAACGTCCACGCTGCATTTCAAAGCTGCTGCCTGTCAGCATCTGTGTAAATGCACCATTTTTGCACACACGCAAGTTCACCTTCAAACACGAGTAGTAACATAAAAATCATCACTGAAAACTGCTGACAAACATGAAAAAACACCCTGAAATCAGGACAGCAAAGAGTTCCTTGTGGAGTGACTGTTTCCTACAGCAACTTCAGCATACTGCAAGCTCATAGTACAGGCATATTCCAAAAAGGTGTGTTTTTCTCATAGAGATCATAGGTGTCCTGCAGAGTCCTGGTTTTCCTTCCATAATGATCAAGTTTTACATCAAGCTGATGCCAGACGCTGTCAAATCAAGGCTTATTTTTTTACACACCACACTCTGCACTGTAAAAAAGAGCTAGCGATGGAGAGGACTTGGCAGGTGGTGGGAGGAAAGAAACCTGTTTCATGGTGACCTTCCAAAAGACTCCAGAAGCCAAAAGCATGTCCTTCAACAGGTTCTCCCATGTTGGGCTTCCAAAAAATGGAGATTCCCAAAAGTCACCTTCTAGGAGCTTTAGTACTGCAGTCTATTGAGCGAGTCGATGTAATGGAAAGTGGCTCCCAAAGCCCAGCTTGTTTCAACATTGTTAATTTTCCGGGCAAGCTGGAAAAAAAAAAAAAAGGCAAAAAAGTTAAAACACAATTCTTTGGGAAAATCTGAAGCATGCAAGGTGAACACAGTTATGGCAACCAGATGGTGATACCATCGTGGGCAGAGTGCCGCTCCATCCACAATCACACAGCATGTGTTGTAGCAGGAAGGCAAATCAAGAACTGAACTACCAGCATGACGACTCCTGCCTTGGCACCCTCCTGCCCACTTTCCCCAGAAATCCATTTTGTGCATCACCTTAAAGGCTTGGCTCTTCGGGAAGCCCAGCTCTTGCAGGAGGAAGGTGATGTACGTGAGGTCCATGCAGAGAAAAGGGCTGCTTCCAGGGCTGATTTCCATGGTCTTACAAACTAAGGAGAAAAAAAACGGTGTCTGAATGCACACTGTGGGCTCAGGTGTAGCAACAGCCCAGCTTTGAAAAATCTCGAATCCATAAAGCACCTCTTGTCAGTTGAGCTGTGCAGTGATGGAACCTGTCATAATGAGGTTGAAATGACACACACACATTAGGAGAAGCACATAAGCTTTGGAAGGAAGATCCAGACATTCTGTCTCTCCCCTAAGAGTGAGAGAGAATTTCTTGTATCTCTCCAGGAAAAGAGCCTCCAACTTCTTCTAATTCAAGGCTTCAAATATATAACCAACTTCAGTTGTGTTATCATTCTTGAGCACCAGCACTCGATGAATGTTGACAAAACCAAATTAAAAAAACCCAAAACAAAATGAAAGAAATGACAAAATCAAAATAAAACCTTTCTCAGGAGTAATTACACAAAAGGTAGTCCAAAAATCAGAACAGCAATTGTTCAGTCATACATAAAGTTTACCAAAAAACCCCATGACAGTTTGATCAAAGCCTGAGTTTGTGGTATTAAGAAAAGAATGTTTACATTAGTAAATCTGTGTAGGCAGTTCTCTCCGCAGCTGATGAAGTGAAAAGCTATGAACCGGTTTTCCCTCTTTTCTGATTAACGATCAAGCAAATGAACAAAAAGAAAAATTAAACCAGATTAGAACAGGTTATGCTAACAGGATAATAAAGCCACAATTATCTCGAAAGCATGATTTCAGAACAGTTGTTAATTGTCAAGTAATTATTTACTAGTAATTCTTGAAAGAGTTTTGAAATATATGTATTATAAGATGTGTTTTATGTCAGCTGCAAAAGCAAAAGTTAATATAAAAATAGTTGAGATTTTCAGAAAAAAGCGGAAGTGTTGGTGAGATGCTATGCAGAGGTACTTAATACTTCCTTAAAAACATCAGGCTTCTTAGCATGTCACACATTTGCCACCTGAGAATGAATTTACACACAATAACTAGTAAGTGTTTGATTATATTTTACTCACCATATTTAGCTGCAATTTCGAAGTCACTGACAGTTAAGCTTCCTCCTTTTTCTTTATCTAAAAGAAAAAAAAAACAGTCTTTTACGGTCTTCGTATAAAGGCAACTGTAGATTCAAGTCATGAAAGTTGTTTCAAAATCAAATCTTGAGCCACTGAAATCAATGTCAAAATTCAGACTTGTTTTAAAGGTAAAAGAACCCTTAAAAGATTCTGACTATAGACTGAAAAGTCTTTGTTTATGAAAAATCTTAAGCCTTGTTTCCTATAGAAACAGCTTACAGACTCTCTCACCTGATCCCCATGTCTTTGCTGCTCTGCCAGTTGTGCCTGAACACAGTTAACACCTGTGACCAGATCTGACAGAGCACTGGTGCTCTGCAACACATTAAATCTGAAATTATTTGTAAAAAGAAACTGGCCAAGGAGGGGGGGGGTAGGTTTGTCCAAACTAACTTGAGATGTCATAATCTCCTTTCTACCACTGAACATGACAGCCTTCTGTACACCAGCATACCATGGAAAAGAGATGTGACACATTTTGAATACAAGTGGAAGTATCTGAAAATCTTCATTCCATCTAAAAAGGTCAGTGGAGCAAAACACACAGCCCAAATAATTTTTACTGCTTTACTGACTGAGAAATTTGTTTACCATTATGAAGGTTTTTCTATTTTGGATTGTAATCAGACAACAAAACCTCTTCTGAAACAGAAACAGTTTGTTTAAAAACTATTACCAAATGTTGCAGATCCTATTTTACAGCCCCAGTCCCTTCTCTATAGAAATTAATATCCAGTCAAGATCAATGCTTCAATGCTGTACAGCAGTGTAACAACAGACTATATTCCATGACAGCTTAGCAAAGCATCATGATGTCTGCAAGTGTTACCATTTATTTAATAACTTGTCATTTAAAATGAAACAAAACCAGGAGCAGACATACCTATGAGACCAGCCTCTGCTGCACGGTCATAGTAGTAGGAGAAAGTGTAAAAATCCAAGTCCTTCACTTCCTCAGCTTTATGCACTTTTTTGTAGAGCATCTTTGCCACTTTATTAGAACAAGACTCATAAAGAGGCTCACCTAAAAGGCGGCAAAAACCCCCCCAGCATATTATATATATATACATATATTATATATATATATACAGAGAATTATATATACATACAATTTACTTAATATCTGCCAAGAAACAGGCTCCTTTTTGCAAAATAGCACTCCATAAGATCTTCACAGAGAGCTGCTTCTTCTTCCAGAAGCAAACACCTACCATCCTCAGGTTGGGACTAAGTATGTGATAGATCAGAGATGGACAACATCATTTGAGACAGAAGAATTTTGAAAAGACCTGTTTGAGGATTGTTCAAGTCCATCTGCATCACTACTAGCAGCTTTACTGACTGGACAGACACCTCATGGCACAACAGGAAAGAGCTGCATGATCTCTTTAACAGCATGGCAAGAGGAGCCAGACAGAAGAGTAAACAGAGTCTGGTATCTTTGCAAGAGGCTGAGAGTTTGATTTCCTCTGCTAATTGCAGCTGGCCTAGATAGGAAGAGTGATAAATCACTATACCTGCCTTCTGTCCTTTAATTTTGTACATTATCTCAGCATGTTGCCATTCAGATTTGAAGCCAGGTGGCAAACAAGGGCTAATCAACTCCTCCCCTTCTGCTGCAGAAGTAAAACAAAGCCACATTAAACAAAAACATGAAGAGTTAAATTCAGAACCCTCACCCCCAGCAAGGCACCTCCAGGGTCCAGACACAGCTCAGATGTCCCATGCCCGCCTTCCACCCAGGGCTGGCAAGAATCCAAGTCTCCTGGGATCTAGCAATGTCACCTCCTGCATTTGTCTCAAATGCACCCAGCCATAGTGACAGGAGTCCACATGCCATTCGGGAACCTTGAGCCCAGTGGGAAGGGGTCATACAACTCCTCCCCCTACCACCACCCTGTGCTCAGAGACAAGACTTGAGGACTGCCCATAACTTACAGGGTTTTCCCTCAACTCCGCCCAAAATGGCAAGCCTTGCTGACATCAGCCCAAGTCCCAGGTAACTGCAAAGGGATAAAAGCCTCTGTGAACAACAAACATCATTCCTCTGATATTCCACTGAAAACCTGGCTGGGACATGCCAGTCTCCTCTACACAGTCATAGCCAAGTGGCTCAAGTGAGCTCATGCACATAAGAGGAACAGTGTGACAACCTGCTCTCAGATTACTCTCACCCAGAATGATAATTGCTCTCTGAAAAACTCAGGCAATAGCTGACAGCTGTAATCTGGCTCTTGAAGAACTGGCAATGGTATTCCAAAGGCAGTCCAGCCACTAGCATACAGAACTGACTCTTTTTGAGCCCAAACATACCCCACAGCAAACACAGGTGGGAAGAAGCTGCTTGTCTCTGCCCAAAATACTGGGAGCAAGGGAAGACCACAAGGAGAAAGGAATGACACAGACAAAGTGCTATGAACTGACTCCAACCCTCATGCTCCATTCTCCATTTCCATTTATATCCACACCAAAATGCTGTATAAAAGAATTGCTGCTCAGTGGTGAAACAGTGGTGAAGTGGTGCTCTTGTTGGGAGTGAAGCTGAGCCTGGGAAGGAGGGAGAGGTGGAGGGAAGGTGTTTTTGATTTTATTCTTATTTCTCATTATCTTACTGTTTAATTGTCAATAAATTAAATTAATAAATAAATTAATAAATTAATTGTCATTAAATTGCCCATAACAGCAATTGGTAAGTGACCTCCCTGTACTTATCTTGACCCATGAGTTTTTTGTCATATTTTCTTCCCTCTGTCCTATTAATGGAATGGGAGTGATAGAGTGGCTTGGTGGGCACATGGTGGGCAGCCAAGGTTAATCTACCACAATCACATGGCTCAAGTGTCTCCACTTCTTCCTGGTACTCATTGGCAAGGACTCCAGTTCAGAAAAACACTTAGATCTCACTGGCGTCATAGAAAGCTTTGATTTTTACAGTGTGCTCTCCTTCCCACAACTAACCTGTAGGAATACAGCTTGTAGGTGTGATTAAACATCTGAAATGAAGTTGTGTGGCCAGCTGGTGATGTCTGGAGAGTTTCCTGAAGGGAGAAAAAGATGTCACTGACAGGTTTCTGCCAGCCAGCAGCAAACATCAACAAAGTAATCTTCCAAAAGTTAGGAAAAACGTGAAACAATCCTAGCAGGATTTAGAGAGAAATTATGAATTTGCAAGTATTTCAAATTGACTGCTGATATGCAAGACAACCACAAAACCTGGAGCTAGTAGTGTCTTCACATGACAGGGTCTACAGTGGTTACATTTCTATTTGTATCCACACCAAAATGCTGTATAAAAGAATTACTTTCATTAAAAGGAATCCTTATTCTAGCTCTTAACTACTTTTGTCAAGAGGTTACATCAACTGCCTCTTCACATGATCCCTACTACAGAAAACTGTGAGCAAACTAATACAAAAGACAGGCACACATTAACTTCCTACTTGAGTGGAATTAATCTGTGAACTTGCACAAGCCAGAGGAAAAGCACATCACTGTGCTTGCCAAGGAACAGAGTGAGGACCAGTCTGTAGTCTGAAAAAATGAAAGGATAATTACCTAACACACTTTGCAACATGTTCCCCAAGTGCACCAGCACTAGCACGTTTGTGGGGAGCAAAGCTCAGGCCACAATGCTGTTCATGCTGCTCATATCTTAACACAATCTCTATGTCCAGAATTTCCACATCCCAGACCCTTCACATCCCTTGTCATTCTGCTGCAACAATGCAATGTCTTGATTATTCCAGGCTGGACACAGCATCCCATCCCTCTGCTTTTGTGCAGCTTTACTAGGAACACTATCTCTGCTCAGGCCATGGCCTTACAACTCTACATTCACAGGACTTCCAGCTCACAGAACATCTACAAAAATGCCACACCAGGAAGCTCAAATGACATCAGAGTATATTTTTTACTGCATAACAGCAGTTGCTCCTTAGAAAGCATTCATTTGCAACTGAGTGAACTCAGGAAAATCGAACACCAGGATCAAGGCAGCATCTTACTGTGTTCCTAAAATCCACTGTAGGGCAAATGTTGGACTTGAATTCATTAACAGCATTGCATTTTGAGTTCTTCATTATAAGCTGCACAAACTGAGAGTCAAGGATTAAGACACTCAGGTGAACGTGGTATTTTCAAGATAAAGCAGCCCTGGCAGACTCGCCACATGCACCACCGATCCAGAGCTGGACTATGAGGATGGACAAAGAGTTGTGAATGCCTCTGTGACTGACTATAACAAGGCAGATGTGACCAAGTGATCTGGGTTTTTCTGTCACAAGTGTGGCTTCACGTCACACTGACAAACTCTTGCTCTGTTTCCAAGGGAAAGAAATCTGAGCAGTTACTGATTTCTGCACCAGCATTTCCCAACAGTGCGCATGTTCACATTACCTCAGCACGTGGAAGGAAGGTGATCTGTGTTGATCCACCACCCAAATCCAGCATCCCTACACTTCTCTTCTGGGGATCATCTAGCCTACCTGAAATGTGTGACAGAACACAGAAATCCAAGGTGGGCATTGTGAGAAACTGGGTAGGAACAAAACTAGAAGTACAGTGGTAAAGAGAATAATCTAACTCCATCTGTCAGCTTACAGACAGCACTAAATTATACTGTTACCTACTGGGCACTGATTTTGGCTTTATCAGACCTGAAAATCTTAAAAGTGACAAGAGATTCTCTTATTTCTCTGGTGGCTGTTCATGTCCTAATTACAGCAGCTTTGGTTACTGCATTCCTAAACATTTTTCAGTGGATGCAAGGACCGTTTTACAAACTCTACTCTGGTAACCACTTTGTAACACAGAGGAATGTGGTTTTCTTGGCCACCTCTCCCTGATCCCTTAGCAGCATTTTGCAGTTTCCTATGGCCAAAGGGATGACATACTGAAAAGAGCTGGCCTAATAGACTCAGCTCTCTTGGAATTCTTCCTGCTGCCAGCCAAGACCTCTCCTCTCATTTAATTCTAGTTCTTCTCAGTTAGATCCCTCAAATGCACCTTCTTGACAAGGACAGTTTGTGCCAAGTACCTCAGTATGCCTCATGATAGCTGATGTTTGAAGATCACTAATCTTTCTGATATTTCCTGTGGGCATAAAAGGCTTCAGAGCACATTGCTCCACACGCTGTGTGTGCTGAACAGAGCACTTGGATGGCAGACTGCATTACATATTGTCAGAGAGGTCTTTAGCTTAGTTTTTCTCTACTCTTCAGCTATCCTTTTCTCACCCAGCAGTGTAAACACTTGTGGCATTTCTATGTTATAAATCTGTAAGGAAGTAGCATAGCATTTTCTTTTACTCTGTGCAGCTGCCAAGCACATCTAGAACATTCACATTAAAAATTTAGCCAGAGTCACAGCAGACTCAGAAAGGAATAAAATGCCCTGGTACCCTACAGGGAATTGAGAGAAAAGTTGCATTAAACATCTAGGGAAAAAGATTAAACTCCTCACTCTGTCAAGTAAAAGGCCAAAATCCTAATGACTTAAATAGGCCAGGCCAAAAATAACTGCTGACTTATTATCAGATTCTTCTTTCTCCCATTCCATCCCAATGAATGAGCAAATCCCACGCAGGGGCAGAGAACAGCATGACTTTCACAGCGTCCATCGTATCTTTATGCACATGCTCATGTACACATACCTGTTAAAAAGTTTATTGTGATCCAGGCTGAAATACCTAATGAGGAAAAGATTCAGAAGACGCACTGTTAAATCATATCATTTCATTTTAACTCACAGCAGTAACAAGTAAATTACATTTCCAGAACTGTCAATGGCTGTCCAAAACCAAGGTAAGATGCCTTGAACAAAGAGAATTACCCTCTCTATCAGAGCTTATGTGATATTTGGGAGAGAAGCCCCATGTATGAAATGCCTGTAGAACTCTGTATTTCACAGGCCAAAAAGTTAGGCAATAAGTTACAAAGGCTTCACTCCTTAGTTAAAAGACAAGATGACCGAGACTCACATTGTTTGTCTTCTAGGAAAACATCCACTTGTAGAATTTTGTTTGATATCAGGCTCTCGACTTTCCTTTTAAATACTAAGAATTTTTATCTTTCAGTGTTCTAATTTTTCCTGTTTTCCTCTAAGCAATTTTGTGAGCTATGCTGTTTCTGTCCTCTTTTTGTTTTATAAACCGTTCCTTCATAAATTAGGTGAATTAGTGGGCCTTATGTTAACAAATTCAAATATTTATTCATGTGGTTAAAACTCAAAGCATTCTAGGGAGCATGGTCCATTTCAACCCTTGGCTGAACCAAGGCTGTCACTGTTATTAATGATTTTAAAACAAAACAAAACAAAAAGAAGAATTACAATGTCTTTCTTCCATTAAGTAGCAAAAAAAGAAACTCATAAACAGCTTCACCTATTTTAAAGTTTGGTTTCTAAGCAGAATTTAAACACATTTCAACACTCACTTACTTAGAATTTAGATGTTCTGTCCTCAGCATTTTTTGATGAATATTGACTTCAGCATATGTTTTCTTCTCTATATACTTTTATCAGATTGAACTCAACAGTTCCACTCATTAGATCAGTTATAATTAACATTATGACCAAATACTTCCAGAAAGCTCTAATAAGCACTGTCAAGACCACAGTGTGCAAACCTAGTTGTTGAAGACCATCTCAACAAGCAGATATACAGAAACTTTTCTAGAAGTGCTGACTGCACAGTGGCTTCCTGGTGATCCTACAGGAACTGCCCAACACTCAGAGCTTTCAAGATCAGGACAGAGTTCAGGACTTCAAATTGGAAAACGTTGCACAAGATCTCTTTGGCAGGCGCTGCCTGTGGTAGCATAAAAACTCTGTCAAACCCCCTGCTTGTGGGTTCCCATTACAGTGAGTAGAGGACTTGTCACAGTGCAGCAGGAATCTCCACGACTGCAGGAGGAGTCTCCACAAGACAGCCTACCTTCATCGGTTCCGTTCATTATTGACACGCAGTCGTCCCTCACAAAGAAGGGAGAGGCCTGAAAAATCTCCTTCACCTGTAGTTCAAATAAAAGCTACATTCAGAGAAATATTTTTTGAGCTGGAAACCAAGTTTTTTAAAATTCCAGTTTTACACTACTGCTCCTCTTCTTGGGCTAAATCCTCCTGACTGCTGCTCATGACTTTGTTTGAAGTTCAAGAGGCCAACAAGCATCATCTTTACATGCGGGCTCTGCAGTTGGGTGCAGAGACAGGAAATGGATGTGTGGGTTTTCAAGGATGAAGGCTGCTCAAAAGTGCCATTAGCAAGGAATACAGTGGGTAGGAAAGGGACTCCAGTTTACTTTGCTGCAACTGGTGACCCACAGGGTACTATAAATGCATGTGAAAGGCAGGAGATGGACAGCCTAGCTTTCAGGGATGTCCCAGGGAACTGCATTTCCAACAAGAGCATATTGGATGATAATGATCCTCTATACCCTATCCTACATGAGGCAGCAGAGCTCTAGCTTTGCAGGGTCCTCTAAAGTTTCAGCTGAAATTCAGTGTGGAAAAGTATTGGCCAGGCTGCAGGCAGCAGAGACTTTGATTTCAACTACCCCCCATTTCTTCCTTCCAATTATTGCTTAGAAAAAGAGTACACTCAGTGCACACTTAATAAACTTTTCCTGCAGCTCAAAGGTCTAGAACACGTTTGGTTTATTTTTGTAATATTTTAAAATATTAAATGTATTTTACATGCCTAAAAATACAATTTACATTGTTTTCAATCAATATAAAGGAGCCACCTTGCAGCAGCAGGTTGACAATGTGGCCAATCAAACAGTAGAGAGCTTTTCTCAAAATAGAACCATCCCAGTCAAACCCACCGCTAAACATGACCAGTAAGAACAGGCCTGTAGTTACTGTCAGCAGGATGTCACTGCATTTGTTATGTTATCTGTCATCTCCTGGTTTACTTGGAGCTGCCATCATTCCTCTGTGCTTGCAACTCACACAACTTCTCCCCCAAGTGCATTTTAGATCAGGTGGCTCTGCACTGTTTTCAGGGTTAAACAATGGGAATTGACTCATGTACACAAAAAAATACACACATTACACAGAACCGATCAGGGTTTGCTATAAGATTTCTGGCAAGCAAACGGAAAAACAAGAAATAGTACCTTATCCAGCAACTTTTGAGCTTTCTCTCCTGGCAGCAACCGTAGGCCAGCTGTGGCTTTCAGGACCAGAGGAGTAAACTTCCACAGCTCCATAGGAACTTCCTTCTTTGCCACCTCCAGGAGCTCTTCTATGCCCTGGGCACTCTGTGAGCAAAAAAAGAACAAGAAAAGGCATCTTAAAAACTCTTTTGAAAGGGCGAAAGGGTGATCAGAGACTCAATTCACTGTAAATGTGAAACAGAGACAAATTAAAAGCACAAGGGGCCAGGAGAAGGTGTAGGACTCACTATCTCCTACAGCGTTAAGTCTTAGTGGATATAACAGATATTATCAAGCTACAGGTCAAACCTGAAAGAGTCCCTTTTTCAAACAGTGACATAGAACTCTATCACTGAATGTTTTGGCTACAGAGGGCTCAAAAGGCAGTATGACCAATTCCTGGAAAACAAAGGCTTTTGGAGCCAGTAAAACGCTACAAGCTGGGTGTAAGTCTGGCTCAGGGAGTGCCTAAATTCCTGCGAGCTTGAAGGTAAGGGAGACAGAAGAGAAATCACTTAAATTACCTTTTCGACATCATCAGCATATGCAGATAGACCTGGTTTCAGTGCTTTAAACGTCTCATGGGTTAATTTGGGAGTTTCTGTTCAAAAGCAGTATTCCAAAATAAGTAACGGTACAAATAATTTCACATACACAAAAAGAAAATCATTTAACAAATTACATTACTACGTGCTAATGGAAGTCAGTTGAAGCCTCTGTCTAATGAACTATCAACAGCACCTGACCTCTAAATACAGCCCTTGCTATGGAATTAGATCCTGGGAAAACCATTTTTAAAGTCATGACTGGTTTTCAGGTGCTGGTGTCCACTATATTCTTTACGCATATCAGACAATGGGTTCAAGTTGTCTTTGAGGCCTTACACCTGCCAAGTGCAGCTTTTCAAACTGCACCTGTAACAAAGGCTCCAAATTTCAGCATGCTCTGTTCTGACTAAACTTGGTTCCAGCAAACACTAGTGGAAGCTTTTCCTTTTTTTTCAATAACAGCAGAGGGAGCCAGACTTAAACATATTGCAAACCTGTAGCCCTACGTGCACCTGAAATCAAGACAACACAAGCCTGACACACTGTCATCCTCCTCCTGTAGCCAACTACACTCTATAAAGTTTGCTGCAATATATTCTGAAATTATGTTTAAAGAAAAGCAGGCAAGGAAGCAGCGAAGATTTGAGAATACACTAAAAGACTGCCTGTGGACTGTTGTTTAACACCTTTGCTGGCTAAGCCTTACAACAGCCCATTATGCAAACCTACCTTGCTCCCCAGAGGTCAATCACACCATACACCACACTGCTAACCCTGAAAACCTTCAGGTCACTTACTAACAGCACTCACACAAATTTTTTGATCTTTAAGACTTTTACAAATAGGAGCTGACAACATGTAAACAAATGAAGCTTAGTACTCCAGAGGAAAACTGGAGATTTTTTTGTACACTTCTGTTTCACATCTGAGTAGTTTTTGTCCAGATGTAATACATAGCAATTTTAATCGAACAATTTACAATTTTTGTTTTATTTTACAGTTTAAATCCAACACTCAAGCCAAGGATGCACTAAACCAGACACTGCAGAGAGAAGCAGCTCACTAGCACGAACTGGAGACAGCCAACAACCTCATGGTGAAAATTTGGGGAAATAAGGAAGTTTGAATTTATAATCTTCTCTTCCACCAGTGTGATGAAAAATTGCCCTTCTTCAAGCCACCACTCTAAAAGTACAGGTGCTATTTAGTTCACATTCTGACATTACAGCATTTTCTTCTTGTTGAACGTTTCGTAATTTCATCCAAGCATATATGCCTGAATCATAATATAGATGACTCTCTAGAAAGAGCTGAAGCATGTTTGTTCCAGTAATCTCTAGAAAAGAGTCATCAATAATCTGCTCCATAACATTATGGAAGACTTAATCTATCAAGCAATGAGTAGGACATACCTCTTGGCTGCTGTGTAAATTTAAATATATGGATGCGAGTTCCCGTGCTTCCTGCGTCAAACATAATTCCATAAAAGACCGAGAGATCTGTGGTCACTGCCTGATGGTTCAGTTTATCTCCCCTGCTTTCAGCAATTCCTTCTGTTGCTCCCATGAGTGGTTTGGAATCCAAGCGCCATTTTATGTATGCAACATAAATAGCTATGCATGCCAAAATCCCAAAAGCGAAGAACCGCTTTGACATCTTCATGGCTTCCATCTATCAGATGTTTTGTGTCTTCCCTTTATCACAGAGAACAGGTGGTTCCCACATCGCTCCTACATCCAACAGAAGAGAAAAAGTCTGTTTTATTTTCTAAACCCGATTAACGGATCTAAGAGTATGATGCCTACAACACTGAACACTCCCAATTGTTCCAAAGGAACACATCCTCCTTCAGCATGTCATTGAGATCTAGAGCTAACTTTGAGGCATGGAGCAGCATAAATCTTCTTTTTCCCCATTGCTACAGAGGCCTTAGAGGCAGAGAAAGAAGAGTTCAGAGAAACTAAATACAGTAACTGAGGTGGGAAGGAACCTCAAGAGGTCTCTCATCCAATCTCCTGCTCACAGCATGGGCAGCTATAGGGCTCCTCCATGTTATCCAACTCATCTTGAAGAAATCTGAGGACAAAGATCCCGCAGATCCACTGGCACTTATCTTTGTGAATTCCTGGATGGTGAAACAGGTCTCAGAAGACTGGACAAGGACAATTTTTTAAAAGGCAAGAGGAAAGAAACCACAGCAAAGCACAATGCAAAAAATCTACAAGCACTCACATGACACCATTCAGATGATTAAAAACCAGTCAGTGATGATTTATGGGGAGCAAAATTACATATTATTTTTCCTTTTTTGTTAAGGAGTAATGAAGAGAGAACAAACCAAACAACGAAGTTGAGTTAAACAAGGTTTTGACACACGTGTAATTTGTTGGTAATACGAATTCAGGAGGCGTACAGAAGGTGTGAAGGGGAGGAATTTAAAATCCAGGTGATTACAAGCACATTGGGTAAGACAAAATTTCATAAAAATGGAGAAAAGCTAAACCACAGGCACAAATACACATGAAGAACAGATCAGTGTGAGGGAAAGGGAACTGTAGGCTGTCATGACACAGAAATCAGGAAGATGGCATTGCAAAAAAAAAAAAATCTTTCTGGCTTCTACCAGCAGGCAGAGCCACATGCAGGTGGCAATCGCTGCACGTCTAGGGGATGATCACTCCAATCCTTCTGGTGCCAGAAAGGCCTCAACTGCAGCTACACGAGAGCTAAATGCCACAGGAAGGAGGAAAGCCGCAGGGGTTTTGTGTCTTTGAGGAGACTCAAGTCCCACGGCAGGAAAGGGGAGACTGGAAGGATGAGGGGGAGGCCTGGAGGCGCAACAGTCTGGAAGCACTACCACCCTACCGCCGTCTGCCTGAAGAGAACTGGGATTGTCCTTTCCCTGCCTTTGTCAGGGGACGCCGAGATTTTCCGCAAGGGAAAATCTTCCCGCCTGCGCCGCCGAGGATCGGGAGGGCACGGGGTGCCCCCCGCTCACACACGTCCCGCCGCCCTCGCTCTCTCTCTCCCTCCCTCCTTCCCTCCCTCCTTCCCTCCCTCCCTCACTCCCTCACGCACCCGCTCACGCCGCCCCCGCCGGCCCCGCCATGGCGCCGCCGCTGCCCGGCCTGCGGGCGGCCCCGCTCCCAGCGCGCAGGCGCGGGGTGGGCCCCGCGCTCCGTGAGGGGAGGCTGGTTTTGCAGCGGGGGAGACCCCCAGGGATGGGTGCTCCCGGAAAATGTGGTTAAAGGAGGAGCAAAAGGCCGCAAAATCAGAGAGGTATGAGGAACAGTGTTGAAAAATGTGGAATATGTCAAAATTACCGTAAGTCAGGGTGTTATTTGATGTTTGATCTTTGTGTATTAGCAAGAAATGAGACTTAATCAGTGGAACAGACAGAAACAAACAAGCTCTAGGGATGATATGCATCCAGACACGAGCTCTAAAGCATGATGTAAATCAAGAAGCTGCTGTATGTCATAGAACAGGTGGTAGTTAGCATCCCTCAGTCAAGGACACCCTGGAGCTAACAAGCTCTAAGGACAAAGTAAATGAAGATGTTGATGTATATATTGTCAACTTGGCAAAAGACTCGAGGTCCATGTATCCTATAGCTGAACTATCTTCATTATAGTACTAAAAATCATGTCTACAGCTGAAAAAGGTCCTCCCCCAGCAAAGACCTTTCCCCTGAGCATGTGTAGAAGTTAGACAGGATTACATAATTTGTATGATAATTACTAATCGATACTAATAGAGGAGCTGTACTTGAGAGGCTACTAACACTAAATTTCTGTGTATAAAGAATGGCGTGGAAAGTCTGGAAGGGTGTCCTTGATTTGTGGAATACCACCGAGCAACCAAACTTGCACAGCTATGAAATAAATAAGCAGTGTCTCTCTTGAGTTTGGTTGAGTTTGGTCTCTCTGATTATTGGTTTGTTGCACAGTGGGTAAGGAATCCAGTTTTTGTGGACAAGAGGAGCAGTGCCCAGGCTGAGGGGAGGTGGGGCAGGGCAGGGCTTGTGTGAGCAGAGGGAGAGGCCCCGTGGTCCAGGGATAATGCCACCAGGAGATGGCTGGCAGGGCTGCCAGGCACCCTCTGGGCCCTGGTGAGAGCCTGCCAGGAGCTCTTGACCTACAAGTTTGGGCCAGCTCTGATGTGGGAAGTGTGGGTAGATGTGAGTAAAGGAGGCTTCATGCCTTTCCCCATACTTCGTGTTCCTTTAACAGTTTTTATGCTTGAGTAGCTTCCTTAATGGCTCTCCTGCCATCTAGATAATTTTATCTTTTCACCAGCTAAAATTATTCCTGCAGCAGCAGCTTTCTGCTCCAGCCCATCTGGAAGAGTGTGTAGAGGCAGTTTGTGAGCGACACCCTACAACTACATGAAAGGAGGTTGTGGTGAGGTGTGGTTTGGTCTCTTATCCCAGGCAACAGGCGATCATCATCATCATCATGGCTAGGCTTCGCAAACAAAGATTTGGGAAGGTGTGGGAAGGGCTCTACCCACGTTTGCTGCAAGCAGGTTGGTGGCTAAAAAGGCCAATACGAGATAGGCATGTCCGGAACAGGTGATAGGACAAGGGGAAATGGCCTCTAGTTGCACCAGGTGAGGTTCAGCTTGGATTAGGAAAAGTGTCTTCACTGAAGGAGTGATAAAGCATTGGAAAAGGTCTTCCAGGGAAGTGGTGAAGTAACCATCTCTGGAAGTATTCAAAAAATGAGCAGACCTGGCCCTTCGTGATATGGTTTAGTGGTCATGGTGGTATTCAGTCAAAGATTGGACTTGATGATCTTGTAGGTCTTTTCCAACCTTAATGATTCTATGTGTGAGAGCACTACAGCAAACGCAAGGCATGAAGAGATGGAGACTGATTTGGAAATCAGATGCAGAGCAGAAATCTAAGCCATGATGCTCTTGGTTGCGTGCAAGAGGCTCACACCCTCCCAACAAGTCCCACCATTGCCCCCGCAGCTCCATGTGTGTGCAGGTGTCTGTGATGAAAGACCCCGCTGGGGAATAAGTGCAAAGGTCTCCCAGGGTGTTATTTATTCCAGCAAATGACTCCCTCATAGCAGTGTTTGGAAAGTAAATTAATTTTGTGGTTTTTTTTCCCCAGCCCTGTGAGTAGCAGGAATTGAGGAATTTCAAATGATGGTTACTGTTCAAAACAAACTCCCTGTCTGTTTTACCCAGGTAAATGAAACTGATTTTCCGACTATTTTTCTAATTTGTTTTAATGTTGTATAATTATTTTTTAAAGGAATCGTGCTGTTAATGGGAGAATCTTGCAAAGAAAGATTAAGATGTAAAGAATTAAAGTTTTTTAAGATTTGCATCTCCTCTGCATTGTGATTGCAACAGACTGTGTGTTTAGTTTCTATCGTGGTTTGTAAGCAAGACCCTAACAGTGTGGTTTTACCACAAAAACCTGTTTGCTGGCAGTTTGAGGAAAAAACCAAACAGCTGAGAATGCTCTGGTAATTCCTGCAGGTGATAATCCCAAAATCGCACCACTGGGACTATGGCGATAGTCCCAAAATGTGGCAGCATTCCTGCCAGTCACAGCATCTCAAGAGCTGCAAACCCGACAGGAGAACCTCAGGAAAGATACAGCCTGACTGCTGGGTAAATACCCTTTATCCCTGGGGCTGAGGGGAGGATGACCCTCGAAGCTGGGTTTCTAGTCTTGGTGGGTCTGCAGCATGGCATCACCTTGTTCTGACCCAAAATAGGAGATGCTGACAGATTAAAATTTTGTGGTTTTTATGGGTGTTGCTGTGCCAGCTGTAGCTCAGTGATAACTAGTGTCAGTGTGAAGGTACAATCAGTGCAAATAAGCTGGTTTCCAGTTAGCTTTGATCTGAGTGATCCCTTTTTTGATAAAACAACAGAAAAATGGGAATAGGGAATAAAGATATTACAGGTTTTGGGCCATGGAGCTACTCAGGTCTGGAGCTGTCCTTTAAAGTAAAAGACCAGATCCTGTGGTTGTCACTGGGATTTTGGGCTGCTGTGAAAACTCCCACCTAGGAGCAAGTTTCCGGAAACTCAGAGCAGGACTTGAGTTGGTTACATTTAGAAATAGACTTGTTACAAGCTCAAGCTTGTCTGAGCTCCTTACTAGGGAGGGCCTGCTACATGAATAGCCTGTTTCTTCTTTCAGGTTGCAAGAAAATAGGAATACTTCTGAAAGGTTACTGGGGTTAAAGGACTACTTGCATTTTTTCTTCAAGGCAAAAGATTTAGGTGATGTCAGTATTGTTTTCCTTAGCAATGTAATGTTTTTCAAGCCTAAATTAAAGATGCTTCTGTCACCGATTGCTAAGTCAGCAAAACAAGGTGGTCTTTTCCCTTTTCACTAGGGAAGACCGAAGATGTCAGGAAGTGAGGCCCTTGTCGAAAAGCAGGTCAGGCCAGCAGAGAGCAGTATATTGTCAAGAACACCATTTCCCCAGAGTCAGGTCAAAATAGTACAGTATTTATTTCTCTTAGTTGAAATATCTTGCATATATGTTCATAAACAGTCCTGCAGTTAGGACTAGAGATTACAAAGAAATGGGAATGTAATGCTGAGTTGTTTTTTTTTTCCTTTTTTGTGTTCATGGGAACAGTTCTCCAGCTGGGGACCTGGGATGGAGTGTAGGTGGTTTAAAAAGTTTTAGATTTGTCTCTGAGACTTTGTCACACGCAGTACTGTGGTCATTCTTAGAATTAAGCCATATGGTCTGAGATTTGTAACAAATTTTCAATTATGATGTCTATCTGTTATACATATTATTTATATGTGCACATCTAGATTCATAGCTTGGTGTATTATATATATGATACATGAGCTAGAATGCAGGTCATTGGGAAACAGTTTGGGAACCATTTGGGAAATTACCTCTGTCACTCCAGTGTTATAAGAACAATTGTGTTGGATATATGAATGAGAATTAATAAACAGGCATCAAATACAAATTGCACAAATAGGAGAATCTGTATAATTAAAAGGCTATTTCACCAATTCGGTCATGACTATTATGAACAGTAACAAGATTATGTGGTAGATAGAATACAAGGTCATTATTTTTGGCACAGCGTGCCCACAAACTGCACGTAATCGGCATGTTGTTTTGTGCAGGCCAGGTAGTAACATATGGTAAATGACACTGACTGGTTCATCTCCTCCCATCCTCAGAGGCACATGGGTGTTCAATCAGCTGACATGTACCCAGCAGTAGAGTTTGGGCTGCTGTATGTGGACCCGATTGCACATGTGCAGTGTGGAAAACCTGCCCTCTGAGAGCTGCACAGTTAATTAAAGCTCCTTATGCAGGGCGTATTTGCCTTGGTGCTCCCACCCCTTCCCTGCCTGGGGACTGGTTCTTCCAGGCAGCAGCGCAAGAGGAATCTGTTCCCAGCTTGTGGCTGGTGCCACTGAAGCTGGCGCACGGGTGCTCCCACACCAGCTTTCCAACTGCTGTTGCTCTGCATTTCAGTTCCCGGCTGTGTCCTGGGTCCCAGGCGCTCCCCAGCCACTTAACTAGTAATGCTGTTAATAATACTGCAAGTTTAAGGTACAAAGATCACCTCAGGTAACTCCCTGAGATATTACATTGGACAATTCTGGAGTTCCTCTGCTAACAGCAGAATAGGAAGCCAGAAGTCCTGTTCCATGGCAAACTGAGTTGGGATTGTCTGAAGAAGAAAAATATTTGGAAATAGTAAGGAAAAGTAACAGCAACTATAGCTTAAATTTCCATCCAAGATCCATTTGCTCCCTTCATCTCAAAGACCAAATTATATTAGTGCTGACCTTTAGCAGAAAAGTGTGATGGTCATTGAACCCTGAACATTAAATTTGTTTCCTTGTTGCAAATCACGCCCCTGTAGTGTTTGCCGTGGTGATCTCCAGATCCTCCCCATATCCCTGAGCAGGATAGCTAGATCTGCATTCCTGCCACTTTTCTGAAACCCCACATGGCACCTGCTGCTCTCTGATGCCCTCCACTGTGGTTCTTCATTCCTTCCCAAAATTTCTAGCAAGGCAGGACTAGGCATGTACTGTGGCTTCTCTAGAGCTGCATCTGTGCCTAGTGCAGAGGGCCATGGTCAAGCATACTAGAGTGATACTGAGCTGTCATTTCCTTTCCTATGGAGGAAGCCTAAATAAAATATTTCTCCATCTCCCCTCTGGATACTCACCAGTTTTCGACAAACTCATAGAAATTAAACGCCTTTACACATGTTTCTGGCGATTTTGGCCAGTAGTAACTGAGTTCAATAATTTTGGAGGGGCGGTTCTGTGCTTGTATCAAAGAGGATGTCTCCCAGGGGGTGTCACTGGTGTTTTTGTTAGTGGTTGTGGCTGTAGTTGGACAAACCAGAAAAACTGAGCAGGTCTCTGCTGGTTCCTCACTGCTGCTCACAAGCCTTGTGCAGAAATGAACTGTAACTTTGGAAATGCTGCCTCAACGTGGTCTTTTTGGTGTCCTACAGGCTGAAGTTCTTCACAAATTTATCATGACCTACATAATTGACCTATATTATGTGTCTGTTTGTTAAATAGATTACACTAATTAGAAACATGAATGGGGATGGCTTAGCAGTTATTTATTTATACTGAGGTGTGTGCCTGTTGTCTGAAATGATGTATGGGAGGATCATTGCCAGACTTTCCCCCTCTGCCTCCTCCATATTTGGCATGTACCATGGATTATTGGAATAAAACATGAATTGTTTCTGCTTTCAGAAAAAAGAAGTAAAATTGTTTTTATTACTCTTCTTCAAGGGGATATATCTACCAGCATGTCTGTATGCAAGAAAATTAAGCATGAGGGAGAAAACATAGCAAAATTTGCAAGCCCTTGATTTGTAGGGCAGTGAGTAGGGGCTGAGTGTGCTTTGCACTTTGGTCACTTTATTGAGACCTTTCTGGCTGAGAAACAGCATTACTACACCTTGCTGATGTTTGAGCGTTCTATAATGAAAGGTTTTATTTCTCCTTGCACTTGTGCCACACTTGCAGACTGTTGGAACTATTTGAAATCCCAGGTGCCAGTGAAATGTGGTGAGTTTAATGGAACTGCACCTGCTTCCAGCAAGTACAAATTTTGCTTTTAATGTTTTAAACTGACGTCCAAAGCCTGGCTGATTTGCCTCTAGGGGCAGATTTGGATCAAGGCTTTAAAACAGATGTCCCCTGCTACAGACCCTCTCAGTTGTATTAACAGTGCTGTTGGGCGGTTTCCACTGCTGTGTCCTCATTCGTATAGAAGGGTGTGCAGAGTGTAATCTAATTAAGGAGAATTCGCCAGATTTTTTTTCATGTCTGCTATCATTGTGTTGTTAACTTCTCCAAATTCGTTAGAAATGTATCCATCTGTGGGCTGTCACATAGCACTGTGTTGAATATTATCCGTAATTCTTCCAAGAAGCTTGTTTTGGAGAAAAAAACAGGTGGGGAGGATAAGTAAAGTGAAAACAAATTGCTACCATTTTTAACTGTTCACAATTTCAGAAATTGTTCCTTGTGTGTCATGTTAGGGATGCATTTCCAGAGAGTCAAAAATACATATTTTACCAGTAGGTTTGTGGGCAGAATGTTTATTCAAATATGTATATTTTTTGTTTGGTAAAGTGGTTGTCAAGTGGCAGAGGTTTGTCTGGCAGAATAGACAGCCCATGCCTTTAACAGGCTTTTGTCATAATCTTGGAATCAATTGTGAGTATTCTGAGGGAGAAGAAAGTAATTTCTCATATTATTATTCTGCTTCCTCTGTAGAATATTGATCCCAGCCTTTTCTATAGGGCTTTTAAAAGCTATTACTGTCTGATGTATGACATTAAGGTTAAAAAAACCAGCTTTTGGTAAAAATGCTCTGATTTAAAAAAAACTTTTTGAGCATGATATTTGAAACCTAGGATAAATTAGCTTCAAACTGACCTCTTGAGGTTCCCGTGCTCAAACCAGGGCCAAATTTGAAGTTTGATTGAATCGCTCAAAGTGTTGTCCAGCTGAGTGTTTAGTATCTCCAAGGATGGAGGCTCCTGGGGCCCTGTCCCAGGACTGAAGGTGAAATGCGTTGCATGATACCTAGTAGGAAGTTGCCGACTTCCAATTTGTGTCCACCACTTCTTGTGCTGTCACTGGGATCTCTGGAAAAAGCCAGTCTCCATCTTCTCTTCTTCAGGTAGCTGCAGATAGCAATAAGTTCTCCTCTTTGCCTCTCTGTCTCCAAGTTGAACAAAAAAGTGTTGAATGGAGCGGTAGGGACTGTTCCCTCTCCTGCTGACTCTCCTTTTGCTAACTCAGCCCAGGGCATGGTTGGCCTTCTTTCCTGCAAGAGGGTGCTGCTGATCCTAGTCAGTTTGGCCCCCAGGGGCTTTTCCATGGAGCTGTCCTGGGACAGGACTTAGCATGTGCCTTTGCTAGACCCTGTCAGCCCACCTCTCCAGCCTGTCCAGGTCCCTCTGGAAAGCAGCACTGCCCTCCAGCTTGAGCCAGGGTACATTGCATCCTGTCTTTAGGTGGTTAAGATGATCTAGATAGTATCGACCCCTGAAAGATGCTCTTAATATTCAGCTGCTAGTTAGACTGTGACTACAGGCAGTAGTTGTGTGATTTCGGCAATGATTTGCCCCTTCACGTGATTACTTGTTTTCACACTGTTTATCTTCATGATGAATTTTCTGTGTGAGTCTTATGATATTTTCAATGACTATCATATAAAGCATGTCAGAAGCAATTTAAAGTTATTACAAAGAACAGAAAACTTTCAGTGTCTGTCTTTTCTTAATATTGATAATATTCTTTTGCTTGATATCTGTAGAAATGGAAATAGGGAAATACAGCTGGCTGCCAAGCCCCTGCTATGGTGTAACTCAAGATGTCCACTTATAAAATTAAATATGGCCTGAAGAGTTACTAGCACCTGTTTCTTCATTGTACAAAAATGTGACTGGAAAGGTGATGTTTTAACAGGTTAAAATATTTTGTTGCATATCTCTGTGAATTTACAAAAGCTATTTTTTGTTTCAGCTAACAAACTGAAAATTTCATCAGTTGTAGAATAGTATTTGAAATGCCCTAAAGGGACCTATTTCTGAAATTTTCTTAGTATTGTGTTTAGTGAATAATTGGGCCATAATTTCCAGGCAATCTGTGTGTTGGGTCTCTGTGCAGAAAGCAGTTGCAAGGAAGCTTGCCCAGAGGAGTAGGCAAGTGTCCTGTATGCAACCACGGAGCTGGTCTGAAGAGGGCTACTCAGCCCTGGAGAGATAATGAGAGCTTGGCTTACAGCAAAATTTGTGAGAACAGGGAGGAATCAGCATTTACACAAAATTTGTAATCAAAGCCAGGCATTGGAGAGAGTGGGGTGGGAAACAAGGTAACAGCCTTCATCCTTGCTTATGTGGGCTTGAGGGCTGAGTCTTCAGGATCAAAGAGCAGATAAGACCCAAAGCTTCACCTTTGCTTGTGAGGTTGTGTTCCTCTGACTAATCTGGGAAGCTGAGATAGTGAGGACCAGAACCACTGCTGGTCAGTGACTGGGAAGGGGAAGGAGCAGTGGCTATGTGGCCTAATGAGAATGCAGGAGCTGGGACAATAAAGGGAGAAGCCTTGGAGCTGTGTCCTGCTGACCTGGCTGCACCAGACTACTCCTGCCCCTCAAGTCCTTCTGTCTGGCCCATCAGAGCTACCAGAGAAGCAAAGCATAGGAAAACTGAGGACTTTCCCAGAGCCAGTAGAGGTTGCTTGTGTTAGGGACCATGGAGCCAGAGCAGGAGACTGGCAGAAGTCTGCTCAATAAACATACCCACTGACCTGCAGTCAGCAGGGGAAGCCCTCCTTGAGGGCAGTTCAACTGTTTGAAGAGCACAGCATCCCAGAGGGATGGGGGAATCAGGTGCTGTATTTTCCCTTGTGTTCCTAGAGTAAAGAGAAAGAAAGAAAGGAGTTGACCTGGCACCAGCCGTTTGCCCACCTCCCATGAAAACCACGTCACCTCTGACTTGTTCTCATGAATAACGGGAGTTTGCATTTACCAAGTGAAGTGATCAGCCCCTCCAGCCTGCTATTCATTTCTCCAATTAACAATCAGTTGCCTGAAAAATGGGCCAATCTGTTTCTTGGGGAGCTGCATAGAAAAATCCACAAGGCAAGCCAATTAGCATACCAGTCCTCACCGTCTAGGGAATTTAATTTAGTTATTTGGTTGATCTAAGTACTGATATTTTGTCGTTTTGTTATGGAGCATATAATGTTTGTTAAATGGCTGAAATCCCCCGAGGCCCATATGCTGCTGATAGTCTCTGCGTCCTCCTGAGCCGGCAGAGGCAATAAGGCAAAACTGTTTTGTCCTGCACATGGCCCCAGTATTTTCCTGGCACAGCACGGCAGCTGGACGCAGGCAGAACAAACCTTAGCCACCCAGGGTGGGCGGGATAGCTTCCCTCCAAAATAGTTGCACACTTGAGCAAGCCCATTGTCTGTCCAGAAAGCATTTCAACCGCCTCTTACCAGGCAGCCGCCACTACAAAAAGTACGCAGAGACAGTGTTTGGACAACCTGTCTGCACAGTGTATTGTGTGGGGGCAATTAGTTTGCAAATTGCCCGTTTGCACATCCACGCATGAATTAGTTACATTGCTCCCCCAGGATCTGTTTTTCTTATAATTACTGTTAAGGAAGGCCCATGAATAAAAAAGGTAATTTGGACAAACACTTTTCTCCCCACAAGCAGGAAGTTTGAGCCTCTTCCTCGAGGAGACCAGGCAATGGATGGAGTCCCTAGGAGGAAAAGAGTGGTTCCCCAGGATATTGCCTCTGTGCGTTTCTAATTCTCTGGGTTGATGCTAGTGTAATGGTGGCATGAGTTGTGAAGGAAAATATATGACAGCTGTCGTCTTGTACTGCCATTCCTGGTGCACATGCTCTGTGCTTGGAGATGCGACCCCAATCCTGTAACTGAACTGCTCTTTCATTTCTGGAGAAATCTCATGTTGGGATTTTAGCAGCCAAAGAAATGCCAGAGCCTGACTGATTTAATGACATTAGTTTTATTGTGGTCTGAATTTGCTGGAGCTGGTGGAGAGTCATGTTGGAAGGAAAACAGTCTAACTGAATGGACAATCCTTCTCAGCATTCACACCACCTTTAGTTCTCCAGTTCAAAAACCCAAACTGCAGATCACTGCTGCCTAGTCAGCAGAAGGAGAATATAGATTAGATGTGCCATGGTTGAGGAGCTGTGTCACTGCTAAGTGAAGAAGCTATGGGAAGAAGTGAACGGGCTTCATAGTATTCAGGCGAATGAGCAAGAGAGGGACTGATTATTTTCAGAGATGCTACAGTCTCAAGACTTTTGAGATCCTTGAACCTCTGTTGTAATGGAGAAGCAGGTGGACTCAGAACCCTGCAGGGTAATTACTCAAAGGACTGTTGCTCAACGGTCTATTAAAGATGAAGACTGGAAGTGGGTCACTGCACGTACCGGGAGGAAGATTCCTCCTTCTTCTCAAAATTTGACAGGTATGAGTGGTACCTTCTGCAACAGGTATGAGGCTCTGAAACTAGAGGGCCAGACAAGTGAGTAGGTGGGCAAAAGTACTTCTGGGATAGTGGGGCCTCCTAAAACAACACTGCCTGTACCCCACATCAAGATCTCCTCTGCTAAGGGGAAAAGAAGGATAGTTGTACTAGGAGATTCCCTTCTAAGGGGAATGGAGGGCCCAACATGCAGACTGGACCCAACTCACAGGGAAGTCTGCTGTCTCCCAGGGGCTCAGATAAGGGACATTACTGAAAAATCTCCTGTCTGGTAAAGCCCTTGGACTACTACTCACTATTGGTTGTTCAAACTGGCAGCGACAAAATAACAAAGAGAAGTCTGAGGGCAGTCAAAAAAGACTTCAGGGCCCTGGGATGATTGGTAGAGGAATCAGGAGCACAGGCAGTGATTTCCTTAGTTCTTCTGGTAATGAGGAAGAGGATTGATAGGAATAGGCAGATCCATCAGATTAATGAGTGGCTCTGAGGCTGGTGTAATGGGAAAAATTTGGGGGTTTTGACCATGGGATGATCTACTCAACACCTGGCCTACTGACACCTGACAGAATGCACCTATCTCAGAGGGGAAAAGAGTTCTAGAACAGGAGCTAGCAGGGCTCATTGACAGAGCTTTAAAACTAGCTTGGAAGGGAGGAAGGTACAAAACCAGGCTTGCCAATGATGAGGATGGGATGGCATGCCAAAACTTGAGAAAACCAGCACTAATGGGACCACTCAGTCTGCCTCAAGAGGTTTTGGCTATAATGTACCACACCTGAAATGTTTCAACACCAGTTCCCGCAGCATGAGAAACAAATAAGAGGAGCTCCAAGCCTTGGCCCAGCCTCAGAGATTTGACATCACTGGCATAAGTGAAAGTGGTGGGATGAGTCCTGTAACTGGAGTGCCCTGTTGGATGGTTACAGGCTCTTCAGAAGGGACAAGCAGGGCACAAGAGGTAGAGGGGTGGCACTATATGTAATAGAAGGCTTAGAATGTATGGAGCTCACAGTTGGCAGTGGCACAGTTGAGAGACTCTGGGTGAGAACCAAGAGGCAAACAAATGTTGTCATGGGAGTCTGCTATAGACCTCCCAGCCAGGACGATGGTGCCAACAATTAATCTTTGAGGAACTAAGGGACACTTAGTCAACTGCCCTTGTCCTTATGAGGGACTTCAATTTGCCAGAATTAACTGGGACCACCACACAGCTGGTACAACCTGGGACAGAAGACTCCTAGAAAACCTGGATGACAACTTCATGGAACAGGTCCTAAGGGAGCCAACTTGGAAAGGTGCCCTCCTTGATCTGCTGCTTGTCAACAGAGGGGATCTCTTGAGCAAAGTGGAGATTGGCGGCTGCCTCGGCCACAGTGACCACAAAGTGATCAAGTTTAAAATCTCTGCCAACAGGAGGGAGAGTGCCAGCAAAACCTCAACTCCAGACATGAGGAGAACAGAATTCAGGCTGCTTGGGGAATTAGTAAGTAAGGTCCCCTGGAAAAATGTTTCTGCAGATGCTATGGTCCCTCAGTGCTGGTCACTTTTTAAACATCACCTCCTTAGGGCACAGGAACAGGCAATTCCCAAATGTCAGAAGTCAAGCAGGCGAGGCAGAAGGCCAGCTTGGCTTGAGCATGGATCTTCTCTTGGAAATAAGGCAAAAAGGAAGGTGTATCCCCAGTGGAAGCAAGGTCAAGTGACACGAGAGGAATATGGAGATGCTGCTTTTCACTGTATGGAGAAAGATGTTGCAGACAAAGCTCAACTGGAGTTGAAGCTGGCCAGAAAAATGTAGGGAACAACAAAGGAGTTTTTTCAAATATATTAAGGGCAAGAGGCAGTATAGAAATATCATCGGCCTGTTACAGGATGGGGATGGTCACCTCACAAACAGGGACAGAGACAAGGCAGAGGTGTTTAACACTTCCTTTACCTCTGTCTTCAACACAGATGATGGACCAAGGAGGTCTCAGTGCTCTGAGCTGGAGGACCATGACTGCAATAATGATCAACTCCCAGTCAACCATGAAATTGCGTGGGATCTGCTGCTCCAGCTGGATCCCTACAAAACTATGGGGTGTGATGGGATTCATCCAAGAATCCTCAAAGAGCTGTCTGATATCATCGCGAAAGCTCTCTTGCAAATCCAGAGAGGTCCCAGCTGACTGGAAGCTGGCAAACGTTGTCCTGATTTTCAAGAAGGGCAAGAAGGAAGACCCTGGAAACTACAGGCCTGTCAGTCTCACTTCAGTGCCTGGTAAAGTTATGGAGAAAATTATTCTGGGAGGTATTTAAAAACACCTGAAAGACAATGAAGTCATTGGTCACAGCCAGCACAGCTTCGTGAGAGGAAAGTCCTGCTTATCAAACCTGATTTCCTTTTATGACAAGGTAACCCACCTAGTTGATCCAGGGAAGCCAGTAGACACCATCTTTTTGGATTTCAGTAAAGCTTTTGATACTGTCTCTCGCAGTATCCTTCTGGACAAAATGTCCAGCCCACAGCTGGATAAACACATCATGTGGTGGGTGAGCAATTGGTTGATGGGTCAAGCACAGAGGGTAATAGTGAATGGGGTAACATCAGACTGGAGACCTGTGACTGGTGGGGTTCCACAGGGATTCATCTCGAGCCCTGTGCTCTTCAACATCTTCATAAATTACTTGGACACAGGACTGGAAGGAATCTTGTGCAAGTCTGCAGATGACACAAAACTGGGAGGAGCTGTTGACTCCCTTGAAGGCAGGGAGGCCCTGCAGAGAGACTTGGGCAAATTAGAGGACCGGGCAATCACCAACCACATGAAGTTCAACAAGGGGAAGTGCTGGATTCTGCACCTGGGATGGGGCAACCTGGGCTGTATGTACAGACTGGGGAATGAGTTGCTGGAAAGCAGTGCCTTGGAAAGGGACCTGGGGGTCCTGGTCGATAGCAAGTTGAACATGAGTCAGCAGTGCTTGGTAGCCGGGAGGGCCAACTGTGTCCGGGGGTCATCAGGCAAAGCATTGCCAGCTGGTCAAGGGAGGGGATTGTCCTGCTCTGCTCTGCACTGGGGCAGCCTCACCTCGAATATAGAAAAGCAAGTTGTGGTCAGGTGATGTGAATGTTCTACATGGACACTTGCTTTTCTTCTGGGAAATCTCAGAGCCTGCTGTGCTAGATGCTCTGTTGCACCTATATCTTTAACTTCAAGCAGTTCATCAGGGTGAAGAAAGAAAACCTAATGCTCTGAAAATACCTTCAACAACTGTAAAGACTTTGAAAAATACTTTTTTAACAAGAATTTCCTCTTGCATAGTGCATGACTTTCATTAACGTTTGTGTATTTGCACTGTGTCAGCCACTTTGTTCCTGTCCAGCCTGGCTCTGGTGGCTTGTTCTCCGACATGTAACTCTGCTCAGTTAACATTGCTGCGCTCATCATTGCCTGTTTATTACAAGAAAAAGACATAAACAACCCAGAGGCATTGCTGTGCAGATATATGGTATCTGATTTTCTCAGGTCCTGTGAGCCTCCTCTGCTTGCAGCTTTCAGTGGCAATTGGGTGGAGTGGGACACGTGAAGTCATGTCATGGGTCCATGTAACTAGTCAGCAGCAAGGCATTCCAGGTTACTTTGTGTTTTCCCAAACAGACAGTACCTTGCTGAGTGAGACCAGCAAGAGATGACCAAGGCAGTATGACTCCTGTGCTGCTTTTGCAGGATTATTTTTTTTTCACTAGACTATTTGGAAGGCAAAATGCAAGGACTCTTCCTTTCCAATTACAGAAATTTTGAGGGCAAAAGTTGTGTCTTTCCTAACCTTCTTCAGAAATTCAACATGTATTTTCTTGCACACTTATTAGGTGAGTTACCTATGGTAAATCCCCTTCTACATCTCTGTCAGTTAGTTGCCAATGGCCACACACAACAGCAAAAAAAAAAAAAAAAAAGAGAGAGAGAGAGAAAAGTATCTCTCTGCCTCATATCTTTATGTCCTAGTTTCTGATAATGTCTCTTCTGAGGGTGAATAATATTACTGTACCTCATGTACACATGACACCATGTATGAACAGCCAAGTTTATAGTTGGCACAGTTAGGAACAGCCCCTTTTTTTGGCTGCTGTAAATAACTTCAGGGAATCTATGTTTAAAAATGCGTCCCTTCTTTTTTATCCAAATTCATCTTGCTTCTGAGAAAGAATGTATTCTAACCATGGCATTTTATTCAACCTTTTCTTCAGCTATTTTAGGCATCATCCCAGAGGATCAGTCACCATCTTTTCCATGAAGATGCAGACAAAAGGCTGTAGCATTTTTGAAAGCAGTAATGTATTTCTGCAGGTGTTTAAATTTGCTTGCACATCTGACCTGACCCTGTGCTATTTAGTGTTCATGTATTAATCCTTTGCAAATGTGATGAAAACTCAGTTACTGAATGTAATGTTTCTTTGCAGCTCGGTGATTAACTAAATTCTGCTGGGCTGAGGAAAGGCTGGTGTTGATATGAGGATTTAGCAGTTAAATAGATTGAAAACTGTTCAATATGGGCACCGCCAATATTGTATAACACTCACTTCTATTTAAACCAGAATGAAATAAAATTCCTGTGGTATTAGTAGCTGTAGTATTGTTTTAGCTGTAAGTTAGCTGTAGTATTATTTTATCAGCATGCTTACATTCTTTGAGCCAACTTACAATCTATGGAAAGGGATCATTTGTCTTTTCTGAAACCATAAAAAGCAGGACTTCTCTGATGCTGTGTTAGCTCTCTCAAATTCTTTACACGTTGAGTCATCTACTTTTCCTCCTTGGAAAGGTAGGGAGCTGGTAGTAACGTGCAGCTTTCACCAAAAGATGTGACCACTGCTTCTCTCCTTGTTTGAAACTGCAGAATTTTATTGGCTAAAAGAAAATTATTCTGAACTGTGAATCACATCTTAACAATTAGCATGTTATAGGAAAGCCAGCTAATGAACAGGAGATACACGCTCTTGGTAAACATAGGGACTTCCTTCTTACTTTCTTTGACTCTGTTAGTCACAGTCTATTTCAGAGCTGTCTTCATATTTCGGTATCTGTCCTTGCGAATTCCTGCCTGCTAGTTGGTAGCCATTGGTGTGATGATTTCCTTGGAGCTACTGCAGTTTAAAGCAATTATGCATGTGATTGTAGATCTCATCCCATTAATGGTCCTAAGATTTGAGGAGCTCAGGCTGTGTATGGGGTAGAAGAGGACCAGGACACAGCTTTCCTGCTACAGACCACTGCTCTTTGATCATAACTGTGGTCCAAATGCTTTGGGGAATGGGTAACTGCTACATTTTATTAAAGACATGCAACTGAAATAATAATCGGATAAAAGGATCATTTATTGTCAAATGATTATGGAGCTGCATTATGTGATTTCATATCTTTTCCTTCAAAATCTCTGCATCTCAAACCAGCTTGTGGTTTTACTCTGTGCCATTAACACTTTGGTATTACACAGGAGTATATTTCATATGGCAATTCAGTGGAATATGGATTATGTTATCAGGAAATAAATAAAATTTTCTCAAGTTGGCCTAGGCTCTGCTGGTGGTAATAGTGAAATTGTTTGTCCTTAAGCTATAGCAGAGGATTGGATTCTTAAAAACTGGATAGGGAAAAATGCTTTTAGAGTGATTTCTTTACAATAAAAACATGATAGTCTTAAAGCTAACTGATAATCTTTTTGAGTCCATTCCACATGAAGCGGGGGAGCAAATAGGTTCTCAGCTGATGTAAGTCAACATAGTCCCATTAGCTGACAAAGCTGGGTCAGTCCACAGCAGCTGAGGATCCAGCCCCATGACTTGGAAAGAATCATCATCTTGCTGTCTAAACTGGGAAAAAGACTGTAACAGGATTTTGTGAGGGCAAATAATATTAGAGAGCAAATAAGATGGGCCAGGGACCAAATAGGATGACTGTTTAATTTGTCATTTATCAAGATTTTTTTTATTGGAATGTGCACTAATGGGGAGAAGTTGTCTCTTAGAGCCACTGAGGGCTGTTAACCTTTTTTAGTACTGTTTAGTGTCTATCACTGCAGTGGAGCCAGGCGCATGAATAGTACACCTTTAATAACAAAACTCCTAAGTTAATCTCCTCTAGAGGTCTGCGTGACATTACTAGCTATAATCTAACCCTTCCAGGTTATTGTAGATGCACTTACGGGCATAAAACCTTCTTTGGGAGAATTAGGTATTTTCTCATTATGCATGCTAGTAGCTTTTCACTGAATATCACCAAATTTCCATGAAAATCTGAGTTTCTCTGGCAAGTTGAAGAGTTTACCAAGTCTATGAAAAAGGATCTTAAGAATTTTCTGATGATTTGTTCTCTAGCTACCTCTGAATTAGTGAGGTGAGATACTGTCTGATGAACTGATGGAAAACAAAAGCAGTTTGTCTTAAGAACAGGCAGATGCGGGATGTGTGTGGGGAAGGAAACACTGAAGCAGAAATCCCTGCTGCATGTGGAGTCATTTTAAGACTGTGGCCTAGTGGTTGAAGGATCCACCCATCTCCGTTCCTTCCTCTGCCTGCTGGACCTGTTTGCTATGTGTTCTAGGAAAATATGCAGCTGCATGAGCTGACCATTGACCATCTCCTTAAAAGATGTTTGAGGTTTGCAGGGTTGCATGTAGACATCTAAAGTCTGAGCCCCAACTGCTAAAGCCTGTATTGGATCTGGTCTTTAACCTATGTGTCTCAGCTCCTTTGGGGAAAATAATGCTTCATTTCTCTGCCCTTGTATATCCAGGTTTAGCAAACTCTCCAGGAAAGAGACCTTCTCTTGCTTTGCTTGTCATGCTAATAATAAACAACTGTAGCACGGAGACTAGAGTAACCACAGCAAGAGGAGCTGTGATTGCATCAGTAGCAACAGCAGACATCTCCTGCCAAGGTGACCCCTGATTGTGCCACAGATGCCTTACTGATCTTGTCCCCATCTGGGCCATTCAGAAATGAATGGGCAGCAGGGCTCTGTGGGTGGTGGGTGTCCAGGTGCCTGTTCTCCACCTCCAGATGCAGGCGCTGACCAGCGCCAGCTATCTTGCACTCGTCACAAGGTGGATCAGGGAAATCAGGTCACAGCAGAGACTGGTTGCAGTTTTGCCATCTCCAGAAGAGTGTGTGAGGGTCTGACAGAGTCTGACATGCCTAGTCAGTGGAAGGTGTCCAAGGTGCTGGGAGGATTGGAGGCTCTCATCTCTCCTGGGTTATGAAAGACAAGGAGGACTCTGCTGGCAGATGACATCTTCAGTGCAGTCTGCAGGGTCTCACCTGCACTCAGCTACGGCTGCAAACCAGTGTTGGTCTTGTGCTCCCCTGATATTGTATTGCTGAAATGTTTGTATTTATAAAAACCTTCATTGAGACCATTACTGAGATGTGATTATGGGCCAAACTCTGCAACACAGTAAATGGAGCAAAGTGGCTTGAGCACAGCTGTGGAGGAGAAGCAAGGTGGAAGATGTTATAGTGTTTAGTACTGTGGGCTGTTTGTGTTAAGACATGTTGCCTTCACCTTCCCTTTCTGACTAGCTCATCTCAGATCCTGTGTGCCATTCAGCTTGGATGGCTGCCCAGCACTGGAGAAATCCCAGACCGGTCTCTGATACTCCACAGCTAGTTTTGATTTGGTTTAAATTTCATTGCTTTTTCTTTTCAGAAAATTATTCAACAGTGCTTGGCTTGAAGAGGGGCTGAAATGCCATCACGCATTCTGTACCTCATGAAAGAAAGTGTAATTAAGCCCCTACCTCTTAAACGCACAGCCCACATTTGAATTATCAGGGAAAGCCACCACAAGGGTTAAACACTTTATTTAGATGGCTTTGTTTGTTACGTGTGTGCTTTGCTTGTTCTGAGAATTAACAGAAGATAAGCTAAAAGTTCATTTATAAGAGTATTAAAGGATAATTATGATGGAGTAAATGCAGCAGGTCAAAAGGCATTATGGTGAACAGAATCATAATATAGGGCTTGGAAAAATAAGCTAAAATGTACAATGCCTAACATCACTCACTGAATGCCACAGAAAGTACTTCCTTGGTGTTTCTCTCTGCTTCTTCATTCCCAGTGTAAATTAAAGTACTCTGCTGTTTCAGCATGAACACATAATGGTGATCAATTGCAGTAACTGAAATTAAACTTTTGGGCAGGCATAAATATGTGACCTTTTAATATCAACGAAATGATAAAAAAGATTTGGTAGGAAATCTGTTTCAATCAGATTAGAGGAGAAGTGGGTAAAGCTGATTACAAGCCCGCTAAACACAGTATTTGGGCAGTATTTGTTCAGAAACAATAGCGTTAATTCTACTTTAACAAGTATTATCTGGAAAATCAATAATTAATGGGAACCCATTATCAACTTGTAATTTAGCACAGAGATTAAGTTGGGGAGAAGTGAAAGCGAGTGGGCAACCTGCTTTTACTTGACCTGTCAGGCTGATGGATTAGTGAATGACAGCAGGGTTTCATATTTTTTTAAAGGAGAGGTGGTAGAAATAAGTCAATTTAGGCCTTTTGCTGTTTGGCACCACCTTGCCCTCCTGCTTCCTCACGCTTTGCAGAAAAGCTGCCTTGTGCAGCCAGGTCACTGCAGCCTGGGGGATGATGTCACTTGGTCCTGGGAAAAGTGGGGGAACATCACCTCCAAATCCACATAATGCATGGAGAGGGGTGAAGAGAGGTAACAGAGGAGGGCAGAAGAGTGCTGTTTGTGGGTGGCATGAGCATGTACAGTAACATCACCGTGGCTTGCCTTGTCTTCCTATAGGGCCATCCCCCTCTGTAATATCTTTATTCACCTCCCAGCTTGTCAGAGTGCCCCCTACCATGTTTCTTCCTCGACAGAGCTTGTAGCAACATGTGTGAATGCATGTGAGCACTCAGATTTTCCTCAGCCAGCTCCCCCTTCCCCCTACCACATCAGCTTTATTTGGGGAAACAACCTTATTTGTCCTCTGTGCTGTACTGGGACTCAGATGATGCGTGTGTGCACGTGGGTTGGAAGTGGTGTGCGCAACTTGTCTCTCGAGTAGGTCATTGCAACAGATGCCAAAAGATAATGGTTTTGTGAAGACAACATACTTCCCGAGGATACAGATGTTCTGATCAAGGATCTCTGTGTGTGTGTGTGTGCGTGTGCTTGCTTCTCTCAGGGTATCTCTGTGTGTGTTTGCTGAGGCCACAGTAGGCTTTTAGAAGAGGAACATTGCTATTTGTTAAATTTCAGGTGGACAGCAATGGGCCACCATTTCCACCTCACTGCCGGTCTGCCCATTGTCTCCTCCTGGGCAGAGGCTCTTTTTTTCCCAGAGTTGACTTGCCTAGCTGATTTTGGGCAGAGTGGGGTGCAGTTTGTGGGCTATAGTGGTTTGTGAGAGTAAGGGAATAAAAGAAGATGGGTTGAGGACACTGGATTGAGGACACTGGAAAGCAAGTAAGCCAGTGCTAGAGGATTTGTGGAGGTTCTGGTGCAGCTGGACATGGCTACATAGTCACCCACGGGTGGGATGCTCTTTGCTTTGCTCAAAGGCAATGGTCAAAAATGAAATTAAGGAGGTCCCTGCTGACACAAGCAGTGGCCTATAGATAGAGGCAAGTGTAAAGGAACATATTGCCTCTTTCAGCAGAGCACTGGCTAGAGCTAGAAATAGTGACAACTTGGGCTGGCCTCATGTTTCCCACCAAACCCACCCTCACTATCGGTGTGGGTGAGGAACACCATGGCAGGATGAGAAGCCCAAGAGCTTGACTCTGTTTCCACTGGCTGCATTCTCCATCTCTGAGCTGCAGTCATGGTCTGTGTGTTCCTGACAGGGTGACTGAAAGGCTGATGTCTGGACACTGGCTGGACGTAGGCTGGCCCTGCGGCACAGTGTGAAACCTGGGTTGTGATGGGGGGCTCCTTGACAGTCAGCAAGGCGGGATGCTCTCGGCAAGGGAACAGATTGAAGGCAGATTGTGTGGGTGAAGTAGCCCTGTGCTACACAGATAGGGAGTGGCTTCAGAAATGGCATTTAATCATTCAACATTAACACAAGACATCTGTCACCACCCTTGGCAGTGACGGTGCTACACAGCAAAACAATATGTTCTGGTGCTCCTAATCACTGGAAAAACACTACTTTTTGCAGAGAGTTCTTTTAGTGCCCAGCACAAATCCTTCTATTTTATTATAGCAATCCCAGCCAAATCCTTCAATAAATGGAGTTTTTATTAATGTGCAGCTGTTGAATGAGAAAAAAATAAAACTCAGAAATAAAAATGAATCCCTGAATAATCAGGCTGATCCCAGGCAGTAAGAACAAACAGGCCAACCACATACTTACAGCTTTTTGGTATTATTTAAAAATATAGACAGGGCTTTACTTTCCCTCTCTTTTTATTTTTTACACAGACCTGATTAGATTTTGCTCAGGAAGATCCAAGCCACTTCTGTGAGCTGGAAGTGGAGCAAGGAATGAGAGGAGCTGGGATGGGTCACATCCATTATGTGTGCCTGATATTTGCCTGCTGCTGTGGTCAGGAATTTGCTCTGACCAGAAAGGAGGGTGGAGGGGTGGCACAGTGCCCAGGGCAGCTGGGGTCCGGCTTTGCAATGACGGATGTGCTTGCTTCTCAGCAAAAGAGAACAGAAGAGAGTGTCAAAAAAAGAGGGTGGAAAAAGCTGAGTGACCAAAGCCCTCTGACCATTACAGCTCTCATCAGAATGACAGTGTGGTTTACTTTAACTCGTTGCAGTTCAGTGCTCTTTGCCTTGATTTTGCAGTTAAAAATGAAGGAAAAGTGATCCCATGATGATGTGGTAGGTGAGGCAGGTGCTGAGTTGGGGGAAAAGAGCAATGCTGTCCTGGATTTAGCCCTAGGACCTTTCCCTGTGCATACATAGGTCCTGGCCTGCCAAGGGATTTGCAACCACTGTGTCACGAGTGGGGAGGTCCACCAGGAATGGAACAAATCTCCTTCCTTTGTGCTCACTATTGCTGCTGAGAGATCTGGTTTGATTGTGCTACACCCATGGCACAGCCAGGCTACTGCACACGTGGTGAAAGCTGGGCTAAACCAGGTCCTAGGCTACAGTCCAGCTGGCAATGCAATGACCATTGAGGACTGTTCCCTGATGGCTCCAGCCCAAAGGAGAGTGCTGAGTGAGCAGAGATGTAGGAGACCTGCTGGAGCTGCCATCAGATGCGTGTATTCAGGTAACTGAGACCTCGGCCAGCCCCATGAGGGCCCACCTAGAGCTAAACCTCCAACAGGAGGGCAAGAGCAGCCTGGGTAGCACCAAGGCTTTCATCCTGCCTGAGGCACTCAGAGGTTAGCTGTGGCCCTTGGGACAGTGCCTGTCACCAGCAGCCAGACCCTGGTCAGCCGGGGGTGCTGCCTGGCCAGCGTGAGGCAGTAGGGAATGCCCCAAGCAGATAGCACCCTGCCTACAAAATGACGCGACCATCTCCACTATTCTTTCTGATTAAATTTGAGCCAAAGTAAAGCCCTAATTCTTCTGATTAAAGCTTAGAAGTTAAGCTCTTTGGACAGGATGTGTGCCTTGCCCTGTGCTCTCCTAAACCACTTTGTCCACTTGATGACAAGACACTAATAATACACTCCTATGTTTCTTCTCAAACACTCATGATGCCCAGTCCATAGGGTATATGATGTGCCTGGGACATCCCACCACTTCTCTCGGAATAGTGGTATTTATATGTGGTCACCCGGCTATTTTCAGAAGCAGGGAAGTAGGGAGGAAATGCTCCAAGCAAAGCAGAGGTCCAGGTCTGCCAGGGTTTATCCTTTATGGCTTGGGCTTTTCCTAGTGGAATTGCCCTAGGAGACATGCCCCAATCCAGGCATTGGTCGGACTGTTACACAAATGCTATCTTACCTCAGGTGCTCTACAAGCATGGATCAGTCCACTGTCACAGCCCTGCAGGGAATGGGTAAAGGCAACTAACATGATGAGTTAGGGCATCAGAGACAGGAGAAGATTTAATTGTCACTGTTTTGTCCTTCATGAATAGGTAGTTTACCCCAGGGTAGCTCTGTTATGAAGCTTCGCTTGAGTGCTCTGTACCCTGCTTGTCTGTTCTGCAGGACGTTCATAAAATGCAGGATAGGATTGTGGATGAGGCTCACCTGCATTGCACTTGCCTTTAAGGAGAAGCTCCTGGCACCCGCTGGGAAGCCTGTCGTTGGACAAGACTGGTCTGTGGTTTCAGAAGGGGCTGGAGACACATCCTTAGGGACTCATCCTCCACACATGTTCAGCTTCTTGCAGGCAACCTGGGAAACTTCTGCCTCGAACATCTTGCATGGGGAAGCTCTCCTGTCCCTCCTCCTCTGCACCACAGCCAGCGGCACAGCCTGGTATTGTTTGTCGCAGATCAATGCATTTAGCCATGTGGAAAAATATCATTACCACCAAGGCTCAGCTTTTCTTTCCCCTTGAACCTCTCCTGCTGTGCTGGTGAGGGGCTGGCTAATTGCCTCTTTTCTCAGGTTGCCCCTGGGGATGGCTGCCCCACAGCCTGCCACACAGCTCACGCTGGTGTTCTCAGGGCTTCCCCCAGCCGGACCGTCTGTTTGCCGAACAAATGAACACTCAGCCACCGTGCAGGGCCATGGGGCTCTTTGTTACATCTCCCCTTGTGAGCTAAATGAACAAAGTGGGGTCACTTAAAAAGAGAGGGAAGGATGGATCATGGACTCCCAGCTAGGAGTGGACATGCAGGTAACCTGCTTGTGTGTCCTCCAGACAATTATGGTGCTGGGATGGCCCCCAAAATAGGACTGGCACAGAGGTTTCCTGCCCTGGGCTGTGCAGGGTGACAACAGCAGAAAGAGTATTCCCCAGGGCTTCTGCTGCCACTGCCACACGATCACCTCTCAGGAGTCCTTGGAGGGCTTTGGCTGGCAGAGCACTGCAGGAACTGCACAGGAATGTGAGCAGAGGGAATGCTGAAGGAAACTGATGACCAAGCCTCTTTTCCCTAGAGAAACTGGAAACTTTCTAGGTACTGAGCAACAGGAAATAAGGCCCTTCACTGCCATTTCCAAATAGGAAGGAAATACCTTATTCCACCTTCAAAATCCAGCGAAAGCTCAAGATAGAAGGGGACTGCAGACAGTAATCCCACAAAAGAGAAGTTTATTTCTTCCTCTTAATATTTTTCTTTATCTTTTTTCCCAGAGTGTGACAATACCAATAATATAAGTCATATCTGAGGTGCTTAAACAACTGTTCATTGTCAGCAACATTCAGTCTGTTAATTTTAGACAATATATTCCCTTTTGGCATCAAGGCCCACCTTGACTATTCCTTGGAAGAATCATGTCAAAGCAAAGCCCAAGAGCTGGTAGAAAAGCTGGAGAGTCCTTTGTGCTAAAATCTGTCCTTTATTATAGCAAAAGTTAGTCCCAAAAGAAAATTTTACAAGTTTTACAACTAGGTGCTTCCAATGAAGGAGAAGAGAGAGAGGAGGAAGGGGAAGGGAGGGAGGGGAGGGGATGGGAGGGGACGGGAGGAAAGGGAAGGTCCTTTAGGTGGTGTGTTTGGGGCAAGATAGCTTTAGTAAAGGGTCATTTGCTTGTATGATGTCGGGTGGGATCTGTGAAACAGCCAAATGTCAGTCTTCAGCTAGAAGACCCTAATTTATGTCTCTTAGGAGTCCAGCTGTTAATGGGAGGAAGGAGGAGACTGAAATTCACTAATGAATTATCTGCTCTGTCTGAAAAGAAATGGAGACGTTGCTTCAGGTTGGGAAGCCATGCTTCAAAATCTCTCTGCTCAGCTGCAGAGTGGAGATATCTGGGAATGCCCAAGGTACCAGGCCAGTGCTGGACCTCTTTGCACAGCCGAAACCTTTGAATTCACCTGCAAGCAGAGGTGCCACATTTCAGCACTTCAGGAGAGTTGATCTAGAAAGTGGTATTAAAGGGAAGAGTGAGAGTAGCCGTCTGCATGTGTGGTGTCCTTCACTTTAATTAGGTTAGTTTCTTTCATGGCAAGTGCTGTCATACCAAGCTGAAAAATCAATACCATATGGCACAGCACTCAGAGAGCAAACTTGGAAATTAATTAAAGACGAAGTACTTCTGTTAGGTCTCATAGCATAGTGCCTACAATTAGGCATGGCTGAACTGGTTTGGAAACACGAAGGCTGGGCAACACCTTCACCCAGAGCTGAGCTGGACACTCTACCACTCTGGGGTCAGAATAAGCTGTAATCTCCCTTTCTTTATTCCCAATGGAGATAATATTAGAAACATTGAAATCACTGTTTTACATGTTTTCCTGGATTTTCCTGTGTCTCACTTCCAGCTTGCTGCAGGCCAGGGCAGGGAAGGGAATCATTTGTTCCGGGAGGCTTCTGCTTGGCAAGTTGCTGGGTGTGAACACAGAGAAGATGCTTCCTGGGGGCTCACCGTGCTCCTGGGCTTGGAGCTGCCAAAGCCATGGGAGGCAGCAGAAAGAAGAAAATACACATTGGTTCAGATGTTGTGACAATGAACACTGGATGGACACTTAGAGAAAGAGAAGGGTGATTTGAAGGCTGGGTGGGCAGAGGTGTCTGGGGGACAAAGAAGGCTGTGTGGTGGGGGAGAGGTGAGGCAGGGAAAAAAATCAGCCTTCAAGTCATCAGAGGAGCAACCAGTTCTCACATTTGCAGCCCAGGCACTTTCCCATCACTCCTTCACCACCTGGGACCAGTGACTTCTAAGCAAATCTAGTTGGCCCTGAGCTTTTCCAACACTCCCTTGCAGTCACAGGCTGTAGCTGGGGCTCTTGGAGGGGTGAGGTATGCCCTATTCCCCAGCACATTAGTGAATATCTGAGGACCAGCTATATCAGGTTTTCCTATGGAAGCAAAAGGTGTGTCTGCCACAGACTGGGGTATTTTACGATGTTACATCCAAAGTGAGTGCAGAGAAGCAGCAATACCCATGGAACCTTGATAAGTTGCCTGCACTAGGATCCAGCAAAATTTGGCTCCCTGCTCTGCCCCGTCCTGCTGCCTGGACATGGGCAAGTCCCTTCCTTTCCCTCTGCCCATTCCATATAGTGCACAGGGCAGATGCCCATCACTGCTGACATCCTCCAGGCTAAAGCACAGTAAGCTCCCCCACACCTCTGTATCTAGATAGGTACTCTCATGGGACCAAAAAATTTTCTGCTCTCTCAAATGTAAAAGAAACCTGATGTGGTGATAAAATCCTGTTGGAAAGGAAAGGAAAGGAAAGGAAAGGGAAAGGAAAGGAAAGGAAAGGAAAGGAAAGGAAAGGAAAGGAAAGGAAAGGAAAGGAAAGGAAAGGAAAGGAAAGGAAAGGAAAGGAAAGGAAAGGAAAGGAAGAAGGAAAGGAAAGGAAAGGAAAGGAAAGGAAAGGAAAGGAAAGGAAAGGAAAAGGAAAGGAAAGGAAAGAAAGGAAAGAAAGGAAAGGAAAGGAAAGGAAAGGAAAGGAAAGGAAAGGAAGGAAAAAAGAAAAAAAAAAGAAAAAGAAAAAAGAAAAAAAAAGAAAAAAGAAAAAAGAAAGAAAAAAGAAAAAAAAGAAAAAAAAACGAAAAGAGAAAAGAAATAAGAAAGGAAAGGAAAGGAAATCTGACTCCATCTTTTGGGAAGTTTTATTTCCAGGGCACGGAGCAGAGTGGGACAATGTCTACCCCTCTTTTGGGAGATGCTGATTTAATGAATGTGGCAGCTATTGTGTGTGCTTGGGAGCCTCCCAGACGTTTTTCTTCTGCTGATATTTTCTTTTCTTTTCGGCTTTAATGAGTGTTTCAGTAATTGACTTGATGATTTCTGTTTAATTAGCACATTTTGGAGGAATGATCAAAAAAATAATAAGATAAAGTAATCAGACAAGCATAGTGTGGAGGAATAATAGCTCCTTTGTGGGGCTAATTGGAGTGGACAGTCCATCGGCTAGTTTGGGGCTCCTCACAGTTGGATATTCCCAGCCTAGCTGTGCCTTGTGCCTAGAGATTCCAAGCACCCATATAGACTCAGCTTTGGTAGTCATTTCAATTAGCTTTAATGAGCTGTGAATGAGCACCAAGGAGAACCGAGTCTGGACCTGACCTGTTTTGCCATTGCCCAGATTTTGCGGAAGGCTGTGGAAGCAAACGGAGTTTGCCCAAGACCTATGGCAGGTGCAGGGCCCTGGGTACCACCAGGAAGAGCATCTCCAGGGAGGGCTGTGTCCCAGCTTACACATCCTGTATAGGACAAGAGGGGGTTGCCCACAGGGATGTGAGATGGGCAGGTAAATGGTACTAGAAAGCAATAAGTGTGGAGGAAGCAAAAGGAGTGAAAACAAAAAGCACCAGCTGAAGGAGTAGCCAGAAATCAGAGCTGCAGCTGTTGTGCCTACTCCACTTGGGTTTCTTCCTGAACACTCTGTCCCTCCTGTTCCCATACATACATAAGGGTTTACACCTCTGGGACGGGTGGTAGTCTCCTCCCTAGGAGCAGGAACAGGGCTTTCCATGGGCTACATTACCTATAGCTCCTGGAGATACATGGGGTGAGCTGTCCTTGCTCACCAACCGCCAGTCATACCTTCATTCGAGGTTGTAGGTGTAGCACCTTGATGGCCATTTGTTTGCCCCGTGTTGGCTAGGAATTAATTAGGAGATGGGCTCCAGGCTGCTGTGACAGCTGTCTGCGTGCGGCACTTCCCAGCAGTTTGATTAAATCTGCGACACTCCAGATGTGAGCACCCTGTGCATTGGCACATGGTTTGCTCTTAAACTCCACTTAAACTGTGACTGCTCTTCTGGTTTTAATCAAAGGCAAATGCCTTAAGACAGAAATCTGTGCGGAGGAATTAATAGGGATGTCTCTAGGGCATGCAGAGTGGGACATGGAAAGGGATCCCCTGTGCCAAATTAGGGCTGAAAACACACTTGCAGTAAGCTTGGCTGGCGATGCTACAGAACTAAGCAGGTGGTGTGAATGGCCAGCTGTGGCTGCGCTCACCCTCCAAACCTTTTGCTTCACCCACATTAAGTTGAGCTAGAAATGAAGCACTTCTCACAGCCTGGCAGTGTAGCAACCACAGGTTTCCTCATTCATTTAACCTGTCTATGCTGCCTGCCCCTGCAAATCCATCACCCCAAAATGGAGGATTACTTGGCAATTACGTATATCTCCTCCTAACTGGCCAGAAGTGCACACACAATCCACCACTCAGCCCTGGCAGCAGCCTGAGGAAAGTCTCATTGCCTGCATTTTGGGGAGGAGGCACACCTGTAACTCAGAGGTGGGGATTTAGCCTTGCAAAACACGGACGTGATTGGCTGCAACACACCTGTCTTTGCTCCCTTCTCGCCTCGTTATGGGCTGTTTCTCAGTTCCTTTTCATCCATGTATCAGAGGCAACATTTTCACAACATCCCCATATACCCAGCAGGACACGGAGGAGGTGGAAGAAAAGCCCTTTTCCTTCTGTCCATGCTTATCAAGGCTCCCACCGCTGCCAAATTGCCTGTGTTGCCATCAGCTGGCTGCTTACCCTGCTGCGCTCCACTTCTGGGCCACCCTACACCCAAGGTCCGTCACGGCCACCAGCAGGCTGGCTGAGCTTGCCCTACACAGCAGGCACCCAAGGGCTGTGGCTTCAACATCATCCCTGGGGGCTAGGCTCCAACCTGCTCCCGTGCTGGTTTGCCAGGAGCTGATGCAGGTGTGAAGTATGGAGCTGGCAGGGAGCACCGGGCTGTGACTACTGGTGCAGGTCCAATGGACAAGTGTGCACCAAGAGCTGGGCTTTTGGAGATGGATTCTCCATCCAGCCTGGAGCACAGGAGCCTCTTCCACCCCAAGCTGCCTGAAACTGTCAGATGGTCCTTTATTATTGACCTGATTCATATCTAAACCAGGGAGGTGAAAGCTGTCTTATCCCATTACTAATCCCCTAAACCAGGCCCTTCAATACCTTTTCCTTGCTACCCCCTCCTCATTGCTACAGCAGGTGGTTGCAGTGCCACATCCTTCTGGGGCTTTCCCTGAGCTTCATATCCCTGCAAAGACAGGGACTCAAAAAAACCCACCAGCCGCTGGCTCAGGAGCCATCCTCAGCTGAAGAGGGTCTGCCAGAAAACATTCTGCAAGGACTTGCAAGGCTTGTTCCTCGTATCTGAGGGGGACAGATTCAGGCACCTATCCCATCATATGTGGCATCCATCCCATACGGTGATACAGGTCATAGCAGGTGTCTGACATGGTGGTGGAGCGGCCACAGGGAGGAGGGGATTGTTCAGGGACTGTCCCACCTCTCTGTGTGCCTAGTACTGCAGGGTGCAGCAGGGATCAGAGAGCAAGGGACGGGGGTGCAGCACCAGCTGCAGGTAGCACTCACCCCTGGGACATGGGACCGCATCGGGGGTGGGGTGCTGTGGCCTTGGGCTGCTCTGGTAGAGGCCCATGGAGATTCTGGGTGCTGGGGAACCCTCAGGATGCCGGGCTGGCTGGCACAGGCACCCTGCCCACAGGCAAACCCCAGGGAAATTAGAGCAAGGGGCGATGTTTGATGTTCTGCTCTTTAAGCGATTAATAATCTTTTGGCGTCGGAGAATCAGCTGAAAATCTTCCCTGGAAAATAATGAGCAGAGAAACATTTACTGATTAGTCTAATCCCAGCTAATCCTATCTGATGAGCATATATCAAGATATCCTTTAACTGATTTATTGTCCAAAGGACCAGTGGAGATGCCCCTCTTCACCATGGCTGGGGGAGCCAGTGATGGCAGCAGGTGTGTCCCCCCACCCCATCCCACAGCCCTGTCCCAGGAGCTGGTGCATCACCGTCCCCTGTGGCACAGCCCTGGTCACCCTCCGCCCCGGGCAGCAGCGCCATATCCAGGCCACCTCGCCAGCGTGGGGAGATTTAATCGCTATTTCCATCTCAGCATCTATCGGCTTTCTCTTGGGTTTGAGCTTTTATGTTTCATAAACTGATTAGGAGCAATTATATGTGCTTTATCCCCAAACTTTCCAAATGCCAAGGCCATATGCATATTTAAGGCTTCATCATCTCTCCCAACAGCTCAGCCTCAATGTAAACTGCTGAAATCAAGCTGATTCGGGGACAACATCAAAAATTAGGGTTTTAACCACTAATATCTGCTTGAACAGGAAATTTGTTGTGGGTGGTGGCCGGATTATGGCTTCTAATTACTGTGGCAGATCCTCCCTGCCTAGCAGTGAAAGTCTCCTATTCCAGCAAAACTGAAGCAAAACCACTCTGGAGAAGTGAAGGTGCCCAAGGGGACCCTGGGGTGCTCTGCGCCTGGGCAGGGAGCAGCCCTGGGTGGCATTGCCTCAAGCATCCCTGCATCCTGAGCACATGGGGACCCCGAACTGGTGGTTTTGGAAGTGTGACAACCCCACACCTCCCATTCCCCGCACACCCATTTGCCTTTCTTTGGTGCCAAGCATGATGGTCTGGAGGGTCCCCCCCGCCAGCCCCCAGTGCCGGCCACGGCAATTATCCTAAATGAAAGTTATTGTTCTACTAATCCCAGGAACAGCTTGCGAGGGGAGATTTGGGTCTTTCTTTAATAATGCAAAGTTAATGCGGAGTCCCCTCGTAATTATCTTTATCAGAAGGACCCTCAGTTAATCTGACCATCCAACGAAGGCCTGGATCAGGCAGCCCGTGTAAGCCGGTTGTAAATCATTTCCATCAACAGATGAAAGGAAGGGGGAAAAAAAATTGCAGCCCAGGTGCAAGAATCTGGGAGCAAAAGGGAGCACAGAGGCCAGGCACCTCGAGGTGGCCCTGGCCCTGGTAGAAGACACCTGGGGTCATGGAGGGTCCTGCCCCATAACCCCTGGTTCTTCCCATCTCTGTCTTTGGGGTGTTGAGCCCGGTGGAATGTCCCATCTGGGAAGTGGTGCTGAAGTGTCATGGCATGGGATGGGGATACTGGGGACAGCAGTGCCAAGCCCTGGAAGAGGGGATATGAGGACACAGGAACAGAGCAGGGGGTTCCTGGAAGAAGACCGGGGGAGGGAACCCATGGGAATGTGAGGGCGATTTATGGGTGACCGGGCCGCGGGCCCCGGCCCTGAGGGGCGTCCCGGGGAGGGACTGAGCGGGACCGCAGGGGACCTGGCAAGGGGATGGTGAGGACCAAGGGGCGGAGGCCGAGGGGAGCGGAGGGAGGGACGGCGGGAGGGGGCGACGGGGGGTCGAGGGAGGGGCGCGGGGCCCGTGCAGGCGGGGAGGGGGCAGGGGCCGTTAATCCGGGGATTGGGAGCGCCCCCCCGCCGGCCCGGGGTGTGATTGGAGCCGGGGCCGGCGGCGGGACGATAAAAAGGGCGGCGGGTGGCGGTGCCCGCTCCGGACCGGGCTAGACGGCGGCGGCGGCGATGCCGGGCCGAGCGGAGCCGTCGGGGGGACGCGCGGCGGCGGGGCCGGTGGCGGTGCCCGTACCGGTGGCACCCGGGGCGGCGGCGCGGCCGGGAGGCGCAGGGCTGCGGTCCAAGGGCTTCGCCATCACCGACCTGCTGGGGCTGGAAGCCGAGCTGCAGCCGCCCCCCGGGCCCACTCCCGCTGCCACCGCCGGTGGCTACGAGGGCGGCGGGGCGCTGGGGCTGGGGTTGGGGCTGCTCTGTGGCCTGGGGGGGCCGGGCGCCCCGTGCCTGCTGCCCGCCCCTCTGCCGCTTCTGCCCGCCCGCGGCCCCCGCCCGCCCCCCGGGCCACCTCCTGCCGCCCGCCGCCACAAGGAGAACATCTCCGGTGAGCAGGAGCGGGGTCGGGGGTGGCCGCTCAGGCGCGCATGGGGATCCCCGTCCGGAGCCGCTGCCGGGGCTGCCTTGCACTGCGGCCGCAGCCAGCATCCTCCCCCCGGTCCGCGATCGGCTCCCGTGCTCCCCGTCCCGACCCTCTGGCAAGGATGGGCTCCCACCCCCTGCCCCGGGATGGCATCACCTGTGTGGCGCCCCGGGCTCAGCTGTGGGAGGGGACCCCTTCCTGCCTCGGGCCCGCTCCCTGCGGGCGGCTGCAGCCGCGTTTGGGGAGCTGGGTTTGGTCCCTCCGCTCTCGACGGGAACGTGACTCTTCCCCTCCCGCATGCTGCTGCCAGATGAGGACAGTCTGTCTGGGGACGCCAGCGACATGAAGATGTCCACCTCCCAGATCAAGAGGAAGAAACGCCGGCACAGGTAGAGCCCGGGAGCCCGGCTGTCCCCGTTCTCACCTTCTCGCTGCTGCCACCATCCTCCCGCTGTTCCTCTGATCCTCAGGCTAGGGCGGTGGGTATCCCCAAGGGAGGAAAAAGGAGGGCTGCAGCAGAGGTGCGGGGAGGATTTTCTGGAGGAAAACCTCAGCGTAGGGGGGGGGGCTGCCAGCCCCACTGCTTGCGTCTGGACTGTGTCACAGGATGCTCTCTCCCCTCGGCAGGACGGTGTTCACAGCTCACCAGCTGGAGGAGCTGGAGAAGGCTTTCAATGAAGCGCACTACCCTGACGTCTATGCCCGGGAGATGCTGGCCATGAAGACAGAGTTGCCGGAGGATAGGATACAGGTAGGTGGCAGCGATGGTCCTCTCTGTCCCATGAAGTCTGCGGGCTGTCAGCGCCCGGCCATCTCTTCTGCTCTGTGGCAGTGAGTGCAGGTGGTAGAAATGTGGTGGCAATGAAATGCTGCAGGGCGCCTGGGGGGCAGCTCAGCTTCTGTCCACTGGCATTGAACAGCCTCCAAATGGACATACAGAACCAGGGGACTGAGCTGGCCCCAGCAGCTGCTCCCTGCTGGCAGCTTGGCTCTATCCTCCCACTCAGGCAGGAGCTGAGAGCAATTCAGGAGCTGCTGGGCCAAGCTGTGTCCCACTAGTTTGCTCACTAGCTTGTCCCTTTGAGGGACATATGGCATTTCAGGGCCTGATCCTGCTTCACTGTGGAGCAGCTCATTGGCTTAAGAATGGGATAGCGGTCTGGGCAGCAGCCCAGTTATATCTGCACCCCTCAAGCCTTCAAACACAGGAAGGGGGTATGGAGAGGGATCTGAGCACCCTCTGTCATCACTGGTCACTACATTATGGAGCCCTTTTCCTGAAGAGGTTGGTGCTCCATGGATGAGGCAGAGAGGCCCTGCGGGTAGGCACAGTGGAGGGTGACTTTGGCTGGAATCACCCTCCTGTGTCACAATCAGCCTAGTGTTAACATGTGCTCCCTCTCCTCCCCTTCCTCCCCTCTCTGACACCCATGTGTGTGCCCTCCCTCGCACTCTTCCCCATACACCACCCTGGCTGCCCTCCTGGTGCTGCCTGCGTGTCTGCATTCACACACCCAAACCCTTCCATGCACCTCCATGGCTGCCCTTTTGCCCTGGATGCACATTCCCCTGTGCCCACTGGGCCCTGGACACCTGGCCATGGGGACTGTCTCCTCCCCAATCCCACCCCTCCGTGCTCTCCTGGCTATTACCCCTGAAGGTTTGGTTTCAGAACCGAAGAGCCAAGTGGCGGAAGCGGGAGAAGTGCTGGGGCCGGAGCAGCGTGATGGCCGAGTATGGCCTCTACGGGGCCATGGTGAGGCATTCCATCCCTCTGCCTGAGTCCATCATCAACTCTGCCAAGAGTGGGCTGGTGGGATCCTGCGCCCCGTGGCTGCTGGGTGAGTGGGACCGTGGGGCTGGGGGGGTTAGGGTGCAGCTGTGGAGTGAACGGCCCTTCTTCTTTCATATGGCTATCTTTGCCTTTTCCCAGAAAAGAACAGGGGCTCGACCCTGAGCTGGACGCTGCCAAGTGTCCTGGGTTTTCCACTCCCTCCTTGCAAAGAACAGCTAGGAAAACCTTTTATTGCTGTGTCAGACAGGTGCCTGCATGTGGCTAGGTATTGCTTTGTAGTGCTAGCAGGCAGCATGGGAGTTGCAAGGTGCCTAAGAAGTCATCATTCCCCCCCAAGCTGAAGATAACTAAGGTAGTTAATGCTACCTTAGAGCTACCCTCTGCTCATACACAGTCAAAATCAGGGATGAGCCATTACACCACCCCTCTCCTTGTACTGCAAGGGGAGGTATGGACTAACTTTGCCACATCCATTCTCTTGGGCTGCAGAGAGCAGGTGGCAGGGCTCTGGGTCAGGAAAGGCTGGTAGCTAGAGAGAGTTTTCCCTAGGATGCAAGCGAGAACTTGAAGGAAGCAGCAGGAGTGCAGGAAGTGATGATGAGCAGTCCCAGGCAGAAATAAGCAACCAGCACCTTTGCCTTTGCTCTCTCCCCTCTGCAAGGCATGCACAAAAAATCCATGGAGGTAAGCAGGAAGGCAGAGAGCCAAGAGAAGCTGGCAGATGGCTGGCGAACGGAGCAGGAGGAGGAGGAACTCAAAGAGAAGCAGGCCAGTTCCCAGAGGGGCTCCGACAAGCTTGGCCCTGCAAAAGACTCAGAGGACACAGCCATTGACCTCTCCAGGACAGCCAAGCACGAGAAGAGGGGTGTACTGAGGCAGTGCATCAACGGGACACCCCCCCCCGAGCAGAACGACAGGGACCACTGAGCTTGGGCTGCCCTGGAGGAGGCCAGACCTCACAGAGTCCTGGCAAGATAATAATATTTATTCATTTATTGATATATATATTTTTTCTTAAATAATGGAACTTCTATCTGAATTCAGGGCATTTTAAAACTGAGCACACACATCCCCTTGTCCCCTCACTTTCAAGCTGTTCACTTCTCAGCGGAGCCAGGGTGGAGGGTGGGAGAAGTGTCCCAGCAGGGCCAAGAGCAGTGCGAAAATGGGACTGCATTGTGGTCAGCACAGAATGCTGCTGGAGAAGAGCCATTCTTTCCTTCTGGGCTGTGACCACTTCCCCAGCTAGCCAGGAGCACAAAGAGGAGCAACGCAATGGGAGTCGCTCCCTCCAACACGCAGGTGCAAAGCTGGTGCAGGAGTTTACAGACGTCTTCTCCAAGCACAGCGCCCACGTGCCAGTCCTTCCATGTTGAACACGCAATTCTTCCACCTCGAGGATAAGCAGGGTTTTTAAACACTGTGGGGTTCATCCTCAAGCTGGTGTAACCTGAGGATGTATAAACACTCAGGTTTACAGTTTCTGAGGATCTGGCCTGCCAATGCAGCCTTATCACTGGATGTACACTGTGTAGCTTCCTTAACTCACATTTGGGAGAAGGGGGTAAAGACATTTTTGTTTATGCAATGATTTTGTACACTCTTGAATGTTACCTGCAACACTATGCATAATAGAACAGACCTTTTTGAAAAGCAAGCCATAGTACCCCAGAGCAATTAAACAATTTTGTGAATTGTCAGAAGAAGATATTTTGTAATTGTCTGTAAAAAATGTTAATGTCAGAGCTGTTTCTTGGTTGCCCCATATTTGTGTCTAAAAGCACTTTAGTGATCTGGATTTTTGAATGTGGCTCTTCCTGTATTGTCCACCATTTATTTATTACACATCCATAAATAAAATTGTGGTGTATCTTTGGTTTTCATTCTCTGCATTGCAATTTATACCTTCCTTTGGCACATCTTGTGGCAGTTACTGAACTGGCCCGTGCACATGCCGTGACAGCTCTCCTGGAACACCTCCAGTTTCATCTGCCAGCCAAAACATAACGGAAAATTATCAAAAGGTTTTATTAGAATCTGAGTAATTCCAATTTGGAAAGTTTCCTAATACAGCTCGGGGTGCGTGGCCATGTAATGATGCTGTCACCTGTTCCTGCCTCTGCTGCTGGGCCTGGCTCCCTACACACAAGCTGTGCTGCACAGGGGGAGAGCGGAGGGACAATTGCTAGGAAGAGCAGAGCAATAAGTGGCATGTGCAGATTTCCCACCTTTCACCTCCACTGCTTGGCCAGACCTTACCAGGGGTAACAAATGCATGGCAAACACGAGCTTTTGCTTTGCAGCAAAAAAAATGTTTGCTGGGGGGGCTGTGGGGAGCATGGTTCAGGAAAGGACCAGCCAGGGCTTATTGCAGCAGCAATTAGGCTCACCGAGAGCCGAGACTTAACACATTGGAGGCCTAATCCTGCCTGAGCAGCATCTGCAAACCTTTTATTTGGGCTGTGCCATGCTGGCACTGGATGCTTGCAATCTTTTTTTTTTTTCCTCTGCCTGCGTGCAGATGGCCTGGCTCTTCGCCTTGTGCTGGGTCCAGTGCAGTGCTGTGAGAGCAAGCATGTCACCACCACGACTGCTACAAGGGGAGACACTATAGTTCCAGCCCTGTGCAGGGTGCGGACAACTCTCCTGGTAGTGCCTTGTAGGCTCCCAGCTGCCACTACACCACATGCTGTGAAGGGGGAGCCAAGGGAACAGCTGCTGGCCCAAGGCACTTTTTCTTGTGCTGGGAAGTAACTGTGGGGGTGCACACAGTGGTGGATGACAGTGACTGCCCAGGTTCAGTTCCTGGTGGCAAGGCAATCCTGGGGACAATCCTTAGAGTAGGTAGTCACTTGCCTCTTAGCTGCCTGTGCTAAACCTGGCAGGGAAGTGCTCCATATGTCACTGTGGTTGGAGCTGCAACAGGAGTAGGGCAGCATATTCTTGTTGTTGCTTCAGATTTGACCCATGCTGGGGTTACTGGCAGCCAAACCCGGCCATAGCTCTTGCCAGTGCTGGTTCAGGCCTGGCCCGGTCATGACAGTGCAACAGAAGAAACCTTGATTTAAGGCAGTGGCTGCCACTTGCACACATCTCCACTGCTGCAGTGGGGTTGCCTATATGAGACCCAGGAGCAGTCTTGGTGACCACATCAGGGCCTGGCTGTCATGAGTGTCCCTCTGTGAGGGGCCCTGGGGGTCCCTCAGCCACAAATGCTGGGCTTGTTCAGGTGAGAGATCCTTCCCATGTGGCTCAGGCAAAAGGAGTCAATAAATTCAAAGTCAGTGTTCAGAAGCCAGAGCTGCCGCAATCTCACCTCAGTTCATCTGGGCTGCCACCTGCCCTGGCACATGCAGATTTTTTCACTGCACAAACTAGCCAGGGACTTACAGGATCTGCCAAACCAATCATGGAAGAAGGGACGAGGAAAGGGGAAAAGAAACAAAGTGCATCTCTTGGCTTGGAAGCTGACTGTCAGGCATGCACGTCTAGGGGTTGCAAGGAGGTGCCCCCTTGATGGACCCAGAACAGAGAAGGCTGCAGGGCTGCCTTTGCAGAAGCATGTTCATGGTGACACTTCTTAGAAGTATTCATTTCTAACTGGCATTTTGTTTTTCCGGATCCTCTCAAATCGCTGGCCGGATTTTCAGGGAGGTTAGGAAGTGAGTACGAACGTTTTGTAAGCGCTCCCTCGTGTGGAGAGGGGCGGTGGGCCACAGGAACGCCTAAAGGCTGGCTGCAGCCCTAGAGGCAGCTGAAGACTCACTTCTTCCCCTTATTCCCATAGACCCCTGTCTAGCTGTGAGGCGACACACAGGGGTGTCTGGATCCACAGTTAAAGAATCCTACGGGGTTTGCATTTCTTTACTCACGGCTTGTATCACCAGCAGACACTGTGTATAACAAGCAGCATCTTACCCAGAGCAAGCTGGATTCTGGCTGAGGGCACAGGCACTGATCAGAGGCTCTGACTTTCTCTCCAGACTGCTCCAGGTATAGGCCAACTGTGTCCTGGGGTGTATCAGGCACAGCATCACCAGCTGGTCGAGGGAGGTGATTGTCTTGTTGTACTCTGCACTGGTGCGGCCTCACCTCGAGGGCTGTGTGCAGTTTTGGTCACCACAATATAGGAAAGATATTAAAGCTATTAGAGAGCACCCAAAGGAGGGCTACGAAGACTGTGAAGGTTCTAGAGGGGAAGCCATAAGAGGAAGGCTGAGGTCACTTGGTCTGTTCAGCCTGAAGATGAGGAGACTGAGGAGAAACCTCATTGCAATCTGCAGTTTCCTCACAAGGGAAGGCAGAGCGGCAGGCACTGATCTTTTCTCTGTGGTGACCAGTGACAGGACCCGAGGGAATGGTTGTGCATCTGTGTCAGGGGAGGTTTAGGTTGGATATTAGGAAAAGGTTTTCCACCCAGAGGGTGGTTGGGTGCTGAAACAGGCTTCACAGGAAGTGGTTCCAGTACTAAGCCTGAGAGAGTTCAAGGAGTGTTTGGACAATGCTCTCAGGCATTCTCTGTAATTACTGGGGTTGTCCTGTGCACGGGCAGAAACAGGACTTTGATGATCTTGATGTGTCCCTTCCAACTCAGGATATTCTACGATTCTATGATTTCCAAGGTTAGTTCAGCACTAGCACCAATACAATGCATTCTTCTATGATATCCAAGGTTAGTTCAGCACTAGCACCAATACAAGTGCATTCTTCTAAGCCAAAGGCACGTATTCAGCCCACAACGTCTCACGAGGCTCGCACTGCCGAGGGCACCCTGCTCTGCCCTGAGTGCCAATTCCCTCCAACTCCACACTGCTGTGAGACTCGCGGGAGCGGCGGAGCAGCAAAAGCCTCGCCCGCCTTTTTGGCCCCATTCCCCCTTTCTCCCACCTCCCGCGGGGCGGGCGGCTGCAGACCTGCTGGAGCCTGGGGAGGACGGGGCCAGCGTCACGGAGTGTCGCTGCCACGGACACGGCTCGGAGAAGGTGTAGGAGCGAAGCCGCTCGGGCGCGCTACCCAGCTCTCACCCTCCAGAGCCGCTCTGCGCCGCCGCTCTGTGGCCTCAGCGGGGCGGGCGGTCGCCGGGCTCCGCCCCGGCCCGCCCCCGGCTCCGTGCCCGCGGCGCGATGGCGGTGGCGGTGCTGCGGCCGCTGGACGCGCCGCCGGCCGAGCTGGCTCCGGCCACGGCGCTGCTGCTGGCGCCGCCGGCGCTGTGCGCGGCGCTGCGCGGGCGGGGCGGCTCTCTGGTGCTGGCGGTGCGGCCGGCGGGGCGCGGCGGGGCGCAGCCCGTGCTGCTGAGCGCCGTGGCGCTGGAGGCGGGCGGGCGGCGCGGCGCGGAGCTGTGGCTGCGCGGGGCGCTGCTGCGGCGGCTGGGGCTGGCGGCGGGCCGGCGGGTGGCCGTGTGGCCCGTGCGGCGCCCTCCGGCGCTCGCCTGGGTGCTGCTGGGGGCGGCGGGGCGGGCGGGGCGGCCGGCGGGCGGCGCGGTGCTGGCGCGGCGGGGCGAGGCGCTGCCGGGGCCGGGCCCGGGGCCGGGCCCGCTGGTGCTGGAGGCGCGCCCGGCGCTCCAGGGGTTGCTGGGCAGCGGGACGCGCACTGCCCTCGCGCCCCCGCCGCCGCCCGCCCCGCCGGGCACCGCCCGCGGCCGCGCCCCCGCCGCGCCGCCCCTCGTCTCCCGCTTCGCCGCCACCGCCGCCGCCGGCCCGCGGCTGCGGGCGGTGCCCGGCGGGGCGGGCGGTGGCGGCGGGGCCGAGGTATGGGTGAGCCGGCGCGGGCTGCTGGCGCTGGGGCTGTTCCAGGGCGAGTGGGTGCGGGTGGGCGCCGAGGGGGCGGCCCGCGAGCACCTGGCGGCGCTGCTGGCCCGGCCGCCGCCCTGGGAGTACCCGCGGGCCGCCCGCCGCTGCCCGGCCGACGGCGCCGCCCTGCTGGACCCCGCCCTGGCCTTCAACCTGGGCTGTGACCCCGCTGTTGCCGCCCACCTTCGCCTGCAGGTGAGCCGGGGCCGGGCACCCCGGGGAGCGGGCCGGCGGCAGCGGGGCTCACGCTTCGGCCCGTCCCCTCTGCAGAGGTACGAAAGGACCGGCGCGGCGGATGGGAAGGGCAGCCGGTCTGTGCTTTCCGTGCCTCCTTTCGCCAAAGAGCTGCACCTAGAGATCATCTGCTCGCCGGCCTACTGCGCCCAGGGAGGCTACAGCCGCGTGCTCTACAGGCACTTCGAAACGCCCCGGTGAGCTCTGTGGGGTGGACACGTGTGTCTGCTCGTGGGGCATACTCATGAGATACACTCTTGCTGTGTGTTTGTGGCACCCAGATCTGACACACACTGATGATGTGCATCATCAGCATCCTCAGTGCAGGTGCTGTGTAGTTTTAGGATATCACCTTGAACTATCTTCTAATGAGTATGTTCCACTTGCATGCAACACCTCTTGTCCTGTCCTTCGGAAGTCATCTTCAAGTATCCTCGTGATCTGCCATCCAGTGACAAGGGCTTGCAAGTGCTGCCCACAAACCTCCATTCTGGGCCATGTTTGTAATCTCGGTTCTCAGCTTTGAATGGAGTAGTCAGGAAGCTGGATATGTTGCCATCTTCTCTCCTGACACCTGCACACAAGTGTCATTTGTTTGGCTGTCAAAGCTATCTGTTGGAATTATACCCAGCTGTTCCATGGATAAGGAGGATGTTTTGTCTGGATGAGACACTCTAAGGATGTTCATCTTCTATACCATTCCCAGAAGGCTCCCCTTAGTAGTCTGGGTGTGCCTGCTCTCATCCAGTGTATGCCAAATCTTTCAGTGGCTATTGATAGCTTTATTTACAGGCAAGGAGTGAGTAGGTATGAATTGGTACATTCTTTTCTGTAAAAAGACGTGTGATACAGGGCAGGGAAGACACACAACCAGAAGGATTTACTCTCTTTCACCAGTGAAACTCTGGGTTTTTTTGTAGGCTGGCCCAGGAAGGAGACATCCTGTGTGTTCCAACATTTGGAAATACTGAATTTATAGAAGCAAATGCAGACAAGTTCCTAAGGTAGGTGTCAACAAACTGTGGCTCTACTACATGATACCAGAAGAGCAAAGATACTTTTCCACTATTGACTCTCTTGAGACAGTTTATTCCATTCTGATCTGTCCCTGGAGTTGAGTGTTTATCTGTCTCTTAATTTACAGGGAAGAGGGAAGTGTTTTCGTTGGATTATGGAGGGCTGCAGCTAAGAGTGTTAGCTCACTCGTGAAGGGAAGAAAGGAGAAAAAGTGGTAGAGAAACTGATGGGGATAAAGAGTGAAGAGGAAGAGGTGGCCTGAGGACAGTCAGTGCCTCATAAAAGAAAGCTAAGTGGAAGCCGGGCAAACATCAAAATGTGAATATAAGCCCTTGGAGTTCACGTTAGAATAACTTTCTGTTTGCCACCAGTTCTGCCTTTCTTGGTTTTGCTCATATGGTTTTGAAATGGTTCTGTGCTAAATGGGAGAAGGTCACCTTTGCATCAGAGTAGAGGTGCTCAAAGTGACATTTGGCCGATGTTAATGTAAATGCTTCAGCTGTGTCCCTGAGGGAACTAGCACAGTTAACTGAGGCGTGCAGTGCAAGGAATTGCCTTGGACCATTCATGCAGGATGCACCAGAGTCATGTTGCAATACTGCTCAGTTCCAGTCCAGGGCAGGATGCTTGTGAGGCTCTCACGGTATTTGGGTGAGTCCTAGACTGTGGCCTGCAGAGAAGACTTTCATAAGCTGTAAGATTTTATATGCTGCAGATGAATATGTGGAGTTGTGATGAAGAAAGTGATGGCAGAAAAGAGAATGTCTTGAGCTCTTAGGTAGATGCAATAAGGTTAGTACAGCTGTACTTGTGCACTGAAGCCACCAGCAGAAGATGTATTTGTTGACAGTACTGTTGGTCTGTCTGGCCAGATCCCAGCAGGATCCATAAGGTATCCTTGTGGGTTCTGTGAGAAGGGCAGAGTATCTCTGCTTACCTGTTCTTTTCAGCTGTCTTTTTCTTGACAACTGTACTGTTCTTGCCTTCAAGATCTTCACTCAGCAATTTAAACTGCTTGTTTTTTCCCTTAGGTGGCCAGAGCTTTATTTCAAAGTGAAGAAGATTTTAGGCATGGTGGAAGGCGAGCACTCTGAGGGTTACCTGGTGGACACCCAGAACACTTCTCTTTATCTGGTAAGATATCAGGAAGTAGAGAGCAGGGAGGGTGTACAGGAAATAAGGAGGTTGAGACTGCACTATGGATGATGAATGTACCTGGGGAGGCTTATGTCTCCTGCCATTGAAAAATGGCATTTCAGGACAGACTTTGTCGCTTGGTACCTGTCTTTACTTGGGTGATGTTCCACAGAGTGCTATTTTTCCTTTCTCACAGGTGGGTTCAACAAACAACGCTGTCCCATCTGCCCCAGCCTATAGCAGCCATGAGTTTTGGAGCAGTTTGTCTCCTGCTGGACTTTCTGATGTTGTGAAGCAGCTCTGTGATGCTCTTCGTCCTCACCTAAACAGTCGGTGAGTTAGAATTCCTTCTAATGAGCCCTGGAAGAGGTGGGACTGTGGTCAGTTTTCCCTGGTCACTGGGAAAACTCCCTGTCTGTTACAGGGTAAGTGCTCTGAGCAGCAGCACCAGCGTTCTCCTCTCGGGGCCAAGCGGCAGCGGGAAACTGATGGCTGTCAGAGCTGCGTGTAGCTGCCTCAACCTCCACATCTTCAAGGTAATTCCTCCCGTGGCCAGTTGATGGGTGGATTTACAACATACAAAGAGTTACGGAAATGTTCTTTAAGTCAGACATACCAACACCCTTGCTGCAGCCATGACACGAGCCTACCCAGGAGCTGCTTTCATGCGTACACGCAGACAAAAGGAGTCTTATGCAGCTTATGCATAAGCTTATGCATAAGCTTATGCAGCTCGAGCATAAGCACAAAGAGATGTTTCCTCTGGAGTGTACCCTGCAGTGCTCCAGAATCAGTAATTTAGAGATTTTTTTTGTCCAGGGCGTGCATTTGTACCTTTCTTCACTGACTGTTGCTATTGTTGCTGTCAGGCTGATGTACTTTACAAGTACTGCCATACGCAGTTGTGTTTCAGCAGACTGATATCCTGTCGTTTGACAGGGCGTTGAGCTGAAACTGTACCCTAGCGGGTGGCAGGAACTAAAATATACTGGGATTGGAGAATTGGGATTGAAGTGGAGATGTGATGAGAGCAGGAATTGCACTGGCATTGGGTGTTTGTTTTCAATTGTCCCTGCATAGATTGGCCAAAATGCATGTTGGAAAGTGAGGCACAGATGATGCTGAGATCTTTTTTATCTGGGTGGGAAGGCTAGAAAAGCAGCCATTGGTAAAAGCAGCCCTTGGTTTCGTGTCAGCATGTGTGCCAGACCTGGTTCAAAATCTCTCAGCCTGTACATGAGCTGCCCTGTAACTGTGTTCACACTGACCACCCTCCCCCCACCCCTGCCAAGAGCAAAAAAGCCCCCAAATTTTCCATAGCAGTGCTTGGCTTCTGAAAGGGGAATGACATCAAAATGAGGTTTCTTTAGTAAGAAAGAATCAGACAAGATAAGGAAATGTTGCATCTGCTGTGGAGGTACATGAGGGACACTGTGCCACAACACGAGGCTACTGCACAGATTGTATTGAGATGGCCATGAGAAAAATTAATGGAAGACAAAACAGATGAACAGCAGGGGAAGGGCAGTTGCTGAAAACAAGGAGCATTCTTCAAGGGGCACAAAGCTGTATCTGGTTAGATTGAAGGATCAAATTAGCACACTCTGGGATGACTTCACTACTTGCGAAGAGTATATGCAGTTTTTGCAACAAGAAGTCCTGTTCTGTAAACCTGTAAACTTGTTCTGTAAACTTGACCAACACAGTCTACCTGCGTTTTGAAAATGCTCTTTGGGAAATTGAGGAGTGGAGAGATCTGAGTGCTTTAAAGGTTGGGAGCAGGATGGGAGTATTTGGTGAGTCTTCACAATCAGAAGCAGAGTTCTGCAGGCATCTGCACTGAGAGGTCAGAAGTGGCTTGGGAAAGGGGGTGAATAGTAATGTGATGGTTTGTTGATAACTAAGTTATTAACAAGTTATTAAAGATAAGAGAAAAGGAAGATAGACTGTCCTTGTACTAGAGGAGAACTTTAATGAGACAAAGTGACTGAGCAGTGAAGTGACAGGTAAAATTCCCTGTAATTGGTTTTATATAGAAAATTATATATTTCAAGCTGACTGTCAGTATCAAGAATTTGGGTTTATGTCAATGGCTTAATGAAAACTCGTGCTCTCCTCTCCATATATGTCAAAAATCAGATCACATTTTAGGAAACAAACTTGAGAGTAGGTACTGTTGCTGTGCAGATCCATGTCTTGCCACAGCTTGAGTATCATGCACAGTTCTGATGTCCTCATTCACAAAAGCATAAAACTGAACTGGAAAAATTCAGAGAAAGACACTGTGGAAGATCAGGGGTCTACACCAATTTCTGTGTGGTGAAAAGCTGAATAAGCCCTTCAGCTTGAAAAATAAAGAATTTAGGGAGAGTTTGATAGAGGTTTCTACAAGACCTTTTTGAAAGAGTTTTTTTACAAGATCTTGAGCAGTCAGCAGAGAGTGGAAAGTTTTCACTTTTCTCTGTGCTAGCATGAGGCCTGGGGCTGTCAGATGAAGTTAGTGGGTACAGGCAAGCTAAAGGAGATAGTTCTTTGTGTAGGTAAGAGTAACTGGAGGAGAAGTCTACTGTTACAAAACCACATCTGGCTGGGAAAATCCCTTTTGGAGGGAATGGTAGGTGCCTGGAAGACTACTTAGGGGAGAGGATTATATGTGATCTTACTCCTAAGCAGCCCCATGTGGTGATGCTTGGAGACAAAATAGTGGGCTAAATGGACTCTTGGTCTGAACCAGTACAGCCCTTCCCATGTTCTTACAGCTGTGGCTGTACTGGGTAAGCTCCACGGCCAAAATGAAGTCTAGCACGTGTCTCTGTCCAGCAGTGGAAGTTCTGGGAACCAAGACATGTTAAAAATGGTATTTTCCTTCTGCACGCCTCTTTTGTTCACTCTGACAGTTTGGGAATATCTCACAAATACTTTAATTTCCTTGAATCTGTAGAGTTATGTTTGCAAAAGTAAGAGGATTGGAAGTCACATGGTGACTTTTCTAGGAGAGTTTCTGAAATGATGTGGAAGAGGAGGAAAGATGGAAAGAATAGAGCTGGAAGGTTGCTTTTTTTTGTGGAAGGAAATTGTAGGCTTGCTCCTTTATTTTGGTGGCTATTTTTAGAGTAAACTCACAGAAAACAAGCTAAGCACTTTGAATTTTTGGGTTTTCTTCTTCTATTTAGAAGTTAGGTCCTGTTAAGTTGACATTACTCGTTTACTGTTCTTTTCTATCCAAGTAAAGCTGTAACAGCTGGTCAGTGGAGGAGGTGGATACAGCCTTGGCCTGCTGCTGTGCAGCTCATCTGGACATGTTCCTAAGCTCTGACTTTTCTGCAGATGTGCCATAGCTCTTGGGATCCAGTACAAGATTGCAGAGATTTCATAGTACCTTCAGATCCATGTGTAGGATGTGTTTGGGAGCACTCTGTCACTGCCCTGTCCTGTCAGATGGCCTCAGGTTCTAGTGGGATGTGTGTGCAAGGCAACAACTCTGGTTTTGGCCTTGTGTGCCTGCTTTTAAAGACTAACACACTTACTATTGAAGCTAGAGGTATTTGCTGTCCATTTTATTCTCCTATCCCAGCTTTTACATTCTCCCCTCCCTTTCTCACTGACTGCAATGCTTATGCTACCATTCTGCCTGCTCTTCCCTTTCTCTGACTGTTCGGTCTGCTGTCCTACCAGGACACAGTAATTCTTCCCCACTCTAATCTCTACCACTTGTTGATCAACAGTTTTTTGTCCTTTCTCTCTGCCTTTCTGTACTTGCATAGAGATACTGCTGCCATATGGCCTGCCACGACCCTAACTCCTGGGTTTTTTCTATAGTATGTGGAGCACAGGAGTTCCTCTGCTCTATGTCCCTGTCCTTACCCTTTATGTCTGCTCTTGAGCTGTTCTCCCTGCTCCAAGCATCCTTTTTGGGGATGTGGCTCAGGGAATCCCAGAGATGGTTTGGCTCTCTCTGCACAACCTGGCAGCACCAGGAGGCAGCAGTGCCTGTTTCCAGCAGTGTTCAGGCTGCTGTTCAAGGCTCACCAGTCACCTCTCTGCTTGCATGACTTCATCAAGTGTTTGCTTTGTAAACAGTGTCTGGGCTTCTAGCCACCTATAACTTCCCCTGACACATACCCTCACCTTCTACCTCCCTCTTGCACTTTGAGCCTGTGCATCACGTGTTGAACAGTTTCCTGAGTCTCTTTCTCTACTCTTTGCACTGTTCCTCCAAGACACCTGTCTTCCACAGCTCTCCCATCCCTTCCAGCTAAGGTTGCTGAGCCGTGACATCCACCATATTGATTTCTCTGCTCCCTTTGCCTCACCTTTTTCAGATAAGACCCTCCTGTCCACCCCACCTCTTGCAGAAAAGCAAGAAACAGCCATTTATCCATGCCAGAGAGTCCTGAATGTGTCTATTTTCAATATGACCTGAATGTCCCTCTGGGAAATATCCACTTAGATCTCCTTTGACTGTGAATTGCCCATGGAAGGCTTTGTGGCAGTGAACATTATCCTTGGTCCTCCAGCTGTCCATGTTGCAACTTCTGCAGGCTGTGTTGTGTGGTCTGTCTCACAGGTCGATTGCGTTAGTTTGTGCAGTGATACCAGTGCAGCCACAGAAGAGAAAGTACAGATGGCCTTCACCCAGGCCCAGCAGTACCATCCGTGTGTGCTCCTGCTGAAAGACATCGAGGTGCTTGGCAGAGACCGAGATGGGCTGAGAGAGGATGCCAGGGTCATTGCTACTCTGAGGCAGCTGCTCCTGGACAGAGACCCAGCACTGAGGTATGGACCCTGCATGTTTGCTGTGGGCATCTGAGGTAGTTGTTTGCTTCTGCCATTCCTAGGGCAGCAGTCACTGTTACCTCAAGGTAACTGATTGCTAACGTATCCTGTTTTATTTTTAATCCAGCGGAGTCTTTCCCAGACTCGTTTTGTTTACTTCAGAAGTCCCTTGTTTTTCCAGCTTAATGGCAGAGGCAGTCAGGAAGCTTTGTTGTCTGAAGCTGGTTCCTGAGTTGCTCAGATGAGCAAACCATGCGTGTTTGCTGTGGGACATGCCAAGGGTATCAGGGACCCCAGAAGGGAGCTGGAGCAGGAGAATCTTGAGACTGATGACAAGTAGCAGGGTGGCAGACATCAAGTGAAGAAATAAGATGTCACTTGAAGGGCCTTGACTTGGAGACAGAGCTCACAAAGCAGTTTGAGGGCAAGCTGGAGGAGAGTGGCTGCAACACACTTCAGCCAGTGTGTGTGTATTTCTTGGAAAAAGGCCTAGCCATTGGACAGTGAGTTGGCATACATGATGGCAGTGTAACAGGGAAGCTTCCACAGAGCTGAGACCATACACTGTCCCCCTTTTCTCAACAGCCATCCTGTCCTGGTGATTGGCACAACCTGCAAGCCCCAGGATGTTCCTACAGACTTGCAGAGTGCTTTCCTTCATGAGGTGAAAATTGAAGCCCCTTCAGAAGAGCAGAGGAGGTTGATGCTGAGCATGCTGACTGCTAGTCTGTCTCTGGGCAAAGAAGTGAGCCTATCCAAGCTGGCCCGTAGGACTGCCGTGAGTGAAACCACAGCAGCATGTGGAGATGGGCAGGCTGGGAGCGCTGGGCCCATATCCCACACCTGGCCTTGGAGAAAGGGGCTAATTCCCACAGCCCAGTCAGCTTTTTCAGTGGTTAATCCTGGTCCTCAGACATCAGCTTTAAGTGCAGATTTCTAGAGCCTAAGGACTCCATACCATTTGCAGAGGTGCTGTCTGATGTTCAGCTCGGCTACAAGACAGAGCTAATAGAAAAAAAAAGAAGCTAGAGCCTTTAACCAGGGCACAGAGGTTCAAAGAACATCTCTGCAAAGAATTTTTCCCCATACACCTTTTATGGCCTAGATGGAGCTGTGGTTCAGCAGTGGCTGAACTGATGGTCTTTGTTTCTGCATTCACAGGGCTTTGTGCTGGGAGATTTCTGTGCCTTGTTGTCCCACAGCAGCCGAGCTGCTTGTACCCGCATCCAAGCCTTGAGGTAGCACAGACAAGAGGGCAGGAGGTGGGGGAGGGCAGGGGCTGCAACCAGCCCGATAATGCCAGGAGTGGGGCAGAGCCTGAGTCCTTCCCTTTTCTTTCCCCAGTTTTCCAGGCGGACTGAGTGAAGAAGTGGAGAGAGATTTTTGCGCTGCTGGGTTCCCAGTGCTTGAGGAGGATTTTAGTGTTGCGCTGGACCAGCTGCATGACACCCATTCACAGGCAGTGGGAGCCCCGAAGGTAGGATACTGGGGCACAGGAAGTGGGTTGGTTCTGCAGAAGCTGTTGGCTCAAGGTGGCTGTGCAGTGGCATGTTGCTTCCTGCTGTGTCTTTCCATGTATTCCCCCAGCTTTGAATGGGAAACAGTCCCCTCTGGGCTTTCCCCCACTAGTGCTTTTGGCTCTTGGCTTTGAATTTGGCAGGGAAGGCCTTGCCATACTAATTGCAGACCACTCAGTTGGCTGGTGCCGTAGGGGTTCTAGCTGTGCAGCTCAGCCTTGCAAGAGGCAAAGGCAGCTGCAGGCCGGCTGCCTTGCTGAGGTCTCCCCAGCCACCTGGCCTCTGGGAACTGAGAGGCTGTGGCACAGGCCGGGGGGGGAGTTTTTCCACATGTGAAAAGCCATCCCTAGCCTTGGATGTTGCTTGGACTGGCATGGGCTTTTCTGACAGCCAAGCAGTTTGAAGAGTTTGGAAGTTCTTCAGGTAAAGTGACATGGAGAATCTGAGAAAACCAGCAGAGTCAGCTTCTCAGGAGGGGTGTGATCCACTTCTGGCTGCTTGGCACCCAGGGAAACAGCATTTGGGGTGACAGTTTTTGCTGGGTAATGTGGTATTAGGACCAAGAAAAGTGATCAGAACCTCTTTTCCACACCCATGAGTTCAAACAACTGAGCTCTGCACAGGACAGGAAACCTTGGCCTTGGAGCAGTTATTGTGACATCTTCCCCAAATGCCCACTTGCAGTCTGCCCTAACAAGAAAACACCTTGCTGATGTCATCGTCCAGGAGCTACTCCAGCACTTAATTAATGCATAAATTTACTAGAAACTGAAGTGAGCTCTGATTTGAGGTGTTTGCCAAGTTCGCTGTGAGACAAATAACCATAATTCACACAGCAGTGAGCTGTGTGAATGGGAGCTAATTTTGTTTGTATTTTACATTCCTTTATCGATTTCTTAATAATTGGTTGCAGTTCAGAAAGCCCATTATCAGACCTGGATACTCTCAACATACATTGCCTTCAGTTCCCTGCTTGCATTTCCTGGTTATTCACATATTTGTTTGCAGTTAAAGCTTGAGCCTTCTAGAGAACACTAATTCCAAACCTCCAGTTGCTAGCAGTGTCTGCAACATGTCCTAGACTTACAGCATGCTCCCTTGAAAACAACCTTGCTGCAGTTTTCCAGCTCCTGTGCTGATGTCTGTAGAGCTCTTTCTAGCGAGGCAGTATAAGAAAGAATGCAGAGGAGAGGGCAGCTCTTCCATTCATTGGCACTGCAGAAGGAGTGCCTGTGACCTTTTGCTTTAAAAGGTTTCTTTTCTGGAAATCTTTGTTTTGTTTAACCTGATTTTCCTGGTGGATTTGTTGGACAGCTAGAGAAATAGCATGAGATAACATAATCTCAAATAGCAAAGGAAGGAGTTCCAAATTGGCTGAGGGGGAAAGAATTTTGCCCTAGCCTATTTTTAAACTCCCCATTTGCGCTGGCAGCTGTTCCCCACCCAGCCAGCAGCTGGCAGGAGGTGTTCTGGGGCTTTGCTTTCTCTGCACGTTCCCAGGAGAGCTGCTCTGCCTCTCAGGAGGATGTGCCATGCAGACTGTGGCATTCCAGCTATTTCTAAAGCCGTGAGCAGAGCAGCAGTATCCTCCAGGATTGTTTTGCTCAGCACAAAATAACCAAAGTGGCATGGCTTACCCGTCTCAGGTTTGCTGTCTTTCTTCTATTTGCCATGACCCTTGCGTGTCTGCAGCTGACCCTATCCCTATCTATTTCTTGTCAGCATACATGGACTTTGCTCTTGCATCTCCCCTTTCCAAAGCAGCGAGTGTTCCGTAACTGTCCTACAGGATGCTTGTCTCTCACATCCTCATTTACATCACAGAAGTCCTGGCAGCCCAGATTCTGCCACTCTGGAAGGTGTGAAGCCCTTGCACACTCATTGCCTTGGTGGGCAAGATGCTGACAAGGATTCTCCCTCTCTTGGCAGATCCCCTCAGTGTCCTGGCAGGATGTTGGTGGGCTACAAGAGGTGAAGAAGGAGATACTGGACACTATCCAGTTGCCTCTGGAGCACCCAGAGCTGCTGTCGCTGGGTCTGTGCCGCTCTGGTCTGCTGCTGTATGGGCCTCCAGGGACAGGGAAGACCTTGCTGGCAAAAGCTGTGGCAACAACATGCACCATGACGTTCCTTAGGTGAAGAGCGAGGGGGGTCACACAATAGGACTGACTTTTCCTGGCAGGGGATGGGCATCCTCTAACTGGCTCCCTCTTCTCTCTGCCCCACAGCGTGAAAGGGCCAGAGCTCATCAACATGTATGTCGGGCAAAGCGAAGAGAATGTGCGCAATGGTAAGGATATACATTCTGCTTCTGCATATGGGAAGACTGGGCTCTTCTGTAGTGCTGAAGGGAAGGACGTAGTGCTTAAACCCCTCTTCTCAACTCCCACCCACAGCTCTCAGCCAGGGCATGTACCCAACTGTCTCCTACACCCAGTCCATTCCCTGCCTTGCTGCTGTTTGCCCTCCTGCTCTCTGCTCCTGTTGCTCTTGTCCCTGGTGTTCCCAACGGGACAGAAGCCTCTCAGAGACACAGCTGAGCCTCGGGGCCCATCCTTCTGGGTGCTGCCTGTCCCTGCTCTACTGAGCCACTCAGGCAGAAGCAGTTGTTGGTGGTGAGAGTGGGCATCAGGTTTCCATCCATAACTCTTCCCTGCTGGGAGAGTAGCAGGTCCTGTTGCTGTTGACTGCTCCTCCAGGTCTTTTTCACCTTTTGTGCTGTCTCCTTCCAGTGTTTGCCAGAGCCAGGGCAGCTGCTCCCTGCATTATCTTCTTTGATGAACTGGATTCCCTGGCCCCCAGTCGTGGGCGAAGCGGAGATTCAGGGGGTGTCATGGATAGGTAAGTGAGCATCATGTGTCCTTGGGAGAGCGGCAAACCTGCCTCAGCTGCGGGGCAGAGTCCATCCCACCTCTCTTTCTCTACTTTTTCCCCTCCCAGCTCCCTTAAGGGAGCATGGCCTGTTTCCTCTCTCTGAACATTAGTACTGCTGTTTGCATTGCTTTAGGTTCCCAATTGCCCAATCTTGTTGTGCAAACATTTGGTTAAGACAGTCTCCTCCATCTGCTTTTGTGGCTGCCAAGTGCTCCCTTTGGTCTCTCCACAGTCATCCTTCACACCCCTGCTGTGCTCTCCTCCTATTAACTCCTGTTTCAGTGCACTGGGAAACCTTTCAGCTGCTTCTGGTAGAAGCAAAGTATATACAGCTTAGAGATATACCCAGAAATAGGGTTATTTCCCCCAAGCCTCTTCTGGTGAGCTGGTAGTCCCCATCCAGTCTTTCTCTTTATCCATGAGGGGTTCTGCAGAATTTTCCAGTGACATCATGTGCTCCTGGCATCCAGTTTCACACACACATAAGACCAGCTCTGGAATGGACTGGGTGTGGTGCTCATTGATCCCAGAACCTGGTGGAGATATCCCTGTGCCAGGAGGCCTGTGTAGCACTGGAATACCGTGTTTGACAGACCAGTTTAAGCCCCATGGCTGCAGAACTAGATCTACAACATGTGCTGTTCACTGACCTGAGGATTGGAAGTGTTCAAAGCCAGGTTGGATGGGGCCCTGAGCAACCTGGTCTAGTGCAAGGTGTCCCTGCCTGTGGTAGGGGGATTGGAACTAGTTGATCTTTAGGGTCCCTTCCAACCCAAAGCATTCAGTGATTCAGTGACTGTTTGGCAGCATAGCTGGCCTGCCAGCATGTCCCTGGCATGGACTGCTGGGCAGCTAGACTTGCTGGGCAGTACCACATTGCAAGGACAGCTAGAACTGACCAGCACATATGAGTGGGAAACTTCAGCCACAACCATACAAGCCTGTCTGTGTGTGGTCTGTGTTGCCAATGTTAGATAGCAAGTATAAGCTCGTGTGGCCATACTGAAAGGGTTCAGAGCTGAGCACAGACCTGAAGGACTGTCTGGGTACCAGGGATTTGGACTCACTATGCAATGAACCCACATGCTTGCTGTCAGAGAATTCTGGATAGCTTTGTCAGGGTTCTTTAGGGAGGAGAAATAGAAGCTGAAGTCCAAGAAATGGACCTGCCAGTGGACTCGCTTCTTCCTCTTTGCCTTGGTGGCTGAGGAAGACAGTAGGTGACTTGCCAAGGCCTAGTTGTGAGCATCCTGTCTTGCTCCCTGCAGAGTTGTCTCACAGCTCCTGGCAGAGCTTGATGGCCTTCACTCCACCAGAGATGTGTTTGTCATTGGAGCCACGAACAGGCCTGACCTCCTGGACCCAGCTCTGCTCCGGCCAGGCAGGTATGTCACATCCTACCCAGCCTTGCTCCAGGGTAGTTTCCCAGAGCTCTTCAGGCAGGGATGAGCTGGATGGACTGTGTCCCCACCATGCTCCTTCCCCAGAGATTGTTCCTAAAGGTCCCTGGCCCTGGCTTATGAGGGAGATAGGAAGCCAAGAGGAGGCCAGTGCCTGTGGCTGTAGCAGCAGCACAAGATACCACAGCCTGTTCTCCCCACCACTCTGGCTTACTGCCCTAACAGCACAGCAGGGCAATAAGGGACCTGCTGTGGCACCAGACTGATGGAGGAATTGGTCCCCTTGGCCTGTTCTGCAGAATCGCCCCCCAGGTGGTCTTCAAGCCTGTGTCTTGCCCATCTTGGGGCAGAACTGTGTATCAGCTGTTGTTGGACCCTATGTGGTTCCTGTCAGCCCATTTCTCCAGCCTGCCCCTGTCCTTCTGGAGAGCAGCCCTGCTCTCCAGCACATTGACTGCTTCTCCCCAGGCTTTGTATCATCCATGAACTTGGCAGCAAAAGGAGCTGTCTCAGGGCCACCCTTCAGTTCCTGGTGCATTGGGCTGAACACAAGGCAGGTTTGCCTCGGCCTGTTCTTGATTGTCCTCTCTTGTCTGACAGGTTTGACAAGCTGGTCTATGTGGGCATAAACGAAGACCGGGAGTCGCAGCTGCAGGTGCTGAGTGCCGTCACCAGGAAGTGAGTGACCCTGTGCTCTCCCAGCAGGCTTCCACAACCCTCCAATGGGTCACAGCCTTCCTGGGGTTGATGCTTAGTGTTCTCCAGCTTGGCTTCATGTCAGAGCTCTGGGCAGCACTTGCGGTCACTGACCCACAGCCAGCAGGTAGGAGAAGAGAATAGAGCAACTTCCAGAAGCAGAATTAGGACTGGTTTTCCTACAAGATGGGAGCAGCTCAGCCTGGCTGTCCAAGTGGAGTGGTTAGTAGAGTTTTCCAGCCACTGTGCCCATATCCTCTTCTTGAGGAGTTCAGCCAAATCTGAACAGTGCTCTGAGACTGCAGTGCAGCTGCATGGCAGGAAGCTCCCGTTTGCATCCTGCAAGAATTCCCCTGCTGTTTTGCAGATCCAAGGGTGAAGGCAGCTCCATTCATCACACTACCTCTCTTCCTGTGATGCTCAGGGGTGTTCAGCATGTGCTCCATGTGTCTTTCCAATCTCTGATTGTGTGGGATCTTGTTGAGCAGCAGGGTTTGGCTGCTTCCTCAGCTGCTCTGAGCTCTTGAGAGCATTTCTTAAGGGAAAAGAGGCAAGCCCTGCATTCAAGTACAGAGGTACCACCCACCACAGCTTGGTGAGTGGCTGTGACTCTGCCTCTGCAGGGACTCTGTCATGGATAGCTGTGATTGCTGCTGCCTGTTAAGTTAGTAGGAGAGGCAAGAGTGACTCTGCCTCTGCAGGGACTCTGTCATGGATAGCTGTGATTGCTGCTGCCTGTTAAGTTAGTAGGAGAGGCAAGAGTGTGGGCTGGTGGTGAGGAGCTTGTCACACCATGTGTCTTGGCAGCTGTGCCCACTGTCAGTGTGCTGGTCATGCTGAAGGAGGCTTGCTGTCTGCAGCATGGCTCTGATGGGATGGTTTGGTGTTACAGTGGTTTGTACTGTCTGTAATTAAACATGTTCTTACGCAGCCCTGGCTGTAGGCTGTTCCCAGGCATGCAGAGCACTTAATTTATCTAAGTGAGAAGTCAAGCACCAAGTGCATAAACAGATGGTGTTCTAGAGAGTTCATCCTGCACCATGGCTCCAAGACTGCTCCATGCATCCTTTGTGCTTCCTAACAGGTACCCACAACCAGAGAGGCCCAGACAAATTTTGGGTGCCTCATCCTTGGAAGTGTTCAAGGCCAGGATGGATGGGGCTGGTAGCAACCTCATTTAGTGGAAGGTGTCTCTGCCCATGATGGGGGGGTTGGAACCAGACGATCTTTAAGGTCCCTTCCAACCTAGACAGATCATGCTGTGCTGTGATGCTGTGATTCAAAGTTGCCTTTGGTTCTGCAGAGAAGACCTTGCTGCAGGGAAATTTCTGAGAGGTGACTATGTTGAAAAAAACCAATAAACTTTGATTTTTTTTTTAATACTTTTTTTTTTAAGCATGCAGATCACAGTCCAGAAGCAGCTAAACATGAGTACTCTGATTCTTCCTGCCCAGTCACACTGGCTGTCACAGCTTTCCTGGTCTGTTTTTTATGTGGCTTTTACACCTGCATTTTTCTCTCTTGGCAGGTTTAAACTGGATCCATCTGTGAATCTCACCACCATCCTAGAAAAATGCCCAGCTCAGCTGACAGGAGCTGACATCTACGCACTGTGCTCAGACGCCATGATGTGCGCTGTCAAACGCAAGGTGGAATGGATTGAGGAAGGTAGGAGCCCTGCCCTTATTTGTTCCACGTGTTGGAGCAGCCCAGCGCAGGGGCAGAGCGGAGAGTTACCACTGCTGTGTGAGGGCTGTGTGAGAAGGCCTTCGTCAGCTTTGGAACCACAATGCTGGGCTCTGGGTTACTGGCTGGCAGGCAGTTTCTACAGATGTGGTCATCACCTCCAGTGGTTGGCCTCAGGGGGAAGGAGTGAGACAGGTTTTCATTGCAGTCTCTGGTGGCTGGAGAGTGGGGCTGTTGGATCTTGCCAGCCACCCCTGCATTTGTCTCTCAGCCCTTTCCTGTTCTTTCTCTTATGCAGGGCTGGATACTGAGAGCTCTGCTCTGATCCTGACCATGGAAGACTTTCTGCAGGCTGCTGCGAGGTTGCAGCCATCAGTCTCTGAGCAGGAGCTGCTCAGGTACAGACTCATCCAGCAGAAGTTTGCAGCCTGCTAATGCTCAGCAAAGCTGGGACTGGAGGAGTGATGAGAACAGGCCCAAAAAGGCACCCACATGCTCTTCTCTGATGCCTCCTGGGCCCCCTTCTTTTGAGCTTGGGTGGAAATAGTGGCTGTGCAGTTTCCTGAGCCAAAGCCTGATGGAAATGCTGCACTGCTCAGCCAGGAGGGTGGTGGGTCCCTCACATCTGGTGCAGCACATGGTGGCTGCTGGGAGCATGGATGACTTCCTCCTGGGGAGGAAGCTGAATCCCACGGTTGTGGGCAACTGTAGGAGTCATCATGGGTGACAGGGCATTGGTAGGGGAGCAAGACTCAAACTGCATCCAGTTTGTCAGCAAAGCGCAGGGCTGGAGGCAGCTGCTTGTTGGAGTGTCAGCCCCTCCCCAGTGAGGGGTGCTGGCTGGAGGGCAGCAGCACACTGCTGCTCCAGCTGGCCTGGACTTAATGTAGTCTCTGAATAAAATACAGGGGTTTTAGCACTAGGTATTCACTGCCTGACCTCAAGTTGTTGCTTGCTGATGGTGGCTGTAGGCTTGGAAAGGTCCCTGCAAGCCCCTGGGTGGGCTGGGTGTTACACTGTCCTGCAGATAGAGTGGAGAGCACATCTGTGAGCTGGGCTGGGACCACTCTCGTTCCACTAGAATGGCTGGAGCTCATGGTAGATGAGGAGAGCTTCAGGGAATGGGGCTTGCTTTGCTGGGAGCTGAGCTCTGTCTGCAGAGGGAGCCTAGTGCTTCCTGGAGGTGCTGGCTGACAGGACATGAGGCAAGGGGGGCAAGTGGCAGCAAAGAAATTCCCAGTGGATAAGAGGAAAAACTTGTCACAGAGCGAGGGAGGGCTTCAGCCTTGGAAATACTCAAACCTTGGCTGGAGCTGCCCTGTCTGCACTAACTTGTGCTGAGCACCAGTTGGCCCAGACCCCCTGCAAGTCCTGTCTCACCTCCCTCTGCAGCCTCACAGCAGCTGCTGGCAGCAGTGTGTATGCCCAGCTTCCCAGCCTTTACCAAGGGTGCCAAACAAATGGCACTTGAGCTGTGTGTGGCCACCAGCTGGCCAGCAGCTGCCACCACCTGGTCCCTGCAGCTGCTGGTGCAGCCCCAGGGCAGCCTCATGCCCAGCCAGGGGCCCATGTGTGCCCCAGCCCAAGGGGTTGCTGGTGCCGGGCTTTGCCCCGCTGCTGTCAGCACTGAGCCTGCTGGCAGCTGGATCCGTGGGCCAAGGGGTGTGGCTGTGAAGGCCTGCTCCCCACTGAGCTCCTCCACAAAGGACTGGCTCCCTAGCAGCTTGTGGCATTCCACGTGTGAAGCTGCAGCTGGTGCATGCCTGGAGCCCTGTTGCTCCAGCTCTGGCAGCTTAGCGTGTTTGGGCAGAGCTGTCCCTGACCGCACTGCACTGTGCTACTGGATCTGAGCATCACATCTTCCCCAGGGTGAAAAGGAGGGAGCTGCAGCCACAGCAAAAGCACTGGTGGAGGCTCCAATGTGGGAGCCCCAGTGTGTGTGTGGGGGTGGTTACCCCCGGGATGGAGCTGAGGGGTGTCAAGCAAAGAAGTCAGCAACTGGTTGAGAGGTGCAGGGGAGAAAACAGGTTGCAGCACACTCCTGTGAGCAGTTCTGCAGTGGGCTCAGCAGGGATGTGTAACCACCTGGGAGCCAGTTCACCCTTGTCTCCACTTCAAGAGGACCCCCAAACCCCACACCACAGGCATGGCTGGCACCTGCATCTGGGGGCTTGGAGGTGAAACTGTACCTGCACCCACCCCATGCTTCCCCCAGGCTGTGGCTGTCCCCCTTGCCCCATACCCTGCCCGTACAGGGACACACGGACCATGATCTCCAGTAGCTCTCACAAGTGTTCTTAATTAAGGAGCGGCATCTCCCAGGCAGCTCTCAGCAATGTCCCCACCCCCTGCTCGTCCCCAGAGCTGCTCACAGCCCTCAGCCACCACAGTCCCATCTCCATGGCCCCCTCAGCCTGTCTTCTTCACGACGTGGATGAAGTAGCAGGGCACATGGGCCTGTCCCGGGGTGTAGGGCTGGAAGTCGCCCAGGACACTGTGCTGGCACTTCCCTTGGAAGGCACCTTTCAGCAGAGCTGTGAAGGCCTCCAGCCGGTGTGGGTAGTATGAGAGCCGAAACTTGCTGCAAGGAGGCAATGCTGGTGAGGCCCGGGGGCAGTGAGGCACAGTGCCAGCCACCCCCCCGTGCCAAGAGCCACCTCTGCAGCCCCTCTCACCTCAGCTCCGGGTCTGCCCCTGCCTCAGAGGGGGGGACCTGCACCGTGTAGTCCAGGGTCACCATGTGTGCCTTGTTGTTTACCAGCAGCACTGAGGTGGTGATGTCCTTGGTCAAGTCACTCTGGGAGACCACAGGAGGACTCAGTGACCCCCAGCCTGGGCAGTCCTGCTGCCTGCCCCACCCGGGGCCATGGGGCTGGGGCAGAAGGGATTGGGATGGGGCAGGGTCTGCCAGCCACCCACCTTGTAGTAGATGTTCTTGCCAGGCGGTGCACAGCCCGTGGCCAGGATGTGATCATAGTTGCGGTGGTCAATGACCAGGACACCCCCCGGCCGCACCATGCTGGCAATGTTCCTCAGGGCCAGCTTGTGGTCACTCTGGTCCCCTGGGGAGGAAATGGTGGTGTCTCCAGGCACTGGCTGTACCCCATGGCACAGCCCATAAGGCCCCATCTTACCCATGTAGACACACACATATACCCCTTCCCCTACCATCTCCCCCCAGTCTCAGGTTGGAGAACCGACAGCCCCACCCATGGCATCAGCTCAGGCACATTCTCACCTCACATGGGGAACCCACCACCCCACTTGTGGCACAAGTCTGGGTGTGCCTTCAGTCTTGCCAGAGCTGTGACATAAATGCACACACCTCCTCAACTGCCACCATGGAACCCAATGAGCCCACTCATGTCACAAACTGGGGCACGTTCTCAGCCTCCCTGGAGATGCACAATGACACAGCAGCTCCACTGTGTGTTATCCCCTGTCCTGCCAATGGCAGGAGTTAGGGCACATTCTCAGTCTGCAGGAGACGGTGTGCACACGTGCACAGGTACTCCCCCTCCCCTCCCTCCAACTCACCTTTGAAGTCAGGCAGGTGTGCAAAGGAGTTGCCGAGGCAGATGACTGCATCAAATCCGTCCCCTGGCTTCTCCAGGTCCTTCTCCAGTGTGAGCCAGTTGGCCTCCTCAATGACTGCAGCACAGGGAAATGGATGAGGGCAGGGACACGCAACAGCCTCCCCTGCCTGCAAGACCCCATCCCAGCACCACCTAGCCCTTCCCTGGCCCCTGCAGGTGCTGGATCTAGTCTGTGGCCAGCAGCCAGACAGGCAAGAACCATGGCTTGGGTTTGCCGAGCGGCTGGCACCAGCAGGTCCCTGCCTGTCCCTGCAACAAGGCCACCCGGCCAGCAGCAACCCCAGACGAGGGGCCTGAGCACTGCGAGGGGCCAGAGACACTACACGAGAGGGGCACAGGGCAAAGTCCCGTGCGCCGCGGTGGGGTGTCAGTGTCCCCACGCCTCTCCCAGTCCCTACAGTCCCCGCACCCCATCGGTCGAAGGGCTCCTCTTTGCGCCGCTCCCAGCGCTCCTTCAGCGCGTACTTGAGCATCTTGTCGCTGGCGTCGACGCTGGTCACCTGGAAGCCCTCCTCGAGCAGCATGATGGAGTCCACCCTGGGGACACGGCTGTCAGCAGGACCGAGCTGGGGGGGCCGGGAGGGCTTCAAGGGAGGGGGACACTGGGGATGGCCGAGGGCACCGAGGCCCCGGGTAACCCCGGGCAGCGGGGAGGGACACCCGGCAGGGCAGGCGGGCGCGGGGCGCGGTGCCTCACCCAGTGCCGCAGGCCACGTCGAGGACGGAGCGGCAGCGGTGCTGGCGGAGCAGCGCCAGGAGCCAGCTGCGGTACTCGGCCGTGCGGCTCCGCGTGTCCCCGATGTATAGCTGCCACACGCGGGCCGCCTGCCCGTCTGCGTACTGGTCCGGCAGCCCCTCCGCCGCCACCCCCAGCGACCGCGTCCGGTACACGCTGTCCACCATCCCGCCGACACGGACACCGACGCGGCCCCGGACACCGACGCGGCCCTCGCGGCCCCGCTGCGCCGCGAGACCCCACCCCCGCCCGCCCACCAATCGCCGCCGTGTCCGCCCCCGCCCGCCCGCCAATCGCCGCCGTGTCCGCCCCCGCCCGCCCGCCAATCGCCGCCGTGTCCGCCCCCGCCCGCCCGCCCGCCAATCGCCGCTCCGACCGCTCCCCTCCCAAAACCACGCCCCCGCGGCAGCCCCGCCAATCCCCGCCCCCGGCCCTGCCAATCACCGCTCGCCTGGCGCCCCCCCGCGGCCCCGACCTTCGGCCCGGCAGGGTCAGGGCCCGCCCGCAGCAGGATCTGCGCTCGTCCCGGCACCGCGGGCGAAGAAGGGCCGGCAGCGGCGGCTCTGGGGAAAACGTCTTTATTTACAGTCCCGGCTCGGTGCGAAGAGCCGGCGCCGGGGCAGCACTCGCAGCCTCCCGGAGCTGAAGCCCCCGGCAGGGAGGCGCAACAGGGCTGGGGCCGCGGCTCCGTGACACCTAATCGCAGGATGGCACCCAGACTGACAAGGCAGGACCGGGCGCTCTGGTCTCCCCCGGGTTGCAAGTCCCTTTTCCTTTGGTACCCACAGGCACAACGGGTTGAAACCCCAGAGCAGGCAGCCGCGGGGGCTGGGACTGCGCGTCTACAGCTCATCAGCTGGGCTGTGGGTGAGTGGAGCCTTCTCCTGAACCCCCTCCTCCAGGGCCTCCCCTGTGTCCAGGAGGCTGGCAGCTCCCACGCTCTCATCCTTCTGGTCCTTTTTCTTCTTCTTCCCGCTCTTCTTTTTGCTCTGCTTCTCCTCCACACTTGCCAAGTCGCCCTTCTTGCCAGTCCACTTCTCTGCCAGGCAGCCTGGGGAAGAGAGGGGCAGAGTGGGCTCTGAGGGAGAGGCAAGGTTCCCTGTGCCCTGGGCAAGGCTCCCCTGCCCTTCCTGCACGGCCCCTGGCAGCAGCCAGGACTTACTTGTATCCTTTCCTTTTAGCACATGGTTGGCGCAGAGAAACTGGGAGAGATCCTCCGTCTGGTGATGCCTGTACCAGTCCTCGATCACATCTTCATACTCCTCCACCAGCACATCGCACTAGGCAGAGAGGAGAGCCCAGCTCCAGACACATGCTGGTGCAGCAGGACCAAGACAGCAGGTCCTGCCAACACCCTGCTTCCAGTAGCGCACCCTTAGACTCTCTCCCCTTCTACTCTGGCCCACCAGGTCACTGAGGACCAGTCCCACTGGTCTGGGTACCTGCTTTTTGAGGTCAGCCACCTCAGCGGAGGTCTCGTTCCACAGCTCATAAGGGATGTCCATCACCACCTTGACGCCCTTGTGCACCAGGTTGTGCAGGGTCTCGAATGTCTCCGACATGCCCTGAAGGAGCAGAGCTGCCTGGTCAGGTGGTGCTCCTCCTGCCAGGCTCCGCTCTCCCCTCCCAGTATTAGCCACACAACCCTGCCGAGCAATGCAGGAACGTGCAAGCCAGACAAAGGCCCCTGGGAGGGGCCTTACCCCCCAGGTAAGGCATTACCAGGAGGGAGTTCAAGTGGCAACAAGTCCCTGTCTGCAAACGTGGTTCCAAAACCAACAGGAAGACAGCCTCTGGTTCCCTCCATGCAGGCGAGGGCAGGGGCCTGCCCACCGCCACCAAGACAGCACCCCATACCTGACTTGGGGGGCAGCATGGCCTCTGATGCTGGGCACTGGCAGGGAATCCAGAGGATGGGAAGAATGAATTGATTTGTCACCCTGGCAGTGCAGGAGACATTTGGGAGCAGGGAACTGGAGGACAGACCTCACCTTCGCAAATCTGTTACTGCCACTCCTCTCCTTGTGCAGGTTGTAATCCAACAGCCGCTTGCAGATGTTCTCTGTCACCTCGATTAACCGTATGTCCCTGCACGAAGATGAGGGCTCAGGCTTAGCATGGCCCCCCAGGAACAGCCTCTCAAAGCCCTCAGCTCTGCAGACCACAGGCAGCGACAGCAGCAGGAGACCCCCATCCCACTCCTACTTACGACTGGGTGTACTTGACGGCAGAGCCCTTCCCGTCCAGGAAGCCGTACTTGGTGTCAATCACCTCCTTGGTCTTGCCAGTCTCCTCAAAAGCAGATTTCAGCTCCACAGCCACGTACTTGCACACTGCAGGGAGGAGAGCACAGGCAAGTTAGGGGGTGTCACTGTTCTGATGGCCAGTGGGACAGAGCAGCTGGGACAGCAGCAGGAACTAGCCCAGAAGCCAGGCACACCAAATCTGCTGTGAACACAAAACACACCTTGGCTGCTCAAAGAAATAACCAGGAATGGCTCAACTGCTTCCACTGGAGAACTCCTGAAGCAGGAACACTGAAAACAATGCCTCAGTGTAAGCCGGCCACTACGGCACAGCTGGGAAGTCAGACAAGCCCAGTTCTGCCTGCAGGTTTCCCCCCGAAGTTTCTACCTCCACAACACAAGCTGCTCTCTTCCTCTTGAAGAGGACAGGATCTTTTCGCAACACATGTCCCAGCATGGGTCGTAGTTTCTCCTCGTGACCACAGAACATCCCACCTGGTAATGGTTCCCTCAGTGCTCTGGGGATACAGGGACTGTGCTGGGGACCAAGTGACTGGCAGGGCCCAGTGGGCTGGGTGGCAGGACAAGGTGCTGGCTATGGACTGTGCCGCTGCCAGAGAGGCCATGAGCTCCAGCAACACTGCAGCAGAGATCAAAGCACCAACAGCTTTAGAACGCAGTGCATGATTTCTTTTATAAAACTAAAAAAAAGCTTTATTTCTTCTGTAAAAAGAGTTCAACAGAGCTACAGAAAAAGAGAGCAGGAGAAATATCTCAGGCATTTACAACTGGAAATGTAGAGGGGTGGAAAGGAGGCACTGTGTCGGAGGGGTGGAAGCCAGGAATGGTGTGGCACTTGCTTGCCCAAAACTAGGATTGCAGGAAGCTGGAGAAAGTTTTGTCCTTTGCTGTTTGTCAGGAGCCATCTCTTCTTCAAGCCCCACTTCAGGAGAAGGGCCAAGCCCCAGCAAGAGTTGTCTGGTGGCAGCAATGAGACAGTGTCCCAGGCAATGATGTGAGCAGAGGGTCGTGCCACAGGCAGGAAGAGAGCAAGGTGGCTTCTCCAGAGCTCCCATGCATATGTTGAGAATCCCTGTGTGCACCTCCTGCACGATCTTTTCTCTGCTGGCACCAGGGGCTGGAGGTGGCTGCAGCCATTTCTCAGGTGGGATGAGTGTTCATTCCTGCAGCCCCTCTGGACTCAGGCCTTGAGGATGTCCCTTTCCACACCATACCTGCTGCAGTGTTTCCACACATGCCAGGTGTGCTCACTGCTGGATCCAGTTATCCAGGTGCTGCCCACAGCTATTGCTGCACACTGACACAGGTTCCAAGCCTGGGCAGGAAGAGGAGCAGAGGGTGGTCAGTGCTCGCTCTGATGCTTCTCTGAGGATGCAGGTGTCACAGCAGAGCTCGGACATCAGCGTCTCCAGAGCTACTTCCTCAGAAGGGAAAGCTTTGTAAAGAGCTCCATATTTCTTTATTTTCTCTTTGCTGTCCAGCTCCACTTGTCCCTACACAGCAAAGGCAGAGGAAGCCGCAGCAAACAGCAAATGTCCGTCACGACCTGCCCCGGATTGCCTGTGAACCAAGGAACTGCTCAGGGAGGAAGCGTCGCGGAGACGAACTGTAAGCAGCAGAAACGAGCAGCCCCAGCTACGAACCGGGGACACCGGTGCCCGCGGGCAGGAGGCGGGCAGAGGGGCAGCCCGCAGTGGCGCAGCCCCGCACCAGAAACCCCCGGCTCGAACAGACAGCCGGCGACGGCCGATCCCCCCGGCTCCCTGCGGCCCCGCTTACCCTCGCACTTGCTGGGCAGCCGCACCCAGTCCGAGTCGTCGCCCCTCGCCAGCGCCGCCGCCATCAGCATCACCAGCAGCGCTGCCCCCGCCACCGCCGCCGCCATGGCTCCGCTTCCGGGGCGCGCTCCCGCCGCGCCCCACCCGGTAACCATAGCGACCGAGCCGCGCCGGCCAATCCCGGCGGCGCGCGTGGCCCTCACGACCAATCCCCGCCCGCCTATCCCAGCGGCGCGCGGCCCCGCCGGGCGGTCCCGCAGAGCGCCCACGTGGCCCCGATGCGAACGGCCGCCCCCAGGGTCCTTCCCTGCCCTGGAATTCTGGGAACCTTCCCCCCGAGGTACCTTGGGCTCCCTTCCCATTCTCCAGGTAATTCCGGGGCCATGCCACCCACAGGAACATGGCAGCCCCTCTCTCTTGTCCCCCCAACACAAGATTCCCACCCAGCACCCCCCCAAATGACACTGTCTCTCTCCCTCCCTCTCCAGTCTCCACAGTATTTTGGGTGCATTTCACACCCCTAGGCCGAAACAGGGCGACTTACCCCTCAGGGGTAGACATCTGCCAAGCCCTCAGCTCTGGGCGAGGAGGATAGAGGTGAGGAGGGCATCTGAGAGCATGACCTTCAGCAGCACCACCCGAACAGCCATGAGCAGAGCTGCCAAGGCAGGGTCCGAGAACACTGCAATGGAAAGGCGGGGGTGATGCCTGCCACAGAAAACCCACTGCCCCCACATCCTCTCCAGGCCTGCCACAGGGCCAGGTTCAGGGGGATCTGGAAGCCTTACGTGTGCCAGAGTCACCTCATGTCACCCTCATGCTGTCCCTGAGGCAGGCTGGCTCTGACCCACCATCCCCATTCTTCCCATCAGGTGCCTTCACACTGGGAAAACCCATCCCAACCACCACACAGCTGCAGTCAAGCCCCTGCCAGGAGCCCAGCAGGGTTTTCTCCCTGGTAACTGACATTCCCACCACGGTAGGGCCAGAGACTTACCAGCTGTGCTACCAGGACACAGCTCTGCCACCTCCTCGTTGCCTGTGGGATGAAAGAGCAGCTGGGGAGGCGCTGGCAGCCCAGCACCAGGTGTGCAGCAGGGCTGGCCACAAACCCCTTCCTGTGCCTGCCAGTCGAGGCAGTAACGTTGGCCCACAGGGCCTCACACCTGCTTCCAGAGACCCTGCCACCCCCCTCCTCAGGGGCCACCGGGGCATCCAACAGGTTGGGCAGCAGTGGGCAAGGCAGGCAGAAGGGGTGGCAGCAGGGTCATACCCGTGATGTGGATGGGGCTGGAGCTGTGGGACGGGGAAGTCCTGTTGGCCCCGACATGGCAGGCGAGTTCTCCCTCGGCCAGAAGGTCGTTGGAAAGGAGGGAGACAGAGCAGACGGTGCCACCATCCTCCTGAGAGGCCCCGTAGGCAAAGGACGGCAGGATGCTGCCATTCCCGCTGGAGATCCAGACAGCGTGGCCGGAGCTAGGGGCCAGGTCGCTCACCACACAGACCACCAGCCGCCGACGCTGCCCGGCCAGCACCATGCTCAGTGGTGGGGCCAGGGTGGGCAGAGGCATGGCTGCCCTGCCAACTGGGGGAGACAGGCTTTTAGGGGCACTGCATCCCTCACACATCCCACCCAGCACGGCTGCCAGCACGGCGGTGCCCATTCTTCACACACAGGCTGGTTGGCATCAGGCCCGTCCGCCCCCGGGGCTGTCCTGGGGCTACTTGGAGGGTACTCACGGGGCAGCAGCGGGAGCAGAGCGGCAGCCAGCAGCACCTCCATGGCGGCTCCGGCACATGGGGTTGCCGAGGGCTCAGCCCCCAACCGCGGCACCAGCTGCGCCGCCCCTCGCCGGGGCTGCGGGGCCGGGGCTGGCTCCCCCCGCCGCAGTAGTACCGTCCCCGCCCCCCGCCGGTGGTACGGCCCGCCCCGCCCCACCGCTGCCGGCGCTCCTTCCGGACCCCGCCATGGAGCGGGTCCCGGTCCCGGCGCCGCCGCCCGCCGCCTCCTTGGCCGAGGTGCTGCAGATGGTGCGGAGCGGGCGGGAGCCACCGGGCGTGCGGCACCCCCGCGCCTCGCCCACGGGGGACACCCCCACCGCCTCCCGCCTGCCGCCGCCCACCAAGCCCTGGGAGCGCCGCCCCGGCCCCGCCGGGCCCTGAGCACCCCCCGCGGCCCCAGCACGGCGCTGACGGCAGGTGATGTAGAAACGTACCGAAGAACTCTTGACCAGCTCTGCCTTGCGGCGGGGGGGTGGAGGGGAACGGAGGGCGCCTGGGACAGGGCTGGCTGGCAGTGGGGCAGCGGCTGCCGTGCACTGAGGGGGGCAGGATGAGCTCCCGCCCCATGGTGTCCACGCTGCACGAGCGCGATTCAGGGTTGGAGCCAGGCTGGAAAGGCCTCTGCTTTCTTCTGCTTCAGCCAGAGACAAGCAAACCAGAAAAAAAAACACCCAACCCCAGCACTGTGGTGCTACACCAAGACAGATGCTGGGCGTGGCCACACCAAACACTCCCAGGACACGACTGGCAGGGCAACCGTGGTTACTTGCAGTCAAGGCTGTGGCTTCATGCAGCAGAACTTTGTGCCTTCTTCTTCGTGGGTTAAGGCACATGTATGACAATAAAGCAAAACAAAACATGTCCAATCACTTTAACACATAGCCATCATTAAGGCATAGGTTTTTCAAGGATTTTTCTTCAAAAAACAAAATATATCTATTTTTTTGTCATTTTCAGCATCCACATTTCATGCTGTTTTATGACCTCTTCACCTATGCAGCTTCAGCCAGCACTCAAAAGACAAAGAATCCCACCACTCTCAACCCAGGAGCCTAGTGGGAGCAGCAATATTGCTTGATTTCCATACACCACTTTTTGATAGCTAGTGAGCCTTTAGGAAATGCAGATTAACTTCAACAGAGCCATGTTTCCTCTCCACACAGCTTGGTGACCACCCCATCTCAATACAACTGTCAAATTAATCTTGCAAAAATTTGAAGAACCTGAGAACTGACTGACATAACACTTGAAACTCTCAGGGGCAAGGGCAGGATGACACGTGCCTCCTCCAAGCAGCAGCATTCCTGTGCTGAGGACAAAGCTACTCCACCTTGAGCTTTGTTTTTATGTTCATGGCTGCCAGCTCCGCCACAAAGTAACGGAAGACATGGGGCACAGGGACAACCTCAATCGTGTCCACCTCGCTGCAGACTGAGCAGGAGTACCTCCTGCTGCTTGCCACAGAGGAGTGGGGCAGTTTCTCCAGCACAGGAGATGTCATGCTGCCACAGCTTGTGCACACGTAGGCAATGGAGCCATCGGAGCAGTTGAACAGGCGGTCTTGCAGCAGGAAAGATGTGCCATGAGCCAGCAGAGCATCCCGCTCCATCTCACCAAAGCGAATCCCACCTTCCACGTTCCTCCCTTTGACAGGCTGGTTGGTGACAGCATCTCGGGGCCCCGTTGTTCTCACCTGGAACTTGTCCGAGACCATGTGGCGCAGGCGCTGATAGTACACCACTCCCACAAAGATCTCTGCCTCCAGCTCCAGGCCGCTGATGCCGCTGTACATCTTTTCTGTCCCAAAGAAGTTATAACCTGCGCTCACTAAAGTCTCACCGAAGTATTTCAAAGCAGACTTCTTCTCTGTGAAGGTGAAGGGAGTGGCATCATAGGAGACACCATGCAGTGCTGCTGACTTCCCCGCCATGCTCTCAATCAACATTCCAATGGTCATACGGGAGGGAAAGCCATGAGGGTTGAAGAGGATGTCTGGAACCATCCCATTCTCTGTGAACGGCATATCCTCAACTGGCCAGAGCTGGCTCAGGATACCTTTCTGTCCGTGACGGCTGGCAAATTTGTCTCCAATAGTTGGATTTCGGGGAACCCTCACAGTGATGCAAGCCTTCTTGAATTTCCCAGTGCCACGGTCATTACTGCATAACCTGACATTGTCTACAATGCCAACTTCCTTATTCCTGTTTAGGCAGAAAAACAATCACAGCAAAGGTGTCAGGCACGTCAATGATTTTTAGCTAGGAAAGGAAAATTAAGCAAAAAACCTTAACCACTTCATAGTTCTTATAAAATGCCTTGGGACAGCTGGGAAACACGACCATTTTTCAAAGTACTATGCAGTGGCAAAGGTAATCAGACTGCGTAAGAATTAGGGCAAGAAAGCAATATAAGGGCATCTCACAAATGCCATTCAGCTACCACTTCCAGGTCAGCAGGTCACATGCCACCCATGATTTGAAATAAAGATCATTTAAACCTGGTTGATCTGTATCACACTTTGTATCTGAGAAACTGCATCCCAGCATCATTTCCTTTGCGTTAAGGCAAGTCCTTCTTCCTACCTCCAATAAACTGACACTATATTGATAGAATACCAAAGTAAAGAACCGGGTTCAGTTCTTTAGCAGACACAAAAGTTCAGATCAGAAAGGGAAGGCAAAGTGTGAGCTTTGCCAACAAGTGCCTTGTTCAGGGGTGTGTTCCTTCTCCAGATGAGCCCTCAACCTCCATATTCCATGTGCTGGGTGTCTGCTAATTGTTGTTACAGAGCTTTCAGCCCAAACTCTCCACTTATTTTGGAGACAATGGCTAAGGAATACATTTTGTCCCAAGACAAGGCTAATTTTCTCCTGTGTCCTAACGAACACAGTGTTTGTGGAAGGCCTGTACGCAAGTTTAGCTCCTGTTTCAAAGCTATTATTTTGTTGTGTCCATATGCAACCAGCACAGGCCATCACAAAAAAAAAAAAAAAAAAAAAAAAAGAAAGAGAGAGAGAAAACTGTGCTTCAAGTTTCCAAAACACAGTCCCATACTAGCCACTGTGAAGAAAATTAACTCTACACCAGCTAAAACCAGCACAATAAGCCTCTTCCAAGCTTGTTCAAACTTTTGAAGTCAAAGGCTCTGTCCTCCCAAGCCCACACCTATGGTCTAGCAGCATAAAAGGCACTTAGGACAGTAAAGAGAAATCCCTCGTAAGGGGCAAATTGGGAGCAGGAGCCAAGACTGAAAGCTGGGAGCCTCATCTCTCTGTAGAAAACTAAATAATTACCTCATCGGGATCGAGAATGAACAAAAGCTGAATGTTACAGAGGTAAAATGGCTCTCTGGATAAGGAATCTTAACTAAGGCCAGGCTAGCATGAGTGCTGGGGAGCTGGACCATGGGGTAGGAGAACCAGAAGACAAGGCTGAGCTTACAGACCTCCACATGATAATGTGCCGAGTCTCTTAGTCCTGCTCTACGACAGCAGACTCCCCAGTGCAGCCAGGGCAGCATCTGTTACAGAGCAGTAAACAATGGCCTTCCCAGTAATTCCAGTTACTGTGTCACCCAAGTGCTTCTCAAACTAATTTGCCTTCACAATGTGAATAATTACACAGCACTATCCCCACTCTATCAGTGCTGTAGAGGGACACATGGACAACCTGAAGTTGTATGGACAACTGGGAGTGCAGGATGCACTTAAATACATCAGGTTTTGTCAACGTTTTTGATTTCCTTTCCTGAAAGAATTAAAAGGATTTTAATGAAAGCCCCAGCATCCTCCTTTCTTTCAACTGAAGTTCAAAAATCTTATAAAAGTTATCCCCAGAATATTCCAGGGGGAGGGAGGGGTATAGTTGACATATTTTAATATTCTGCAGAATCTGTAATGTTAATAAAAATGCTCTTTGTACCCCTAATCCTGTAACAACTTTCTTACAAGGTTTTCTGGCAAGCCTCTGGGATCAGGAACTTTGTTTTGTTTTTGGGTTTTTTTGTTTGGTGTTTCTTTGGTTTTTTTTTAGACAGAACATCTTATGCAAATCAATCGACAAAAAGCTACAGAAAGCGACTGTGGCGTAGGCAGAGCAGCAATCCTTGGGAGACAGCAAAACACTTCTGCAAGTGCTTTCTTTTCACCTGCCTCAGATACTCCTCTTGGGATAAGTCAGCTCTGCAGCACAAATTGGCTTAGAGAACAGATGTGATGCATGAGTGGGAGTCATCTACAGCATGAACTTCACGATCTCTGTCAAGACACAGACACCAGGAGAAAAGGGAACACCTGGAGAAAAAGGGCCAACTGCTCTCACCACCTGGTGAGCAGAGCCAGGACAGACAAGCTGTACTTACGGATAGTGCACTGTAAAGGTCTCCCCTGTGTTGAGGTTCATGAAGCTGTAGAATGGGTCTCCGGGCTGTAGAATAGACCCAACAAAAGGCAGTCCGTCAGCATCCAGCTTCTCCATAACGTTTGGATCACCAGGCTTGATGCCAAATACTAAATTATCGCCTGCCCTGCTGGCTTTAAGGGAAAGGTCAATGCTCTCCATCTTGATAACACTTCCAAAAGCAAATCCTCTCTGCCAGGAAGATTTATTCACAATCTAAAAAGAAGAAACAAAGGCTTGTTAAAGACTTGCTAGTAACTTCAAAAAAGAAAGCACTTACAAGGTAAGCATCAGATCATTATGGAACACTGCCTTCCTAAACAAAGCCTCCCAGAAAGTCACTGTTCCAAAAGGCTCAAGCCTCCTGTAACCCCAGTATTTTTCAATGCTGGAAGCTCACTGTCTTGCACAAAGGAGCTCTGCTCTACTCCCAGTACCTCCAGCATTACCTGCCGTAACAACACTTAACCAGCGCTCCTGAATCTGCCCAAAAAGAGTGAGGACTAGCAAAGGCAGAAAGCAGGGTCTTCTCAGCTCGGTACCATCCTTCTTCCCAGTCCCCCACATCAAATTCTTTCAGAGAACAGCAGGATTTCTCCTTTTGGTAGCTTACCATTGCATCTTCCATGTCATAGCCGCTGTAGGAGATGACAGCTACGACTGAGTTGGTGCCGACTGGGTAGCTGTCCATACCATAATGGTCATACATGCTGGGCCGCACCAGAGGGCTCTGGGGGGTGTGAAGGTGGTACAGCTTGTTATCTGAGCGATCCTTGTAGTTATAAACTGGAAACCCCATGGTTTGCTTTCCTAGAAGGAAGGTAGGAAAGGAGGAAAGGAGGAGGAAAGAAACTTGCATTTATTCAGGATCAATTCAAAATTAATGTACATTTCATCCTCCATGTATCTTGTTAAGAAAAAAGGTGGAAATACTTAAACTTGGAATTTAGTAACTGCCCTAAGCCCAGCTATAAATTTTCTATGAACCACAATACTCAATTCCTTTCATAGCATTTTATAAGGACTATTTTTGTTTTATTTTCTGCAATTTCAAAATCCCCACTATGGTTGGTGTGGTGGTTTTGGTTTTGCTTAGTTGGGGATATTTTTTTGTTTGTGGTTTGGTTTGCTTTTTTGAGAGGTGTGTCTGTGTCTTCTCCCCAGGGTTTCCCATAGTGAGGCACATGTTAAATATTTCCAGGCCAAAAAGCATTTGCTCCTGCAGTATAAATATAATGGCGAGGAAAGAGTTTTAAACATAGTCACATTGGTACTTTCAGGAAAGTATGAGAAACTGGTTGTGTTTTAAGGACATCTTTCTAATATTAGTGTTAGAAATTCAATATACTAGAGGTGTTAATGAGATAAATGAGACCTGCTCTCCTCAAGCCCCTACCCACACTTTCTCTTAGCCTTTTTTTCAATAAGATTCTTGCAAATCAGCTGATTGAAACCCCACTACATATCCTACCCCAACTTCTTTCAGACAACCAAATAAATCCATTTAAATCTTTGTCAAGTAGTTTTCAGAAAACCCACACTGTTGCCACAGTGCTGTATTACTCCCTTGCAACAGATGCCCAGCAAATGTCCTCTCAACAGCTGCGGTGTTGCGACAGCTGTCACTCTTGAGAGAAGGTGACAAGGAAACCTCACCCTAAGTACTGCAGAGCACCTACTGCAGACATCAGTCAGAAGCAGGTTATCCATCAGCTGTGGGGACAGGAGGACTGTTGGCAGCACAGCTGTCAGACACTAACATCACCAAACAGCTGCTGCAGTGCTCTTTGCTTCTCCATATGATCAACAACAACAAAGAAAACGTTTAAGAAAAATAGTCTAAGAATAAACTAAACTAATTGTTTTAGAAAAACTACACAAAACTTACTAAAGGCTTAAAGACGGCAACATGAGTGCAACAACTTAGGACTACCCACTGGAAGGCAGCTAAGATGACTAACTTGACTTCATTTGCTTTGCTATGAAAAAATGGCTGTTCATCAACCTTAATGCTGAAACAATGTCTGGGAAGAGCTGTTATTTGGGTATGTGGGAAGACACACTGGAATAGACATGTGAGAGGGTTTTTTTCTACCCTCTTCCTTGCCCAGAGACTTGTGGCACTGAGTACTATAGCACTTACCCATCTGGCACTGGTACATGTTTCGTGGACTTTGGTTGTGGTCGGAGAAGGGAATGAGGTTGGCCACAACACTCAAAATGCTGTGAGGGAAGAGTTCCTGGTGAGTGGTCACTCCGGGCACCACTTCTGACTCCAGCGAGGCCACGTTCATGAAGATCTGCAAGCATTGAATTGGACAATGGTTGTTCACTTCCTTCTTTTAAAGGGAAGGAAGCAAAACAAAGCTGTCTCCAATGGCTTTTAATCCATTTAATTTTTAGATGTGGTTGTCGTTTGCACCTTAGTGTATTAGCAGGCAAGAAAAATCAGACAGCTATTAAACTACCGATCACCAATCACAGACTAGATGCAAGGAAAGAAAGACTGGAAATACAGAACTGCAGTAACTTGCCCTCCTTTCTGTCTCCCATATTAAATGTTCCAAATTGGCAAGCTTCCTAGCAATCCCCTGTGTGGCTGCCCATGAGCAATTTGGAGAACACGATGTAACACAAGGTGACACAGTACACACAAGACAGCAATCCTTCACCTCTAAGGCTTCGCAAAATGAATACTGACAGCAAATGTCAAGATCTCAAAAAGATCTCTACAGTCCATCCAAGACATTTACCAGAAACCAATTAGCAGAAAGTGACAAAAACCCTTTTGCCACCTATTCTAGCCCTTCAACACAAGCTCCCTATGCCCCATCCTCAGCTCCTTTTGCAAATATTTTCCAAACCCATTTTTGATGTCAGAAAGCTCTGTAACACGGAAATATGCAAACCTGACCTGTTCTAGAGTACCAATCCATTCATTCTTTCCATAGAACAGGTTTCTGACAGGCCGCACCATCCGGCAAGGGGTAGTAAAAATGAACAATCCAGGATACAGACTGGGTTTTCCTGTCATTGGGATAAGGACCACTTCTGCCCGTCCAGGAAATCTTTTCTCTTGTGTTATCTGAGCAAAGAAATACCAATTTGGAAACACAAACCAGCACTGGTTTAGTTAAACTGCATCTAGCACATTACACTATGAAAAATGTCAATCACAGGTGCAGCCACTAATAAAATACACGAAAAGACCTTAAAAATACTTTTAGAAAAATCTCCACTAAGAAAAGGACAGAATATGTCTATCTTTTTTTTCTCCAAGAAAAAATAGTTTGTTTTAAAAATTATGACTTCATAAACCAAGAGATGAAACATATGGATATAGAAAAGCAAAACAGAAAGGCCCACCCCAATACCAATATACAGCCAAAGATAACTTATTGTGTCAGATTAAAAAAGATAAACAAATACATGGAAGACTAAAAAGTTCCAAACATATCTATTTTTGACCACTGCATATTGAGGATGTTTAGCTAAGAAACATTTAAAGCAAGAACAACCTTGAAACGGCGTAGGGTTTCTGCAATCTCAGGAGCCAGCTCCCCCTCTACCCAGCCCACCACAGAGCCATCCAACACAACTCTGTAGCACTCTGCATAAGGCTTGCTTGGAGTTGCATCAATGGGGGTGACACCTGCGAGAAGGGGAGGTTGACAGAAGGAACAGCCAAAAGAGCAAACAAAACACAGAAGTTATTTCAGCACAAAGTCTCAATCTGCGCCAAAAAGCTTTCTGAGACATCAAAAAATTCAGGACAAAGCTGTAGAGTATTTATTGGAAAATACAAAACATTCACAACTAAGAATGCCATTCTCCTTCCCATTTTTCTGATTGAAATAAGGATTCCCATTATCGTGGCAATCACAAGTGTGCTGCAGTTCAATTCAAGTCACCAGGAGCATTACTCCTGCTTAGTCCAGTTTCTTAGACCTTGTACTGTGCAATTCCTCGTGCTTCAATGAAGATCTTCACTCTACAGCACACAGCTAAGAGACATTTATGTTGAACTTTACACTCTCCAAAAGGCTGACAGGCCTACCACTAAGCAAAAGCATGGTAAGTACAGGTTCAACTTGATTTCACCTTCTTAACTGTGTGCTGTGATGCTACGTGGAGATACATGTTTTCAGGGCAGTGAGGTAAAAAGGAAGACTACTTAATTAAATGATCAAGCCAGTAAAACATACCTAGGGAACATAACAAAGGTGGAATGTCTGTCACGGGCACCATCTCTGTCACTATTTCACACACAGCCGTCATGTGATTCATCAGACCACAGGGTTCTCCATCTGGGGTGTCCACAGGGCACAGGAACCCCCAGGATTCGGGCAGCAGCTTGCGCACAGTTGTAGTTCTCATCTGGGAAAACGCTGCCCCTCTGTGTATGCAGCGGAAGTGGGAAAGGTAGCGGATGAAATTCAGCTTGTCCCCCACCACACAGAGACCACTGTCCTGTAACATGCCCAGGCCTTGGGAACAAAGTTGAGATATTTGTCAGGATGTCATCCAGCTTTAACAAATGCAGTATGATACTACAAGGCAGTTTTTTATTTTTCACTGACAAGCCCTAAAGATGTTCACTGTGGATCCTAACAAGAGAGGCACATGTACACACGCAACTAAGTGACCCACAAGAGACCTAGAGACTTTAAATTCCAAGCTATTGCTTAAAATCCAGTTCCTTTCACAAACATATGAAAGTAATTCCCAGTGAAGTGACCAGGAATTTGCAGCTGGTACATTTTACCAAAATTCTGCAGCCTTTTAATCTAATTTCATTTTCTAGTGGCACTCCATTACAACAGTACAACCTTGTCATACTAGACACTTCAGGGAAGCATCAGATAAATTTGAAATATACTAATGAAGCAGTTTCTTTCCACTTAAGCTCACATGACTCAGGACGCAGTTCTGGTTAACAAATGCCCCTTCTTTGTCTTACATTGCACCTTCTAAGTTAGAAGAAATAACCTTTGGGGAAACAAATCAAAATACAGTTGCTGTATTAGACAATGCTAAATTTTGTTTCAACTATTTATGTGGATAGAGTCTTTGCTTTAATAACTAACCTGTTTTTATACCATACACAATGCCTATGCCTGAGGAGAAATCCTGCTTTTTCCTCAACTGTATCTTTCCTCAAACTCCTTCCACTAATTCAGTTACAGTGTACAATGTCTGCCTACAAGCAGTTAAGAGCTCAGTTTTATGCTGTTCCTCATTCTGTCAATACAGGAAAAAATAAAAAAGGCTTCCTAAGCCTGCAGATTTACCGGTTTTAGATCGTAGATTGCCAGTTGCAAGAAGATATTCAAATGGCTTGGTGAAGTCTGGTGCCAGGCTGAATGCCTTCACCAAGCTGTCAGTGTTTAGGCTGATATCTGCTTTTTCCGTTCTTTTCTCCAAAACAAACTTAACAGACTGCAACCAGGTTTCAAGCCTCTCCTAGAGTTTAAAGGGAGAGATTTAAATTTAAAACAGGAAAATAAAGGCTCATATTAGAACTTCATCCTCAGTTGCACATGCTAAAGAAGTCCTCTGAAATCAGCCAGAATGGACAACTTTTAAGGAACTGACAGTTTTCCAGCCTTATTTCCCACACTGACTTCCTTCTATCAAAATGCTGATGGTACTATGTCAACACAGAACTGCAAAGAAGACACCCACCCAACAGCTTAGTAATCACTTCCATCTAGACTGGTGATGAGTCTGGCAAATGCAGTACAATAACAGAATTCCATAAAGCACAAACAAAATCTGAAAAAGAAACTGTACGTATAATCTGACCACAAGAACAACTCTGCTAAATACAGCGACAAAGCAAAAAAATGTTTAGATACACAAACTCGAAAGCCATGGGAATACAATATTTAAATGTTGCTGAGACAATCAGAGATAGTGGATTGGATTTCTATTTTATCTGTAATTTAATCACTATTGTGATTGTAGATAGCAAAGAAATTGGGAAAAATACATGAGACATCCATCAATGCTTTGAATTCTTGGTGAAAAGCCACTGTATACACTGTACATGGTATGACTTAGACTACTTAGGATCTTTGAATTCAAAAAAGGGGCTGTTAACTCACTCTCCTGCTGATCTGACAGGGCTAGGCAGGAAAGCAACCTTTTCTAGTTCCTGGTGGTTGTTCCATACAGCACTAAAATGCTTCCCCAAACTCACTTTCAATCCACTCAAGTAGTAGAGAGGTTTTAAGTCTTTCAACAAAACAATGCTAAAGAGAATTTGGGCTAAAGGGGAGAAGAAAGATTAAAGTACAGATATCTAATAACTCAAGGAAGTATCTTTAGCTGGGGATGAGAACTGCTATTCCACAATGAGCTTCATGGGATAATCAAGCTTCTGAACAGGACTGATTTCCTCACTGCATCCTAAAATGAAGTATCCCTAGAAATACTCTGAATTCATATTGAATTGGAATAAGTATGTATAGTAATTGTATAGTAATAAGTTAATTGTGTAAGTCAGAAGCATGCTATCAACTTTCTGATCCGTAAAAGAATTTAAAGATGTGAGAGCAATGATAACATCACGAATCATCACTTTTGAAAGGTGAGGGAGGCTGGGGCTGGTTATTTTCTTGCACATTTGCCATGTGAAAAAGCAGCAATGCTACAAGGCAGATTGTAACCACTCCCATATCAACCGATATAACATAAGAATGCTGTTTCAACACACTCTTCAAACACCAGAAGGATTGGTATTCCTCCTTCCTCAGACTCCCACCCTGAATGGGGCACTTTAATTTGCTCTGGTATGCTATGAAGCTCTTTATTCCAGGTTTTGTATAGGCTTTTCTTCAGCATATTTAGTACCCCATATTGAGAGAGCCAAGCCTTCCTCAGCTATGCTGCCTGATAACATTACATCCAGAACTGTCTCATCCTTCACAGCATATCCAGGCTCCCTGCTCTTCAGTCTGGCTCCTGCACTTCTCCTGACCTCATGGTCACTGTGGGGTCTGGACTGGATGACCGCTACATTTACAGGCTTAAATCTTACCTTTAAGAACATAAGGAAAAGCTGTCCTGGGGTAAGAACCTCTTGATTCATGATACTATCTGGATTATCCTCCATGCATTCCCCTTTGGCAAAAGCATACAGCTTCCGGGTCATCATACAGAGCAGGTAGAACTTTTCAGTTCTATTTGTCAGGTGAATGCAGATACACTTGCTGAAGGAAGAGAAAGAAGGAGGACAACTAACATCATCTCTTCATGCTAGCTGTTCTTCAAGTTTCTTATAAATAATCATAAACCAATTTTTTTGGATAAAAAGCCTAACAAGGCACAAGCTTCTGCAGTTGCTCTTTGTGAAATGAAAATTACAATAAATAATAATAAAAATAATAATAGCAACCCAGAAACTGAGCTGAAAAATTATCAACTTGTCATTTTAAGGGTCTAGTTTTGTCAAGGATACACCTTAAAAGAAGCTGAACCTTGTGCAAGATTGATTTTACAAGCTCTCATGTTAGATATCCTTATAAGCATATAGTTTATTTAAACAGCTATTTGATTTGGGGCCAGCCAACAAACGAGGTTTGTGTTATTTTACAGTAGCTATGACACTGATCATACACACACACACATCCACATACATGCACCCCACTCCAAACCTGAGATGGAAACTAGTAGTAAACCACAAAATATTTCTGTTAACACTACCGGTGTCCTGCCACAGAAAGTCCAAATCTCCACTGCTATCAACCTACACGTGGAAAACTGCAGGCTGAGCAACACTCTAGCACAAACAAAAAGGAAAGCCACACCTAATTCCCACTAGAGCAGGTCAAATGCTTTCCAAGACACTTAAGGTCACTTGCTCTCCAAGACACAAGTGCAACAGCCTTCCATCAGCACTCATAAGATTTTTTTTTTGGCTTTTCACTTCTGACTGATATTGCCCTTGACCAAAGCTTTCACTTCACAACTTCACTGCAAAGCATGACAAAACTCGGAAAGCAGGTTCTGTCCAGGTAAGTTACTGTTCTGTCTTATTACACATAGGGTACAACCCAAGTCAAGGTTTCACTATTCTTCCTCTTCCATCTCCTCAGCTGAGGCAAATAACGTGTACAGACCATATCAGAGAAAAAAAAAAAACACCTCACAGGAAAAACCAAAACACAAACAAATCACCCAATAGAATATTTACCTATTTACAAGTACTCAAGGACTTGGGCATCTCAAACGATCCTTTTCATGTGCTAAGAAGACTCTCAAAGAGCAAACACCTACTTTACCAGAAAAATATTTAGTTGAACACCTGTCACAGTGACAGTCTAAAAGGCAATTTTTCCATTGCTTTCTAACTTATTTCATGGAAGAAGCAAGATTTTAAAGCATCTATTTTATTCCATTTTAAAAGATAAAAATTACTCATAGCTGACAGCAATTGTGTGAACTGATAACAATCTGCAGTATTTCTGTTCAACATATGGAACCTCAAGCAGTCACAGACCTAGCTTTAACCTTCTCTTCCTCAATATTTATGTTTTTCATCACTTACATCTAAATAACAACTGATACCCTCTCCTGAAATCATTTTGGGAATACCTGTGTTGATCCATTAAAATACACAATTCTGAACACCACAAATACAGATCATCATAATATCCTGGAATCCCATCAAAAACTGGCCACTGGTTATTGTTTTATAAACACATGTGAAAAATCAAAATAAAGGGTGATGTAACATGGCAGAGTACTCTTACATCTCCCTATAAATTCAATACAGTAACACTGCATCACACACTCCTACACACATACATAGATACCTCAAAATGAAATCTGCAGCCTGTTCATTGCTGTACCACTCAGGAAGGCTGAGTTTTATTCTGAAGCTCTTTCCCAGGTATTCGAGGACATTTTGCTGTGTCAAACAGCCCGCATCCACCACCGCCCTCATCATCTCAGTAACGCAGTTCACAAAAAAGGTGTCATCTTCCTTTCCTTTGAGCAGCTCTTCGAAAATCTGGTAGTCTGGAAAATTAACTAATGCCTGAAAGAAGTGTATCAGATCAGAAAAATAAGGTCACAGCATCTGTCTATAAAATACAGCTGAAGAACTAAGGCACCCCATAATTTAGGGTTTCAGTCCTCTGGAAATGCCCTTCCACAATGCAAACTGAAAAATGCTGTGGAGTTGAGGTGCTTACAGTAATGCAGGGGATATTCATACCCTGATAATGATCACAAGTACTCCCAATACAAGGAGTGGTTATTTAAGGAAAAAAAAATAAAACCTCCAAACTTGCACACTCTAAATTAAAGGTCTTCTTTTGTTTAGGTAATATCTTCACAGAACAAGCTTACTTAGAAACATGAATTTAACTCACCTTTGCCTAAAGCCACTATTTATTCTCATGCGAACCAAAGGGCAATTCAGCCTTTTGATGAAGGCTGTTGGAACGAATCTCCTTTATTTTCAGCACTTCATTCACATACTAAATCTCATATTTAAATCCAACGTTCTTGTTTTTATAATGGTTTCCTACTTGTTTTTATACATTAGGGTTAAGCAAATAAGCTGTTTCACCAATGACTTCTGTATTTACTGACAAATGTGCCTCATCTTTAAGTAAACAATTCGTAGGTAGGGTTCAAAAAGTTCAGGAAAAATTGAAGGCCACATGAAAAAGACACTAAGGCAGATTTCTTTATAAAAGAGGACAATTTAAGCTCAATTCTGCTGCTTGGTTATCATGATATACACAATTTGGAAGAAGCCAAAGCACATGCTGCCTCTTGCCTAACAGAGAGCACTGGGATGATTATACAGCAAGAAGAAACCAGAATTACAGCTGAACAGAAGCGCAGTGGAGCCGCTTTTGTTGAAATGAAGATAAAATTTGTTGAAAGAAGGTTGAAAGATGATACGAATTCAGTGATGCCATTTTACATGATGCTTCCATCATGTAGTGTCACAGGCCTCTTGATTTGCTCTAAGGCTTTGCTGCTGTAGGCAAAATACACAGCTGCAGTTACCAGAGAAAGCATGCTTTTAGGGAAGAATTTTAGAAGTCTTGGCTCAAGGAAAACTGCCTGCTATTGAAACAACAGTTTACATCTATCAAAGGTACTCAAATAGATCCTTCTAGATCTTCACTGCTTTCAGTTCCAATCAGAAACAGCATTTTATTTTTCTTCTTAAAAAAGGAAGCCAGTTCACCGGTTTACTTTTACATGGGACAATCTGACTTTAATGTTGTTTACTCACTGAACATTCAGCTGCCATTCTATTCTAAGAAGATTCCTGAGATCTGTCACAGCAAGTGGCAAACTTTCCACAAGCTCTCCATCCAGATCGTTTATTAGCAAAAAACCATGAAACCCTTGTGTGACTCTCCCCTCCTCTCTTGCCCCTGCAGACACTTCCTCTGCTGCAGATGAGTGTTACAATACAGACATAGACTCAGTTTGGACTACTGTTTTCCAATCAGAATACGAAGGAGGACTGAAAATACTTAAAATGCAATTAGCTTCTTCTCATTACTTAAAATAAAAATACTTTGCAGAACTTCTGTATTTATTCAATATAAAAAGCACAAGCATTCACTGCTTACCTTCAGAGCAAATCCCAAGGGGAGGAAGAACAACTCTTTCTGAAAAATGAAATTCACCATGACACAGCCATTTTCCAAGTAGTGAAGGTTCATATTTATTGCAGTGTGCTCATCCTTAACACAGTGCATCACTACTCCTGCAAAAATAACAAGAGTGAGCTGTACAAAACTGGCTGCATCACTGTGACGTGTCTGAGCAGGTGTGAGACAATTCATGGGAGAAACGTTGGTACTTGGTGGCTGAGACAAGGTAGATCTACACAAGGTAGATCACTCACTTCAGCATCAGTGGGCCATTTAAAATTCAGCTCAATTCAGTTCTCAGCAGAGCAGGGCGATGTTTCAGAACAGCCAGCACACTTGCTAAGAGGCTTGGAAGATGCACGAAGTTTTTAAAAAAAGAAAGACCCAAGCCTCAACTATTCTGTCTGTAACCTTTGGTTATAAGATAGAGCAACACATAAATACTCTTCCTTATTGCACTCTGAGTCAAGTTTTCACATCTCTGTGCTTGGGTGGCAATGCTGATGCAGTGTTCCCTGGTTCTGTCCCATGCCATTCACTACAGTACAAAATAAAATAAAAGAAAAAGGACCACTTAATCTAGCACTGCCTTGAAATAAACTAGTGTGGAACTACAGTGTATATTCAAGCACCACGGTCCAGTCAAATCGGCAGATGGTAACACCCGAGTCTAAAATCATATTTAAAATTTTCTGGGTTAATTCTGTTTTAAACTGGTTTTGCTGAGTATACATACCAAAGGTAGGGGACAGCCAAGAACCTAGTTTCTCTGCTTCATGGAAATTAAATGTGCCACCCCAAAGTATGGATAAACAAAATCAACAAAACAAGTTCAGTGGTTTACACTGACTTGTACTGAAGACAGGGTTTTAGCTGCACCCTCCATGAAACAAAAGGTGACATACACTGCAAGCCCTGGAATATAATCTCCTCACTCTGCATGGGCAGCTCAAACAGCTCCCACAGGGCAAGCACCTGCCTCATGCTTGTACTGTTTGCCCTTTATTTTTATGTGTAGTAAAAAATATAAACACTATACAAGAGCTACAACAAAACAAACTACCAAAATTCAGCTACAGATGGTCAATCCTGTTTGTCCTCAAGTAGTTATTACCCGGATGCTGCAGGGAACTGTTCAGCTTACCATACTCTGTGAAACCAGGGCCTCTGTTTTTCCATTTGTGTCTTGTCATTGCAAGAGGGAAATTTCGCCTGGTCATAATCAGCATTCTAATAACTTTTTCTAAGCCATTAATTATAAAGTAGCCTCCCATTTCCTGGCAGGAGAAAAAAAATATTTTTATGTCCTTGGAAACTCAGAACTGGCACTTTAAGTAAAAGAAAAAAATGCCTGTATTATACAATAAAAACAAACACTTCACGTTTTAACTAGGAAACACATAGCAAGACATGTTTCAGCACTGCTTTTGGAAAGGCTGCACTCCTTACTAGTGACTTATGCAGTCTAAATGTAGCACAGAGTGCAAGGAAAGGGATACATGTTCCACAATTTATAGGAAGAAAAACATCCCCAAAACCTTTGTGGTCAAATGAACATCTTTGAAGAGCTAACATTAACTTTTTAAAATAAATGTTCTGAAGTTCTCATTTTGAGTTTATAAACCAGAGGGATTTTCAGAGCGAAACATCTCTATCTGGTCACCTACAAGCTAATTTTTCTGATTTTTTTTTTTTTTTTTGTAGTTTGATCACTCATTTCGTGAGTGCAAAATGGAGCACTAAATACCAGCAATTACAGACAGCTGACATGCTACTGGGGAGATGAGGAAAAAGCTGAAAAAGACAACTGGGAATGAAAATGTCTTTCAATGCCTGCTCTCCAAATCTTTGTCTCCACAGAGGCCTTCTCACAGCACCCTCAGTTGCTGGGTAGCAGTTGAGAGGTATTGGCACTGCACAGATCCCTGTATTCAACAACAGCCATGACTGCAAATTTTTCAAGCTGCTTCATGGAACCACCATAATCAAGGTTCATACAGAGAAAACAGCACGTCAAACTTGAAACAAAATATAAATGCTCCAGCACTGTAAAGAGAAGCTGGCCTGACAGACTGCTCAGATGAAATACAGATTTTCCTGATCCACAAAATCCTCGTTACCTCTTCCTCCTCATGGTGCTGCATGAGCTCTTGTGGAGAAAGACCATAGAGGTTGCACAATTTGGACTTCACCATGATAGGAATATACCCTAAGGGCTGTTTGATAGTCCCTTGTGGCATGCCATTTACTGACCAGCTGATGTCAGCCTGAAACGATACAACATGAACAGTAAGCAAATTAAGTTGCCCTTTAATATTTTCTGCTATATTAATTGTATATTTCATATAACCATAGGTTTCAACCACAGTTTAACAGACTTCTATCACCGTAAAATGGTAGTAATAATAAAAAGCAGAACTAGTAGATACATGCATAAAGATTATGCTCTGGAAAACAGTCAACATGGGTTTACAGAAGCAAATCATACAAGTCTAGAGCTAGGTAAAGAAGCTGCTAGGTGAGTGAACAAGGTTGGTATTATCTACTTTGCCTTTCAGATCCTTCAACACAGCAGCCTAAGTAAAAAAGGCAGCCATGGGATAGGAAAGGAAATCTCAGAAGTTAACAGTTAAAAGAAGAAAACAGCAAGTGCTCAGTAAAGCACATCTGCACTACAACCTGCAGAGACCTTTCCTAAGACTTCCTCACATAGCATGCTCAAGAGTGATCTGAAAAGTGAGAAAGAAAAGCATGTGGGAAAGAAAATTTACTAACAAGATCTGGCAGTGGGTCTGCAGTAGAACTGTGGGAGCAAACAATCCTAACTTTATATGCAAAACGACAGGCTTTAAAAGAGCTACTGTCATGCAGGAAAGAAACACTGGCACTGCAATACAAGAACATTGGTTCAACACCTGGCAACAGCTAAAGAGAGTAAATTGAGTCTTAGAAATTACTAGGAAAGGGAAATGAAATGTTACTGTGCCTCTTTAAATCCACGGTGCAGCCTTACATACAGACTGCTGCACAGTTCCAGTCGATATCTTAAACAATGACTACAGGTATAAAGTGGCTCCTGTATGAGCAGCTGCTCAGCAGACTATGGCTCACTTCTCACCTTGGGGAGGTCAGACCTGCAGGATGAAACTGAGGAGAGGGATACGTGCTTAAAGCAGCACAGTGGAAACAGGGAATGATTACTCACTGCTTGCTGCTGTGTATAGGCAGAGAGTGGGAGAGACCAACCTGTCCCAGCACACGGCAATGCCTTTTCATACAAGGCACAGCAAACTGTTCTGTCCAACTGCTCCAAACATTCCAAAAATGATTAAACAGATAGACAATGGAAACAAAAGACATGGGAAATAATTCAGGGGTGAAAGATAAAAGCATCTCTAGCTCAGGAAAATCTAAGATCCACTGGGAATACAGCTGTGAACAACCTGTAACTGCCCCATTTTCATGTTCAGGTAAGATACTGCACTTAAGAGTGGCTTTTAGCGTGTAAAGTGTAAGGTTCTGGACAAATTAAAAACCTAAAAAGCTAAGATTCCAAACAAGCATTCCCTTGTACCAGGTGCTTCATGTAAGCAATCAGCTCAGACACAATTACACAACTTTAACAGAAAACAGCAATGTGAAATCTTTTCATAGTGCAAAGGAAAATATCTGCTGGGCATGATTCCTCTCTAGGCAAATTTCAGAGCAAATCAGAAAAACGATGAACATGTGAACAAGACGATTTATAGGTCTGGACTTCTGTATGGGAGCAACACTGCTTTTGAAACCTGGATTCCTGCAGAAACAAGATTTAGATGATCAGCCTGGGATGACACGGGTCTCCATCCAAGGTCTTCCGAACTTACAGGTTCGGAAGGTAAATGTGACAACAGCGTGGAGAACTTGGCTAGGGTGACATGGGCTAAGGGCAGCGGGGCCAGGACCGCGACAAGCTTGGCGTGTGTGGAAGTTTGTATGGTGAGCCTGTACATCAACACGCCCACGTACCATCAACACCCCAGACCCCACGCGGGGCAGCGCTCTCTGAAACGCTCTCAGCGCTCTCCCCGTGGGACCTGCGAACCGGGAAGGGGCCTTTAACTAGAGCACAAGGCTCAACCGGCTCCGCCCTCGCGGGCGTGAGGCCGCCCGCCGGACGGGGACAGGCGTGCTCGGGGCTCAGCCGGCTCCGCTCCCTGCCTGTGCCGGACGTGCGGGCGGGACCGGGACACGCGTGTACAGGGCGGGGCTGGGACCGGGACCCGCCCCGCCGGACGGGGACACGCGTGTGCGGAGCGAGCGGGCGGTGGGACGCGGGCACTTACGGTGATCCTGCCGCGGTAGGTGCTGCGGAGCCCGCGGCACTCGGCGGGGTACACCCTCCTCTCCTGGCAGACCGTCCCGGCCGGCACGGCGGGAGGGGCGATGGACACGCCGACCAGCGCCAGCAACACCCGGCTGTCCTTCAGCGCGAACTCCACCGGGGGCACATCCTGCAACGGCACCGGGTCAGCGCGGCGGGGGCAGGGCAGGGTACGGACCAGCCGCCCCCCGCCGCCCCACGAACCTGCACGGCGCGGTACACGCCCTCGCTGACGGCGTAGTTGAAGGACTCGATGTGGGCGGTGGTGAGGTCGCGCCGGGCCCTACCGCGCCCCGGCGGCCGCAGCCGGTGCGGGTCCCGCGCGGGTCCCGCCATTGCCACCTCAGGGAACCACCCGGGCAGCGGCGCGTGCCAGACCCCGCCGCCAGCTCGGGCCGCCGCGTGCGAGGATCGCACCGCCCCCTGCGCGGAGCGCGCGTGCGCACAGGCGCGCGGGCCCCGCCCCGCTCGCGCAGCTTCTCGGCGGCGCCAGGCTGATCCAGGGCCGCTGCCGGGCGGACACGCCTGTGCCTGAGCCCCGCCCTCAGCCGTGTTTCCAGGAGCTGCGTTCCTCCCAACAGGCGCTCCCAGCAGCCGCTCGCCAGCCGTCTGCATTCCCCCCGCCGCCCAGCCACGCGCACCCCCGGGGTGGAAAGCCCTGACACCCCGTCACCCCCATCGCTCTCTGCCCCCTCCGCACACCTGGAGACCCAAACAGCATCCCCCGCCCACCCCCCAGCTCCCACGGGTGCTGGGACAGCCCTGGAGGTGAGGCCAGCTCGGTCATGCCACGCTGCTGTCTCACCTTTGTCACCTCGAGATGAGGGGTGCGCCAACTCCCGGGAAACACATCACATGCACCCACAGGACATGACTCTCCAGGGACCCGCTGCCCCAAGGAAACACCGCAGGCTGTGGGGTTTGCATGTTTTAATGATGGTTTAGGAGAGATGTGGATAGAGTCACCGGAGATCCACGAACTCAGGCACTTGCCAGCCTCACACGCACATGCTGACGTGAGAGCAGCTGGGGACACGATCCAGAGCCTGGCAGGCGGCCAGCTTGGCAGCGCCCCATGTACCCCACCATCCTCTCAACACCAAGGTTTCCCCAGGGCTGCCACAGCAGACACTGTCAATGGAATATGTTTATGAACCTACACATGGCACAGCATTGCTCTCCTGAAGGAGAGCTGCATGTGGAGAACAACAAATGCTGGGAGCAGGTACATGCAAGCAGTCCTGAAGGGCACTGGCCACAGCCACTTAGACGAAAGCAGCTTTTGAGCCTTTCTTAGACTTGTCCAGCATTCTCTGTGGACTGTGGCCAGCCATCAGATTTCAGCAGAAACACAATACCTGTTGCATGGTAACAATGACTAACTTATATGCAACAAACCACATCGGAGTTATCTGAAACCCAGAGTCCAGCGGGACCAGACCCTGCTGGAAGATGCAGCCAGAACACCTGGGCCAGAAATCCTTCATGGATGACATGAAGGGATACATCTAGGACTAGAGACATTCTGCAATATGGTAGATGTCTTCTAGAAACCCAGCACCATCCTGGGTGAAAGCTCAGGAAAGAGAGTAAGACCTTTTCTATTGACCTTTTAGCTGAAATAAGCTAGAAAACATTTATTGTTGTATATTCCTAAAAAAGAAACAAACAAAAGTCTCACAGGGGCTTGTGAGTATCACTTGCAAGGTGCACCCATGGCTGCAATGCTCAGGCCTCAGCCACACACACATCCTCTACTCCACCTCGTAGCTTGTATTTTGGGCAAAACCTTAGGCACTGTGCTCTCTGTCCTTTATAATTTACGTTCTGTGCTTTACTTTGGGGAGCACTGAGAGAAGGTGGAAAATACACACATTTTCCTCCAGAGGCTGTTGCTTATTCCTGAAAAATTCAGCAAATGGAGGATTCAAGTTTCCTGAAACACTACCTCCCCCATGCCCAGCCTAAAAGGCAGGGTACGAATAACTGCACTGCCTGTAGTCATGACTCTACTGCCAAGCCGAAGCTCCACTTTCAGATGAACAGCAAAAATGGCCAGCTGTTGATCTGCCACAACCAATCTGGGATGAAAAAGGGGGAAGGAAAGGCCTTGGAATTAGGCAGAAGATCTCCAGTCATTTCTCCTGCTGGTGGTACCAGCTGCTCCAGTGGGGGCCACTGCTTTTGCCTGTATCCAGGCAGCTTTCTCTCTCTTATCCTGCTACATAGCCAGGAACCTCATGTTACTGTGCAGTAAGGGAGTGATTCATCATCATAATTTAACCTTCCCTTCCCTTTTTAAGGGAAAAGAAGGATGGGTCTAGCACCCCAGAAAACAAGCATTTCTAGTTCATTGTGATGGGGAAAATTTTCTGATCTAACTTCACACCCTGCTCATCTGCCCTAGAGCTTGTGAGAGCCCAGCTGTCACCTCAGGCACATCCTGGATGAGAGCAATTGCTGTGAGATCTCTTTGCTGGGCAAGATGGTATTATTCTTAAGTTCACATAAGCTAACATGAAAATGTCAATGGAGACATGGTGAACTTTGCAAGTTGATTAACAACCCTTAACAGCCTACATTTTACCTTGGCACTTTATCGCTACATTTTACCTGGACTGCAGTGAAATTTTTACACCCATGTGCTAAAAACCCAACTACTCCTTCCCCCACACCCCTCTCCCCACTTTATCACCCAGCACTTCCCATCTCATGGAGCAGTGCATTCATGGTCCATCTTCTGAACACCCATGAGGCCCAAATCCAGAGACCAGACCTGGCATTCAGCATCTCGCTAGAAGTGAAGCCACCTGCCAGTACGTGCAGTGCAGGGCAACCAAGCTGCAGCCCCTTTTTCACACAGGTCCTGCTCCCTGTCACTTCTCTGCATGCACCACTGCACTCTGCATCCAGCACGCACTCCGTAGATGCAGATCCATGCTGGCTTCAGGGCGCTGACAACTTCAGAGGTGTTTGTGTGGTTCTTCGGGATGTGCCCTCTCTGCGATGCTTCCACAGGGTTTTGCTAAGCACTCTGTTCCCTCCTGGATTTGAGTGGCCCTGCATCAAACAGTGCCACTTGTAGATTCAGAGTGTGTTGCAATGAATGTCCGTCCTGTGATAAAATGCACGATAAAATGCATCACTCCAAGGAGGCACGGATGCTTCAGTCCTGCCTACAGAAAGGTGCCAGGATTGTCTGCTGGCATGAGATGAGTACACCAAAGCACTAGGATCTTCTGAGGAAGGCAGAAATCCCATTGCTTGATTCACTTCCCATTATATATAGGCAGTTTGTAACCTCCACAATCTCTTCTTGCTTGTTTGTTTTGGGCAACACGAACCAGTTAATTTCAGTGCCAACCATCTCTCCCCACCAGAGGCAGCAAAACACAGCTCCCAACACCCCCACCAAAGCTTGCTGCTGCTACAAGTGCCACCGTGCTCTGCAAAGAGCTCTGTCTTAGGAGGGACCTGCTGGGCTCACACTGAAAATTCAGATACACTTCACAGGGTGGGCACTATGCCAGGGATTTAGGTTATATTCAAAGCAGATGTTAGCTCTGAAATTCAGAGATCTCAAGGAATTTAAACTCTCCTTTGCCCCAGAACACCTGCTTTCCCAGTTGTGTGGCAAACAGGAATCTTTCTCCTGGTCTACAAAAGCTCACCCACTTTCCCCCTAGCTGAGATCAAGTTGTGGACTGTGTTCATGGCAGAAGATTGCAATATTTGTCAAATGGAGGAGAATAAAACTGCTGGATCAAACAGGATAAAAATCATTTGGGTTGAAAGGTTTCAGGTTCAAGCCTCAAATAAATCATGAAGGTGAAAGCTGAGAGAAGAACCTAAATTCACAGGTTTCTGCTATTTGAAACACTCAGCACAAAAGTGATGTTAGAAATCCTACAGCCTGCAAGTGAGCTCTCAGGGGCTCGCTCTACCTCTTTTAAACAGAATTAAACTGCATCAGACTGGGATAGACACTGATTCAAATCTCAGTAGGAAAAGGGATAGCTATAAATAAACAAAATCGCCTTCCTTCCTTGGGTTAATTCACCGCCTGCAGTTCAGCACCCTTTTGCCAGCCATTGCCTAGGTGTTCAGCCAACCAGCTTGGAAAATGACCAAAGGAAACTGAATTCTTGGTGTTCCTGGTTTTAGGCACCCTGCAATGCAAGAGAGCTTGCTCCTTTCTATGTAACAGAGCAGGAACAAAGGAAAGGAGTCACCTATTTGGAGCGGAGCTAAGGCACTAATGATGCAATAGGTGAGGAAAGAACAAACACAGCAGGACAACTTCATCATTCTCTTCGCTCAATTCCCTTAAAAAACCCAATGTTTTCTCTATAGAAAAGGAGGAGCTAATAGAGCATATACAGTATCCCTGTTGGGGTTTCATTTCAAGGTTATTTTGTTGTTCTCCCAGAGAGATTTGTTTCAGATATCAAAGTTACAGAAGCTGTTTCTAAAGTGGATTTTGGTGAATGCAGGCAGAGTTATCTGAGCAGCTCTGGCTAATCACAGCTTTGAGTGGATGCCTGTTTTGTTGTTTTTCCCTGTGGTTTCCAAGAAAATAAGAAGCCTGTCTCTATCACTTTTTGGCATGGTACTGAGATAGGCCACCGAACTGTGCTGACCCCAGGGATGCAGTCTTTCCCTGTTCACAGCAGTGGCAGTCCTGACGTCATCACAGCTTGATGAAGATCGATGATGACTGGCTCATCTTCTGCCCAGTGTCATTGAGGGGGAAAACACTAGAAATGGCTACATCCACAATTCCTTGGCAGAGCTCTGCATACAGCTTCCTAAGAGATGAGAGAGACAGAATCAGATACTCAGGCAGGACAAACCAGCAGACTCCCAGCCAATTTTTATGTAGACATGCATTTTCCTAGCAGGATCTACATGAACCTACTCCCATTACAAGGAGCTGCAGGGTGGCAAACAGGAGGAGGGCAGCATCTCTTCCATCTCCTGCCTGCTTATACCAGCAACCATCTTCTTTTTCAATGGTGATCCTATTCCCAATATTGCTCCCTGCCAGATGGGACCACAAAACCCATTATCTATGTTTACTGTCAGGACAATCTTCTGAGCAGTCTCCACATCCATGATGATTGGGAGCAGACATCTCAGTACCCTCTCAGCCTTCCAACTCAGGGAGCCCTGATTTACTACACCAGACCCCATTCACACGGGGATGTGCCCCAGAGAGACTGCTCTGACGCATTCACGGTTTCATGAAATGCTGTGCCGGGGTGAGGTTATTCACATCAGCTTGTGACCAGGTGCAGAGGCTTCACAGGATCCCCAGAAGCATGGGATGTGTTTCACCATGGCACAGATCATACAGAGCAGGATTAGGGAGAAGAGAGACAAGGTGTTTGAGATGAGTTAACAATAGATTAATTTTCTGCTGAAGGAAATACATGTGTAACCTCTCTGAGCATGCTGGCATATGGAACATATTTAGTACCAAAGCTGTCTTTCCTAGGATTAAAAATGTCCTTCACTCCATGCCTTTGGGGCTATGTGACAGCAAGATATTTTTTCAGCTCCTGGGAATGTTATTGCTTTCAGTAGCCAATTTTTTTCTCTTTAAATGGGAATTGTGTGATATGGGTGCTATAAACTAGAATAACCTTGAAGAGAAGCCTAATTTGGCTATTAGCCAAAACCTACCTCAGCTGCTTTCAGTATCTTCCAGTGCCCATAGAGGCAAAAAACAAACAGGGCACTGCTGCAATCCAAATCCACCCAGCAATAACCAAATTCTACCCATACAGCAACACAAGGAGGTGCAAGGCAGTATTGCACCACGGCGCACATGGTGAACAGGGCATCCCGCACCAAGAAAGCTTCCCAAGCCCTATCCCTGAAAAGGCTGCTGAACAGGCTGCCTGGTAGGTTTGACCAGTATTTTTTGTCTACTGTGAGTGGTGATCTAATCTAATTTAATCTAATCTACGTCTAATCTGATCAAATTCTAGTGTACTGATGTACAGCCTGTTCTGTTTTGCTGGGGTTTTATATGATACAGATGCTCATTTAGCAAAGATGTCTAGTCTCAATCACATAATAGAGCACCTCCCGCTGTGCCTATGCAAAGATGTTCATGGCCAGGGCTGTTTGGCTGTCCCAGCCTCCCTGTGGCTAGTGGAAGCTTTGACCCAATGTCTGCAGCATCCACTGTGTGCTCTGGGGTCCTGCTGCCTGCAAATTTAGTCACTCACTTCCAGCTGCTGCCCTTAATGCTACTCATTTATTATATGTCCAGTGGCACCACAAGAGAGACTGAGAAACTATCTGACCCCCAAAGCATTAAATCTGCAACATAACTTCAGCCCAATAGTAATAAAAATGACCCAAGTTATACTCAAACCCATTTGTTCAAAAACTGAGCTTAGTGCCCCATCTCACATGGGAAAGAAGCCAGGGGATACTAAACACAGAGACAGGAGCAATGAACCCAAGTCAACTGGCACTTAGATCAGTGTTCAGTGTGGGTTAGCCTGAAAAATTCCCATTTAATTCACTTTCTTCCACCTTTTTCACTTGGAGTTGGGACATAGCCATGTTTTGGGTGCCTCATGTGAATGGTGGCATCACAAGAGTATTATGGGAAGTGATTACTCACTGAGCACACGCTGGGGCCCCATTGACTTCTATTAGCCAGACTTTCAGCTCCTCATCCACCATGAAGTCAAAGCCAAAGAGCTGGAAGCTCTGGTAGTGAAGATGCTTCGTGCTGATTGCAGGCTCTATACACATAAGGCAGCTTCTGTGAAGGGAAAAACAGAAATTCAACATTAAGAGCCCTCTGGACACCTGTTGCACTGCAGCTTCTGAGGCCATGTGTACAGTACAGTTAAGTAAGAGATTGCCCTGAAAGTGCCCCAAATTACAAGCTATATACAATACATGCCATGGTAACCAGGTCCCTGCAAGTGAGGTCCTGCAACCATGAAAATACACACGGGGATACCCCTGAATTAACTCCTAAAGAGCTGGAGAGCAGCACCCTCCCTCACTATCGGGCAAACTGAAAAACATGATGCACAATTAGAGCCTGGAGACACAAAGGGCTGCAGCAGGTCCCCAAGGAACTGCCACTGGACGCTCATTTGCCTCCAAGTCCCTCAAAGATTCTGTCATGTCTTTTTGGTGCAATCAACAGCAATGAGGTACTTGCAAAGTAAATTCCTTCATGAAGGATTGCTTTGTCAAGACCTGGATTCTGTAAAGCACCGTGATCTCTGATATCTCTCTGTAGGCACTTTCTGTGCCTAGGAGGGAGCTAGCTCTGTGGACTGAGTATGGTAAGCAAGGCCAATGCCATGTGCTGCTGCTTGCTGATGGTGGGGGAAGCATCAAAACCCTGCAGACTCGACTCCAGCTTCATTTCCCCTCTTGCGCCTTATACCTTTTCTAATCCCAACCTCTCCTAGCCCTGTCTTTTGACCTGCTGTCTTCCTTTATCACTCCATCCTTCTCCAGCCACAGCTGGCAAAATGCAGATACATTGACACATACCACTGAGGAAACAGCACCTATGGAGGTGCTTTTTCTTTGAGCAGTGACACTGGGCTATTTAAATTTAAGCAATTGAAACCCTTCCCTTCTTGGTCTGGCTGCTTCCCCAGCTGTCAGTACTCATTCCCTGTCACTGAAGGGTTATGTTTTCCTAAGGAGCATTGGCTACCTTATTATGTGTTTAATTTGCAGTAAGATGCCATTCTCAAGCGTTGTGTTCAGGGCATCCATCAGATACTGGTTGAACTCCTCAAAGAACATTTCATTCCCTTCCTCATACCGCCCATAGTTTTTGGAATATTCCTTCTGAATGCAGTGATTGGTCAAGTGGCAGGTTTTGTCCTGGAAATTAGCACTGTTATATGGTTCGGAAGAGGTCCGCAGGACACCCTCTCTGTAGAGGTAGATATTATATTGATGATCCACGAGAACCCAGCTCCTGCGGGACAAGAGAACAAACTCTAGTCTCAGTGGCTCAAAAAGTAACAGCATGAAAAAGAAAACCGGTATTACAAAAGCAGAGAAGGTTACCTGATGTCAAACTTGCGATGCCCTGGCTCTAAAAGTAGAGGATTCTCCAGGTATTTCTGAATCACGTGCACTTGTCCCTGCTCGTCGATGAAGTCCAGAAGCTCTGTAGCCTCTGAAGAAATCAGGATCCCTTCTCCTGACACAGAAAGACGAAGACAAAGTTAGGTAGAGGATCATTCTACCTTTGTTGGAGCTTATTTTTAGGCCCCAAGCGGATCATGGCTCATTTGCCCAAAAAGCCATGCAACATGCAAGAACCTATGGATGGCATGGTGGCATGAGGGATAAGTCAGCTCTGCTAAAGTTGTCTAATACTTCTCTGGCACTATGCCCATTCTTCAGACATTTAGTTAACTTTTTGGACTAAATCCGATCACTTAGTCTTAATTTTATGCTGAGTGTTTTGGAGGAAATACTGTGCAAAAAACCCCACATTTCAAGGGGGCAGTGAAGGTATAATACAGGTTTGGAGCACAGGCAGTTTGATAGGATAATCCCATGGAAAATGCTCCTAGATGTGACTTCTGAAGGTCACTGCCAACACAGCCCTGCAGGTACTCTCAATGCTCCATGCTCTGCATACCTGAGTCACAGCTTCTCAGCCCTACTGACCTCCCATTCACCCCAGCATCCTCCACTGAAAGAAAGTCCTGTCACCAAAGTATCTTTCTCACCCATGCTTTAGGCAGAAGGCAAGATTTTTTAGTCCCCTGATCACAGCAGAGCCAGGCAGAAACTTGTACTGGCACAACTTCAGGCTGTGCACTGGAGAAAGAAGGGAAAAAATATCCCTGTAAGCCAGTAAAGCCCCTGCAGTATGAAGATCATCAGGCACCCATTCTGCACTGGACAGATGGCGAATCAAGGGGGGGTTAGCTTAACTGTGCACCTAGTCAGCAATCCAGTGAGGCAGCAAAGCAGCTTATGTGGGGCAGCTGTTCCTTCTCTCAAAGAAGAGACCTAAACCTCTAGCCACAGCTGAAATATCTCAACTTTTAAGTCAGGGCATCCAAAACCTTTAATTTTCCTGTTAGTGATGAATGACCAAGCTTCCACTAGACCTGTCCCAAGCCAGGGGCCGTGCCTGAGCTCTATCTGCCTTGGTAATCAACGTCAACAAACTTTCTTCTTCATCAGAAGTAATTCCCAGACACTTAAAACTTCCCTCTAAAAGATTAACATGACAGTCTGCTTTCCACTTTAATTTGCAGCAGCACACTGATGAATACAAAAAGCTACTCTGCTTTAGTGCAGAAAAGATGGGATCACACTTGAACATCAAGTATGTGGAGAATGTAAACTTCCCCATCTTGGAGCAGACCACAGCAATGGCCTTTTCAATTACTCAGATTGACTTTTTTGCCAGATAGTTTACCACACAGAAGCATTTTCCATCACTGGCATAACGAAAGGAGTCATCTCTCCTTCATTCCTGATGAAAATAAGCATACTCTTCTGATATTTCTTGGTAACAGCCAAGAAAGCAGACCAGCAAAGGAAGCCACCTCTGGCTTTCACATTCTCTTTTTGCAAGGCTGCATGAAAAATGACTCTGCAAGTATGAGTAATACAAGTGGGCTTGTTCCCTTTGAAAAGGCCAGACTGGGCTCTGCTGCACACATGGCAAGGTAAGTTTTTAAATGAAGCCATTCTAATAACGTGCCCATGATAACACCATAAGTAACAGACAGCACATAGTTATCAAAGCATTGCATCTACAGCTGTGCCCAGCTACCTCATAGCTCATTATTTCTGTAGAGCGAGTGATGTAATGACCCTGGAACAAGGAAGGACACATTATCACTTGGGTATCTACTGCCCTGTTCAAATTAAAGGGACATACAGACACTGCATTGCTTGTCTTTGCTCTGGTACCTTCCCCTGAGGCTTGGGTGCAATTTCAATGTACTGAGCTCATGGCTGCTCAGTTTCTCAGTGTGACATCAGTAGGCCATTGGCACCAGGCATCTGAGCTTGGTTGAAAGACAAGCAAGATTTCCACCCAAGTGAAGCCAGGCTTAGCTGCAGCATGGGGAGCTGTGCTCCCGGCCCTTGATGGCTGCTGTCCTGCCTGCTGACCTCCTCCCCATACCCTGTTCTGCTCCCTCTTACCTCCTGCTCTCCCCATTTCCCTCACCTGGTCCCTACTGCCTTCTTCCTGCAGCACTTTCCCATACTTTGAGGCACACGTGTAGAAATATGGAGGCCCTTTCACTGCCATGCATCTTGTAGGTAGCATGTGCACATGACAATGCTTGTCAGGAGCCCCATGCCACCAAGCAGACAAAGGAGAGCCCTGTGCTGGCTTGACTGGCATAGGGTTGGTAGGAGAAGCCCATCATAGACAGACTAGATATCAGCTTGGCTCAGCCAAACCCCATGACTCTATGGATCATGTAAAGAGTAAGGAATAACAAGAAATAACTCATGGTGCTGGAGAATGAACCTTTGGCACCAGCTGAGGACTTGGCAATCCACACATTGCCTTCTTTGCCTTCCTGCCGTCTGTTGTAAGCTGCCAAGAAGACTTCCCGCTCATCTGTTCTTGTGTTGTTTATGAGATGGTGAATTCCATTCTGTGCTGGAGCCACGGGGGTCTTCAAGTTTGTTGGGTAAATCACATACGACTCAGGGAACCATGTGCAGGACTCTGATAGCTCAGGGCTTGTCTTGATTAGCCTGGGTGAAGAGAGACAGGCTGTTAATCTCCAGAGTGTTCCCACCTGCATGGGCTCATTTAATAAGAAAAAAATCATCATTAACTGGGTTTTTTTGCTTGATGAGGAATAGCAGCTTACAGATAGTCTGTGCTAAATTATCGTATTTTCCTTAGACCCTTGAAATTATGGTTTTCCTAAAGATACCATAGCAACCCCAACCCACAGCCAAGCACCACTCTTTGAACCAGAACCTGCAGGTTTTCATTAAACATTTTATTGATACCATGACACTAACAGCTGAGAAGTTTCCATGTAACTAGAGCCTGTGGTGCATTCCCTGCATCATCTCTGCACAAGGGAATTGAGGAGGTGTGTTTGCTAACACGGATCGGGGCAGGAAGGATGCAGTGATCACAACTGGCAAAAGGGAAGCCAGAACAGTAACGTTCTCTGTGCTGGTGCTTAGTCCTTGATCTCATTCATACTGAGATCTGACCAGGTGTCCCAGTTGTGGATGAAGACCACTGAAAGCAAGGACATGGCTACATGTTTCCCATCCCAAGGTATCTGGGATCCCCCTTGCACCACACAGTCTCCAATCTCTCTGGCACACCCCTTCTACCAGTAATGACTGGAGATGCCAGCAAACTCCTGTTAGCAGAGCCCAGGCCTGTTTTCTTTCCCTGTCAAGGGAGCTGCCTGTCTTTCTGAATGCTTGTGCTTTGCTTGAGGCCAAAAGCAGAGCTCATGACACGCTGACTCTCTTTGTGCATTTGTGTTTTTCTGTTGAAATGGCAGTCAGTCAGTGACACCCCAGGAGCCTGAGGAATGTCATTTGTCTTTGGGTTCATAAGTAGCTTGATCCATCATTGATTTGTGCATTTAGAAAGCTCAGCCAAGCTCCAGGTGATAAAAACAGCTGTGCAAGTGCTTTCAGCACTGCCTCTAGATAACAGGCCAAAGAGAAATCCACCTGAGGAGCGCTGTGGGTGCTTAAAAATACTCTGCCAGTTTCTGACACACACCATCACCACTGCCAAAGAAGCAATTGGAAACGGGTTCTTTGCAGGGGAAGGAGAGGCCTGCATCAGTGAGAGGCAGCACAAACTCTCATGTGGAATCAAACGCTGAAGGAGACCAAGAGCTCTGACATGAAGATGCCCTAATGGCTGCAGAGTTTGCACAGGGACGAGGGTTATCTACAATGAAAGCTCATCCATATTTCCCCAGGAGACCCTGGCATGGCAGGTCATGCAGAAATAACTCCTAGAGCTCTTCCTGGAAATGTCTCCAAGCACTCGTTTGACCAACAAATCTGATTAGCTAAAAGCATATTACTGTCTCATCTCTGTATGAAACAGAGAATAAAAGCAGTAGGTTTTAATTAAATGTCTACAAGGAAAAAGAGCAGATATGTTTGGGCTTCTTTTTCTTTTGATTTGGTTCTAATCTGATTCAATACACTCTATGGTTTCAAGCAGATATAACTCAGTGGAAATGGCATTTCCCCTGAAGTTACAAAGATGCCTTTGTGCACAAAGATAGCTCTAGAGACCAGCACAGGAGTCTGAAGACAGCATATGGTAGGACACTCCCAGGGCAGCTGTTCTGTGAAATACCCCCCAAACAGGTCCAACACTCGACAAGGGTTAGAAGAAAAACTGCCAAGCCCATGTAACGTGTCAGCGAATTTCTTACTTCACCAGAGATGCTTTGCGGCACAGCTTGTCTGCTCCCCTGTAGTAATTCACCAGCTGCACAAGTCCAGGTTCATGGCCTAAGAAAGGGAAACAAAGAGGTCAGACAAACTTCTCAAATAATAAAGGGAAAACAGCTGCTTGGTGCAAAGGACCTATGCAGTATGGACCAAAAAAAAAAAAAAAAAAAAGGAGGTTGTTTCCTTGCCCTGCATTACAGAAACAGGTTGTAAGCTGGTACTGGCTCCTGTGGTTTCCTTCTTTTAGTTGCAAAAAACCATGCATTTACCCATTTGTTTTTAATCTGACACATCCATTTTGCAAAGGAAAATAATTATTTCCTAATTCACATTGGGAACTGGCAGCACCATCCAAAAATGTTCTTCATTTGCTAGTTTTTAAAAACTAAGATTTCAGATACTGTTAAATGCAAGTGGAGGATGCAGGGAAGCGCACCATGATAGAAAAATCATATCTTAGCAAAAGGCCTCTTTTCTTTGTCACGTACAGAATTCCCTCTTGGACCTGGTATCACAAAACACTGGGAAACATTTAAAGATTTGGAATTTTCCTTTCCTCTAGCACTTTGCAGCAAGACCTGTTGGATAGCAGAGGTGGGAAGGAACCTCTGGGAGTCTCTGCTCCAACTTCTTTTTCAGTCAAAGTCTGAGTATCTCTAAGGATGAAGATCGTACTGCTTCTGTGAGTCCTTGTCCCAGTGCTTGGCTGACATCCTTTGTCCCCTTGGCTATCCCAATGGCCCCTGCTAGAGTCAGTCCAGGGTGTCTTAAGCCTTTCTTGCACTGGGAAGTGCCAAACTGGTCCCTGTATCCAGCTGTTGCCTCACCAGTACCACACAGATACCACACAGTGCCAAACAGATGGGTACTTCCTTACCAATACTGTACTCCACACCACAGCCTGCCTTCTTTCACCTTCTCACATCACACAAACATTTGTGCTCAGCTGAAAGCTCTCTGGGAAGGACATGATGGCAGCAAGTGTCTGAAGGGTAACACAAATCTGGGTAACACTACACAGCCTCTCCCACATAACCAGTGCAGATGAACATGGCTGATGTGCAAGAGGCGAGTGATGCCTGGGGCAATACCTGGGTCACCACTGACAGCAAATGACAAGAGCATCAATAGGGAAAAGCACAATGGAAAACGGCTCTGGTTTGAAATGACCTTGGACAAGGGGGATCCCCCAAGCATGAGAGTTACTTCCACCTGCACCCTCTTTCCAAAAAAAAAAATGCTTGTGGGAGTGGATTGTAACCTTGAAAAAGGATTCAGAGTTTTAGTTATTCTCCTTGGTGTTTGCCTGGGAAAAAAGGCCTGGAGTAAACAAGACCAGGCAGCTGCAAGATCACAGAGCGTGAATATCTATTTTCAACCCCAAAGTCACGTCCCTGACCTTGGTCACTTTTTTATTCACAAATCTTTAAAAACAAGACAGCTGAGAACCATCCTGCAGAAAAGATTCGTAACTTCAGGCACTTCAGTGTGCAGGCAGCATGGCCAGGTACTAATTTACTGAGTGAAAATAGTAAAAAACCTCAAATTTTCTTTTGTTTTCAGTTTATCCTGGGGGCACACATCCTCATTGGTTTCCTGAGCATCGCCAAGGAACAGTGGGCTGCAGTGTAGAGTCTGGTGGCCAGCAAAGAGAGATCACGAAGCAAGAAGGGAAACGTTCTCGGGCATGTTGCGAGGTCTGCACCATGCATTTAGTGGAATTACAAAGCTGCCAAGGCACTGACCAAATTGGTGATCCTCCTGTGGCCAGCAGGGCACAGTCCAGCATCCTCTGCTACATAAGGCCTCTGCAGCCTTTTCCTCCTTTCCCTCCCCTTAGCACAAACTGCTTTTTTTGCTAGATGCAGACACTTACAGATTACGAGCACAGTCCCCCAAGAATTAGGTTATCAGTGAGAGCAACAGAGGTCCCTTGCAGCTGGACAGCAGCAGTGGTGCATGCTGAGAGTCCCACTTCTACCCCTCTCCCAGTGACCCAGCTGAGCCCCTAAGTAATGCAAATCCCTACAGTTCCCTGAATTAACTCTGCTTCCACTGAGTAGAGCCCTTAGGAAAACCAAACCAGCTTTGATGCAACAGTTGCTCGGGAAGACAGCTTTAGGACAATGAACGAGAGAAGATACAGCTTTTTGGAAGATGTACCAAAATAACCATGTTATTTTTGCTCTGAATGTATTGATTTCAGGCAGCCAGTTCCTGCTATAGGAGGGTGGTTTAAAGAAGACAGTGCCAAAACATGGTGCCTCTCCACAGGTTATAGATGCGTCTTGGCTCTGAGAAATGGTTTGAGTTTTCAGGCATCCTATGGCAACACAAGTTGAAGGGCTTACTGAAGTCCTTCCATCATCCCAGGACACTTCTGGAGGATGGAAAGGGTTAGTAAGAGATGCCCACAAGCCCACCATGGCTTAATGTACTGTGCATGCCCACTCACATCAAAGAACTGTACTCATTCTGCAGTGAGGCCTGATGCTTGTGGGCTCTCCACGCTGGGCACATTAAAGCACAGGTCTGCTTGCTGTGCCTGCTGTCAGCACGTGTGAGCAGCCTCACTGCTTAAGCCTCTCTCAGTGTTTCCCTGCCTGCTGCAGACACCCCAATGCTGGAAGGTGATCAGATGGCATTGCCATGTGGTGGGGACTTTCCACTCACAAATGCATGAGCAGACAAGGGAAGAGGTGCTGGAGCTGGTAACTTGCAAATCTGGAAGAGCAGTCAGAGCTGGGTCTCTACTGCAAGGCAAGGGGCTGCAAAGCTGTCCTGCCCCAGAGCTGCTGGAGTGAGGGGGCTCCTCCTGTTTTGACGTTACTGCAGCCAGAAACAGTGCTGCAAAATCACACCAGGAAGAAAAAAAATAGGGCCAAGATGACAGTGCATCCCTGCTCCCCACCACACCCTGAAACACTGCCAGTGCCTGGCTTGGCTCTCCCTGCTTGTGGGCAGTCCATAGCACTTTCCCTCCCTGCTTCTGGGCTCCACACCATCCAGTGGGGCAGAGGGCCAGGGTGGCTCTGCTGACAGCCCTGTCTGCCATGGGACAAGCCTGCACAGGGCAGCTTCCAGGGCCCAGCATATTGGCAAGTGTGACAGTGGGGGTCAAGCAGCAGGGGAAAAGGTGGTGGGCCAGGGCGGTGTGGGGTTCTTTAACGCAAAGAGCCTCTGGAATGACCGACATCCTGCTCCAGGCAGAGATTAGTGCTCTCACCCCCACCAAGCCCTGTAGAGGCACATCCCCACCAAGCCCTGTAGAGGCACATCCCCACCAGCCATGACTCTGGGGTGAGTGTTAGTGTGCCTGGTTTAGACCTGTTTCCCTACTTGTCCCAAACACCAGAAACACCCCCATAACACGTAAGCTCAGCACCGCAATGTCCCTACCCAGCACCAGGCAGGGGAATGCCACTGGCACCACTACACCCCTACGAACCCAAGCTGCGTGCCTGAAGCCCCCTGCAATGGTGCAAACGGCGCTAAGGGCGTTGCTGCAGGACAAGGAGGGCAGTCCGGGAAGCAGGGCTCCACCCAGGGGGGGCCGGGATCCTAAGGTCTGCCAAATGCCAGATGAGGGGCCTCGGGTGATCCCTGAACACCCCCCACCCCCCCGCTTCACCACAGCACACCCTTCAAGCTTGGTAGGGGGTGTTCTGCGGGGTACCGGTGAAACCACTCTCCGGGAGCTTGGGAGGGGGATCCTTCGAGTCCTGGCTGGCGCCAGCAGGGCCTGCAGAGACATGCCGGGGGTCGGGAGGCGGCTGCACGGAGACCCTTCGGTGCCCGCCCTTTGTTTGGGCGACGGAGGCCAGGGCGGTGACCGAGCCCAGGTGACAGGGAGCCCCGCGCGCGGTCACGGCGACAGGACGGTGACAGGGGCCGGGGAGCACCGCCTCCCAAACCGCGGGGTCTCTGCCGGGAGTGCCCTGCCCGTGCCCGCAGCGGAGGCTGCGGCGAGGACCCCGCCCTGCGGCGGTGGTTCATCGGGGAGGGGAGGGGACAGCGGCAGCCCCGGGCTGCAGGGCGACAGGCGGAGGACGGGCCCTGCTGCCGGCGGGGGCGGCCGCGGTGGGGGGACCCTTACCCAGCCTGCCGAAGGGGAGCCGGTTCCTCTCGCCCAGCATCAGGTTGAAGCGGGGGTTGTCCCTGCGGAGGCGCCGCCACTGCCCGCTGGCCAGCAGCAGCCGGCTCACCTCGGCGTACACGCTGCTGCCCTCGTCCCGCACCACGAAGGTGTACATGGCGATGGGCGGGGGGTGGGGGGGAAGGGAAGGGGGGCACCCCGCCCTACCCCCGGCGGCTCACGGGGCCCCGCCGCAGCCCAGGCAGGGCCCTGCGCGGCCGGCGCCGCCCGGCCCGGCTCCGCATGGCCGGGACCGCCGCCCCCGCGCACCGCCCGAGGAGCCTTCCCGGGCGGGGACTGACCCGGAACCAGAACCACGCTCCGGCTCCGGCTCCTCCCCGCCCCGTGATGCCGCCGAGCCGGTGGGGCGGGGCCGTGCGCTTCGGGCACTTGGCCCGGCCCCGCCGCTTTCTGCTGTGCCTGCGGATGGGATCGCTCCTGTCACCCGCTGCCGTCCAGTGCTCAGGGCCTGTCGGGGGTGCTCACTCCCCGTGTGGGTCCCCGCCGCTGGGCTCGGATACCCAGCCGTGGTGTCGGTGCTGTGCACTCGTGTCCCGGGGCTGCAGCCCAGCTCCAGGTCGTGCTGCAGGCCATGGGCACTGGCAGGTGGTGGTTGCCCTGTGGCCCCATAGCCTTGTAGGGCTGGTGCGACCAACCGGAGACACTGCCAGGTCTGGGCTGGCCGTGACCGCACACACGGGCTGCCGTGACTACCCCACGGGTATGGACCTCCTCTGGGAGCCGGGGAACGGCCAGTGTGCAGAGGACAGGCAGGTCCCAGAGGTCCAGCGGGACCCAGACAGGAGGGAGGCAACAGGATGCCCATGAAATTCGGGATGAAGGGGAAAAACCAGCAATGACAGAGGCGGGAGTTGGAGGGGGCTCTGCGAGGTCTGGCAGGCACAGCCCTGAGCCCTACGAACAGCTGGGAGGTGGAGGGAAGAGGCTGTTCCCTCAGGGCTCATCAGACTGCATCTCGTACTGTGTTCGAGAAGGATCTTGATAAACCAGAGTGATAAACTGCTGCTGAAAAGATAGTAAGTGAAGAAAGGGCCAGTTGTGCAGTCCTACATGGTGGCTGTCCCATGGAGTGCCTCACTTCAGCAGAGACTGTAGCGGCATGCCCTCGGGAGCAGTGGTTTCTGGCGGCACTTTTACTCTGGAAAAAAAAAACCGCATGTTTGGGCTGATGGACAGAAAAGCAGGAAGCCTGACAGCCCGGTCACCACCGGGCCGTCCCTTCATCCACTGCCACCCAAAGACAAGGAATTGCAGGCAACAGAGAGGTTATGTCCCCTCTGCCTCAGGGGACTCCATGTGCAAGGCAGGATGGGGCTGACTCACTGTTTCTTCTCGACGTCCTCAATACCCTCAGGCAGGCACATGTTGAGCGTCTCTGGGAGCAGAAAGGCCACTGCACCGCTGCACACTGCTACACTGCAGTATGTCACCTCTGGCAGAGACCTCCACACCTCGTCCAGCAGGAACACAAGTGGGGCCAAAGCCCCGCCGAGGCGTGCCACAAAGGAGGTGTACCCCATCCCATTCTGCCTGGAAAGGTATAGACCACCATGAGAAAGAGAGGGGTACTTCTGTCATATCAGATCTTGGGAAAAAGTGCAGAACTCTGCCCCTTCCCCTGCATCTTTCTTTAAGTACTGAGGCTTTTTTTGCCCCGGGTATTTCCTCTGACAGTTTTTTCCTAGGGTTTTTTTTGCTTCTTTCTTCATATCTTCCTACAATCATAGTATTTCCCAGAGAGCAACTGTAGCTGCTGTGAGAAGTAGATTTATATCTATTATAAGAAAGAAGCTGCAGTTCCACACTCAAAATATCTGCTGTAAAGTTATTTCCGCCTTAAATGTCTAAAACCCTGAGAGCATTTTCTAGTAGTAAGTCCTCTGACCTACTGAAAGCAAACCCAAGTTCCATCTTTTCCCAGGTATTTCTAGGCATGTGGCATACACTAGAGATATCTGTGAACACCTTTGGTCCTGTTGTAGTGATGAGCCCAGGAGAGCTTGCTGCAGAGACCAAAAATAAGACCTAATTTTGAGGGGGTGGGTGGCATTTCACACCAATAACAAGGATCCCGGGATCTGTTTGTGCATATACAGAACAAGTACTGCAGAAGGAACCAACACTTATGTCTCTGTCAAGGTCTTTGAGTGAAAAATACAAACCAATCTGAGATGAAAAGTAGCAGATCAGTGTTACAAGTTTGGTTTAAATACGGATCATTTGCCACATGCAACAGACCATTGAAAGCTAAAGGACTAAATGGCAAAGAAGGGTACTCTGGGCATGAAGGGACAGAGGTGAGGTAAGTTACAAGGCCTGCTGTGTTTCATGAGGGTTTTTTCAGACTTTCACAAAGAAAGCAGTGAGGTGGTTCCTTCCACCAGTCCAGGTGTATCCCAAACTATGCAGATGGTAAATCTGGTTTTTTTGTTACTGTTACCCAGACATTTCAAGTAAATTCTTTTTTTCCTCCTGGAAGGCTAGTTAATCCATGCTTTAATATCATCTGATGTCCAAAAGACTCTCAAACATGTGGTAGTATGTGTTCCTTATAAAACTTAATATTTCAAGTTATTATTTTCGGGGTCTTTTAACAGGTGCTGACAGATTATCACAGGGAAGTAAGACTTTACTAAGCACAGATGCCTTATGGAGTTCAAAAATCTTCCCACACAGAATACTCCTCAGCTTTCCATTCGTCTCCCTATCAACATAAACTAACCACACATAACCCACAAGAAAAGGTGGCTTTCTGCCCCTTTTTTGTGAGTATATGTAATCCCTAGAACCTGCTATTTCCAGAGGCAAGGGACCAATCTGACCAACAGCACATCCTGCTGTGCTGGTGTCAAATACTCCACCAAGGATCTGGGTGTGCATTCAGGTGAGTGTCATCTCTTACCTCAGTATGGTAGGGTAGAGCTCAGAGGTGTACAAGTAGACAGTAGTGAACGCAGCTTCTGAGAAGCCTTTGCCCATAACGGCTACTACAGAACGCAAGGAGGTGAAGGCTAGCGGGAAAGAAAAGGCATATGTGACAATGGTCAAAGAGCTGCCTCTAGGAAGAAGCTTCCTGTCGCCTCGTGTAAGAAGGGAGAAGGTTCAATGCTCTCACAGACAAAACAGGGAGCTTCATAGCCCTGGAGTTGCTGTCTCCAAAGGCTGGATCTGTCAGTTTGTTGTTAGCCCAAATGGGAGCTGAAATGATGAAAGGATAGGTCCTGACATTTCCCATTGTACAAGATCTATAAATAAGATAGGCACTTTACCTTACCATCACTGGGCCCTTCACAGTGACTGGAAACCATCTGTTGCCACCAGATATAAGGGCTAGCCCATATTAGTGACCTTGACTCATAGACACCCCTTAGGTGGAGGACTTTTCTATACAGAATTGCCTGTGAACATGATATATGGTTTTCCTTCTCTACCACTACACAGAATGGAAACCTCCCCTTTAGCAAGTACTGCATATAGCATCTCACGCTTGGGAATGGCAATGTTGGCTCCTATGCACAGTCCAGTCAGGATGAGTGTCCACGCCTGACTCTGTCGCCGTCCAACTCGGTTCACCAGCACGTACATGATCATCTTGGCTGGAATCTCAATGACACCAAACACAAACTGGGAGAGATAGATGTTGAGCCCAAAGCTAGTCAGGTTCATGCTCATGCCATAATAAGAGAAGGAAACACCAAACCTGTGAGGAGTGTGTAGAGATGGGACTTAGGGAAATCCCTCTGGGGAAATGCAGGATGAATCCCCCATGTGAAGTGATACTGCTTACCACACAACCCCAGAACAAAGAGAGATCTTCCGCAGGACTGGTGTTTTGAACAAGCTGATGTAGAAGTAACTCCCTGCTGGCTTTTTGTCTGTTACCATCCTTGTCAGGGCCTGGGAGAGATGGAATTAAGGAAATAGCTCAGCTACTGTATTTTTAGGATCCAGACATGAAACCCTAGACAGGCTGGGGACTTTGCCCTTCCCAGCTTCAGCTCTGCCTTGGATTTGCCATGCATTCTCATTGCAGAACAATTCTGTGAGCATACATTGTCAGAGGCATGTCTTCCTACAACTTTACAGATTGCCTACGATTTTAGACCTGTTTTTCTTCTCATGGCCCCTTCTACCCTCTTACCTATATACCCCATGTGGCAGAAAGGGTTGTAGAGAAATGACAGATCATGGTGTTAGCAAGGTCAGTGTTGGTCAGTTCCACCCTATTCACCATGTGGCTGCCTGCTGTTTTATGAGGTCTCAGACAGCAGCTAACAGTGAGCTGCATGCTTTATTTTCTGAGTGCATTTATTTAATCTTTTTCTGAGTGCATTTATTTAATCATTTGTACATCTGTTTATATAAATACAGAATACATAAAAAAGTCAAGCACGGAAAAGTGAACCCTGCCCATAAGGAAGAAGAGAGTGCTTATTCACAAAGGCTTTTGGCAACTGATTGAGGAGTAAGTACTAGTGGAGTTGGTGAGTTCTGCTCATTGGTTGAGATGCAAGAGATTCACACAACCACAGGTCTGCAATGCAGCTATACCTAAGCTGGTTGCCATGGGTTCACTGTGTATTTAATGGAGATCTCCAGCAGAAATGATGGAGTCGTTTTACTCCAGAGGAAACAACCGCATTTGCATTTGGTCAGGAGAATTGCGTGCCAGCCCCTGCCAGCTGGTCATTAGATTGCAGTCTAAAGGAGGCTTCAGACAGCAATGATGTGGATACCTACTACTGGGAGAGAATTTATCTCAGCCTCACTTCACCATGTCCAAAAATCATCAGCAAATGCAGGGTAGGACAGTTAAAACTGATAAGGTTATGAAACACAGGAAACCTTGAGGAGAGAGTCTGCTAACTAGTTATATGTACTTTCAAATCAATATCCTCTTCAGAGAAAGCAAAACCTCAGCCAAAACTTTTGCATATGCCACAGGGCTGCATAGGCCACACCATTTTTCTGTCATAAATAAAAAGGGCTAATCACCTCTTTGACAGATATTAAGAAACTGCTTTTTAAAAATTAAATGCTGTCCATTTGTTAGGGTTCTCCTTCCTCTTCATTTGTTCAGACATCTAGCTGAGCAACTTCATTTTTTACACCTTTAGGGTCAGGCAAAAATGGGTTCAAACCAGTGGATGCATGCATACTTTGCCCAATGCCTCACCCTTGCCACATCCCTTTAAAAGTGCTGGCAGAACCAGCTGACTCACTTGAAAGCAAAGTTTTAGCCAGGGGAAAAATTTGATTATGCTGAATGTTCTTTACACCCACATTGATCACTGTGGCACCATTGCTGGCAATCTTCCAGTTTCATATATACACTAAATACAGCCTAAGGTGAACTAGCTTTTGCATTTTTGGATTATAGTATATGAAGTATCTCAAGTGCAATATGAGAGAAAATATGCTATCTACATGCTATTAATTTGTGTTTGCTTTCTTCCAGCACTGTAACAACACTTGGCAAATACTACAGCGACCAAGAAGGCAAACACTAAGTTGGACTAGTTCCTTGTGCAACTGCACAGTCTCCTGTCTGCTATGGGAGTGATGCCTCTGCCTTATTTTCTCAGGCTGCGCTTCTCTCTCACTGTGTATTTAGTCCAGTGGCCAGTCCACTGAGGCCTCTTGTCATGGCAATAATGAGTGGAAAGACACTCCACCTAATGAAAGAGATTTCTGGTCTTATGGGATCTGGGCTGCTGTTTTATCTTTAGGAGTGAATGTAGCTGCTTTCTAGAATAAAAAAGGAGCATGGCACCCTGTGGACCACAGTGCCCCACAGAACACACTGCAGACTGAGCATTGATTCAGATATCAAATGGAAGTAAAATATATAGAGAGAAAGTGGGAAAGGAAGAACATGTGTCTGGATCTTCAGTTTCTTACCTCTGGTGAGAGAGCAAAATCTTTCCTTCTGTTCATTCTTGCACATCTAAGCAGATGTCTGTGAGCTTGCTTCACTTTGCCTTTGGCTATGAGCCACCGGGCAGACTCTGGGACCCACCTGATGCAAGGAGAGAAGACAGTGTTCCTTCATGTTTTCCACCCCACATTCATGGCCCTGGCATCTTTATGAGACTGCAACCTCAGCTGAAAATAGCAACTATGGTGCATGAGAATAAGAGTAATGGGACACCCTTTTTACACCTATATGCTCTTCTACCCCTAAAGGAGTGCAGTCTGCTAATTGATGTATGGCTAGCCAAAATTTTAATCATGTGATCTTTGAGCAAAGCTTGAATTTTCTGAGCTGGTTGAAGTTCCAAACTTTTATCAATTAAAATTGGCCCCAGAGAGTTTACATATTTGTGCTTTTTGTGACTTTTTAAACTTTGAAATTGTGAGATATTAAAAATTACAATGAATTAGTAAGCTCTATACTTACTTTGTTAGTTAATTAAATTATTTGTTTTTCACAATAATCAAAGCCTCCTGCACAAGACAGTCAACTGAGTCTAAATCATTGAGGTTGCAGCCCTCAATGACGTGCCCATGCCAGTCACTGAGTGACCAGGGATGCTGTACTGTATAGAGCTAATTAGCTCACAGGAGTCCTGTGATTCTTATTTTTCTGTTCCAGCAAAAGATCCAGCACTTGTCTTAAACTAGCATCTGCAACTCCCTCTCCTTGGACTTCTCTCTAATCTTGCATCTGCCTGCAATTCATGGCTTCAAGCCCCAGAGCTTCCCAGGCCACAGTGCAGCCCATGTGGCCTAGGGGGTACATGGTGTTTTGTGGGTGCCCATAGCAGTCAGGGTCCAGCAGACGTGAAATAGCCCAAAGTGTCCAAGTCCTGCTAGAGCCAACACCTACCTCCTATCACCCAAATCTGTACCTGGAAAGAAATAAAAACCAGAAACTGCCATTCTCATGGAGACTTTCAGCTGAGCATTCTGTGCAGCCAGTGGGAAGATTTACAACCCTGAAGAACTGTGGGTTTGAGGTCTACTGAGGTCACACAGTTGTCAGTCTCTCATTGGAGTCTCCCACTAGAATGTCTGAGACCAGATCCCTGTAAGCTGTTCGTGATTCATGTGACCTAAATCAGATTACGACAAAACTAGTGAACAACCTTGGGAAATATAAAGAAGGAAAGATGGCATTTTGTGCTCATTGCCACTGTCTCTAGGGTGTAATATTATGTCTTTTGGTTGTCTAATGTCTCCACTGGGTTCTGACATTGTGTCAATAGTATCTACAGAGTGCTAAATTAGATTTTAATTCTATATTTCAGGGAGTTTTAATTATCTGCCAGTCACTGGCCTTTTGGGTGTTTCGAGTTTGATCAGACTATAGTATAGTTTGTTGGAGAACTAATCTCTGTAAAAGATACAGTAAGAGAAAAAAACCAAACAGCTGTCATGGAAAGGGTGGGTCCAAATGTATCTGTGAATTTCAGCACTTCCAAGGACTCAGGTTTTTTTGGCTGGTTGTCCTAGAAAGCAAGCAAAACAGCTCAAACTAAAAAAGTCAGCAGAACACATATTTTAGTTGTGTTGGACTTGATCAGTGAAAGATCAAATGTTACTCTTTGCCAGAAAGCCAGTACATCTTTCTTTAGCCATTGAATAACAACAGCATCAGTTTATATTCCATTTTTAGTAAGGATTATTTGAGATTTTTGTACTAGATCTGTGCAGCTATTTAATCTAGTGCTTCATGCTGATGGACAGATGCAGTAAGCAAGCAAACCATAGTCTTCAGAAGCATCCTTGATAGCAGCTGAAAGGCACTTCAGGATTTGGATATCACTCTTTTTGTTCAGTGATTATCCACATAATTTTTGGACCCATGTGTCTAAAATCAGAACTTATTCTGCATGGTTTCCAGCGAGAGCTTCCCATCCCCCTGAGGGACACATCTGTGACTTCTGCAGTGTGATCCAGCACTGTGCCGTTGTCCAAAAGGAACTAAACAACCACCCTAAGGTGAAGGAGACTCACCTCCTCGTTACTGAATGCTTTCAGTAGGGCAGTTGTGGGAATACCTGCTTGCTTATTTGAGCACAAGCCTTTTTTTTTCCATCCAGGAAATGGAGCTGCTTATTCAAAGGACTGTTTTGGACTGTCAGCTAAGTTGATCCAATTCACTTCATATGACAATCACACTGTCAGTGAATGAACTCTGTATTCTAGTTTGTATTACTACATGAAAAAAAAATCAAAGTTTCTTCTACTAAATGAACCATCTCCCATTTTAAGCCTTAGGACATGACATATATGTCTTAAATAATGCAACAGGAGGGAAATAGCCCACAGAAAGCAGGTATATTTGGCCCATCCGAGTGGTTACGCAGCTGAGAAAAGCCATGGGAAGTACAGAGGTAAATGAACCTGACCTGGCCTGAAGGTGTCATTGGCTCTCATGGAAAAATTGGTGCCAAAAGTATCCTTCCCAGTGAGGTGGGGACAGAGGATGGATAAATTATTTATCTTGAGTTTGCTAAGGATTAAAGCCAGGGATCTGGTCCTCAGTCCCTTTATTGAGATATCTTTTCTTTACTCTGACATGTCTGACACACCTTGCAGCATCAAATCCTGCTCCCTTGTGCTGCAACCTGTCATCCAAATGCCTGGCCTCAGCCCCAGTCCTGCCTCCTCCTTGTCCCCAAAGCTGTGATGTGACCTTTGCTCCTGGCCTTGTTGGAGAGATGAAACCCAGGCTGTGCTGTTTTCAAAAGCTGCCATGCGTGGGCAATCCGAGTACAGGACACAGATGAGTCCTGCTCCTCTTGAAGTTGCTGGAGTGAATCTTAGGATCAGTGTTCCGATGTTTGCCACGCTCACAAAGCAGAGGAGGCAAACCACAGCCTGCTCCCATCCCCACCAGCCACCCTGTCACTTCACTCACCACAGGCAGACAATGCTCAGAAGACAAGGTCCTGTTACGGCTACTAACAGCCAGTGCCACTCCCGCACCAAGTATGCTACCATGGCCAGCAGCATGTTCCCGATGCTCCAGAAGATGCTGCTCAGGATCCCGGTGAAGGTGCGGTGCTGTATGTCCACCCACTCCATCGCTGCAAGAGGGAGGCATCGTTTAGATGGGACACACAGGAGTTCTCCAGGAAGGGGTCTGCAGGGCTTTTTAAGAAGTGCAAAGCAATGTGACATCCCTAGTCTTCTCCTTCACAAGGTTCCACTGTTTGGCCAATATTTGGAACATTTAAAACATTCGTCACAATTCTTAACCTCTTCTAAAGCTGTAAGCAACTAAAATCAAACCTTTAAAAAAAATAAATACTGGTTATATATTAAGAAACAGTGCTAAAAACACTCTAAGTGATACCTTTTTTTTTATCCCTGTCAATAGCATTCAAATGGTCTTCTTTGTCAGAAAGATTTTTTTCCCTCCTAACTGTCCTGCTTGCATGGTTTCCCATTTCTCTGCCCACTCATTTTTCAGATTAAAGAAATATATTGAGATGAATTGTCTCTCACGTGGAATCTACCCAGTGTGAATACTAATGCACGTGTAAAGCCAGATGGTGGTCTCTTCGTTTGTGTGTGTGAAGTAAAAAAGCCATTTTCCCTCCAAAGATCTGGACATCTTGCTACAACCTTTAACAATCAAAATGTCCCTCCCAAGCTCTACTTTGTCTTGCAGGAATCAACCTTTATAATAACAAAAGATATAGCAGTCCTTGTCAGGTCTTATACGGACTTTTCTAGTATTGAAGCCATTTTAGCTTGATTTTTTTCTGGATCTGCAAAAATCTTGCAAATTTTTGCTGCATCTGTAATTTGCTCTTGGGTACTAAGACTCTTGCCCAGTATGTCCCAACTGTATCTACAAAATCATCCAGTAATCTGTTGGGTACCCTGAAGTTTGGAGCTTGTTTTTATTACATAATAGCCTAAATTCTTCAGCTTCAGTTTTGCCTAGCTCTGTATGATTTTGTGTGTGTGTGTGTGTATGCGTGTGTGTGTGTGTGTGTGGTTCTTCTCTTTGTAAAATGCAAAGATTGGGAACTAAGAAAAACTGTGTGGAAACTCAAGACTAGAGATGTAGAAATACCCTCTAAATGACACACCATCCTTCTCGTGCTGAGGACAGGGCAATGCTGCTGAATAGTCTTAAAAATGTGCACTTGAAGGGTGAGAACTCTGTATCAAAGGAAAGGGGCAGATACTTTGGTCTACAGCTTTTATTGTACTACTGATGATGCTTAACAGGAATTGGGTAGCACGTGTTACAAGCGTTCATGCAACGGAAGTGGTTATATTTTGTCTAGATTGTTAAAGTATTAATTAGACAAACAGAAAATTGTAATTCTTGGATCCTTCTGAGAGTGATGTTCTTTTGGCTGCCTGTAATGAAATTGCACACACAGTTTCCAGACTCCTGTTCCTACTAACTCCGTCCTGTCTGGTGGATAAGTCCCTTCCTACCCACTGCCTGTCAGGAGTCCCCCTGTACAACCAGACACCCACAAACCCCCACATACTTACCCAAAGGCAATACAATCAGGGAGACACCACTCAGGGCCACCCCGGTGAGGGCCCGTGTGATGGCCAGCATGCTGTAGGAGACCGAGGCAGCACTCAGCATCCCAAATATAAGAGAGCACACAAGCGACAGCAGGAGCATGGTTTTCCGTCCGAACCTGCCACAGGCACAAGCTTGGTTACAATGGCTGGAAACCTGTCACAGGAGTATGGTTTGAAGTGGGTAAACCAGGATTTTAGGAGAAAATTAAAATATTGCCCGCTGTGCAAAGAGTGCAAGATGCAACATCCTGGAGAAGAGGAAATGTCTCTGGATATAGGCGGTGCGAGAGTGTTGCACTCCCATTCAGAGGGCCAGACTGCCCCGTGAGCTTTGGGCTTGGGGCTCTCCAGTGGAAAGAGCAACACTGATCAGAACAACAAATCAGGCTCCCCTGGCTAACAACATCATCAAAAGCAGTGATGTCAGCTCAAAATCCCCTGCTGCTGGCACACTCTGCTCCCTCCAATTTCTGTCCCCATGACTGGCTCAGCATGTCCTTCTCCCATGGCTCACTCAGGACCAACCACTGTCACCACTCTCAAGGAAGAGAGAGAGTAATGACATTTTGAACCTGCTTGTTGGAAGGAAAACAAAGGAATCCAATCGTCAGCCCACATGTGCAAGTAGCCCTGATATCCTAAGGGGTCTCTGAGGAGGTTGTTCCCCAAGGGTTTTGGAAGTCATAGTATCTTACACTACATCCAGAGTCCTGTATGGAGAGTGTGGAGAAACACAGAAAATCAAGTACACACAAATGCACATGTGTATACACAGACACACACATAAAGAAATATTTCTGCGTGTATTTCTACGCAACCTAATCAAAATGGAGCAGAAGGTGTCTGTCTCCTGAGGTACATCAGCATGGCATGTTAAGAAAGCGTAGGTTCAAGCTTGAGTAGTAGATTAAGCCTGTCAATAGGTAATGTTCAGTTTACAAGGACTGAAATCCTTCTCTGATCCTGGCATTAGGGCTCTCTTAGTGGCCACCAGAGAAGGATGGTGCCAAGATAAATTGCTTCAGGGGAAAAAGTGGTGTACTGGGACATAATGCCACAATAATTAATTCAGCAGTTGAGTAATTAATCTACTGCTGAAAAAAACAACTTCTATCTTGGGTGCAAGAAGTTTGCTGGAACTGCTTTGAAATTTAAGCACAGACCAGTTTGCAAAAGACATCATAATGCCCCTGGATCAGAACAGGATACACCCAGAAACACACCAGAGCTAGATCCAGCTTCCAAGAGATAACTGCCTAAGAAGGAAGACACATTTTTTAGATTCTTTTTCTTGAAAATGCAGCAAGAAGGATATAAAACCACGAGATTTCCCACAAGACTCAAGACAGCTATTTAAGGACACATTACTAGACTCTCTCAGAAAACACACACCACCTGCTAGGAAAACCAGAGGTGAGCTGGCAGGATTGAACTGTAGGATACAGGGAGGCTACTAGAAATAATGCTGTTAAAATTGTCTTCAAAGAGAGTGGCAGGAAAGCACAACCTCTGAAAGACTAGAAAATACAATAAAAGGAGCAGACTGCACAAGCATAAAATTAATAAAAAAGCCATTTTTATAAAAAACCACAACAATATGGAATTCTGTCGAGGCATCGTAGAGCCAATTCAGTACAAGGACAAAGTACAAGAGGAGTCTTCAGAAAAAAGCAGACAAGAACAGAAACAATATGTATTTTTGTATCTATGTGTTCACAGTGAAGGTTGTTGGAGGGTCTACCAGGGTAAAATTTGTGAATAGAATTGTTCTCAAATCCAAATATCTGTCAAGGCTTAGGAAAAAAACAAACCTGAACAGTAGCAAAATGCCAGGACCGGATGATTTTCACCCTGGGGAACAACAGATGAAATCTCTGCCTTGCTGTTAGCACAAAGAAGTAGAATCTCATCTCTATCAGACAAAAGAAAGGTTGCTAATGGGAAGTCAACTTAGGTGATAGGGAAGATGTGGGGCATGGCTTCTGATTAACAGCTCTGCCAAATTTACTGGGTGTGCTGCCCCCACACTGTGATTACATGGGCTGCAAGAACTTCCTGACAGGCCCTCTAGGCCCTGGCCATGTAGCTCAGGTGCACCCTCAGCTCTTCTTCAGCCTGCTCACAAGGGAACAACTGACTGTGAAACTCCTGTTAGCTGCCACTCGAGCAGACTGAAGGGTCCTTGTCTGACCAATTGGAAGGCCATCCATAACTTTATCTTTTGCTGTTAGCTTCTCCAAATTTTGTCCATTTCTCCTGTATCCTTTTGAGATGGGGAAGAGGCATGGAGGGAGATCAAATCTGCACACAGAGTTCAAGATATGGGACCACCATGCATTTATATGTTACCGCATAGTGATATTCTTAATAGTAATATTAATTTTATATTCCTTTCCTAATGATTCTTGATTTTCCACTTGCTTCCCCAGCCACTACTCATTGCTGTGTGGATGTTTGCCTAGAGAAAACTGTGTTTGTCATAACACCAAAGTCTTCCTACTGAGTAGCTAGGGTCAGCTCAGACTCTCCTTTTTAAATGAGAAGTTAAACTTTTTCTCTATTTTAGATTAATCTGCCCTGAAATTTTGTCTTCTGATTCTCCCATCCAGTCACAGAGTCCTTCTGCAATTCTCCATGCTTGGATCTCATCTCTACCACTCAGCATCACCTCCCCACTTGCTCTCTTTCCAGATTATTTACAAATGTGCTGAAAAGCACACAAATCCAAGAACTGGCCCCTCCCTTGTCACTTACATCTCCTTTCTCCTTCCTGGCTTTTAATTGATTATTTAGTCATGCAGAGACATTCCCTCTTATCCTAGGGTGGCTCAATTTCCTAAGAAGCCTTTGGTAAGGAGGCTTCTTGATACAGTGTAGGTGGAGTCTCCTCAGCTGATATGCCTGTTAGTGCAAGCAAAGAAATCTAATACATTTGTAAGGCATGGATGTTTTGAAAAAAACCAACTGATTCTTCTCTAGTGTGTCCCATGGGGCACTGGCTCAATCTTTCAGAGTGGTTTCTGCCAATTTGCCTGGTACAGACAGATGTCAGACTGCCTGGCATGTAGTTCCTGAGATATTATTTAGAGACCAGTTTAAAACAGATTTGAGATGTGACACCATCCCAGCCCTCTGCTGTGGAGGTCACACAATGCTAACTGTTCCAGCTTTTCCATCTCAAAGGTGCTGTAAGGCTCTAGGATAACCACTCCCTGCTCCTGCAATTTATCTTGGTCTTCTTCTGTCAGCCTATTTCAAAGCTCCAACTCCTACACCTGCCCCTATATATTCTCCCACTGTGAGCACAAACTCATTTATCTCTCACACTGTAGTCTTTTTATTTCCAGATGCTCCTTTCATGCCTTCTTCTTCTACTGGCTCTTTCCCCTCACAATCCATTTGTAAAAGAAATTATTTTTCATTTTGCACTAACAGAGACCTTTTCTTTTGCATTATTTTGTCCTGCTCCTTTTCTTGATTCTGAGTTTCTCTTCCTCCAACTGTGCTATAAAACTATTGTAGATACAAAGCCAAGACACACAGTCTGAAGATCAAGTAGGTGTCTTGGATGCTTGTAACTATACATATATTCTCATGTGCAAAGACAGGGATGTAAAAATTCCCATCTTGAGCACTATGTGAAGCTGGTTCCCCTCTGCAGTAATTTTGTAACTTGCTGTACACTAATACGTACTTGCTTCCAGACAAAGGAAATAGGGAAGAAGTTTCCTGCACAGGAAACCCAGTTATTAAATCATGACTAGCATACGGTGAATAGCACATCCCAATTGTGTGCCTGGACTATGTATCCTCAGGTGGGTTTCCTGGTTCTGCTGTTTGCAAAAATATTGAATTTCTTAATTGATACTTTTTCTAGGTTATTACTTGGATTTTCTTTCAGGTCTACATTGTCACATTCCAACATTTGACCAGAGAGAGGAGATTTGTTCCTGTTTTCCTCATTGCTTCAGCTCTTCCTTGAGGAATACCTCTTTGCTTATAAGAATCTCCTTTACCCTGATTCTTTAGTAATGAGAGAATCAAGTCTTCCTTGCTGGAGACTCTTCTTTTGAGCTATGGCATGCATTTGCTCTGAGTCACTCACTTGGCTGTCATTAGCCAATTTGTCTATAACTTGCAAGAGTTAACCCTTTAACCTCTTCGTTGAGCTTTGTTTAAACCATCTTTCCTCTTTTAAGGCAGTTTTTTTCTAACTATGCTCTTGCATACTTGATTTTTTTTGGTTTTTACTGTTCCTGCAGCAAAGCTGACTGCAGCCAGCAGTGCATCTGAGTCCTAACCAAGGCCAGAGCTTCTCTGAGGGACTGGTAACTCTCTGGTCCATTAATTATTTACCCCTGCATTCCTTCATAGTGTGACTTGAATCCCATTTTCAAGTGAGAGGCTGGATTCTCCTTTACAATTTTCTTTTCTCCCTCTGATTGCCAGTTGTAGGTCACATATCTGTGAAATTCTTGTCATGAAACCGAGGCCCTGGAGGAACAGCCTGAAAGGGGTCAAACCTGTCAGAAAGGTATCCAAATACCACAGCCCCCATCGTAACGCCGATGAAGAAGAAGGTTGCTGTTGCCTGGTTCAGTCCACGCTGCTCACACACGAGGTCCCACTGAAACACAAGGCAAAAAAGATACTTAGTGCCCAGTTCAGTCTCTGTTGCCTTTTCACACCCCTTCACTGCAGCGGGCAGCCATCATATCTCACAATTTGTATCCGCCAAATCTGATTGGGGGTAGAATCCTGCGCTAAACCGCACATAGGACAGTGCTGGCATCCTGAAAAATGTAAAGTTGAATCTTACAAAAGTCACAGTTATCTATCCTCACTATGACATTCTCCCTGTGAACACTTCATAGAATCATAGAATATGCTGAGTTGGAAGGGACTCATCAGAATCATTAAGTCCAATTCCTGGCCCTCCACAGGACACTCCAAGAATCAAACAATGTGCCTGAGAGCATTTCTAAATGCTTCTTGAACTCAGACAGGTTTGGTGCAGCGACAACTTCCCTGGGGAGCCTGTTCCAGTGCCCAGTCACCCTCTGGGTGAAAACTTTTCCATGATATCCAACCTAAGCCTCCCCTGACTCAGTTTCATGCCATTTCCTTGAGCCCTGTCACTGGTTGCAAAAGTGAAGAGATTTGTACCTGCCCCTTCGCTTCGCCTCGTGAGGATGTTGAAGACCACAATTAAGGTGTCCCATCAGTCTCCTCTTCTCTGGGCTGAACAAACCAAGTGATATCATCTGCTCCTCATAAATTACTTTCTCCCTCTCCTCTAGACCCTTCACTATTGTCTTGGCCCTCCTTTGGATGCTCTCAAGTAGCTTAATATTTTTTTTATATTGTGGTGCCCAAAACTGCACACAGGACTCAAGGTGAAGCTGCACCAGTGCAGAGTGGAGCAGGAAAATCACGTCTTTTGACCAGCTAGTGATGCTGTGCTTAAGGTACCCCAGGAGAGTGTTAGATATCAGAAAACTTTCCTGGGTACCATGCATGGAGAGTTTAACTTTTTTCCAGATGCCTGCAATACTTGCCCATCCTTCTGTCATGTCCCTGAGACTGCCCTGGTGAGATGGGCATTTGCAGGGTGCCCCACTGCCGGGTGCTGTAACACATGCCTCAGCCTGCATTAGGGAATGTTTTGTTGATAACCCACTTTCTGTTGCCCTGACCAGTTTCCTTCGAAGTTTTCTGTGCAGGGAGAAGGAGGGCAGAGGGGAAGTGAGAACAAAAACTTGCTCTTAATGTTAGCTTATTGATTTCTTACTGAGAAGTTGGTTTAGACATTCATCCTAATTAAATTAATGAACATAATTTTACTTTCTTGGAGTTTGATATGTCACTAATCATTACAGAATGCTGCAGCCAAGCTGCAGAGTTAATTTCCTATATGTGCAAAACTTAATTTAATCATCAACCCAGACACAAAGCCTCTCTGACAAGGCCAGCGAGACCTTGAGCAACCTTTCCTGCAACAAAAGCAGGAGTCCAGAGAAAGCCCTGGCCCCTTGAACAGGTCCTGAGCCCACTGCACAATGAGAGCAGCATCACAAGGCTCCATGCTGCAGAGTACCTCCTTCTGCCTTTCCCCCATGATTGCTTTACATCTCTCTCCCTGAAGCACTGCAGAAAAGAGGTACAGACCTGGTACACATCTGATCCTCACCTCCATGCCTGATGAAAGCAGGAGTGATTGAGTAGTGGGGAGAAGGCATCAGCTCTAGGCTAACACTTTTCCCTGCTCTCACTGAGGCGGTCAGCACTATCAGTTCCAACACAACTGTGCCCCTTTTGCCTGACCAAATTGTTCCTCTCCCTAAGACCAGTGTGATTTGGGCCATTTTTCAAGGAAAGTACAGGATTAACACTCAGAGGTATAATTGTTAGACCTGGAAAAGTGTTTCAGAAGATGAGTGGTGACTATTTGAGGGGCAGGGACCTTGGGCAGGCTCAAGGTTATGGCTGGCCAGCATGCTGCATTTCCTGATATCCAGGGGAGACCCTTGGAGAGCACATCTGATTTGGCAGCAAGAGATATTGGTGGTAAGAGAAAACAGGCAGCACAGCCTTGTGGAGAAGAGGAGGAAGGTGAAGATCAGTGAGGAGGGGTTACCAAAGGAATAGAAGTTAAAAAGTGTTTGGAAAACCAAGAAAGGAAGTAATGGACTCTTATGAAACCCTGACAGGGTGCAATCCTGTGCAATGCCGTGGGGTGCACACAGAGAAAATCCTGTATCTGTGTCTTCCCCCTGCTCTGCTCCTGAATCTCTCAATTGCCTGGAGAAATTAAGATGATTATAACAAGAAATGCTGGCACCAATCTAAGCAAGATGAGATGTTTACAAAATAATAGTAATAAATGTTGTTTTTTCTGATCTTCAGAGAGCTTCCCCCTCCCAGGGCATATTCTCCAAACAGTTCATGTCCACTGGTTAAAATGGACAGATTCCCTTATGATACTCTGCACCCGGAAAACACCTGTCCATCTGCTCCTCAAAGCACTGATCTAATTTCAATTTTGGATGCATCACAGGCCAGGCATTACCTGGGTGGAGATGGTGGAGATCAACTGCGAGTGGTCATAGACCCATCCATGCTGGCAGCGCTGGATGATGGATTTGTTTTCTGATTGCAGAGAAGAGTTGAGCAGCAGGTGAAACTGAGGCTGTGAGAACATCTCACAAGAGCTGAAAGTGCCGTCGGACTCCCGGGGAATACTGATGAGTAGAACTTCCTCCATGGTGAGATTCACAAAGGCCTCTTGGTGCGGAATTGCACAGTGATGAGAGGGGGTAGCAGCAATAAAATTGTGCAGCAGAAAATGCATGGGCAGGTTGATTCTTGGGAGGCAAAGCATAACCAAAATCAAAATCTGGAATCTGCCAAAGCCCCCAGTTTTCAGCAAGAGATCCTCAAATTTCATCATTCCTGTGGAGTTTTCTCATTCAAAGCAGCTATGTACCAAGGAGAAACAACAAGGGCTTGAAAGGCAGCCTTTGTTCTTGGAGCTCAACTTCCCATGGCTTTTCATACCGTCACTTCATTGGACTTTGAGACCTTGCTGGAAGGTGTCAAAAGTCACAGTGAAACTCCCCATTTGGGGTATAGCCAAAGAAATTATCCTCTGTGCACACAATACATCAATTTCAAATGAATTCAGCACAAGGTCCTTCTCTTTTTGAAGTCCTTTCTTCCTGCTGTGGTTTTGAGAGGGACATTTACAGAAAGAAGGGAGGCTGTCAGAAGAGTGCTGTGAGAGCGCTCATTTCTTGTGGCAATATAGCAGGCAGCATTCCAGGCACTGCAACAAATGCTGCCTAGTGTGAGCTGATAACCAGCCAGACCCACTGGACCATAAAACAGGCCTCTGGAAGAGCGGGGGTGACCCACTGCATTGGGACACCCAGGGGCACCAAGCCTCGTTGCTGAGCATCAACTAAGTGTGTTTTAGCGTGGTTTGTGTCAAGTCATGACGCTGGAACAGGGAGTGTGCAGGGGCTTGAGAGGGCACCTGGAAGAGAGATGAGTCTCTGGATGGATGCGAACAGGGGCATGAGACCTTTGGGGTAAAAGGAAGGGCTGTAGGTGAAGGCTACCTGCTCACCAGTGTCCTCCAAAGAATGGAAAAAGTGAAAATGTTTCCCTACAAGGTACTTTTCTCCCCCTGGAGAAGTGTTTCCCCAGGACACAGGCAAGGAATTGATGAGTATGCAGAGAGGCTGCACTTGCCATATTGGGGGTTGTGACATCCTCCTGCAGGGTCAAGCCCTGTGCTGGTGTGCTCTGAGGATCCATGTGACAGCCAAAGGAGTGAACATGCAGCCCCTGACAGGGCCACAGGCTCTGCTGTCCACACTGCATGGGCCTGGTGATGAGATTAGGGCAGTTAAATACAAAGCACTGAGAGAAGGGGCTCTACCCTTACTCTGCTGGGGGTCCCTGCAGGACCCTTTCCAGTAAGTCCCTTAACACCCTCACCCCACCCAGGTACAAGACATGGATGCGCTTCCCTTGCAGCAAGTGCTCTAGACAGAGTGGACCCATGGGGCAGTTCCTGGGGATAACACATCCCAGATGGTTGTGTCCCAAGTTAAGAGGGCAGTGCATCATACAGCAAGCAGAGGCAGAACCCTTTAAAGGCTACAACCCCTTTGCAGGGGTGCATGTGAAGAGGTAGCAACAGTGGTGTTGTTGAGAGCTTGCTATAGGTTATCTCCCACTGCATTTCCACACTCTGTACCCCTCTCCTAGTAGTCTGCACTGTCCCTAAGCCTGCAGTCTTGAATGTTGGTGGATACTGATGTGTCATTCCAAACCTTTCTTCAAGCTGTTGCCCCGGGACATGCTCTGCTTTAAAGAAGCTCCGGTTTGACCATCCACCTGGAGAGCAGGGACATTAGTGTTGGGATGCAGGCACATCAAGAGACTGGCATAGGTAAAGTGCAAGTGGTGCTGGCTGCCAGGTGCTGCTGAGAGCAGCTGGTCTGCACTGCCCCTGCCCTGCAGCAAAGCGCTGGGAAGAAGGGGCTGGAGAGCAGCAAGTAGAGATGAAGAGATCTAGAAAAGCTTTTCTTAAGGGCTCCTGCTGTGAACAGTCCCGCTTACAAGGGAAAGGTCACCATGCTGTGTCCTTAGACGATCTTTCCTCTTTTCAGCAGCATTCCTGTTCACCCATGCTTAAATAATGTACTGCCCCAGTCTTTGCTATGAACCATTTTCATGCTCATCCTGAGACCAGCATGAAGGAAGACCACAGAAGTGAAGCAGGGACACCTGTCAGTGCTGTGCTCCAGGGTTACAGTTTAACCTGAAGTTGAACTAAAGGACAAATTATTTTTCTTCACCACTGGTCTTGTAAGAGCAAGGAACAGAAACTCTTATTGATATGCTGCTGCATATTTAAACTGCAAAGCAGCTCCAGCCTCCCCATCAGAAACGAGGATACGGATCATTGCTCTGCAAGTCCTGAGGCTCTACTGTTCCTACCGCAACTGCTTAAAATGTACATTCCTTTATTTCTCTAATCAAAATGTGTTCCTTTAACCAGTCAGCAGCTTGAGTTAATCACCAACCTGTGTGCAAACGCTGTGATTGACTATGCCACTTGGTTAAGTAGATGCAGGACCTGACTCAAACAGCTTGAACGTGTGTGGCAGCAGAGAGAGTGAGCAGACTTTAGAGTATATTGCTGGAAAAAGAAATTTACTTTTTACTTCACATCTGTATTCTTTTGCAATAGTTTTTTCTTCTCCTTTTCAGGATGCCAACTACTTATTGACAGGGTAGATTATTAAATTATTTGGTGACTAATTTAGCTTTTTTGTTTCCAGCAGTAATTTCCTAACACCTTCTATGGGGCTGTAATAGCCTGGATGGTGAAAGGAGAGAAGGAGCTGATTTAGCTGTTCCTTTAGCAATTGGAGCCACTCCACAGGTATATCAACTGCTGCAGAGTACCTGGAGATCTGATCAGTTCTTGCAGGCTGGTGCTTAAATGATAATTTTCTCCTATAGGACAGATACAGATCTCAAAATCCTCCCTTCCCTTTAAGTTATGCCATGAAAATATGTGTCCATCAGAGTCACTGAGCTAGATTTGCTGTCAGAGGGCAGAAATGTCCCCTTCTAACTGCAGCTGAGTGCAGGCCCTGTAGGAAGAAGATGTGACACACACACAGCAGTCTCCATTTTTTCTATTATTTACGAAGGCAGTTTAGACAGGAAAACCCTAAAAAGCTGGGAAAGTCAGCACAGGATGCCTGCAGTGTCAGTCTAAGGTGCACTGTGCCGCAGCAGTGTGTCCGGATGATCTCGGCAGGATGTGTGTGCACCAGATTTTGTAGCTCAGTTGGAGAAAGCAAAAGTGCAGCCAACAAAGAGGTCCTGGGGCTCCTGAAGATCTTTGTTTTGGATTAGAAGAAAGGGACTTCATGCCATTCTGACTTGGTGCTACATTAACAGATTCCTCTACTTTCCATTACTTGCAGCAACCTGGTGTGCAGCCATTTTACTTGATTGCACAAACAAATGAAAACTATTTTGTAAGTAAACTGGTCCTGGTCAAAGCTTGTTTTCTTGTCCATCATAAATGTGAACACTGATCCTACCTTAGAGTGAAAGGACATCAGCCACTTCCATTTCTTTTGCTGTGTGTGATCATGGGTCCACAGCCAGTGCTTGCATGCTGTCTGATTCCTAGACAGCTCCCCCAGACCTCACTAATGCCCCTTCCTACCCCTTCCCCTATCTCATGGAACTATTTTCATCTAACCAGTGCTGTTGGGAAACTAGCGGGGCAGAGATTCAGCCCAAATTATTAGTATACATTTTGCTGAGGAAGGGGCAAATCCAAACTACTCCTTCAGTCAGAAAAGGAAAGACACCGCAGGAATGGGAAGTCCAGGCAGCATAAAATATTTGCTGGGGTGAAATACCATCTGATTCAATTACTCTCACTTGGACAAGATAATTCTATGTGAAGTAAAACATTGCCAGGGAACTCAGAATATACCCACTGGTTCAGGGAGCAGCATGAGCAGGGGATGATCCAGGAGCTGGGAAGACTCCAGCGCTGGGCATGCCCTCCCCAACAGGCCACAATCCCACAGTGTCTCAGCATGGCTGGCAGAGCCAGGGGTGGGAGAGTGTCAGTCAACAGCCCCAGACACAGGGAAAGGATGAACCAGGACCAGAGTCTTTCCAGAGAGCCTGGTCTGGAGCAGAAGGACTGGAGACAAAACTACAGGGTAGGTCGTAGGTCCTAGGTCCATGCAGCAGCCAGGACAGGAGACAGGAACATGTCTAACACAGCTCAGATGGGGATAGGAAACACAGGCCTGACCATAAATGAAGTCCTGGGTCATAAGCAAGAAGCTGCATGGGTGGCAGGTGAAGGGCAGTTAACAGGCATCCCCCATGGAAGCTCTGGGACAGATCCTAGGAATAGGTTTTGGTTGGTTTGCTTTCAGTGCAGGATGAACTCCTGACCTGCTGTTGTGCTCAGTGCCTCTGAGGCTGGGGACACTGGTGCAGCTTCCTCCAGTGGGAGCAACCCTGTGGGACCCCAGCACTGACCCTACTCTGAGTTGGAGCTTTGACTAGAGACCTCCAGAGGTCTCTTCCAGCCTGAATTATGCTGTGAGCCTGTGGACACTATAACACAGGGTTTTGGACTCGTTTAGCCTGTTATTTTAAATCTGAGGCTTTACCTCACTGTTTTAAATACAAATTGGTGAATTTAAATAGCTGGATTCCTTTGCATTATTTTCTCTTTGAGATTTTTTGTACATAATGAAACCTGTGTAGATGCTGTAAGTGTCTCTTCATCTCTATGTGCTCTCTGCAACCTGACACATTTTAGCAGCTTCCTTGAAGCTACAGGCTTGGAGGTCTATCCTTGGGTCTAGCTGACTCCTGGGCCCCACTGTGAGAGTGCATCAGAGTTACCCGCTGCCATTAGCAGGTAGATGAAGGCAAGGCTAGGAATGACAAGTGTGAGCCATGTTTCCTTGCAGTGCAGGCTTCCCCTGCAGTATGAGGCTCTCCTGTGGCTTGCCTTGTCTGTACTGGGGCTTTTCTTATCTTGAAATATCTTGAGGTGATTGCAGAAGAAAGGTCTCTGAGCCCAACAGTCTCTTTGGCTTTTCCAGCTAATAACAAAAGCTGGTCCAAGTAAAGATACCCCCTCCTCCTAAAAACCTGTCTTTTTCATATTTCTTTGAACTGTTCCAGTAAGAGCAGCCTGTTTTAGTTTCTTCCTCCACTCACCTTCTCACTTGATAGAGTGCCTCAGGCAAGATTGTACCCAGCACCTTGTGCCTGACAAACATGTATTCCAGAGAATGTCCCATTTCACTGTCTACGGGTGGTGATGAAGCCCCTTGGCAAACCCTCCTGCTGGCAGCCGATCCATGAAGTTCTGAAATATTTCTCAATTTCCCAGTTTATGCTGCTCAGCTTTAATTTTCATCTGCCTGATACTGACACAGACTTTAAGGAGCTTCTTGGGTCCCATTGTTTCTTTCTATGATTTTGGATTCGTCACTAGAGTCAAATGTGTTTTCTTTTGGCTATAGGAGAAAGAATAAAATCTATCACCATAGGAAACACCTTTCCAAGGGAGAACTTATTTGACAGATCTCACCTGTGAACTATGCAGCTCAGTTTATAATTGTGGATCAGTGTTTTTTGGATGCTTAGTCAATTGCTGTATACTATTAGCTATGATCAATGTAAAAAAAAAATAAGCGACCATACTTACCTAACAAAGACAGCTTCCAAAAAATCACATTGACTGGGACAGATTATATTCTTACCCTCTAGGTTTCTTATAATCTGAAATCTCAGAAAAAGCACTTATATTTTGTGTTAGACCATGATGCTAGTTATTTTACCATAAACTCAAATGTTTAAAATAGGTATTTCAGTCACAACTGAAATTGTTTTTCCACAGGCGAAGGTAACATTGTTGAGATGTGACACTGAAGAGCAAGAGGATTCACAGACAAAATCCTCCAAAAAAACCCCAAAAAAGGCAGCAGAGAAAATGAGATGGAAACTGAGCAACAAGAGAATGAGCCTGTTTCAGGGAGCCATGGACACTGACACCCACTTGCCAGCAGATTGTGTACCTGCTGTGTGCATGTGAGGTGGCCCCATGAGTTTATGAATCTTTAGCCAAGTAATGAGTTTGAGCCCTGTCCTACCCGTGCCAGGCCACAAAGGACAGCTGTCTGCTTGTAAGCTGTATCTCACCCTGCCTGCATTGTGCCAAATAAAGGTGCCCAAGTGACAGTGGTGAAAGGGTGTGAACTCAAAAACTGATGAAAACAATCCTTCATAGCTTCTGTGTTCCCTCTTCAACTACCCCTTCCCAAAGGTAGATAAGAAACTGCTACTACGTGTGGTCTGCACACGATAGACGTGAGGCAAACTGCACACTGTTGTAAGAGCTGTTGTCCTCAGCTGACATGTCAGATTGTCAAAGAGTATTAAAAGTCAGACCATGCCACATTACTGGTTTGCTTCTGCTCCACTTCCTGAATATTAATGTGCAGGTTCAACTGCAGCCCCAGCTGGTTGGTCTCAGCACAGACAGGGTCAGGGAGATATTGTTATGATCCCAGTGGTGCTCAAATTGGGAAAACCATACAAAATGGAAGAGCAAGAGACCAGTCATGTGAAACACTGTCCCTGGCCAGCTCTGGAGTTCAGTGAAGATCCCCCAGGCAGGTCCCAGTTGGACTGCATGGACCAGCTAGATGTAGGTCCTGCAAACATCTCTACAAATGCTACTTTTAAAATTTTTATTTTAGTTTGGTTTCATTTTGTTAAAAAAGCAGGCTTTGCTCTCTGAAAGATGCTGTTTTGGAATTGGATGGCTGAGCCTGCTGCCTGATGTGTGGTTGTGAACAAGATTCATTGTGCAGGAACATGTCTTGCATGAATAGCAACAGCCCCGCTCTGGTGCATTCCTCCAAGCTGTTCCTCTGATTTTGCCTGCTTGCATGAATCAGAAGGCCCTAGAGAAGAGAGAGCCACTTTTACCACTGTGACACAGTGAAAGGCTGCCAGCAAATCACACAGCTCTGAGTTTTTGCAGGCCTGTTTACATGCACCAGGCAGAAGCTGCATCAGTGCTCATATAGAAACAATGTAATGCTCTTGGTCCTTGCCAGCACGTGTTTTGGGGTTAGTCACAGCCAACGGAGTTGACATGATATAGGAAAAAAGAACATACCTTGTGAGGAGATTTTATGACAACCTGGGCACAACTCTGCAGGAAGTTTCAGAGAAGGAAGGGGGGGCAGAGCTGCCACACAGCTGGAATGAAGCCCAAGCACAATTGTAGACAAGGTCCCCTGGCAGCAATTCAGGTGGTATTTCTGCTTCACATGTGGCAACACCAATAAATAGGAGAAGACACCAATGAAAAGGTAGACAGGCTTTTAATGGCATGATCGAGAATCCCCTTTTAATAACAAATCTAATGACAACTGTGTCTGGTATGAACAAGAAATGGCATCATCATTTATTTTTCTTTAAGATGCGATCTGAAATTATGACAAATGCCAGGTGGATCTGTACACAGACAGGGCCTCTGTGATGCATGCCAGATTTTATGGCCAAGAAATTTGCCATGCAGTTGAACCGGATTGTGGTTCCTCAGTCGGAGTCCTACATTCTGTTTGCAGAGTGTAAACATTCTCCAGCTGCTTTCCTAAAGAATGCAAAGAAGATATGTAGAGAGACTTAGCCTTTGGACCCAGTCACATTTCCAGGCAGGCAGTACCAAGGAGCAGAAGTCCTGTCTCCAGAGTGTACCAGAGGCGAAGGAAAATATCGGTGTGCCAGATACAATGTCTAGTGTAGAATCACATGCTATCATGTTAAAAGGAGATATATAAAATTATCTGTGTTTCCACCTCCAATTCCTGTCTGGAGAAGAAGCAGCCCAGGTCCCAGAGCACAGTAGTGTCACTGACACTGTTTTTCACACACATGGTTGAGCCTGGACTCCTCCACTAAACCTCCATGTCCTGCAGAGCTCATCCCCCCCTCTGCAGGCAATAGTCCCAGAGCCCATGCCACGCACCTTGGCCTCACCTACCCATGTGCTGAGTAGATGTTAGCCCCTGCCTCTTCCAGTGACCCCATGTCAGACCTCCCTGTGCTCCAGGCAGGGGCAATATGAACAAGGCCAGAGGCAGAGTAGCAACTGAGAAGCCCCATGCTGATACCAGTCCAGCAGTACCCTCACCAAAGCAGAGGTCTCACACCTGCAGGCCCCTCTGGTTTAGGAGCTAAGAGCAGGAGTAGTTATTATCTCAGTCCCTACCAGGAATCCATTTGGATTTGGTAGCTCCCTTCCTCCTTTCAGCACAGAGGGCATCGATATTTACTTTAAACCTGCTTTCCAGACATTTGCAGCTCCAGAAATAAAAGGGATGTTCCTCCTTATGACCAAGAGCACTGGCCTGCATGGTGCAGGGCATGCTGCATAGGTTGGTGGCCAAGTCTACCTCAAGCTCTGCAGAATCCAAGAGGGCTTCAATCCCCCGAGCATAGAGGGGCTGACCTGCAGGGAGTATATGGTGACTTTGAAGACAAGATTTGCTAGAGGAGATACATTAGAAATGAAGGGACAGGAGAGTGATGGTGTACAAATCACTGAAATTTCATGGGATTTTGGCTGTACTCTGGATCATAGCTCACATCAGGCTGGCAACAACAGATATTCTCTGGCCTCACAAAGATACCAATGCCAAAGCTCATAGGGAAGGCTTAACGTCAGTTGGCTCTGCTGTCACTGTCAGCGTAGTCCCAGACCCTTGGAGTACAGCAACAGGCTAATAAAGAGCACAACAACTATTTGGGGTTCTGCAGAGGACCTCGGGAACCAGCACAGAGTGAGCCCACAGGCTTCCACCCAGAAGCCCAGTTACAAGCAGGCACCCCAAGAGGAAAGGGCCTGAACGAGAGGCCAAGCTCTCTCTCTCTTGTGGAGCTGTAAGAGCAGCTGGAAAACAGATAAAGCACTGGCATGTTTCAGTTAAGCCAGAAGAAATTCATTTGATACCAGACTCATCATGTCTACAATGGGACTTTTACTGTGTTCACAAGATTAATTTAACTGCAGGTGATTGATGTGTAGGGCAAGGCCTTAGGTGAGCATTGGTGCCTATACATGTAGAATAGTGGTGGGATCATGCCATGGGTCAGTAAACTATACAGAGAAGAAAGAAGTGCACTAAGGGACCGCTGAGCTGCTACTGGAGCAGGATCTACACTGAGAAAACACCTCTGTGTTGGAAAGGAGAAATGTGAAACATTCTCTTGCCCTGATACAACTTGCATTCAATTGAAATGTTTCACCACCAAACTCTCAATGCTTGTGTTAGTCAAAGGCAGCAGTGACACTCCTGGTCCATGCCCCACAGAGATGTATGTCATTCCAGGAGCTATTACAGGTCACATGGCAACTATGACAGCTGCCAACCCCACAAGCTGTGGTGCTTTGGCCCTAGTTCGTGCTCAGGCAAGTGGAGCCTCACAGCTCACATGCACTTTGGTAGGGTGGTAGCCTGTTCCTCACCCACATTCACTGCACACAACAGTCAGTCCTGCACACATTAGAAGTCACAGTATCAGAAGACTTCCTTGAAAATAGCAGGATCCTTTTTACCCTTTAGCCACTATATATAATGGTCACTAGTTATATTATATTGTTATAATAACATATATATTATAATATTCTTTATTTAGAAAGTCTCCTGCCCCTCACAGATTCCAAGCACAACTGACTCAGAGACATCTGTTGCCAAAACACCTTTTGCATGAAGGTAAGCAGAAGTGTTTTTATGCTGCCAACCAGACAAATCAGTTAAGCAGCTCCATCCATCCGTGTATTTGAGCCTCTCCACGGTATTAGTCTGAGTGGTGGCATTGGTCCTTTTTCTTGTTCTCTTGTTCTGCTCTTGTCACACTGGCTTAGCGCTGACAACTCAGATTTGCCACTTGGCACATCCCCCCTGTATCCCTGTTTCTTTGCAATCAACTCCTGACCAGGCAACAGCCACTGACTCTTTTTACCAGCCAGTGTGCCACCTTCTCTCGGCTGGCAGATAAAACCCCTGCAATGTGAAGACTCAGCATGACACCAGGCAGTCCCAAAGACACTTACAGTCCCAACACATATGGGACCCCATAAAGCTCCCCTGAACTAGACCTGTCTGTTCCCACTGCCCATGCCAATGCACACACAGATGTAGGCACAGTGGTAGCTTGTCCCAGGAGTTCCCTCAAAACGCACATGGGCACAATTACCTGCAGCTGGCCAGGACAGACCCTGAAGCAAAGACATTGATGGGAACCATGTAGCGTGAGGCTGTTTCTAGAAATTCTCACAAACATGGGAAAGTTCTGGGAAACCTGCTTCTCTTTCCCTGACCCCACACGTGTTTTTTTATTCTTCCTAGACATTTCCTCTGCTCTGGTCAGCAATGTCTTCTCTTCAATCTTCTCTCCTCTGCAGTGCAGCAAGGACACAGCTACACACCAACAGCAGTATTTGAGCAGTCCCATGTGTCCTCGAGGCTTGACAGAGTTTGCACAGGACTCATCGCAGAGAACAGCAGGATCTTGCCTCCCCACCTTTCTGGGATGTGATAGCCCATCCTGTTCTGTGAGGCCAGACTAGATCATCTGGCATTCCTCCACCACTTAACTTCTCCCTAACATCACAGCTTCATCCCCTCTTGTTCCCAAACATGATCTCCTGTGTTTGCTCCAACTATGGCAGGTGCCCTTCCAACTTCCCTGCAGGGCAGTGGAAGAAGAGAGGAGCCAGAGGAGTTGTTAACCCTTTCAGAGGACTGTTTTCCCCGTAATACTAACAGAGTATCCCTGCTGATCCACCCGCCGGAAAATGCCTCTTGAGAGACAAACAAGAGGACTGTGAACTCCTGCAAACAGGGTGTGCTGCTCCCCAGTGATGGGAGTACCCTGGGGTACCACCCCAGAAGACATGACCTGGAGACACCATGCTTTTGATGCACTCTCCTGCTCCGCTCCATGTCAGAGACAGCTGGGAAGCAGGAAGGTGCTGGGGCAGGGAGTCTGGTAGCATGACCACAAGGAGAGATGACTAATGCTAGTCCCAGATCTTTGTGGGTTCAGCTCCACCCTCAGCCTAGCCCTGTCAAACAGTGCTGGGAATGGCTGTTATTTTTTGTGCTGCTGATCTTTCTCTGGCTTTTTGAAAACTGTGGGACTTGTCTCATGCCTCTCCAGCCTATGACAGCTTTGGCACGAGTCCTGGTGGGACCAGGAATCTACTGCACCACGAGGAGATGCTACCTTGGTGTCATCAGCATCCTGCCTGCTACTTGTGGCTGGGTCATGGTAGAAAGACCCCTTAGAATAAAGCTCGGTTTCTTAGAAACCTTTTAGTAAGAAAAAGTCCCCACATTTCTGTAGGAGTTTCACTGGAGAATTGCTCACAACTAAAAGCTTGCCCAATTTCTTCCTCTGCTGTTCTCAGCTACTCCCTCCTTCATGTGCCAGATGGAAGATCATAGAACCCTAGAATGGTTTGGGTTGGAAAAGACTGTAAAATCATCTAGTTCCAACCCCACTCCCAATGGGCAGGGACACCTTCCAAAAGAGCAGGCTACTCAGGTCCCTGTCCAACCTGACCTTGTCTCTGCCCTGGAGCTTCCTCCCTGACACGGGTATAGGTGTGCCGCCAAAAACTCTCCTTTAAACTTTCTCTTGAACAAATACTTTGATTGTGCTTTATTGGCTTCCCATGATGAGGCAGGTTTGCTAACCCTGTCAATAGTCCTGTAGTCCTCTTTCCAAGCTCTTTCGGTGTCATTTTTGGCAGGTGCATCTAAGACCTGGATGGAGATCTGGTAAAGGCTTCACGACAAAGTCTTACCATCTGAACACACTAAAATTAATAGCCCTGCAATAAAGTAATAGGAGTCCCATTATGATTTATGTTTCTCAGAAGAATCTGTGTTTGTGTTTATTCTGTTTTCTAGTTTCTAAACCTGCAGGACATATTTAGGTTCTGTTCTGACCCACACTTCAAACTCATATGACATTATAGTGCCACTAGAAGTGGTCACACTCTCTGTCCTCTCCTTCTTCTATTGTGTGACCAAATGGTGAGCCTGACTGATGAACTGAACCAGATGAAAACCAAACCAGAAAACCAGAGCTGTTGTTTTCATGCTGGATAAGCATTTCCAGCCACTTTAACAAATAACTGCTCCATTGTGAGGTGGTAGAAGTGCAATGAGGCAGCTGGAATTTGGAGGGATGTTGCTTTTGGTGGCAACATCTGCACAGTCCATCAAACCACAGCCTGAGTTCCCTCTGAGTTGCCAGTGCTGCTCTGCAAAGATGAGGGCATGTGTTTCTAGAGTGGAAGCTCTGCTGTGTACCCAACCAGGATGAACCATGTCATTGGAAAACATTTTGAACTAGGTGAAATAAATTCTTAGCATTGGCAACTGCCATATAAAGAGGTAACTCCTGTGTCCTGTTTCTAGACATTTCCCTGTTTGGGTGTCCAAGGAGCACCCTTTTCTCCCAGCCACCCTGTCACAGCTCTCATGTTCCTTTCCAGGACAGTTCCTGGAATATCCTGTAGATATGAACAACTTCAGGATTTCTTGAACTCAATAGCCATCAGTGTGACTGCTTGTATTCATGTCCAAATGAATCAAGGTTATTACTGTCCAGACTCCTTTCATCAGGCTTTGTTGTCTGCAAATAGAAAATATTTGCAGATAGTTGCAGCTGCAAGAATAGGTGTACAGAGCAGCTGTGTTTTTGTTCTGCCTCATGCAGAGCCTCTTTTAGGCATGACAATGGTGTGAAGCCCAAACTATTTGGATCTGGACTATTTTCTCCTGTGAGGTGCGGGGAAAATTTTGTCTACTTCAAGACCTCTTCAAATGCGGCCAGGTCCTCCTCACTTTTATTTTCAAGCCTTCCTAATTAGTCTGGGGGCTAAAAAGTTGAATGATTTAGTTCTAGCTGAGTGCTAAGCTTCTGCTCTGATAATACTACTTGAAGAGCACAGTCCTTACTTTTATGTTCACACTGTTAGTGCTGACGCAACATGTGGCAGAGTTGAGCACCAAGAAAAAGACAGAAACCTGACCTCTGCCACTCAACCCACTATACTCTTGGATAGAAATGCACAGGGTATCCACAGCGTACCAGCAAACCTCTCCTTGCAAAGCAGCATCTTTTGGGTATACTACAGGATAATAATTTCCCACCCTGCCACGTAGGGGAACTTTCAACCACAGTGCCAAAATTCACAAACACCAAGAGCGTGACAGTAAAACACAAGAAATTTAGGTGCAAGGGGCACCAAAGCTAAAGGCATCCAGTGACTATTCACATCTTCACGATGGAGCTGTGTTTGGTGGACTACAGGTCTGTGGCACCAACCACACTCAGGGCCAGAGGGACCACCCTTGTTGGGAGATGCGGTGTCCACAGATCACAGTCTGGTGTTTGAGACAGAAGTGGCTGCAGTGTGCTCCCTTCTACATTAATTAGCAAGACCTCTTGATTTCCCAGCAAGCTGCCAATACATCCCTACTTCCACCTGAGTATCCACCACACAGGTGTCTGCTGAAACAGCAGCAGTGTCAACTGAGCAGCAATGCCAGATGGCATCCTCTGTGGGACATATTGGAGCAGGTAGGAGCATCCAGCAAGAACTGCCTGTCTCCCAATGCCCACCTGTAGAGGGATCTCTGGAAAGAAGAGCCCCCTCCACCTTGCTGCTTCTCTTCTCTCAGCACACAAGGACACATCCCTCCCTCTTGGCTAAGCTGGAGGCAATCCCCTGCTAACAGAGATGGCAGGAGGTGAGCCAACATTCAGGTAGATGGCAGCGCCCAAGGCTGGTGTTTTCCCAGCAAGGAGAAAGGAGGGAGCTGCCTGAAGGACAGGAGCCTTCCTCTTTAGTAGGCCTTGCTCTCTTCTCCTCTGCTCCTCTTTCCACAGCTGGGGGTGGTGCTGGAGACTGGTATTGCTAACAGAGAGAGGGGAATCCCTGGGGAGGGAGGAGGGCCAGGCACTGGGCAGGCTGCCTGGGGTCACTGTTTGGTGCTGTGCGCTAGCAAGCGTGAGCTGCGGGCTGGATGTCTCCCTTGAAGAAGGCTCCGTGGCTCAGAGGCTGTCAGGCCCATGGGAGCTGATTGCAGTGTGGGGTGAGAGTGTGAGTGAAGCATTGAAGTACAGCTACCGCTATACACTCGTGGGTCCAGCATGGAAGGCTGTGCTGCAGCATCTCAAGTGTATACTATATTCAGAAGTTACCCAGTGTGTTGGGCTCGCAGAAGAAGATCATTATCTGGCAGCTGCCTTACTTTCCAGGGACATCTGCTTTCCTTTGGTTGCTGGACTCTGAGTCTGGGTTTTTCCTCTTTGTCGTTTTTTGGCCATGCTAGGAGATGGCAGGGAATCTCCTGTTGGCCCCTGAGCCTGAGCTGAGGGCTGAGGTCTGGGGGAAGGAGGAACTCGCTGAGGAGCAGTCCCTGGCTTACGCTGTCGGCAGGGAGAAGGACTTTCCCTCCGAGGTGGCAGCTGGCTTTTGGGGGACGTACTGGGGTTCCTTGAAGGAAGGACAGGGCTCCGAGGGGATGCACCGCTGGACCTCCGTGAGCTGCTCCGTGGAGGAAGAGAAGTAGAACTTGGTGAAGAAGGAAGCCAGCTTTGTACCTGCGTTATTCGGCATTCATTTGGGACACCTCCAGCTGATCTCTGTGTCTGAAGCCTGCATGGGAAGAAAAGAAGGAGGATGAAGGGGAGTTTCTGCAAGGGGCACCTGCTATTAGCAGGATCAGACCAAGTGAAAGAGCTTGTGGAAGGAAAGCCAGGGCAAGTGAAGAGAGGCTTCAAAAAAAGAAGACAGAGAGGTGAAAATTACACACACCGCTGAGCTGAAATGACAGTAGGAAACAAGGATGGACCATGCATTCAAGCTGAGTGAAGGGTGAAGTCATGGGAGAAGAGCAGAGCCATGGCTCTGTCTCCTCAAAAAGCCCAACACTTTGCATTTCTCACCGTTTTGATCTTACCTGCAGACAGCAGCTGCATCCTGCGGGGAGTTGCACAGCCCTGCAATTGCGACAGCCACGGAGATCTCTGACCTTGCTGCCTCCAGTGGTGTTTTCACTGGTGTGACAGGACGAGGAATTCTGCTCTTTGTGCTTATGGGTCTCTCTTCTTTCCCCAGGAGTGCAGCCTTCTTCCCTCCTTTCCTTGGGATAGAATCATCAGAGTCATGGGTGTCCTCCTCAGAACCAGTGGCTGACAGGGTTTCTGAGGCTCGCCGTCTCTCGTCGCTGGAGGAGGCTGAGGAGGAAGCCCCAGAGGCCAGCCGGATGAGGCGGTTCTGTCTCTTCTCCATCACCAGGCGAGCCAAGTCAGGTTGCTTTGCCCTCTTATAAAGCCGTTCTTTGGCTGAGAGTGAAGTTGAAAGATCTGAGCCGGTATCCTCCTCAGAGAACAAAATGGGTATCCGACTTCTATACCTGGAGCCCAGCAGCCTCCTGGGGCCCTGCTGTGGTGTGTCAAGGAGGGTCTCTTCTCGCTTAAGGTGTCCTGCTACTGATGCTGGCTTCTCAAGGCCAGTCTCCCTTGTAACCACCTTGCCAGGCTCTTCCAAATCCAGCGAGAGCACCACTTTGCTGGAGAGCTTCTGCTTGTCCTCAGGAGGCTTTGCTATGCCGTTGGGAAGGGCCAGCTGCTCCCCCACTGTCTCTGAGGTGATTTCAATGTGATTAGCTGAAAGTGCGCAGCTCTCAGTCTCCGCCCCTTCTAGCCCCGAATGTATGCTTCCATTCTCTACCAGCACCAGGTTGTCCTCCAGCTCTTCTTCAATAATTACTTCCTCAAACTGTCCCGGAGGGCAGTACTCCTCATGCCGCATCAGCTGGCTGCTGGAAGACATGACATTTAAGTGGGTCTTTTCAGCAATATGAACAAATGTGCGCTCAACTTTGGTAAAGGGGGAGGAAGCTGTAGCCACTGCCACGGGAGGCTTTGGTTCAGATTTAAGGACTGAGGACAGGGTCCCTGGCTCAGATACATCCAGCTGGCTACCCATAGGCTGAGGCCGCTCGCTCTGAGGTGTCAGTGCAGCAAGAGTGCCCAGATCAACTTCTGGAGCTAAGTCTGTGGCCACAGGAGACTTTTTCAGATCACCTGGTGAAAACAGCACTAGTGTTTTTGAGCCTTCCTCCAGCTCCACATCCCCGTCAGCAGTGGATGCTCGACCCTTCGATCCCTTCTGGTCATCAGCCAGGAGTGTGGATGGTGCACACTCCTGGCTGCGCTCTGTGCTTTTTTGACTCAGGTCGCTGCTGGAACCACTGTGCATGTCAATCTCATTGCTTCCCTCCTCCCCTTCATCCTCCTCCTCTTCCTCCTCCTCGTAGTCTTCCTCGTCTTCTTCCTCCTCCTCTTTTCCATTCATTTCCAGATAAGGTTCCAGAGGTTTGCAAGGAGCAGTCAAGACAATATTTGAAAAATCAACTTTCTTTATCCGCTGGGATACCTTAGGCTTTTCCCAGTAGTCTGACATGTCTTTTCTGAAGTCTTGATAAGGCAAACTTAAAGGGACTACCTTGGGCAGGCCATTCATTTCAAACGACTTCAGCATATATGCCTGCAAGAAGACAGATGTGACAAAAGAGGGTTAGTTAGTATTCAGACACAACGTTGACACAGAAGACATCAGGGTAAACAGCAGTGGGAAGAATCTGTGGAAAGTATCTAGTCCACCACTCTTCCAAAACACATGCCTGAGCAGTGGTCACTCCATCATTTGATTCATATAAACCTTAAAAAGCAGAGATTCACAGATACTTACCAATGAAGGCAAACAAATGTGCCAGAGAAGTTCATTTGTTAGTGGTCTTGAACCTGGACCAAATAGAACTGTTTTCAAGCAATTCTTCAGGATTTTTTTTACATTTCCCAATCTTATTCAGTATTTTTACATTTATTTCAGTATTTATATATCTACATATTCACTCCTTTACTGGAACCACTCAGCAACTCTCTTTTATGCCCCAGGCCATAGTGAACTCAAGAGGCACCTCTGGGCTAGAGGCACCCCTAACTTCCTTATCACTTTCCATTGCCATCCACCATTGTCCCCGGGGCAGTAACCCTTGTAGTGTTACTGCGCTCTGCTGCTGCACTATCCATCCCCTCTTCTGCTCCTATATCCCTCCAGCAACTCCTCCTTCTGTCTTCTACAGGCTTCTGTGTTCACTAAAATCATCAGCAATTCATGAAAGCTGGCACATAAAGTGTCATTATCAGACTCTAGCGTGTCCAACCATGAGAAGCAAAGGGTGGACAGGATAGGTGGTGGGGGCAGTCTTTCTCCAGTCTGTGGCAGAGAGACTGCCTGTAAGGTGCCCAGGAACAGGCTGTGAAATGACTGCAAATGATACTGCAGAAAAACAGCAGCTCACACACACATGCACACACTTGACTAAACAAGACCAAAGGACAAAATAAATAGGAAATGCCCACTGAAGCTTGGCCTAATTAACAATTGGTTGTAAATGAAAATCACATCAGCACCACTCCGCAGAATGGATTTAAAACCAAATAATTTAGATTATGCTTCTATTAGAGCTGGAAAACTGTAACCTCTCCATTAACTCAACTGGTCAATAATGCATTACGTGTTACCCTTGAAAAGATTTAATCATGAACAGAAGGACTCCAAATATCTGCTTTTTCAGTGTCAGAGGATATTTAGGATACACAAGCCTAACAACTAAACAAGCACCCCCTCAACTATGAGAACTCCAGAGCTGCCAACAGCTCCCACTTTCACCTGGCTATGGGAACAGATCTTTTTGTCTCCAGGGAGAAGAAAAAGCCCTCAGTGGCTTTTCAGTCCAATGGCACAATTTCAAATTCTGCTGAAAATCTGCATGTTATTCCATGCTGAGCAACTGCCCTACTATTATGCCTGAAAAATGTGAGATTTTTATGCTCATGTACAACAGGAACATTTTAAATAGACTGGTGGGCAGCAACGAGATGTTCTGCATGGTGTTGTTATCCAGTTAATATTTCTTTTTATATCTTATAAATTAAAACACAGGCTGGTTTTGGCAATACCTCTGGAGTCCAAAGCTGCTTCTCTTCTTTCATTAAAGCTGAAGTCTGGCCCTGAAGATGGCCCCGTATTAGCCTAATTTGGGTTTTCACTGACTACTCTACCTTCTGTATCAGAATGACACATGTGGAACTTGGAGGCACTTACCACCCCTTGCAAAGGAAATTACCCACTTGGCTTCTTCCCTCAGCCATTTCTTGGAAATTAGTCCATTAATAGCCTAAGATTGGATTCTGTCTATTGGCTGGGTTTGATTTTCCCAAGAAATAGATCCTGAACAAACAGATGGGACAGTCCCCACAGCGGGACTGGGGACCTGACCTTGCCTTGTGCTGAGCTTCCCACTGGAATGAGTTCCACAACCCCAACAACGGTTCCTCTGCTGCTCTATGGCACCCCATTTTCTAGATGCTATGGTTGGTTGATGATGCAGATGGATGACTGCTGCTTCCTCTTTGCATATTGAAATATGCTCCTATCTAGACCTTCAAATCTCCTCCCAGCCCTTAGCTTGTGTCATCTCATCTGCTTTGTGGTCAACGTGAACTGAATCCAGTCCTGCAATGCACACCCTATATAGGCCAGAGATTCGGTTTCTGTGCCCTGCAGTCTTGTCCCACCACCAGCTCTGTCTCCAGCAGCCCCTCTTTCCTCAATAGCTCTTTCCCTTGCAAGATATCAGAAGCTTTTCTGAGATGAGATTGCACTAAGCAATAAGACATGACATGAAGTTGGACAGCAGGATGTTGCTGTAAGAAAAAATAATGGCTCTTTATTTCTTGTGCTCTAGTGCCCCTTTGCTGTTGTTGAGTCATGTTGTAGATACTTTTCTAACCTCCATGTACTTCCACTTCTACAAATTCCTTGCAGTATTTAGGAAATGGACTACCTTTCTATCTGTCATTTCAATTTCTCCATGTATTTTCTATTTTCCCTGCATGGACACTGCACCCTAAGCACAACAGTGATTGCTTGGCTTCTACCTACCTTTGGGAGACTTGGACTGCTTAACTGTTGCATGCAGTACCCTAAAATTGCCAGAATGCATTCCTTAAAAGAGCCTGAGACTGGCTGCTTTGCCACTCTAAATGCACCATGGAGAAAGTCCAAAGAGCATAAATATACAACTAAAAGAAACTTTGTTGAACCGGCTCTTGGGCCAAGTATTATTGTAACACATATTTCCTTATCTTCACTACTATCATCACCTGAAGCTGTTAAGAAGGGAGACTGTCCTAAGGCATCAGAGTCTGACACTGTCTTCACTGTTGAGTTAATGTGATCAGCAGCCTGCTGCAAGTGGTCACTCTGCTGAACAAGGTGTTCCCAGTTTGTACACCTCACTAGAGAAACTTGGTTCCTGTCTTGACAGTTATTATGTGTCTTTTGTACAAAAGCACACTCAACTGCCCTAGGACTATTCCCTAAAGGCCAGAGAAAAACTTTTCTGCTATGCTGTTCTGATGGGGAGAACTGAGGGAAGATGTCAGAAGATTGGGAGTGGAGAGGCTTAACCTGGATCTTAAAGTTGTGGAATAAAAAAGGTATAAGGAATCTCTGGAGGTCTCTGCTCCAATCACTCCTCAAAGCAGGACCAACTTAGACCTGGCTGCAATGGGCCATGTCCGGCAGAGTTTTGAGTATCTCCAAGGATGGAGATCCCACAACCTCTCTGGGACCCCCTCCTAGCATTTGAGGCTCTTCATGGTTAAAAGGGTGGGGGTTTTAATATATTAATTCCTATATCTAACTTTTCTTTAATGCAACTCGTTGCATCTCAACCTTTCACTGCACACCCCTGAGAAGAGTCTGGCATCTCCCTTCATCAGGCAGTTCAAAGGTTAGAATGTGTGGAGCTCACAGCTGGCAATGGCACAGTTGAGAGACTCTGGTTAAGAATCAAGGGGCAAACAAATAAGGCCGATGTCATCATGGGAGTCTGCTATAGACCTCCCAACAAGGACGATGATGCTGACAAATTAATCTTTGAGGAACTAAGGGACACTTAGTCAACTGCCCTTGTCCTTATGAGGGACTTCAATTTGCCAGAAACTAACTGAGACCACCACACAGCTGGTACAGAAGATTCCTAAAATACCTGGATGACAACTTCATGGAACAGGTCCTAAGGGAGCTGATTCAGAAAAATGCCTTCCTTGATCTGCTGCTTGTCAACAGAGGGGATCTCTTGAGCAAAGTGGAGATTGGCGGCTGCCTCGGCCACAGTGACCACAAAGTGATCAAGTTTAAAATCTCTGCCAACAGGAGGGAGAGTGCCAGCAAAACCTCAACTCCAGACATGAGGAGAACAGAATTCAGGCTGCTTGGGGAATTAGTAAGTAAGGTCCCCTGGAAAAATGTTTCTGCAGATGCTATGGTCCCTCAGTGCTGGTCACTTTTTAAACATCACCTCCTTAGGGCACAGGAACAGGCAATTCCCAAATGTCAGAAGTCAAGCAGGCGAGGCAGAAGGCCAGCTTGGCTTGAGCAGGGATCTTCTCTTGGAAATAAGGCAAAAAGGAAGGTGTATCCCCAGTGGAAGCAAGGTCAAGTGACACGAGAGGAATATGGAGATGCTGCTTTTCACTGTATGGAGAAAGATGTTGCAGACAAAGCTCAACTGGAGTTGAAGCTGGCCAGAGAAATGTAGGGAACAACAAAGGAGTTTTTTCAAATATATTAAGGGCAAGAGGCAGTATAGAAATATCATCGGCCTGTTACAGGATGGGGATGGTCACCTCACAAACAGGGACAGAGACAAGGCAGAGGTGTTTAACACTTCCTTTACCTCTGTCTTCAACACAGATGATGGACCAAGGGGGTCTCAGTGCTCTGAGCTGGAGGACCATGAGTGCGAGAATGATCAACTCCCAGTCAACCACGAAATTGTGTGGGATCTGCTGCTCCAGCTGGATCCCTACAAAACTATTGATCCAAGAATCCTCAAAGAGCTGTCTGATATCATTGCAAAAGCTCTCTTGATGATTTTTGAGTGGCCTTGCAAATCCAGAGAGGTCCCAGCTGACTGGAAGCTGGCAAGCATTGTCCTGATTTTCAAGAAGGGCAAGAAGGAAGACCCTGGAAACTACAGGCCTGTCAGTCTCACTTCAGTGCCTGGTAAAGTTATGGAGAAAATTATTCTGGGAGGTATTTAAAAACACCTGAAAGACAATGCAGTCATTGGTCACAGCCAGCACAGCTTCATGAGAGGAAAGTCCTGCTTATCAAACCTAATTTCCTTTTATGACAAGGTAACCCACCTAGTTGATCCAGGGAAGCCAGTGGACACCATCTTTTTGGATTTCAGTAAAGCTTTTGATACTGTCTCTCGCAGTATCCTTCTGGACAAAATGTCCAGCCCACAGCTGGATAAACACATCATGTGGTGGGTGAGCAATTGGCTGATGGGTCAAGCACAGAGGGTAATAGTGAATGGGGTAACATCAGACTGGAGACCTGTGACTGGTGGGGTTCCACAGGGATTCATCTCGAGCCCTGTGCTCTTCAACATCTTCATAAATTACTTGGACACAGGACTGGACGGAATCTTGTGCAAGTCTGCAGATGACACAAAACTGGGAGGAGTTGTTGACTCCCTTGAAGGCAGAGAGGCCCTGCAGAGAGACCTTGATAAATGGGTAGTCACCAACCATATGAAGTTCAACAACGGGAAGTGCCAGATTCTTCATGTGGGATGGGGCAACACCAGATGTACATACAGACTGAGGAATGAGTTGCTGGAAAGCAGTGCTGTGGAAAGGGACCTGGGGGTCCTGGTTGACAGCAAGTTGAACACGAGTTAGCAGTGCCCTGGCAGCCAAGAGGGTCAACCAGGGCCAACCATCAGGAAAAGCATTGCCAGCCAGTCGAGTGAGGTGATTGTCCCGCTCTGCTCTGCACTGAGGCGGCCTCACCTTGAATATTGTGTGCAGTTTTGGTCACTGCAATATAAGAAAGATATTAAGCTATTAGAGAGTGTCCAAAGGAGGGCAATGAAGATGGTGAGGGGCCTTGAGTGGAAGCTGTATGAGGAGCGGCTGAGGTCACTTGGTCTGTTCAGCCTGGAGAAGAGGGGACTGAGGGGAGACCTCATTGCAGTTAAAACTTCCTCATGAGGGGAAGAGGAGGGGTAGACACTGATCTCTTCTCTGTGGTGACCAGTGACAGGACCTGAGGGAATGGCCTGAAGTTTGTCAGGAGAGGTTTAGGTTGGATATTAGAAAAAGGGTCTTCACCCAGAGGGTGGTTGGGTGCTGGAACAGGCTCCCCAGGGAAGTGGTCACAGCACCAAGCCTGACAGAGTTCAAGAAGCGTTTGGATGATACTCTCAGGCACAAGGTGTGGCTCTTTGGGAGGGTCCTGTGCAGTGCTAAGGATTGGACTTAATGATCCTTGTGGGTCCCTTCCATCTTGGCATATTCTGTGATTCTGTGAACAGCACGTGAATGTATTAGAATTGTTAATAAAAGAATTGAGGTTGTGCCAACAGCTCAGTTCCCTACATCCAACCAACCTTATTCACAGTGAGCATGGCTCTCCAGGAAATCTATGGCAAAAGGGCCAGAAAAGCTGGACATACCACTGGAGTTAGGCTCCCACTCTTTCAGTAACACCAAAATGAGACACTCTGATCTTGAAAAGGGTTTGCTGTCCCTGGTGCAAGTGGTGAAAAAGGTGGAACAGATAAAAAGAGGACAGAGTGTGATTATGAGGGGACCTTCCCATCTCCTAGATGCAGTTCGTAAGGGTACAGTATCACCTGCAGGCACTGCTCATAAACCTACAGTGGTTTATCTATCTGGGAGGTATCAATGGAGTTATGAAAGAATGGTTCAGCACATTTCCCCTCCCAGGGGAAATTCAGAGTGGCAAAGGCTTACATTTCACAGCCATGGTATTTCAAGCTTGGTCCAAAGAGGATGGAACCCAATGGGTATTTTGCATTCCATAATATCCCCAGGCTAATGGTCTTGTTGAACGCTCCAATGGGTTAGTTAAGTGATTTTTTAAAATCCGTGAGCCTGGATGGCATCTGTGGCATCTGACTGTCTAATGCCATCTATCAGTTATATAATATATGGAGTGGAAATGGTTGTCTGAAAATTAAGGCCTTCTATGGCTCTGCTTTGATGCAGAAAGAAAGTTGGGGGAACAACCTACTGGCTTCTATGCTGACCAGCCTCTGTCAGTTAAAATGCCTCAAACTGCGACAGTGACAATGGTATTAACAACCCTGAAAACTCCTTATGCCTGGGAAGCAGGCATCTTACTAGATGGAGGGTCAGGTCTTGCTTCCAATTTTATGCTGCAGTTAATCCAAGCTTTTGGATAAACATAAAATGTTAGTCAAATAACCGCATGTTTATCTTTTCCTCAGTATGCCAATTCACCAGTACCTTGGGAAATATTAACTACGGATTTGACCAAAACTTGGGAGATCTTGTGGAAAAAACACAGAAATCTGACTTGGGGAACTGAGGAAGGAAAATATATTTTAAAGTGGATCAACAATAATACAACTATATGAAATTGCAACATCACTAAGCCATCATTAAAATTTGGGACTAATAGTGAAACAATTTACGTTATTTATCCTCCTCCCCAGGACACGTGTACTAATACACCATGAGGAATGCATATTCCAAGGGTATGGGGAGTGCCACACTGTGGTGTCTGGTATTATATGTGACCTACCAACTGGTGCATTAATTGGGAAGGAACAATTGGATTACCAGATGTTCCCATAGAGGTTGATATTGGTACACAAATTTTAATCTTTCTCGCTTGAACAGCCTGAAATATCATAATTGGAAAGTTTATAACTGAAACTCCAACAAAACTGAAATTCAGGGATTGGGCTCTCAGATTAGGTTTTATTTGTCGGAACTCCAGTTGATGGCATTCCAAGATGGAATGATGTTATATAATCTTACTGGACAAATCAAAGCACTGACTAATGCAATTCACGTGGGACTGAAGGAAGTAAAGGTACAATTACAGGCAACATCCAAAATTGCTGTGCAAAACAGACTGATGTTAAACTTTTACTATTTCCTGAAAATGGAGTGTGCGGATATTTGAGTCTGTCTAATGACACCTGCTGCATTCACATACCAAATGTAACTAAAGATCTTTATAACCAACTAGATCATATGAAGTATGCAAAAGCAAGTAGAGATCTTAGAAGTAGTATGGAAAACAAATGGTTAAACAAGCTTCTTGGTGGGTTAGGATTTTTGTTTACTGGCTGGTTACAAAGCTTATCACAATCTTTGTTATTATTCTTTGTTCCACTTATTGTATTTTGTGTATTATTATCATATATGTGATCAACAATAACCCAGGTTATCTGTCAGGTATGCATAAGATTTGTGTGGATGGAAATGAAAAATGTGGAAGAGGAGGACAAGGAATCGCCCTGGAGAGATATCCCAAAAGTCAATTATATGAAGTTAAATGAACTTATGATGTCCCCTCTGATCAAGAAAGAGAAATACACAGCTCGTGATGTCTCTCAATGTGAGATAATATTATAGGTGTTGTTTGCATGACTGTGACCACAGTGATGTGGTCAGTGATGTGATAAATGGTCAGTGACAAACTGATGATGCTGGTTGACAAAACGTGAGCTGGGCCCCGTCACTGACCTTGCATCTGGCTTGAGCAAGGCCAAGCAGCAGAATGTTTTCTGCGATGAAGTGGTGGCCTCATGGCCCAACGTTGTTTCAGTGAGGCACAGGAAAGCATCTGCACCTCTGTACCAGCCATCAGCCTCACTCCCTCTTCACTGTCCATAACAAGTTGTGTTACAAATCTGGTCCGTTGAGGAGATCAGGATGTGTTCAAAGATGGTCTGGCAAAGGTCAGGCAGCCCTTACTGCTGCTTCAATGGAGGAGGACCAAAGTGATTATTTTACCTTTTTTATCAACTTTAAATTCTGATCAAAAGTAACCGAGACCCTCATTAAGCCTCATTTTCATATTAACTTTCACACTCCTTAGAATGCAAATGAAAAGAGGACATGCCTTACACGTATGACGACGGTTGCCAAAATCCCACCTATGACATGTGATTGTTCCACTCCTTTGGGAAGGGCCAAAATTATTGTATAAAAGGGCACGTCTCCAGGATGAAGGACCACCGCCTCCCTAAGACCTTGCTTTATGGTGAACTTGCCACTGGCTGCCGCAAGAGAGGAGCCCCGAAGAAAAGATACAAGGACTCCCTGAAACAACATCTCAGCCTTGGCCATATTGATCACCATAACTGGTCTACTCTGGCCTCACATCGGGAGGCCTGGAGACTCACCATCTATAACACTGCTGTCTCCTTTGAGAACACACGCAGGATCACTCTTGAGGAGAAAAGGCAACGCAGAAAGAATCGTGTTCTGCAGAATACACCATCTAAGGAGTCTTTCTGCTGTGCCTTTTGCAATCGGATATGTCTATCTTGTATTGGCCTCATAAGTCACCAACGTGCCTGTAACAAATGTGGTTAGAGCCTTCCCAAATCTTCATTCGCGAAGCCCAGGCATGATAATTGTATAAAAGAAAGGGAGTTTCAGGGCAAAGAAAAGCAAAAGAAGGAAAAAGAAGAGCAGGGAAAACACCTCTGCTTGCTTGGTTGACAGACTGTATCTCTCCTCCTCCCATGGAGGGATGCATTTAGGTGAGCTTTGTGCCTCCCACTGTGTTGGAGAAGACCCGGTAATATACATTTATATATATATCACTCTCACATGTCTGTCACTATAACTTTTGTCATGACACATATTCACACTCTGTAGTAAGTGCATCTGTAACCTGCAATCTTGAACGTGCTTTCCTGTTGCTTCAATGAACCACACTATTTATGAATCTGAATCATGGAAATTCTTATTGAACTTGGCCAGACATATAGTACTGGTAAACTGCGTTGCATGTGAATCTGCAATCTGTGGTTATCTGTGAACTTGTGATCAAGTTCTTACTCAACACAATCACACCTATTATGTCAACACCACATTATTTGTGAATCTGTGCTAGTGGAAGTTCTTGTTGAGCTCAGCCAGAGTCACAGTGCTGAATTGGTAATAGAAATTAGGCCCAGCCACACCCAGCCACTGATCTATGAGGATCAGCTGGAACGCAAGGGGGTTTATTTTCTGTCAAATTTCTATACGTTTAATGCAACATATGGTACAGAGTGGGCTCAGTGTCCTCCAGAAAAGCCTGCTCTCCCAAGAAGCTCTGCACTGATTTGGGGCAAAGGCAACAGTTTCCCATGTGAACCTAGTCAATTTTCCTTTATACTATAGAATTTGGGATTTTTTTCTGTCCCACCTCTTGTAAGCAAAAATTAACCAGGTACAGGAAAAAAAAATCACAATATTTACCTAATATAAATCCAGGAAATGCTGCACTTCTATCTACTGTTTCAGACCATGTCTCAGACATGGCATCACTGCACACTTCTTCTTGACAGACACACACATCTGTCACATACCAGCAGCCTCACAGGGGCAAACCAAAACATACTTTGAAGCATGGAGAAGACAGGCTCTGGACCTTGCTAAACCAAACTCAGAAGAATCCTGCCTGACCCTCCATACAATTCCCAAGACAAGAAAGGGACTCACACACTGTACAACCCAAGTCAGAGACCACAGACTAATCCTAGCTCTTCCTCCCAGACCATCACCTGCCTGCACAAACTTCTCTCTGTCTTTGAGGAGCTGGGGTCTTGTGATTCTTCTGCATGCGGAAAGTTTCCACCATCCTTTCCACAGGTACCAGAGCCTTTGCATGCACCTCCTGCCTGCAGCCTCCCTCTCCAGCCAGGTTCACAAAAACACTGATTTAGTAACTATGTACTTCACACCAAAGCAGACAGGTCTGTTGCTGTATTTCCTCTTCTAGCTTGATCCCTGACAGGCCAAAAGCAAATGGAGTTGAACCATATGCCACTCTACAGCAGAGGCAGCTTTCAAACAGAAGTCAGGATGAAAGGCAAGCGTGGCTGGATGCACTGAGCAGCCCAGGCAGGAGCACATTACTTGCAGGTAAGCCATAATTTTGCATCCATCTCCTTGGGGTTTTGGGCGGTGGAGGGGCTGGAAGTTCAGATGATCTGAAACAGCTTGTCAAATGTCTGATGGGTAACAGCCATCCACCCACCCTATGCTGTTGTGGGTTGACCTTGGTCGGAGGTCAAGGAGGTCAAAACCCAGCCACCTCAACCCATGACATTTGCACACCATGCTGCCTGCCAGGAGAAGATGTCCAGTGTAAGAAACCAAGAGAAACATGATAAACAGGCTCTGATGTGTTTGTAGGCATTGTATTGTACTAGCTTAAGTTTACCCAGTTTGGATGGTGGTAACCATCAAGCGAGAGCTCTAAAAATTTATAAAAGTTGGGGATAGTTGTAATCTGTGGCTGTGATATGGATTCTAGTACCAGCCTAAATTTATGTAAATTAAACTCATACTGCGGCCTTCCCAAAGTACATGAAACACATCCCTAACAGTCACGGAATTTTGTTTCAATTCCCAGATCTGTCTTAAATGCAAGTTTTTAGTGATCACATTCATTAAAAATAAGAAAACTCTCACAGTTCTATCAGATCTCCTTCATCTCCCTGCCCAGTGCTCCAATGTACCCAAGGATGAGCAGGGGACACCTTCCCAGAGCTGGGAAGCAAAGAGAGTAGAAAAACAAAGCAAGAAAGGAAACAAAAAATGCAGTCATCACCAAAGAAAGCCAACAAGTAAACGAAGAAACAGTCATCAACAAGGTGCTGCCTTTGATTCTTTAATAAGGTTTTAGTAGTATACAAGCTTTTTTTTGTTTGGTTTTTTTTTCTTTCTCTTTTTTTTTCTTTTTTTTTTTCCGATTGTCTGGATTAACATACATGGATTTAAAAAAGGCACGAAAACCATTGCACAGCTTCTGTTTCGTTTGTTTTTGATGACATTGCCTGTTCATTGTGATTTCAAGTGTAGGATTTTACAGTACTCTGCAGCATTTACAGCATGATCTACATACAGGTAATCAATGCATGCTTTTATACAGGAGACAGAATTCAAATTCTCTCTCAGTATTTCTATATACACAATAATACAGTCTTTTTCTTCTGAAAAAAAAAGCTTTAAATTTGTTTTGCATGCTTGGTGTACCAGAAGAATTAGTGCAAGCATATATTACAGTGTTATTGCAGTACAAAAAGGGGTTGACCTTAGGCTCTAAAGGGATTAGATATCGGAAGAATAAAAAGACTCAAGGAAAACAAGCGTTGGATCCCTTTAGTCAACTATATCCTTCTAAGTGGATCCCTACGCAGTACTGCTTTAAAGCTACAGCAGGCTGCGTCCCCTCCATCTCCCTGCTGCCTTCCCCCTGAGACAAACTTCCACAGCTTCTGCAAACCTTCTGTCCCTAGCAATCTGTGAGGACTTCTGGCAACTTGACGAATCCCTTCTGCTGTCCCTCTTAATGCTGGAGACACAGTTGAAGGGGACTGTACTGAGATCCACTGCTTCAAGCTAACTCAAGTCTCAGCAGATGAAGTTTCTCAAGCAAACCAGGAAGCACAACAGGTGACCTACGACTTTTGCCTCCTCTCAGTAGCAATGACTACAGAAACCCACATTCACCTCCTACTTGAGTAGCAGTTGGTTAAATAGGGTTTGGACTCTCCTGCTTAGCAGCAACAGAAGTCTAACATGTGACACAAGGTAATGCAAAGGAAGGATATGCTGGTCCCTGAGATTCTTCATGGGAGCTGGAAAGTCTGAGAAGTAGAAATCAAGTTCCCAACACAATGTTAATTGTTCCATTGGGAATGGGAAGAGGCCTTAGTCCTGAGAGAAGTAGATGGCACACAGACAGCAAGAGCTGTAGTCCTGTCTTCCCTGTAACAGTTTTTATTTGGATACTATCAGGACCTTAGCATATCCCGGAAGTGACATTATCCTCTGCCAACACAGACTAAGCTTAATTGGGACTGGGAGATCTGGCAGGATTGACAACAGTGAGTGGAAAAAACCTAGAATCTGAGTTTCTGAAGCAGTTCTTTCTTCAAACCAGCATCAGATCAGGTAAAAGTAGCAGGAGTCTTAGAGCTGCCATGCTTGCTTGCAGGATCTCCGTGTTCCAAGAATCAGCACCATAAATGTCAGAGATGTTCCTCTTTCCAGCATCTTACTATCAAATGCTCCACAGCCTTTTTCTTCATTCTTTTTACCAAGGTGAATAGGACAGTCCAGTCCTGTGCTGGATAAGTGCTCTGCTCCTCCCTATTTGTGCTTTCATATGTTAGGTTTGTGCCAGTTTTCCTAGCGTCTTGGATGGAAGCAAAAGCTCTGTAAAGGTGGTATGCCTGCCACTTAGCTTCCCCCCTCTGCACCCACCAGCGTCTCCAGCAAGTGTCAACACAGATCTCCCTGTCTGAGCAGACAGAGGGGCCACCTTATTTTTATCACTCATAGGAGACACTGGAAATGGTGAGCAAAGTGGAAGGAAACAACAATTCAAAAATTGTTCTAGTCCCTAACTGAAAAGGCAACTTAATAGCAGCAAGAAAGAAGAAGAATATTCTGAAAGCTAAACATCTTCCTTAGTCATAAAAATAACCAGAAATTAGCGGTGCTGAATAAGGACCTGATCTGGCAGGTTTTCTTTAGGAAGGACCAAGCTGAAGGGGCAAGAGTCCCACAGAAATCCTCCTTATCTGACTTCTTCGGAGGAAATTTGCCATTACTGTCTTTCATGTTGCCAAATAACTAATTGCACTCATAATTAAACTGAGAAACTTGGTGGAGTTGTTGGAGGAAGCCCTGGGGATTCTTACGAGGCAAGTGCACTAGATGAGGTAACTCACTTGAAACACTTTGCATATGAAAAAATAGAACCTCCAAACATAAAGCCATTTTCTTTTCAAACACTATAAGACATGCAAGTGAATGTAAAATGAGGATTGCTTCCAATCCCCAGGTTACACAGTTAGCAGCTTGTTCAAAATGTACATTCATCATAACATCATTGTTTCAACGGCAGGTGTGATACAAAGAAGTTGCAGTATAGCAAATAATACTTAGAAACATTTCCCAGAAATTAATCTTTGCACGTCCCCTGGAACTGCCAATGCAGGTCTGTGTGTTATAGTGACCCGAACACAAAACACATGGTATAAAAATGCAACAAAAAGGAAGGTAGTACTGCAGTGATCAGCCTTTACATATTTTATTTCATATTTTAATGTTACCCAAAATAGGTGTTTGCATACTATAAATTATGTCCCAAGTGGCAGCACTGTTCTTATTGCCAGAATACTCTGCCACCTGTTGACAGCAAAAAGAGAGACATGTATGTGTGTCACAACACACTGAATTAAGAGAACTGGGCTGGGCCAGGTTGCTGAAATCAGACCTGAAACATGCAAAGGAGGCCAGGTGTGCCACCTGAACCAGACATTGTAAGGATACTTTCTGTAACTGGTTGAGATTTGTTCTTTGCAACTTTTTGCCTTTTGAGCATTTGGGTGTGTGCAAAGTGGCCCATTACTGGCACAGAAACACTTCTGTAAGGCAGGACCACACATGGCCATTCACCCTCCATGTGCAGGTCATGCACACATATAAACATACATACAATCAGAAATGGAAGATCCAGCAAAAAGCAACACAACACCACCCTGGGGACAATAGTGAAATCAGGAAGCACATCTGGCTTACTTTGGTCAGCCTCTCCAGAAATTGTCATCTCCTCCAGTCACTCTGGGGAGGGCTGGCAACTACAGGGGAAGTAGCTCAAGAAGAAGGGTACCCCATGTTCTCCAGCTGAGAAATATCTGGGGCATACTTTATTCACAATAAACACTAACAGGATTTTAGGGATTTGCAAATTATCCATAATTTTAAAGGCTTCAGTCCTTGTCTGCTATGAAATGCAATTTTATGTTTTTTCAGCTAGCCTCTTGCAGGCCATCTGTTACTGCCAAGTAGAGCTAGACAAATATACGAGAGCTGTCTATAAATTGTTCTTTCCCATTTGTCACCAAAGGGAAACAAGAAAAGGAAAAATAAAAATAAAAGCTTCTCTTTTGAATAGATTGGGATAAAAGAGCCCTTATTCAATGTGAAAGTGGTAAAACGGTCTCAGCTCCAGGTAAAGTTCTGATAGTGTCATGAATAAATCTCTAATGACAACCATTAATGAAACGTGTCATTCATCTAACCCAGCAGTTTACGATAAAACTAAATTAGGCCATTGACGCAGTATTATGTGGCTGTAATACAAATGTGACTGGATACCACAGAGACTCCATGTAGCCTAAGGAAGAGATGCTAGACCCACTGGACAAACATGGTCTGTATCTGTCACCAATCCCTCCAGAAAAGCAGTAGAAAATTTTATATTTTCAAGAATAATCTTGTGTGCCACTGTCAAGCACTTAAAAGTTCCACATATACACATCATGGAAGATTGATGGAGGCGTGACAAGGAAGTATATTAGAAAACAGGAAAAGGACTGAACATATCTTTCCATGCTTTCCAATCTTCAGTCTCATAGTGCATCCAATTGTTAAGCTATTTTACAACAGAGGACTAAACTAGCAATGGTTATCTTTTCTTGCCTTAATTTATTTACAAAGGATCACAGCACCAGATTCAAATAGTGCATTTTTACACAAGAGAGCAAGTGAAGTTCCTGGTGATTTGCAGTCAAAGAAATGTCTCAATGATATTCATTGTATTTGGTATATAGGTCCCACCTACCGTTCTGACAACTTACAGATCATGAAAAGATATTCTGCCTCCTGAAATTCCCTCTGTGCAATCAAACTCTCATGTCTGGCTTCATCCTGACATGTTCTGAAAAGGCTTTATTTGCTGCTGGCTTCTTCCAGAAATCCTGCATGTCAATAGCAGAGAAGTGACTCACGGGAAAAATAAAGCACTTGGTGATCTTTTGGGTTAAGAGGCCATAGGAAGGTAGGAGTACCATGACTATAAGTGTTGTTTCTGAATAAACTCTGAAAAGGCTAAATTGAGGTGTTTGCTCTGGTTTCCCATCTGACTGTAGAAGGCTTCTAGTACAAAACAAATCATCGAGACTCTCATAAGAGGCTGCACGCTTTGGGGCAGTGTAGCCAGTGATAAAGATGGTACCAAAGCCTGGCGATGCTACTGAAACAAAAGACAGATGAGGTAGTTAAACACTCCAAAGTGAAATCTTTGGAAGCAATGTTTGAAGCACGGAGCAGAGAAATGTCGTGAATGACACTTGTTTTGTTTCTCATCTCAAAGTGCTCACAGCCTATGTGAGTTAGAAGAGAAGGTGTATGTTCACTGGCTTTAGAGCACCCCTTGGAAAAGAAACAGCCCACCTATTGAAGTGCCACTCAACCTCTTTGCCCTGTGAGCAGGCTAGGGAAGCACCTTCACTTATTATGGCTGATCAGTTTGAAATGATTAGGCCTCTTTCCAGAGGTCCTCTATCTAAAAAATGTATCACAAAGAAAAAAAGACTGTTGACTGGTTTTAAAAGGCACACTGCCTTCTTGTATAACACTTGGGCCTGACTGCCACAGAAGCAGCTGGGGAGAGCTAAGTGCCAAATGGAACTGTAGAAGAAACAAGGAGCTTGTTTAAAACAACAAGATACTTTGGTGGCCTAATGGCAGTGGCACACGCTTGATAAGGGAAGAACAGTCATTATATGTGCCAAAGTGAAGAACACCAATCCTCAAGAAAACAATCCACCATTCTGTGATACCTCCAGATTAAGATAGGCAACATGAGGAAACACCTGTGTTTAAAGTTTACAGTTAATGAAAAAAGTGTCAGCTTTGTTGCATTTACAATTGCCCTGTCCTGGCTGTTTTTAAATACTCTATTTCTATTTGGATTCTCCACACTCCCCCAACTCCCAGGCTGGAAAATGGGGACAGCCAATTTTGCCAGCTTAGAAAACATCCATTTGGAAGAACTTGTACAATTTGCAACCGGAGTCAAGACATTTTCTCACACACAGAGATCAGGACCAATTTAAATGGAACTTAGAGATGTGCTCGCAACGATAGAAGTGGTGTTTAACCAGCTATTTACATGGTTTGCAAATACAGATGATACCTGTGTCTTAAGGTAAAGAGCATTGCTAGTTGTCTAAATTTAGCTGCTGATGCAGACAATAATTTGGGGGAGTTTCCTAAGTACTAAGGATTCCAGGATTTGAAACTTGTGAAGCTGTCTTGAAAATGGAAGGTATCTTCCATTATCATCTTTGAAATCAAGCTGCCTTTAAACAATGCAATCCTCACACAGATTCCATGTAGATCTGAGACTTCTCCAAGTGCCAAAATGTACCTTTTTTTTTTCCCAATTTCCTCCAAGGAAATCAGGGGGAGGGAAGGCCTCTTGGTTGATCAAAGTGATACAGGGACTGTATAGTGCACTGTGAGCTATGGAATGCATAGGAAACTGGTGCAGGAGGCATGTTTTGCAGATTCTTGGGAATGGCAAAGGCAGGAGGTAGTGCAGGTACCCAAGGATGCAATGAGAATGTGAGGGATGAGAGTCCATTAATGGCAATGGAAGTAAACCACGGGGGCAGTTGAATGTGTGGAGTGGGACACAGGCAACCAGGGTGGAGCAAAAAGACTGTCATATGGGGAAGAGTTGGGATAGGCAAAGGGGAACAAAGAGGCAACTAGATCCAACAGAGCTTCTCAGCAGTTAGGTGAAGATAAGGGGGTTCTGTCTCATCATTGTGTTGTATGTGAAGTCTACCAGCTGCCTGGGGCTAGAGCCAACTGCTATTGTTCTTGCATTCATATTCAAATTTAAACATAGGCTGGGTGGCAGCTCCTCAGCAATTTCTCTGGTTACAGAGCAATGCATGAGATCCTAGAGGAGACAAGCTGCCTTATCTCAATCCAGCCTGGAGGCCAACTGTCCAAGTACAGCTTCTTCATCCCGGGCAGGGAAGGTGTCAGCTGCCAACATCCTTCCTGGCTCAGGCGGTGCCTGCTGCCTCCCAGCACCAGAAAGGAGAAGGTGCACCCAAACTCTTGCCCTCAGCTGAGTACTTAGTAACTGAAAGGCAGCTAAAGCAGCTTCCTACACACTCCTCAAAATTCATTTGGACACAAGATCGGAGAGGTGGGCTGATCTGTTTCTGGGGATCCTTGAAGAATCACCACATAAACTACAGGAAAAGAGCTGAAAGAAAAGTCTTGGAGTCAACATCTGTCATGAAGCAAGGAAAGCATCATCCAGGTTGGATCTCTCTAGGAGCCACAAAGATATTTAGCTCAACATATACAACTTTTGAATGAGTTTGCCCCTTTCAGAACAACAGTCCTGCAGCAGCCTTGACCACCACAATGTCCAGGTTCAGACACACAACATAGAGAAGGAGTGGAAGAACAAGAGCAACTTCAACATGAAGAGGTAGCATAAGGATCGGATTATATCACCCATATGGCTGTTTTATGGGGCATTTCTATCTTACTTTCTATCATAACTCTGACAGAAGATACTTTAAACAGAGAGGTGATGCACCATAACTCTTTCACATGCCTGCCCCTCAGCACTAGTAGAAAGGTATGGGAATGGCAAAGTTAGGCTCACACCAGGGACTCTGTCAACATGGGTATACCTGTGTCAGTGTAATTCATTTTCAGTCAACCCCCTCCCACTAAAACTTCCACTGAAAGTGAATGCTTGCTGGTGTAACTACATTTACCCAATTCATGCTGCTTAACCCAAGGATTTGACAGCAGGCAACTGGGGAGAGAGTAATAAATTGGAAACATCTCCCATTCTGCATAGAAAGAAAGTGAAAGGAGACAAGAGGCCAAGATATAAAAAGATGGCTTTTGTATGTAACTACAAGTGATGAACATTTGCTTGTTTAAGTAGATCATGAGATCCTAGCAACAGGTATCTGTCCTGATGCTCATGATCTCTGTGATGGAAGTGGCAAATGCTCATTTTGAATTTGAATTCTGAGGAGAACAAGTGCTATGTACAATGGGAAGTAAAAAGAAGAGTATCTCTCAGGATCCAAACACTGTTCTTGGACCCTTCTGGTGAACATAATTTCTCTAAGAATCTGATGCCAAAAGGGAATTTTTTTTTCTGGTATTGATTTACATTGGCTTATCCCAGTTGAAGAATTTTTTAAAAATCCTATCAAACATAAAAGGACAAATAACTAGGGCAACTAACTCTTCAGCCCATACCCCGTGATCACTTTTCATGCCAACAGCCTTCTATTAGTTGTTGGTTTTTTTTTCTCCCTGCTGACCTTGGCTTGCAGTTGTGCAAATGGACAGGGAACCAAAGCAGGAAATGAACAAAAACTGAAAACAACTGTCCTTTTCCCTGTGCAGGTCTGTGCAGCCACACAAACACTGGCACTACAAAAAGGGCTGAAAGGGTAGGGGGGATCTCTTGGAGAACTGATACTTCTGTTCCCCTAACTTGACCATGAAAGTGCAGCCCCCAATGCAAAATGACTGCTTGACATTTCCTTTGAGCTTTCTAGTTGTAGGGGTTTTAGCCAACCAATTTTGGACATATTTACATTTATAATTGCAGTCATTATAAATGAAACACAGTAAATAAATGCAATATAAATGTAATCTACAGAAGTGTTTTTAGAATTGCACTGCAACTAGTTTCAATATTAATTTATTACATTTCCATATATATAAAAAAGAGCTATTTTCACATTTATTTAATTTGCCAACTGTTCCTCAGCAATATGTGGACTCCATAGTAATTATTACAGCACTAGAATGAAAATGTTAAAAAAATTGCAAACTTACTATTTTTAATACTCTTAGCATACTACTTTAACATCAGGATTCCAGCCATTATCACCAATTAGTTTGTTCAGAATTAAGTTGGAAAAGACATATTGATCATGAAATAAGACTTCCCATAAAAACCAGGCAACAGCAACATGTCCAGTTACTCTGGTCTAGAGCCCAAATTTGACAGTTTAACAGGACTGGTTTAGAAACCAATATCCCACCTTACAGAGTCTGAACAGCAAAGAATTCAGGGTCTTTTAATAATGTATTTCAGTGGTTTACTACACACCTATGTCTTTAAAATGAGCATCTTGTTTCTAGTTTTACCTCTGCTACTTTACCTTCCAGCACTAATACCAATATCTTTGCCTGGCAAAATAAAACCTGTCTTGCTCTCTTCAGGCAGAGGTCGACCTAACAGCAATCATGTCACTTTTTAGTGTTGTCTTTAATGACATACTGCATTTCTTTCAGCTCGTTCTACAAGGCAAGTTTTACAGAATCAAACATTCTTGTATTACTTCTCCTCTTTTAGGTTTTTTTTTTACAAAAATTTACAGAGAAGACTTGAATATGATGTCGAGTTGTGATCTCACCACTACAAAAGATCTCCCCTCTGCTCACATCTTCATTTTCCTGCTGATACATAAAAGAAAAATGTATTTATTCTTTTTTGTTGTAGCAGCATAATGAGAACGTAGATGCAGCTAATTACTGCACCTAACTTCCACCTCATTCTGGGAGACAGCACCTCCCAGGGCACAGTTTCTCCCATTCTGTACATGTGACCTATATTCTTTGTACTCAAAACATGACCTTGCCCCTAGGTGAATGCAAACATTACTTTCAATGCAAGCAATTTATCAAGCAATCCAGATCCTTCTGCAGAGCTGGCCTGTCAGCAGTATTTTATCAAACCACCCACCTTCTGTCACTACAAACCTTCTCCTCAGTGATTTCTTCTTGACAGCCACTAAAGGTGTGGAATAGTGCTGAGCTAAGGGCAGGAGATCAGGAATCCTAATGAGAAACAGCCCCCTCTTGTAAGAGATAGCAACATATAAACATATTTTGTTTGGTTAGTTGGCTTTCAATTTATTAATAATTTTAACTGGTAGAAAGTCTTACTTGAAGTCTATATAAATAAACCATCTTTATCAATCAGACTTTTGAACTTAGAAGAGCAGTTCTATATATAACCATGATGAGTAGCATTAGGTAGATTACTGACCTTTGAATTTTATGTATGGAGCTAGTCATTGTTTTTGTCTGAATAAAAGGGTTGGATTTTATAAATACCCAGTTATCCTGTTTGTTCCCTTCTCTCACTGGCAAAACTAAAAATTGTTTGATTTTTCTTTAAAAATAGAACAAGAGTAATTTACATTCCTAAAATTGACCCTGAAAAGTGAACATCAGTGTTTTGGAGGCTATGAACAAAAATTATTAAGAGTTACTGAGTTTAAGTCTACTTCTTTCACAAATTCCATTTCCTCCAGAATCTGTTGTTCTATTCAACTGTCTACTGGAAATAAATAACATCAGAGAAGAGTCTACTTAAGGAAATCATCCCTTCTCGTCTTACTTTGAGAAGAGTAAAGCCTTGCTCTTTCTGGTATCTTGAAAAGAGAACTGTCAAATAGGATTAGGCTACTGGTTAATTCAGCCGAAGTATTCCTGGCAATGCCCAGTCCCTTTTTAAAAAACAAAACTGATGAACAAAATGCAGATAAAAACTTTGGTTGAGCAGTAAATTGTCCTGTTCACATGTGGTCTTGGGGCAAATCAAAGGAAATTGATGTCACTGAATCAAGAATGACCGTGGTGGGAAGAGACTGGTCATAACGGTGCTGAATCTTCTCAAAAAGGGTGTGTTAACTTGCACTTTCCTAAAGCCCTGAGCACTAGCAGTGAGCCCTTCTTCTTCAACCTTAACATCCATAATGCCTCTTTTCCCAGAATATTGGACCAAAAGCTCATGCCAATAGAAGACAGTTACTACAATCACTTAATTACAGAAGGTCTTCATACAATCTGGTGTTTTACACTGCAGCTCCACTGAGAAGGGCAATATATTTCTAGGAGTACAGGAAATAAGTATACTTATGACAATTTAAATTAACTTTGGTCTCCCTTTTCCTCTGAGATTCAAGTCAGTTTTAGGCAAGGACTCCGGGGTCTCAGTATACCAAGAGCTGAGGCCACTTTATTTCTCAAGTGAGATGTGTTACCACGGGCATTTCCAAGAAAGGCCAAGGAGCAGGACTGCTCTGCCACTGAAAAGCCGCAGGTGTCTAAAACTTCTCGAGTTTAGAACCAGTGTAATATACAGCCAGATCAGTAAGAAAATCCTTGCTAACCAACTCTTGACAGTCAGCGCCTCTAGGAGAAGGCAGGAAAATTTAGAGCAGCTTAGGAGTGGAGAGCAGACACACAGTTCCATTGCCATGTAACAGAGGCAAAGCCAGAGAGACAGAAGTGTGTGGTGACTGTATGGAAACCAAATGTCAACAAAAACAAGGGGATTTCCAAAGCCAAAACAACAGAGATACATGATCGTAACTCCACAAGAGGGACAAACCTGAGGTCCTGCCTCAGGTGAGCTTTCAGTGGGAGTCTACCTATATCTAGATGGAGTAAAACTGCTTACAGATTCAGCCCAGTGTAAGATACCAACAAAGATGCTTGAACCAATTTGCCAAGGAAGGTCTCTCCAGTTCAGTCATAATTTGACAATGTTTGTTGCTTGATTGCATGTGTTCAGTGAGGCAGCCCTGCACTTCCTACCCCAAGGCTGCAGGACCCGCGAGCGAGCGTTTCAGATGAGCCCTGACATCCATCTCTTTCACACATCACACGTTCACCATCCGCGTTCTCATCTTCGGCCTTGCTGCCGCCCCTTGCCCAGGCTGCTGGGAGGTTTAGAAAGGCAGATGTTTTCAGTCTCTGTGGGGTCTGGTTGCAGGGGCTTTGGAAGTTACAGTACCTTAGGCCAGTGTTGTCTGGGATTCAATATTGCATTAAGTGGTGACACATTGTGGGCAGGTGGGATCTATTATTGCATTATGGAGGCTGCTGCTTCCCTGAACAGGCTATGTTTTGTGTGTGAAGCGGGCCCACACCTGCTGGAGCTGGGACCTGGAAATGCGGAGGACGGAAGGCATGAGTCTGTGGTTTCCTGCCGTGAGGGGCATGTGCCTGCGGTGGGGCATGCGCACGGGGCTGCTCTCCGCTGAACGGCTGCGCTGTATGAAAGTGCCACCAACGTGAGGGTAGTGTTCTGTCTCCAGGGTTGAGGAGGAGAAAACGGAGGACGCCAGTCTTCTCAGGGGGCTGTACCTCGGGAGGGAGTGCTGAGAAGGCCTGTCCTCCTCCAACTGAAAAAGACCAAGAAGAGTGGAGGAAAAGGTGTCAGGCAAAGACTTGACTCGCCCCTGGTTTGTGATGCGCATGCTGCAGACATCTTCGCCGGTGGATGAAAAATGCTTTTGCTCTACACAGGGCCTTACTTACTGCTCTGTGTCTATCAATTCCCAGGGATGCTATGAGCACCATGGAAGCCTGCCATTACAGGGGGCCTGCCATGCTCTCCCCAGCCACACACGGACACGAGCGACACCAGCAGTGTCAGGCTCTGCTACGTCAGTCCCCTCCTTTGGCTCTTCGGGCCACAAGCCTCACCCCTCTGTTCCATTGGCATTGCTCATCTTGGCATGTCATTAGGCTATTCATACATTTTGCATACAGGTAACACTCAAACTCTGAACACATTTGGAAACCATGTGTACAAGAAAAGGTGAAACACCTGGTGCTAAAATGATTATGTGTATTTAAAAGCGAGGGATTCTCAGGGGCTCTTTCAACGAGTCTCATTAAAACTCGCTCCAGGGATTTGCAAAGGCAACTTTGGGGGCTGTTAGTACACTTTTCTCACACTTACACTGCCGGCCTCCTGATACGCTTTCATATTGAGTACCTGCAGGGGGAGTGTTAATGCTTCCAGTTCTGGTAAGCAGAGCACAGACAGCAGCTGGAAAGGCAGGCAGAGTATAGTTCTCCTTTCAGTGTGAAATTTGAAACACAAAGCCACAGGAGGACATGAGAAGATGCACTCTTAGGTCCCTTTTCTGCTTCTGTGATCCGGGGATAGCCAGGAGAGGGAGGAAGTACCCGCACAGAGGACAGACAACTTGTGTCAGATTGAGATCGCAGTCCCTACCTTCTCTTTACACACTGACTGGAAGAGAGAAGTATTATGGGAACGACTTCAGATTCTTCACCTTGAAAATGCTAAGCCCTTCCTCCTCTTTCTACCTCTGTTATGAAACTAGCACTTTCACAGGGGTCAGCAACCTCAGTTTCCAACACCAGATCATTTTTTTCAGAATCCCATTTTTCCTTTCAAATCCATTCCCTTCCTTGTACTGCATTTCTTTTCAGGAAGTCTCCACAGGTTTCAAAATGTAATTGGGAAATGTAAAAATGCAATATTGTATTTTCTTTAAGACAAAACTGCTCTCCATACCTTACTGGAGATATTGACCTTGCACTAGAAAAAGAGTTGAATGTCATCCAGTCTCATCTCTTTCCTGTCACCTTCAATATCTTTGCAGTGCTTTGAGAGAGATATTTTCATAAGCACCTGAGAGCTACTCAGTTCATGGTGGGCATTAAATGTGAAAAGCAATTATTCACAGTCCTAAATGTATTGCATGTCACTGCATAGGTCAGTCTCAGATAATAATAATAATGTAATGCTGTCATACAGGGTACCTGAGATAGACAAATAAAATCCGGACAGCAGAATTAATTTCTCATAAAGACAAGCATCTCTTTTTGCATAGATGGTGTAGAAATTTAGCCCCGGGTGTTCACAAGCTGCACAACTAAGCATACTGGAATTTTTATTCTTAGTTTTTGCTCCATGTTTGGGTTCATCATATTGTATGATTTCTAGGGTATACATCATCCCAACATGGTAAAGATTTCTCAGACCAACAGCTACCAGCTACCCTGATAGACTTCCTTTACAGCACAAGACCAAGGACCTTGCCCAGGCCATGAAGGAGCAAATTATAACACCCCATCAGCAAGTGCACTTTGGTTTTGTTGCCTCTGGGCTGAAGCTGAGGTTACAGACATGCCACTTTTTTTCATTGATGCTGTAATATTTCATTGATGCTGTAATACTTAAGTTACACAGTCAATGATGAAAGTGCTGCTCCCTTTTGTCCCCTTGCAGTAATCAGGTTGGACCACCTTCCAACAGGCCTATTCTGCTCTGTTTGGACAGGAGCAGTATGACACCTCGCATGTGAAGTCTCGGAAAAATGTGATGTTGGTAGAGCTCAGTATATTTTACAGATATAAAATGTAATTAGGAATTTCTGCTGAGCTTAAGGTTTTAATTGCTATTACCTGTAGATAGATAGATAGATAGATAGATAGATAGATAGATAGATAGATAGATAGATAGATAAAGAGCAGAGGTGAACATTACTTCTACTATCACCCTTTTGCTGATCCTTTATTCCTAACACATGGATGGATAGGGACCCTGAATCTAAAGAGTCCAAAAGGCCAACTCTACATTCATCCTTCTCTATCAGCTGACAAGCTCCTCTTCTCATGAAGGGAAGCTGGAGGAGTTGAATGTCAAAGAATCACATAATCTACAACAAGCACCAAACGCAGCTCAATAGGAATTACACTAAGCAATGAACAAAGAGTCTTCTCCTCTTCTGCAAATGTCCATTTCTCACAGAGAAATCATCCCTCAGGTCCCCTTAGAGCAGCCCATAGACAATGCTGTAGAAGGGAAAGGAAACCAAGACACATAGCACCATTTCATATCTCATTTTTCCTACCATCTTCTTCCCTCAACCTACCTCTTCTGCCCAAGGTTTTAACCCTGAGACTCTGCTGTGTTTTGCTTCTACCCACTGCTCAATTATTTCAGCCCAGCTTTTCTTCTTTCTGCCTCAGAGCCAGTGAAGTTGTTTATGTCCTCTTCTCCTGCTGTCTGTAGGCACCCCGGGAGTGACAAGGATTTCCCTCATCACTGCTCTAGGGTCTGGGGCCACGGAGGCCACTGGGCTTCAAAAAAACATAACCTAGAGAAAGTCCTGCTCGCTTTCAGTCCTCAGTGCAAATCAGAGTTCCTCCAGGTAACAGACCTGGGGCAGCCCAGGGTTCTACACAACATGAACCAGAGAGGCAATACAGCTCACCCAAAATGCTGGAGCCCTCTCCTTATTGTGAGGCAGCCCTCTCCTGTGTCTCTGTGTCCCTTTCTGAGGAACAGTCATCACCAGCTCAAATCAATGGAGGAAGAGAACAGCATCATCCCCTGCCTGGCTGGGCAATGTGCTTCTGACTGCCTGTCAGAATTACCAACCCAGGTCTTCATGCTCAGCATCCATGTGTGATCTCTCAGCAAAGACACCCATGGTGGTCTATAGCTGGGAAGGACTCAGAAGCTCTACAGCTGCTGCTTTCTCAGGCTTGAGACATGGATATCTTTAACTAAGCCTGTTTGTGGCATTCTCCTGGCTGTGAAAGGCTGGCTGGGGGAGAAAAGAGGCCTAAGACAGCATCAAGTGAGATGTTTTTGAAGAGTGATTCTAATTACACAGCTGAGCTGGTGAGGAAAAACATCAATGCCTCTTCACATTGGGAGCTTTTTTAAAAGATAAACTCTTGGCTCTGGGAGATAAGTAGTATAAGAGAGAAAAGAAAAATGCTCTCTGAACTCTGCGGAATATATCCAAGAATAGGTAAAGAAGAGTTAATATCATCTCCCACTTTCACTTTTTGCTTTTCTGATGGTTTGTACATGTGACATCATTTGGACAGGCATGTTTTAGGCAGGTAAATCTCAAAACATTTTGTACAATGCCAACTGCACTAGCAGCAGAGGAGACAGAGTCAAGAAACACCAATGAGCACAGAACTATGGTCAGAACTAATTTCTAAAACTCATCAATTTAAGAACATTCGTAATTCTCTTTAATGCAGAAGGCAGCAGTAAGTTGCCATCTCTGCCAAGTATCAGTGAATTTACTCAGCATGTTTAAGAACTTGACAGATTTTTAAATTAGATTATGAGGTGTGGATTTAAATTATTTCCAACAGTAAGCGCAACCCTGCGTCAGGATTGATATGTAAGCAGAAGTGGAGGTTCAATCCTTTTTTCCAGTCATTTTTAATCTATTTCTATAGCTTTATATGCACATTAGTGCATAAAAATAAGCAGAGACTTATTAGTACATGCCTGAAATGCATACATTAAAGCAAATCCTAAGAGCTCTGTTAGGCCTGAATAGGACATAGTTTCATGACAGACCTGTTCTTCCTCTATACTAGGACTTCCCATGAGATCTATGCACCACTGCAGCCATCTTCTTGTTATCTGAAACTGGGAGGTATCTAATATGTGAGAATATTTGGGTCAGAAATTCCCCCAGGCTATTCTGAGCCTCCTCTGTACTTGACTTTCCTAGCAGCAGCATCTGATCATATTATGCTCCCTCTTACACCCACAGAGTTTCACGAGGACAGCACCACCTCTCATACAGACAAAATGATGAAATATAGGCTAGATAAGTAGACAGTCAGTCGGACTGAAAACTGGTTGAGCTCCCGGCCTCAAAGTGTTTAGAGAAAAAAAGTCCAGCTGGAGGCCGGTCACTAGTGGTGTAGCCAGGGGCGGATAAGGCCATCACTGTTTAACAACTTCATTAATGACTTGGATGATGGGACAGAGTGTACCTTCAGCAGATTCACAGGTGATACAAGTGCTGACATTCAGAGGTGCCTGGATAGGCTGGTGAAATGGGCAAAATCACTAAGTTCAACAAAGGGGATTGCAAAGTCCTGTGTGTGAGAAGGAACAGAACATGCTGGGGGTCACCTGTTTGGAAAGGAGTTTGACAGAGAAGTACCTGGAGGTCCTGGTGGCCTATAAGCTGGACACAAGCCAGCAAGGTGCCTTTGTGGCAGAAAGGCCCCAAAGCCTCCCAGGATGCATTAGGAGTGCTGCCAGCAGGATGGGTGACATGGTCCTTCCCCTCTACTCAACACCTGGAGAGCTGTGTTCCAGTTCTGAGGTGCCCAGTATAACAGAAACATGGACATACTGGAGATAGTCCAGAGAAGAGTCACAAAGATGATGAAGGGATTGGGAGACCTTTCACTTGAGGAAAGGCTGTGAGAGCTGGGATCTTTTATTCTGGAGAAGAGAAGGCTCAGGGAGGTTCTTATCAACATTTATAAATACCTGATGGGAAAAAGAAGATGGATCCACACTCTTCTTAATGGTGTCCAGTGAAAGAACAAGAAGAAATGGACATAAATTGAAATACAGGAAATTCCACTTAAACATAAGAAAAAGTTTTTTATCATAACCGTGATTGAACACTGGAACAGGTTGCCCAGAGATGTTGTGGAGCCTCCATCCTCAGAGCTTCCTGATTGGACACTGTCCTGAGCAACCTGCTCTAGGTGATCCATCCTGGAGCACAGGGTGGGACTAGGTGATCTCTAGAGGTCCCTTCCAATCTCAGGCATGTTGTGATTCTATGACAATCCAGAAGTCACTGACTTTCTGCCAGTAATGGCTCATATATGAAAGTCAGGTAATGGAGAAACAGAAAAAACATTAGAACAGGGATTACCCAATTGCTCTCAGTTAGTACTCTATTGACACCAATGGATGATCACCAGTTTTTGGGACACCAAAATGAGGTCACAAATCGGTACAACAAAGCCTATGACATCAATCACAGTAGTTCTGCATTTAGTGAAATTTTTATCTATCCTAAAGGCTCAGTTCATATGCAAAGATAAGGAAGATTTACTAACATGCACGCACATATACATACACAGAGCCTAATCCCAGCTTCAATCAAATCCAGGGAAGCCCAAGCCTGAGCTACAGGAAACAAGGCCATCAGTATCTTCACTAGTTAAATCGTTAGTCAACTTCTTGTTAGTGTCCCTCCTTATTTGCTGTACCTAAGGAGCACAGGCTTCTGCTTTCCTTTAGGCACCAAGTCATTTTTCCTTTGAGAGTTAGTAGCTGGTTTTGTGACAGCAAATGGAAAAATATGAATATCACTTCAAAGCTGTTTGTATAGAGGCAACTGAAGGATCCAGACATCAAAGGAAGAATAATTAAATCCCAGTCAGCCAAAGAAGTCCAGTGTTGGTCTGTATGCACAAAGCTAGGCCAAGGAGTAAATAGAGGGTATTTCAGAGCACAGGAACAAAAAAATCCAGTCAGCTGGAGAACAAAGCCTGTCTAATATATTAGCAGTAATCACCCACAATCCCATTGATTTACCTTTCTTGCCTGCTTGTTAAGTATCACTGTGCAGTGACAAGCAGCCTTCGTACTGCCCCATACCCAACTCCCTCAGTCACTTCACACAGGGGTGTGCATTCTATGGCCAAGAAGGCATCTCTGGCCTTCTTTAGTCACTATAAATATGTCAGTGAAGTGTCCCTGATGTTTTTTACAGCTGATTCTTATCAGCTGGCTCTTACCATGTTCATTGCATCTTGCAGATCCTGCACTGAGCAACCCAGTAAGTGTACACACAGAAAAAATTCAGACACAGACCTTTCCAACTCTGCCAATCTTGCCTCATGTAATCTCTAGATATCTGGAGCAATCAACATATTGGCTTTATACAGCAAACACCTCCATTTAGGAACCTTGCAACTGGATGCAGTCTCCATGAGAAGCATGTTCGGCTTCTATTCCATGCTCAGCAAGACAGTCCCACTAGTGTCTGCTGTCAGCATTTCTACCCTTCCTGTAAGTGCTGCAGCCTGATAAACCTTAGCAAGCAACACCTTGCCTGGCAGGCAAGGATTTGCTTTGATTCCTTTTACACAGATTCTTTTATCATTCCCATTTTGCTGCCAAAACTAACAGTCCTTTTTCCCTTGTACCTCTCAAGGATCCAGAGAGGAGAAGAAACTGGGCGAGACCTGAATGGAAGGATGTTCTTTTAACATGCTCCAGTCCAGTGAACACTTCCTTGGAGAAAAAGCTCAAGAGGGAAGGGGAAATGGAGTTACCATCTTCCAGACAGGAACAAGCAGACTGTACAAATGTCTGTCATAGCAGGGTATAACTGTGTACATTACCCAAAACTCGCCTGCTCTTTGCTGTGCATATGGATCCCACGTGCATGAGAGATCTTCATTAACATATAAATACAAAAAGCTCTCAGGAGAACAATTTGATTGTCTCTTGCACTGAGCACTCTGAGACAGCCTTCTTCTGAGAAAGGAAGATTAGATATGACAGAGGAACTCTGAGCCTAACAGTGTATCATATTTTTCCACGTAATCTAATAAACTACCTCCCACCAAAAACTGAACTTCTTTATAGCATTAGAGGATCACAGGAAAAAAGCAAAACTGAAAGAAAAAAAGCCCTCTACAACTATCTGGAAAAAACACAGTAGGTAAAGAACATTTCTGTGACTAAATACATGGTAACAACAATGCCTCTCACTGAAGTAAGGCTGATGGGATGCGTGTGCTGGTTACTCTGAGCTTTATATCAGGTATTTAAAAGAAAGTTTAATTTCAGGGAGTTATTTTATGATTTGCATTGCTGCAGGCCTGTGCTGATACGTAATTAGATTAGAGGGCATTTTCTTGCCATACACTGCTGTTGCTGCTGAGAAACTACGTGGAGAAGATTTGCTAGCAACACTTCCATACAACTAAGCAGTTATTAACAAAACACTGTGGGAAAGCATAAGAGAACTGACTAAAGACACCCACAATCACAACTGCGCTCTCCTCTTGTTCCTGTGCCAAAATGGCTGAAAGATCTCCATAACAGTGTGTCCTCAGAAGTGGACTATGTCACTATAGCTATAGGGAGCACTTCTAAAGTGTTCACAACATTTGCAGGCACTGTCAGAAGAGTTTCACAAGAGCAATCATGCTTGGAATCAAAGACTTCTCAGCACAGCTGAGGTTTCCTAAGATGATGCTATGCTAGGCAACAAGGTACAGACCCAGGGATCTTACCTGTCTCTGAGGACCAGTAGGTTCAGATTCTCGTCTCCTTTGTCGGAGAGCTGGTGCTGAATGTAAGGGGGAGTGGGCTGGACTTCCTGTCTGCTGTTCATGTCTACTGTCAGATACTGTTTGAGAAGGTCCTTCATGTCTGTGGGAACTGTCCTCCTCAGTCACAGGTTGCATACCCCGACTTCGCCCATCATGCGTCTTCGGCCTGACTGCAGCATCTGCCCCCAAGCGCCTTCTCTCTTCACCATCTTCAATAGGCCTTAGTTCCTCGGGCTCCTCATCTGTGGTTCCAGAGGTGCTTGGCTCAGCACCTGGGTGAAAGTCCTTCAGTTCTGTCTCTTTATCAATGATAACCCACTCCTTGCTATCAAAGTCCTCCTCTTCTGCAAGTGGCACTGAGCGGAAAGCATTGCTGAGGGCTTCGTGTTCCACCGAAGCAGACACATCCATCCTACCACTCGCCTGCCGGTCAGCCTGGCCAGTATCAATGGACAGCATCTGGGCTGGCTGGGAGGAGCATACAAGCCGTGATGGAGAGCCAGGTATATCCATTCGAGATCTAGAGACAGAACACGAAGCCATTAAAAATACATCAGGTTTGTGGTTAAAGACAAGGATGATAAGAGAAAACCCGTATAGTCCTTCTCACTCATTTCTTGGTACGCTTCAGAAAGACAGGCTTAAGCAAAAATATTTCTCTAGAACCTACAGTGGCATAAAGATGTTCCCTTAAAGTGCTTCAGTGTAACAGCCAATTCAGCATCTCTTTTCCTCCTAGACAGAATCAAAGCCATTTTCCTCCAACAACACCTTTCCCCTTTGGTAAGTTTTACTGGCTCGTGAAAAAAAATCAGACCAAAACACCCCTAAATCCTAAATCTACTGTCTGACTAACTAGTGTCTCTCCTGGGCTCCTGTAACCAGCTTCACTGTGCTCTCTCCGTGGTGGCCACTGAGGCCTCTAAGGCGGCCACACAAGTTCTTTGAAGACAGCAAGAATCTTTCATCCCGTTACACACAGATAACCCCAACATATTCTGAAGAAGCACAAAGTAAATATGGCAAGTATCCTTTTACAAAGGGTAGTATAATGTTAGGCTCACAGTCTAAATAGCAGCAGCTTCTGCAGCCATGAAGAAATACCTTTCAAAAAGGCTCTGGAAGCTCCTTGTGCTTCAATAGCTCTGACAGCATCTCAGCTGGAGAAGCCAGTGGCACTCCTGTCTTCCTGCTCCACAGTGTTATGATCCAGGTTTCTCATTTGGCCTGCATCTGCCTCTTACTTTGCTTTTCCACCTATCTCAGAGGCAAGCAGCTTGCTGCACAAAGCCAAAGTGTCTGCTGCTCAGATTTTTGGACATCTGCAGTGTGTTTTACAAAGCGATTTCATAAGGATCATCTTGCAGATTCTTCTGGGAAAGCCTTTCAGTTTTTGATGAAGAAAGGGGAAGTAGAGAAAGAGGTGAACCAAAAGTTGATGTGGATAAAAGTTGTGAGCAAAAACAAAGATCTCAGCAAAAGCCATGTGATGGATCTGAAAGGCTGTACTTGTTACAGTCTTAAAAAGATATTGTTGTGAAGAAGGACCACTTAAGTATGCAAACTAAGAATGAAAAATGGCCTGTACTGTGTGTATGAAGAACTGGATTTTAAAGAGCTGTTGCTGAAAAAATAAAACAAAACTCTGAATTTAGCCAACGTCTTCATCCATTCCCCAGCAGAGGAGAGACACCTTGAGAAGAATAATTTACTCCAGAAAGCCAAAAGAATTTGCCAAAGCTGGGAATCAAATCTGTGTTGCAAAAGGATGAAAACAGAATAAAGAGAGATTGTGGGGCAGAATGGGATTGTATTTGCACCATACTTGGTGCAGGCTACTTGGAAGATGAAAAAAGATACTGATTTTAAAACCAGAAGCTGAAGAAAGAAGACAGGAGATGCTGAGTAGACAAGGAAGAGAGGAAGAAAGAAAGTAAGGAGTTAGAAGGATTTAGTGAATATACAGGACTAGCGTTGCTGACTTCATATTGCCTTGTTTCCCTTCCTATTTTAAAGAGTCTTTTTTCTGAGTAAGAAGAAAACAAACAGGTAGCAAGTTATTCAAACCCTAAATTATTAATAGCAATCCAAACAGTCTTTTCTAAACTACAGAAAAGCATTAGATTACCCCAGCCACTCAGAATAAAACACTGCCTAATACACTGGGGGTAGTGCTTGGGGTTCTTTCTCTCTCTAGTTCCTTTACATCCTACTTCGTTTCCAGCTACCGTCTCCTTGTGACTGTTCTTCTTGGCTGAAGTCTGTTAGATTTTCTCACAGAAGAAGGCCTGTCTCTCCCTTACCTCTTTTAGAGGGGCCATTTCACCATATCCTACAACCACAGTGCATGCCCTGAATTTCAGTTAGAAGCAGAAAACAGATGTGAAGGGCATTACCAGTACCAAGGGCTTATGTTTTGTAAATATGTTCTCCAACACACAATAGTTTAAAAAGCTTCTTTTCATCATTTTTTATTAATCTCGGGTTTTTTTGTTTATTTCTTTGCTGTGGATCTGAAAGTATTCCTAATACCTCAAAATCAAGATGCAAAGTGTACTTTTCACATGCAAACAAGCACAATGCTGTATGCTGAAAAGTGAATACTACTACTCCTATTGATGAAAAATAAGGAAAAATAATAAAATAATGAAACCCACCAGATCAGGATCTGCCAGTTACAGAATATATACACCCCTACGTGTATGTATCCTAAGAAGATTCATCCTTCCCTCCCACCTCATGCCAGTCAAAAGTTTTCTGACTGTTACTTTATCTCTGATTTGATGCTTTGCTTTTCCTTTGAAAAATGTCCCTCCTTCCATCTGTGGAGTCCTTCCCATCCAGGGACAGGATGGGAATCATTCCCACTAACTCTCCTTATTAAGAGACATGAGTTTATATCTCATCAGAAAGATTATAAAGCTCATGAACTCCTCTACCCAGAAATAAACTTCCAGTGCCTGCTGATCTAACGATTAGGTTGGTCTCAGTTGGTCTCAGTCATCAAGACACTGCCAGAAAAAGTAGGAGGCTACAGAGGGTGAACAAACCTTCTTTCATGTGGATCCCCTTTGCCATCAGCAGTGGAGAGGCGTTCTGACTCCGGGCTGTTCACACGGCGGTATCTGAGGGAGCGTACTTGTGCGGTGGGGGACTCCGGAGGCACTCGGACAGGGGAACTGGGGCAGACACCGTTTCTCTGCTCCTCTTCCACCATGCACTGAGTCTGCAGTGGGTAAACACAAAGAACTTAAAAGTCTGACCAATCCCATCCATCACTGTTGCTCAGTGCTTTCTTTCAGGATACAGTTTCACAATCTACACAAGCAATTTCTGAAGGAATGCAAAGGTCTCTATGCCCTGGCAATTACCGACTATTAAAATAAGGTGCAGGTTTTAAATAAATTCAAATATTTAAATGTCTTTACAGTAGCCTTTGCATTTCAATTACCCTGAATAGTTGATCCAAAGGAGTTACCGTGGGTTAACCTACTTCATACACAAACTCTAACTGCTTATCCAAGATGTCTAAGAGCCCTTGTTTGCCAACGTTCATCTATGCAGAGTCCACACATTATATTGTGTGGGGAGGAAGGGTTGAAAATGGAAGATTTGGCGAGGAGATAGTGCTATTTTTAGTTGTTTCCGCTCAAGATAACCCTGCAGCTCGAAAGGCAGAAAGGGACCTGGGGGTACTGATTGACAGCAGGCTGAACATGAGCCAGCAGTGTGCCCAGGTGGCCAAGAAGGCCAATGGCATCCTGGCCTGTATCAGGAACAGTGTGGCCAGCAGGACCAGGGAAGTGATTCTTCCCCTGTACTCAGTGCTGGTGAGGCCACACCTCAAGTGCTGTATCCAATTCTGGGCCCTTCAGTTCAGGAAGGACATTGAGGTGCTGAAGCAGGTCCAAAGAAGGGCAATGAGGCTGGTGAAGGGTCTGGAGAACAAGTCCTGTGAGAAGCAGCTAAAGGAGCTAAGGTTGTTCAGCCTGGAAAAGAGGAGGCTCAGGGGAGACCTCATCACTCTCTACAACTACCTGAAAGGAGGTTGTAGCCAGGTGAGTGTTGGTCTCTTCTCCCAGGCAACCAGCAATAGGACAAGAGGACACAGTCTTAAGCTGCACCAGGGGAGGTTTAGGTTGGATATTAGGAAGAAATTCTTCACAGAAAGAGCTATTGGGCAGTAGAATGGGCTGCCCAGGGAGGTGGTGGAGTCCCTGCCCCTAGAAGTGTTTAAGAAAAGCCTGGATGTGGCACTTAGTGCCATGGTCTACTTGACAAGGTGGTGTTGGGTCATAGGGTTGGACTCAATGATTTCAGAGGTCTTCTCCAACCTAGATTATTCTCTGATGCTAAGAATAATTTTTCAGTGTGGGAATTTTCACATGTGTTTCCTTTGGGTTGTTTTCTGTCTGATGAAAGAAACGGAATTCTCTCAAAGAAGATAACAGAATGTTGCTAAATACTTGAAAGCACTCTTTCGCACAGGCTTGGAGGGAATGGAGATAGAGTTTAGAATTGTAGAGCCTGTTGATGAATTTGCATATGCATCAGGCCTTTAATATGCACAGCAAAGCCCATACTGGGCTGGTGCTTTTGCCCCTGCTAAGTTTGGACTTAGCAGTGTATGTATGTCTCTGCAATGATGGAATAAATCTATTCTTCATACTTCAGCTGTGAGTCATGGCCATCTTGGTTAACCTGCATCCATCAATTCATACAATTGCAACATACAAACTTTTACATCTGAAGAACTTGATATGACTAAGCCATTTCCTAATTACCAGGGTAGTTCGGGGTTTTTGTTTGTGTTTTGTTTCTTTCTTTGTTTATTTAAATCATGCTACTCTAAACAAAGTCCTCCAGGACATACATTCGACCACATCTGTAAGAGCTTTCCACAGACCCAAGGTCATGCAAGAACCTGAACATGCTCATAGACATGTACATATTTCCTCACATCCGTACATATTTCCTTTTTCATACGGCCTTAGTGAATTTGATTTTTTTTTAATTTAGCAGCAGACAAGGAAGCAAAAGTAGGTGACTAACACAGCTGCCTTCTGCCTTCCAGAGTGTTGATTCCCCTTGGAAGAGAGGGTCTGCTTAGGCAAAAGCATAGAGGCAGAATGGTCCAAGGGCTACAGCAGCAGTCTAGGATTTGCATTCAAATACTGCTGTGTTGCCAGCCATGCAACATCAGCTACGACACACTGCCTCTGTGTGGGAATGTGTATGGAGGTGCCAGTGCAAGTTCCCAGTATGGAGAGTGCTTATCCTTCTCTGCTGCATGCCCTACATTCACTTGTCCTCTGTTAATGCTAGAGGCTCTGAACATAAGCAGCTTCTCAGTAAAATGCTGCTGATCAAGACAGTTGCCTTTGTGCATGCAATGAGTACATAGCAAGTCAGTCAGTGTCCATAAATTAACAGACCTAAACCACTCAGGCTGGGTTTGGAATGCATAACTAAAGAGCCTTTGCAGCTAGGAAGAGTGGAGGAGAACTTCCAGGCATTAGAGGAAAAGCAGAATAGATGATAATGATTTAATCTGTAATGCATTCATGGCCAGGAGACAGTTAGTGACAAAGGAAGGTCAAATGCATTTGTGGAACAAGAAAAGTGCTGATATAACTGTCGGGTAGCAGGCAACTTGGTAAGATCCAAGAGCAGAGAATTGGGGGATGGTGTGGGAGAACAGTGACAGTAAGCCCTGTCCTTAGCATAGAAATGGGAGAAGTGGGACAGAAGGAGACCAGAATTGTGTGAACAAAGAAATAAGGATGACCTTAGAGAATTATTAGGAAGAAAAAACATGGCAACATCCACTTATCACCTAAACGCAAGGAGCAAGACAAGGAGAGACAGTTACTTCTAGTGCTACAAGACTGAAAGATGAAGGATGGTGAAGCTGTGAATAGCAGAAGGGTGTTTAATGCACCAGCTGCCCTTGTGGTTCTGAAAGACACAAGGGATGCCTCAAATTACAAGCAGAGGTGAAGATGTGCCCTTAGATATCAAATCTGCAGCATCCTTTTTTTCTTCATATGGTGACTGTTACTTAAATAAAAAATTATTCTCTCTCAGAGAACACTCAGACTAAAGATAATAGGTCTGGCAAAGCAAGGCAGGCCAAGAGTCAGACTAAAGATAACAACCCCCAGGGAGAGAAAGCTTTGGAGAGCATGATGCCCTGAGGTCTACTGCACAGACTGCTGTGTAGCACAGACTTGTCAGAGCTGAAGTGCTCATTGCCATGCTGATTAACTCTGTAAGCTGCTTTGCCGGTAATCTGACAACAAGTAGCATATTCCCTGGTGGGAGAGTCACCTGGTTATGCTGTGGATCTTGTAGAAACCTATCCTGCCTCTAACTGCTTTTATGATAGGGCTTGTGAATGACAGCGCTGGGTACCTAAGACATGACATAGAACTAGCACACAGAAAGGACATTTAGGACTCCCCTGTGCACATCTCAGTCTGACTGAAAGCATCAAGGCATCTGGTGGTTAAAAGGAACAGAAAAATACACAGAAGTTACCAGGACTTTTCTGTATGTTGTATGAACAGAACTGTCCCTCTCTACCAGGCTTTTCTTATTTCATGTGCCTTCAAATGAAAACTTCTGGGAATGCACACAGTTACCAGCGAGAGATGAAGAAGTGATTTGAAGTTGGTTTATAATTCCCAGTGTTGGGGGATGCTGCTGCTAACATTCCATACATATAACATGTTGATCCGAATTATTTGCATTGGAGAATTTTAAGCAAGTTAGATAAGATTATTTCTTGTCCATGCATAATGTTTTTTCTAATAAGACTAAGGATTGCGAAGATATCTACATTGCTGAAATAAGGACTAACTTTTTACTGGTAGAGTCTGAAGTGAATTATGGTCAGACCCAGAAGACTGATAGATTTAACATGCTAGTCCACAAATGTCCATTAAAGACAGGTTTGTGACATGAATCCAATATGCCCTGACAACACTTTAAGACTAATGAACGTTTCTCTGCTAACAGATTATATATGTATCTGATGTTCTGACACAAATACTAACTTACGTACAATATGTAAGCTGATCTAATAAATAAACTAACTGGTAGATCCTTATACTTAACATTTACTATAGTATCATCACTCAATGGGGATGCCTCCAAGAAATTAAGTAGGATTTAAATGAAAGGACTAAGAAACATCTTAGAGATTATGAGGAAAATCAACTGAAGTATACACTTCATGCAAGCTAAAAGGTGCAATATGATTTTGGAATGCAGAAATATGAGAATATTAAGTGATGGTTTCTCTCACTCTTCACAGGGGTGAAACCATCATTAGATGCTCCTTATAGATTGTCCTACCCTTAGAAATGAAAGTTAAAAAAAAGGAAGAGAGAAATTACTGATGATTCAAGATACAGAAAAATACAGCTTATGAAGACATCTCTGATTAAATTTATTTACGCAAGAGGTTGGAACACGATAAACTTTTGGCTTAGAATTTCCAAGCTTGGGGCATTTCTGATATTGTATCAGCTATGCAAGGACTAGAATTCCCTTGCTTGAAGTATCAAAATCCTAGATAATTATATGATTGTAAGAAAGATTCACTTTAGCATTAGTGGCCCCCAAAATTTCACTTGCATAAAGATCCAAATTAATCCCAACGCCTTTTACTCTGTGAAAAAATTGTTTGTCACTTCCTCTTTCCACAAGGAAACTCCTCAGTGCTTTTTGGCCTGCACTATGTAGCATGTTACATCAGTGGATCTGAGTGGCTTCTAGCAGTCTGTGGAACCATTGCCCTAAATCCAACAGCCACAGGAGATCAGGGAATGTTCTTTACTTTGCTGATGCTGATCCTGAGTTTGTTGCGATTCACATCTGTCTCTTCCCAAACTTCACCCTCATTGAAAGCGGTGTTTGGAGTCTGACCAAGACCTTCCACTGGCCGGCCTGACAGGATGGGAGGAGCATTCTCTTGATCACTCAGATGTTCACCCTGTAGGACATCCTCAGTGTTCTCACGAAGCAAGTCCCCAGGTACTGGAGTGACATTAACCACCCTATGGAAGAGACAAGATGATACAAATTATCAGTACATAAAGAAGGAGGCCTATCACACTGCCCCACAGGATCTCCTTAGCAGCTTTTAGGGTATTACCAGGTTGAAAAACAGGCAGACCAGCTTTATCCCAGATATGACAGCCTGAATCAGAACATCTAATGTAAAGTCACAAAGACAGTGGGTTGTATCAGTGGAAGCATCTTGGGACCCTTGATACACAGGCTGAAAGCTTCTTCAGAAGTGCCCATCACACAGTATGGGCTTATGAGCTTAGAAGAAACTTCCCCCTTTGCACAAGCAAATGAGGCTTAATAGGCCTTATAGCTTTTATTTTCTGTAATATTACTAGGGATTACTGTTATCCCCCAATGCCAGCCCCCTCAAAAGCACCTAGACAGACCAGTGAACCAAACCTTATCATTTTTAGTTTGGACTCACCTCCACTTCTGAGCATCAATCTCTGTGTACCTTTGCACCAGCACATGAAACACGCTGTAAAGGCTTAGGAGCTGTGTTAGAGATGTGACCAGTACATGCACTCAGCTGTGCTCAGCTCACTGTCAATCACAAACCCACCTCAAAGCAGGTGCTCTCACAGAAGCTCCAGGCATGTATGCCATATAATATGCATGATATACAAGCTCCATTGATCCTGCTCAGAGGTCTCCAGACATCCCTTAATGTGACTCCAACCCACACACTCACCCCCAGTAGAAAATGCATTTTCAAGACAACAAGGACCTGAAACTGGGTTCCACCACCTTAGACATATGTTAATATACGAAGTCAAATGAAGTGGTGGCTGCCATGAGGCCCCGACTTCCAAGGATCATAATGGTCTTGAAATCTTTAGAAAAACGAACTTATTACTGAGCTTGTTGACCATAGTCTGACTGGCACAACTGCGACACTCACCCAAACATGGCTGCTGTTTGCCTGGTGTTTTGCTGTGGTGGAGTTGAGGTGCTAGTGGACAACAAAATATCTGTACCAGCTTTCTCCCAGTCAAAGGCTTCATTTTCAGTGATGCCTCTTTCTTTCATGCTGTTCTCAAAAACGGACATGATTAGCTGGAATAGATTTACAAGAACGATTTATGTTAAGTAGCTGAGGGTGGCTCTCACCAAAAATCTAAAGTATGCACACAAAGACTAAGTGTAGTTTATAATCTCCAGTTTGCCTAAAAAAGGTACTAAGAAATGAAAGATAATGTTATAAAATGGTAATGATTGTTTCTTAGGCTGGTTTTGGCTCAATAAATGAAATTTCTTCAAAACTATAAAAGAAATGCTTGCAACTGATTTGATGAAATCTTGCAGTTGCCTTGTTACTCCAAATCTAAATCCATAACTTCAGCTCAACTTTCCTGTGGATGAGACATGTACAGAACAGTACATTTGATATGTAGTTCAAGGACTATCAGAAGAAATAAATACAACAGGAATATGCAGTCCTAGGATGCAAATTCCTTGCAGTGTCTGGCTCAAATGCTTGGTCAGGAGCCCTACATTATGCTTATGCACAAAGTGGCCTGACACATTTGGCTGCATAAGAAAATAAAACTGTAAAAGAGATGATACAATTTTCTTTATAAGATGGTAGGTACAAATGCTCATGCTGATGTGCTTTATTCTTGTTGCTGCCTAAGAACTGATATTCTTTAAGAGAGAATGAAACTACTGTCAACAGTGTTCCATGCAGCAATGCATTACCCAGAGAAATCTGATGTTCTGCTGTCAAAGGGAAACTGGATGCTATAGACCAACAGAGCTATGAGGTCCTATATTTCTAATAAAATTATTTAGCTAAATAATGTAGAACTGACAGGATTCAGTCTAAAGTCTACAGAGAGAAAAAAGTGTGGTGGCAAATACATTTGGCTTATGGTATAGAATTAGCACTAAGTTATGAATAAAAATTACCATGAACAAACACTCTGTTTGTATTATATTCCAGTTCTCTTTATCAGCATGATCGGAAGGACAAGACAGCCTATCACTTCCTACTACCTTCCACCAAACTGCAGTAAAATGTCTATTTGCAGCTTTCAGATGAGCCATCTTTTTCCTCCTTTTTGTGACCTAGAACCCCAGAATTAGGTGCTCCACTCCTGCAGTGACACAACATTTGTTTAAAAGAATTTCCACAGTAGACTGTTGGTCTGACCAAGGCACATGTAACGCCTCTCCACTGTGAACATGACGTGATAGTGGTACCAGCTTCTTTGTCTTGAAAGAGATTTTACTGGTGTGACAGTTAAATACGATAGGATTGTGTTTCTGCTTGTTAGCCTCCTGTCACAACAATGCCATTTCCCCTCTCACCCAGATGGAAATGGGCATTAATCTGCCTAATTACTTAATGAACACATAAGCTTTCAGACTATACCCATCTTCTGGCGAAGAACACACCAGTTATGTGAACTACCTTCCTTACTCATTCCAACTCGCGTCCTGCTAATTTTATTTGACAGTTTCTTATTTTCATATCAGAAGAAGCAGAATACAATAATTTGCCATTCACTTCTTGCCATTCTGCCTTTGATTTTAAAGATGTCACGCACATGCCAGTACTCTTATTTTTTTTCAAAGTGTACTGTCCTATCTAATTAGTCTTTCCATATCTGAATCCATCTTGAGCCTCCTTGCTACCCTTCTCTACATCTTCTCTGATTTGAAGATATCCTTTTTGACATGCAGGAATGGAACTGCAGACAGTATTTAAGAGTATGCTTCACACAAATCTACATGGTAATACAAGGATATTTTCTGTTTACCCTCTAATGCTACTCTAATTATTCTTAGGATTCTTCTGACTGCTACTTTGGCAATACTTTGACTGCTACTGTCAAATGTCTTTCCAAAATTAATATCCCCACATCCTCAAAGATGCCTTGCAAGAAGTCCACACATTTGTAGACAGATGCCCTTATAAAAGCCCTACTGGCTTCTGTTCACTAGATCATCCTCACCCATATGTCCACTAATCCCAGTCTTATCACAGCTTCTGATTCTTTGTGATGGACATGTCGGTGTCAGGGACTGGGATCTTCTGAAGCTATTTAAAAATTGGTACTGCTTCTGCCACCTTCCATTCCTTTGATACTGAAGCAGTCTGAAGTAAGAAACCACATGCTAAAATTAGAAGTTCAGGTTCAGCTGTCTTATTCTTAGTGTTCCTTCATGCCATCAAGGACCCACTTAGTCAAAACAACTTTTGATACTTTCTGCTATAACTTATTCTGTAACTCTGACTTTGACTTTGCAGGCCATTAGGGATTTTACAGCCTTCTTCACAGGCTGAAGGATACTACTGTCCTAATCTGCCATTATTCTCAAGCTATTCCATGGACTTATTGAGTCTTCTCAGCTTTCTCTGAAACCTTTATACTTCTGATGAAAGGTAAAAACCTTACAAGGAGAAAAGTGGACTGGAAAACTCCACATAACAGTCCCAGGTGCTCAGGATTCTGTGGCTGAGAGTGAGAAAGAAGCGAGGCACCAGTTCACAGTCATGACCAAGATGTAAGGAGCATTAAATCAGGCTGGCAGGTGGCAAATGTAGAACAAACAGAAGAAAGCAGTTCTTCTTACAGCAAGAACGTAAGCTGTGGTGCCGCCCTGTCACATGGAGGATGCTGAACACAGACAGAGATTGGATAAGTTAAAATCGTAGAATGGTTTGGGTTGGAAGGGACCTTTAAAGGTCATCCAGTCCAAGCCCCCTACCACAGACAAGGACATCTTCAACTAGACCAGGTTGCTCAGAGCCCCTTTCCAGCCTGTCTTCAAGTGTTTCCAGAGATGGGTCATCTACAACCTCTACCTGTTCCAGTGTTTCATTATCCTTATAGTGAAGAATTTCTTCTTCATATCTAGTTTAAATCTACCCTCCTTCAGTTTAAAACCATTACCCCTTGTCTTATTGAAACAGGGCCTGCTAAAACATCTCTTCCCATCTTTCTTACAGGCCCCCTTTAGTGTATTTGACTGAAGCTGTGAATTGCCTCCTTGTGAAAGATTAAAGTCTTCCACAGTAAGACATCCAGATAAATCAACATAAAGACATCTCTGGAACTGAGCTCTTTGGAGAATTTGCTATCTGGAATAGGTCTCCAAGTCAAGCTAGAAGAATCACTTTAAGTGGTAAGCTGCAGAATTTTGTGGGGAATTCCCTTTTGGAGGCTTCTTGCCCAAGCTGCAACTGCAGGAAACTGAAGGCAAAGAGGCAATTCACAGCTTCAGTCAAGTCCCCTACTGTAAAAGAGCTGTTTGTGATTTGTACGACCCTAGAACTGTCTGAAAACATCTCCCTCCATTTCCATCTCAAGGATGGATTTTCAGTACCATTACGACACAATTATTTTAAACTGGAATAGAATATAGGAGGATGTAGGTTCAAAAAGAGATTCTGAAACCTCTAATCCAACCACCTGCTCAAACCAGAGCTACTGAAAATGCAGATCAGATTCCTCATCCAGTCAATCTTTGGAAATCCCAAGAATGGAAATTCCACAGCTTTTCTAGGTACCTGTTTCATATTTAAGAACCCACATTCTCATTTTTTTCCCCCTAGATTTAGTCACAACTTCCCTTGTGGCCTCTATTCTCCCCACAACTGTCCTTGAGGCAGCAGAAGACAGGAATCAGATCCCCTCTTTGACTTCTCTTTTCCAGCCCAAAAAAATCCAGCTCCCTCTGCATCTTCTCAGTCCACCTCCATCCCTCTACAGCTCTTCATCTTAGTGGCAAACGTTATTTTTCCACTGCACTATCTGGAAAGTATTTGCCTTTTTTTTCTTTTTAATTTTTTAAAAGTGTGTGTTGCTACGCTACAATACGTACATGGCTAAAACATAAAAGCACTGCTGGAGAGAGTTTGCTGGAACACCCTCCTACCACTTTCCCACTCATTTGATGCACTGGCAACAGAAGCAGGCATAGATTTGCTAATAAAATGTTCTTTCCATCACTCTGTCTTAACGTACAGAGAAAACCACCGTGATAAAAAAAAAGTGACACAGAATCAAGTTGCTCCAGTTATATTGTGTTAGTTGAGCTACAATAACTGATCATATACATGCTGATAGCAAACACTGAATGGGAGGAAAATCTATATGTTAGATGAATATTAAAGAAAGAGATAATAATGGCCAAGGCCCATACGAGTCTGCAATAAAACAAAGGGGTTGGTGGGCACGGTTGAGCCGCTGGTATAGGCTCTTTGCAGATCTTGGCAAGCTGCGCTAGAATTCTGTGACATTTGGAGTACCTCAAAATTTTTGTGTTTTAATTAAAGCCAGAAGTACTGTGTTGTTTGGGAAGAGTTTTTGGTGTGGAATACAGGATTATTTTGGACAGGGTGGTGGAAGGAGACGAAAAAAACATTTGAGATTTTGGAGAAATGTACAGTTCAGCCTTTTTTTCCTGGTCCTAGGAAAGGTATTTCTCAGCCAGATATAAACACATGAATGGAAATCTTCAAAAAATCCAAACGCCAACCTGCAGTGCCATGCACCATACTGGTAGCAAAGAAAGGCTCCCACCTGATAGTCTGGCTTGGTGAAGTAGTCTAGGCTTGCAATGTGATCCAGAAAAAGGTGGAACTCTGAAGGCATGTGTTTTAGCAGCATTCGGTGTTCATACTTTTCTTTTATCATGCCAACTTGCTCCTGGGAAAAAAAAAATAATCTCAGAGCCAAGAATCTCTTCTGTTGCTTCACATTTATACAGACTTATCTCTTCTGCAATGTCACCTAGTCTTATTCCTGGAACACAGCCTCTTCCAGCACAGTGTCTATACACTTCTTCTGTTTGCTGTCCCAAGCACAAGAAGGTTGATTACTGCAGGCAGAAGTCAAAGGGGAATCCTGAGTTAGAAACACTCCCCAGAGTCCCTTTAGCAGAGCCTTCTGCACAGGCAATCTACTTCTTTCCAGGGATTTTATTCTCTAGCAAAAAGTGTTTCCAAGACATCATGAACAGCTAGGTTTATTCTGCCTAACTTTCTGATTTCAAATCCCATTTGGCTTGTTTGGCACAGCAAAGCATTATCCTCCTGTCTTTCTAAAGGCTCTTTTTATTTGTCAAAAGGACAGCTCAGTCTTTCCATTTTATTTTTTGCTTTGCAAGAACAAAGTAAGTATCACTTGATCAAATATGATTAACAATGTGCATTAAAATAAAGTCTAACTACTCCAAATAAGAGAAGCCCACTCCGTGCATCAGAAAAGCAGGTTAGCATCTTGCAGCAAGATCTGATGAAAAGAAGATTCTGGCTTTACTTTAGAAAAAAGCTGCACAGAGCTGCAGGACAAATAATAGAGAGTCATAATAATTAAAATTATTATGGAACACCCTCTCTTAAGCACAGACACTAGGTTTCCTACCTTATCTTTGATCTTTCGCCATGGAAGCTGACCAACCGCAAACTCCACCAACATGTAAAAGAGGGACCACAGGTCATCATGTCTACCCATCTCCTGAAGAAAAGAGAGACTAAGACTGAGGAGCAAAGTTCCACTCTGCTCAGTAGTCCAGGTGTGCTTTCCAGATGAGCTGCCTCATTTAAAAGGCAGGAAGAGAAGTCATACTTCCCATTCAATGACTAAAGAAGCCAAATTAAAGACTAAAGACACAAACCCAAGCTTTTATTAAACTTGGCGACGTCAATACAGTCACCTAAATAACCTCATTTGTTTTCATTTTTGTGAATATATTAGCAAAGGGTTTTTTATCTGTACAAGAAAGCACAAGTTTTCCATAGGACTGTCCCTCACTGAATATTCCACGGGAGTGAAATACTTATTAATGGGATGTGGAATAACCTAGATTAAGAAAAAAAAATCCCAAAATTTGTGTAGGACATATTTTTTATTATTATTTCTAAGCTTAAATATCATTCAAACTCTTTTCACAAGACAATATTTGCTCAAGGGCTTTTGCAAAACACTTGCCATCATGCATCACAACAGTTTACAGATTTATAACACTTCACATACCACTCTCCTCCTGGGCTAGTGAATGGGAAATTGAAACATGGAGGTTAAGGCTGAAATTGCCAAAGCATACAAATTCATTTTTGGTGCTCAACATCCAATGTCTAGAACATGATTTCTCAGAATAGTCTGCATTATACAGCAATTTTTGTGTCTAAATATACATTCAGCTGATACCAGCTACAGCTGGCACTATTCAGCTCTTCCAAAAATTATACTTCAGGTTTCTCAGTGTCTCCCAGGAAACAGAGAACTTATGATGGCATTCAACTGCCCTCCCCACATCACACTTTCCACATTTTGCAGACAATAACTTCTCTCCTTAAAAGAACCTGACACTTCCTTATATGTCACAGGTCATTCTACAGACTCAGCACAAGAAAAGCCAGAAACCTGGAGGTAATGCAGGAGGGCTGATAGTTTCCATCTGGCAAGCACTTAGCATAACTTAGAATCATAGAATCGTATAATATGGTGAGTTGGAAGGGACCCATTAGGATCATTGAGCCCAACTCCTGGCCTTGCACAGGACACCCCAAGAATCACACCATGGGCCTGAGAGCATTGTCCAAACTTAATGTTTACCATCTGCAAAGGAACATTACTGAAATAGGAGAGAGGAGAGTTTTGAGAAGAATGTTGAACGAGACTTCCGGAAGTGTTTAGAAGGAAACAGGCCAGACACTATGTAAATAATGGCTCTTTTCAAGGAAAAATAACCTAGCCCTAACTAGGTGGCTCCTCACCTGACAGCACGACATAAATATTAAAAATTACAGGTGAAGAATGGATTTTAGGACCTGGCACTTGGTAATTCTCAGCCGAGTTCTGCTAGAAACTAGCAGCAAGCAGCCTGGCACTCACCCAGATTTCCCCTTAAGTGTGTGTGGGGTTTGCCCTTAAAAAGTGTCTGATAATGCAATAATTACAATTATTAAGGCTGCCAACTAGAGAGGATCCAATAACAGAATCATAATTTTCATTTTACAACCTTGACCACCTAATGGAAATCATCTGATACACTAACTTCTGTAGATAACAAACCAAAAGTCATGCCTCTTACTCCCCTGCTCCTGAAAACAGGTTTCTGAGGGGAAATAATCTTACTCTCAACTCCTTACAACCCAAAAATACTCACTCTGTTTTTGTGTGCATTCACAGAGGCATAGCGGACCGTTCCTCGAAAACCAGCAACATTGCGGGGCTGAAGGGAGACAAGAGAAAATTTCAGAGACAGAGCAGACAACTAAATCCCCTGCGCAGCTAACTCCTGAGAACTTCTTGTCTATACTGTTATTTCATATATACCCAAGAGATACAAAGCTCTTACTGCCTTCTTGTGCTCTAGCAGCCAGCTAAACAGACAGCAGTCTCCAATTCTGCATTTCTAGAAAAGATTATTTTACAGAGAAGGCAAGGTGGTTACAGTGATATGTTAGAACAGTAGTAGTTTAGGCATAGAGATAAGAACATTATCCAGGATCATATTTTCCTTTTTAAACTCCAGGTCAAAGGGAAAAGCTAGTAAAGAAGTGCAAGTGCAAAACTGAATCATGAATAACATGAGCTAAGCAAAGCCTGAAGACAGCCTGGTCAGGATGAGAACAGGAATTGCCTACTCTGATACAAGGCAGATGACCACACACATTTACTGACAATGCTTGTCGACATCTTCTGCAAGACTTCAACAAATTAAGAACCTCTGACTTCCAGAGTTCTTACTTCTTTCCAGATTCTTCCCAGTATATCTTAGACCATGTATCTTTATTTTCTCTTTCTCTGATTCTCCATTTCCTGTATTTGGAAAGTGAAGGCTCAATACAGTGGCTGTGGAATGGCATTCCAGTGACTATTCCTCTAACCTGGAGGCTTTTTCTCTTTCAGGAGCTGAGCAGCTCTTCCAACTCTTTCTACTGCTGCCTCCACAAGAACATTATCCACGTGAGTTCACTTAATGAAGATGCCATTGTTCTGAAAAACTTGCATTTAAATCATGACATCCACCAAATCCTTTCAGTTGAACTAGAAGCACCAGAGTTAATGCGAGTTAACAGAGTGCTTTCAAATTTCTCGTGGCAAAACCAGATTCAGGCCCACACTTCTTCCATCTTAAGGCTAAGCTTGGGCAAAAAACTAAACATACTCATAATGAAGATCCTAAGAAAATTGAGCACATTAATAAAAAAGTCTAATTGAGTAACTTGTCCCATGTAGGTCAGTTGATTCAGGTTTGTTCTTTAAGCTGTGCCTATGCTTTCAAAACTGCGCCTAAAATTCTGTACTTTTGTTCCAGGGCACCCTTCTGCCACTTTAAATATGTACAATTCAGTTGCTTCCTTTTGGGTACAGGGAAGTTGCTCTGAATTTCAACATTCTCAGAAGGAATAAAACTTCAAATGTTTGTTAAGCAAGTTCATCAACACCATGCCATGAACATGTACACCTGTATGGTGTACAATGCAGCTCTTAAGTTACTGTGACTCCAAGCAAAAAAAAGCTGCAAGTCTATCTTACAACTCCTTTACGCTAATCAAATACTCCACAAGAAGAACCTCTGTGCATATCCCATGCACTTAATGCAGCATTTAATCTTGCAGTACACCAGCCTGAGCTATAAGATACTTATTTAGCAGCAGGTAATAGCAGAGATATTGTATTGCTGTTCCTCTACCTCATTTCTCTCAGAGCATGCAATTTAGGATTTTCACTGACAAATGACTGCAAAATATTTTCAGAATTCCAGTGAATTCACTGATGTGAGTTCCCAAAAAGCAGAATACTGGCCACTGGAATACATCTGTTGAACCAGCTGTCACCATAAATTTTCTCCACATACTCAAAAGCAAGAGGACATTCCTCTTTTCTATTATGAATGGAAGCTAGGGTGCTTTGATACTTTTCATGAGACATAAGAGTGTGTTGTGAACAATTCTAACATGTAATCCATAATGTTTTCACAACAAATATTATTCAGTGTTTGCAGTCCATGGAAGTTGTCTTTCATGTTCTTTCCTGACCTCAGTGTCTTCAGTTATCAACTGTGTATGTACTGAACCAAATACCACGTGTGCTGGTTTCAGTATGGTTGGCAACGTCTCTGAAAATCATTTTAGATCAATACATACTATTTCTGGCAGACAGGCTATCTTTGTAGTCTTTAATTAGATATGTTCTGAAACCAATGCTAGGCAGTTTCCAAATGTTATTTCCCTCCTCTTTCAGAAGCAAATCAAAAGCCCAGCCATCTTTTACTGTGCATCTGTCCCACAGCCAACGTGACTGGCTGCTCCCCAAGCCAGTCCTGCTGCTGAAACCCAAGGGCTCTCTCTCTCTAGTCCTCTTTCATGTAGTGCCCCAGTGAAGGGTACTGCAACTAAGCAAGACTTTGCAATTGCTTTGACAGGACCTTTAGAGTCCTTTGAACAAAACAGGTAGATGCTAACTGTGTAACAGCATCTTTTTCTCATAAAGGCTGCACCTCTTGTAACCATGTTTGATTGCTCTGCCAGTCATAAGGCAATTCGTCATGCCTTTTGACTGTGTCACTAATCACTTCAATCAAATATTTCCCAGGCTGTGGAGATACCTTGTTTTTCATCCAAACAAACAGCTCCTGCCTGAGTATTTGTTGTAGCACATGCTGTATACCCAACTGTTACTGACTTTTGTTCTGAATTCACCAACATTAATTTTCCAGAGGATTTCTTTACACACTTCATTTCTTCCAGTTAATAAATTTCATCCCACCACAACATTGTCCAGTGGTGGAAAAGAGCCTGGATAAAACATCCTTGTTGTCCAGACCAATCCACATTTGACACAGAATAGAAATTGTTACAGTTAGGAGGTTCAGACCATGGCATCCTATAAAACTCAACTGATTTGAATCCCAAAAATGATGAATATATAATAAGGTAGCAAGTTGAAATACAATTTTCAACTATGCATGATTTATTTTTAATTTTTTACTCATCAGTATTACTATCAAAATTGTTATAAAGTATATCTCTTCTCGCATTCATGCTGTGTCTACCACAAAGCTGAAGTACTTTATTACACAGTGCTGTTGGGGAGATGTCACAGATATGAAGTATATTACATCAGAAGCTTGATTTAAAACGAGTTTTAGCTTGGGAGAATGTCTTAGATCACTACCACAGAGCAAAAACTATACTCTGTGTTCCTTTCACTGCATTGCAATGTAGACTACCTCACAAAGACAGAACCAGGTAACAAAATCCTATATGAATTGGATGCACTGTTCCAAGCTGTGCTCTTTTCCACCCATCAGCTTTTCATCATTCTCCAGGTCAAACACTCATAATCACTTGTATTTCAAGTGCCAACAGTGTCTCCCTTGTGATTCATATGAAGTTTGTCTTTCCAGTACACTCCCTTTATTTGAGGAGTGCTTGTATTTTTCCTCATTAATCTGAACCCCAGCTCCTTATACCATGTTCATTCATAGAGATTAGAATTTTTCCTTTTGCCTTACTGGTCCTTAGACTGATATTCTGAATGTCCCACTTTTCAGCTTCCTTCCCAAAAACTTGTATTTGTATGCCAGTACTTTCCTTCTGCTGTTTCTTAAGACCATGGTACTCTCATGGAACATGACCACTGGTTCTTCCCCTACTTTCTGGAAGCCTGTGCAAACACCTCATGAGATCCACCACCTTTGCCCCTGGCAAGCCTGCTGTCATCTAGGATCATTAACTCATCTCTCCTGGAACCAGGAAAAGGATTTTCAGCAGTACGAACATGAAAAGAAAGTTAGCACAGATCGACAAGAAGGTGGTAAGGGGAGAGAGAAAATGCCACAGCTCATGGAAGGCATTTGGAGATACATCTTGGATTGAAATAACTTGTTGGAAAGGTTGTGATAAGCAGGAAAAGTGAAAGAAAGCTTTAACTGAATGAAAAGGAAGAATCTCTGTGACTTCTAGGAATCTTCTGCTTCTTCAGTTAGGCTCATGGGGGAAATGCAGGGACACGCATCTCCACCTCTTCTGTTGGGAACAAAATCTGCACTTCTTATATGTGTTTTGATTTGCTAATTTAAACAGCACCACTTTGTAGAATTATTAATGATAGAAACATATTTTATCGCAATGGGGAGTCAGAAATGAATAGAGAAAGCTGGACCCAGAAATGTAAGATGAAAGAATTCCCCTCCTCTTGCCTCTGAAACCACAGAAGTGACAAAATCACAGTCTCTGGTACCACCCAAATATCTGCCAGCCCCTCAGACAGAATCCCAATTGTTCTAGGCCTTTGCATCACATTTAGGTAGCTGTCACGATCCTGCTGAAAAACAAGCATATCATGAGGAAAAAAAGGAAAACAAGGTGTAATTTGGACTTCTGTATATAACAAAAGCACAAAACAAAATGAAAACCCAGAAGCATGGTGATGGCTCACTCACAACTCATAGCAGAGATGGTTACGAGCAGCGGATGGGAAGCCAACGCATCAAACACAGCCTCAAAAGAAGAGCCCAAAAGAACTGTAAAACAGAGAGAAACCCAAAGAAAAACATGATAAAAAAACAACAAAATGAGAAAAAAAATTAAACAGAAATGAATTAAAAAACAATTCAATATTGTATCCCAACAGAAACCTGCGTCTTGTTTAGCTCTTGCCATCTCCCAGCACCCGTCCCAGGGCTGTTGGCCCACACCATATTTAGTTGAATTTAGACACGAAGCATTGAGTGAGCCTGTGTGGTTTATGAGTGCTCTGTAAGTGGTGAGAGGGGTCCCTCTAGAGACTACCTTCCCCCTGCTCACATATCATACCTAATAGTGTCAAAACAAAGGTGAGAGCAGAAATGCATACAAACCTTTGCAGGTCAGCTGTATGGTTCTACCATGATTTTCCTTTCTAAAATTATCTGATGTACACACCTCCCTTCCTCCCCCAAACAAACTGATCTAAAAACCAGTAAGGGGATTTGCTCTTTTTTATCTCTTGCCCTTTTCATCTAGAGCAAGTTCTAATGTTAGTGCACGGGTTTCTAAAAATGAACAGCTATGTCCCCTTCCCCATTTGAATTGTCACAGGTTCTCATCCAAAGTATTAGTTTTTTTTCTGCCACCACCACCTTGCTTTCTCACCATCAATATCCATACAATTACTGGCTTGTCAACTTTACAGGCTTCACAGCAGCTAAGTTCAGGCATGTTCCCCTTCCCTGATGACTTCTGCAGTGCTCCACCTAGAAATAGCAGGGTCTCCGCTGTCTGTGGGGGGATGCAGAATGGGGGTTTGAGAGAGAGCAGGATGAAAGTCAGTGCTGCTTGTAGGTCACATGAGCTGTCATTCTATCTGAGAATGGTACAGTGTGGAAATCTGAGGGCCATCCTGATCAGAGGCAAGAGCTAATATTATAATATATTATATAACCTTAAAACTCAATTCAGTGAACTGAGGAAAGACCTCAGCTGACAGATATGTATTCCAACAGAAATCAACTAATCAAAAGCAATCAACACAATGGAGTTTCCTATTTGAGTCTTACTATTCCTCTTTCCTAAAAATGTGCAAATTCTAACAATTCCATAAATTTTGCATGAAATTTAGTTTTGAGAAAGCTATTTAAGTCTCCTACTATCCTTTCCAAAGCAAAAGACCCTAAAGAGATGAGTTAAAATGCCACAGTTCCTATTTTACTTTAGGAGAGTTCAAAACTTCCAATGGATTTTAGCATAACTAAAGACAAAGATAATTTTGTCTTTCTAAATAGCATGCACCAACCACTCATCACGCAATTCCTGCACCTGAATTTGTGCTGAAGATAAGAATGCCTTTATCACATTAGAAACAAGGCTAAGAACGAGCTTTTTTTTTTTTTTCAATGAAAAGCTTATTTCAGTTGTAATCCTATTATTCAGTTATCATGATTTTTAACAAGAGAATTTTGGCCTCAGAACTGCACTTCTTTCTTACACGCAAGGTCCCATAGGGGAACCAGTAGCACAGAATATCTCCACAGAAACCACGGGGAGTGCTTAGTAAGAAAGATAAATTTTTCATGTGCTGTCACAGAACAGGGGAATTGCTGAAATGGAAATGCTTTGGAGACCATTGTAGAGTGTTAGTCACATCTCATTTGGGATTTACAGCTCCTAACGCTTTCCTGGAGTCAGATGGAGATGACGGTCCTTTTCTATCAAAATGAAGAAGACAAAAGACAGTTGTGGCAATCACTGACATGCAGCAGACTTAAGTTCAGATCTCATCCCTTGAATAGATGTGAAAACCACACCTCCCTCCTTCCAGAGTACACCTTCATCCCTAAGCCACAGGGTGCTTTGAGATGCAAGTTTAAGAACATACAGGTTAGAAAGGATATCTTTTGCCCAGAATAACTGAATAATTATTACCAAGAGAGAGCAAGTGTATGACCTGGCAGTAAATGCACTTATCTGATGGAGAGACTTGACCTGCAATCCAACTCAACATTCCCGTGCCCAGGGAGCAAAGCCCGAGTTGTTCTTCCTTTTTCCTCACTTCTTTAGCACAGGAGCTCTAACTAGAGAGTGCTACATAAAATAAAACCAACAATAACCTCAGGTAGATGATCTGAGGTCACCCTCACCGAACCAGGGCTTCCAGGAGAGGAAAGCAGATAAGTAGGTAGTTGTAACAAGATACAAGAATCCCTGCATGCTAAAAGATTTTCAAATCCATCAGCTAGTCTGCTTTTCATACATCTAATTTCAACTGCACTTGCTTTCTGTAGCTGTGATGTTTTAAACCAGAACATGATCTCCCTTCTCAAGTTCAAATTTGCTACTCCAACAATGAAAGTAACGAGAACCTTAACAAAATTTTCATGTTGATCTTTTTTATAACTAATCCATTCCCACAGAAACTGCATTTTTATAATATATTAAATGTGCAATATTTTTTAAGACTGAGGTCCATTCTTTTTCCTTTTCATCTCTGTGTGAACAAATGTGACTATGCTGTGCTTTCAGCCTTTCCTGTGACTATCTTTTTATAACACAAAGTTTGAGACAAAAATTATATCCCCTCCTAAGCTAATATAGTACTACAGCTCCATAAATCTGTTATTCTACTGTAAAACATTCATCTCCTACATAATACTACGGATTTACATATATTTCAAGTACAAAGTAAGTATAAAACTACAGGGCTTCTATGTTTGAATTTTTGGGGTATCAGGATGTAGAAGTTACTATCCTTTGTCTTATTTTATAGCTCATTTTCCAGTGGGGGGAAAACTACCTAGTAGAAAAACATACCATAATCTCCTCTTCTAATACCTTACTCACTGCAGTGAAGTTTATTTTATACACTACGCACAGACATTTGAAAAATAAATACCCTTTTTCTCAATTAGCCATCACATTTCTGCAGTCTCCCTCACGCTCTTCTAAACAGGCTATGCACTGTCCTGCCTACAACATCTTCTCTCTGCCCACTGACTCACAGAGCCGCCCTCGCACATGTACAGTCTCTTCAGCAAGGCACTGAAAACTACTGCAGTGCAGTCTGAGCCACGAGGAGATCGAGATCTAATCAGCTGCAGCTGACTAAGCTAAAATAAAGTGCTTGCTGAGCAGAACATTCCAGTGCCATATCCTGCAATGGGAGAGAGACTTCAAGAAAAAAATAGCCTCTCCTCTATTATCAAATAATTAACACCAAGCTGCTAAAGCCTTGAACATTTTCAATTAATAAGTGTGGAGCCACAGGGAATACATTTCTGAAGGCAGGGTGTCACAGACAGAGGAAAGGTGTAATGCTTTCTGTACTGCATGTCAGTGACAAAACTAGCAGACCCAAGCAAAGACCAGTAATGATCAAGGAATTGTCCAAAACCTGACCTACATTAGCACAGAAGACCTTCATGACTCAGAACATCTCCATTATATAAGCACACATTGTTCATCATTTGCATAGCAAGGTTTATGTTTATTTCCCCCTTCAAGTTCAAATATTCTTCTCAGCCTTAGCTCTCCATATCAAAGACATTTGCTAGTCCAGCTCTCTGCTATAAAAATTAATGCAAGATGAAAAATTTAACTTGCGTGCTTTCCATAAAAGCTACTTCTGCAAATTAAAAAAAAAAACACCACATTTTTTTCAATTCATTCTCCAGTTGCTCCGTTCTGTTGTCCTAAGATGTGCATTGACACTGACTGCTTACACTGCTTTCATGGTAAAGGTGGGTCATACAACCAGGACATCAGAATGATTGCTCATGTCTCTGTCTGAACCACGGAAGAAGGTTGCATCTAGGGGAAATAATAGCTAAATCCCTAGAAAAAGATCTCTGCATCCTGTGATATCAAATTTGTTATGGAAGGTCTTGGGACTCTCCACAAAACGGGACTTTATGGGCAGAAGGAAGTAAGGGAATGGGAAGAAATCAGGAAGAGAAAACTAGACTTGTTACTCAGAAGAGTATCCCCTGCATCCATAAGCTATTAACTAGTATTAATGTATTAATTAGTATTTTACAGACTTTTATAAAATTCCTTTCATTCATCTTCTTGTGCATGTTATAAACACAATCTTTTCAATCCCTCTTCACACGAGTTTGTCATTACTGTCTTCTAAATACTGATTAGATCTGCAATACCTTCTTTGAAACTGGATGGTTGGTATCTTACACATCATCAACTGTTATCTCATCTAGATTTGTATAAAGGCACTAAAAAAGGTTGTGTAGTTTTCATCATCCTATTCCATTTGGACCATAACAATAGCATCCCTGGCTCTATTCATCACTGGTAACCTGCCTCCAGTCCTAAAGAAGACAGTTATGGATATCCTACAGGTAGGACACATGTAGTGTTTAATCTGGCATGTGCAATATTAATTTTTAAAAGATATCAGTATCTGAGGGGAGGGTGTCAAGAGGATGGAGCCAGGCTCTTCTCGGTGGTGCCAAGCAAGGACAGGAGGCAAAGGGCAGAAACCGATGCACCTGAAATTCCAGCTGAATATGAGGAAGAGCTTCCTTACTGTGCAGGTGGACCAAGCGCTGGAACAGATTGTCTCAAGAGATTGTGGAGTATCCCTCACTGGAGATATTCAAGAAACATCTGGATGCAATCCTGTGTAATGTGCTCTAGGACGATCCTGTCTAAAGAGATGACCCACTGTGCTCTCTTCCAGCTTTACCTGTTCTGTGAATCTGTGTGTGATTCCTCTCTCCAGCATTAGCTCTCACTTACCCAAAGTTTCGAAGTCTAAGGTTCAAAAACTTCCTCTCCTACAGGAGTTTCTGCATTCTTACTTGACAGCAGAATACCAAAAACACCATGTATTTAAGCCACAGGCAGAATGGGACCAGGCATATTGGAATCCCTCTCACTGAAGCTTTACAGCTGTGCACAAAATTAAGACATATTCCCTAGAAAAGGGATGTCAGGAGACTCACAGCCCTGGACATGGCCCTATTTATTGTAACTAAGTAATTTTTCCATTGTCTTTTGTCAGAAAATATACAAGTCTTGAACACCAAAAGATGTTACTAAGCTTAATGGACCAGGAATACTCTGTGAATTTATCACTGACAGTGCTCCCTTAAAAAATGAAAAATTTCAGGTCAAACAGACCCTGCTGAATACAGATGACAGATCTTAATCAGAATTTGCCACCTTCTAAACAGGAGAGAATGGGGCTTGGAGGGCAAAGGAGGAGCAGTAAAGAAATTAGCATCTCCTCTAGCAGTTTTGGCAAGCTGCCTGTCTTTTCCTTCATTTATTTGTCCTTGCAAGTGTTTGAAAACAAAACCCACTGGAAAGATTAGGGGTTTTCTTTTTGCATTAGCAATCTGTCCCATTTTTCACAACAGCCAGAGTCCCCTTTGCTAGCCAGCATGTTGACTCTGATCCAAATGCCAGAAATGCTCGTGGTAGCCAAAGTAACAGCCTTCAGCCAGACCCCAAGCAGTTCCCAGCACACAATGGGCACCAAATGGCTACATGACTGATGCACATCTGCTCTGTGTGTCCAAAGACTGACTTCTACAACCCACAGCGAAATATCAACTAAGGAAACTGTCAAGAACAGCTGAGCTTCCCTGATTGCTAACAGAGGGAAAAAATGTTGCTGATGCTTCCTTACATACCTTCTGGCCCCAACCATCTTCTGTTTTTATAGAGCAATGTAAGTTTCTACAGACTTATCCAGGAGACTTTGCAACATCTGGCAATGGGCAAGTGGTAGAGGCTGAGACCGTCCCATGAAAGCAAATCTGTGCGGCAATAGCTTTTCTCCAAGGAGTAGCATTTGTGCTAATATTAGCATCCCACATAAGGTAGATCAGTTTTGTTTTCCTAGAAGCACAGGATAAATTCAGATTCAGAATAAATTTGGATTTAATTTCACCAAGTGGTCCATAACTTCATAAATGCTGAGCAATCAAGTTGAACTGTCAAGAAGCTGTCCTCTCTACAAACATACAAATCAATACCACTGTAGTGCACAGTGATACAATAGTATAACAGCACTTGTCAGAAGCTCAGTAGAATAACAGCTGTCTAGGTAAAAGCTACTGTGATAGCCCTTAAAAGAAGGCCTGGGAAGCCAGAGTGGTAACAGTTGAGGATGGAGAAACTAATGCTCAATGAAGACCATGCAGAGTAGAAGGCATTAATCAATCTCTAGAAAATCAGAATGAGACCTTTTTAGGGACAGACTATGCTATCTGTCTACTAAACAGCTTTTTGCCTTTACATTAAAAAAAGAATGAATGCTGTTTGGCATCAGTTAATTGCACCTAAAATAAATACAGAAAACCAGTGCCAGCACAGATTTCTAGAGTATTTTGCTCCACAGAATCACTATCTTTTCCCATTTTCAAAATAGAAAAGTGACCAAAAATTGTAAGGCAAGTCATAAGTTAAAAAAATCCCCAAACTCAAACAACAAATGCTAGAGGCCTGGCTCATGACCAGAAAGTAATTCAGAGTCTTTCTGAAAAGGTGATAAGTAAGACTCAGGCTATGAATTTCAGAGGATATGAAAACAGCTAATACTTCTTATGGTACTATTCATAAAGTATGACAATGCTTCTGAAACTGTAAGAAACTGCATAGAACCTACTTGAGCAGAAAACGTCTGTTAATAATTGAATATGACTGAAAGTAAAATTGAGATATGCTTTCAGAAAATAAGAAAGTGAGCCCCTTCCCTTACCTATGTTGTGTATTGTACCTCAGAACCAAATCCCAAAAAAACTAGGCTCTTGTTATAAACAATCATGTTATAACTCTGGAAATTGTATTCTTCATGGATAAAGGAACAGAAAGAGAATGGAGAAAGAAGAATCTACCTTACTGGATTGAAATAATCTCTTTGGTGAAATAATTTATAAAGTTCTTATTTAAAAAAACCAACCAAACAAACACAAAACCCCCACAAAAAACTTCTCATTTCACTTGCCTTCATACCACCCTTCATCTCCTTCCTAATCCTCAGTGCATTACTTGGGCAGCAATCACAATCTGCTTCTCCAGACAAATGTCTCGGTCTGCAGGCAGCAGGGACACAAAAGGACTGAACAGCCTGGTGACTATTTTATAAAGTTAAATGGCATTGAAGTGAATATTTATGTGGTTTTTATTGTATCATTTCCGTCAAAAAGCCTCACCTCCTGAAGTGTGGCATTGGAGAATAAGTACATCAAATATATGAGACTGTACCCCATAAGATCCTCCTACATCCCAAACAGAGACATTTTACCCCTTTCAGCAGAGCATACCCCCAACACTCTGGGGATTGCATGTATCTTTTTAGGAAAAGATTATATGTCATTCATTCTTCTATGAGATCCATCTGTGGCAAGCAAGCAACAACAACCAAATTGACCAGAATTACAAACAACCTTCTCCAAGTCCTGCATTTTGACGAAGCCTCCCCCCCTCACCCACACCAACCCAAGCAGAACACAGTTTGCAAGACACTGCTAAAGAATCTTTTGCCCTGGAAAATGCCAAAGCTGGATGTAGAGCTGTTTCCAAAAACAGGGCCTGGGAGGAAAACAAAAGTGAAGTAATTTTAAATTAGAGTGAGAAAGGAAAAAAAATAGAGGATTCAAAAGAAGATACATCTGAAAAAATTAGTTTCTTTAATTGTAAGGAAAGAACAGTATTCAAACAATGGACTTGAAATACAGACATAAACCATAGCTGTTTCACTGAAGCAATTAAGACATTTTGCAGAAAACCAAATGCCAGTTTTAATACATAATGAATTCTGACTGCAGAAAAAGGAAAGGAGTGGGGCTACATTTTGTAAAGGGCAATATGGAGAAGGGTTATCCCCAAACTAAATAGCACTGACATGGAAGACCAGTAGTACATAATGTGTGTCTTTTTAAGGATAAGATGCAGGCACAGCCCTTGGAGCTGCTCCCATCTACAGGTAAAAAGTAAACACTTGCACGGTCCAACTGAAAAGAAAATAAAAGAAAAATCCCCCAGGTATGTTCATCTACTAAAGACACAAAATCTGCTCCTTTGCTTTCTTCCCACTACCAACCATCCCCTGCGCTACAGAGCCTCTGTATTTAGCTCACACATTGTCAACATTTTCCAGAACAACAATTATCTTGCAGGTGGAAAAGGTATCCAGACCAAAAGGTATAAGCCTAGGATGATAAACAGAGATTGTTTGAGCCTCTCTGCTTGCACTGTGTTCTGAAATAAATCTAGGAATTCTCTGACAGATACCTAGACCATCTTGAAGCTTTACATATTTTTATGGGTGACACCAGATGACACAGTGCTGGCAAAAGGACTAATGATAACACCCATGTTACATGGCACAAGTTATGCTCCCTGCCCTTACCTTCACTCCAAGCAGGCACACTGAAATACTCCTGCTAGGAAATCTGGACAGGGGCAATATATACAAAATCAAAACCAGGCAAGGGTGAGAACAGCATACAGGTTGCAATTTACAGTAAGCTCAGCCTCAGAGATCAGGTCAGCCTTTAACTTCTAACACTTTTTTTATAAAAAGTTTTAAGAATACACCAACCTGTTTCCCCAGAACACAGAGAACCGGACTAGACCAGTCCCCTGGGGCTACATAAGTTACATGGCCAGCATGGCAAACCTGATCATCCTAAACAAAATAAAAGAAAAAAAATAAAAGCCACATCCCTCTTAAGACAAAAGCAGGCATCCCTTCTTAGATCCTCAACTCAGCTGAAGTCACCTGCTGCTTCTCACCTTGCAGAAAATGCAGTCCAATATAATGACCAAACTTAACAACCACAAAACAAATAGAACCACAAAACCTTTCCATGCCTAATCAGTTGTAGAAATGGAAAAAAAATTCCTTGAAATTTACTTACTGGCCGGACTTCCCCAGTGGTGTTGGTATACTGACGGGCCAGGCCAAAGTCTAACATGTAGCACTTTCTGTATGTTGAAGGTAAGCGGCCCATGGCAAAATTTGACTAGACAAAGAAGGAAAGAAAAAAATCAAATTAATACCAGCAACTTCGGTAAGACTGGCCATTTGTTAACAAAACTTTGTCATATAGCTCCGCATGCCTCTGATGGAAACAAGTCAAAGAGATTAATTTTAAGATGCACCTTAAAAACCATGATTAGAGAATCATCGCCTTGTTAAGAAGTTCACTTTGCAGATAAGAGTCTGTGGAGTCTCAAAATAACTAAAATTCACATTAGCTTTGCTAAATTTCAGCTGCTCTGAGAAAGAGCTACACTTAACACCACTAGCTCTGCAGTGAGAGCTCCATCACTTCCATAACAGTCTGGAGTTACCGTAGACAAATGCTTCTGTTCATGGTTCAGCTTCTAGTATGCATTATTCTGCCCTAACTCCCAGAATCATCATCCACAGTATTGCATTGCCTGAATCTATCTGAATATTCAGGCATCTAAAAACCTCTGAGTTTGCTTCTTAGTAAATAAACCAATACAAGCATATGAAGCAGCTCCTTTTTTTAACCTCCATCCTTAAGTTCTATCCTTTACCATAATGGATGGCTGCTAAAGGATTTGTGGCCAATCACATCAGTGACTGATTTTCAGCTGAATTTGATCATTTAAAAGCAGCTGATTTTGAAAGGAGCAAATGAATCTGCTGGAAGGAAGGTAGTCTTGGGTATGGTGTAGCAACAAGTGTTGAGGTCAAGCAGTGAAGAGCTGTAGGAAAAGGACTGGCTTCTACAGAGAAACTTGGAATTACTGTCCTTCACTTAGGCAGATGACCAACACTGTGAGTGTGTTTCTGACACTAGAAACTGTGCTTCAATTTTTTGGCAGTTGCTCAGAAAGGATTAAGAGGATGATTTAGCTACGTCAAATGCACGAAATAGCATTTATTCAAGTGATGGGTCACGGAGCAAGACTTCCTTTCTGAATTCCTTTAACAGTAATAATTAGTTGGGTTCCAAATGACTATTCAGAACTAGATTGCTTCATCACAGGATATTGAGTGGTACAAGTATGACTGACAGCTGCCAACCCACCATGGAGCAGCCTCTGCCCATACAAGCTAGTTTGCTATGCACTTAAAGGAAACACAATACTATATTACTATTCTGTATTTATAGAAAATAGCAAATGTGTCAGTGGCAGTGTGCAAGGAGACCTAAATGTATCTGCTGAGATCTGCCCATATTCAGACTGTCTTTATTGACTCAAGCAGAACAGACATACAACCAAAAGGAAAATTTTCAAAACAACATACAGGCTTGATGTCACGATGCAGGAATCCCACAGAGTGAATGGCTTCTATTGATTCTAGAATCTGTTTGCCTAATCGCAGCGTTGTGCTCAGCGTGAAAGTCCCCCGAGGCTGACTCCTTCTGAGATCTGCAAGATTTCGGCCCTGAAACAATCAACAGAACACTTAAACCATCACATGAAAACACAGCATTTCACAGCTTCAAGTGCTAACATGCAACCCCAAAAAAGCAGATATGCTACTCAGTCAGGTGCTCACCTTACATCTGCTTTATTTCTTGTATAAGATCTTCCAGTACTTCATTTTATCTTTTAAGTGATGTATTTGCTGATAAGTAGATACCAGACCATTATCTTGGGGAATCAGCTGATGTACTATTTGTGAAATAGGCACAGCATGGACAGCAGTGCCTCAGACTGCATGAGGCCAGCATCTCCTTATTGTTAAACTCAGACTATGCAGAAGCTGATTTAAGAACAACCTTTGACTGTTCCCTGAGCCTTTTAAAGATTAAGTACAAATTTGGTAAGCAAGGCATGAAGCCACTATCTATTACAGCTCACAGAAGCAGTTTCATCAGAAACTCCCTAGCGCACACTGTCTAGTCCAAGCTCAAGCCAGCATTGTTGTGGCAACATCACAATGGGGAAAGTTGTCTTATGAAGAGAATCATACCCAAAATCAGGAGAGGAGGATTTTTCCAGAGACTTTAAACTTATTAAAAGAAATTGCTAATTTACCTCCACTTAAAGAAATTTCTAGGGAAAACCAAAAAGGCTACCAGCTATGCATGGAAATGAAGACAATTCAGCAAAATAAAAAAAAAAAAAGGAAAAAAGGACACTGTAAACGCAAGAAAAAACCCTGTGTTCTAGTGATAATAGATGAGTTCAAACAAAATTCCCAACAGAATATATATAAAAGATTCCAAACATCTGATGAGAAAACACAGATTGCTCTTCAAAGCAGTGAAATGCCATCTATTCATCCCTCCATTTCCAGTTCTCAAGTTATTTAGAGACATTAAGGTGCCAACTGCAATTGGCTCTTGAAGCTCTAGTCTCTCAAGTTTGACCCATGTTTCACTTCAGGGCTCTGGACCCTTGAACAACCACACCTGACACAGGTCAGCTAATAGGTACAACCTAGCCACAGCAGCTGGCCCAGGTTTGCTCCTTAACATGAACAAAATAAGACTAAGTCACTTCTCTAGTGCTTAACTTCTTAAATTTCTGTGACAGTTTACTAGAGCCAGCAGAGTTTTGTCATTGCTATCCTGAAACATCCAGGTAAGCACTTAAAGGAAACAGACAGCAGATCTTTCTTTCCACTGTAAATGTCTTCCCTGGACACCAGCTCTCTTAACCAATGGTAACACGGAAAGCAAGGCAGATTTTTTCAGAGCTGCACACTGAAATGTGCCATAAATTTCCCCAGCTGGTTTGCGAGATGGTCTTAGACATCTGCTCTCCAGAAACAACCCAAGGCACGTGAATATCCAATACAACTACCAGGAAAAGACAGAAAATGAGCATTATTTTCCAAATAAACACCATCAGGCTGGCTATGAAACAGAGCAGATGCAGAGAATTGCAAAACTTAAGAGTGGAAGACTCAGTCCCAATGACTGAAAAGAAAAGGAGAACTGCAGTACACAGCAGTCAGAGGGACACACAACAAACCAGGTCTCAGCAGGCCTTGAAGCTGAAGAAGAATTTTAGCCTGAAGGGTAAGAGTGCAAAACTAGCTAATGCTTTATGTATCAATGTCTTCATTTGCAAATAATGAAATTATTTTTAGCTCTATCTACTCTACGTGCTCAGTTACATAGAAAAAGAACAGGCTAGAAAGTAAAAGAATCCATGCAGAGAAGTTTTTTGCCGAGGTAAAGTCCCTTTCATCATGCTTATTAAGGACAGGACTGGGGAGTTAGAAACCTTGTTCTTCCATGAGCTCCAGATTAGCCCTTTCAAGAATCATATTCGCACTCACACTGCAGCAGCACTAATAGCCAGGATTGTTTAGAGAGCAAAAGGACTTTTTCTATCCATAACTGCAGTTGGGATGCCAATGATGCATAAAAGACAAACCCAAGCACCAGGAATTTAGTGAGTTTATACATTTTATATGCCTTCCAAAGCAGAACTATACTTCAAAAAAATTGGAAGTTTATTTTAAAGAAGTACTGGGGTCTGCTGGTATCTGTTTTACTTCCTCTACTGTCTAGCAGTAGAGTCACCATGTGGTAGCTACCCAAGTATTCACCCATACTGAATATCAGCAGTGTTCAAGCAGGAGTAAACACTTCCACAGCAAAAGCCAAGCTACTGCTGTTCTTGGGAGAGACCGGGGAGACAGAGATCGTGGCCTTTCATAGAGAAACTGTGCTGTTCATGTGACACCACTGGCTCTCACCGCACTCCGCGCTCTGATACAAGACAAGTATTTTGAATGCTGCATCACAGTGCTCAGCAGGAAATATTTCAAACAGCTGCCACTGCTGCACAATACTCTGGGTTGCTCCTGTGAGCATTCTGAATGGACTGCTTTTACCAGAAAGTGGTCAGAAAGCCACCTCAAATAGAAAAGCAGAGCTATGAAATATTTTAGTACATCTTGTCAACTGGAGCCATTCTGATGGATGTCACAGCAACACCACCCCTTCCCCTTGTCTCCCATTCCACTCTTTTTCTGTGTACAACAAAGTCTTTAGACTGGTGTTTGGTCTTATTCTCTTATTGCAAATCCTTCGCTGCGATGCCATCTCTATGGAACAGAAGAGAGAGGTGAAGAACAGAACTCACCTGAAGCTGCATAACCACATAATTGAATTTTTCGTTTCTTCCACAGCCAATAAATCTGCAAACATGATCCTTCCCTGAAAAGAAACAGAAACATACAGAATGGAACTAAGACAACAACCCTGTGATCATGATTTTTAGAAAAATGGTTTCTGACCCAGGTCTGGTAACCATAAAGTGGTATCACATAAGGAGTTTTGCAGAACAGACTGATTATGTTTCTCCTTCCCAGTCTCGTAGCTCAGTAGAATACTGACATTTAACAAGAAAGCTGCCTGTGACATGGCCGTGAGTGGAAATCAGTGTCAGGGTTCCTCAAATCCTGACACAGGCCACAAGTGAGAGTGTGACAAACTGCAGTTTATACCACCACGCGCACGCAACAACACCACAGCTACCACCATTCCTGAACTAAAGTGTGGGTAACACACATGACCACATGGTTTCACAAGTTCACTGGTAGCACAGCTCAGCTTTACTCAGTAAATGCTGACTTGTACACACCACCACTACACCACTACACCTGCCTATTAGCACTGCTTACCCTGAAACAGCTAATCTAATGTTACTTCAACATGGACAAACCCTGATTTTAATAGTCAGAGACATCTGGAAAAGAAAGATGCCCATGGAAAAAATCCATTGAAACATTTGAGCAATTCCATAACAACAGAAGGAAATAATATAAGTAATTCTGTGTCAAGTTCTGGCGTGGTGTTAGAAGTACATACTACACCTATTCAGGCAAAATCAAACAAAATAAGCCACCTCACAATACGCAGCTAATCCTCAGGGAGGGAGCAGAGGCTGTGGTTTCAGATCCTGACATGTAATGGATTTGCAATGGTTTGCTCTCTGGATTATCAGAAGGGGAAGTATGAGGCATGTGTTCCCCTAAAAGCGGACTACTGATAACAGAGCAAAAGTTGATGCACACCACAATGGTGAACACTTGGTTTCTGGTGAGGTTTCCAAGCAGGGAAGGGGGTGAGAATCACTGCATAGCTTTGCCCTATATGTCTCTGTAGCACTTGAGCAATGGTGATTTTTAAACCAAAGCTTATTGTTTGATACTTCCAATTTTAAATAAAAAAAGGAAAAACATGAACACATACAGTAATCAGTAACTGCATTGCCCTCGGGGCCCTGCTATTGCTGTCATTGCACCATAGGTCTGGGGCATCAGAAACTGCTGGGGACAGCAAGATATGACAGAATAGGGATGTGGAGGGCAGCAGGAGACAAAGAAGCAGCTTTCTCACTAGAGAACTAGAGCTTTGACCAGAGCAATAGATACAGCTGTGGAATATGGAGTTTCATCCCAGGACTCCTGGTAAGAGCATCAAGATTCTGCCCTCCAGGGCCCACCAGTATCCCACAACAGAACACCCACACTCTCTCTGCTACCACAGGGAGATAACAGAGCTGCTGGCAACCAAAACTGGAGGGACAGAGACTCTGGCTACTCCTTAATCCATTCAGAAGAACAGGCTTAAAACAAACAAACCAACCAATCCTAATATCCACCAACATCTGGTTAGATGAGCAGTGTTTGCAGAGCCTTCATGTCTCTGGCATGGACATTATCCAGTTTCAGGACTGAATGCACAAGACCATGCTGAAACCATCAAGGAACGTCACAAACCCCCATATTTCAGGAAAAAGATATTGAGAGATTAGGAGAGTACCCTCTTCAGTATGTGTCAGGGCAGCCTGCACGCTCTTCCCTGATCCTCGTTTCTCACATAACAAGCCCATGGCCTGTGTGTGCCCATGGGTACTGGGTGCCACTGGTTTCCTACTATTGGCAACTTCATTGTGAATTCAGTGTTGATTTTGACATACAGGTTTTTGGTTTTCTGAGGGAAGTCCTTGAGACACTGTGTGGAAATACCAGAATTCCTGCCCTGGGCATTACCAAGACTCAACTATCCCACATATCTTCCTGCCATGGGTCCCAATATGCTGCTTGCCGACGTGACCCTCAAAGCCAGATTTGTGGCTACAAAGTAAACATATCTGAATAACCTCAGAAATAATGAATTATATTTCTTTAGGAGTTCATGCTACTTCTGTGCTTCAGCAAACTGGTCATCTACACAGGTTTCAGACAGGATGGGCAGGTCAGTGCAAGCCCACACTCAACCCAGACATGATTCTCAGATTTGCACAGACCAGCCTGGCTTACTTACAGACACTGAGTTCCACTTGGCTTTGTTTGCCTTTCAGAGCACCAGGAGATGGATACTGAGGCAACAGCCAAAACGATAACTGTTTCTAGTTACAGTGCAAGCTATTGTGTGGTAAAAAAGGGTAAAATAGTAATTTTTTACACCCTTTTATTGTTTTAGATGATTGCAAAGCACCGATAGGCAGGACACCATGTGCTTTTTATTGCTGTAAAACTACAGACAACAACACCTCTGACAGGTAGAACCTGGCCATCTAAATCACTAATTTCAGCAAAAGAGGAATGATAGTGTCCAATTATATGACTCAATACACATCCTTGCTAATTTGATACTTCCTCTTGTGATTTCAAGTGTATTTCTGACACCTTTTGGTTTTGGTTTTTTGTGGGTTTGTTCTGTGTTTTTTTAATCAGTTTCCTCCATAGTACTATTGTTTTCTGGATCACACAATTTTAAAAGAAAAAGTATGTAAGTTTTTAGTTTATTATCTTTGAGAACTGTTTGCATGTTTAGGATGGCAACATGTTTCCACTTTCTATAATTTTTGAAAATGATTAATTGACTGACAGTTCTGGATGACCTGCATCCCAAACTGACTTGATTTTATACTGAATCCTCCTTTCCAGCCTAAAATGGGCTTGGATCTGACCTGTTGGTCTTGGGAATTTAGGCGCTCTCTGGAACAGCTCTCCCATGCAGTACTCTGCAACACAAGCAACACCAGGAAAATAAGAAGAAAGGAGGTGAGGGAAAACTGTGCCAATTTCTGCATGAAATAAAAAGAATATAACAAAGTGTAGAGAAAGCAGGCCATATTTAGAAGTAGTGCATATACAGGCAGCTGGTCATATGGATGGGATAAATGCTTGCAGCATCAAACCCTTTGGATTCTGGAAGCTTTTACCCATCTTTCATCTAAAGGAGGCAGCAGATTACAACTGTTTGCTCTCTTGGAACAGTTCAATGCCATGCTGAAGTAGCAGATGGAGGCTGACAGTCAGGTGTGACTTAGGGATTCCTGCAGATCAGTCCTGAGGCTGATCAGAACACTGAAGTGCACAAGAACAATCGTGTTAATAACCTCCTGTGCAGCCAGGATGATGGAACTGTCATATTTCCCTTTAAGGCAGCAGGAAATAGCCCCCTCTTCTCATACATGCCCTCCTCAAGCACGGAGATCATAGCACAGAGAGCATCAGAGCATATTTTAACCCAGAAAAGAAAGAAAAGGGTGAAAAAAAAGTTTTTTCAAGGTATGTCTAGTATGGGAAGCCTCATAACTATTTTACTGCACTAACTGCTAGATGACAGTTGCTCCTTTGCTAGACTATTATGCTCAACAGCCACCCTGATATTACAGAGGATCAGAAGTTATACCATAGAAAATATGCTCTATATCTGTATTTGTTAATTTCTTAAACCATACAAATATCTTCCAACAAAGTAAAGAACAGAGCAACAGATTATAAAGAGTTTTGTCCTGTTAACTAACACAGGAGGAATAAGTCAGCCTGATGCTGACTTGAGAAAAGTTTCAGAGTGTTTTGTTTCACAAGCATTTAGTTAAGGCAAAATTTTAATGTTCAGCCATAGGAAAATATTCTTTCTACAGCTGTCTTTTAACTACAATGAACATAATAATCTCCCACATAATATTGGGTAAAAATTACAAATATTTCAGTCACCGAAATGGTCTTCACCATCCTTGTTCTGAAGAAACTTAAAAATTACAGTCTATAATTATGTTCTCATGTATAAAAATAACTTCAAGTATTTGGCAAACCCTTCCACCCTATGATAGATACTCATTACCTTCTAGAGATATGATTAAAAGCCCCATTTTAATACTTTAAAACTTTCATTACATGAAAAACTTTCATTACACAGAACTTAAGAAAACTAAATTATGATCCTTTTTTGAGTCTATTTTTTCACATGGATGAATTTCAAACCGCTGGACACCAATATTCATTCCAATCTTCTACTCCTTTAAGTTCTTAAATATTCTTCATGTATTTTCAATATAGCAATGAAACTAATAAATAAATACTAGGAAAGAAATATGTGACATTATCATTGCAATTTGAAGTTGGTGGTTTTTTTTACAGACTCCATATTTCCTGTGTTTTCACCTGCAGACAAGCAGTAACTGCTCTTCTCCACAAAGGAGATAAAAATTTGAATATTTTTATTTTATGCTAAAATGTTGTGATTCATCTCCACTGATTAGCTGTCTCATTCCTAACAGTCCACCCAAAACACTACAGTAACTTCTACTGCACGGATTATCACAAATCTCAGTGCAATTGTTACTCTTATTACTGTTACCTTACCACTTCCTGCATTTTCTCCTGCACAAGACCGAAACCGACACAACAGCAGGAATTCAGCAGTGCCCACCAGGATGGTGGCAGGGAAAGGAGAATGTAACATTAACAAAAAGTATCAGAGCATTGGGTTTGTTCAGCCTTCAGGAAGGCAACAGAAGGGAAACCATCTGCTGGTTGTAGCCACCAAATAGAAGAGTGCTGATAAGATGGAGTTCGACTTTTTCTCAGAGGCTGTCCTGGTTTCAGCTGGGATAGAGTTCATTTCATTCCTAGTAGCTGGTGCAGTGCTTTTGTATTTAGGATGAGAATAATGTTGATAACACAGGGATGTTTTGGCCATTGCTCAGTAGTGCCTACTGTAAGTCCAGAACTTTTCAGTGTCCCTGCTCTGATGCACAACAAGGCAGGAGGGAGCACAGATGGGACAGCTGACCCAGACAGGTCAAAGGTATGTTCCATACCACAGAATGTCATGTCCAGTATATAAACTGGAGGGAATTGGCCAAGAGCCACGTATTGCTACTTGGGAATGGGCTGGGCATTGGTCAGAAGGTGGTACACCACTTGTTTTTCTTGGGTTTTATTCCTCTTTTTATTTTGTTATCTCTCTTTCCACTACTACTATTATTGCTATTATTTCAATTAGTAAACTGCTCCCATGTCACCCCACAGGTTTTACATTTTTCCACTTCTCCCCATCCCACCGAAGCAGGGGAGTGGTGAGCAAGCACCTCTGAGGTACTTAGCTGCCAGGTGAATTTCACCCAGAACAGAGGCACACAGAGCAGCACTGGACATGAGCTGCAACATGGGAAGTTCCCACTAGGTGTGATTTCTTTTTCCCCCATGAGGATGGTCAAACCCTGGAACAGGGACCCAGAGAGCCTGTAGGATCTCCATCTTTGGAGATTATCCAAAACTTCACCAGAAAAAGTCCAGAGCAACCAGATCTATTTCTTTTCTGCTTGGAGCAGGAGGTTGTACCAAAGACCAAAGATCCCCCCTGCTAGCCAAAATTTTCCTCTGGATCTATTTGTGTCGCATTCACTTTTTCTTTAAGGCTTGCCTCTCACATTAGCAGCAACCTCTGACCTCTCTAATCATAAATGCAGCTGAATTCCAGAATCATCAGTCAAGTTTTGTTTTATTCAGGTAATACATGAAGTATCAAAATCAGGGGAATACTGTAGGCCAAAAATAACCACCATGGCACAGCGATCCAGAAGCTCAACCCCACAGATAACTGCCTAGAAAAAGCCCAAGTGCTTAGTGACATAACTTGGTACTGCTGGGGTCACTATTATATAGCTGTGGACATGTAGCTATACAATTGCTCTCACTGGCATTTGGAAAGCTGCAGTTGTTTCTCAATTCCCTACATTATAATATACATTTTACAGTATTCTCTTCTTTATTTGCCTGTCAATGTCAGTGTCAGCTTATCACAAATTTTGTATTGTGGGGATATTGAATCCACTTCCGCACAAATACTGTAAAGAAAAAGATCCAGCAGGACTAGAAAGTGAAATGTGAGTTATTTTCATCATCTTCTAACTTTACTTGGAAATGGTGTCTGTAGCTTGGCAAAGCTGACTTGCATACAGTTCTTTTCCTTTGGAGTTAGCAAGTTTCATCTCTGGCCAGACAAACAAGCTGACTTCAGGGACTTGTCAACTCAGCTGGACAAAGGAGTTTTTAACATGAAAGAAAACAAATTCTATGCTGGAAGTGAGGCTTAAATAACTACATTATTCAATAGTAATCAGCTAGAATTTAATCAATTGGGTTAACCTTGCTAGTGCTTCTGTAATAAATGAATGAACTAATGGATGCAAAACCTAAAAGGCTGGTCATCATCTTCCAATCAAATGGTAAAAGGTAAAACTGCCTGACCTTGCATGGCATAATTTCCTCCAGTTGTTTCCCAAGACCACTAACAACTTTAAGATGAGTAACTGATAATAGATCCCACACAGGTAAAGGGACAATAGTGCAGGAGCAAGAATTCAACATAGCCCCCAAAAAAGTGTGGTTTAAATCCTTTTTCATCCATCCTGTGACCTTCCCCCATCCCATACTACCATGGTTGACACAGAAAACATGTGGCCCAAATGCCACATATTATTCAAACACTCTTCCACATGGAAAAATGCAGTGCTGGGTAAAGAGGATCAAGCTACATCTTGAATCTGCCATCCTGTGATAGCCTAAAAGCCTGCTAAGGTAATTTACTCTGCTTTGTAGTCTTTACAGATATCTTGGTTACATCAATCTAGCAAAATACTGTAGAAACATATAAACCTTGTCTGTAAAAGTAATAGAAACTGAATTACAGAGGGTTAAAGGCACCACTTAACACAAAACTCTCACATATGCAAAAAGAAAGGAAAAAATCTAGGACTGGCAAATAAGAAAAAACAAGCAAGATCCTTTTTCTTCCATTATTTTGCTAGGAAACTCCTACCTGTCCAACCCCTGGCAATAAAGAGGGAACAAGCAATACAGACTTGTTTCAGTATCTGCTGTAATAAAATCAGGTACTCAAAAGCTACAATGCCTGTGACCAGGCTGCATCTTGCACAGCTACTCAATATGCAGAAGATCTCTGCACTGCAGGATAAAAATAATCAGAGCCCTACGCAATGAGATTGGTTATACTGAAAAGAAGGCATTTTGAAAGAAAACAACACACTGAAGAGAGCTCAGCAATATCTGGCTGCTGAGCGAGGTCAAAAGCAAGTATATGGGGCCTTGTAGCCTCACACCAGGGCAACACTGCCACTGCAGATGAACTGAAAACAGTGCACAGCACCAGAATAATTGGGCCATTTTAAATTACAATCTGCCAGGCTTCTCCAAAGAGAATCCTAGCATAGGAAACCAAATGCTGTGGCTACATCCGTATTTTGGAGAGCCTGTGGACCAGAAGGCATAGAACGTGCTGCACTGTCCTGGTATTACAAGCCCCCAGAGAGCTCCCAGAAGTGCTATCAAGAAGTAGGTAAGGACAGGGAAAATACTTTTGAATTCAAAGCATCTGCTTCTGAGCCTCACACAGCCTGAGCTGAGCATCTAGAGAGGACACAATACCTGGTCTGGCATGTAAGATAGCTTCCTCATACCCTTCTCTGCAGCAGCCCACTGGATTTAATCAGGGATACTGGTTTACAATTTCTGCAGTTAAGGCTGCTGTTAGAAAAGCAGACTGAGACAGCCCAAGCCAAGCACCGCAAAACTATGCCAGTGCTGTTCTAATAGAGATGTGACATTTTGATTAACCTCAAAGATGTCATAGATGGGAAACTGAGTCCAGATAGTACTCCATAGATGCCCCTTGGCTAGCTGAATGTTGCTCCACAGCAAACCCAGGGTGAGGAAAAAAGTCACAAAGAGAGCAGGCAGGTTTCTGTCCATTTCTATTTCAAAGGAAATAGAATAAATCAGTATTTCAAAGGGTTAGCAAAGCATTGAAGGGATGGAAAAACATCTGCTCATCTAGAAGTGACAGTACTCTTCCTTCCATATGTTCAATCATAGGAAATCATCCCATTTTTTCTCCTCATGATTCCAAAGAACAGGATCCTCAGAGTCCTAGTTTATAAGAGCAATGAGGTTTTACAGCAAGTCCCCATACTGCCTTCAGTCATCACAACTACCATGTGTCAGTGTTCAAAGAGTGGCTTTGGGTCATGTAAGGTTTTCTGAGCAAATGGACACGAAGTTCCATTTCAAGTGGACACCAAATAGTCTCCAAATCCTAAAGCAAACCAACAAATGGTGCCTCAGACAGGGGGGCAGATTAAAACTAACCCAAAGCAAAATTTCCCAAGTACATGAAGTTTATAGTGTAAAATCCCCAATATATCTTATCTTTTTTCCTGTTTTTACTTTATTATCCCTACACTTACCAACTACAGGCACACATTTCTTAGTGCTTTCCACCATTAATTTTTCCTATCATTTCCGTACTTGCATGTATATAAGAACCTATGACTGCAAAAGTCTATTCTCTAATGTGGTTCCTTGGACTCTTCACAACACCTGGTAGCTGGGAACTGCAGAGCAGCCTTCTTCAAGGAAGGAATATTTTCTGATCCTCCAGGTAAACTTAGTCCTGCATATTCCATCCACAGAAGGGACAGATAGGCCAAAGATAGTCATGTCTGACAGCAGTGACAAGCAACTCCTGTAGTTAGGCCAAAAGGGTTGCTCAGGCTGCTGTTGATAAACGGCAGAGGACTTCACCTACAGCAGACAGTGGGTAAACACATAATGTGATCTCAAGTAAAAGAGAGATCCAAATTCATAAGCTGTAGTTGCCTTAATGCCACCACGTGGTGAAGATTTGGAAAGAAAGACTTGTTTTCATGGAAGGGGCCTGGCATCATGGGTGATCCCATCTGCTTCTGTTGCAATGAGGATATCAGTAAAATCAGGTGCTGGGGAGGGTGCAGGCCTCCTTCAGCAGCAAGGACAGTAGTACACATTGTGATACTGAGGTCAACATTCCTAATGGTACCAAAAAGAATGCAACTTCCCTGTTCCCCCAAGCAAGTTTTCTCAACACAGAGAAAACAGCTTTGGTTGAACAGTGCCAAGCCCCTGTCAGAAGACAAATGTAAGCCAAACAGTGCTTGACAAGGATGAAAATAAAAATGCCATCTCGTGGTGCTCTGATTAGAATTGACCAGATAGAGTGGCACCAGAGAGAATGTCCTGAACCCTGCAAGTCCAGCCTGAACAAGGAAATATTCTACAGCAACTGCGTGGGACCAAAAGGTTTTGATTTTGACTAACACAGTCCATGGAATGCAAGAAAAAGACAAAAACTTCTTGGGTAAAGGCACAACAGGACAACCGAGAGCTTCAGCTCATCAGCTGCTTGAGCAAGAAACTTTCTAAGCTGATTCTCAATTGTGTTTTACCCAAAGCATAAAAGGGCACCATTGCTGATGTTTCCCACACTCAAGACAGTAAACAGATTTGGAATTTTAGCCAGAAGATGATCTGTGATCCTTGCAATTAACAGTGCAAGTCAGAAAGAATTTTGCCTTTGGGAAACATAATAATATCTAAACACTGAAAGAAAAAGCAACATACAGCTAGAAAAATCAAATCAAGTATGAGCAGAACAGAATGACACTACAGAGCAGTTAAGAGATACTGACATGCCCACACGTGATCTCAGATTGCCAAGCACAAGTATCTCAGAATCATTTGTTTTGGAAGGGACCTCTTGAGATCATCTAGCCCACCCCCTTGTCCAAGCAGAGACAGCTAGAGCATCTTGTCCAGGGCCTCATGCAGGTGAGTTTTCAATATCTCCAAGGACAGAGACACAACCATCCCTCTAGGTAACCTGTGCCAGCATTTGACCACCCTCAGAGCAGAAAACTACACACAGTGTTTATTAGAAGGAACACAGATTCTCTCAAGGAGTCATTATCTGCTTAGTTCCCCAGTTGTTCTGTGTGGACTGCTAGTGCAAACAGGACACTGTGAGGGGCCTACCTGCAGCTGTGTTCCTTATGTGGCTATTCCACAAAGTGTCCCAGAAAGCCTAACTGTTGGCAACAGCCTGCACTCCACACCGATCAGGAGCTACCGCGCTGACAAGTCAGGCTGTACCCAAACCACGTTCTGAGGTAGGTCTGCACTATGGGCTAATGGCCAATCTTCTCTATCCCAAACTCTGCCAAGCTCTAGCAACTTGCTAGATTCTGATTACAAGCTCTGAAAAGAGCAGCAGCTCATTAGTCCTTTAAGGTTGCTGTGACATCTAAATAGAAAACAATAAAGGTTACTATTTAAGGGGGACTGCAATGTTCAGTTCTACTAGAAAAATACAGAGGAATTTTAGACAACACTGTTCCCTTGCTTTTCATCTAGAAACCCATGAAATGACTATATCACCTGTGGTAATACCACCAACTTCCTCCATCCACCAACTGTTGGATAAAGGCAGCATCTCCCTTTCTGAAATGTTTCTCACCTCTTTGCAACACTCTCAGTGAAAACATACACAATACACGATTCCCAACACTCTCAACCCAATTTCTTATTTTAACTTTATCATTTATTTCTGTAAAGCATTTGGGGATTAACCTTGAACCCAAAAAAGCTAGATTCTTCACAGAACAGCTTGATTAGTAAAAATATGGTTTAAGTAATGTGTCATTCTTAAATGCAGGATAGCTGATGCGTAGCCAAATCTGCTTCTTTGGTCTTTTCTGTCCCTTAATATTTACTAACTGCTTTGCCAGGGGACTTGTCCTAATTCCACACACCACCACTCCCTCTTCCCAATTACAGCATCATGCTGTGTACAAATGTGGGTGTTTTTTCAAGCATTTGGTATTCTCAACTATTTTCCAGAAATAAACACTGGCAGTACACATGTATTAGTCAATGCCTTGCACATTTTCTGATGCTAGTCCTCACTTGGTGATTTCAGGTCACACTTTTCAAGCATTCTCTGCCCTGGATATAATACATATTGACACTAACTATCATGATAGCATTTTCTCTTGGCACTATAATATCTATCATTCTGCACAGTCATACCTTCAACTCAATTCAGAGCATTCCCAGTGTACAACCAAATTAAAAAATCTCAATCACTGCCTTGGCTTGCCCTCACTCCACTGTTTTCAGACCTCAAACACCTGCTTTGCTGTTCTTTGGGAGCTTGTGTATCCAAGCCTTTCACATATCAACAGCAAGATTCCTCTAACAATCTGGGTTGATTTCTCCTTTACACAGATCAGCTGCATATATTACAACACAGTGTATTAAAAAGAGGCCTATCAGTCCTCCTCTTAGATGATCTGAAACGTGGAAAACAATTTGACCTTCAAAACAATTCAATGACTTTTACCCAGAGGCAATCTGTCACAAATATTAAATAACCCATCTCACAAGACTGGCAACAGTCTCACCCTCTAATCCAATCATATCTCTGGAGATTTTGTACAAGAGAAGAAGTACAGACACAAACATAAGGCCACAACACTATCTCTGAAGCATGAGCCCTAGTGATAGGGCTCCTACTCCCTGCTTCAACAGAAGGGGATTCCTCAGACCAAGTGGGAATCCTGCAAAAAGGAACATCCCTTCAGAAGCATATTATACTAGAACATAGAAACCGTTCCTGTCAATAGCTGGCCTTGCCTTAACAAGGAAATTATGCAAAATGCACTTCAGCAAACAGCAGTTCTCAGTTCCTTGTTTACATCCTCCCATAGCAATCAGTTTTTAGTAGAAGACCCCTTTACTGTTCCTTCAGCCAGGAACAACTCCAGCAAGACAGCTCCCTTGCACCCTTTGGTGTTAAAATGCATCTCATCACAATTGCAAGAGCCTTTGGGATACTGGCTGGTTTCTTTCACCCTAGACTTTAAAGATCAGCAAATGAAGTTTTAACTTTTAGCCCTATTTATTATAGTTTCATCTCACCAAACAGAAAACAGCACCCTGATATAAAGCAAGTCCCTCTTCAGTGTAGTATCTTCAATGGCAGCAGGGCTGGATATGAGCCAAGGAAGGCTCCCATTTTGCTGCTTCCCAGTCAGTTTGAAATCTGCTTATAAGCTTTGCCAGGTTCAGCTATAGAAATTGATGGCCCCAAGGCTGACTTCCACATCCAAACCAATATAAAGCTGTGTTAGGAAAAATTAAGAATAGACACATCACTTTACACTTTGCCCTCACAACAGTGAGGTAATGAAAAATTAGCTAATTGTCAGTTTCCCTATACTTTGTCTTATCCACTTTTTGCACTCATCTACTAGTCAACCATTTTCCTTGGAGACTCCATCACGCTTAGAGTGCTCCCGGTCCTCTGTGAGGCAATCAGCTAACCTCATTTCCTAGTTAGATGCTGCTTCCTCTATTTCTTATTTTCTGATCAGTATCACTAGATTGCAGAGACCAGTGTACTAGTAATGCAGTTGAAGTCTACTCATTGTTCTTATAGCCTGGCAGACAAAAGTAGTCCCTGTTGTTGGAACTCACTGGAGTGAGCTGAATGACTTAACATAACATTACATATAGATGAAAGCTGAAGAGAAAATTATAAAAACCATTTGCAACTTCAGATTCTAGTTGTTAACATGCACAGTAACTTAGCACTTCCAAAGGTCTTTCTGCCTTACCTTGCAGCTTTTTCAGGACAGCCACTTCCATCTTGAGAACTTGCTTGGGCTGCTGGGCTGATTCTACCTTCAAGGCCACGTTCTCACGGGTCAGCAAATCCATCGCCTCATAGATCTCCCCAAAGCCACCACCACCAATCTTCTTCAACTAGAAAAGTACAAAGAGATTTGGTACGATGTACATGACAGAGAACATCAAATTGGCTCCCACAAAGCCAGGCACTAGCTTCTTAACTGTGTAGAGAGAACCAGCTCAGTTCCCAATCTGTGCTGTGGCTGAATCCCTTCACTGCACAGCTAGGCAAAAGTCCAGCTACCCACTTGACTGTGCTATGTATAAATTCTTTGCTGTAACAACAAAGAACAAGCCTAGCAACTAATGACATGTGATACATTTAAAAGCAAAGGATAATGCCTATTATCTCTGTAATGTTCCTGCCAAAATTCAAGGAAACACTTCAAGGATGTAGCAGAACCACTATTCAGACCATGTTAGATAAAAACTGTCATTCCCTCTCAACAAATTCATTTCTGCAGTAAAACGTAACCATGGTAGTTGGAACTAAGAAATAAGATAAAAGAAGTTTACATGTCATTCAAAGGATTTTAAACACAGAACAAAACATCCACAGGAATATTTTACAAGATACTTGACCTTCTCCGCTAGTGAAGTTGCTTCATTGTCACATTTCAGTAAACTGTCAACTGCATTACCTCAAAACAGTTGCATACAAACCACCCGTAGAGCTTCATTGTTTCTCATTCTCTTGTTCTATTTATTTAATTTTTAGTTTGAAGTCCAACAAAATTATGCTCTTTGTATCTCTGAGCAAAATTAAAGACTGTTTCACAATAGGATTTTACTATTTCAGCTGACATAAACTCAAAGCTAAAGAAGTCTAAGTTCCAGCATATTTGATATGTACCTACTAGAGATAGATCATCTGCCTGTTCTAGAGTAGCCTCCCACTCAAGAGAGCAAATCGGGATCCTCTGCCTTTCCTGGAAGGTGATTCCTTGATCCTCCTTCTGCTGAGACTTGACAGCATATGTGCATATATTTATATACGAGCATGTATAAGACAGACTTCTAATGTGTTGCAAGTGTCAATGTGCAAGTGCCAGGAAAATTATTTTATATTTGTTTCTCTTGGATACATTTAAAGCATACTGTGCTGTCCAGGAAGAAATTCAAGTTTACAGCAAAGATAGATCAGGGTTCCCTTGATCTGCTTAGCACTTGTTCACTGAACCTACCTGCAGCCCTTCCTTTCAGCATTTTGTGTTCCCTATGTGTTAGCAACTGCTCTGGAAGCCCTGAACGCTGCTTCTTTCCAACAGCAGCAATAACACTTCAAGAGAAAAAGACGTTTCAGTCACACAAACATGAATCTTACATAATGTTTAATGAGGTTTAGATGATATATTAGTGTCTTCTGCACCACAGAAGGCCTGTCCAGTTTGCTGAACAAAGGGCCCTGGGCAGGGTTTTTTCTTCCTAAGGTGACCCAAAATCATTTGCTTTACTGACTTGCAGGTCAAGAAAAACAGTTCCACATGAAGAAGGAAATATTTTCCGTATTAAGAGCCTGGCTATCGTCTCTGAAGCTATTTCTTGATAACCCTACGAAAGCTGCTATCCAGAGCCATTCTTCTTTTTGACATTTTTTCTCACAACCTTCCACTGGGCTAAACAGGCATATGCATACAGCCCAATAACTAGGTCACCACATATTATTCATAAATAATTACAGTGCAGCCCTATTTCTACTTGGAAATTCACATTAAGTTAGCTGGCTATTAAAAATCTTTCTATCGAAACAATACCACATTTGGCACAGCAACAATATGCCAGCTAATACCTCAGGATTCAGTACACAAGATCTTCTGTTGCCTGATGTATTAATGGCACAAGAGAAAGGGAAAGGGACAGTGAAAAGCTACAGAAGGCAAAAAGTTTAGTTGGGATCTGGAAGGACTTTGAGAAAGACTGAAAAACTCTCAGTTGGAACATGGGTAACATAACAAGCAAAAGTCAACAGTAATAAATACAGCACAGCATAGCTGGGATGGAGAAGAAATACAGGCTACCCAAACATCTCAGTGGGTACATAATTCAAGAAATGGATCTGGGGAGAAAAATTGCTGAGCCAGCACAGGCACACATAATGATCTTTTTCCATTCATTGGCCCTGAAAGGGACAGCTCTGATGTCCAACACAGTTGTCAAAATGCAAAAGTACTACAATACAAATGAAACAACACAGTAATATGATTAGGATAGTGGCACTATCAGGATCTGTAGGAAGGTCTAGTCACATACAATGAAAATATTGAACACCTTGCTGCTAGAGGCTCTAACTGAGTTAGAAGTCATTCATTTCAGGAGTAAAAGAATGATCAGGAGCCTGGAAAAACTAAGGACAGACTAGGACTACTACCTCAGAAAAAGCAAAAGAATGTGTGCATCAGAGAAGCAGGTTCAGGAAGAAAAGTACAATATTGAGACTGCACACCTGGGAAAACAGCCAATTCAGAAGAAAAGTAAAAGTCTATAGAGAAACAAATGTGAGATGACACGAGATCAAGATCGGAGCTTCTGCTGAATCAGCAAACTGATTTTACACACACATTCCAGCCAATGGAATGCTGTCAAAGCTGCCTTTGCTTCCTCACACCCTTTCTTACCCTCTCATGGAAATTATTCTCAGGCATACTTTTCCCAGCACATCAGATGGTTCTATTCAACATTACCAGCACTGCCATCCTCCTTGATTTTTCAGCAACATCCAGAGGCTACCAACAGCCATTTCCTTTTCTTTGTTGCAAAGGAAGTTGTTGCAACTCAAGGTCTTGGCTGAGGTCAGGGGCTTATGACACAAGCATTTCCTCATTGCTTGGGTATTCTGTGGGAGATCACTAAGGTGAACACAGCACAGGCTTCTGCTGGACACAGAGAAGAGATGGGCATATACCACTCAAAAAACCCCAAACCAATAATGATACCACAAACACAAAGTCAAAAAAGAGAATGAAACATCTAACTAGAATGACCTAAGTTGCAATCACGAGTCATCAGCCTATGCTAAGCCTCACTGCCCCAGGAATATTCTGTTCTCATCGTTTCCTACCTTCCACCAGCCCATTTACTGTTAAGACTGGGATACAGGCTGACAAAACCAGCAGGACTCATTCTACCTAAATGCACAAGCCCCTGTGCATGAGTCGAGTGGCCAGGTTTCCATTACAGGCTGTGAGGTCAAGTGAACAGTTCATCTGATCAAACACAGGTTTGGACTCGCACATAGACAATCAGTAGTTACATAGGACACAAATGGCTCCCTTTGAAGTCTCCTTTAAATATTATGAAATATTTTGGATTTATCCTGAAAAAGCCTCTAGTAGCACAATCCTCCAGAGCCTATAAAAATCCAACAACAACAACAACACACAGCCTTCTCACTTAGCAGAAATCAGTATTCTCAGAGAGACAGTTCAAAAAACCAAGGCAACACACAACTCCAATCAAAAATAGCTTTGAATTACAAATTTAATCTTTTATTTCAGAAGCATATATGACACCACTGCTCTAAACAAAGTCTGCCTTCCAAGGATATTATATAAAGACCAGACCCTCCCAGGATAACCAAGGCAGGAGTGGTTCAGTGTCAGGATCGGTGGCAGGGTCAAGGAACAAGAATGTGTGCTCTGAATCCAAAGCAAAGGACCAAACAAAAAGCCAGTGATCTATAGTGAACTCAGCCAGGGTCAAGGTTGTCATCCATAGGCTTCAAATGTTTGACAAGGTCAAACAATGACTACTGTTACTGCCTTTTAGGAGCACTTGCATAGTCAAGCCTGCAACTCCTGTAGCCCAACTCAATGGGCTCCTTGATTCAGAAATTGCTAGAAGGCCTCATCTGACTTAACAGGTGAGGACGAGTTGAGTTGACCTACATTCATCAAACTCTCAAGAGTCCACTCAACTTGCTCAAAAGGACTGCATCTGATCTCCAGGGAAACAAACTCATGTACAACAGGCATGTGACTGAGCCATGAACTGAAAAGGCAATCAAGAAGCCAACCAGCCACATCCTAAAACATCTGAAAACCTCTCAAAGCCCACTTAAAGCAATTCAGAGTGAGACCAAAACAGGCCCCAAGACTGAAAAAGAACCTTCCTTGTCCCAAATTCCCTCTTGGAATCATAAATGGCCCCTGTGAGCCAGACAAGGTAAAGAGTTCACAAAAGTGTGTACGACTTCCAGCAAGGTTTCCAAAATAAACAGGAGAGCTTCAGTTCAAGAACTTCAGAAACCTTAAAGAAAACAAAGCATAGATTGCACCTAGCAAAAGAACATGTACATGAGTCAACACTTATATTCAAAGCTCAGTGCAGAAGCTGCCAACTCTATCTTGCTAATAAGTCTCAGTTGTGAATCCCCAATAAAAAGCATTTAGGTGAAACAAAGAGATACATCAATTCAGCTTTAAGGCATCCACATTTATCCCTAGTTCAAAGCAAGCACAAGTTATGTTTGTCTTTGTTCCCTCCCCTGAACAAAGCTCTTCACACCATTCAGAGCACATGTGGATCAAGTCACCCTCTGGGACTCAGTAAAAGTCGTGTGGTCCCAGTGCTGTCTAAATTTCATCCAGTGAAAGCATCAAAAATATCTGCAAGTAACAAATGATGACTCAAAAGAATACTTCTTCTAAGTCCAAAAGTTTTGATAAAAACCATAAGCACTGCTTGTCCATGTCTTTTTTCATAAATAAGAACAAAAATCTTATTGCTGTCAGACAGCCAAATTTTACTGACTTCGAGTGACAGGAAAATGAACAAGAGGCCAACTGCAGAGAATTAACATCTTCATTTGTCAAAGCTTTGTCAACCAGCATATAGTAAGAGAGGAGGAAAGGAATTCAACGAATACATTACACCAAACTAAAATTAGAAATTGGCTCAATACTGGGAGTATATCAGCACTAAGAGCTACAAGGTTCAAGCAGATGCCCAGTCAGAGACAATCACAATGGGAGGACAAATTACACAAAAAACCTTCTGGCAGCTGCACCCCAGCACCACATAAATATGCCACACACCTGCTTGAGCAGGATCCATCACCCACAGCAAAGCTTGGACCGTACAGCTTGCACACTGTGGGTTAGATTTAGAGAGGTCTATGATGCAATGTTAGACCTGTATGCTCGCTTTAAGGTGCAGTCCCTTTTTCCTCTGTCACTTGATCCTATGCTATCCCTTTCCTTGGGCCAAAAGAGGTATTTTCATAGCTTTTCCAGATTACTTTGAGCCCCACACAGCTTGTGGTTCTGACTGGTCCCACACCAACATCAAGCACAGCAAGGGGACAGCACAGAAGGCCTGCCTAAAAGGAATGTGCACCTTGCACTTCTTTGGTGGGGGGGAAATGACTGTTCAATGAAGGCTGACAATGCACAAGGCCAAATTCCCAGCTCTACTCAGAGGTGGTAATAAGAATTTCTCATTGCTATTTACAGCCTTTAGCAAGGCATGTCATTTCTCAGAGCCTTCAAGTGGGGCAATGACCTTACTGCAGTATTGAAGGCTACTGTAAGCCAATATTACAAAACATAAAAGGCTATTCCTCTAGTTTGAGGTAGTTATTGACAATACAGCTACACATTTTTATCTTTTCTAAGGCAGAATTAGTGGGTAGACCTTCTAGATGTCCCCAGTCACAGATTCAGGCAACAGTGAAGCACTGAACCCCACATTTAGGGCCTCTACCAACTTGAAAACTAGTTTGAAATGTTCCCCTGTGAGCATAACTTAGCATATTTTAGACCTTACTTGTAGCTTTTGGTGTTTTTAAGAGTTCTGCTGTTTCCAAGAACAAAGTTACTTTGTTTAGACTGTGTTACAAAAATACTGCCATCATTTACAGATGTTTTAGCACAACTGTCTATGAAGGAGAAACTTGAAGTTTGATGAATAGGCAATGGTACAAGCCAAAGCTAGCTAGGGTAAAGGAAAACAGAGAATCACAGAATCACAGAATTGTTAGGGTTGGAAAAGACCTCTGGAGATCACTTAGTGCAACCCCCCTGCCAAGGCAGGGTCATTTAGAGCAGGTTACACAGGAATGTGTCCAGGCGGGTTTTGAAGGCGTCTAGAGAGGGAGACTCCACAACTTCCCTGGGCAGCCTGTTCAGTGCTCTGCCTTCCTCAGTGTAAAGAAGTTCTTCCTCATGTTGAGGAAGAATGAGTGTTTGCCAGCATGCTCTTAAAGCAAAGGCATCAGGAGAGTGTCTAAATTCAGCTTTGCAAAAAAATGTGAACCAATCTGACCAAATTGTAGGCTCTGGGGAAATTTCCATTTGTGCAGGGAGGGACAGACAAAAGCTGCAACCTGTATTTTCTGAGATGTTGGTAAGCACAGAGCATGTTTCGAGTTCTATATGTCAGTTCACTTGCACATGTATCATCCTTCTAAAACAAGTATATGTGCTCCAGAGTAGAGCTGCAAGAGTACAGCCAGAAAGCTTTGGGATGGGGATAGAGGTTGTCTCCATTCTGGTGTCTAATCACAGTGAAAATAGATTTTCCATTTCCTCTCAAGAAGCAAGGACAATGAAGAGCAGTTTGAATTGCTTAAATATAAATAGGCTGTTCAGGGATAGCTCAGACAGAAAAGTGAAGGCTGTGGAGAAAGCAGGAAGCAAAGCGAAGAGAGGCAGGAAATGGGAGAGCAAAAAGAACAGAGCAAGGCTGAACTGTGCAGGTCAACTACATTAAGTCTAATGAAAGGATAATGTATTGTCTGATGTAGTGGTGAAAATAACCTATCCACAGCCTGGAACTGAAGTGAATTCAGAGTCCTGAATTTTTTTAGTCCTCTGCTCTTCACATTCCACTGCAAAACTTGCAGGGCCACTGTACCACAACTAGTCAGCACAAATCACTTGTACTTCAAAGTAGCAAGGCTTCTGCTGTGAGATTAGGGATTCAGATAGTGCTGGTATTCCAAGTTAAAAATGAAGACAATGGCACACACAGGATTGAAATTTTTTTTCAGCACCTTAAAAGCCAAGCCCATCCAGCTTGCACAACAGATGAGACAGTTGTCCCATGAAGAAATAAAACTCTTAACAGTGATATAATTTTTAAAAGTATCCTAATAAATTTACACAGATGTTGCACCAGCTAGTTAATCATGGAATTTCTGACTTTTGAAGTAGCTGACATTCCAACCCTACACATTTGGACTTATATTATTTTATTGTAATGCATTTTATTTATAGACTTGTCTGCAGTGTTCTTGGGCACAGCAACTCAAAATCTAAGTTCTCACTAAAAAAATTACTCAGCCTGCTGCAACAGTTCAATCCTACCTAAAAATCCTTGGCAAGTTTAGTGTTCTGAAAATACCAGACAGTCTAAAAACCACTAGAGTGATATCAACCTTCTTGCAGTATCTTGCTAACATGTTGAATTATACCGCTCCGCTGTTGCTTCCCAGAGGCCAGGATTAAGTAGACAAGTTATTGTACTACTACAGGAGGAGGAGGTCTGTTTGAGCCATTAAAGAAGCACAAAGCTGGAGCTACTCACCACTTTCCAGCGATCTTTGACCACGTAATTGGCCGGAAGAATGTCGACCTGTTCCCCTCCACCACTCATGTTTGGTTCGTCCTTGATGACTGCTGCTAGGCACTGCATTTGCCAGCCAGAGAGTATTTCAGTAGCTCCCAATTTAAATGAGCCATTTATCTGGGGAAAAAAAGGGGCAGGGGGAACAAATGACAAAATTATTAGAGGTCGCAATATAAGTACATGCTACATTTCCACAGGTTTTGCATATGACTAAAAGAGAACCAGTCTCTTAGGAAAGAAAATGAACTCACCTTGCAAACACCTGAGCTCACTCCATGCCCAACCTGACAGACACAACCATGCTTCAAGTCAGCAGCACACACTAAAAGGGTGACAGTTATCAGCTACACCGTGCTGCAGTCCAGTGCTCTTGGGCCTGACAGTCAACAACACATAGAGAACCTAATACCAAAATGCTGCAAGGGTTGTTATTGCTACCAGGCAAAAAGGTCTTGCTTTAGCAGAGCAGCTGCTACCTGGGCAGTTTTTATGGATTTCATTGGATGACATCCAACACAAATCGGAAAGGTTTGCCAGGTATTGCATTCAATAAGCCTAAAAGCATCTGAATAGGGTAGAAGGCCTTTACAGAGCCAGGATTACAGACACATCACTGTAATGAACAGCCAAGCATAGAAGATGGGGATTGTTAGAAAAGGCTGAAGCCATGTATATATTAGTCCTCCTCATAGCATACACATGGTGCTAAAGATGAACAAATTAAAATACAGAGAAATAACTTGTGCCTATGGTGTTTCTCTTCTACCTCATGCCCTTTTTTCCTGCTTTTATATGGAGCTCCAGCTAGCCTATGCTGAAATTAATTTTTTTTAAAGTTTTTTGGTTATGTATCTTCTATAAAAATGACTTTCCAAAACACATTAGCTCTGCTTTCCTGGAAGAAAATTAATTGAAAAAGGACTAATAAAAGATCTTCCTAAGATATTTTACTGCCTTTAGAAGTAGGCTGGATCTTTTACTAAGCATGGATCTTGGCAATTCTGTTGTCCTTCCCCCAAAAAAGGAAATATTCCTAAAAATGAGTGTTACTGTAGCACTCTGGTTGCAGACTTAAATTAGATTAACAACAGAAATACCAAATTTTTAAAAAGTACTAAAGCTGATCATTCAACCCTTACACTTCTTTGGGCCTAAAAAAAAGGAAAAAGTCACCAGGTAATTTTGAGTTCAAGTAGAGAAAAGAACTCATTCCCTACAATAAAAGGACTCAGAGGGAAAGCTAGAAAGTGACCAGCATGTAACATGCAAAAGGAAGCAGAGACAGAAGTATGTCAAAAGTGCAAGACATAAACAATGATCAAACAAAACATGAACAAAAGATCTCAAAGAGATCTTATACAAATCTTCACAAAAGAAGATTTCATTCTAGATACAGGAGATAACTACACAGAAAAAAATAGCAGCAGACTAACTCAGTAAGAGGGCTGCTGAGAAATGTTCATGAAATCCAACATCTGCTAAAGGATAATCAAAATTATAGAAGAGAAATAGGAAAAATCTGAATATTAAAGAGATTCAGAAGAAAGGTAGTGCAAAATGTTCCAAATTCTCAGTGAAAGAGTCCTGCATCTGTGTGGGGCAGCTGCCCTTTCAATCACCAGGTATTGAAATAAGAAACTGGAAAGAGAAAATACATGCTGTGCTTGGCAGCACAACATTTGTGCTTCTTCTTCCTAATGACCAAGTCAAATACCATTCCCAGGCTCTTTTATGTTCACCAGAACATCTGAACTGGTCTTCCCTAAGCTAGCAGTGTGCTCTGCATACACTGTGCACCCGACCTTCCTGCACATCACTGCAGGATGCACAGAAGAGAGAATCCCTGCAAAAATCTCTTCTAAGGCTGGCTTTTCTTCTGGTATTTAAAGAAAAGTAATTTAATTATAGACTGCCCCAAACTTTCAACATTATAAAAATATAAAAACTCCCAATATTACCACAAAGGCACAGAGGCAAGTATCCCCTCCCTAACCCTGAAGGTCTTTTCACATCACTTTAGGGATGCACGTGCATAATAAGATTTCAGTCTAGTGACTTGGGGTGGAAAGTAATCTCAAGGAATAATTTTAGAGGAGAGACAGAGCATGAAGGTCCACGAGCACTCAAAGCTAGGCAAAGTACAACTGCTTTCCCTCGTGCACTATTCCAGTTTCCTTTATCGATGTTTTAATATATGTGTACAAAGATAACATGTTTGTTATTTAAAGGAATAACATGTATCTTCACTGGCTTTGAAACAGAACAAAATTTTCCCAGGCAGTACCATGAATAGCAGCTATTTGGCAATATGGAATTACAGAACTAAGTTTGCAGATATGCTCTGGTATAGCCAGAGTGATGCAGCCAAACAAAATGCCAATTTAATTACAGCCCAAGACGAATTTCAAGCTGTTTTACATCACAGTAGCAGCACAAAGCAGCATGAATCAAAACTTGTTCCTGAGGCAGTACTAATACTGCAGAAACATGCCCAGACCTACACGCAAAGGGTTTACCAGAACAACGCTGAAGTATTACCTACATCCATGGCAAGGTGTAACACATTAACCTAAAACTCCAGAAGCATCACAAAGAAAGGGCAAAAGAAGGGATGAAGTCACCTTTGTGCAGAAACCACCAGCATATTTAAATTGTGCTTTTAATTTATGCATTATTGTAATGCCTTTCAAATCAATAAAATATAGTGTAAATATTGTTTGACCGGCATCAGAGCCTGTAGCCAGCTCTATGCTAGAGCTGAATTTGCTAATAGAAGGGAAGTGGCAAGGGATGGTCAGTGGGGGAATGATAAGGCACTACCTCTCTTCCAGAATACATGGCAGAGAGCATCATTTCTACATATTAAATGTTAAGTGGTGTTACAGGGAATTAGAGGAGAGATGGAAGGATTATATCTCTCTTCAAATTCAGCAAAGCTGGACCAAAGCGTATGAACTTTTACATATCTGCACCACTCTTCTTACCTTTAAAATGTGTCAACCATTGAATGCAAAGAGACATAATTTAAAATATAGTGACTGTGAAAACAAGAACTTTCAGATTGCCTTTTCCTGTAGTAAAAGTACAGGATGTGAAGAAATTTTTGCATTCCTGTCCCATGAAGACATGCAAGAGAGTTGAGCAACTCTAAGACACTGTAAAACTGCCTTCCTAGAAATAGCAAGTGAAGCAGAAATGAAAGCAGCTATGAGAAAGAAACCGTGACAACAGCAGGACCAAATCCTGTCTCTTGGCCAACCTCAGCATGAAGAAGTGTGAAATCAGCTCTTGCATACTGCTCTCTCTTTGATCCAATTATGGAGAATCTTTATAGTTTTATAAATTTAGTCTTGGCCTTTACAATAAAGAAATCCAAAAAACCATGTTTACCAATTCACTGAAGGTTGTAAGAGTGTTCTGAGGAGTCACTTTATATGCTTTCCCTGCTCTTTTTCTTAGATATCCATTCCTGGCCAACTTAGGTCAGGATACCGGCCTCAGATGGACCTGTGGTATGACTCAGAATGGACAGGCTTGTGTTTTGATGAGGTACTTTCAGCAGAAGGAGTGTATATATAATACATATGTCTCTTTTATCCCTTCAAGGAGGTCAGAGACCAAAAAAGTAAATACACATAACCCAATTACCTATCTCACAAGGTTTTCTTTCATGCTAGCAAAATTTTAAACAGCTTTATTGGAAAAAAATATTTCCTAATTTTACAGGATTACAGCACTCTTAAAACTAAACTTAGAAATAACAAGCATGCCCCGTGGAAATTCCTAATTAATACATGAGATCTTTCATATGTTAGCTTACTTCAGTCTTGAGGAGTGCTCAAAATACAGCCAAACTCACACAAACATCAAGTTGAAAACTCATCAGATGTGAGGTAGTTATTAAACAGCAGAACAAAGCTATGGAAGTCTGTCTCTCACCACCTAACTAAAGGTCCTGGATAATCTTAATGAATTAATCTCACTGTGGAAGAGTTACAATATCTCACTTTACTTCAGGACACATCCTTACCTCTGAAAGTCTACAAATTAGAACCATCAGAACAAGTGAAATTTACTTAGACTGCTGTAACCCATAACCACCTTAGGAGCATGATCCACCTTAAGAGCAGATCCCAGTGGTGCTATAGGAAGTTGACAAAAACTACAGCTTTTTTGGGTGAGACAAACTGGACATCTGCAAAACCAAAAGAAGTAACCCCAGTAAACTGCAGTCTAGAAATCAGATCAATCTCCCTGTCCAATACTTGCGTGGAAGAAACAACCAAAAAATAGTTGTAAATAGAATTTAAGCATAATTTAGGTGTTCCCAACGTGAACTTTACTGGCATTAAGCCAAAACGAAACAGATGGGGTGGTGAATAAGATGAGAACATAACAAGTAGGATTGAGAGTGCTTAGAAGTAAGGAAAAAAAAACACTGGAGTTTCCAAGTGCCACTACTCAGCAGCACTGGGGCTTAGTTAATGGCAGCAATAAGTGCATGTACCCAGGGTCCCTCACTGTTTTTCCAATGACATTTGCTCTAACACACAATACCAACTATAAATATGAAATCACCCACATTGAAGCAAACAAAAAACCCCCTTAAATCTTTGTATAAATAAGTTGTACCATGCACTAGCATTCTGTCATTAGGGTACGAATGCATATGACAGTACAGGAAAGAAGTTGATCAAAAAATACAATGTGCACTGGACTAACAGCCCCTCAGCCCTGGAATATACCAGATCTCCTGCTGAACTTGAAACAGCAATGAAAAACAACTCATACACTGTTAGGGTAGGTCTGACAACAAGAACTTGTAAGATTCTGAATTGTTCCTTGAAGACACATATCTTCCTTCATTGCCTGCCCCTGCTGTAGCAGACCCTGCTTAGAGAGCAGGCTCAATTCCTAGCAGCTGCACCTTGAAGTCTCCTCTGTGACATATTCTTCTCATAGCTATGCAAAGGCAATCAGCCTTAGAAATTCTGGGCTTGCTATTAACAGCATTTCATTTCTGTAAAAAACAAAACACCTGAAAGTGTTTTGTTGCAAGATGCTGGGACTGTTTTTCATCTTTGAAAGGTTTATGACCATTAAGGAGTGATGTAAGAAAAACAAAAACAAAAAAAAGCTGCAATCAAGACAGACAGGTCCAGATTCTGTGCTAACACGAGGCTGCACTGAACAGAACATACATAAAATATATTAAATATGATAACAGATGAACCTTGACAGCATTATTATGACTATCCATTTGCACAGCCAGCTGAATGTATTATTGCCTGCACAGTGAAAGTAACAGCAGAGGATCTGAGGAAAACAACCCCCCCAAACACACAATAACATACTGCGAGAGATTGTATTCACATACATTACAGAGCAGTCAGATACACCAGTAATTTCTGTGCCAAACCCACCTATCTACTGGGAGAAACAGCACAGCTAATTGTGACAACAAATCATTAGGAATGCACACCAGATAAGCACGCCTACACTACCAGCAGTTCACACCTAATCCTCTCCAAATACATCTCAGCAGTAAAGGTAAAAAAAAGGAGGCAGGAAAATTTGAGAGTAAAGTCTATTACCTTCCACCAATATCTTTCACAGAGTTGTTCCAAGTTTTGAAACAAGTAGAACATGAAATGCAACATGAGGAAATCCTTCTAATATCATAACCAACTTAACCTCCACTAATTTAACAGACAAATATTATGGTTTGCTTACAATAAACATTTAACTGCAGTTTAAGCATATGTACCTGCAAAATCAATATAGATCACTACTTGCAAAGCTTGATTAGTCTGCTGGTAGCCAAAACAAATGTATCTGAATAACAGGTAAAACTAAACAGAGGTTATACTTATGATATCAAACTCAATCTACACCACCAGAAACACCACACATAGGGAGGTTTTCATCACCTGATCCTGGACCAAAGTGTACAATTGATCCTTAGGTAACGCAAAATGTCCCTCTCGGGCAAGTCCTCTCCCTTCTCTCCAAAGGGTGCTTTTGTGAGAAGCCTGTTATTCATCTTTCATGGCCATTTCAAGTCACTTTTCATAGCTGAGGTCAACAGTAACCTTCCTTGGAGAACAGTATTTTATCTTAAAAAAACTCAGGCATACAGCAAACTGATAACATCTGTTGCTCAATGGTCTTGCTATAACCTATTATATTAGGTTATCAAAAAGCCCACAGCCTGAAATCAATCATTTTAAACCTCCATTACAGAGAAAACGGTGCTCATTGTACCTATTCAAAACATTTTATGATACATGCAGTCACCATAATTAAAAAGGATTAAATAAACTTGTCCAAAAGCTATTTAGAGTTTAGAAATATAACAGTAAGTTCCTGATTAGAGATTTGGCAATTTGATTCAAATTCTGGAAGACAGGGTTTTTTGCTGGGAAAATTCACGCCATAGATTTGCCATACAGACTTCATATTACCAAGCACTTTCATAATAAAAACTAGCATAAGTGGGGCAACTGCCACTTGCTGCACTGATATGTCATATCAAACTAAATAAGACTAAATGGGACAAATTTTTTTTCAGTTTTCAAGCCCACTGCTGATCACAGCAGAGACTGTTTGTTATTACACAGAAGAGATTTCCTGGGACTGACAAAAACATGACAAATCATGCCAACTGTTAGTCACTTAAAACATCCCTCTACAGCCCTTCTGTAACCATTTTCCCATTTTTGTAAGGAACCCTGCCCCCTAGTTGGAGCATGGTCAGGGGAGCAGGTTCAACCTTCCTCTGCCGCTTGCATTTCTACAGTTTCATTCTCTGATCTTCAGTGTCACCCTTTTTTAGTTTGCAGACAGCTGGCTAAGGAAACTTTCCTGTCTGACCATTCAGGAGCCACTCTGGCCACTCACACCACTGAGCTTTTGTACCCTTACAGGCTGTGTTCCTCTTGTGTTCTTCATGCCCTCTTGGTCAATGGTGATATTTGGTCTGGGGTCTTGTCATGTCTTATCTGGATTCTACAGAGTTTCTAGATGAACCAGTCACCCAGCGCTGCAGGTCCCCATGCCCTTCGTTTGGCAAAGGGTCGGCACCAATTTGTGGCCCCTTGCCTGGGGCTCCAGACATTTACCCCCACCCTGGGCACAATCTGCAGCTCACACTGAAGCTGCACACCAGCTACTTGCTTTGTTGTGTTCCTCAACAGTCCTCCCTTTCTTTTAATTAAGCATATCTACCAATATAGTAAGAGGAAAAAGAAAAAACTTTTGAGGCATTTAACCACTGCCCTTCTACATTATTACAAGTAACACACTTAACAGAATTTAAACTAACAAGATTGCCTAAGGGCAGAGTACAAGGTTATAGATTCCCATGCACAAATACTTAAATTATTCCCAACAGAAAATCATGAAGGATTCTCAGATGTCAGTCATTTATCAACTGGTTTGATCATCACTACTCGTCTGATGTGAGAATGGTGTATGCAATTTTCCTTACCTACATCTTTAACAGCAAACTAGGAACACAGTAAAAGAGTACATGGCCCTTCCCATTTAGGTTCTAATTTGGATTTTCAAGAGAATGCCTTAATTAACACTTCACCTTCAGGCTGTATACCATGTACCTGTGTTTCAGGTGGTGTGGTTTGATACCACTGACCATACTTACTCTGCTTTTTGAACCCTTTCTGCATATATAAAACATACTGCGTCAAGTGTTCACATCTATCCAATAAGCTCGACTTCACTGGGATGTAAGTCCCTGGCACAGCTAAACGCCTTCCAAAGAAAGTTTGTGATTCTTTTTATGATGCTGCATAAATTCCCGGAGCCACCCATACCTTTTGCATTTGGTTAGCTATTGCTTCTGTCCCTCCCATTGGCTTTATCACGAAACCACCTAGCTACAGTTATTAGATACTTCTTGGGCAGAATCAGTTTTCACCCAATTGTCCCTATTCATCAATTGTCCCTATATCATCATTTTGGGCTGCTTCCAACTTTTCCCACTGTCTTTTTTCTTCAGTTGAGCAGTCCTTCTCATATATAGTCCTGCAGTCTGTCAAATTTGTCCATTCCCTCTGGTCACTGCCAGAGCCACAACAGCACATTGTCCCAGAGGCTGCCTGGCTGCAGCCTTTTCAGCTGCACCACCGAGGGCAATTTCTACTGACTCCTATAGTGCCTCTGGTGTGGGCTGGGCAATGCATTAGAGCAATTTCTGCAGGTAACTGCAATTCTAGCAAATTGCATATTTCCTCTCCATTACATACTCTCTTCCCCTGCTGACGTTAAAAATCCCCATTCTTTCCATAAGACTCTTGCTTTTGGTAGTCCAAAGGTATACCAAGAGTCCATATAGATGTTGACTTATTTTCCTTTGAAAACTCTTGGTGCAGCGATGTCAAGGAGGGGCCTCTGAGGAAGGACCTCCAACAAAGGAATCCCTGGGATATTGTACCGTCATAGTCTGTGCACCTGTTTCAATGGTGACATTTAGTCCCTTGCTGTTTACTGGCTCCTGTAAAGTCAGTCTCTGGGTGACCAGCCACCCCCTGGCCGGCACAGCAAGTCCCCGTGCCCTTTGTCAGGCAAAGGGTTGGTGCCAATCCACGGCCCCTTGCCAGGGGCTCCCATCATCTCCCCTCACGCCAGGTACAACCTGCAGCTCACACTGCAGGTACATAACAAAGTGCCTGCACTAGGTGTGTTCCTCAACACTGATGACTTGCCCAAAGGTGATACCATCACAGCTGGTTTGCTTTTTCTTCTATCCTCAGGAAGTCCCAGTGCATTCTCAGTCATACTCAATGGTTCCCTGAGCTTTTTTTCCTCAAAGACAAAAGTCCCCAGAGGCATAAAACTTGGTTTTAGATAGGAAGTTCAAATTTCATTGTTATTTGACAATCTACTGTTCTAGAGGAATTTGTTCCCTTTATAGTTAATAGTTAAAGACAATATTAAGAAAAAAAACAATAATATCAAAACGGATAATGGCCTTCACCTGCCTCTCTCTATGCCAGAACATCCCAGAAAAACTCCTGTATATGCAAGCATGGTCTGTTTAATTTCTTTCTGTACCACTGCGTGATTCAGTTTCCAAGGAGAAGAGGTGTTACTAAGATTATGGGAGAGTTTTACAAGCTGGTCTGGACTGCCTCTGTATAAGCCATTTCCACATATGTCAGTGATGCCATCTAGTTCACAACAGTAGTATCCGCTTACACACTCCCAGAACACGCAAATAATCGCTTCCCTTCCATAAGTTCTCTTATCCGTTGAGTTAAGCAGTTCTATGACCTAGGTATGTGTCCTCTCATTCCGTAATTAGATTTTACACCAGCTTGTTGTGTCATGGAAAAAAAAACCTAACAAGCAACAAAACCCCCCAGAGCAATTAAGCAAACAAAAAACACCCCAAAAAAAACCCCAACAAAACTTTAAAATGTGTTCTTCAGGACAGATCCATTGGAATAAACCATATTTGTACTTTGATACTTAATTTGACAGTGTTATGCCAGGTTTTTACATATTACAGAACACATACGCTCAGAATTTGTTCCTTTGAAAAAACATAATAAACCTTATGCCATATTTCAATGTGAAAATAATTTTCAACTCATAGCTGTAATAAAGTAGTGGAAAACTAAATTTTGTACATGAGTTGGCCAATGGTCACAGCAATTTTTCAAATCTATCTCAACCTGCAGTGAGTAATTGTGCATTCTGTCCTCAGCTTGCCAGAGTAAGCTGGCTACTGCTGGATACTTCTAATAATAAATACTCCACAGATAGAACAATTACTGGTTCAAGTCCAGCCTGGGATGTTTGGAGGGGGAAAAAAGTATATAATTTCATCCCAATCAGAAACACAGGTAGCAAGGTTAAAGAAAATCTGTTTCGCAAAAGAAGCAACAAGCACACTAGAAATAGCAGCTGCTGAGTTGCCACCAGATTTGAAAATATGCTTCAGGACCTACGCAGGCCAGATAGCCCTGAGCCCTAGAAACCAAATGCCTCCTGACATTTACCTCAGAACAACTGTCACAAGAGTGAGAAACTACTTGACTACCTGCCCTTTGCATTTCCACCTTTTACATTTTTCTTTTTTGTCCTGTTAGCTTAATAGACAAAGCCCCATAAACCTCATCTCTGCTTGAGAAGCAACCACTCCTGATTCTTTATGGACATGCAGAACAACAGAAAGAAAAAGTGCATCTTCAACAAAAAGCTTCTTAATACAACCAAACTCATGTTCAGACATCTATGAATAAGTCATACAGGTCATGCATACAGAGCAGAGCATTGCTGCAGAGAGAAGCAGAAAAAAAGGGAGGCAATTTTGTCCTTGCCTACTGATGAGAGACAGTAGAGCCCAATAAGGGGCCAGCATCCATGCCTCATGGTCACTAAAAATCCTGGAGCACAGAAAAAGGCTAAAAGGTGCCTTCCAGCCACCTGAAAACTAAACTGTTTAAAATGAATGTATCTTAGCCAAAAGAAACACTGAAAAGCCAGGGAATGTAGTGTAGAAGTATGTCCCTATGATAAAAATTTAAGAAACTGAAGGGCTCTGCCATTCTAGCTCATCTTCTGCCAAAAGCTGTAGCCTGACAACTGCAAATTAGTTTTTCATGAGTGTTTTCTTTAAGGACAGGACCTAGAACAAGGGAGATGGTGAATTCTAGATCTCTTGCTCTTTTCAGACCAAGGTGGGGCACCTTTAAGAAGGCATGCTTTAGGTACTGCAAACTTTACTAAAAGCAAAAAACAACAAGAACAACAACAACAAAAACAAAAGTCACATTTTAGACACTAATGAATGAAAGTTGAGAATCAATGATAGCACTGTTACACCACATCACCTACATTCCTTCCCCCATAAATCTTACAAACAGACACTGATCCTGGATCCACAACTTCAGGTTCCTGGTTAGTCAATCTAAAAACCTGCCTGCAATGGACAGACAAGAAAGATTGATTAGAGAAAAGATAAGAAAGAAGATGCCAAGGATTTTTGCTTGCTGTTTATTTTAAAGAGCTCTGCAGAGGATCTGGAAAATCAGTGTCTTCCACAACAGAAAACTGAAAATTAAAAAGTAAACTGAGTGGCTGGCAGAGGGGAGAAGTCCTGATTTACAGACCTATTAGAAAAGGCTAGGTGCTTTTAGGAAGACTCAACAAGCACATAGATACGTCCATCTCACTAATAACAATGTTTTTGGACAGGTGTGGTATGAAAACAAAGGCCTTGAAAATTAAGATGTCCCATAATTAAAATAAAGTTTCTCTAGAACTAATAAGTAGCTAAAAGAGAGGAAAACACACAGGAATGCAGAGCTAGGCTTCTCAACAGAGTGCTGTTAGAGTGGAATGACACAGCTTGTGTACATAGAAAATTATTCAGGCCAACAAATAAAAAGGCTGAAAAACTGCAGACTGCAACACCAAGAAGGGTGTAAGTAGGGCAAACAAGTTCTACGTGTCTTCTTAGCCTTTCCTTAAGCATCGTCTCTTGGTCACTGGTAGGGAAAGGACTGGAGCAATCCAGAGTTTTGGCCTGAGCAGTTGAATTTATGATCCTATAATCAAAACCTTTTCACTAGACATCAATGTCTCCTTATCCTTCTGCAGTCGTTTCAGACCCAGCTGGTAGGCCACTGAAACTTTCAACACAGCCTCCCTCCGGGCTGACTGTGAGCCTCAGAACTGTTACACGGACAGTGAGGAGTCCACTTCCATCTGTCGTGGCTGACACTAGATCTCTTTCATAAGGCTGGGATGCCCCGTTTCTTCAAAGAGGAAAGCTGCACCCACAGGCATTCTCTCTGCTCCCCATTGTACCTATCCGGCTTGTGTCAGCCCATGATCCACAGTTTGTTCCTTTCATATTGTTCACCAAATTAAAGATGACACAGCCTGACACCAAAAGGAAAGCGTTTCCAAACACAGCTTATTTGATTAGATCTACAGTCCATCACGCTGTCAACATCTTCCTTCTCAGCTACAGAAAAGATCCTTTCCCATGTATGCAGCTCTGGAGTAGTGGAGAAGGCCTAATGGAAAACAGTGCAGAACTGGGTAAGACCAAAAGGGATTAAGAGATTGTGAAACAGATGAAAAAAGCTACTGTAGCAGTTTTATTTTTCCCCATCAAGTCTATTGCTGTATCTGCCGGTCTCCAAAAAAACAGAAGAGGTTATGTGAAAAAAACTATTGACACATTGAGTTCCAAGTCACATCGTTATTGCTTTATTATTTTCCATATTTTCTGAGATACCTGTCATGGGTCTCAACAGTGTGATACACAGGCTGTATGTGGGCACTGTTGTGGAGAAGATCAAGAGCTGGCCTGAACAACAAAAAGATCTATCACTGTCCAGTTTGTGGCTGGGGAGACTCCTACAGGCAAGGGAATCTCAATTTGGGTTCAGACACACGGTGTAAAAATCCCATCATTTCCCTCACCTCCCACCTCTCCTCCTTAGTGCTTCAATAAATAACCAACAGATTCTCCCATTCTTTTTCTGCCCTAGGAAGGGAGGCCTCATAGCTGGCCTTCCTTATTCCTCCCTCCCAAAGCAATCTCAACATGTATTCCAACTGGACAGTGTCCCACAATGACATGTAAGGGGATTTCATAAAGTTTCAGAGGAATACCCACTTTTTGGTTATTTTTGACAGAAGGAGGGAAGCACTAGTCATGTCCATTCTGTATCTTGTTCAGTAAACTAGCAGAGCTAAAACAGCCTTTTAGCAAATGCTTCTACAATCCCTCCAGCAAATATTGGGCTGTGCCTTCCAATGTTCAAAGTAGAAGATACCAAGAAAGCCAACACACCCTTAAAAATGAGGGAACAGTTTACAAAGCCCTTGAGGACTTTAAAAGCCCTTATTGCCCTATATGGCCCTATTTTCTGTCCCCTGCTCTGTTTTCAGAGTGAATCGATGTTACTGAATGGTCACTGTGGAGCTCTGGCAAACAAATCTCATCTGGGAGCTCCCCAGGACAAAGAGCCATTCCCCAAAGTGTTTTTCTGGACCCTGCACATGTAAAAATTGCTTCCACTGGAGAAGAGCTCTGTGCTGCCTTTTACAGTGTAGAGATACACTTACTTTCACTAATAAACATCGGGGTTGGAGCGGAGAGGGAAGAGGAAGGAAATTCACACATTGGCCACCAGCACCACTTCATTAGCACCAACCCTGGGGACTGATGAAATAGATTTCTTAACACCACAGACACTCTTTTCTGGAGGACCAAGAGCATTGATGGGGATCTGACTTTCCTCTTGATGACTATTCTAAGAAAAAAAGGCTAGGCAGGTGTCCCTAAGACTGATCCCTGATAGAAGTGTCCTACAAGCGAATTCCAGTGTTTTTCTTTGCCAGTCAGAGAAGAGGAATTTTTGCCTATTCCTTAAGGAATGAGATTATCATAAAGCACGTAAAAGCACACAGAATAGAAAAGTACCAGCAGTGGACACCACATACACCATTCATGAGCATTGCATCTCCAAAATTTCTAATCCCACATATATCAGCATGAGGATGCTCCTTATGAGCTGGATGATCACTGGTACACAAAGGAAAAAACCCCAAAACATTAACACATTGTTCCTATTCTACCCCTCTTATACTGAGAGCGGGTCTCAAAAGAAGGTGACACACTGAAATGTGGTGAGTAACTACTAGTGAGACAGTCCTGATGCTCTTTAGTCAGAGCACCTCTACAGGCACAGTATTTACAAGCATTAATGCTGTGGGAGCACTAGCACATCCTGTTGCACACACAACATGAGGTCCTTGGGCTCAAAATCTCTGTTGTGACTCAGAGAAGTTTGTTGCTAAAAGGCAGCATTTTCAGTGACAGTAAAAGGAATGTAAAGAAATCCACATGAAATGGTAAAATTAGAAAGCTTTTCCTTCTATTAATCAAATTGTCTGTACTCCCTCCTTGCAAGCCTAAGGAAATTCAAAAATATAGGAAAAACATATTAATATAGAGCTGGTTTGGACTGTTCAGAAACATGATACCAACAGGTTTTGAAGTCCCTACCCCCCCCAGAAACCACAGTGGGCCTTGAATTTGGCATGCAAATAGCTCAGCAACACTGTCTGAGCAGCAATGTCACTCCATCGCTTCACACAGCATTCTGGTTCCCTGTTAAATACAAGATGCGCTTCAAGGTCATGGTGTTCATCTTGAGAGTTCTCTGTGGGTCCGACCCAGGTTACCGGATACCTCCTCTCCCAGAATGCAGGGAAAGCAGAATGACTAGGGACACATTCAGCAATGCCAACTTGGGCACCACGAGCAGTAAGGACACAATGGCAGGAGCCTTCGAGCCCCAAAGCTGCAGCAGACACGGAGATTACACACAAGAGCACCACGTCCCACCTCGCGAGAGAGAAGAAACTCATCCTCCTGCCTCAACCCTGAGCACCAGAGAGTTATCCCAGCGTAACGCGATGGAAACGCTCCCTCCCCAGAGACCTCTACGGAACGGTCTGGCTTTCCACATGCAGCTGAACAGGCACCCGGTGGCCCCGGGAAGGATGCTGTGCCAAGCCTCAGGCGGCACGTGGCCCCCCCCTCCCGAGGTCGCTGACACCCTCCGTGGGTTTCCCTGGAGCCCGGCCCGGTAGAAGGCCGCGGGTGCCCTCGAACTCGGCCCCCGCTCGGCACCACCCGGCGGGGCCGCTCCCCCCGGCAGAGCCTCTCAGGGCGCGGGGCGCCCCCGCTCCGGCCCCGCACGGCACAGCGAGGCCACGGCCCGCCCCCACCGTGGGACCCCCGGGCACCGCAGGACCTCTGGCCCGGGCAGGGGGCGGCGGTGAGGGACGGCGGTGAGGGACAGCGATGAGGGGCGGCCACCGCCCCGGACCCCGCCCTGCCCTCACCTCGGGCCATCCCGCCTCCCCCCGCCGAGGAGGTGGCCACGTCCGCCCCTGCACTGCAGCTGCCGGCACACCGCCCCTCTCGACAGATGGTTCGCCCCGCCCTGCCCGCCTTCTCATTGGCGGCACCGGCCCGTCACTCCGCTTCTGGCCCGCCCCGCTCCACGGGCACGCTGGGAACGCGAGTCCCGCATGCGGGACCCTCTCTCTTTGCCAGGAGACGCCGGGTGGGGCGATGAACTACATCTCCCACAGTGCCCCGCGCGCAGCCGCGGCGCGGCCCGGCCCGGTGCGGTCTCGGCCCCGCAGCTCCCCGGCCGCCGGCAGGACGGGCCCTCCCTCCCTCTTCCCCACGCCCGTGCCTGCTGCGGCCCGGCTCGGCCCGGCTCACCTGGCCCCGCCGCCGCCGGCGCCTTCCGCTGCGGCCGGCGCAGGCAGCCCATGCCCCGCGCCCCTCAGTGCGGCTCGTCGGGCGCGGTGCCGCCGGCCCGGTGCGCTGCGGCTGCGGCTGTGGGACGGGCCGGCCCCGGGCGCATCCTCCCCCTCGGAGCCGCGGCGGGCGGCGGGATTCGCCCACAATGCACCGCGCGCCGCACCGACAGCATCAGCCTGACATCACCCGCGGGCCGCCCCCGCCCGGCCGGGCCCGCCCTGGGCCCGCCCCGCCGCCTCCGGCAGCCGGCACCGGGCACCGCGCTGGCGGCACAAGGGGCTGGGCACTGCAGCGCGCCGGGACACCGGGTGCTGGGCAGCGCACTGGTGTGGTACGGGGCTGTGCCCAGCCCTAGGACCGGGAACGGGAGCGGCACGACGCTGCCCCGCCTTAGAATCAGGAACGGCACCGGCACTGCCGGTGAGATAACGGGCCCTGCCGGGACGAAGACTGGTGCTCGTCTCTGCACTGCTGGGATCAGCACTGGCATCACCAGCGTGCCCCTGGACACTGCACTGCCTGGGGACTGGGACCAGCACTGGCACTATCTGCACAGGGCCGGGTGACTGCACTTTTGGGACCAAGACCAGAGTCAGCATATCTCTCTGGGGCTGGATTGCATTGCACTGAGACTGGTGGAGTCAGCCCTAGCAGTGCTGGTCTGCAGTTTTTTACCCCAGTGCTTTGGGGCCAGGGCCAGCAAGGGACTGGTGCACTACAGTGCATCACAAATAGCAGGACCACCATGGTCTGGGCTGGACACAGTACTGGGACCAAGACCAGCACTACCAGCATTGGCCCGGACACTGCACCATCAGGATCATCAGTGTTCCCCATCTGCACTGGGCCAGACCTTGCCCTACCAGGGCTGGGAACAGGCCCAGCAGCTCACAGCTGGGTCCAGCAGCAGTGCTACCAAAACTGCACCCCACAGAGAAATGGCTCTCACAAGTGAGCCTCTCCCTGCATGCAGCCAAGCAGTATGCCTGTTCCTGTTCCCCCACCTTGAGATGCACAGCTCCAGAGGTGCACCCTGCTCCAGAGATGTGCCATTCTCCATGCTTCAGCTCACTGCCACTCATGGTGTACTTGAAGCATATGCTGTGCCCTGTGCATGGCTGTGCTTTCTTATTCCCTTTCAAGCCATATGTGCATGGCAAATCATCTATATGCCCAACTGGACCTCATACCTATGCCCCAAATTGTGGATGTGCACAAAACACACTGCAAGGGACGCTGCTCCTAGACCCTCTCTGAAGACTTGCAGCACAGCAGTGTTTTTTCCCTGCCCCCACCAGAGTGACCCAACCTGATGCTGATCCGCAGATGAAAGTTCCCATCTGATCTCATGCATGAGATGTCACACCAGCTTCCACAGGGCTGCAGTGCTCCCCAATACCTTGTAGGACGTATCTTCTAGCCAGGACTCTTCCCCTCACCAAAGCAGTCCCTTGTGGCCAGGGTGGTAACCGAGGGGATACGTTGGGAAGATTGACATACCTGTGGGCGTGCTTGTGCAAAGGCAGATCCACCACAACTATGGCCAACCCCAGCCACTCAGACCCAGGAGAACAGGGCTACCAGGGACCCATGATGTTCCTGCACTGGCTGGAGGTGGCCCTGGGCCTCCTGCATTGAGGGCTTGCTCAATGGAAGCATTCTGCAGAGACTCCAGGGAATCTCCACCCCTGTAGCAGCTCATCCTCCAGGTCCCAGGGTGTAACACAACCCTTCACTGGCAGCTGCACCCTCATGCCCAGGTGCCTGTCACTCCAGGTGTATGATTGAGAGATAATTGGCAGTTGCCATGTGAGCTCCCTGTGCTGCAAGTCAAGACCCCATCACTTCTATTCCCAAGCATTGGCTCATGCTCCTGGGTTTGAGAAGCAAGGGAAGCAGGCAAAACAAAAGGAGTTACAGGAGCTGTCCTCCCCCAAAAGGCCATTTTACATGCTTCTTGGTGCCCTTCAGACCTCTATGCTGATGGAGCACCAAGAACACACCCAGTAGCAGAGTTGGATTGAAAGAGATTATCATGGTCCTGAGGGCACTAATAAGCCTTAATGGCCCCTACCCACCTCACCAAGAGCTCCGCCCACACCCTACCCAATGGGCTCATGAGCTCCATTTCACTTTAGTCTTCAGTCCCTGCCTGAGAAATGCTGTACTGATCTCCAGCTCAGCCATATCTAGAATCTGTCTAGGAATCACTGGTAAGTGTCTGAGCCAGGCTACCATCACTGGACCTGATCCACTAATTGACTACTTGGCTTGATCTCACACCTCTCTCATCACCACAAACTTGCCTGTGACTTGAGCTTTTGGTTGAACCTTTCTGCCACCATTGCATCCACCTGGGCCCTGGCTGGGGAAAGCCTTGCCTTGGTGGCAGAGTTAACTTCAGAATTATGACAGGGACTTGTCCAGGCCTGTTTGGAAGACCTCCAGGGGTGAAGAGACTTCACTCTACGCTACCTGTGTCCCTCCACCCCTCTCCTTGGAAAGTGGTTTTTCTTTCAATCACATTTATGTTGCAACCTATGTCTCTGATCTTAATTGAAATGAGAAGGCAATGCCAGTTTATGAGCTGAAGTGAAGGTCAAGTGATAACTGGAGGTTTCCTAACCTCTTCAATCATTTCCACCAGGCAACAGCCCATGAAAGGGTCTCTGACATATGTGAACACTGAGCCCAGAACATCAATACCAAGCTGGAGGGGATGGAAAGGTTTGATGCTGGAGCCTTCAGTCCACCCTCAGGTTGGGCAGCCCACGTACTGCCCGAGAGGAAGCCAGTGTAATGTGATGATTCATCAACAAGGACTTTTTGGAACAAAGCACATAGCAAAACCAGTGCAGACTTCTGGTGCAGGAGCCAATGGGGAGGGAAGTTCAGGGTTGATCAGTATCAGCAACAGCACTGAATCCCCTTGGTTTGAAATCCAAACTTAAGCAGAAAACTTGCGAACAGGACAGCTGATGGCCTGACCAGACAAATGACAGGTACAATGGAGACTATGAGCATTAGCAGAGAAGCATACCCAGCAAAAGCAGTGATCTCTTGCAACTGACCACCATATCATCCCATTGGTGGCAAGGAGTCTCCTGAGGAGAAGGAAGCCAACAGTGCTCTAGGTATTGGGGTCTAAGTAGTGCCACTGAGGCATCAGTTCTCTGTTGTCAAACATGAAATTATGTCTGTGGACTCTGGACAGACAGGCTGGAGTAGCACCGGACACGTCTATGACCAACACTGCAGGGTGCTCCTGCACCATGCAGCACCACTGTGTGTGTGGCAGCCATGCCCTGTGCCGTGCACTGCAGCCAGACCTTGCACAGCAGGTACTTGCACTCTCCTGCTTCTTGGCGCAGGGCTGATTCTGCACCTTGGTCCTGAGAGGCACCATGTGCTGCATCTGCCTCTGTGCTCAGCTGGGCACTGGGTCTCCACCAGCCCTATCATGAATTTATATCGTGCATCTTGAAACATTCTTGGGGAAGAAAGGCATTTTTGTTCATTACTTTTTTAACACTTTTAAGTGTTGTTTATACTGTGTACAGCAAATGCAAACCTTGAAGCCAGTTTAAGGGAAACAATGCTCAATCTTGTGAGTTAGATGTTTTCTAGATGGTGCAATAATGTTAGAGTTGGCCAGATGTGAGCAGATCTGGCAAACATTCACATACCAGACTAGCTCAAGTACTCTCCTCCCTCAAAGCTGCTGTAGTTCCTGTTGCTTTGGACCCAAGCTCCATGCTGATCTGTGCCACTGAGTTAAAGTGATACCCGAACAACTGCATTTTAGCTTTATTTCATCCCTGGTTTTCCTCCCTCTGAATCTGCTCTTATGCAGATGGAGCTTAATGGGTTCAGAAACCTGCTGGAACATGGGAACACGTCCAATTTCTTCTGCAGGCACAAATGTAGCTAAAAATGATCAAAAGATTTTATTTAAATCTTGGTTAATTGTGACTTGGGAGGATTTCTAACACAGACCTCTGTGTACATAGCTCTATAGTGGTGTTTTTGCCTGACCCTGACTTTCTTTGTGGAATCAGATATCAACTGTGTGCATACCATGTGGGAAGACCATTGGAAAGAACAGTTTGGACCACAACAGTGATTACCAAGTGGCAGTCATGGATTTCATTACCTTTTTATTCTTTTTAAGTCATTAAGGGAAAAATAGGGGGACGAGCAATTGAGAAACATAACTCTTGTCAAATAGAGAGAAATTGATTAAAAATATAGAAAGGCAAAGCAAAATGGTCAGAGAGCATCAGTGTGTGTGCCCATAGGATAGCTGTGCCTGGCAGAGGGGCACAAGCAGAAATCCCTGAAATTCTCTCTCTGCCCAGTGGCACAGGGCTGGTGCTCTCCAGACTGTCATACCAGAGAGTGCAAGAGGTGTTGTGTGGGATAAATGCAACATGAGCCCACGGACAGTTGGTAGCCAAACTCACCCCCTACTCAAAACGCTACTAACTTTGTTCATCAGTGCCTGCCATGATACCAGCACAGAAAACCCTTAATACAATAGCTGCAGCTATTCAGCAGGTGACCCTGTTCTCTGCTAAAATGTTTTGCAGGGCAGTGGGGTTGCCTGGCTGGTCTGGGAGATTGTGCCAGGGGACCTGGCTGCAGCAGGGAATGACTTCTGCCCTGGCAGCCACAAGCCTTTGGGAGCTGCTGTAGCAGGTGGCATTTTCAGATAACAGTAACTGGACTTCTCCAGAGCTGGTACCACCACCATCGATGTTGGACTCCATAATGCCAAGAGGGCCCTAAGAATGTAGACACAATGAGCGCAGGAAGCAATTCTATAACCTGTGTTTTATCCAGCACCAGCCTTTCCTGGCATACTCAAGCTACAAACTTAAGAATGAGAACTGCTGTAACACTCTGGTTCTCAAAAAGTCAACAGCCTGATGCCAGCTTTCACTGCTAGAAAGCCAGAGCTAGGATAAGTAGGCATTGCAAAATCTCAAGGATGCTTTTCCCCTCTTCTCAGCTCTTTTGGAGGCAAGATTTGGGATTGTGCTTGTTCTGCTCAGCAACCCAGCTGAAAGGGGTGATCAGGTGGCCTCCAGGCTGGATTTGTGTTGCTGCTGGCCATGGCTTGCTTTGAGGAAAAAGTCAAAATTTGAGGGTGGGGGATGTTATGGTGAATCATCAGCAAAATAAAACTTGGTAGTGGAAAAGGAAAATCAGCCTTATGTGGAAGAAAACCAGAGAAGGGCACCATTCCCAGAGGATTTCAAGGTCTGCAAATGAAGCAGCTAGGGTTTAAGGCCAAAGAATTTAAATTCATGCTTTATTTTTTTCGACAACTCATTTGCTTGTTTTGTGAAAAGCTTTCCTCTGAAATCCTGAAAGGAGTGGGATTTGCCTGTAAGTCGTTTTTGACAGAAAACTTTTGAGTAATCCTTAGGCAAACGAAGTGAGAGCTTAAGTGCTCTCCATGCTCCTGTCTGGCACCAGGTGGCACACGTGCTGCTGCTTGGAACTTAAGACTTGCGCAAAGCCAAACTGGTATTCAAAACACAAGGAAGGAATATCGAACTTCAGAAGCAATGCGCTAATGCCAGCTTTACAAGGAAGAGTGCATTTATTCTTGTTTGTTACGTATAAAACACAGATGAAAAGTGTAGAAGTGCCAGAAATACGAATCCTGATCAAATCTGTATTATACCTGATAAAGTATCTGGTGATATTTCTAGAACAGGGGGGAAAAAAAGTCATAGAACACACTATTTGTCTCTACCACTGCCAGAAAAAGCTTCGTGGCATATAGAGTAATTTCAAGTTTTTAATCTTGAAGATTATGTGTTTTGTCTACCCAAACTCTGAGAGTGAGCAGAGTTGGTGCTCAGGAAGTTCGGCACTTCTAAAGGATGCCCAGACCTTGTTCCTCTAATAGGAGTTTTCAAACTCCGTGCCGGGAGGCTGGACCAAACTGCCTAAAAGAATTAGCTTCTTCAAGCCAGCAAAGGGCATGTCCCTGCTATGCAGAGAGAATAAGCTCTGTGCTACCTGCTCTAAAACCTTGCTACTCATTGTTGAGGGTTTCCATCACGAAGTACGGGTTAAACCTGGTCCTTACGCTAATATGGAGGAAGGAATGATAACCAAAACTAGGAGCTCCACGTTGTGGTAACGACGGTGCTCGCAGGGCTACGAAGCAAAAAGTGAACCCACTTAGAGTCACCTCATTTTGAGCAAAGAGGAGTCAGAGGTATGACAGCCATGTGTTTGGTGGTGTATGAGGGCCCATGTGCCTACAGGCTGTCCCCAGGTGCCAGGTGTCCCCGGGTGCGGGGCGCTCCTGGTCGTGCTGGGTGTCCGGGGGTGCGGGGCGCTCCCAGCGGTGCGGGGTGTCCCCGGGTGTGGGGTGTCCTCAGGTGCGGGGTGTTCACAGGTGTGGGGTGTCCTCAGGTGCGGGGTGTCCCCGGGTGTGGGGTGTCCCCGGGTGTGGGGTGTCCTCAGGTGCGGGGTGTCCACAGGTGTGGGGCGCTCCCGGCGGTGCGGGTGGCCCCGGGTGCGGGGTGTCCGGTGGTGCGGGGTGTCCCCGGGTGCAGGGCACTCCCCGTCGTGCGGGGTGTCCGGCGGTGCGGGTGTTCCCGAGTGCAGGGCTCTCCCGGTCGTGCTGGGTGTTCCCGGGTGCGGCGCTCCGAGGGCCGCCCGGCCGGGGCAGCCCCTCCCCTCAGGCGGTCTCGCGCCCCTCGCGGCGGGCCGGGGCTGTTCCGGGGCCGGGCGCGGCGCGGTCCCGACGGCGGCGCGGGGCTGAGCCCATGGCGCTGGCGGCCGCCCGAGCGCGGGCGCTGCGCGCCCTCAGCCCCCCGCACCCTCTGGGACAGGTCCTGGTCGCGGCCCGGCGCCGCTGCAGCGAGGCGGGAGCCCCCGGTGCGCTGCCACCCGGAGGGTACCGGGCCTGGCAGGAGCAGGCGGCCCGCGACCCCGCCGGGTTTTGGGCGGACTTGGCGCGGGGGTGGCTGCGCTGGGACAGCCCTTTCCACACGGCCTGCCAGCCCGGCCGGCCCGCCGGCACAGCCCGCTGGTTCCTCGGGGGCCGCCTCAACGTCTCGGGTAAGGCGTCCCCCCCGCGGCACCGCCCGCTGCCGCCGTCGGGCTGCCCGGGAGCCGTCCCAAGGGCCGGGTTTCGCCAGCGCCCCTCTTTCGGGGGGGAAGACGAGGAGTTCGGTTGGGCAGCGCTGGGAAGAAACCAGCAGGGTTGCGAAATGCTGGAAGCGGGGAGAAAATCCGAAGCCGGGATTAAACCCGGCTAAGCCTCTTGCCCTCCGATCGGCGGAGATCCGGCCGCACCCGTTGCCGTGCCGGCAGAAATGCCCCAGCTTCGGCTATGCCGCCTTCGGCTTCCCGTGGTGGCTTAAGATGATCCACAGGTGGCGAACGGTGCGAATCCCAGTCTTTTGAGGCAGAAGCGGCAAGGTTTTTTCTCTTTAGAACGAGGATCTTGTTCTTTTCTTCCGACTTCACCACTTAAAGTGAAGCAAGAGTAAAATTCTCCATGACTGTCCTCACTGCCCTTGACTTTCATCCTGGCCGTATCTGCCTTGAAGTCTCTTCTGTGTCGTGGCCATGCCCAGTGGGAATGAGCCCCAGTCCCACCTAGGGTATAACTCAGTGGTGAAGTCTTTTAACAGGGATGTTCGTTTCTGACCTTCATTTCCCGTTCCTGTGAGAGTGCTTGAATCAGCACTACCGGTTCAGTAGTGCAGTAACGGTGACATCTCTGGACACCTTTTTTTCACAGTAAAAGAGGAAACCCTCCTCAGGTCTTCCAGAACATATGGGAGCATCTCCTCCCAGGAGATGATTCCCAGCAGTGGATCCCAAGTTTATGGAGATGTGTGTACAGCCCTGGTTCTGGCACCCAGCAGTCAGAGGATTTTAGGCAGGCTTTTGTCTTCATTAATTCCTCTTGAAAGAAAGGTCTTGTCTGAGCAGAGACTTACAGAGATCTGTTTCTTTCCTCTGTGGAGTGGGATCAACACCCTCTTCTGAATCCTATGTCAGATCTCTGAAATGCAGATTTTAGATCATGCCTTGGGTCTGGTTCTTCAGCAGGTACTAAATGCCATATAGTTTTCTTTGCACATGTAAAAAGAAATCATAGACCTTTGAAACAGATGCACAGAATTAAACAGGTTTGCTATTCCTGGTTTTCTTTTCAAGCATGATGAAGATGGTACTTGGGCACAGCCAAGTGACTGTTTTTCTGTTAGGGGGCTCCCTTCATCTCAGTTTGAACACTGGCTACAGAAACACGGCAACAGTTCAGGTCCCTGATCCAGAACATCTTGTGTGCCCACCTCCCAGCACAGCTGAACCTTGTGCAACCAAGTCATCTGATACCTTTTTGGAGGGACCTTGCGATAGGATTTGGGGACCTGTGAGCTTCAGTGCTTCTGGATTTATTGCACTGTAGCTCCTGGGCAGGAGAATAATCTAGCAAACTACTGCATTTCCAGCCAGAACACCGTCTTGGGAGCATGTCTTACTGAAATGAATTGTGTCTGAGTGTTGTCAAGGAAGCAACATATGGAAAAACCACTAGGATATAATAGTAAGGGGAAGGCCACTTAATTCTGTTTTGTAAAATGAGCAAAAGGTTCTTGTAAGCCTAAGATCAGGAAGCAAATAATAGCATTTGGCTCTGGTTCCCCTGCTGGTTCTTACTGAGCACAGAGCTAAAGCTCTCACTTGGCTCAGCTGGGGATTTCTGCAGCAGAAATTCCCTCTGAAGGCCAGTGTGGCTGCTTACGAGTAAGAAATGCTGCTTGGGCAATGAATACCCCTTAATGTGATTTACTGTAGTATGGTGCAATATGTGAGGGTGTTGCTGCAAGGAGCTTGGAGGTGGGATTGCAGTGTGTTGTGGACCAAGCTGCAGCAGATCCAATTAGCTGTGGATGGGGAGTAGAGGAAACCAGTGTGTAACTGCTTAAAGCATTCCCCACTGGAGCCTTCGTCCTCTTGTATTAGGATGGGTTAAGAAATTGCTTTATCTCCTTTACAGTATTGCTGCAGGATTTTACATTAAAAATAAAAGACTTTAATTGGCAGAAGACTGCATTTGCAAATTTCTGAGATTGACACTTGGACTTGTAATGAAATGTGTTGAATTCTGAGAGACTTCTTTCTCTGCACACCTTTATGGGCTCATTCCTACCCTCCATGTGGTGGTGCGATCACAAAAAAGCCAAAGCTGACTCCCTGGCTGCAGTACACAGCTTTTGTGGCACTTAATTTATCTGGAAAAATGAAATCCTTTCCGACCAGTATTAATATTTCCAGGAAATATGGTCTGAAACTCAGCAATTTTTAGAAGAGTTTTCTCTGAATTATGTGGCAGTGTCCCTGACTGCTTTTTAATAGTTATCTATTGAAATAAAGTAACTGCCTTTGAAAGATTACAATGCAATAAGCAAGTATTGTATAGGCTTGGAATTAATACTTTACAAGGATGCTCTCTAACCATCAGGCAACTTGCTACTGGACGTGCAGGCGGATTTCTTGTGTGGATTCTCTAAATTTCTTCAGGTTGATTGCTCTCCCTAAGTCCTCTACCTCAAGTTGTTGAGGGGGAGAGATGTGCCTTTAAAAGGTTATTTTATGTCTTTACATTTTAATAGGTGTAGTACATAGCTTGAGACATGTTAATCTTTCCCAGGTGTCTGGTAATTTGTAGATGCTTGTACTCGGAGTTTGCCCTAGATCCTACAGTTTTAGATATTTTCATTTAGCTGCGATTCAGCTCTTCTCTTACACCCTGGGAAAAAACGTTTCACCTGAGGTTTATTAGAAAATCCAGATGGTGCAGTGCTAAACGTGCAAGCTGGGGAAGACAGTCTGTCATATTTTTGTAGTGAAATGCTGCTCTGGGGAGCACAAACATCAAAAGGGTGTCTCATCTTTGTGCTACTGGGAGCAGAGGAAAGATTTGGGCTGGCTTAAGCTTAGCCAGTGGAGCTAAGCTGAGCTGAATCAGCGATGGCCTCTCATGGGGTTGCCATCTCTAAGGCAGCTGTGCCAATTAAGTGTAGTATTTGTTGTACAGCTTTACTAGAACTGCAAATGCTGTTTTACATGAATGTGTGCCTACTGAGCTAACAACTGATGTTTCTTCTTGCACTAGCTTGCTGTTACTCTTGACCAAGTTAAGTTTACAGAGCAGCTTGCATGTGATCAGGCTTTGTTTAAACCTTTGGGTTTTTTTACAGTAAATTGCTTGGATCAACACGTTGAAAAGTCTCCAAACAGAGTGGCTTTGATTTGGGAGAGAGATGAGCCTGGCACTGCAGTGCACGTCACTTACAGGTATGGCACCTTCTCAAGATGCTTTATGACGCCTGGCAGTGTGGGGGAGAGGGAAGTGGGACCTCTGTGAAACTGCTTTCTTCCAAGGTACTCCCAGCACATAGGACATGGGACCACAGCATTTGAGGTTGTTGTATCATGATGAAATAGCTCCTGAAAAACGAAGCCATGTTGCCACTGAGAAATTATATTCTTCCTTTGGGTTCTTCATGGGGAGGGTTCCCTGATTTTAGACACCTGTATGTAGTACAAGGTCAGAGGTACAGTGGATGTAAGTTAGTGGCAGCTACTGAAAATTTCAGATTGAGATCTGGCACATCATCTGGTGATGATGCTGATCAGGCCATCCTGTAGGTTCCCTCTTTCTCTATGTAGGGGCTTTTAGAAGAGAAAGGCTTGGGGTTTTTTTAACTCTTGCTGGAAAAAAACCTGCCAGTTTTGCTTGTTAGAGGTGTTCATGGGAAAATTTCTGTGAGCAGCTTTTGGTTTCAGCACAGCAGCAAATAACTTGGTGCAAACGTGTTGATGGTCAAGAGCATGATACTGAGCCTTGGCTGGAGGGGATTTTAAGCTCCCCATGTTCCTGTTCTCCATCCTTAGTGCAGTTTAGAGCAACCTTGAGCTGCTCTGAGTGACACTGACTTGCAATTGCTGCTATAGATTGTAGGGTTTGTTAGAATATGGCAGTTTTCAAGCATATTTCTCTTCTCCTTGCTATGTGCCCTCATTTAGGAGACAGTCCTGCCTACAAAGATGCCTTTTACGTCATCTGTCTCTCTACTGAGAATTAAAGCTTTCCCAGAATGTATGTTTCTCAGTGCATGTTTTAAGGAGCCAAAAGTTTGATCTGCTGAATCTCAGGGAGCCAGATGTGTGATGTCCTGGTTCAGAAAGCAAAGGAGACGTAGAAAGTCCTGGCATCAGACTTTTAAAGAATGTTTTCTGGAGCTTGTTGGGACTCCTGGAGGTCCTTGAGTCTGAATAGGTTCTGGTGGTCTGGTTCACCTCCAGACTTCATTAAAGCACCTGAAAACATAATTCATTGGAGTGAAGAAGCTAGTCAGCAGGAAGGAGTGGCTGTACAAATAATTATGAGAGGTTAGTGCTTCATGCAACAGAAATAAACACTACCTGATATAAAGCTGCATTGAAAGAGTGCATTGGTTTTAATCTTGGTATTGTTATTTGAGAGAATGTTTAGGCATGCTATGATGTAAATGTGTTGTAACAAACTGGGTATCTTGGCTAAATGCTTTGAGTCTTGCTTTTGCCATTCTGATGGTAAAAAAAGGACCAAAGGTTTTTCCCTTTAATTGTTTATGTACAATATGTTTTTCTCCCAGGTATATGTACTTTTACATCTCTCCTTATGCATCAGGATGAAACCTTGGGGTGGGTCAGAGGTGAAAACTGTGCTCAGATAAGGAGAGCAGCCCAACAGATAGCACAGCCTCCTTCAAGGCAACTCTAGCCTCTCCCTTGGGCTGTGCTACTTGAAATTGTCTGAGCTGCTCCAGACACTCAAACCATCTTCTTGGGATCTCTGGAGATATAGAAAGGCCTTTCTTAACAGCAACAGAACTGGATTTTTTCCTGGCCATGATAAAATGCATTTGGAAGAAAGTATATTTTCAGCCTGAAAACATGAAGACAAGTAACCCATGTCGAAACCCTTCTTTGTGCAGTGTTACAAGATACAGTAACTAGTACCAGAGAGTAGAACATCCAAGTGAAAGACAAGTTGACAGCTTCTGTTTTCAAACTTCTTCCTGTGTTTGAGAGCCATGTTCCTGTTTCTTCCTGATACTCTGGGTGAGATATGACTGCATTCGGGTTTCTCAAGAGACTTTGGTCCTACCACTCGATAAAACAGGTCACTTGGTTCTCTGCTTATCTCATTAAGCCAGGAATAGTATTGTTGAGAGCAGTGATACTGTATGGGTATGTACACAAGAAGAGAGTAAAAAATTTTGCGTTTTCTGTGATCATTGAGCTGCATTGTTGCAGGTTTTAAATGGTGCAGTGAGGTTTCTCCAAGGTGTGTTGGCACTTACCTCCCTTTGCTGCTGAGCTTAGTTGAAAACTTTTTGCAGTAGTGCTTTATTTGAGCTAGGAATTTTATAAGGGAAAGCATATGAGAGAAGGAGATGGCCCAGAAGCTGAGATGCTGCTGGAGTAGTCCCTCTGTGAGGCTTCTGTAGCAGAGTGGTCTCTGCACACCACCCTCAGCGTAAAGAGAAAATGAGAGGGATGCTGGACATCTATCTGGCAGAGGAGATAGGCTCCTTTCCTTAGGATCTGAATGTGCCGTTAATGGGATAGTAGTGTTACAGTAGCACTCTAGGAAGTTAAAGCCTTTAATTTGGGCACTGCTTATGGACCAGCTTTGAGTAAAGTCATGGAACCTCAGCTGGGAGAGTACTGTCCAGGGCTTACATGCAGAGGAGTGCAAGGCACCATTTTTTTTAACATTATCTGCTTTGCAAAGCCTGCTGCTTTGAGCTGCTTCTCCTTATAGATAAGCCCTGTGTGACACAAGGAAAGATGCAGCTGCTGGCATGGGTGCTCTCCCTTCTCTGGGTAGTTGTCAGGGGCAAGAAAACAGCTGAGTGCTGGCCCTGTTCCCATCACAGCCTGCAAAGGAAGAACGTGGCTATACAGGAAAAGGGCTGGAACAGGCTTTCTCCTCCCTGAGGAAGGGGAAAGCCTCCATCAGTGGAACCTCCTCTGTGCATTGGCAAGAAACACAGCTACACTGGAAAGTGCTGTCCCAGCTTGGTCATCTTTGGAAGAAATAAGAGCCTCCATTTGCCTCTGCTGCCCCACTAACTGCCTCACTTGCAGTGGGCAAAGAGCAGCTGGGCTGAATCAGCCTACATCCCTGTGCACACTTGTCAGCAAGGTGGGTTATACTTGTGCAGCAGAGTTCAAGTGCTCTGTGCTAGGAGAAGAATCCAAACATCTCCTGATTGGCAAAAGTACACAAAGCCATAGGTGAAACATTTCATTTTAGCATGAATAGATGAGTGCTGCCCTTACAAGCTCAGTTGTGATGATCTTTTTCACTGCTGAGTTTTGTCCAGTCTCTCTAGCTGATGCAACTCAAGCCTTTCAGGAAAAAAAATTCCCTGGCCCCTCTTGCTTTTTCCCCCTTCTGGGTTCCATTTCTATAAAGTGGATATTTAGCTAACTTTCAAATTATCTCCAATTTTGAATGGGAAGGCAGAAGACTTGCTTTTTTACTGCTTTGTGACAACAGGGAATACAACCCTCCTGGGATTTGGTGGCTGCAGTCAGCAAAGTGAGGACAAAGCATGCCAATCAGTTGTCAAGATGTCTGGCTCTCCGAAGGCTAAACCACTAAAACTCCAGTGGTAGGGAAGTGGGTAAGTAGCAGGACTGTGCTGCTATGAGCTGAGAGCTGAATTTATTGGCAGAAGGGTCCAGCCAGACTGGGAGTGTTTTGTCCTTCTTGGTGGATATTGTCAGGGCCCAGGGGCTTTGAAACCTTGCAGAGGAATTCCCCAGCACGTTGCTGAGCCTGGGTTTTAAAAGGTACTGTGCCTTATATAAGCAGGCAGAGCTGGTGGCTGGAGCTGTTGTGTTGCAGCCTCTTAAAGTTCAACAAGTGGGAATGTTAAAGACAGATGCTCTTGACCATCAACCTCCGCCTGTCTGACGTGGGGTTATTTATTCTCTCTGGTGTTCCCTGGTTTACCTAGGCCTCTACAGTTTATCCACCTGTGAGCCAGTGTATGCTAGCATTGCAAAATCAATGGAAGCTGTGTGAAGTGGACAGCAGTATGCATTAGCTAAAATATTTTTCAGAAGGGTTGCAAGCTGGGTCTCAACAGAAGGGTTTTAATTTACAAAGGAGTTCACTCTGGTGCAGCAAATGTTGTGGCAAGAGGGAATGTTCAAAATGCAAAATAGAAAGTAGGGAGAGGAAAACTGAAGGACCAGAAATTAAGGTCTTAGGTAGGTGGGACAGAAGCAGTTGGACATCTTCATGAGCCACATGACAGCTATGCCTTTAAAAAGCCGATGGATTCCTCAGCCCGAGCTGAAATAGTTGCACTTATATTAGAGATCACAGTGAATACTGCAATTGGAAGCCATGTTGGTACGTAACCATGGACAGCAAACTCTTTTCCATCTTTCCAGTACTGGTTTCTTAAGTTGAAGTTGCAAGTAAATCTTGCCCAGGCTTTCGGCTTTCCCTGTTCAAGGCAGTTCATGGATTTTTCACTTTCTCACCTGAAAAAGGTTGCAGGGGGTTTCCCTTGCCTTGGGTTCAGGATGTCTGCAGGAAGGCTGGGCATTTGTCTCAAATGCTGCACAGTTCTGTGGGGCAGCAACTCTGCAGGGTGCTCGTTCCTTCCCAAGATATGTCTGGGTTAAGAACTGGCAATGTGTAACATGCTGACATGTACTAATTGCCTGTCTGTTAGATAGCAAAGTGTGTTTGAAGGAGTGAAGGAGTCAAGGGAAGGATTCCTGACACAGCATTTCTGCTAACTCCCTTTCTTGAACTCGAGGGGAAGCCTGAGTTGCTGCTGCAGGAGCCAGAAGCCACACCTGATGCTCAGGGACTAGTGGATTTCTTTGTTGGAGTTCTTGGCTTCACCCTTTGTGCCTATTCCCCCATGTGCTGCACTGCCAAGGGACCTTCAAGGCCTTCCTATCTTGGCATTTCAGAGTACAAAGAAGGCAAAGCGAATAGGTCTGTGGGTAAAGACTGCTGTGTATTGTCTGTTAACTTGCTCATACACTCTCATAAAGCCAATGTTAAATTGGAGTTAATCATAAAAAACAATGAGAGCTTTTGCCATCATGGTCACTGAGTCCTGAATAAGCAAGTGAGCCATGCAGTTGCTCAGAAAACACATCGTAGCCAGAGATACTCTGGCATTTCTGCTCAGGAGAAGGAGACTGCAACTCTGAAAGCACTCGAGTGTTTTCCATTGCAGATAAGTAGTTTTTATTTTACTTTCTGACAACTGCCTGCCTGGAGCTTGTTTCACTTCCTGCGCTCTGCAGTTGAGCAGTTTAGTTTTGTTTTGGCTCTTTACTGTATATCCACATTGAGATTTTTCTCTAATGCAGCCTCAGATAAATTCCAGACCAGAAAATGTGACCTTTTAGGACAAGGCACCAAACCAAACATGGGGTGAGAAATCATTATTGCACAGAGTTCATGAACTCAGTAAGAGTAAGCAAAATAATAAATCTAACAGACTGTGCACTTATGTAGACAGTAGGAACATGCATGGTCATGAGGGGCTTGGGAAGGGGTAATTGAATGTTGCACTTTAGAGTTTAGGCTGATCTCTAACCATAAGGGATTAGGGGGAAATTCAGTCTGGGGTGCAGCCACTCCATACCTGATTTCTACAGGATTGTGGTCTCTCTGCAGTCGCAGCTGTTGCCAGCTACTGCCAGAGAACAGACACTTGAGCATGTCTGGCCACTTCTCTGAGTGCCTGTCCAGAAATGAACTATTTGTTTGATCCTACGGGAATAGTATTAAAATAAATAATATGAGGTGCTGTGCCTTGGATTTGAAGGTCGTTTTCCTTGTCTCCTAAAAGATGGGAGGGAAGTGGTGTCCCTCCAGCCATCACTGGATCTATCGTCATACTTTCTCAATGACTGTGTTTCTTCATGCCCTCACAGTGCAGATGGAGTTTTATCTAATGGAAGTAAGATGCCAAGTTTTGATATGACATTTCCAAAGAGGAGCTCTTGGGCTTTCCCTATTTCCAGCTTGCAGTGGAAAACAAAGTTAAAAAAAGAAACAAAGCAATTTTTGATGAGTAAGGAACTTTTCATTTTATTTGCAGCTTAACCACCAGCTGAAAATTGGTTTTGTTTCTTTGTTTTTTCACAGCTATGGTCAGTTCTGTGAGAAGAGGACACATAAGATATAGATTCATGCTTTACAGCTTATTACGGAATGCAAACCGCCAAAACTAATTTCTTTATTAACAGTTATGGGGGTCCCTGGGGGCATAGGTTACAGCCCCTAAGGGTTCACAGGTGACAGATTGAAGATGAGTTTCCTAGGGAGTAGAAGATATCTCTCTCCTCTGGGCCTCAGTACTCAGAGAGTTTATGAACCCAGAGGACAATTTTCATTCTGGGCAGACTCTGCCAGTCTCCTCCTCTGAGCTGATGATTTGTACAGAAGGACTGTTCTGCTGCCCCTCCTAGGGTCGTCTCCTTTGGCATGAGACCACTCCTCACCTGGTACAGTAGCTCTTGTTTCTGAAGCCTTTCCACTGGAGGCATACAGAGCTGTTCAGTTCATGACAGCATCTTGGACCCAGGTGTACCTGCAGTTGTCTTATCCCCTGTGCAGAATAAGTGTATGTGCAAGCCTTTGCCCACAAACTGCTTTTTCATTCCTTAGAGGAACGATTTTGCTGTTAAGACAGCTTGTTGCAGTGGCGAGCCCCATGAAAAGAGCCTTTGTTCCTGTTCTTGGTGTACCCGAGTTTCTCTGTGCAAAAGTGGCTGCAGTTTTATTCGGAGCAGTGCTTCTGTTCTGCAAGGCTGTTGTGCTCTGCGGCATGGCAGGGTTAAGTGACAGCAGAGGAAGTTGGGCTGCAGGTGATCCAGCTTTGATGAAAGTCATGTAAAATCTGCCCCTCACACTGGTGTCTCGGGACTTCTTTTCTTCCTTATGCATGCAAATGCATTGTTTACCCTTGCAATTTAAAGAGAATCTACCAGTTGCGGAGCACTTCCAGCAATTGCCCAACTTAAAAAGTTCTGGGAGTCTTTAGGCAACACTTCCATTTCACCTTGTGTTCATCCCACATTTGTTCCCAGTAGCTTCTGACTGAGCTTCATGGGTAAAAAAGGTATCATGGATGGCCAAAATGGACACTGACTTCTGGAGGCAGCAGGACAGCCACTGGCTTGCTGGCTGCTCTACCCACATCACAGCCTGGCAGCTCCAGGCAGTGCCTGCGGCTCTCTCTTACTCATCCTTCTGCAGCCAGCACCGCTCTCTGCCCTTTTTTCTCCTCACCGAAGTGACAGGAGCAGTCTGACTCTCACCATGCCCCAGGCCACCATTCTTTAAAATGCAAAAGCTGATGTGCCCAGTACTGCTGAGATGAGGTCCAGAGGTGATGTGATACCTCACTCATACACAAAGAAAAGTTCATCTTTTCTTTGTTCCCCCGTGTAAAACAGGTTGTGTGGTCACATGACAGTGTTGCTTCTGTGCCTGCAGGGAACTTCTGGATCTGACTTGCCGTCTTGCCAACACCCTGAAGAAATACGGGATACAGAAAGGGGACAAGGTGGCCATCTATATGCCCGTGTCTCCCTTGTCAGTGGCATCCATGCTGGCTTGTGCCAGAATTGGTGCTGTTCACAGTGTGGTCTTCGCCGGATTCAGCGCAGAGTCCTTGGCTGGGAGAATCGTGGACTGTAAGTAGATGTAGACTGGGGAACAAACTCCTCTGGGACAGTGGTCCGAGACATATCTCAATTCTCTGTTGAGTTTACTCTCCTCTGTAGAGTGCATTGAAGAGCCTTTTCCTTAGGGAGAGATGTAGTATCCTCTGGCCTTAAAATACTTTATAAATTGCTTAACATTCAGTGTGAACTGTGTTACTGCCAGCCAGCAATGAAGCTGGAAGGAAAACCAGAGCTTAGGGATGGGGTCTGATTTGTTCTTTTGCAGTGTAGTTGCAGTGTTTCTTTGATACTCTTGTACAGTACTAATTCTGCATTCTCAATAGTAATCCTGTGATTTATGTATGGTCCTGGAAGTGTTGGCAGCCTGCATCTGCTCTGTGAGCCCTTGTACCAGCAGACAGAGCTGTTCTCAGCCCTCAGCACTTGTGTGATTAGGTAAAAAGTAATGCTAAAAGTACTGACAGAAGAGCTAAATAGGAAGTGGCTCATGTCCCATAGCAGTCACATCACTTTCTTTATGGCTAGTCTGAGGGAAAAAGTCTTACAGAAATTTTCATGGCTTTTTCCTCTTTTTAGTGGAGTTAATCTATAGAGAGCAAATACATATCCCTCATATTTGGCCACCTGTGTGGAGGTAATGGACTAAAGAGCCATTTCTCTGCAGCCACAGCTCTCTAATAACGTTGAGTGGTGCAATTTGAAGTGTTCTGCCAGATTGCTGCTGTGTGCTGTGGCTTCCAGGCAGTACAGATGAGTTTCAGAAGGCTGCGGGTATCTCAGAGCAGGGTGACACCTTCAAGAGGCTGCTGAGCTTTGTGCTGTCCATGTCAGTTTGTAATGGATGCTTACATGGAGCCTCAGAGAGAGGGGCAAAGGTGCTTGTTCACACAGATCATAGGAAGTCTTGCCCTAGTTTCAGTGTGTGAGCTGTCAGCCTAAAGCAGTATCATTCATTGTAACACAGGTAACTGGGAGGAAGCTGCTCTGCATGTCAGCTTTGCTAGGCAGGAACTGAGGATTTAAATTACAGTGAGGGGTACTTAGGGTAAATGTTGGGAAAGACTTTCTCATATTCATGATAGGCATTGGAGTGGACTGGTGGGGAGGGTAGAATAGATGCCATTGGAGTGTTTTAGGAAGACTGAACAGATAATTGTCAGAAGTGGTTTAGCTGGAATGGGCCTTGCCTTGGGGTGGGGGATATGGATTAGATAACCTATGGAGGTTCCAGCTGCCCCTGATCTATGTGTGTCTCAGGTTTTAAAGTTTTTTTCATCAGTGACACTGACTGGTTTTGATTGATAATGGTTCTAAGTATTTGACACACATGTCCTGTACATCATCCCCAAAAGTAACGAAAGTAGGGTGTGCACACTAGCCTGAAAGGCAGGCTGGTATGTCTGCTAATTCTTTTTCTTCTTAGCTGGATGCAAAGCAGTTATCACCTACAACCAGGGAGTCAGGGGAGGCCGAATCATAGAGCTGAAGAGGACTGTGGATGAAGCTGTGAAGAACTGTCCAAGCATCAAACATGTCTTTGTGGCTCAGAGGACAGATAACAAAGTCCAGATGGGTGACTGTGATATTCCCCTTGAAGAGGTATGTTGTTGGTAAACCTTGCCTGTATTTCTGATGTTTCTTGAAGTATGTGATGTTTACTGTGCCTGGGAAGAGAAATATGGTGAACTAATAAATGTAGGGACCAGCTACCACAGGCCTCTCTGAGAAACCTGATGCAGGGCTGTCCAGAACGTATGTAACAGTCTTCCTGAATGTGTAGATCATGCACACTGTGGTATTTGGCTTTGATCTTTGATCTGCTGTGGGCTACACTAGGAATTGGCAGCCGGGAAAGATGAGGCAGTCTCCATGGCAGTTTCCTTGCGTTGTGTGTGCTGAGCTTAAAAGCCTATGAAGCAGCTTGGCACTCTAGTGTAGCTGTACCAGGCCTGACAGTGATGTCTGGCCTTTATGCTGCCTCTGGAGCAGGTTTTCAGTGTGTGCTGCTCCTCCTGTGCTGCCACAGACGCTCGCTGGCGCTCCGGATAACTTCTTTTAGGTCTGAGTGTTGGCTAGGATAATCTTTCTCTCCATCTGTGCCTTTTGGACTTGAGTTCTGCTCCTTATATCATCTGGATCTTCATCCTCAAATGGATTGCCCGTATTACAGTCTGTTAGGATTGTGAGTCGAAGCAGCTCAATCCACATCTGGTTTATATCAGCACAGGCAGGGATTTATGCTGCTCCATTTTAGTAATCTTGCAGACAGTGCTGAGATTTAAGGAATGAGTGTTTCCTGAGACCCAGAGGGCACTGAGACCATTGTCGCTGTTGTTGTTATACTGTGTTCAAACACTCTCTTATGGTTTGCATGAGCACTGTTGAAAGGCAGTGCAGAAATAATCACGTTCCTAGAGAGGCTTAATACAGCCTGTGAACAGTGTTGCTCCACAATAGGAGGACAGTGATGGCTTGGGAGTATTTAGAACCTGTGCTTCCCGGCAAAGAAAGCAGCTGTTATTTTTATGTGTTTAGTAGAAGTAGTTGTATCAGTTTTCTAGCAGCAGTTAACAGAAACTATTCGTTCTAATAATGCCTGGAAATCATCCATCTGCAGGCCAGATAATTGCTCAAGGGTCTGTGCTGGTCACATGAGATAGGAGCAACTACTACTCTTAAGTTAAACAGAGAAGGCAGGTTTTATTCAGAAATTGTCTTACTCCCTACTCCACAAAGGACATTTTGATTATTTTCCTTAGTCTGCCAACAGCCTGAGGTGCTTTAGTGATCCAAGAGCTGAGCTCAGTACATTGTCAGTTGTAGGGTCTGAAACGAAACCAGAATGAAACAGTTAATGCTGTTAACTCTGTAGTTACTGATCTTTACAGCACTTGTGCTTTCCAGCTCTTGTGCAGTGCCTTACTGCAAAATTTAAGCTCATGTTATAATGGAGCATATGAGGACTCCATCTTTGTTTCAAAAACTGGCAAGTCAGCCCGAATTGGCAGTGCTGAAATGTCACAATAAATACCTGACATGAGCAGCGGTGCTGTAACTCAGAGGCTAAGAATTACACCAGACTGGAGCTACATTTTATTAAGCTTTGTTTGTCAGACTGGATAACTCAGAGGCTAAGAGTAACACCAGACTATCAGCTATATTTTATTAAGCTTTGTTTGTCAGACTGGACCTGCTGATAGTAGTATTCACTTGTAAATACAGTATGTTTACAGTGTATACTTGTAAAAAGGCAGTACCTAGAAATTCCTACAAGGAGCCACCTAATAACCCTTGCAGGAATCATTCATCTAGTACAGTACAGGGCTCAAGAGACACAAGGCAGCTGTGATTTTTTTACAGCCATATGTTGAGCTTTTGGAACACACACTGATTATTGCAAGTTTGTTCATGGATAAGAAAAATGTTCAGTCTCATCCTGAAAAATCTACAGCCTGGGTAGACAAAACCCTCTGCTGCTAAAACGTCCAGTGAGCACAAGTACCTCTTTCAAAGCACGTTATTTCCCCTTCCTCTGTTGGACTGAGCACACAAGCTAGACCAAAAGTTTGCAGGAGAGTAAAGCACTCTCCTCCTGGGTAGAAGAAATTAGAATTTGAGGATCAAAGGGACAGGACAATCATCCACTGCTGGGGCCAGGGAAGGGAAATGCATGCACAGTTTAACTGGAAAGAAGGGTCGTAAAGGAAAAGAAAGGTCCTAAATGGACCCAGTCAGCCTTGCTGCTGCTGTCAAGTGTGATTCATGTTTGCAGTCACACTTTGGTTTTCTACCGGCATCTTGCAAAGGCTTGAAATGTAAGCAGCTATGACACACTATTTTTTTCCTGAAGTGTTATTTTATCTGGCCAGTTCTTCTTGACTTCTGTGCCTAGCAAAGGTGCTGGTGGAAAGGTTACATGCTATGCATCCACAGGAACCTTTCCACTAAGTGAGCCCATATAACCCATGATGTATCCATGGACATTTGTAAGGGGACAACAGCAGTGGTGGTTCTTGTCTCTGGACACTGCTGACATGCTTACAGAGGGAGTAATGGTTGACTCCATATAGCCAAATCTTTCTGTCATTACTACCTTTTATTCCTCAGGAGATGACCAAGGCAGCTTCTGTATGTACTCCAGAGAGCATGGACAGTGAAGACATGCTTTTCATGCTGTATACCTCAGGCAGCACTGGGAAACCCAAAGGAATCGTTCACACCCAGGCTGGATACCTGCTGTACGCTGCTCTCACACACAAGGTAACTCAGATGCATCCTCTGGGAAAAGTTCACGTACCTTCCAACTGTGCTAACAAGAGAGACTTGGTTTGGTGAGGAGTGCTGTGTTCTCTGTTTGCTGCCCAATTGGCTTATTGGGTGTAAACAAACTGAAAAATACCTGAAACTGCGTAATTAATCTTCAGGATTTGTTCCTGGGGAATAGGATATTATGCAAACCTGAACCTTAGACTTATGAAAGGAAGGAAATTGCAGCGCTGCTTTTGCATTTAAAATGTGCCAGCGTTGGCTGCCCAGAATTTGCAGCTGAGAAGATCCTGATAAGTATCTTGCTGGCATTGGTAATGTGGATATTACTGTAGTATTTTGCAGTGGGGTGCTAGCCTTTTTTATTTCCTAAAACAACGTCTTTGCATAGCACTTGTCTGAAGAACAAAAATTGCATGTCTACTCTAGTGGTTGCACCTCTGCACTGCTTTTCTGGGTGATCTAGGCAAAATGTTTTAACCTCCTTTCTCTTGAAAAAGAAAAGAGTCAAGGCACTTCTGCTTGATGCTTCTGGTCTGAGCTCTGCATATGAAAAGGCAACAGTGAAATGAGGAGAAGACTAGGAAAAAATCTTCATCTGACTTTAGTAATTGCTGTTTGTAATCACAGCAGTTCAGGTGGAGGTTTTCTTTCTTTAAGCTGACACAGTTGAATTTTTAGAAGATTTAAATGTTCAAGTGTCAGACTTCTGTACATATGAAGGGCATTTGTTATATCAGCTTTTTTAAGTGACAGTGTAATCTCCAAGGCATCTCTTTCTTAGTCCCAAAGACAGATCCTGCACTCTGATGCATTTTCTCCACCTGCAGAGTGCCTGAGAGGAAAGGGCACTTGGAAAAGTAAGTTGAGAACTGGCTATCCTAGGTAGAGGGATCAGCTGACCTGTGTGATCTCTGTGACCTTTGCACACTCACATATGACACTCTTGTCACACACTCATGGGTTTTTCTTTTAGTTCTAATCCATAAAGCTGACTTTGCTGTATGAGTCAGGATCTCTTCACCATACAGTTGAGGTGTTATTAGGTTTACAGTGGGAAGTGTTTTCCATAACCAAGACGAGATAATGAGATCTTCAAGATCTTTATCTTGAATTTGATGAGCTGGGAGAGGGTAGCATGTGGAAAGCAATGCACTGATATAGAGAAGCTGAGCAGCTAAGAATATTTCTCAGAAGATGTTTTATGGGCACCTGTCAGTTCTTCCAGCTCTCTCATGGAAATCTGTTGATATTGGTGAGGAGTCTGAGACCTTGAGGTCTGCAGTTTCCCTGAGACTCAGAGTCAGCTCTCAAATGTGCACTGCCTGGATTAGGCAAGCTTAGGTATCCAGGGCTCTGGGCTTTGGTTATAGCTTTGTTGTTCCAGCTGATCAGCTACTGATATAGCCATGCTTTATGTATTTTTGAAAAAGTAGACAGGAGTCCTGGTACTGGTCCCTCTGACTTGCTTTCTCACTGTGGATTGGTCTTTGTGCTGCTGCGTCCTGCATGCTTGGTTCCACTTGCCCTGTGCACTCTCTTTCTCCCATTTGGATGTCCAGTCCTCACCAGCACCTTACCTCTAAGCTCTTTGCACCTACCAACAGAAAGTCAGCTGGCCTTACATTTATCTTTGCAGTATGTATTTGACTACCAGCAAGGCGATGTTTTTGGCTGTGTGGCTGACATTGGCTGGATCACAGGACATAGCTATGTTGTGTATGGACCACTCTGCAATGGAGCCACCTCTGTCCTCTTTGAAAGCACTCCACTGTACCCTGACCCAGGTGAGGAAGTGGTGGGAAAAGGTTTGGCTGGACATGGCAATGTGACAAAGGAGGTTTAGAAACCTATCCAGCATGACCTGCCCACTCAGGAGAGGTAAGCTCCATTTCTTTGGAACATGTGTCTACAACACTCAGGAACATCTGTGCATCCGGGAAAGGGGGGAGGGGAGGAAATTGTTATTGCTTTTGCTCTGTACTCACAGTAGTCACAGCTTCATCTTTGCCTGTTACCCTTTCAGCTGAGCATTTGTAGGGGTATGTCAGTGCTAGATGGCTAAAAAGCCTGTTTGTGATTTTCCAGGTCGTTACTGGGAGGTGGTGCAAAGGTTGAAAATTAATCAGTTTTATGCAGCACCTACGGCTATACGCTTACTGCTGAATTATGGAGAAGAGTGGGTGAAGAAGTATGACAGATCTTCTTTGAAGACTTTGGGTTCAGGTAAGGGATGTAGAATCTTCATCTGAAAAAGACAAGAGGTTCTAGCTGGTGAAATAAAGGGGCCAGAGAAGTTCAGCTGACCACATGGGATATGGTTAAAAAGAAGATGATAAAGCAGGCTCTGTGTCTGGCTTTTCAAATATTTTCTCAGCAGAAGAAGCAGCAAACTAACTTTGGGGCCATTGAATCTGTGACTGCCTGTTTCCTAGCTTATTTTGCAGGATCACATTCTTTGCTAAAAAGATGTATCCAATGGTAAATTACCTCACTTTGAATTTTACTGACATAGCTGGGCCCAGCAGCATTTTCTGCATTATTTCCTTTATGATTCGGGAGGTTCTTAAACATGACCTACATTGATTAGTTACTTTAAGTGATATTCCTTGCTTGCCTCTTGGTCTTCCTGGAAAAAGTTCTTAGTTACATAAGTGCATTGCAGTCCTTTATGCATCCCAGCAAAAATGCTGTAAGCATTCTGCTTGGAGATCATGCATTCAGCTTGTTGTGCACCGAGGGAGAATTAACTGCCTGCAACTTCCTGAGTCTCAGGCCACTTTCTTGTTTTGGTCTAGTGGGAGAGCCCATCAACAAGGAAGCTTGGCAGTGGTTCTACCAGGTGGTGGGAGAAGGGCGCTGCACCCTCGTGGACACGTGGTGGCAGACAGGTAAAAGGCATCCCTGGGGAGCGGGTACCCTGATCATCAGCAGGTTGTTGGTGGTTAGAGAAGCATTAATACATTTCAGTTTGATCGAACAAGTCTTTCAAAAAAACCCTTCTGGCATTTTGATCAGCTCTTGATAGTCATTGGGGAGTTTCAGCACATAATAGCAATGTAACAACATATAAAAGCGATAGCAATGTTGAAGTTTTGGTTTTCCTTTCCCCTCTAAACATTCCTTGGTATTTCGAATGCTGGAAAATACCAATTGGTGCTAGAAACATGAGGCAGAGATTGAATTTCTGGTCCAAGCTGGCAGTAGTCAACTTGAATTGCAAAACTCATTTTCAATTATTTATCCAGCTGTACTGACTCTGTTATGGTTTTGTCATGCAAAGGCATTTAAAACACCATATCTGTGCTTAGGTGTGCTTTGTTTTCTTTCCTGGGAATGGTCAGAAGAGGATAGAAAACTGAGCTGTGTAGTCAAAGGGGCCTTGTGCAACTACTCAAGCAGATTGGAAAGGAGTGAGTGGAGGTTTGTTGGCTGCCCATCAGGTGGCTGTCACAGAACACAGTGGCTGTCACCCAGCAGAGCTGCTGGGGAGCACCTTCTCCAGGGAGTGAATTGGTATGCTGTAGTTGCTTTGGCCCTGAACCTTTGATGCCTCAAAAAGGATGCGCTTCTGTTTTGGTAACATGCTTGACCCAGCTGTGTGCATCAGTTAAGGCTTGCTTTCTGTTTACAACCTGCTGGACAGAGTGACTGGCTGTCATAGATCCCAGCCCAGTTGGAGCAGAGCTGGTCTCTGCCTCCTGGTCTCACTGGCCAGCAGAGGAGAGAGGCTATGTGCTGTACTCCAGCTTGGTTTGTGTTGCCTGGTGGGGCTCTCCACTTGCTGGAGTCCTGCAGCTCTTTCCCACCTCCTTCCTCAGTACCCAGTCTTTTCTGGGCACCAACATTCAGGAGTTGCTAAAGGTGTCTTGCAATATGTCCTTCTCAAATTGTGAGATCCAATTTGCCATGGAGACAGCAGCACAGCTGCTGGCATTCTGCCTCTGCTGAAAAATAGTCATCTCTACTCTGAAACTGCCATGGAGCAGAATATTCATTCCCTTTCCAGTCAAGCTGCTCCTGATTTCATCCTTACTCCTGCTAGCAGGCTCTCTATCTCAATGTGATGAATTTTCTTCTGGCACACAATGAAGTTCCATTTAATCCAGACAGACTTGCATCCTCTCTTTTATTTTCAGTTTTGAAATAAAACCACCTCAGAATTCAGAGCAGCAATGTTAACTACTATATACTTCAATTGATGATCTCTTAAATCATCTTGGTCCCTAAATGCTCAGCAGAAGGAAAGATGATTGGCTAGGTCTTTCCTCATCATGTGCTTTCCTCATCACTGCTCTGAAAGAAAATACCATAGAGAAGCAGTTGATTACTGTACATTGATGGAGTTGAGAAGAATCCATTTTTGCCCTAACATTTTTTGGTTTGTTTGTTAACTGGAACATGCAGTGTGCATGCTGTGTCTTATGTTTCCTTCAAAGTACAGGGTTAGATCTTGTATTTAATTCTATTTTTCCTGGGGTTTTGGAGCAACAAGTATCAGGTGAGAGGTTAAAAAATATTCACTGGACAGTCTGTTAGTGCAGAGTGCTTGGTCTTACCTTGAACCAGGCATAGTTTTTCAGGTAAACATTTACCAGCTCCTGGAAGCATAATGTAATGATGAATATTCATGAAATTGATTTTGTTTGAAAGTAGATTCAATCGTGCTCCACAGTTGATACTTTTAATAAAAAGGAAGCCAAAATAATCTTGGAAAGATTATGTATGCCATTTGAAGTTAAAATGAGTGTGGAAAGAGATCATGGGAACAGTTTGATGGATGGTGGTTGTGGTCCTGCAGTGTCACCTATCAGATACATCATCAATGTATCGTGTTAATTGTGCTGCTCTATGCAGTGTCTTCTACACTATGATGTTCTCTGAAGCAGCAACCTGTTGCCAGCTAAGAAAGCCTGGTAGGCATATAGATCAGCAAATGGTGATTTAAGAATCCGCTTGAAAGTCTTTGAATGAGCAAATGAGTGAGATAGCAGTTATGAGAAGCAATTTAAATAGTGTGGTGTGTGCAGATGAGACAGATGAATAATTCCTATGGCTCTTATTATTAAGATGTTAGTTAATGCTGTGTTGTGACTGACAGTAATAAAACAGAATCAGAGCTGTGTTTGAGTTTTAGGTGTAGTTCTTTACAGTGCAGAAGAGACAGTAGGTGTTTTCACTTTTGTCACTGGTTTTATAAAAAAGTACAGCCATGAACAAAAGCTGGTTTTGAAAGACATCTCTGAATAGGCCCTCAAATCATAGAATCATAGAATCATAAAACAGAATCATAGAATCAGCTGGGTCGGAAGGGGCCTCTGAGATCATCAAGTCCAGCCTTTGATCCACTACCACCGTGGTTACTAGACCATGGCACTAAGTGCCACATCCAGTCTCATCTTAAAAACCTCCAGGGATGGAGAATCCACCACCTCCCTGGACAGCCCATTCCAATGCCTGATTACCCTCTCTGTAAAGAATTTCTTCCTAATGTCTAACCTAAACCTCCCCTGGCACAGCTTGAGACCATGCCCTCTTGTCTTACTGATAGTTGCCTGGGAGAAGAGACCAACCCCCACCTGGCTACAACCTCCTTTCAGGTAGTTGTAGAGAGTGATGAGATCTCCCCTGAGCCTCCTCTTCTCCAGGCTGAACAACCCCAGCTCCCTCAGCCTCTCGTCACAGGACTTGTGCTCGAGTCCCTTCACCAGCCTTGTTGCTCTTCTCTGGACCTGCTCCAGCACCTCAGTATCCTTCCTGAACTGAGGGGCCCAGAACTGGACACAGTACTCCAGGTGTGGCCTCACCAGTGCTGAGTACAGGGAAAGAATCACTTCCCTGGCCCTGCTGGCCACAGTGTTCCTGATACAGGCCAGGATGCCATTGGCCTTCTTGGCCACCTGGGCACACTGCTGGCTTATATTCAGCTTCCTGTCAATCCAAACTCCCAGCTCCCTTTCTGCCTGGCTGCTCTCCAGCCACTCTGTGCCCAGCCTGTAGCGCTGCAAGGGGTTGTTGTGGCCAAAGTGGAGGACTCAGCATTGGCCTTGTTGAACCTCATCCTGTTGGAATCAGACCATCTCTCCAGCTTGTCCAGGTCCCTCTGCAGAGCCCTCCTGCCTCGACACTCCCTCCCAACTTAGCATCATCCACAAACTTGCTAATGGTTCACTCAATCCCCTCATCTAAATCATCAATAAAGATATTAAACAGGACTGGGCCCAACACTGATCCCTGGAGGACACCACTAAGTGACTGACTGCCAACTGGATGCAGCCCTGTTCACCACCACTCTCTGGGCCCGGCCCTCCAGCCAGTTCCTAACCCAGCACAGAGTGCCCCTGTCCAAGCCGTGAGCTGCCAGCTTTTCCAGGAGTGTGCTATGGGAGACAGTGTCAAAGGCTTTGCTGAAGTCCAGGTAGACACATCCACAGTCTTCCCCTCATCCACCAGGTGGGTCACCTGTTCATAAAAGGAGATCAGGTTGGTCAGACAGGACCTGCCCCTCCTAAACCCGTACTGGTCCCTTGTCCATCATGTAGGTGCTGTGTGATTGCACTTAGGATGATCTGCTGCATAACCTTGCCAGGCACTGAGGTCAGGCTGACAGGCCTGTAGTTTCCTGGGTCCTCCATGCAGCCCTTTTTGTGGATGGACGTGACTTTCGCCGACTTCCAATCATCTGGGACCTCCCCAGTGAGCCAGGACTGTTGGTAAATGATGGAGAGCAGCTTGGCAAGCTCTTCTGCCAGCTCCCCATCACCCTTGGGTGGATCCCACCCAGTCCCATAGACTTGTGGCTCAGCAGGTCACTAACTGTTTCCTCCTGGATTACAGGGGGGCTATTCAGATTCTTATCTCTTTCTACAAGCTCCAGAAGCCAGCTGTCCTGAGGACAACCTGTCTTACTGTTGAAAACTGAGGTAAAGAAGGTGTTACATACTTCAGCCTTTTCCTCATCTTTGATAACTATATTCCCACCCATGTCCAATAAAGAATGGAGGTTTTCCTTGCCCCTCCTTTTGCTACTGATGTATTTGTGGAAGGACTTTTTGTTATCTTTCACAGAAATGGCAAGATTAAGTTCAAATTGTGCCTTTGTCTTTCTAATTTTCTTTCTACATGACCTAACTATATTCCTACACTCTTCATGAGTAGCCAGCCCTTTTTTCCATAATCGAAAGGCTCTCTTTTTTACCCTAATTTCTTTCAAGATCTCCCTGTTCAACCAGATCAGTCATCTTCCCTGCTGGCTTGCCTTTCGGCAGACTGGGACAGCCTGCTCCTGTGCTTTCAAGACTTCCTTCTTGAAACATGTCCATCCCTCCTGGACCCCTTTGTTTTGAAGAGTTGTTTCCCAGGGTACACTCTGAACCAGTCTTCTGAATAGGCCGAAATCTGCCCTCCGGAATTCCAGCACGGAGGTTTTATTGATGGCCCTCTTTGCATCCCTGAGTACTGAAAACTCTATAATTTCATGGTCACTGTGCCCCAGATGGCCTCTGACCACCACATCTCCCACCAGCCCCTAGCAGGGCCCCACCCCTGGTAGGCTCATTTACCAGTTGGAGCAGGAAATTATCTTCCATACACTCTAGGAATATCCTAGACTGCCTCTTCTCCACTGTGTGAAGTTCCCAGCAGACATCTGGCAGGTTAAAGTCACCCAAAAGAACAAGGGCTGGCAATTTTGAGACATCTGCCAGCTGCTTGTAGAATAATTCATCACCCTCATCATGCTGGTTGGGTGGTCTGTTACAGACTCCTACCAGGATGTCAGCCTTGTTGGCCTTTCCCCTGCGTCTGATCCACAGGCATTCAACCTTATTGTTACTGACTTCAAGTTCTACAGAGTCAAGAGACTCTTGAACATATAGAGCCAAGCTTTTGTTGTTGGCATGATCTTACAGCAATTTAGACTGGGCTGGTGCTTCTGAAACCCCAAAGTGGTCAGTCCAGTCTATCTGTGGTGGCAGACAGCACATACTCCACTCTGCTGCCAGGTGGGATTTATCAATGGTCTATTTGAATGCACCCCATCTCCTGCTCAGACTCTGCTGGCCTTGCCTAAAGTCCAGGTGGATTGGCACTGTGTTCTCAGTGTGGGCACAGGTGATGTGGAAGCATGGCATTTCTCTACCAGCTCTGCCTCTGAAGAGACAGGCTCCATAAGAGCAGGGTAGAGCCTAGAAGCCTTGATAGCTGTCATATGTCAGTGGCTAAAACTAGTACTTTTAGAACAATTTAAAATAGGTCTTCACCTTGCAAATAATTTTTAAAGCACCCTTGCTACCTTACAGATCCCTTTGGAACGTGACTTTATGTGCAGCTGGCTGCAGGATGTGTAGGATATGGCAAACCCCATGTTGAAGCATAGCTTGCAGTGTTGTATTCGGGATCAGTACTAGCTTAGGAAGAGCAACCTTCAGTTTAATGAGGGTCCCTGTTCTGATGCAGTTTTTTTCTGTGCAAACAGAGAACAGCAGGTGTCTGCCGTGCTTTTTCCTGAAAAAATACAAGTGCCTCTTTTCAAAATAAACAGAAACATGAAGTGGATGCATGCCTATCAGTGAAATGGGGAATAATTCTATGTGTAAGCCATATGTGAAACTATTTGCTGCATGTCTAAATTTTAGAGACCCTCAGAGAACCTTCCTCATAGCTACATCAGGGCAGCTGGATCCAAGTTTGGGGTCAAATTCAGCCTTTCCAACTCCTAGTTTCAATTTTTACAACCTCAGCAAAGCTGGTAGAGGAATGCACTCTTCATGTGGCAGAACATACCTTTATTTATTGAGTTGTATTTTTAAAAGCCTTCTGTGGTTTTGTTTCGCTCTTGTGTTTCTGAGTTAGTTTTAGAATAGAAAAGATCTCATTAAGGTTGGGGTCTGATTTAATGTTCATCCCAGCAGGAATGAAAAAGTATGATTGAAAGGTTCAATTTTGACTAGAAGATAAGCTCAACTTACGTGTAAGGGATGGGTTATCCTCTTACTCTGTAATAATAGTAATTCAGACTTCTGAAATGCTTTTCGTGCTAACCTTAGACAGCTGTAGAAGCATCAATGGGAGATAAATCCCCTGACATGCTTATGCTTTCCCTGTAAAATCACTTCTGGTGTAGGAAATGGGGCTGGGTGAGTTACAGCTCACTTCAGGGTTGTGCTGCTTTCAGATTGCTGTGCTTCTTGGTCATTCCTTCCAAGTGGCTTTTTCTTGCAAAGTGGCTTCTCTGTTTGCTTCTCGACCTAAGAAGAGCTGGAATTTGCTTTCATCCAGCATTGAATGGACTGTATATATTTGGTTCATTTGTATATCATTGGTCTTTCAGAAACTGGTGGCATCTGCATTGCCCCACGGCCTTCAGAGGAGAACGCTGAGATCGTTCCAGCTATGGCTATGAGACCTTTCTTTGGGATTGTGCCTGTGCTGATGGATGAGAATGTGAGTTGAAGCTGTGCTGGGTGCCCAAAAGAGAAACTGGTATGTGTTTCTGCCTTAATCACCTTTCAGATGGCAAAGGAACAGGATCCAGAAGGATGCTTGTTTCTCCATTAAAATGGTAGAATAGATGAACAATTTATATATATATATTGAGCATACAGATTTGCCCATACAGATTTGGCAGCTGGGCATTGCAAGATCTCAGCAAATGTCTAGAAGAGTTGTTTACATTTTCAGCACCACTTTTATGGTCTTGCACTACTTCCAGTTAAGAGCTGCTCCCTCCATTTATGAGAGAAATCAGAAGACTCACAGCTCCTGGGAACCACGGAGCTGAACAGTTGGAGCAGTGCATGCAACATCCAGTGACGTGGCAAGACTGGAACAGCCAACAGGACCGCTGGAGTTTTCCAAAGGAAATGCAAGGCATGAGGCCCTGCATGTCTGTGAGAAAACTGGTGCTAGTCTGTGAAACTGTGTGGATGATCCCCATCTGCACTTCAGAGCTCTGTTAAATAGTAAAGCATGTGTTTTCTTCCACATACAGTTTGGTAAGGGAACGTGGCAATTACCAAAAGTGAAAGTGGAAGGCAGAGGTCCAGGTATTTCTCAGCTAGCCTCATCCCAGGCATCCTCTGGCTGCTTGGCACATCTTTGCTGGAATTGCCCTGTGGAAAATCATAAGACTAACTTTTCTTTTAGTCTTATCTGTTGTGCTGCTGGCCTCAAGGGGTGAGGAAGGCACAATACAGACAGTGCAATGCATAATAGCTCCATGAGTGGATTAATTTTCTCCATCTGTGGCCTTACACTGGCAGTCTGCATTGAGCAACAGGGTGACTCTTGCCAGATCAATGACACAGAAGCCCTTACTGTTCCTATTTTGTTCACCTGATCATCCTTTCTGTGCTGAAACCTGCAGGGAAAGGTTATAGAGGGCAATGATGTGTCCGGTGCGCTCTGCATTGCCCAGCCGTGGCCTGGCATGGCGAGAACAATCTATGGAGATCACCAGAGATTTGTTGATGTCTATTTCAGAGCCTACCCAGGTAAGGAAAGTGCCAAGGGAGAAGGCAGTTTGCACTGCAGTATAAGCACGCTGAATATTTTCAGCAGTACTTTCTCATATTTCTGTACTATCCAGATCATGGTGGCTTGGGGTACGTGTCACATGTTGTAAGCATGCACTGATGATTTTAAGTAGTGTTGACGTTTATAGCTGTCAAAAGGGCATGTATTTTTTAGAAAACTTTAATGCCTAAGCTTTAAAGTCCAAGTACTTTTCTTTGGAGCTTTGTGTCCCACTTGGAAATAGGCATATTTAATGGGAAAATACCTCCTGCATCACAATCTCACACCTGCTGTCACAGGCTGCATTTTTGAAATGTGGTCAAGTTGCATCTGGAAGTAATTAGAAGTGGCAGGGAAACTTTTCTTTTAGGAGATTGAACAAGAAAGACCACTGTCTTCACTCAGGAGAACAACTGAAAGGGATTCAAAAGGGGTAGGCAATAACTAGAGAGACAATCCTGAAAATTGTACAAAATGGGTTGGATAATAAGAATGGGAAATTGGTACAAGAAATTGAATGATCCCATAGTCCCATATTGCTCAATACATATTTGCATCTGATGTCTTGTTGATATTTAGTAGACAGTTGTTTAATTGATCTGGAAGGGCAGGTGATGACTGAAAATCCATGAATTGGCCAGTAACACATCTTGCAAGAATCACCTTCAGATTTCACAGCACTAGCTACTTGCTGCTGCTCAGATGTGTCACTGGAACTATTCAGATGCAGACGTAGCTTTGGTGAAAAGCCAACACAATCCAGATGTGTCCTCAGTGACACTGGAGTTTCCAGGACATGCTGGGTCTTTTTCAGTTTCCATCATATGTTTTAGACCCTCTGAACACCATGTTTATCATGGGGTGGGTTTGGGTTTTATTTTTAGCTAATCTAATAACAATGTTTATTCTACGCTTATATGCTGGAGAGGGACTCTTATCTGGAATCTGAATCTTTGTTAGCCAGGAGGAAAAATGGCTTTTCATCCATCCCAGTGTAAATGATTAAAAAAACTGGCAGTGTTCCCATATACAAAACGTAATAGAACTGCTCCCTTTCAGCTGAGCAGTTGTAGTTTTCTATGAGTCCTGAAGCGTAGCTAGCAGCAGACCTGAGTTTGACAAATAACCTGTGGCATGATGGCAAGTGGCATTAGAAGTGGTTTTAACTTAGTGCTGTATGCACCAGGCCTGAGCACGCAGTTACTGTGCAGCTGTAGGCATATAAAGCCTAGGGAGATCAGAGAGCCTCCCTTGGTTCTGTAAATCCAACTATGCATCACTGTGTTGTGTTGCTGGACTTGGTTTTACTATCAGCCACATGTTGCTGCTGATTGCCTACAGTGATTTTGTCCATCTTGGCAGAGATCTGAGATCCACTGTCTTGGTGCTATTCAGGTGCTTATAGGAGCCAGCACAGCCCAGGTAGAGCAGACTAAGGTCAGGGATGGCAGATGGAAGTGGGAAATGGTGTGAGGCAGGTCACACAGCTGTAAGCTTAGGAGGGCCTGTGAGCTGCCTGATCCAACCTGCCCTACTTGCTGTCCTAGAGCATAGTCTGTTCTGCACCAGAGCCCAAAACAATAGGCAGGCACACTTCCTGCTGCTGACTACCTGTGTGTCTTTGCTGTAGGTTACTACTTCACAGGGGATGGTGCTTACAGGACCAAGCAAGGCTATTACCAGATAACAGGGCGCACGGATGATGTCATTAACATCAGTGGGCACAGGCTTGGGACGGCAGAGATAGAAGATGCAATGGTAAGTTCCAAGCAGGTAGAGGTCCCTTGACAGGGCATATCTGTGGGGTACAGTGACCCTTTCAAAGCAGCTTTGTGAATTTAAACAAATTCAAGGTCTCTTGCCTTCAAACCCCTGCCCCTGCATACGCACAGCTTGATGCACAATGCATAGCAAATGTGCAAGAGGAAACAGCTCCCTTTTATTTAGGGGACAACAAATGAGCAAGTGAGAGAGGAGTCACACTGTGAGCAGTCCCTGCAGTCGAACTGTCAGGGCTATGTTTCCTCTCAGTGATGTTGTACTGTTGCAGTTGTTGTTTGGATGCTGATGGACCCTCCAGAAATCTCTCTCCCGTTTGTTCCTTCTCCTCTGCTAACAGCTGACCTCTCCTTCCCAAACCTGTGGTTCTTGCTCATCCAAATTAGCTGAATGTGCCTGAGAATTCAGAAGTGTTAAACATAAAGCAACCTTGATTTATGTCAGCTGCAAAACTTACCTGTCATTTTGAGAGAAAATAATATTAGCTCAGAGAATTGAAAACAAAAAGTCCTCAGAGCATTTATCTTTAAAACTTGACCTGAATATTTATTTCTATATTATGTGCGTTGCCGGCAAATGTCACTTAAATGTAACATCTGATAAACCTGAGCTGTGTTTGCATGGAACACCAGATTCTACTTTCTCCTACTCCAAAAGTAATTCTTTTGTCTGTGTGGGTTTCTGATCACAGCTATAGGATCCAGTTCCTCTCACAATGTATGGATGTGTATGCATGTTTATATGCAAATATATTTGTATGCTTAGATTGCTGTATGATGTTTCCTTCCATATTTTAATCTAATTTAAGATAACATAATCCATTCTTTGATGTGAGATTCAGATATGTGATTTCTTCTGGTCTGTGCACCCAAACTGTCGTCTTACTGTAGAAGAACATTAACTTGAACTCTGAAGTGCAACAGAAGAAATCATTGCAGTGTAGCATAAGAATAAAAATACAATTGCAAAGCAACCTTCTCTCTTCTGGAAGGATGAAGCAGTCTGATTTCTGCCTTGTGATAGACTTTGGGCACTTATAAACACCAGTAAAATGTGGACTGTGATGTTGGCAGCTTCAGTTTTGCTCTGCTGGCCACAGTTTCCTGTAGCACTGAGCATTGCAGAAACTGTTTTTGCTTGAGATTTGGCTGTGGCTAGTCAGCACCTGGGACCATAGTCACACACAAAGAAGGAGAAGGCAGGTTTCCAGCTGTTGCAAATTCAGTTTGATGTGCAGTGGCCTTAGCAGTGGATGTAAGAGTACTTAATTGGTGTATAAAATCTGGGCTAGTACAGGGCTACTCCCTGATATGTGGCCATGGCTATGCAGTAGAAAGTCAGCATCCAGTTTTCCTGTTGTGCTTTCAGCAGGATCTGTCAAGGGGAGAGCAAGATATGGCAAGATGTTTTATTGCTACAGCTACTGGAGCAAACTCTGTAGGACTTTATGATCTGTGTATTTTTTTTAACTTTTTGTGAAGGCTGATCACCCTGAGGTCCCTGAGACAGCTGTGATTGGGTATCCACATAAGATCAAAGGAGAAGGTATGTGAAAAGCAGTGTCCTGAAACGACATCTGCATACACTTCCCTTAAATTCTAACCTAAGTGTATGTTAGGAGATGCTTAGGGAATGGGAGGGCAGTTATCCTTAGCCTGACTTGTATTTCAGCCCCAAGAGGCAAAGACGGCCATGAAAAATTTCCTAAACTGGGTGCAGATGTTATTCCCTAAACTGTTGGAGCACACAGTGTTTATGTATAGGGTAGAGCTTCCTTTTAAAGGACTGTGCTTAGAGATGTCCTTTGAACAGAATGGGAAATAGCTGATTTCTGTTGGCCAGCTCTTGATCACAATGGTACTTTTGTTGACTTGTGGTTGTCACTGAGATCAGTCTGATCCAGAGATGCCAAGAAAAGGCTGGGCCATCATTTGAGGGTTGGGGTCTGACTCACTTTTGTAAACAGGATCTGTGGTTTTCTTGTCAGTCCCTACATTGTCCATTTGAAACTGGCCTTGGCATTCAATTCAAAAATGAGCGTCTCTGGTCTTGCCAGCCAGTATCTAATGTGAGATTTGTGACTTCTGCTCATTTGTCTTCCAGGTGCCTTTGCTTTCGTAGTGCTAAAGGAGCAGGTGGCTCACGTAGACCGTGTCAAAGAAGAGCTCAAAACCATAGTAGCTTCCAAGATAGCAAAATATGCTGTGCCTGACCACATTCTGGTGAGTGGGAGACTGAAACTGGAGCAGGAATGGTCACACTGAGCAAGCCTTACCTTCCTGCCTGCAGTGCCGCTGCTGTTGTTCTCTGGCAGGACAAAGAAGCAGGAAAACAGAACTAGCTGGAGGGATCCTAGGGAGGGGAGGTGCAGTGGTCTGCCTGTGCTGCTTTTTCCGTGCCCGAGTATCGGCAGTGACCTAGAGGTGGCTAGGATTTCACAGCTGCTCCAGCCTGACAGCAGCTTCTCAGTGGGGCTGTTAAAGAGTGTGTGTTAGAGCTTCCCTGAGGCTGCTCCTTGAGTGCTGAACAACCCCTTAAATGGTATGCACAGAGAGTGTTGAGAGCACTGTGCTTGGGGAGCTCTTGCAGAGGGAAACTCCAGGGCTACCATGTGTTTCAGTACGCGCTTGATGTCCCTGTTCACTGTGCAGCAGTGTTGCTGCTCTGTACAGCTCTCTCCCTTAGCTGAAGCAATGCAGCACTGCTCTCTGTGGCCCTGCGCAATGAACCAAACGCCACAACCTTCAATGTCACTGAGAGGCAGTGACACTTCTCGCTGCCCAGCTAGTTTGCACTGATAATTAGCATCAGCCTCAGATCTCAAAGCACTGGCTGTTTTCTGTTTGATAACAGGAAGCTGTTCAGCCTGGCACTGGAAGCACTGATAAGCTCCAGGCTCAGTTTCAAGCCTCCTCATCTCTCAGCAGCTCCCTTTGTGTGGTAGGGGAGAGTTCACAAAGCTGCCTCTTAGCTGTCCCCCAAGGCCTGCCTGCATCCTTTTCATTCTGCTTGGAGGCAGTGACACCACTTCTTTGAGGGGTTCTGCTTTAGCCACATGCTTGTAAGGTGGACACCAAGGCACAGGAAAGAATATAACAGGAGCAGGCAAGGGTGGCTCATTGGGTACAGTCCAAGGTACCCTCAGTGGATTGGAGAAGCTTCCAGAACTTGCAGGTTTGCAAGGAAATGCCTCTGTTTCCCTGTGTTTAGGGGTAGTCCTGCAGAGAAGTTCTATAACTCTCACCTTGCATGTTAGTTAATGCTTTAGAGTTTTGTGGCCTACTGGCCGGATCATGTAGTAAATATGAGACCTGCTAGTGTCTCTGTTCAGTGCCTGAAAACTCTTCACCAGGTTCAGATTTATGCTAAAGCCTTTGAATCTGCTACTAAGTCTGTTGCACGAGGCGTAGCCAAGGCATTTAACATTGTTCTGATTATGAAGGAAGGTGTGTAGGCTGACAGATATAACCAGGCAGAGAAAAACATCAGCAGACAGGAGTTATCCCCTGAGTAGGAGACCCTGTAGCTGGTGTGCAGAATTGTATGCTTTATATTCCTGCCCTGTAAGGGGGAATACATATATCTGTATGCTCTGGTAAGGCGTTGAGATCTGTGTCACCATTAGTGCCTGAGTTTTCAATAGTTAACAGCTTATTCAGGACCTGATTCCCAAAAGAGCTGTGTGTCCTGCAGCATCCAGTCTGGACATACATGGCAATGGGGAACAAAGTCCACTGAAAGTAAGAATTAAAATTTATAGCACGAGGAATTGATGCTAGTTACACTCCTTTCCTTGGACATAAACTAGTGTGATCAATGGTCTTTTTCCCAGGAGCCTCAAAGGAGCTGTGGCCATGAAATAGTGTGCCGTGCTTAGGACAGTTCAGCCAAATTTCCTTGTGGTTTCCAGCAGGACTTAGGTTCTATTACAGGTGTGTCTTTTCCCTTCTTTGCAGGTGGTGAAACGTCTCCCTAAAACCCGATCAGGGAAGATCATGAGAAGGCTGCTGAGGAAAGTAGTCACTGAACAATCAAACAATATGGGAGATGTCACCACACTTGATGATCCAAGTGTTGTTAAGGAGATATTGGATGCTTACCAGAAATACAAGGAGAAGAGTTCCTCATAAGAGGCATCCCTGGGATCTGTCTCTTTCGGAAATGTGGAAGGTCTCAAACAACCAGGCAAATGAGATACTTCTCTCTCTGTGTTTTTTTAAAACCTGTTTCCTTCTAGGGGAACAAGATTTTCCACTCCACCACATACTTTGAGATGCACAGGGCTAGGACCAGTCTGCACTTTCACACAGTCAGTGAGCTCCTTTTCATTGCTTTTAGGGCTGTTGTAGAGCAGCCATTGCTGGTTTCCATTAGCTATGATGAAATTTAATACTAGCTGAAGAAAGATGCAGATGTTAATGTTTCTCATTGTAATATTACTGTACAGGGAAATGTTTTTTATACAATACTTGTTGCTGTTTTTAAAGAAAACCTGGAGTACAGTTCTTCAATTTTTCCTTCAGCTTGGATATCTGAGTTCAGGCAGCTGTATTTCACTGCAACTGTAGTACCTTTTCAGCAATGCTGCATATTCTAAGAGATGTTTCATATGCATTATTGGGGAAATGAGGAGGACATGGCTAATCTGATAATTCTTCCTTGACTTTACCCAGTTATTCTAATACCTCCTTTGGCTTTCCTCATATGAATTTGTTCCTACCATCATGTGTCTTGGGATTTGCCAGAGATGGTGAGTCTGTGTCCCTTCGTGTTGCACCTAGGTAAACCCAGCACTAGCACTTGCCCTTGCAAAGCTGAGCCACAGAGCCTACTACTGGACTTCTGACATGTCCTCAATGCATTACCAGTTATGTAGGAGAGACTTGGTCCCACGTGTTCTTATTGTGCCTTGAGAAATCGAGATCGCCAACCGAGCTTATAAAATAACTGTCCTCTTCCTCATCAGTAATGACTCAATGTTGTCCATTGTGGTTCACTTCTGCATATTAGTAGTGGTGGTCTGCAAATGGTAGGTCTTTGTTTCCAGTCTGTGATTTGTGCAAGTGTCTTTGTTTCTTGAAGTTGCTATGAAAAGGGGTGCTGTTTGTTTTCTGTCTGTGAGAGAAGCAGTGGGAAATTAAATCCTGAAGCACTCAGGAGAGGTTTGAAGCTGAAGGAGTTGTGCTGGAGGGTTTATTGTGGCTTGCCAGGCTTTGTAATTTCTGACCAAGAAATAGTTATTTTAGCCCACTCCAAAATGCTTTGTAATCTTGTTTGCTCCAACAAAGACAGGCTGAGGTAGGTTCGTTCTCCTGTTGGAAGTTATGACAATTCTTATTGTTTCAAGTGGGCCCTACCATGTCTGCCTCTTCTGCATACTGCCATGCTGATTTTCCAAAGAGTTAAGTGCCATGTGGGTACCCACAAACTGCACAGTCCACAAAAAAAAGTGCCTCTTTAGATGCCTTTTGGAAAGCAATACTAGCATTCCAGACCAGCAGCCTCAGAATAGCATGGAAGAAAAGTCTTTGTCTTTTCATATGCTTTCAGAATTGCAGCTAATAAAGTCAGTGTTTTATTTCTGGACTTGTTTTATCATGAACACATCTCAGTTGAAGCACTCCATATTTGGGCTGTTCAGAAGAACTTGCTAGTAGATCTTCCTCTACTACGCCACTGAAGGTCATGGAAAATCCTGTAGGTGCCAAATGCGTTTGGTATTTCTGCCACTCCTAAATTACGTTTAAACAGGCTGATGGGTTCGTGGTGATTGGAGGGACCACAGAGCATATCAGAGAAGCATGGTAGAGGCTCCCTTCCCTCTCTCCCTGATGCAAAAGCTCAAGGTGTACACCAGCACAGTGCTGATCCTGGGAGTGTGTGCTACGAGGGCTCTGGCAGAACTTCTCCATCTTAATCTCCCTAAGCCAAGAGGCTGCTAACCACCATTTCAGTGCTGTGGCTGTGGCCACTCCATCAAACCTTGCATTTCTGCCTCTATCTTTCTGAGATGACAGTCTGCTTAGTTTCACGGAGCTCTTTGTTTTAGCCTAACAACCCCCTGAGCACTGGCGGAATTGCCAATTTTTGTCCTAGTTTTACAGGGGTGACTTATTCCTGAATTTAATATGAGCAACACTGATGCTTCCAGTGGGACTCTGTACTGGAAAGACAATTTATGCACCTAACTGGAGGCAGGAAAGGCAGGTAGGACTGGGAAGGGAGTGGTCAGTTTTTCTGGCCAGCAGACATTCTGCTACCACATGGGGAAGCAGGCTGCTCGAAGGATGATGTGTTCTTGAAGACAGGTATGTTGTCTTAGATCCCAGAGTTCTTTCAAGGACACTAGTTGAATTTGCTTTTTTAAAAAAATTATTTTAAATGTCTCTAGGGACTGGGTAATACAGTAGGGAATACCATGCTTTGTTAAACATCCTATCCTTCTGACTGCAATCCATTTTTATGTAAGGTAAGTAGACACCCTGTGGACTTTCTGGGAAGTTGAAGATCAGAAGGTTTGATAGAGTTGACGGGATAGGAGATAGACACTACTTAATTGCCATTGCAAAAGAAAAAAACACAACCCACTCCCTTAAGTGATTTTCAAGTAGGAAGCAGACAAGAGTTAATGTTTTTGACAGAAAAGGTAGACTCCCTTGTTTAAACAAGTTGTCTCCACGCAGTCTGAAATACAGTGTGGAGGAAGAAAAATTACTTCTGAATAAGATTACACACTTTTAGTTAAGAAAGCATTTCCTGTGTTATGAACATAGAATTTCTTGCCTTGTTACCTGAAATTTCCATGCTAAGGTGTGACCCAGTGGTCAGAGACACATGGTTTAATTCATCTGAACTATTTTACAAACACTAGCTGTGTGAGGAGCAGTGTGCTTTGGTGCATTGAGACATTTGTCATCCAGTTCCTCTGCTGAGGGAAAATAGGAGATAGGCGCACTCCCTCACCTGCATCCACCTTGCGTGGACTTAGGGACCATGTCTGCCAGGGAGGCTACAGTCTGACCAGGCAGCTGCAGAACCCCAATAAATACATAGCTGTGCCAGCTATGGTGCGGACAGGGAGTTGAAGATGCCCCATCCTTTAAAGTGTTGAAGGGCAGGCTGGATGGGTCTTGAAGCAGTCTGGTCTAGTGAAAGGTGTTTTGGCCAATGGCAGGGGGATTGTAACTAGATGATCTTTGAGTTCCTTTCCATCCAAGCCTCATTTCCACAGGTAAGCTGTGGTCCTTGGGATGTCCATCTGCTCAGAGACCCCCTCAGGGTATTCAAAGAGAGCACGTGGTTCTGTTGTGCTGCCCAATATGGTGTTCTGCAGTGGACACAGCTTGTGCTGGGCAGCCTCAGTCTGGTAAAACTGCACTTCTGCAAGTGTACCAGCATTGGGTCTTGGAGCTAACAGCCCGTGCTCAGCTCATATAATAGCACCCTGAGTCTGGTAGAAACAGAACTAGGCAGGGCTTGGAACTAGCACTTACGAAAAGAAGGATACTGGGCTTCACTGAGTAGGCTACTCATAGAAAGCTTAAATTAAAATTTAAATTTTAAGTTTTCTTTCCAGAGATTAAATATTCCATCCAGAGGAGTCCCCATTTCTTCTTTTTACTCATGATCTCTGTTAAATGTGGCAGTTTCCTCTTCACTGCATGTTATGCCTTCAGGCATGTATGCCTGAGTTGAGCTTTGCATTTTCACAAACAGCACTGGTATGTGCTGACAGTGCTTTCTACTTTGCATGCTGCAGTCTCATGCCCCCCTCCTCAGGCTTGTGGTTCAGGGAGGGATTCAGCCCACAGAACTAGCACTGGTTTCCTCAGTGCTTGAAATGCTAGCCAAGGACCCCAGACCTGCAGTCTTAAGAGCTGATCTTCACTAATCAGTGAAGGAGACAGATATCTGTGGGATCGTGGGACAAACTCGGGGGCAGTTGCTTCATTTAAAAGGCAGAGTTGTTGAATTCTTGCTGAAACCTTTATGTGACCATGAGTGATGTATGGGGGTTTTTTTGTTTGCCTTTTTAGCTTCATCAAAAGTGATCCAGAGTCAATTTTACCTGTTGCAGTTTATTGCAAAGGGCAAATGTGCTTGCTTTTGTTCCCCCAGTCTAATGTTAAGTCTTTAATTGAATTTTGTTTACTTGTAATCATGCTTGAAATACATTTATTGTCCTTGACCAAAACTAGTTTCTTCAATGATGTCTGTATTCATATTTTCATTGAAGGAAATACATGTGATGGGTTGGCTTTGCATCATAGGTGTTGGGCCCTCCATCGCCTAAGAAGTCTGTGACTTTCTCAGTTCTTTGAATTTTCAGAGAAAGGCAAAGGAGTTTGAGATCAGAGTGAGTCATCTTGTGATCCAAATTGCTGGTGTGCTTTGCTTCTTTTCTCTAAACAGTTGCTCACAGGAAATGAGTTAATCAGAAAACTGCCCCTGCAAAACAAGTCAAAGTTGAAGAACTAGCATTTCAGTGTCAGTAAGCTGCGTGTTTTGTGTGAATCCTGAGGTCCTACTGCTCTACACTTTTTCCTGTGTGATCCAAACAGAGAACAATTATTGGGAACAATAAATTACCATTAGCTGATATGGATAGTTCAACTTATGATCTCCTTGCTTTGTGCATACCTTGCACAAGTGAAAAGGAGTGAAAACAGGGTGCGTGTGGGGAACACGAGAAACAGCATTGTGTAGGAAGTGCATAGCTGTTCCAGAGTACAGCACATGAGAAAGAATTTCTTTCCAGGTGGCATGGATCATTTGTAAGTGCCAGGAACACATCCTCTGCAGGGTGTCTGGTCCACTAAGAAGTGAGGAAGACTGTGTTTCACTCGGTGCATACCACATTGATAACACTTTAGCTGTAATGCAGGGACTGCATTACCCACTTCTCCTTCTACCTCCAGCAGCTGGTTCTGGAAAGGTTCCAATGCCACTCTTAGCTCTTGCAACCCTCTGGCAAGTCACAGAAAGGTCTAGACAGAAAAGCAGATATCCATCTCCTCACTTTGTGTCTTGATACTGCAGCTACCCTGATTTATTTACTGAGAATTTACTGGTAAAAACGAGACTTTTCCGGCCTAACACAATTATATACAAGGGCTATCTCTGTGGCCAGTTAAAGCCACAGAAATTTATTTCAGCAACAAGTTTTCTGTTTTTAAGCAGGAATAGGTGATCCTTTTTCGCATTGAAAACAGACAATTCTGGACAGAGAATTGTCTTCTGGCTGAGTCTAGAGGTGAAGCATATTTTTCATGGCAGTTTCAGCCCTGTTTTTTCCTGGATAGAAGGATTTGGGGACATAACCACCTTTTGGGGTGGAAATGGTCACAGCTGTGAAAAAATTAGCAGCCTACAAACATTGGTAATAAAATCTGTGCCAGATCATTTTTACTCTTGCTTCTATTCCTCTATAGCTGTTGGACTCCCTGTATTTCCAGTGACAAAGCTTACTTTGGCTTTTCGATATCTTGAGGCTGGGAAAGTAGAGACCCAATGCTTTTTACTGCTCATCCTGCACCTGGCATGCAGAAGACTCAATTAAATTTCTTTTTCTACCTATAGAAATGACTTTGGGGATGTCATTTTACTTTTCTGTGCCTCAGACTTCTGCACTCCCAGGAATGACCGTGGCCCCATGGCAGAGTTAGAAGAGGTTGTGGAATAGTAGTATTAAGGTTCTGGGGTAAGCTGGTTGTTCAGGAAAGCAGATGTCTTAAGGGAACTGTGCTGCTAAGCTCTCTTGCAGCTGCTGGGCCTTTTGCCTGAATTCGACCCGACCAGAGAGAAAAGGCCATAACCTCCCTTTGCTGGCCTAGAACCTCTCCGTGGAACGCCCACATATTTTGTTACCAGGCAAGACGCCAAATAGCCTTTCCCATTCCTTGGCAGTGCACAGCAGGGGCAGTCCCCTCTTCCAGCGAGCCCTTGTCTGTTGAGCTGCTCTTGCTAAACAATGTTTTTTGCAGAGTTAACAAAGCCGTGGATCTGATCTCAGCACTGACACCCAGGGTCCTTTCTGTAACACTGCTGCTCTGGGGCAAGGCAAAGAAGACAAAAAAATCTCAGCACGTCGTGTTTCCCAGAAGGCCAAGAGAGGAGCAAAGATGTTCTGGGAGCCTGAGGGCTGACAGAGATAGGGGCATGGGTGTCATGCTCGCGTCTGGGTTAATTGGTATAATGGGCTCGCAAGAGGTTGAGAGGACAAGCTCCCACAGCAGAGCCCGGCACCTCTGCCAGCTCACAGCCCTGAAACCGGCTCCGGGAGCCAGCGAGGGATTTGCCACCCGCGCCCCAGAGATCCCCGGTGGCTCTCTGCCTTCACGTCCCCCCGGAGACGATTTTGCCCGCAGCTCCAGTGAAATCCACCTTCTCCCTCCCGTCACTCCCTCTCCCGCCCTGGCGGTTTCCTGGCGCCACCTTGAGGGCGCCAGGGCTTGACCTCGCTGTGCTCACCCGAAGGCTGCGATAAGCAGATACAAACACATACTGAAATTGCTGTATGATTCCAATGTCCATCTTTTGCCAACGGCATCAGTTTGCTTTCAGAGTCTTGACAAGACTACACAATCACAAGGAGAAAAGAGCATGAAAAAGTTCTGCTTTGGTGGTACCTGAAAGGTTTGAGGGTTTGTGATGGTTACTCACCCAAAGGGACCCAGAGAAAGTGCTGAAATAGTAAAAATAGTAAAAAGTAGTTTTGAAGGAAAATTTGAGGAATTGGCAGGAACCCCCTTCTCTGCTACCCTCCACGGGTGTTTGTTTTTGTCGGTCTGGCTCCCCCAGTACCAGTCCCAGCCAGATCCTGTTCCACAAAATCCATCCCCACCACTGAAGGCATGCGGGGGAAGGGGTCAGATGTAAACCCAGTGTAGGCATGTACCTTTCAGAGGGGCTCCTGAGGAGAGAAAGGGGAGGGGAGAAGAGACTCTCCTGTCTCCTGAGATTCCCTTCCCTCCTTCAGCAGCCCTATTCCAATCAGGAAGCACAGGGAGACAGGGAGCACAAAGCACTCAAACTTGAACCCTGCAGGAGCCCAGCTCTGCCTGCCCATTCTGGGGGTGGAGGAAGATGAAACACTTTAGGCAGGGCTTGAGCTGCTTCTGATTTCCTAGCAGCTTTTGCAGTGGGGCAAGAATTCCATCCCTCCAAGCTACTCAGCTTTTGAATGCATGAGTGCCTGGGTGGCAGTTCGAGATCACTCAAGTGGCTGCTGCAGTTTCAAACAGGAGCTGTTGTTTCATTTTTCAGGTTGCTTAACCCCCTCCCAATGGCAATAAAGCAGGTGAACAAGGATGCAAAAAGATTACCCAGGGGACCAAAAGCTTGGAAAAGGACAAAAGAAACACTCTGATTACAAAAAAAAAGATTTATTTTTGACAGCAAATAAACACCCCCTGCCCCCCAAATTTGCAGGCCGATGATGCTGTTTCAATGTGATGAGGTGTTGGGCCCCTGGGGAGAGAAACCAGAAGCCAACAGACAGTGGGAGAAGGCTCCTGTCCACCCTGTCCCACTGTCCGCAGTGCCCAGGCCATGCCGCTGGGTGTGCTCAGAGCCCAGACCTCCCAGTCCATTCTCTGTTTTGGAGGAGAGCAGGATGGCAGGATGTGCCAGCCACCTCCTCCAGCTAACCATGGGAGATCAACCTTCTCAGTTGATTCTGCAAGAGCAGAGTGCTCGTGTGCCTGCTGCCATCTTCCAAAACCCGTTCTGGCACCCATGCCATGAAGCTGGGTACCCACCTCAAGAGACCCACTGCTGGAAGAGAAGCTGATCCCAGATAATGTTCTTGTCCGTCTTGAAGGGTCATGGCCAGAGTAGCACTGGCAGTGGGATCAATCCACTCCACAGTCCCAGCACTTCCCAGTCTGGTCCAGGCACATGGTAGAATCTTCCTTTAAAAAACAAATAACAACTGCATGAAAGTAAATTAAAACCAAGACTTGGAAACAAGAATAACGTAAAATGTTATCAATGTATCACAGGCCTGGGGAAGGTTTGACTACTCCAAGCAAGGAATAAAGCTCCCCATAGGCAGGGAAAAACCCCAACTTTCCCAGCCCCAGCCCTTCCTCAAGGGCCTGCAAATGAAAACAGCCGGCACGTGGGTGCGGAATTCCGTCCTCTGCCACCTTGCCATGTTTTTGTCGGGCTGGCTTCCCCAGCCTGGGCCAGGGTGGCTGCATCCCCCCAGCCCCGACCAGGTCTTTTTCATCTTTCATCTTTTTTCATCTGGGTGCAGAGCGTGTCCTCAAGGAAGGTGCTGCAAACAAAGCCAATCAGCTTCGCCCCACTGGTGCCCATATCCCACAATGACATTCTCCAGCTTGATGTCATGTTCCAGGACACCACAGTTGTGCCCCAGTTTGCAGGAGGACCACGATGCCTTTAAGCTGCAGGGGGGATGTTTCCCCTTTTCCAGTGTGTGGGAACTTTACCAGACTGCCAGGACTTCTCAAATACGATGGAGAGCGCTCAGCCTCTTCCTCCACAACTTCCCCCAGCACCGGCAGAAGCATCTCATCAGCTATGCTCCCTACTCTGCTACAGTCACAGGGAAACGGTCTGCTTTTCTTGGCTTCTTAATGCCATGAGACACGTGGATGGGAAGAAAAGCTGGCCCCAGACAATGTCCTCATCATTGTAGAAAGTAAGGTCCCTGCAGACCACTTCATAGAGCAGGATACCCAGGGACCAGATTGTTGCTGAATGGCCATGGTAGCAGTGGAAGAGGATCCACTCTGGTGGGCTGTACTCTGGTGTTCCTATGGGACACAAGCAGAGCTCATCAGGTGGATGCTGCCCATTCCCAGCCCAGGCGATGCCCCACTGGCCCCCTGCCCGGTTCCACCGCTGCTGGACATTCCCCGGCTCGGGATGCTCCGCGGCTCCCGCTGATCCCTCGCCCGCTCCCCCAGCAGCGTCCCGGCTTCCACCCTCCCGGGCCTCGCTGCATCCCCGTCCGGCACGCCCCGGCTTCTTCCTCTGGCCCCGCTCATTCACCAGCCTGACCCACTCCCAGATGCGATCCCAAGACACGCGTTCGATGGCCACCTGCAAACCAAGGAGCGCCGGGCTGAGCTCGCTGCCTGCCGCCCTCCTCTCTCCTCCGACCCCTCCCTGCCTCTTAGCGGGGCGCCGTCCGCCAGGCGTGTCCCCGAGTAAACGCTGCCGCAGCCGCCGCTCCCCAGCAGCGGGCCCTCCCGGTAAAGCTGCTCCAGGGGATGCTTCTCCGGCCGTGCGGGAGACATTGCGCTCCCCGCGTTCCGCCCGAGGGGCCCAACCTCCCGGGGCTCTGCTTCCCGATCTGCTGCACCGGACACGGGCGGCTCGGGGCCGGCGGCCGAGCTGCCGAGCTCGGGCCGGGGAACCCGCAAAGGAGGCGGCGGGAGCGGGGCGGCAGCGGGGCTGCCCGGGAGCAGCGACGGAGCGACCCCGGGCGGGGCCGGAGCAGCTCCGGGAGGACAGGACCCGGGCCAGGCGGAGCCAAAAGACGGTGCTGTTGCGGCGGCCCGCCCAGCAGCGCCACAACCCGTAGGGCGAAAACCCCGCGGAGGCGAGACCGCGGCAGGCCGGGCACCGGGAGGCGAGGGGATGGCCCCGGCGAGGGGCGGCGGGACGAGCCGTGCCGGGAGAGGGCGGGAAAGGCGGAGAGAGGGAGCGGAGGGGAGGGGAAGGGAGGGAGTGCGAGACCGAGAGGGAGTGGAAAATCGAGCACGAGCGGAAAACCGATCGGCAGAGTCGCTGCTGCTGCGCCACCGCCGCCGCCGGAGAGCGCGGCCGCCCGTCCGGGTCCCCCCGCCAGCCCCGCGCGCGAGGCTGGTTTGGAAATAAGCGATAAATCAGTAGTCTGTGGAATATCTATAAAATAATAAATAATAAATAAATAAATCAAAGTGTTGCTTCGTGGGTTTCTTTCTTCATTGGGTGAGATGAAGCATTTCATTGGGAAGAATTCCCTGACAGCTGCGGGAGAGTTTACACGAATGGGCTGTTCGATTTTGAAGTAGAAAATGTAAATCGTGTCACTAATATCATCTCTTTTCATCCTCTGTTTAGACAGTTGTCATAGGTTATCTTGTTTTAAAGAAAAAAAAAACCCTGCTTGGAATTTTTTCCCTTTACCACTGTGAAAGAAAGGTGTTGAGGGAGGGAGGGGGAGATGACCGGAGTGAGACACACACACAGAGGGACTGGCTGACAGTCCCGCATTCCAAGCTGGTGTCTTCAGAAGATTGTAGGGGCAGGTGAGGGTTTTTTTTTCCTTCGGGAGACGGCACTTTACTTTTGCTCTTACTCAGGGAGGGGGTGTGTGTAGAGAAAGAGCTCCAGGGTTCATTTTGTTTTCGGCCAAGTCATCTAGCTGCCTTTGGCCCCGGTTCGCCTCCGTTCCCTCACGCCCCGTTCTGCCCACGGCCCGGACTTGCCTCATCGGAGAAGCCGGTACCATCTGCAGAGGAATTTCTGAGGGGAAAGGCTGTTCTTCCCCTCACTTCCTCCTTCTCCGTGCCGGCGGCAGCTTGCACCCCTTGACAAGGAGAGGGAGTTCCAGCCAGATCCTTTGACAGCGCGAGCCCACAGGAGGAATCTCCCCTTCCCGTCCGGCTCCTCCCCCGCGCCCAACAGCGCCCCCTGCCGGCCACGGAGAGCAACTGCAGCCCCGCCCTCCGGGGTCCTACAGCGCCCCCTGCTGGTCGTGGTTAGAATTGCGCCGAAAGGCGAAACGTCCTGAGCTGGTTTGGTGGTAATTTGGGTGCAGGATTATCGTGGGGGTTTTCTTTTGTTGTGTTACCTATACACATATATTCTTTAATAAAGGGCTGTTATTTTTTCTTTCTCCACATTTTCTCGACTGGAGCCTCTTAATTTCGGATTTACAATTGCTTAGAGGGAGGAGCTTAGTCTTCCTCATAACTCGCCCTCCTCAGCAAACACTTCTGTCTCGTTAAACTGGGACAACAGTCTTGCAGGCTGCTAAGGTACTTTTTCTGGAATGGAGAACTTCGTCAGGTTTCTCTTTTTGCCAGAGATGGAGAATGGTAAATGTTATATAGAATCATGGAATCATGGAATGGTTTGGGTTGGAAGGGACCTTAAAGATTATCTAGTTCCAATCCCCCTGCCATAGGCAGGGACACCTTTCACTAAATCAGGTTGCTCAGAGCTCCATTCACCTTGGCCATGAACACTCCCAGGGATGAGGCATCCACAAATTCTCTGGGCAACCTGTTCCAGTGCCTCACCACTGTCAGTAAAGAATTTTTTCCCTAATATCTAATGTAAACCTAGTCTCTTTCAGTGCCTTTTTAAAGCTTCATGGGTAGCTTTCCTTTCTTCAGCTGAGGGTGAGGAAGGAGCTGAAGAGCACATGGGATCCTTGCCCTCTTGCAATCCTTTATGCAGAGGGCAAGCAAAGAAAGAAATGTTGCAGTGGAAAAATGTGCTTTTCCAACAGCAAGGTGAGCTGTTCCTTGTGAACATGTAGGGCCAACAGTATGCAGTAACAGTCAGCCTGTAAATAACCTGCTCCACCAAGCATCTGCAACTTGATATGCAAAAGTGGAAAACTCTGCCTGTGACCACAAATGCATCTATACCTATTCAGATGCAGAGGAACAAACTTCCTTGAGGTTCAAAAGGAAAATTACCTGAAACATTTGGCTACATCACTGAATGGTGTTCTGATGAGAAAGATGGATGGTATGGCGACTTAATGGGAATATGACAACTGCACATATCCCCCCCCAAAAAAGCAGCTGGAGTACCAATCCAGTTTGGCAAGTTCTGTTTTTTCTTCAAAAGGTATCCCCATTCCCATGATGGGGCATGACATATTTTTCCCATAATTGTTATTGCTTACATTTTTATATACAAAAAGAACAGATTTTTTTAAAACAGCCTTTCAGACCTAAAAAACTACTGGTTAGGATTTTCCAAAATATTAAAAATGTAAAAGCACTCTCTAAGTATTTCCTTCTAATATTAGGGAACTTCCCCAGCAGAAAACAGTTACGTACAGACAGTGCAGTATATTCTCCATCCACACATTGGAGAGGTTTTACACTCCAAACAGCTTTCACTCCACAAGAGGCAAAAAGTGTGCTTCTGAAAAGGATTTTGTGAGCTATGGCAAATGTAATGTAAGGAAACATTTTTATTATTCATGGCAAATAACTTTCTGTAAGCAAAATTATCACTACTGTTACTTTAGTCATGTATCCCATTTCCACTAGAGTCTTGTTCACCTTAAATCAAATTAACACAACATTTATTTCCTGTGCAGTACCCCATCGGCTGTATCCCATGATTACACTAAATTTTTGTTTGGTATTGACTGCTAATAGAAGCTTTGGGGGAAAATGCTATGAAATATAGGCAAATCAAGTGTTAATTCTGTATTTTTACACTTAAAATTGATTTTTATTTTTCCAGTCCCAGAATGCAGGCACAAAAAGAGGTAATGCATTACCCTTGTCCACCTTGCTGGACATAAGAGCAAAGGAGCTGTCATAAGGCAGAACAAACGTGTCTCAGGCTGAGGGTGGATCTCTCAACTTTTGCGTAAAGAGAAGCAGAAAAGAAGGGAGAAATGGAGAGACTTCCATTCCTTGAAATTCCCAGGCAAGCTAACAGAAGCACCATACACGAGCTTGTAACACTCAACCCACAACGACAGATACAAAAGGAATTTCAGCCAACTTGCATCTGTACTTAATAAGATGAATCAATGTCATTTTTTATCAGACATCATCATAAACTGGAAAAAATAAAAGCACAACTTAATTTTAAGCAAAACCTTTATTTTAGTTCGTAGGCTTGTTTGCATTAAAACCAGTTACTTCAAAATCAAATTCACATAAAACTCAGCATGTAAATAAGCTGAAGTTATCACTGGTCATTCAGCTGAAGTTATCCATTGCTGAAAGATAAGGACTCCAAATGATATTTTAACAACCTTGTGGGGCAACAGATTAAACTGGGACAGCAGTAGCATCTCCTAGTATACAGGTTGAGGAATTAAACTGTCCCATTCCCTTTCGGTACATTTTAAAACACCACTGCAAACCAGTGCAGATAGGAATCCTGTGTCTAACATCAACCAGGGCAGGACGAGGGGGAAAAAACAGCTCTTCCCACACTGGTGTTTGCCATTTCTTCTTAAAGATGTGCATGCACTTCAATATTTGTTTTCAAAAACTTACTGAGCACATTCCCATCTCCCGGCTGCTGGCGTGATGGAGTTACATGTGTGTGTAACTTGAGTTACATGGTGGCTAGATTGAATGTCTGTGGAGGAAAATTAAGGGAGAACTTACACTTATTTCACTCTATCACGCAGACTGATCTGCTTTTCACCCACTCATTCCATTCTTTTGCAATAGAGATGGGTTCACTCAGTGATAGTTGCTTGTAAATAGCTCTTTTGGATTTTGAGATAGCAAGATGAAAGTAATTTTACTTTGTTGCTGTTGTTAATCATGATGCAAGAGGTACAAGTGTTTTATCTTTGCTCTTTATTGCTTGGGGTTTTCATTACCGTTTCACCTTTCCCTAATGATACAAATCTCTTCCATGGCAAGGGTTTCTATTGTCTGTACTAAGTGGAGGCTTTTATTTTCACCGTTATGTTCTGAGTGAGCTGGTGATGGCAGTGTAGAGTCTGTCTTGGTGAGGGATGGTTGGGTGGATTAGGGGTTAGGAATTTGAGAATAGGCTCCTCTATATGAGTTTGGGGCACCCAAATTTACAGTTTTAAGAGTTCGTGCTTGTAGTTCTCAGTGAGATGCTCTGGTAAAGTGGTTAGATTTAGGGCTAGGCATAGTGGGATATGTAATCCCAGTTTGTGTCTTATCTTTCATGGGGTTTAATTAATCTAAGACTGTCTTGATGGAGGCTTTCAGTTCATCTTAGGCCTTAATGGCAAACTTGTGAATATCACAAAGAGTACATGCCATATGAGAGGGTTTTTTCTGTCTAATGGCAACATAGCCCAGGGAAATCCAGATAAAATGTTGCTTGTAACTCAAATGTGCCCAATGAGCTCATAAAGCTCAGTGTTGAATTGTTGCTATGTTGCTGTAGGAGTATTTTAAATGACAATGCATTTTTCCTGGAAGAGAGAATCTGTTTGCTCTTAGTTTATGAGCTAGTCTGGGGAGAAGTTAATAATTTTATGAACTTATTCTGGACCTCAAAGACTGAGTCTAAATTAGTCCTACAGGAAATTCATGACAGATAAAAGCTGGGTGTTTTCCCCTGTATATGAGTGATGAAGTATACATATTTATTTTTTGTTACCTTTCAATATTTATTTTTTTACAGGAACGGTAAGAAATATTTTTTCTAATTAATAGCAATATATATAGCTTTATTTCTTACTTAAAAGGTGTAGTTGGCCTTGGCTTCTAGGATAATGGAAGTTGCTTTGATGTCAAGCTTTTCTAACATGAGACAAATAGTTGGTGCCTCTGTCAGTCATCAGAAGCTGTTATTTTTGCATGTTTTCAGAAGAACTGTAGATTATTTGCCCTTCCATTTGTAGATAAAAATGTTGTGCTGCAAGTGTTGATCCAAGGACAGTCCAAGAAACATCTCTAGATAGTTCTGGAGAAGCTGGCATAGAATCACAGCAGGGTTTAGGTGAGAAGAAACTGCTGGAGGTCTTTAGTCCTGCCATCTGCTGGGAGTGGGGCTAACTCCAAAGTTGCACCGGGCTGCTTAGAGCCTTCTCCAGCCAGTTTTGAGAACCCTGAGGGATGGAGAACCCATAATCTTGCCCTTTCACATGCTGGCTGTGCTCAGGCCAGCACAGCCTGGTATGTGACAGGTCTTCATCATCAAAAAGGTGCAGTGCTGCACCATTGTAAAGAGAACTGACTGTTCCTAGGATGCAGAAACTCCAGAGAAATGCTTCGAAGACACTAGGTCTGACAGAATCCAAGTGATTCTGGCTGTAACCCGATTCCTGGGGGGAGAAAAAGGGGATGAAGAGGAATTTAAGACGTGGTTCCTTGCCATTTCTATGTGTGTATATGAACATTTGCGCTAAGTGAAGTGCTCGTAAGATTAGCTCTTCTTTTGCATTTTGCTTGCAAAGATGTGCTATGTGTTGAGAAGCATAATGAATTTACAACTATGTGGTCCACTGTTAGGGGAGTCTTAATCTTACAGCACCAATCTCCAAAGTAAACCATGCTCTCATGCATTTTTCACTTTCCAGTCTGCATTGGATTGGTGGCTTTTTAGTGCTGTTTGTGAGGATAAAGACTGGAGCATGAATCTGGCTGCATAACCCATGAAAGAGCTGGCAGGTGGTTTTGTAAGGTGAATGGGGGCATAGCTGCTGTTCATTTTTCAGATAGTCAGAGGTAAAGACATGCCTCTATTTTGCAGCATTGCCATTGCCTTCAGAAAACTTTGACTCTGTGATTTCAGATATTCTGTTGGGAGGAAGTTGAAAATTGCAAAAGACATACAGCTTATATACCAGATATTGTCCAGGAAATGGAGAGGTAAAAGTGGCCTTTGACATGCTTAGGGTTTAGTGTAAATGTCATGATGATCCAAAGCTTTCAGTCAGCTTCAGGTTTGCTCTATTCCAAACATTCTTCATCTCTGTACTCTGATCCTGTGCAGGCTGTGGAAGTCTGAGTCCTTTACTTGGCCCTTAGAGGTTGTTGTGGCTTCTCTTGTAAGCTGTGGAAGTGCCGATGGCAGCACAAGCTGACAAAGAATGAGCTTGTTGTGTGGGCCACAGTGAAAATATTCTTTACAAGGCATGATAGTGACAGAAAGGAGAAAGAGGAGAGGAAGACCTAGACGAGCTAAAGCATGGCCAGGTAAATAAAGCAATAAACTTTCTCAGTTGAGGTCTACTTGTCTAAAATCATAGACCTTCCTTTCGGATTCACCACCAAGCTTTCACCAGCCTGCCTTGGTGGGAAGGATCTCAGACCAGAAAATGGTGGTATGCATTTTCCTTTCTGTTAGCATATATTGGTCTGCTTTTAGATGCTTCCTTTCAGCTCTCATCCTGCCATTTTGTGGCACAGTTGAGCCAAGCTAGTCCTGGGCTGCTTCAAATGGGCATTTCAAACCATCTGCTCTTTTATTAAATTTCTTGGCTGAAAACAAGCCCTTTCTGTAGGATTGGTCTTCAGTGAGTGTTGATCTCACTCACCCAGTGCAGGAATGTGGTGTGAATATGATGACAGTGAGGTAGCTCCACAGAACAGCAGGACAATATTACACCAGTTTACACTGATCATCCCTCCCTTTGGCTGTCCTTGTCTTCTGGTCCTATTTGCTCTGTTGGGCAGGTAGAGGTGAGGAAGGGAACATTACCATGAGGGCACCACCAGTAGGACTGTTCAATCCACTTGCTGTGAACTGAGCCAGGGTAGTCTTTTTTTTCCCCTCTTTCAAAGCCAAAGACAAGTGTAATGCTTCCTCATATACCGAGAAAAATGGATTGCAAACAATGGTTAATTTTCCTCTCTTTGAAGAGTTTGAAAGCTGTTAAAGATTAGTGAAACAGGGAAAGGACAGACCTTTTAAATTTTCTGAAGGGAAGAGCTAGCTTCAAAATTGCCTTTTCAATCTGAGAAGTTCTTTCTGCCCTGGGAATCTGTTCTTTTGCAGACTGGTGGGAGGTTCATGCAAACCAAAAATGGGGTTTGAAAGTGATATTGCCTTCAATACTTGGAAGAATACCAAGAAAGAAAAAACTGGATCCATATTCTTTGCTAACCTGATGAAAAGAACTCCTGAAGGTTAGAAATGTTTGGGAATTAGGCTAGGGCCCACTTATCCCATTTAGGAAGTTATAAAGTTACGGAATCTAAATTCCATTTGGAGATATAGGTTACTGAGTTGAGCCATGATGCTTGACATGTTTAGGTGCTTTATTAATTGCAACTGGCATCTGAAGTGTCAGCGGTGTTGAGTTCTGCACAGAAAAATGAATGCCAAGCAGGATGAACACCTTACCTTTATTTTTCCTGCAGTTGCCAGACTATTCATGTTGGAGGGATTATTGTATTGTTGCTGGAGCCAAGATCTCCCTAAGTGCACAGATGGCATTACCAAGTGTGCTGAAAATCACTCTCCTAATGCCATTTCCTGATGGCACAGGTGAAACTGCCACTGCAAAAGCCCTGAATGTTGGTGGGAATTCTTCCTCTTTGGAGAATGGCATTGAAGAATCCTTTCTCAGAGGCAGACAGACACATTTGAGTCTCTGGTGCCAGGTGGCGCCTCTGAAAAGATGGATGCTTTCATATACAGATACAGGAAGATCTCTACTGCTGGGAATTGGTGGCTTTCCTGCACTGTGCTGAAGTGAACTTAAAATCCTGATACACTTGAAAAGCAGTATGGCAGTGATCCAGTGGAACCCTGCTGATCAGAACAAATCCTATACCATTTGTTAGCTCACCTCACTTTCTTTGGATGTCCTAAGGTACTGCTTTTCTCTCCCTATTTTTTAGGAGAGGTGGAAGATGCCTATCAGTGTCTCAGACCTCTTTATTGTAAAATATTGTAATGATGACACGAGGTGAGACAAGAGTTCTCAAATCTTTGTTTAGTCAAAGCCTGTTGATATTGAGAGGAGTTTCTTTGGGAGAGAAAGACTTCCTCAAAAGGCTTGTCAAGCATTGAAACAGGCAGCCAAGGAAGTCATTGAGTCACCATCCATGGAGGTTTTTAAAAGATGTGTAGATGTGGCACTTAGGGATGTGTTTTAACGATGGACTTGGCAGTGTCAGGTTAGTGGTTGGGCTGGATGATCTTATAGCTCCCTTCCAACCTAAATGATTCTATGATTCTAACTGCAAAAACAAATGTGGTAATATTAAATGTAAATGGATTTTCACCTTCAGCAATATTTTGAGAAGCATATTTTGTCTGAAGAAGTTTCCAGCTCTTTTTGAGATCTGGATGTATTTTTTTTCATGTGCCTTGCAGCATTACTTTAAAGCTTATTTCTGAAGAGTTTGAAATGTTGTTATTGAGTTCTCCTGGAGTGAAAAATAAACTATTTTCTCTGTTAATTCTTTGAAGCATTTGCATGTGCTTTAGCTTTTTCAGGTGAAGAGACTTATTTCTAGCAAAAAGACAGAAAAACTTGCCCAGTGGATGAACAATTAAGGATCATGTCTACCTGCAAAGAAATACATGGAAAAATTCTACCAAAAAGAGAGAGCTCTTAGCAGTTCTTTTAGTCCGTACAAAAGGTATTTGTGGGCTAATAGGTGGAGTAGTCTAACTCAAGGCTTTCCCATTGCTGTTGACAGTGAAGTATTTTTATAGAAAATGACTGCAGATTTCTTTCAGATGCTATTTTGGACAAGCATCTGCAACTTGGCAAGCTCAGATGGACTCGTGCATTGTGTTCCTCTGCTGTGATTAGTATGGAAATACAATTAGTAGTGTGTTCCAGGTTTGGGCTGTTTGGGGGTTTTGTTTCTTTCTTTTGTTTGTTTTTTTTTCTTGATTCTGGCAAAGTGCTTTGATTGGGTAAGGGAAGAGACTTTAATCTTAAGGCTAATTGTATTTCAAGAGACTAAGACTTGAAATTGTTGAGAACTAATTGTGGACCTTCCACAACATTATACAATGCTGAGGTCTCTTTCCAATGTAGTTGTCATGCCTGTGGGAAGGGGCTTGTGGTGGCCCTCAGCTTTCCTGTTGGAGCAGGCCTATTGCCAATGCTACATCACATCCACTGGGGCTCTCATATACAAACACAGAAGATCTCTGTTGCTGGGAATTAGGAGCACTGTGCAAGAAACCACCAAGGATGAAGATCCCTGCTTCTCTGGGTACATATCCCAGGGGACACCACCTTCCTGGGGGAGAAGCTTTCCTCATGTGTGAGCCACTCAAGCTGCAATCTGTGGTTGTGTCATCCCTCATTGCATTGCCTGATGCTGCAGGAGTTTTTTAATCGTCTGTCACTGCCTTCCCAGCAGTCACAGGCTCCTGGTAGATGCCTCCTCTGTCTCCTTTTCACCAGACTACCCAAATCCAGCTCTCTTGCCTCAGAGGCTCTGTGCTCCAGGCCCCTAACCATTTCTAGTCTCAGTTGGCTCCTCTCCTGTTTTGCCACATCCTTCCTGAACTGGAGACATAATACTGGAGATGAATCCTGGTAAGGCCTCACCAGCTCTGAACAGAGTGTGTAGAAATCACTCTTATGGCTCTGGTGTGGCTTCTAGTGCAGCCCATTTATCTTATCTGTGATAGTAACATACTTCTGGATAACAGTTGGCCCGTTGTCTGGTGAAACTCCAAGTCCTTCTCAGCAGGGCTGTTGCCCTGCTGGAATCTTCCAGCCTAGCTGAATGAGCAGAGTTTTGTCATCCCTTGTGCAGGGCTCTGCTCATCTCCTCCTTGAACACCATAAGGTGCTACTTCTCAAGTTGACTGGGGCCCCTCTGGGTAGAAGCTCTGCCATTCCTTAGGGTAGCCCCCCTCCCAATTTAGTGTCACCTGTGGCTATGTGTGCCCTTCACCCAAGGTAGAACAAGATAAAACTACTTGGTGTTGTATTAGATGTATAAACTATCTGGAGGGAGTATTTCTGTGTTGATCTGTCTATAGCAAGACAAGCACATAAACAGGTATGAGATGACTCCAACAGGACCTACTGTTTGCTAAAAAACACTGCTCTGTGCTCAGTGGCAAAGTGAAGCACAGAAACACAGGGAAGGCTGGCCACACAGCTGTGCTTAGCACTGATGCTGGTTTCTCCTACCATTACTTCTTGGCATATTGATTGTTCCCAGATCAATTAATTGATCTTTTGGGTTTTATTCTGCTTGGTATGGTTGTGCTTCTTAGCCTAATTTAGCACTGACTTTTCCTGCTGTCTTTTAATTGATGGTTATTGCTTTAAGGCAATACTCCTGTGTTCCACCGCCCTTCACTCTCACCTCCCCTTCTTTCTTCTCCCATACCTTTGTCCTTCAACCAACCTTCCTCTCACATCTCCCTTCTCTTCTCAGTCTTATGCTCTATATCTGACTGTCTCAGTTTAACGAGATTGAAGTGTTTTGCTAAGGAGGATGACTTATGAGGAAGACCAAGCTCCTCCCTCTAAGCAGCTGTAAATCCAAAAATAAGAGGCTCCAGTTGAGGAAATATGGAGAAAGAAAAGATAACAGCCCATTATTAAAGGATATATGCGTATTGGCAGAACAACAAAAGAACACAAAAACAACTGAACACTAATCTGTACCCAAAGTCCCCTCCAAAAAACCCCGTTCAGTACTTTCCGCCTTTTGGCGCAATTCTAACCAGGGCCAGCAGGGGGCGCTGTTGGATCACTGGAGGAGCAGAGCCTGCAGTTGCTCTCTGGTGGCCGGCAGGGGGCGCTGTTGGGCTCTGGCGGTCGCCGCGGGAGGGCCCCGGAGCGCGGGAGGAGCCGAACTGGAGATTCCCCCACACCGGGAAGGGGAAGGGGAAAAGGGGGGAAAAAAAAGGGCTTTTCCCACAGACTCACGCTGTCGGCGGCTGGCTCCGGCCGGGACTCCCCCACAGGTTCTTTCGCAGAAGGGCCAAGCCTCTCCGATGAAATCCCAGCAGGTCCGAGCCTTGGGCAGAACAGGGCGCAGGAGAATGGAGGCGAACCAGGACCAGAAGCAGCCAGATGACCCCACTGAAAAACAAAACGAACCCTGGAATGCCTCCACACAGATATCCTCCCTGAGTCAGGGCAAAAGTGGAGTGCCTGCCATTTTCCGAGGAGAGGGAAAAAAACCTTACCTCCCACCCCCCAGTCTTCTGAGGGCCAATCAGCCTGGAATGCAGGCTGCGGCCTGTTCTTTTGTGTGGCCAGCCAAAAAACCACCTTCCCCCTCTCTTGTTCAACATCTTTCTTTTACAGTGATGCAGGGGAAAGAAAAAAAAATTCCCACCTTGGTTTTTTTTAGAACAAGTAAACCTATGACACTGATCCTTTCCCTCTACTATTCCCTTTTATTTTCGTCTTGTACCATCCACCTTTACTGCAAAACTGGCTTGTATGATTGCTCTCTTCCATCAGCAGACCCTGCTCCATTCCTGATAGAGCTCATGCCCTTTGCAGGGCAGCATAAGGGACCTTCCAGGGGCCTCACCTACTCTTACCCTGCGCTCAGCAGGTGTGAAATGCTGCTCTGGCAATGAACGTATAGATGCTGTGCATCACGAGCAACACTGGCTTTTGGGTGATGGTGGAGGATTGTAACTTTGGATGAGTTGTGACAGATACATCAACATAAACACTGAAGTGTCTGGGGGGAGTGGCTCTGCCAGCCTGAGTGCTGTCTGAGAGATCTGTGTGATGCTCTCACCCATTAACTTGTATGTCCCTGCCATTAAGCACTGGAAAATGCAAGGCTGCTCCTCTTCAGGTATCTCCCCATCCCTCTGTTGCCTGCGTGACCTTTTGGCCCAAACAAGAGAGGTTCTCTGGTGCCGGGGTTTGGAAGTTGTTAACTCACTTGTCTACCATTGGTTTCTGTGTTGCCATAGTTATTATATTGTCTCCTTGCATCGGCTAGCCAAATGGCCAATCCACTGCTTGGCCAGCAGCCCTTATAAGCTGAGGGAAATTTGAATAAAGTCTCTTCTTCGCTGCTGGATTCCCTGCGTGGTCTCTGTCTCCTGGCTTAAGTACCTCCACCGCCTGTCCCTGCCACGAGGGACGGGCGGTGTGGGGGTGATTCCAGCCCTGAAAACCTTCACAGAGCGGCCGGCAGTGACCCCCAGAAACCCCTAGAACTGCGACACTCTGGAGCTCTGATTCCAGCTTGCTCCGCTGCCCCATAGGAATGCTTGGTTCAAGCGCTGTCTGGGCTATAAATCTTCTGGTTTATTAACTTTCTCCGCCTTGCAGGAGATGCCATTTCCAAGCCATGAAATTGCAGTTAACACAAATGCTTTTGACACATGCAGTTATTTTACTACATATACTGTAGTTTGACAAATGTCTCATCACCAATAGACCATTCAGGAATGGATGGTAGTTCAACCCTCCTCACAGTGCTGCTCATACTATCCTTGCTCTAGGATATCTAAATCAATTCATGGATGCACACAGACACAAAGATGTAATTATATATAGGGGTATGTGCGTATAAACATATAAAGCCACTTGTATATAAATGTATAGAGGTATACCTGTTAAAAGTTTCCCTTGTGTTCTGTGAAATATTTGGCATTGCTCAATGGGCGAGGGTTGAGCTTCAAGGAGTGGAGAAGTTTTGGCTGAGGCCCCATTGTCAGCTTCACTTGAGGGTTTGCAAGCTCTGAGAGACATCCTGCTTGGAAGGAGATGCTGGTCACAGCCCACTGAAGTCCAGAGGAGCTCAACAGGCCTCACTTAGGACAGCTGTTTATAGGGTCACAGGATGATTGGCATTAGTTTGGCCAATTTCCATCCTGGCCACAATCCAGGCAGGTAATTACTGGAGTTTTCAGAAGTCCAGAACAATGGTACCATTCCACTCAGGCTACAGTTTGAGTAAGTAATGTCCCAAGGCTGTCAAGGGATGACTGATTATTCCCCTTCTCATTTCCCATCTTGGCCAGGCAGCAGGAGTTCCTGGTAGAGTCAGTGCAGCTCCTACATTTGCCATGCAAGACTTCCTGGCATGGTCCGAGAGACATTGACAGTCCAACTCATTACACAAAGGCCAAAGCCTAATGGGAATTCCTGAGATTGTGTAGCAGCCCAGAGGAGCGGCGGGAGAAACACACCACCGTGGTCAGGAAGAGCAGACCTGGACGTGCTGGGTGAGGCTTTGCTCCCAAAAGAAGTTGACCATGGCCAGAATGCACCTGCAAAGAACAGCAGCTGCATCCGTGCCCAGGAATCCAGCTGTGATCCTTCTCAAGTCTGTTTCCACCAAACACAAGAAATTAAGAGTGTATGTTGCCCAAACAAGCAGGAGGAAGTGGAGGGACACCTAGAAATAGCCATAAGGGCAGCTGGCCCATGCCAGGCAGACCTACAGTAGGAGTAACCCCAGACCTATGAGTGTGTCCCTGTAAGTAGAAAGTGATGCCGTAGCAACACTGTTCCAAATTAGCAGTTTTGTAGTTGTGCTATAAACTTCCCACTATCATGTGAACCATATAATCATACAGCTTCAGCCATATGACCTTCAGGATGTGGATGCAGCATGGTTTTGTGCTCTTTGTTCTCTATTTCCTTGTAGAGTTTAAAGTAGTTTCACGGGACAGAAATGCTCCAGTTTCTAAATTCTGGGGAGTTTCCACGCAGACAGGTTCTGCCATCATTGTTTCACACATGGCTTCTGCTCTCAGTTTCTGACAGGGCTCCTGCTGGACCTTTCCTAGTGAAATCAGAATGTGGGTTTTCAAGCTGGAATGTGCAGACCCCTAGAGAGGCAAGGGGAAAGGTGATCTGCCTGTGAAAGGTATCTAAGAGCAGATTACATTCAACAAGTCTAAAGCCCCTTGTGTATGGTGTACTCACTTTCCTGGGCTGACTGTAGCATCCTGCAAGTAAAAGTGAGGTGCATCCTCAGCCCCCTCCTCTGCAAACTGGTGTCTCATTGCTGCATTTTCCATGAGAAAGGGATAGCTTGAGCCACAGGCCTTACCAGGGAGGGACAGGCCATGCTGAACACCTATGAAGTCATGAACAAGTCATAGGTTTACTTGTTCTAGAAAAAACAGCTTGAAATTCTTTTCCCCCCTGCACCACCGTGAAAGTAAGTTGTTGAACGAGGGAGGGGCAGGGTGGTATTTTGGCTAGAGTGATTCACACACACAAAAGAACTGGCCGGCAGCCTCACATTCCAAGCTAATGGACCTCAGAAGATTGTGGGTGGGAGGTAAGTTTCTTTTTTCTCCTTGGGAAACGGCATCCTCACTTTACTTTTGCCCTGACTCAGGGAAGGTATGTGTGTGTGGAGGGGCTCCAAAACTCATTTTGTTAGATTCTGGAACTCATCTGGCTGCCTTTGGCCCCGGTCTGCCTCTCTTCTCCTGTGCCCTGTTCTGCCCACGGCTCGGACCTGCCTGGATTTCATCAGAGAAGGCAGGGCCATCTGTGGAGGAACCTTTGAGGGAAGAGGCTGCCCCTTCCCTCCTCCATTCCCATGTTGGCAGTAGCTTGTACCCATCGATGAAGGGGGGGGAATCCCAGCCAGAGCCAGCTGCCGACAGCGTGAGTCCATAGGAGGAACCCCCTTTTCCCCTTCCCCTTCCCGGTGTGGGGGAATCTCCAGTTCGGCTCCTCCCGCGCTCCGGGGCCCTCCCGCGGCGACCGCCAGAGCCCAACAGCGCCCCCTGCCGGCCACCAGAGAGCAACTGCAGGCTCTGCTCCTCCAGTGATCCAACAGCGCCCCCTGCTGGCCCTGGTTAGAATTGCGCCAAAAGGCGGAAAGTACTGAACGGGGTTTTTTGGAGGGGACTTTGGGTACAGGATTAGTGTTCAGTTGTTTTTGTGTTCTTTTGTTGTTCTGCCAATACGCATATATCCTTTAATAATGGGCTGTTATCTTTTCTTTCTCCATATTTCTTTGTAATAAGTAAGCAATGATAAAATAATTTGCTCATCAAAATATATATTGTATTTTCTGTATATTATAGGTAATGCTTGGTTGGGACTGGGGAGTTATAAGCTGCGGAATAGTTAACTGCTGTATTATTATTATAAGTTGACTGTCCTGTAACTGGCAGTTCCCTACCTAGTTGGCAAAGATAAGAGTATCTTGCTTTACTGAGCACGTATACCATATCCTGCTTTTCTAAAAATATTGTCTAAGTTACTCATTAGAAAAGAAGAAGAGAACGAGGATCAGAGGGTCAAGGATGGACATGATAAAGAAGAGCCAAGGAGAACATCTGGACCATCTGGACACCTTCCCATATTCAGCTCCAAGGACATTGGGCTAATTAAAGCTATTGAATGGAAAGTACTGATGGAAAGTCCCTGGCAATCCAAATGGGCCTACAACAGAACCAACCAGAACGAAGCCCGCGAATCCAAGCCCAATCAAGAGCTAACAAGTGACTGTGGGAGGGGGAGTTGAAAAAGTATAAAAGTTGCTGTTTGTTTTTATTGGGCTTGTGGGCCGGTGGGGAGCAGGGGTCTCTCCAGGCCACCCAGCATGCTGATTTGCTTATCTGCACTTTATATAAATCTCACAATAAATTTTGCTGCTAAATTTTGATTTGGTTTATTTAACTATAACATCCTCAACTGGAGCCTCTTATTTTTGGATTTACAGTTGCTTAGAGGGAGGAGCATAACTCATCTTCCTTAGCAAAACACTTCAGTCTCATTAAACTCAGACAGAAGCAGACACCATTCATCCTGGCGGATCATCATCTTCATCAGGTTGAAGGGATGGTTGTGCAAGTGTACTGGCTGGGAAAACTGGTACTTGACAGCAGTGTATCTCTGAGCATCACCAGATGGAGAGGAAGAGGCGTTCCCACACCACATAACCAAACCTAGCACCAGTCTTTCTTTCCAGTGCTAGGAATTACCCCCTGCAGCTAGTCCCTGTCACCTGCCCTCCTGGTCCCCATCCTTTTACCATCTGCTCAGCTCATGCCCACTCTTTCTTCTCTGAGTAATCAGCTCTGCTCAGCTTTGCAGTACTCATGTCCTGGATCCACCAGCATCAATGGCCAATGCACCAATGGCCAGCAGCACTCATAAAACATTATCTATTACATGGGAGCCTGATTTCTTAGTGGCAGTGCTGGCTGAGATATGGAACTTGCAGCAGAGAGGGAAGGAGGCAGGAGTCAGGGTGGATCTCACGCAGGCTTTGTTTTTGCAAGAGTGGAGCAGGGTTAATAAAGAAAGGAAAAAGTGGTGCAGAGATCTGGCTGGATTCCAGTTGCCACATGCTGCACCACCAACTGGTATCCCCAAAGGGCCACCATCTGGCAAATGCCACGGGGATGTGCCCTCCCTTGCCCCTGCAGCCATTGCTGCCCTGGGGCACCAGTTACCTAAAAAAAGCCATTTTTGCCTTCCGTGTTCTTTGCAGAGCAAATGCCAGCATGAGCTGTCACTGCTGGCACCTTGGTCTTCAGCGTGACACCATAGAGGTGGCTCCTCTAAAAGGCTCTTAAAAGGTAGTGCAGCTGCTTACAAATAAATCAGGCATACAGTGCAAAGGGTCTCATCCTGCATGGGTGTCCCTTCTTGAGCAAGGGTGCTGGGTGCTTCAGAAAGTGGAGCTGAGCTTGCTCAGCTGAATGGGAAGCAAACAGCAAAACGCTGTTCCAGAACAGACAGGAGCAGACATGAGATGCTGCAAGGAAGTGGTACCAAGGAAATGCTGTCTGAGGTCAGGAGGGGCTGGGGAATGGACAGCTGCTTTGGGGAACTGTTAAAAGTGGAAGAAAGCATAGAAGAAGCCAAGTCTTCAGATTGCTGACATCACGCTGGAAAGTTTTTTCTTTTTTTCCTGTGAAGTACAACCTAAAAGCCTCATGTTTGAGGGGAGGGGAAAAATGTCCAGGATGTACTGTTGCTTTATTACAGTTTTAGAATCACCCCTGAAAGTGTGAGGCTTAGCTCTTTCCTCTGGATATCAGGAGTATGGGGCAACAGGGGTATGGGGCTTGTGTATGTGGACCTCCCACATCTGGAGCCAACTGGGTCCTCTAAATTTATACTTTCCTTCATACACTTATTTTGGGGTACAACCAACCTGCCCTGGGACTGACAAAAAGTGCAGTCCTTACCTTGACCAAGGCAGCCTTCAGCATTCCAGAAAGAACTTGTCTGCCTCCATGTCTGATCCCACCTGGCTCAAACAGGCACCTGTAAGGACACCTTCCCTCTCACAGCAGCTCCAATCCCATAAGTGAAAGGGACAGGCCACCTTCCCTCCACAGCGCCAGCATATGCAGCACCTTGCCATTTAGTCTGGCACAGAAAGATGACAGAGAGGTGGGAAGAGGTCTCCAACTGTGACAAATTGCTTTGGTATCACCTGGAGCCATGTGCAGTCTGCGAACACATGATGGCTGAAGAACCAGAGCTCCCACTTCAAGCAGTGGCCAGGATTTAGGGCTGTAGAGCACAAAGTGGCATTTTGGATCTAAGTAGCAGCAGCAGGAGCCTTAGCAACAGGATGTCATAAGCACAGCTGGAAACAACAAGGCATCCAGCCTCAGCAGGATATTTTTTGTTCCTGTGGGGTGTCACTGACTGCAGCTGGGGCTTGTGATCCCTGAAGAAACCAGAACTCTTAAAGTAATTGGCACTGACTGAACTCTCATAATAACATTCAACACCCAAATGCAGTTTTATTGAATTAATTTGACCTTCCTGAGCGGTGTTGAAGAGGAGCCTAGTCTGCCTCTTTGCAGCATATGGCTTGACTGTCCTACCATAGCCATGGCTAAGGAATAGGAGGAAAAAAAAGAAAGCAAGAGAAGTCTTCTCAAGGCTTTGGGAAAGCAAATTATGCCTGACACTAATTTGATCTGACCTGTTTCTGAAGGTAGTGGAAGGCACATCTCACAGCTCCATCTGTTTCTCCTTACCAAAGAGAAAGGACACAGACGCTCCCAGGGTGTTTTTAGAAGAGCAGAGGAAGAGTGGGCAGCTGCCATGGATAGAAAGCAAGATTTAAGGGGGAAAAAAATCCTGCTTGCTTCATTCAAAACCATTTCTACCAAAGCAGAATTTGGCAAGAACATAACATGGGAACAACTATAACCCAGTTCCCCCCTAATGAGATAGAAATGAAGAGGCAAGAGCAGTAGGGCGACAAGGTTATCGGCTCTCCCCAGCAGGATGTCTGTTAGCCTTTCCGGACAGCTCTAATTCTCTGGCATTTCCTTCTATAACTCACTCAGAGCTGCTGCTACTCCTAAACTTGTCACAGAGCCCAGTCCCCCTGGATTGGCTCTTGGAGCATCTTTAGGAACTCTGTCCAGCTAATCTGTGCCTGTTGCCTGTGCCGGTGCTTCCGCAGCAGAAAGCAGCAAAGTGTGCCCCAAAAACCTCAGTCACATGCCAGGAAACATTACTGACACCTGAATCTCAATCTGAATCTGGCAGGTTTGAGACCATTTTGCTTGTGAGAGCAAAGGTCATAAAAACAAAGCCAAGGACAGGAATGCATGGCCCAGGGTGGCTGGAGGGACAAACACACCGACCAACAACATGCAATTTCACAGGCATCCCCTGCCAGAGCTCAAGCTCCTCAACTCCTTTTCTGCTCTGGTAATCACACATTGAAATGGGGCAATGCCCAGCCCCCTGTCCCAATACACCTTCTCAGCGGAGAGGAAAGAACCCAAAACAACATCTTTGGCAAGGCAGGCAGGGGCAGCAAGCAGATGGTGCATTTTCGTGCCTAAAGCTCCCCCCTCAACCCATTCTGTTTGTTTCACCCATCAGTCACTGGCAGCAGAAATGTGGCAGGAAAAGCTCTGGCTGGTTCACTGGCACAGAGCCCAAGAAGTGCTCCAGGACCCACTCACCACATAACTTCAGAGGCCATGCATCTGGAGAGAAGGGTTCCCACAGCTGTCTGGTGCTTGTTCTCAGTACAGAGCAGGTGGGAAGCACAGACAGGGATGGAGCAGGAACCCACATGCCTCCTCTGTGCTGGAAACCTGTGTGCAAGATGGGACTGAAAGTCTATACACTGGCAGCATTAGTATAAGACGAGAGAGGGCATATGCTGCATCTCGTGGGGGTGTGCACAATGCTCCAAAAAGTTACAAAATAAGAGGAAACCGCCCCACAGATGAGAGGAAGATGTTGCCCAACCAGAGTGCATTGGATGGGTGTGCAGAGGCTGTGCCAGTGTGCAGGGGACTGGCAGATGCACAGCACGGTGCAGATGTGGGGACATCCATAATGTGTGCTTCCCATGTCCTGCTGGGGAAAGGCAGACACCTCCCAGGAGCCAGCAAGGGCCCCGGGACTTCCCGCAGGATCCACCACTGGAGGCTGTGGGCAACTGGACAATTACTGTGGTGTAAGTGTAGAAGAACCTTTCCGGAATATTTTACTTCAAGGATATTAGGGCTTTTTGCTTAAGAAAGTTTTCCTGCCTAGAAGACATGTCTTTCCCCAGAGAGAGTTTTAGATGTTTTCTCCTCCTGCATTCAAGAGAAACGCTCCTTGACATGAGAAAAAGGTAAGTCTGCAGACATGTGGAAGCCCCGCAGAGGGGGGGCCAGAAATTATACAAGCCCTGAGAAGAGCAGGGGGCGCATCTTTCCTCAGGCCTAGTGTTTGAATAGGATTAATATTCTTTTAAGTCCAGTGTTCATGACTTTGGAAACAAGTTTTCCTGCAATCCTTACACTGCCTGGCATTTCGGGGGTACACCTGCGTGTTGGATCTTATTTCACAAGTGGCTTCCCAGTTTTGTGCACCGGGACGGGGAGCGCTGGGCTCCCACGCACCCAGGCGCGGGCAAACGCCACGTCCCAAGCTGGAGAGCCGGGGATGGACACCAGGGCCAGGGAGGTGGTCGGTCCCTGGTGCACGGGGTCAGCGCCGCGGTGTCCCTGGGCTCCGGCTGCGGGATCTGGGGAATTGGCGGGTCCTCGGCGCTGCGCCCGCGGGGTCTGCACATGGACCGCGGCTCCCATTCCAGGACCGCGGCTGCGGAGGAAGCCGGCGGTGCCCTGAGGGAGGATGTGCTGGTTTCCCGGGCCGAGGTCAGCGCCGGCCGGTCCCGAACCCGCGACCCCTCTTCCCCGCCGGCGATGCCCTCGCGGGCCCCGCGCACGCGCAGGACACCCCACCTGGCCCTGCTCCTGGCGCGCAGGCGCGGGGGTGTCTCCGGAGAAAGGGGGGTGGAGGGGGCGGGCGCTGTCCCGCGCGTGCGCGGTGCGGCGGCGGGCGCCATGTTGTCGGGGCGGGCGGCGGGGGGGCGGTGAGCGCTCGGTGTCGTCGCGTTCGCTCCGCGCCTCCTCCCCCGGCCCCGGGCCCGGGGGGTCGCGGCCGAGCGGGGCGTCCGACGGCACCATGAGCGGCGGCGGGGGCGGGAGGGTGTGCGACCTGTCCCGGCGCAACCCTCAGGAGGACTTCGAGCTCATCCAGCGCATCGGCAGCGGCACCTACGGCGACGTCTACAAGGTGGGCGCAGCGCCGCGGCCCGGCGGGGGGGATCCCCTCTGTCCCCCTCTGTCCCCACTGCGGCGAGTTCCGCTGTCACGCAGCCTGGCCGGCCTCCTCCTTCAAAATCTGGGGAGGGGGGAGTTCCGTCGCGCAGCGGCGTCCCCTGGCCCTCCCCAGGACAGCGAGGCCGCCCCCCCTCCGTCAGGGTCTGTCCCCCGCCCCGGCCCGGCCGCCGCTGCCCCCGCCCGGCCGTGTCCTAGCCGGGCAGGTGCGGGTGTGTGCGGGACTGGCGCTGTTCCGGCGGCCCTGGAGCCGCCCCGCAGCCGCTCTGGCCGCTGCTCCTGTATGCCGGCCCCGGCCGCTGCTGCTGGTGCCGGCTCGGGCGGAGCTTGGGGGTCTGGTCCCTTCCAGAGCGGGCCGGCGGCTGCAGGGGTGTGGGAAGCTTGCTCGCTCGGTTCCAGCCCCAAATGCCACTTGAAGTCGTGTGCCTGAAGGCGAACGGGGCCCTCCGTCCCGGCTACTGCTCCCACCGCTGTCTTGGATGCGATACCGGTGTGTTGTGCTTGTGTCGGTGTGAAACGTGAGGCTGGGCGGTCCGAGGGCAAACTGATGTGGTTAGGGTCAGTCTTTCAGGGCTCTGTCCTAACTTAAGCAAACGTAGGAAAATCAAAGCTAAGGCAAAAGCAGCTGAACATAAGTTTTGGGTTTAGGGGACTTTATAATTTACTTTGACATTTTTCCCCACTTTGCAGTGTATGTTCTTATTTGTGTATCCGGTTGAATCCTTGCCTGTTGGGATGTGACGTTCTCTCCCTGGGGTAGGATGACCCTGGTTGTTACCTGCTCCTGATTGGTCTTGGAGCAGAGGGAAGAACTGAAGTTTGTCATGTGCAGCCTGGTGGAAGCATTGCTTGAACTGTGTGCTTTCCAAGCATCTTCTGGCCTGTTTTTGTCATCAGTGGGTGTACACATGTGTCTGAGGAAACTTGTACTGGTAGGCAGGACTGTAGGGAAACATGTAGAGCCATTCCACAATTTGAGGTGCACAGAACTGGTGCTGGTGCTGCCTTTCACTCCGAGTGAATGTGCCTAGAATGAAGTCTTGTTTGGGTTGGGGTGATTTTCGTTTAATCTCGCTTAAATGTTATGGAAGTTTCAGACCTAAATCCTCTTGTTATTGCACTCTTAGTGTGCTAACACCCTGCTTTATTAATTGTTTAATTGAAAGGGGGTTTTGTTTTGCTTGCCCCACCTTGCCAGCTTTCTTGGTGTGTTTGTGTACTGTGCTGATGTTTTACTTGTTCAAACCTAGTTGCCTTGTGCTCTGGGTTTTTGCTTTTCTGCACACTGTTCTTCTGTGTGCCTTTATGTGCGTGTCTCTTTCTGTGCAGTTTTTAACTGTGACATTGACTCTGCGATACCTTGTCAATCAGATTTTTTCAGTGCTCTGTATGTGATTTTGATGGATATGAATTTTAAGGACGTTACCTCTAACCATAGAGTCTGCAAGACACTTACACATTCAGATACATATTGCATATGTATCTGAAACCTATTAAGTTTAATTGGATTTGTGAAGGTTTTCTTGATGATTATCGTACTTACATTGCAGTAGCCTTCAGTTTGGTGCTCTATGAGTGGCCAGTGTTTGGCACTGCTTGTGATTCTTCTTCCTTTGAGACACAGAAGTTCTCTTCCCCCCCCCCGAGAGTGAATTTGCTAATGTTTGCAATCTGCCTGTGGCAGCCGAGATAGGTGGTGATATACCAGGACTAGGTGATATACCAGGACACACTAGGCTGGTATTATAATTATTTCTTCTAGATGGGAGGTAAGTGCTTTCTGATTAGGTTGTGGACAGTGTAGGGAAAATGAGAGGTGCTTTTTTCCTGTGTGGATTATTGCCTGTTTCATTTTGAGGCAAGGTCTTGCCCAAGGTGTCTTCAAGGTGGAGCATGAAAGTAGCCCAAAAATAACAATGAAAGCTGGTTACTTTTAATGTGGCAAAGAAGTAGTAATATAGTCTGAACTGTCATCCACATGTGAACTCAGGCTTTATCTTGTATTTGGGGTTTCGTAAAGCCTCTTTCATTTGCCTTCATCCTGTCACCTGTAGGTGAACTTTGTGGTTGATGAAATAATTGTGTGAAGTTGAAATCAGCCATGAGATGATGGAGCTCATCAGTGGTGGGATTTCAGCAGAGTGCTTCCGAGCACTCGACATACTTGGGTATCTTCAGGCTGTGGTTTTTCCCCCTTAGCAGGGAGAGCTGTGAAGGGAGGTGTTTCTGCTGTTAGCAGGTAGGGATTATTGCTAATAAGCTGACAGTCTTGCTAAATACTGACTCTTCTGTAACCTGCTTTCCTGGCAAAGCATTGAGGAGCTGAATGCAGACCAGACTGGCATCTACTTCCCTTACTCCGTTTTAGTTGAACTGAGCTATAACAGGACATGGTTTCAATGTTTGTTTTGTTTTTAAAAAAATTAATTATTAAAAAGAAGGGAAGCAGAGTCTCTATTCTGAAGCTTATTGAATTTGACATAAGAGCTGGTGGTGTGGACTGAGCTACAGAGATTGGAAGAGAGGGAGGGTATGGGTCAGATGGATACAATCTTGTGCCATGAGTCCTGCTCTTACACTCACATACCAGTGTGGGATTTTTTGCTCGAGCCAGTATTTTTACAATTATCTGCACTCCCACCGAAGTTCAGCTTTCAGAGAGCCTTGGAGCAAATGATAATGGATTCATCACAAGAAAGGTAATGGATAACTTGTTCATGCCATTAGCTCTTTATCAAATATTCACAGTCAACAGTATGTATATATTCTAATTAGCACTAGTGCAAATTTGTTGTAGGAGGTGAAGTGTTATCTGAATAGCTTAGTTCTTCATGTATCTCTCTAATTATATTGCTGTGCAGGTCATTTCTGTCTTTTGTGCTTCTGTATTTCACTGTTCCAAAGAATTTAATTGTGGTCACCAAAGTGTGAAAGAAGAGTTATGATTTATTGGCTGTGAAACAGGGATACTGTCCAGTCGTGCTCTGTTGCAGGAAATATTCCTAGACTTTAATGAGGTAGCTGCTTAATTTTGTTTGTTCTGCATTTATCCTTCTCTCATTTAAGAAGACTTTTCTGTCTCTTAAAAGTTGCCATTCTTAGTTCCAAGCTCTCTGTAAGTTGTGACATTCTTTTAAAGTTTGGATTACAAGTGCTGCACGGGGGTTTTCTGACAGACACCATATTATGATGTTTCCTGTTTGTCCCCATTCCAGTACCTTTGGTTTTGGTAACAATTGCACAGAGTTTGGAAGTATATTCTGAGGTGATTGTAGGTCCATTGCTTTTGTTCATGTGGTAAATTTATATCACAGCATATCTTGAAAAAAAAGATATTGCTTTGGTTTAATAAAGGTTGAACTTTATTTGCCATCTCAGAGGTCATTCGTCTTGTGCGGGTGGACCCTTCCAAAGATTTTCAGCACCTTACTAAAAGAAAGGCTCTTCTTTTACTTTCCCCTTTAATGAAATTCAAACAGCTGTGATAATTAGTGAGATTGTTGTTCCTGCAAGGGTTATGCCACATCTGCCTTATTTCAGTTCTTTTTGGCATTTATGGCTTCGGCCAGATAACAAATGAAGACACAGAACTCAGGGGGTTGCACTTTGCTTGAGGTCTTATTTTTAAAAAAGAAAAGCCTGATTTTTCCATTTCCTAGCCCTTTGGCAGGGAAGTTGGTTTTGGTGAGGGAAGTCATGTATCCACCAGCTCAACTACTTCATGATGAAAACTTAAGATTCTGTGGGTATGTCTGGGAAACACCTGGTGACTGTTACTGCTTTCTACTGCCATCCGTGTTTCAGAGTGTCTGGTTGCTGATAGAGCTTCTATGTGCTGCTGGAAGAGAATGCATCCAGGTCAGATGAACCTGAATCTTGATGAACTTCTGTTTTGCAGTGTCCTACACACAAATCTCTTCTCTGCATGTGTGTGCCCTTGGTCCTCTTTCCTGGAGTGATCCAGAGGTGATTCTTCTGCAGTTTGCTGCTTCTGAAATATTGAAGCTGTGCCTTTCAGTTGTGTGCTTTTGGATAGACATTTTAGTCTTCCTTTCTTCCTGATTGACATTACAGCTTTTGAAGCTTTTTATGACTTTGTTAGGAGTAAACATCTGTTTTGAAGGCTCTGTCTGTTCAGTGTTAATTGGCTTTTGAAACCTGTCAGGTAGACAGAGAGGGAGGTGGATGTTTTGCCATCCCATTTTTACTACACTGAATAAGTACTACAAGGCCTAGTTTCTGGGACTGTGGTTGCCTTGCACAGAGATTTTTGTTTTTCTTAGTTTCAGATCCTTTTGTTTAACATCAGCTTTATCAAAGCTTTGCTTTCTAAAATTATCACACTGTTGGGTTGTGGTATCGCACTTTCTACCAGAATGTTGGAAGCTAACTATTTTTAGGCAGGGGAGTTCTGAGGGTTTGAGAGAGGCTGAAGAGAAGGACTGTACGGCTGGAAGCAAGAGGACTGGGGAGTTGTTTGGGTGTGTTTTCCTGAAGAGCAGAGCTAATCAGGCTCAGGAAGCCTGTTTGTACCCTGGAACCAGTTATCCCATGAAGTAGTAACTTGTTTAGAAATCATTTTGTTCAACAGTTCACACAGGAAGTGGTCAAAACCAGAAGCCCTTGTTGTTGCTGTCTTACTTTGCTTTTTGACTTAGTTTTTGTTGCAGCATTATATGCTTTATATTATCAGTTTCCATTTGAAGGACAGTTGTAAACTTGTCGAGATTTATCTCCTCGAATTTTACATCTCTACTTGTTCAGCTGCACAGATGTCTCCTTCTTATGAAGTGGAATATATTAGGGGCAGTGCTAAATACTATCCTTCCTCCTCCTTTTTTTTCTTTCCTCTCCTGCTCAGGCACACACCATTTGCACATCTTTTGCTTGACTGGTGTTTCCCAATTAGAGCACATCAGAGTACTGTCTCACTCCGTTGCTCTTTGGTTCTCCATTTCAGAGTAGTAAGGTCTTTACAATTCTGAAGCATTTTTGTTAATTAATTTTTGCAAAGAGAGTAACAATAAAGCCTGACTTTTTTTTTAGCTTTTATTTCTGCTTGGTGGCAGTTTTTTATATAACATTTTTATCTGTCATCCTGCTGTTGTTACAGAGATACTAGTAATTATTTCCTGTTTAATTTTGCAGTGCCTCTTCAGTTGACTTCACAGTTGGTAGAATTTTTGAAACTTCTCCCCAGATGGCAATCTAGATCTCTGGAAGAGTATAGTTCTTTTAGCTGCTGATAGAATTAGGATTCTTCTGTCATTTTTTAGAGCACACATCGTATATAAATGGTCTACACATTTAATAAAGTACCTGCATGTAGATGCAGGCATTGTGGGCTAATCTTTGCCTCTAGAAAGCCTGGGTAATGCATTCCCATTGAGATAGTGAAATATGCATTTGAAGGAAGTGGTTGAAGGATCCTGCTCCTGGAAACAGGGATGGATGCTGTAAACCTCAATATCACAAAGGCTGGGAGTTAGAGTACTTACAGTGCAAGTGGAAGCAAAAAATGAATATAGGTTTTCTTACGTGAGCCTCTTCAAAATTTTGATTGCGTTTTTAGGCTCAAAAGTACTTGTTTGAAATTGTTCTTTACCCACCTACTACTTATTGATTCTCCAGTCTCAAATCCCATAAACGATTGGTGTGATTTTTCCTATATAAAAACCCAAGGCGGTGTCTTATGAGGTGCTGTGTGGTATGTATGCAAGCATCTCCAAATTCAGAGTTGGAGCCAGCTCCAACAGGTGTTGAAAACCCTATGTACTTCAGTCATTCTCAGTCACTCATAAGTGTGAGCTCAGATGAGTAATTGTTTCACAACTGATGATTTCAAAGGTATTTGAGATCTAGTAAAACCTGTCACAGGCACCTCATTCTCATTCTTAGCCTTTGCAAGGAACCCTTGTGTGCCTACAATTAGCATAATATTTTTATATACTCAGATTAACAAAGGCCATTCATATTCCTACTCTTGACAACACCTTCAGTGCTGATAACCCAAATGGAACAGGACGCAAAGTTATAACTTAATCGGATTCTTGACTTGGAGTCCTGTCTTCTTAATCTACGCCCTGAAGCAGTGGGTAGCCTAGTGTTGGTGACCTGCATTAAATCAGGTTTTGTTCCTCCTTTTTGGCTTTGATAAGCTCAAGCAGATACTGGTCCAGAGAATCACCAGCTGGCCAAAGAGTCCCACTGCTGCTGGTGCTGAAGAAAGGAAGAAATGCCTAATCTGAAGGTGAAAAGTCACAACAGTTTTTCTTCCCTGACGACAGTTTGAAGAGTTTTTGTAAACATGACGTTAAAGATGAACTCCCTTTGCAATGGGAGGGTGCTGAATCAGCCCTGAGGTGTTGGGGAGTGCAGATTTGACAAGGCTGCCAGATGCTTGGACTGTTTCTTTGGTTGGCATTCTACATGTCCTGCTTCTGATGTATCTATAGATTTACCTGTCTACTAGTGATAGTTTCTTTTGAGCACCACCACCACGTAAGATTTGTGATGAGTATCTTACATGCTTTAATCAAATTTAAATTGAAATTGTCACTAGCTCATACTCACCTTCTATCTTGCTTTTTTGTCACAGAACGTAGTGACCTATGGAGCCATAGTCACAGAAACAAATTACTGACAGTTGGACACAGTATTGTTAAAAATAAATAAAACCAAAAAAATGTCCCTGAGGCCTGTGAAATTTTTCCATCTTGACTTGCGTGTTGCAGCTGTGCTCAGGATGTGTAAGTTCAGGATCTCTCCATTTGTATCCGCTACAGTTGTATCTCATTGATCATCTTGTTAGTACAAATTGCCCTGAAGCAAGTCTGTAAGTATTAACAAGACTCCCTGAGGATCACAGGTCTTTGTTAAAGTTTCAGTAGTTTTTCTTGTTTATCTTGGAGGTTAAAAAATTCTGATGTTTGTTTGATTCATGAACATTTTGCCTGTGTGTTTGTTTCATGCTATGTGTTCAGAAAAAAAACGAGGAGTAAAAATCCTAGCTCATGCTTCAATGGTGCCACTTCCTCATGTGTTGCCTTGATTCTCTGGTACAGATAAAAGGAACTCCTTTTCTTAATGTCTATTTTCCACCAATGATTAATGGAGACATTGCTGCCATTGGTGGGGTGGGCAAATTATGACTTACAGGGAAGGCTGCTAGACAAAATTTATTTCTTAACTGGTTTTTCCACTGTCAATCAGGTTGGGACTACTCTTTGGCATTTACAGTATTCTCATTGGTCTCAGAATCTATCACTAACCCTCAGCCTGCAAATTATTGGAAATGCTGGTACTTCCCAGTATTGCAGCAAAGCATTGCTGCACCAAAGAATAGTGAGAGGTTTGAGATCAGCTGTGCTAGGAATGAGCTGAGTAGATCTCTAAACACAGGAATACTCACTGCATTTATTTGGTTACTTTTTATAGTCTTAGGAGTATTTTTCCCTCTATTTGTGGTTCCACAACAACGTCTCAAGCTGCCATGTAAAGAATCAGTACCTTAAAGGTGTTTGGTGAGTCTCATGGCCAGTCAGTAAAGGGTGTGAGTTCTTGAGTTCCTACAATGACTTAAATGAAACCATTAGCAGCTTAAAAGCTACATCTGTAAGTTCTGTAATTCTGGCCTTTGGAAAAGCAGGCCTGGTGTCCCCCTCTGTGCCCTGTGTAAGGGCTAGAGGGGGCATGGCATTCTGCAGTGGTGGTCCAGTGCAGTGCAGCTACGGGTAACAAGCCTCCCTTGGGGAGAGAAGAGGCTGTAACTGGGCATCCTTCAGGGGCTGCTGCTTGAATGCTGGGAAGCAGCTTTGTTGCCTGCTCCTCATGGCTGGGTGCAGGAGCACAGAAGTATCTGAAAGCACTGGGCAAATGGCTTCTCGGTTTTCAATTAGAAGTCAAATGCAACAGTTGTAGAAGAGAAATCATAATTATAATAATTTACGTTGCTTCTTAATGGCTTTTTAAAAATATAACTTCCTTGGTTGCTCAGTAGAAAGGAGGCCTTAGCAGGACAGAGCCCTGTACAAAATGCAGTGAAGATCCTGAGTCATTGCTGCTGCAGTTGGCCTCAGAGCTGCTTTGTATCCAAGGGGAACGCTTCGAGGGGAATACTTCCTAACTCCTTAGTTGCTGGCTTGCCTTTTTGCACCCTTGCATCAAGGGGAAGATGCTGTTACTGGCAGAGACTAAGGACCAGGGGCATGTAGTGAAATCCTCAGGAAGTGTTACACTGCTCTGGTGGGAGTCTTGGAAGAGGTCACATACTGCAGGGCACAGCCCTTGATGCCCCTTGGGCCTCAATTGCCTGCTGTGAGACCCGTGAGTGTTAGACCTGCTTTCCAGTCAGTCTCAGTGGTTGGTTTGTTTATAGATTTTAATACGGAAGCACAGCATGGTCAAGGACTTGCATAACTTAGGAGTGTTGTGTGGCATTGTAATTTCCTGAGCAGACTAAAGCTTCACCTCTCAGTACAAATTAGCTGTCTAGTATTCCCCAACAAGTGGTTTCTCTTTGTTCAACCCTTGTGTTTCTCAGCTGCTCTTTGACTACATGTTGTCAGAGAAATCAAGTTCAGAATGCAGAGCTGGTTGCTGTGTTCTGCTCTCTAAATATCCTTTTTTTTGTTTGTTTTTATAGGCTCGAAATGTCAACACGGGTGAGCTAGCAGCAATTAAAGTAATAAAACTAGAACCAGGTAAGTGTCTCTTAGTTGTAATACACCACAAAAACTAAATATTTTTGTGCTTAAGATAACAATCATACAAAATCAATGTAGTCCACTTATTGAAAGAAGGGGTAATTGTTGCATTTTGCTGTAGGAATACACTGCTCTAAAAAAATAGCAATCATGACAAGCAAGATGTGAGAGGAAAAATGTAATCGAAGAACAGTGAAATGAAAGCTGATTGAAATTTCAGTGAGAGTTGTGGGTTTTTCTGTCTTAAGTAATAAGTTTTTAATCCATGTGATAGAAAAACTTCTAGAACAAAAGACACATGGAAGACAGCAAGGTAGAAAAGAACTCATCAGGAAAAAGAGTAGAGGAAGAAAAATAAAAAGAAGGGTGAAATAATAGCTGAACATTAGTATCTGGGAGTTGAGTACATTTCCGGAATTTTGGAGACTATGATTAGGACTTCACTGTCTGCTAGATTTATGCTTTAACTCTGCTTCTGTTGTGATTTCACAAAGTACATGTGCCCTACCGATCAGTTCTCAGCCTGGAAGTGCTGTTCTGTTAATAACAGGCTTATTGAACAGGAGGACAGTAATCTGGGGAGTAAAATATCCAAACTTTTTGTTCAACTTCTAACTTTCAGTGTTCCATTTCCAGATTTAATATTGTGTGTGTGTGTGTGGTATTTTAATTACATGTTTTGATCCTTAAGGTGTATGTAGGCAAGAAGGGAAAGAAGGTACAGTTTTTTTCCCTTTTCTTAAAATTCTGGAATTGATTAGAAGTTTTTGCAGTGCATGCACATTTAAAAATGCAGTACAGACAGTATGTTTGTTACTAGGTGGTTCAAAAAGTGTATATTCATCACACCTCTATTACTCAAACTGAAAAGTGTGGTCTCAGATGCTCTTGTCTAGTTCTCCTTCTTTGTTTTTTTGTGTCAGTTCCCATTTGCTGGAGTCCTTGTCTTTGCATGACATGGGTTATCAGTCCAGCTAAGCTAAGTATGAGAATCATACTGTGTGCATTCCCTGAGCTGTGGGCAGAGCCCAGGGATGTGCTGCAGCGGGGTAATTGCCCTCATGCTGTGGTGAGGGGGTGAACAACTGGCTCCTTGCAGTTAAATATTTTTGGCAACCTTTGGACACCCGAGTGGTGCACAGAGAACGTGCTGTAGCTGCCCTCTGTTTGCTCACTAAGCTTGGTTTCTCTCTGTAGTTGTCACTGTCAGTTGTGATGGAGGCTTGACTGAGAACTTCAGACAGGCAGTGACCACATTCTAGAACCATGGCACTGGCTTTCTTTGGAAGTTTTGCAGACTGAGGGAGAGTGTGAAGGCTTTATGCTGCTTTCATTTTGAATGCAATGAAAACACTGGTCAAATACTGAGGGAATCACGTCCTTTCACAGGGATACCTGTCTGTATGTGAAAATAATTTCTCTGTTCTTTAGTGTCTGTGTGTTTAAAAGTCTAGCCAGGATGTAGCAAACCGTCAGCAATACACATAGATGTTAACTTTCAGCTTCTGATTTGAAATTTGCTATCAGTTAAATAAAATACACAGGAACATCACCTTTGCGGTTATAAATAACCCAGTTGATAGGTCATGAGTATGTTAATATACTGGGAGAAACTTAAAACATATTTTCTTAGGTCATAGATGGGCCAGTTCTGTTGGAATTTATTGTTTTTCTTTTGAAATTTATTAACAGTCTTATTTGAGAATTGATTTTTGGACTGTGACGATACATAGGAGCTTAGTGTCTATATTCAGGTTTTTAGACAATCACTTTGGTTTCCAGTTTAAGTTATGCTCAGGTGCACTACAGCAGAGTGCTAAAAGGAGACGTCTTTGAATGTTCCTGTGTTTTCAACTTGTTTAGGTGTCTCAAGTTATTCATGGAGTTAAATGGTTATTTTAGGCCTTCAGGCTTGTTCCACCAATAAAGGCCTTGAGGCTGGTAGAAATCAATTGGATTTTGTCTACTATATGTGTCTAACTAAAGAAACTTCAGAAGAACTTATTTCAAAATAACATACTCTAGCTCTAATAACTAGCTCTAATTTGCCCTTATGGCTAAAGAAATTTCAGAGGAGTCCCAGTGTAAGAGACTGAACTACAAAGAACACATGACACGCATTTATTTAAAAAAATTAGAAATTAAGAAGGCTGTCAAATATCTGTTACCATCATTCTCTTACTTTTGATGGTTTTCTTGCCTTCTTTAAGTTGCGTATGAAATAACACTACCAAAATAAAATCGTCTCAGTTGTGTTTTCAGTTTCATGCATGATTTTCTCAATGTACACATCCAGTAAGAAACTTTTATAGAAAGACCAGGACAGCCATGGTACCGAATAGTGAGACAGGTAAATGCTGCACCTATGTCAGTGTTTTATCTGGGCATAAGTTATGCATAGGCCATAAATTTACATTCTTGCCGAGTCTGCTGAAAAGTTGCAGCAGCAGCCTACTAGAGTCTGGGTTTTTTTGCTCCGGAAGATGAGCTAATGGGTATTGGGCATATGGCCAAAAACAGCAAAGTTTTGTTGTGTTTTTAAGAACCCAGGCTGTTGGCAGGGCATATGCAGATGCACACAGAGGGGTCTCAGGGAGAATAAGGACTTTAGAAAGAGCTATGGCCAATATTATAACAGGTGTCAGCAGACATGAGTTCCATCTGTCCCAGGAGAATATAGTTACTTATTGCTAGTAAATACTGATTTACAGCTAATTTATAGATCTGTGAAAATTGCAGATAGTCTTAATTACTCAGAATGTTTGTTTTATAAACATGTGCTGAAAGTTGAGTTAAGATGTGAGTATAACCGAGGCCAATCGTCCTTCTGCTTTTCAGGAGAAGATTTTGCTGTTGTGCAGCAGGAAATCATTATGATGAAAGACTGTAAACATCCGAACATTGTTGCTTATTTTGGCAGCTATCTCAGGTACAGTTTGTTTCTTTTGCTCACTTAAAAATGTGTGCCTCTCTCCTTGTAAAGGACAGGTCTAAAAGGTGACTTAGGCAAAACACAGTTTACCAAATAAGTATTATACAATTTTATATACTTTTTTTCATTTACCTTAAAATCTGTTCTGTTTATTACAGTGTATGTCTATAAATAATTTTTCTCTTAGCAAAATCTTTCAGTGATCACGTAGTCGTGTTTCCTTGCAAATGAGTTGACACCTATAATATGTAAGTGGAAAATTAAGGAGAAGTATGACAAGTATGAAGAGTCTGTGTATATAATATCTTTTAAATCTTTTTCAGTAGAATGTCTTGTTTGTCTAACACATGAACTTCTGACCAGAATGTGATGGTTCCATTTATGTTTGTTTCTGGAGGTGAAATTATTTGCATTGTAGAAACATTGACAGATGTATCCAGTTGTCTTACACCTGCTTCTTTTAACTGGTCACAGTAGGAACAGATTGCTTAGTATAGCTAATGAAAAGCTGTTTCTGATGGTTTTCTAAAATTTCATGTGAAAATAGATTGTGAAAAAATGTTATTATTGCATTCAACTTTCTTTACTGTTTTTATATTGAAATGGTGCCTCTTCTCCTGGAGCTGTATTCAGGGTGAGGGTGTTTTTTTCTTAAAAAAAAAAGTTTCCCTCTTTTCTCAGAGTACCAAAATACACCTTTGTAGACCCAGAATTAAGTTTTGGTAAATATCCTGTGTGTTTTGTCACTCTCTTATTCTCTTGCCTGGTTTCCTCCTCTTTATTGGTAGAGTGCTTCTCTTTTGTCTGGGCAATTGCATCACTGTCTTAGAGACCTTCTTGTGTCTGACCTTTTGTTTTCCAAGCATATTTCAATGCTAAGAACAATAGAAGAGTACTATCATCCTTTTACTTGCCACTTGCCAGCATATTGTTCCCCATGGATTTCTTCTGTTTATGTCAGGATTTTTCAGACAGTCGGATTTCTGTGTTCCTGTTAGCCTGGGTGTGAAGTTGCAGACACTAAACGGTACTGTTGGTCCTGTCTGTTTTGTTTGCTGCTCTTGCCATATGCTCTGCAGAAATAGACAACTGTGTACAGTGTTAATGTTGGATGTTACATGATCTTCACCTGTCCCAGAGTGCTTAGGCACAGTAATAAAAGGCTAGATAGTGAATTAGAGATGAAGTCGTCTCTTCTGATCCTCTTACGTTCTTTTTTTTCTTTTCTGTAGGGCTTTTGCACACTGGGAAGTTAATGCCCAGTAAGCAAAAGTGTGAATTTACCGCACTTATCTGCTTCATGTCTCTTACTTTGTGGGTGCTCTGCTGCTGTCCCAAGGCTGCTGAGATTGTTCTGACTTCTTCCCACTTCCACACTGCTGCTGCTGTTGGCATCAAACAGGATGCAGCCACATGGGAAGGAGTGGCTTTCATGAACTCAGTGCCCCCAAAAGTATCCCTGTTTGAGTCCTGCATCATTGTGGGAAGCAAATGAGGGACTTGGAGGTGTATGTCTTTTCAGTGCTTCTTTCTCACTCACGTTCCCCTGCTAATTCTGTTTTCTTTCACAGGTAGTCACGTTGCTTCTGTGTCTTTCATCAGTTATTTCAGTGGAAAGCCTTAATATTATTTCAAGCAATGCTTTAATTAACCCCTAGAAATGTATGCAGTTAACAGCCAGGGAACTCTATTGCTTAAAACTTCTGTAATGTTTGCATAGTACCTTTCTCACCCATAGAGGAAGCAGATGGGGTGTAGCTTTGAGGGCTGTGTAGACTATAGATGTGAATGGGGAGAATATCCAAGAAAGACAGTACTTCCTTGGAACAGCAGCTATTCTAGCTGTTACCTGCTGGTGAGAAATTCTTAAAATTTGCAGCTCAGGAGATAAGCTCAGCACTTTACATCATTGCTTTGCAAAACACTTCCACAAATGTCTCAGCTGTTCTAACAGAGCCTTATGAATGCAGGAAACCCAAGACCAGGGTTTATAAGGAAGCTGCAAAACAACCATCAGCCGTTCCTTTGATTGTCCTGTTTTACAGACTGCTCTAAGGTGGTTGTATGTGATTTTTTTCTTTCCCCTCTGAGTATTTTGATGGCCAGGAATGACTAGCCAAGTCCCAGATTTTCTGCTTTCCAAAATGCCGTTTGTGACCACACATCTTACCAGTGAAAATTACTAAGTGAAAATAGAATTACTGACCGTAAGAGAAGAGACCTCTGAATTTTTCAGCCTGCAGTCTGTTCTTGGAAAGCACCTTTTGTGGAGGTATAGTGACTCAAACTGAATTGACTCCCTTAGTAAGGGAAGAACAACTAAATAACTTTGCTCTGACCCATAGGTATTTTTGAAGGAAAAGACTTCATCTGAGCAGGCACTTATCCACAGCATGGACTCCATTCTGCCTAGCATTGACTAAAGCACTATTTTCACTTAATTTGTGGAAGAAGTTGAGAGATACCCCTAGGGCGTTTCGTTTTGCATTTGTTTCTTGTTTGTTTGTGTTAACTCCTATGCTCTGAAAAAAGTGGAAAGTGAAAATGAGGAAGAAATAAGAACCTGCATCTGTTTCCTTTCTACTCTCAAAAAAAATATTTCAACAAAAAATTAGTGTGAATGTTTCACTAATGCTGTTTTTATTACTTCATTAAAGTAGAATATTTTTTAATATTTTATTAGTTTCTGTTTGTACGGTGAAGTATCACATAAAGATTAAATCATACTCATTATTTGACTTGTACTTTTCATAATACAGAGCTTGTTATGTTATGCTTTACAACGTTATAGTCCTCTGACTTTTCCTTTACAGGTGCTGTTCTCAGATCTGACAGCTAATGAATGGTTTTATTCACTTTTTAGACGAGACAAGCTATGGATTTGCATGGAGTTTTGTGGAGGTGGCTCTCTACAGGATATTTATCATGGTATGTCAAGACTAATTCCTTAAATAAGTAAATCTTACTTTCAAAATTTGAAGTGATTACAGTGTTTTGGAATTAGAGAGGAGGAATACTAAAATTAGTATCCATGATAATTCATTGAAGGTCAGTTTTAGCTTATGTTTTTGCTTAATTGGTTAGACTTGGTTTTCGTAAACAAAATTACAGCTATGGTGGGTTTTTTTCTAGCAGCGGAAGCTATTTTCGTCCTTCAGTAGCTCATATACCCATCACTACTTTTTAAAGACTGTAAAATTAGACAATACTACATTGTAAAAATAAAAAAATACTGCTGTCTTACTTCATAGCCATTTTGTTTCTGAACTTTTAACTTTGTTTTAGTATAGTCTATACCACTGCCTACAGAAACCTAGGTAAGTGGATTGATTACCATGGATGCTCGTGTCCTTTGTAAACAGTGATCATCTCTATGTTTGTACAGCAGTAGTTCCACCAGGGTCTTTTTTATTACCCTTTTTTTTATGCTGGCTTTGTGACACGTGAAAAGCAAAGGTGGCCTATATATTTGCTTTGGGCTTGGCTGCAGTGAGTGGTCAAAGAAACAAGGGCTGTGTGTGAATGTATTTGATAATGGAGAGATTAGTAAATTGATCGCTAGTTTTCAGGAGACCATCAGTTTTGAGGGATTTTATTGCCCTGGAATTAAGACTTGCATGGGAAAGAAGTGTGCTGTGGCTTTGTGGTTCCCAAGTGATGTTTTTCAGAGAGGAATTGTGAAGATTTTACATGTGAGAATCTTCTCTTGTGCTCAAAGAGGTCTTTACATATAACTTGGGTGCAACTAAAACAAGCACCAATTCACAAGTTCACACCATGCTCATGGCATAGTCATTTGAATGTGACCTTGTTGAGCCTTTACATCTTTGCTAATTTTGGGAAAATGTCATATTTAATAGACTTTGTTATGTGGAACACCTGTAGAGTAGGAAATGAGCTCATGCCACATAAATGCCTGAACAGATGCCATACAGGAGTGGTTTCCCTTGCAGCTGATTTCCGGCTTCTCTGCTGATAGTTAGAATGGAAGGTTCTTTTCTGATCTTTATTATGTTCTAAAGACTCTTATTCCAAATGAACTATAGGCCTCTGTAATCTTATGTCATTTAAGGTAATCAGAATTTAATTTCTCAGAATAAACATATATGCCTAGATATATGTACACTGGGTGCCAGTATATGTAGTTTTGTGTGGATTTGGAGCTTTTCATTCAGGAAAGGGAAGTTAGATTTAGACTTATTTTGAAGATATGTGTTGCATGATACTAATGTTATGGTTTTGTAGAAGCTTAGCAGTTAGATTCTTCATTCTAGATTCATTCTTAACTCCTTACTCCTTCAGTGTCCTTTGAGAAACTCCATCCAACTTCTCTGTTTTCTCTGCAAAACGTGAGAAGCTTACAGTGGGGACTGTATTTCCTGGTCTTAAACCCCTTTAATTTCAGGATCAAAGTCCAGTGACTAGGGGCAAATAACAGACCATTACTTGCTTGCTGTTCACTGTTCGGTTTGCGTATTTATTGAGAATTTGTTTTCCTTTAAGAGACTTGAATGAAGTTGGACCCTGGAGGGAGAGGAAGACTCCTCCTTCCCTTGGGAAACTGCTGAAAAACTGCTCACGGGGAGAGTTTGAGAAGGTGCTTGGTGTGGCAGGCCCAGGAGCAACAGTGCTGATAGCTCATTTTAGAAAAGGGTTGAGAAGCTGGAGAGAGCAGGTTGTGTGGCAGTGAGGAGGATGGAAGGAGAGAGCAGGTCACAAATGTACAGAGAACTACTCAGGGCTCAAAGGGAACTGAACAAAGTTTGCCACAGATCTGAGTCACTGAGTTGGAAGTCCAGCCTTCCACAGAAGGACACAATGGGTTTGTGCAGGGAAAAGAGTTGTGCTTAAATCATTGCTTCTGTTTCTTTTTCCTTGTAATTATGATGAGATTTATATATGGAAGGAATTAGTACTTTCTATTCCAATGGGAGTGGACGTTTTTGAGTTGAAAAAGTGTTTAGTGGTCTTTGGGATGGTTGGTCTGGAGTAAAAACTAAGCACATTTACTTAGAGGTTTGCAGTGTAAGATCCTATCACTGTGAATGGAAGTAATTGAGGTATGAATTGGGAATGGGCAGTATCTTACCTAATTTTGAGATTTATTTTTTTTTCCCTTTCATTTCAGTGACTGGACCACTGTCAGAACAGCAAATTGCCTATGTTAGCAGAGAAACACTACAGGTAGTGTGTTCTTGTTTTTGATTTTTAATGTAAAAGTATTAAGGGTTAAAAGTAAAAGCTACAGATAACATGTGATGCCATGGAAATAAGGTAATTGGATGACAGCATTTTTCTCAGACTTTTGAGGAGGTCCCATATTATAGCTTATAACCTCAAATTACCTGGATCATTTGAAGAAAACTCTTGTCATCATTTTGCTATTTATTTTATGTTTGTTTTAAAAAGCAGAGAAGCAGCATATTTTCTTAATTCATATTTGCAATATAAATTAGTTATTGTAGGTTTGGAGGAAAATTTAAGCACTCAGTTTGCATATCTAATAGTTAATCTGTGCTAATAAGAAAAAATTGCCTACATACTTGAGATGTTCAAGTTAAGGTCACTATCCTCTCCCTGTGGATTTGCTAGCTTTCGTTTTTCGTTCTTAAATTACAGGTTCAGTACACCTGTAAAACTTAATCAGGAAGTGCTTTTTTGATGGGTGTCTTGCTTCCATGTGAGAGAGTAGTTCTTCTAGTGAACGCAACTTGTTGAATGCCATCAGTTGAGAGCTGCTGCCTTTCTCAAACACTCTTTCACAATAGCTCTGCTCCTGGGCTATCTCCCTTGGTTGCCACTTACCATCTCCCTATCCTGTGCTAGAGATTGCTGACTTCTGACTTACGGGACATGTCTTTTTTTCTCTTACAGTGAAGGCTTATGTGGCATCTGGGAGTGTGAAGGTTTTTGAACCTTTAAACCCTTTGTTCTTATAGAGTTGTAGAATGGTTTGGGTTGGAAGGGACCTTTAAAGATCCCTCTGCAATGAGCAGGGACATCTTCAACTAGATCAGATTGCTCAGAGCCCTGTACAGCCTTATCTTGGATGTTTCCAGGGATGGGGCATCTACCCCCTCTCTGTGCAACCTGTTCCAATGGTTCTCCACCCTCATTATAAAAGAATTCTTCCTTATATTTAGTCTGAATCTACCCTCTTTTAGTTCAAAACCATTACTGTCTGTCTTATTCCAGGAGGCCCTACTAAAAAGTTGGTCCCCATCTTTCTTAAAGAGCCCATTAGGAAATGAAAGACCACAATAAGGTCTCTCTGGAGCCTTCTCTTCTCCAGACTGATTAACCCCAAGTCTTTCAACCTTTCCTCACAGGACAGGTGCTCCAGCCCTCTGATCATTTTTGTGGCCCTCCTCTGGACTCTCTCTCACAGGTCCATGTCTTTCCCATGGTGAGGACTCCAGAGCTGGATGCAGCATTCCAGATGGGGTCTTACCAGAGCAGAGTAGAGGGGGAGAATATTAAACAGTCTAGTAAGGACTCCCGAGGGACACCACTTGTCACTCATCTCCATCTGGACTTCATGGTGTTGACTACTACTCTGGATACAATCATCTAGCCAATTTCTTATCCACCAGATAGTCTATCAATCAAATCTGTAATCTTCTCAGCATATGGAGGAGTGTTTCAGTAGTCTAGAATGGAATTTATGAAAGCATTTATTGTGGGGGAAGATATCTTGATCAATATGGATAAATTGTCTGTGAGAAAGAAACTTGCTGTTTTGTGTGTATTTAAGTGTTATTTCTGGACCCATTTTTGTATATTTTAATTTGTCTGTAAATACATGCTTCTAGTACTCTGACCAAATATAATGTATATAGTTTCTGATATCTTGTTGTATTTTATAATGCAACATCACTTTTCCTATAAAATAAAAGTAATTTGTCCAACATTAATTTTGCCACCAGTTTCTATGAATCCAGAGTTTCACTTGGATGCCTAAAGTTACCATACAGTCTTCACATTTAGAAGCCAATTGAATCCTCCATTTTCAAAAAACACTCGCTATCAATTTTGGTTGGAATCAGTGATCAGTTTTGAAAATACAGGTCTTTTAAATATGACCTTTAAAGTACCTGTCTCCAGGCATTCAGGTTTGAAAACAGTGACCTCAAATTCTTTCAAGGCAGTAGTAAAAGTGTGTGAGTTTGATGGACTTCCAGTAGCCTCTAGAGATTTAAGGAGTGTACATGGGACTCTTCTAGCTAATGCCAGTTGTTACAATGGTCTGGTAGATGATTTGATGAATTACACTTTGTGCAAAAAGCAAATCAAGTGCAATTTTGGGGTCTGTTTGCATGCCTGCAGTGAGGACTCCTAAAAACCATTGAACCAACTGGGTATTGCTAGTCATGTCCCCCAGAGAAACAGGTTAAAGCATCTGTGAGTGGAGCTTTTTGCTTTTTTAGTTTAAGGAATTGAATTTCGTAACTGATTAGCACATCAGCTACATTGCATAATGAACTGCCAAAAATTTCTCCAAAAACTGTATCTTTGGGGGTACTGTTGTCTGTCTGTACAATGTTGTTCACTTGAAATCTCCAGAACCAAGTCACGTGTTTCCTCATTTTTCCTGTTGTTATATTTTGACCGTCTGTGAAAATGCTAATAATTGAAAACAGTCCTAATTTATTTTTGCAGTCAACTCCATGGTGTCTTGCATGAACTGGCAAAAAAAATTTCTGTCTTGACATAGAGATCTCTTGTGAACGTAGAGCCTTATGGAGGTTCATGGTCACAGAGCGAGGAAGATGTTTATGTGTTGATTTACCCCGGAAGAGAATTTTAGAGATAAGCCTGGAGTGTCAAAAGTGACATGGTCTATGATTTGTCGTGCAGGGATTTGGTTTTATAGTATTTTTCCAAAATTTAAAATTAGTTTCTAACTTGTGTTGAGTCTTAAAATGTTTTGGTACTGTCATGAGACCCAGAAAGACAGCCTAATGCTTCTGGGGAAATCCATGAAATAGAGTTGAACTCCAGTATTAGACCCAAAGCACTGCCTGCTGGCTTGTTTCTAGGCTTAATTGAAGTGTGTAATGGTATAGGAGAGAACTTCAGTTATCCTGTGATCTGACTGCTGAATAGAAGACTGTTAGGCAGTTTAACAGTAATTGGCTTGGTCTGAAAAGGTGACAGTTACCATGTCCAGAGGAAAACTTGGTTGGGGAATACTCTTCTTCCAACAGATGTGGTGACTGGTTATTACTTCCAACTACCCTGCATTTTAGATACTAGATAAATATCTAATATCTAATATTTAAATATCTTTCTTTAAAGATTCTTTAAAGAATATGCTACTACATATTTTGAATTTGCAAATTTGCAGCAGGATACATTGAAATATAAAAATGTTCTTCAGTCAGTGAGTCATTTAGATGATTGAATTGGATCCTAAATATATCTGGTAATTAAGTGAGAGGTGTATATAAAATGAAAAATGTTGGACTAAATTATTATCTAAATATTTTATGCAGGGACTGTATTACCTTCACAGTAAAGGAAAAATGCACAGAGATATAAAGGTAAGTAAAAACTGAAAGGAATTTTTGTGCTTTTAAATAGGCTACGTCACCTCCAGTGGTCTTTACTGTTATCTATCAATTTTGTGTGTACTTTTGAATATGTAGGGTTTTTTTCCAAGGGAGGGGGGGGAAAAACTTTCTTTAAAATACATGCATGGAAACAGTTTGTTCTTTTCATTGGAGCCACACTTACTGTTTATTTAGACCAGTGCTGTAAAATTTAGACATCAGCTGGTGTGCAGAGCAGTGTGTTCAGGTGGCTGTAAGGGTGTGCTCTGTGCAAAAGAAAGGTTTGCGCTTTCCCGTAGCTTTTCCAAGAAGCTCAACATACCCTTCTTTTTGAACCAGCTAGTGAGCAGAGCTGTTGTTTTGGCTTCTTGCTTCTTTTCTTGGTGAGCAGATTGCAGGGCAGTAGCTACTGTTATGCCTGGTTCTTGGAGGCTGCTCCTGTCCCCTCCCTCGCATGCTAAAAATAGAGAAGGTGCTGCAAATCAGGCTATTAGCACTGACTTATTTAAATCTTCACCTCAGCAAAGCTATATCAAAAGCAGCTTGTTCAGACTTTTACACTCTGTTATAGTTTCCTTCTGGTGCTTCCTGTTGACTTTTTGTTCCAGGAGTTTTACTGCCTAGTCTTTCCAAACTCTTCCTTGCTCAGACTGCAGCTTAAACCTGGCAAGCTTCCTCCTGGAAATCTGACATTAAATTATCATATTCCTTTGTGTTGTTTCATGCTGTTGGTTTTGTTGGTTTTGGTTTGTTTTTTTCCAGACTAGGAATGCAATGTATATAGCAGCTTCAACTGAGATTGCTGTCATGCAGCCTGATTCCAAATTGTTCTCATTGGCTGCAGAAGAGTATTTGGGGTTTGAGCAATCATAAAAAGAATTTCTGAATGAAAGATTACTTTGAACACCAAAATTAAATATTTTCCATTATACTTTATAGAATGCAAAATTATGCTTGTAAGTATACAGTGCACAGATACTTTTCTAAGCAGAACTGTGCTGATAATAAATGCTTAGAGTGCTTAGGTTGAGAGTTATTTCTTTTAAAAAAAGCTGTTCTCGTGAGCATGGAAAAGTACTGTCTTCATCTGCAGATCGCCTGACTGCTGAATTGTGTTTGCTTCCCTCAGTAGCTAAGTTACATATTTAGAGTACCTGTTCTGTTGGTCTCGAAAGGTTAACAAGGTCAAGAGCATGTAAACTGGGCTGTCACACTGTTTACCGAGCTCCATCTAATAAGGCTCATTAACTGTACTTGTGCAACATGTGCCAAGTTAGTTGCATTTCACTGCAGGCCTGACTTTTCCTTCTCTGTGAAAAGCCATAATCTGTAAAAACATATTTTTGGAGGTTCATCTCTGCTGCCTTTCCATCTAGTTGATGGGCAGTGCTGACATTTGGAACTGTGTTTAGCCAGCTCTAGCCTTCACTCAACTCAACCTGTACCTGGTTTCAATCTTCAAATTGGGTTTGTTCTTGGTCCTTTTATCTTGTAATTTTATGGTACAAACCTCCACTTTGGGATAATTTTGGTTATTGAGCTGAAGTGAGTGGTACATACAGCCACACAAAAATGAACTCTTCAAATCTAGCACTAAACAGAATCTCTGTTGCATAAGGATGGAAAGCACTTAAGGATTGCTAAGCACTTGAATATCGAGGCAGTCCTTAAGGCTATAATTATAAGCATAGCTCTCAAACAAGACAAAACCAGCTCCTATTTATGAAAAGAAAATCAAATTGTTTCCGCTTTGACCTTTAGAGTTCCCATTTCCTTTCAGTCACTGTAAATAGAAAAAAGTAAGAATTAATCAGCATAGGCAAATCATCGTACTGTGTCTTTTGAGAGAGCTTTTGTGTGCAATACAAAACTCTGTAGTACCATAGGCTAAATGAAAAAGTAATGAAAAGCTCTGTATATCCAAGGGGTATTTTTTATATAACAGAATGGTAACTTGCTAATTTCACAAACATTTCCTTGGTAAGACTGCAGACTTATTGAACACAGTCCTTGCTTTGTCTTTGGCCCTAGTTTGCCATAAGATCTCACATAATTTTTTGTAATATGGTATTGGAGTAATCCACATGTTTTAATTTAACTATACTTACTTCTTTTTAAAGGGAGCAAACATTCTTTTAACGGATAACGGACATGTAAAATTAGGTGAGTAAATACAACTTAGTGCTATTAATATTTTTATGTGCTCTGGGAAGCAGTATGCTCTATTTTGTTTAATGAAGTGATGGTTCATGTAAGGAATTAGTGAATATCAGAATTCTTTTTATCTTGCTGATAATATCTAACTATACCATCCAATTAGCATCTGAAGATTAATGTGAGTTGTTTTGGAACAGTGAGGTAAAAAAGACCTTCTGATACTGTAAGGGGGAGATAAAATTCAAATCACAGGGGTTTATGAGGTTTTAATAAAATGTCCCATTTTAGAGTGCTTAAATATGAAGTGTACCTTGAAAGGTTATCTGAAAGAATCTCTTGGATAACAAAAAAAAAATATATATTTTATCATATTAAAAAACTTCCTGTAACTGTTAGATCTTTTATGTTAGCCTGTTCTTCCGTGTGTGGATGAGGGACATGTTTGCGTGCACGTTTGGCAAGTGACTGAGGGGAGCTGACTGATGGTATCTGAGATATACCAAGTTTCCATTATTTGCTTTTGTTATTTATTTTTTGTTAAATATTTCCAGTATACTTAATAACCTCTTACCGTGGAGAAGCCAAACTTGTGTTAATTATCAATTAATTATATCGGATCAGTTGTTAATTGTCATTTTGTTTTTGCCTTTTTTTAATAGCTGATTTTGGAGTATCTGCACAGATAACGGCTACAATTGCCAAAAGGAAATCATTCATTGGCACCCCGTATTGGTAACTGTGTTTTACTTGGCCATTAATATAACAGTAACAAATATAATAGTGTTGAAAAGCATGCTCTGACATTTCCTGGGTAGACTGATCACTAAAGGTTGTGTCAGACTTTCTGTGTTACTTATGCCAAATCCTGAATTAGCTGAGTATCAGAGAAAATGCTTTAATGCTCTGAAAAACTAAAAGGCTGTGTACTGCCCTCATCACTGACCAATTTATCTTAATTTAGTAAAACTTAAAAACTATCCACAATTTTGTTTTTAACTTTGATCTTAAATGGTTTTTTCCTGATTTTCCATTTTGATGTTTTATGTTTCTTTCCCTCCAGCCTAGATACAGCTTTTCTGCAACTTTTCAGTTCATAATGAGCTTCATTTGTTTGTCTGCACAAATCCACAGATTCTTTTGCCACTTTTGAACTGTTCCTCTGAGCCATTTTCCCCCTTATTTGCTTAAACTGATTGAATTCTGTGATACATTTCTGTTTATCTGTACTGCGTCTTTATTCTTCCCACATTAAACTAGTTTGTATAATTTATCTTACCTGAAGTTTAGCCTTTCATTTTATCCTCTTCACGCTGGAAGTGGTTGTTCCCTTTCACATTGAAGTAAATGAGACACATTCTTCAGTCTAAAACAGCACTTTTGTTGTACATTTCCCAGACAGACATTAAAAATTCTGTAGTCTGACAGCATAGTAGCTACAAGACAAAAATGTACATAATGAAAAAATACTACATTCAAGTATTGACTTGAAATAATCAAGCATAGTATTTCTAGCATTCTTCTGCAATGTAAGTCACGCCAAGGCTTCACTTCTCTTTCAGAATGACACGAACACCCATCAGTCATGATTGTGTGATTTGGTTTGTGACTCTTTCCCGAGATATCTGGATGAGAGACTGTAACTTTCAAATTGTGCCAGACTTCTCAAACAACCTTAAATAATAACTTTGAAAGCATTACATGGGTTAAATGCTGATGAAAAGCATCTGTTGTTTTGCCAAGCTTCTCAGAGATTTGAGAGCAGAAGCAAAGCAAAATTTTTGAGATTGTGGAGAAGAAAATTTAGCTGCAGACAGAATATTGTGAAGGTTTTAGTGATCGTTAGAGGTGTCAGGACACGTGAACTGCTGTGCACTGTCTTTAGTGCTAGTAACCGTCCTATTTGCCATGTTTAACCCATGTTCCCCCTCTACCTTGGTAACTCTCTCCTTTTTGATTTAGAGTGATTGGTATCTTTAATGACCTCTAGAAGAAATTTATCTAAATACAGTTTAGCTATGCAAACTTGAAATAAGTTCTGCCACCAAACCTGCTGATGTTTTCAGATCTACAGATAAGGATCACAGAAACGCAGAATATGCTGAGTTGGAAGGGACCCACAAAGATGCACAGGGCATCCCCAAGAGTCACACCGTGTGCCTGAGAGCATTGTCATACACTTCTTGAACTCTCAGGCTTGGTGCTGTGGCCACAGGATGATGCCTGTACTTGAATAATGCATCATTTGAGATGCTGCTTGCTGATTTACTGGAGCACTTGCTAAGCGACATTCACCTGTCATTACATGTATTGAGTTATGTCTCCAGATTTACTGCTACTTTTCAGGTGATCTAGACTGATAAAGTTCAAAGGTAAAAAAATACTAACATGTTAGCCAGCTGATAGAACTACGTAGGACAATCAAATTCATAATTCACATTGGCCGTTCAAAACATGTGACAATGCCTAGTGAATCATTTCCTTTAGGTATCCCTATTTATGTGCTGGTTATGTTTGTTAATTTTTGCCACCTCAGAATGTGAAACCACTTTGTTAACTTAAATGAGGTGACCTGACATGAGTGAGACAGACTTTACAAGCAAGGAGCGCTCTGTACAGAGGTGACAGTGAGTCTTCAGGTCTCATGCATTCAGGATACAGGAAAGCTGACATTTTATTACTTTTTCTTTTGTTAGAATTCTTCTCTTCGAAGCCAGTTGATCACTTTCTGGGGCCATGTGTGAATTTGGATATTATTTTGATATTATTGTAGTTGAATAATTATACTTTAGACTCTTTGGTTGTTGAGTAATGTTTTGTTGTGTGCCTGCAAAAAAGTCCTGAGAAAGATTGATTTCATCCACTTACTCCTAAATGACCATTTTAGAAACTGCCTATTAGTTACTTGAAGATGATTGAGGAAAACTTCACGTATACATTACGTTTTTACACACACACTTAAGTGTATCTGTGTATATGAACTCATGTGTATGCTGTGAACTTACGGGTTGAGAGCTTTAGGGAAGAGAGTACTACTCCGTACAGAAGCATGTTTGATTTATGGAGAGAAGTTTATGTAAAAATCTTTTATTGTTTAGGATGGCACCAGAAGTTGCTGCAGTAGAAAGAAAAGGTGGCTATAACCAACTCTGTGATCTGTGGGCAGTTGGAATAACTGCTATAGAGCTTGCTGAACTTCAACCTCCAATGTTTGACCTACATCCAATGAGGTTAGTAAGGGGTTATATCTTGGTGAGTAAATACAGCTTGTTAAATAATCTGTTTGGTGAGGGGGTTTGTGGTGTTTGGGTGTGCTGCAAGGGCCTTGAGCTGTAAGTGTTCTGAATGAACAGGATAGAGATTCTAACAACTCTTTTTGGTGCATAAATGTGTAATGTTGTCCTGGTTGCATCTCTTAAACTGATGGGACTTCTTACTGCCAACTAAATAACATATTTAATAATTCATCTCTTCATCATCACCATCATGGCCAGGCTTCGCGAATGAAGATTTAGGAAGGCTCTATCCACGTTTGTTACAAGCGCGCTGGTGGCTTATGAGGCAAATACGAGATAGACGTATCCAATTGCAAAAGGAAGCAGAAAGACTCCTTAGATGGTGTATTCTGCAAGACACGATTCTTTGTGTTTTCTCCTCGAGAGTGATCCTGTGTGCTTTCTCAAAGGAAACAGCAGTGTTACAGATAGTGTGTCTCCAGACCTCTTGATTGGAGGCCAGAGTAGACCAGTTATGATGATCAAAATGGCCAAGGCTGAGATGTTGTTTCAGGGAGTCCTTGTATCTTCTCTTCGGGGCTCCTCTCATGTGGCAGCCAGTGGCAAGTTCACCATAAAGCAGGATCTTAGGGAGGCGGTGGTCCTTCATCCTTGAGACGTGCCCTGCCCAGCCCAGCTGTGTTCTCAGCAACATGGCCTCAATACTTGTGACTGCTGCTTGTTCTAGAACAGATGTATTGGTCACATAGTCTGACCAGTGGATATTTAGGATTGTACGGAGACAGCGTTGATGGAAACGTTCTAGGAGACGCAGGTGGTGGCGGTAGATGACCCATGATTCGGATCCGTATAAGAGAAGAGACAGCACTATGGCTCTGTAAACACTGATCTTGGTACTTTTCTTCAAGTGTTTATTACGCCAAACTCTTTTATGGAGTTTTCCAAAAGCACTATATGCCTTTGCTAATCTATTGTCTATCTCCCCGTCAATCTTACTATCTGAGGAGATGAGGCTACCTAGGTAATCTCATATATATTGCAATGTAACCACAGAAATACTGTTGTTTTCTTTTTCAGAGCACTTTTTCTAATGACGAAAAGCAACTTCCAGCCTCCTAAATTAAAGGACAAAATGAAATGGTAAGTACTTTTCTGTTTCAGTAGATAATTAATGTACTTTACTGGGCAATTGATTTTAATGTTTAGCACTTCATTTTACAGGTCCAATAGTTTCCATCATTTTGTGAAAATGGCACTTACAAAAAATCCTAAAAAGAGACCTACAGCTGAAAAATTGCTACAGGTATAAATTTATGTATGGGATTTTTTTTTAATTATAAAATTATAACTTATATTATTATATATATAATATATATTGTAACGCTTAATATGAGTGGCTGGAATGTTAATCTGTGTGTTTCCTTCTGTCTTTCAGCATCCCTTTGTTACTCAGCCATTAAATCGAAGTCTTGCCATTGAACTTTTGGATAAAATGAATAATCCTGATCATTCCACTTACCATGATTTTGATGATGATGATCCTGAGGTAGGAATATATTTTAATCATAGAATCAGATTAAGTTTTTGTTTGCCGGCAAAACTAAATTATAATGATTTATTGAGCCACAGAATGTATTGTTATCTGGGAATAGTCTCAAAGGTTGCTTTTGCTTTTGGTTGTGCTGCTGTGTCACATGTACAGGCACTTAACAAAAGTCATTATACTTGAGGAAGAGAACCTTAAGGAGGTGTAACTACTTTAAAATTTTGTTCATTGTTGTTCTTCAACAATTTTGCAACAGTAAATGTGATCTGCTTCTCCAGTCCTGAGTTTTGTCATGTATTCTACTGTATCTTTGTGGAGTTATGTTTCCATTCATCTGCAAAGAAAGCATTTTCATAAATATAATTTTATACCTGTGTAGGGGAGAGTATGATCCTGTAGTTGTTTTTGTCAAATGGTTCTATGTGTGGTTTTTTGCAGATGGTATTTTTTGATCTTAGAATACCCTGAAATTTGATTTCACTTGTGGTTTTGTCAAAGGCAAAGTTTCTGATTTTTGGCTTTAACAGCTGGGAAAAAGCCTGCTTATGTAAGATGATAAACAGTGCAGAACTGAAGTGTTTAATAAATAAGAGAAAACAGATATTCTGGTACTTCATCTTGTCGTGTGCTTTACTGCATGTTAGTGAATACTGTCCAAATGTTTACTGTTCCCTAACTGATGGCCTTTTTTTGGAAGAAAAAATGTAATCCTTTCAACACAAATGCCATTGATTCCATAATTACATACTTTTGGTTTTTTAATTGGTAAACTAGTCTAAAAATGCCTTCAAGGGAAAAGAAGCTTAAAAGAAGCAACTACTTTAATAGATTAATTTTCAAATTTTACAAGTTAAATGAACTTTTACTTTCTGGAACAGCAAAGACCAGTTGACATGCAGAGTCTTTCTTAGAAGCTGAAATAAAAAAATGTAGAAAGAAGCCAAAGTGAAATAGATAATTTTTTGTGTTGTTGAGTGCAGTGCATATTTTCTAAATGAGAGAGGAGGAGAGGAAAGCATGATGACTGAATAATGGTTAATACTTTTAAAAGCAAATGCATACAGTGGAGCAAATTTAATAGATTTTTCTGATAAAAAATATTTAAGAAAGTCAAACACACAAAAAATCCCTTAGTGTGGTTGGCTTTCACATCACTGTTAAGAGAAAGGTGTCTGATTCCTGATGAAAGCAGCACTGAGCAATGTGGATCTTCTCCTTACCATAAGTTCTCTAAGGATTGTGTGTCTTTTAGTTCCCTCTCTGCTCAATGATGAGCAAGAGCTTGGAGGCCTGTTAAAGTGGTATTTCTGTGGAAACCAGAAAACCAAAACTTTCATGAGCTCTCATAAGAAGAAAGGTAGTGTGCTTCCTGCGAATGAGCTGCTCAGATCTGTGAGTCTTCTCTGCTCTCCTGTAGTGAAACTGTAGTGAAACCGTGTACCATTCCCCTGTGTCACAGGTGTATCTTTTCAGTAGGAGTCTTGTCCTTCATTTTGGGCTGATCAGATGGAGAATCTCTCTCCTCTTCTTGTAATAAGTCCCTTCAGTACACATTTTATTGATAGTTACTTGTAGCTTACAAAATAGTGTTCACACTTTTATGTCCCTTGTGACTTAGCATTAAGAAGGGTCTTCTGTTGTCTAGTATATTACTTATCAATTATCCCATAATGGAGTGTGGTATCAGGAGCAAAAGCTATGCCTTGTCTGGGGAGAAAACAAAGAGAAAACAACCTCCCAGCAGTGATCAGAGAAAATACCTAATTTTGTCGCTTAAAAAAAGCTGGACTGGCTGACAGTACGGAGGGCGAGCATGCCACTGGTGTGTCTTTAGCTGTGCATTTTTCAGATACTAGTTGTTGTTTATCTTACATTGCTGATGGTTTCCTGCTGCATTTGTGGGCTTCTGTGTTACGCACACTGATACTTCTCCATCACTGTTCATCATGTGGCCTTGAGCTCTCCTGTGCTGTTACCTGTGCTGCTGGATCATTTTCACTGAATGATGTCTCTTACTTAGATGTGGGAGACATTTCTCCCCTACTTTGTTGCTGGATAATTTTCCGCTAAGGTATTTAAGGCTCCCACAAAGTGAGGATGATATGACACTTGGAAAAACATTTCATTTTGTATTAAGTAAGTCTGGGACTCATCTCTGCGAATAAAGCAGGTAGTAATGAATTATCTAATGCATTTTGAGCAAGTTTTGTATTTCAGATAAAGAACCTCGCCACAGGCAAAGCAGTTGTTGGCATTGTGGTCTTTCCTGTAATAAAATGAATGGAATAAGAAGTGTATGTGCTCCTTTTATACAAAATTGAACTTGCTCCAAAACTTGCCTGCTCACAGAGGCAGCTGGAGATGTTCATCTGAATTTAGGGATTAACCAGTCCTGTACTTGTGGCAATCCCCTGAATGCATCCATCAAAAATCAAAAGAAGTGACAAAACAAGGTGCAACATAACACAGTTCGAAAACACTGGTGAGAATCTTGAGCCTCAGACCTCCCCAATTTGTTTAGAGTTTTGTATTTTTTGGGGTGGTGGTGTTAGTGTCTTGGGGTTTTTTTTGGTGGATTGTTTTTCATTTTTGGAGGCTCGAGAGCTTTTCTGTCTGTTGGTGGTCTTTGAAGTCAAGTCTGCTGCCCACTGTACTGCGAGCTCTTCACTTGGCCTGTGCTGCTTTTATGGGGATACAATCTGTTGCTGCTTGGATAGTCTGCAGAGTTGTGTTGGTGAAGTAGAGATTAAGATGTGAATTTGCCACCTCTGAGGAATGCCGTACTATATCTTTAAATCATTCTAAACTCAGAGGTGAAATGTTTAATGTGTAAAAACAAAACAAAAAACATGCCATCCTTTGGATATAATCAGAAAGGTTCTTATGTTCATACAGTTGTTATTTATTTGGCAACAGTATCTGAAACGGACATTCCCTACCCCTGGGAGCTCTTCATTTAGTTTCCCTTTCAGTCATAGACAGGATTTCCGGTTGGGACTCTGCTTTCACTCCCTTAAGAATAAACCTTTGAAGATGTTGACACCTGCCTGTTCATCACATTTCTGTGACAGTGATTCTCATGATGGATGTGATATTAGCCGAAAAGGTTACAAAGAGGAAAGTGCTCATGCCTTATGCTTAGTACAGTCTAAGTTTTGGGGATAAGATTGCTTTTGAGATCTGTACCATGATGGAAATTGTGACCAAAAGGATTTTGTGTCGGGAAGTTAACCTACATTCCTTTGTCCTCTTGCACAGCTCAGATGTCAGGTGTTTGTATCAGCTGGTTGTCAGTGTATGTATTTCAAAGTGACTTGAGTGAGGACTTAGTCCTTGTGACTGAGAGATGAAGATTTGACTCCTTCACGTAATTCTCTGGTCTGGAGAAGATGGTATGAGGGCAAACTCTGTCTGTTGTGCAACACAGACATCTTTGTCAGGATGCAAGGACTCAGAATATCACTGCAAAGGCAAAAATACCTCCCAGCCCCCTACAGCTTCTGCTGGCATTACAGATGCACACACATCATACACAACTGGATAGTGCCTCTTAATAAAAGATTATAAATAAGCAACCTTTCAGCACTTAGATGAAACCTTGAAATGCATTCTGAGCTACAGCAACCCATTTTTTAAGCCCCAAGCAATGCACAATAAACAAAATGAAACTGTTGAAGGAGAGGATTGACATAAGTTGTGAGAAACAAAAAACTCTCGCTGAGATATGTGGGAGAAAATACATACCCACAACCTGCAAGTCTTTCCTGTTTCAAAGAAGAGCAAAATGAACATAAATGGGAGGTGAAACACCATGTGTTGGATCCTAATGGGAAGGAAGGTATTAGTGTGTGATGAAAATTGATGAAGTTTTCAGATAGTATTTGAGGAGTAAACAGAGTTGCTGAGCTATTCGTGACTCTCTGTGATAGTACAGCAGTTGACATTTTGTAACTGTCAGCACTTTGTAGTCAAAAGTTGCCCTGTGAAGAATATAATTATTGTATATAAAAGCAAAGCAAAGCTAACATACCAGCACATCATAGCATCAGAGTGATTTAATTAAAAATTGTTTTGCTACCACATACTCAACACAGAAACAGAGCGAACATGCGCTTTTCAGAGATTACTTGGGCTAACACTGTGGAAAAACAACTTTTTTTCTAAAAAGTAAGATTTCATTACAAAGGACATATGAATGCATAATGTTAGGATTTGTGTTGCTAATTTTGGACCTGATTTTATACATGTTGTTGTTTAGGAATGGTACTCCCCAATTCACTGCCCCCCACTGACAGTTTCCCAAACCACATGCCACTTGCTTGCTCCCCCTTCCTGCTCCCATGGGATGGAGTTGAGAATTAGAGGCACAAAAGTTGGAGATTACAAGCTGAGATAAGAAAAATTTACTGGAAACAGCAATGAAATAAGAAAATGAACAGTAACAGCAACAATATTAATAACAGAAGTGTACAAAGATAGGGTGATTCACATACAAGAATGTTCACTGCAGACCCCCAAACAGTGAACAATAGCCGATGGTGCTGCCATGTTTTTTGACTGGAAGCCACTCCCTTCTTCTCAGAAGCCAGAGAGCTCTTTCCCCCTACCCCTGGAAATGACATGAGGTGGTGTAGAATAACCCCTAGGTCCTGGCCAAAACTAGGACAATACAACTGTCAGCTGATCTTGTACTCTTGTTAAGAAACCTTAAATTATGGTTTCTAAGAGAACCTGCAGCAGTGCTTGTAGAAAGCAGAGAGAAAATCCAACGGGCAAAAAAAAGAAAGCTAAGTCTTAAAAGTTCAGAATACTTCATCCTATAGAGAAGTAAATGGAAATTCAGGGAAAAAATAGAAGTGGAATATAAATATGAGGGGGAATATGTAGGAATTATGCTTTCTCTCTTGCCACACAGCATGAGAGTACCAGGAATACACCTTTCTACTCAGCTTTGAAAACCTCAGGCAAATTTCTCATTACTTAAAGAAACTAATTGATGACTTTTTAGGAATCAGTTTAGTTTAGGAATGAAACGCTGCCAAGTGAGTCAGATTTAATCTTGCTGCTTCTTTTAAAAACTACCACTACCTTAAGCTGAATGGTGAAAAAAGGAAATGCTATATGAACAAAGACAAATGCTGGCGAGCATTATCTTTATATTTGCTCAAATCTGATGTTCTAAAAACTCTTGTCTTGAAGACAGTCAGCAGTTGAAACGTCTCTAAATAATTCTAACCTTAAGTATAAAAAATTGCATGCAATATTTATATTTAGCTTTCACTTGATTTCTTTCTTTCCTTTTTTGATACTATGCTAAAGAAACTTGCTAAAAACTGTCAGACAATACTGGTTTTCAAGTGAGCATATTTTGGTACTGAAATATTTTATTTTTCACTTCTAGCCTCTGGTAGTGCCTCACAGAATTCATTCAACAAGTAGAAATGGAAGAGAAGAAAAGACACGCTCTGAAATAAACTGTAAGCATATGCGATATGACAATATGAAGTATTCTTAAAATAATCATTGTTACTATTTCAACTGGTATTTTGAGTATCTGATATACATAGAAACATTTTTAATGATGTATAGGAAAATAAAAACATGCTGTTTCACTTAAGTGTACAGATTCTAGATGACTATGCAAAAGAAATAGTGTAAAATATTTGGCTACACCCTTTGTCAGCACTTCTGCAAGGCCCACTATTGCTTCATCTTAATTGAACAGGACACAACCTGAGCTCTTCTGACAGCTGATTGATATAGCTTTGTATGCCACTCCAGCCAGGATATTCAGGCCAAAGCCAGATTCAGCTGGCAAAGGAATATTTTTTCTTTCCTTAATTATCTTTGTTTCGCTTTTGAATTGAAACAGTCACATAGAGATCAGGAAGGGAGGAGGTTGATCACTGGCTTTTAAAAACAGACTTCATCCCCCAAATTGCAGTAATTCTTTTGTTTGAATTAAATCAGAGCAATACTTAGAGCTTTAGCTGTCTTTTCTTAAGGGGAGAAGTTAAGGGGAGAAGTGTTGAAGAGGTTCTGCCAAGCTGGTGTCCTAGAAAATGTGATTAGTTTGCTCCGAAATTCATTCAACACTCTTTAGTGCTAGTGAGTCTCCCAAAAGAACAGATTCAGTAGTGAATTCACACCATGGATGTGCTTTTTCTATAAATTACAGCTGTATTGCGCCTCTACAGAAGATACTTCACTGCCCTATTTGCTGAATGGTTTTCCTGTTCCCTATAATGAGTAGGTGACGCAAATGGTGATTGTGCTGCCTTTGTGATAAAAGAGTACTTTCTGTGCCCATTAGTTTCTAGCAGGCACAAATTGGCTATGTCCATGTGTCAGAAGTTTCCATCAGTGGGGATATGATACACTTATTAAACAAATTTTTTCTCTTTTTGTTAACCTTGGGAGCTAAATTTTGTGTAACCACAGTCCAACTTAAATTCTTGTTTTCCTTTTTTCCTCTTTAGTTGGTCAAGTAAAGTTTGATCCACCTTTGAGGAAAGAGACAGAGCCACATCATGAATTTGTGAGTAACAAGCAGCATGTGCTATGCTCTGCACATTATCCCCTGCAAATATCTGTGCAGGAGGTGTGTAACGTGCTTCCTTAGCACTACTAAACTTGTTCGTGATTTTACTGACAAATTGTAACATAGTGTTTCTTTGGTGCCATTACACTATATGCAGCAAAACTCCTGGGCTCTGCTGGATGTGATGTATGTGCTAAGCAGCAGCGCTTTGTCTTGTAGGTTTCCTTTATCCTTTATACCTCATTGTCCAGGATATTATTCCATTTATTTATGGAGTTATTTTTTTTAATTCTACAGTTACCATGCTTACTCAACTTCTGCTCTCCGTTGTTCTTGTGTTGACAGTGGAAATAGCAGAATTGAGTAGAATTAGGGGAGAGATATGGTGCATTTTAAAAGAATTTCCTTTTGTGAATAATCCTTCTGTGGCCCTGCATCACACCTGAGCCATGCTGAGTCAGGCAGTGGATGTATTTTGTGAAGGTGTATTGCCAGTATCTTCTTCCTGTGGACCCATCGATACAAGGAGTGTGAGAATTCAAGCTGTAAGGGAAAAGGTGTCAGTGCTGTCTCACACACACGATTGCAGCAGATTCCTCTCTTCTGTGGAGAGTGTTGCTTTTCTCATTTGTGCACTTTGGGCAGCTTCTTCACATTCCTGGATAAAAAGATAAAAAGTCTGCTTCTTCACTGCGGACTTTTGTGTTCTCTTTGTTTTTCTAAGGCAGGTGTTAAGGTGAAAAAGTTGGCTTAGTACATAGGTGGGAAGAACACTGGTTTTCCTCGAGTTGGTTTTGGGAATGATGTGTACCTAGGAATGTACTTGTGTAGTCTACAAACCACATGTGAGTCAGATTTCTGACACAGATTTCCTTGTGGTGCTCTATAGTTGTACTAAAATCTCCTTCCCAGTGCTTTGCCCTCTGGTAGTGGGTCAGCTGGCTCTGGGTGTATGAGGTTGTGTATAATCTTGCTCATCCTCAGAACTGGCTGGACGGGTAGCCTGCAGTTTCTGGTGCCTGTTTGAGATGGAGGAGAATAGCTTACCAAATCACATGTAGGATTTAAACAAGTATTTCAGACGTGTTATTTAGACCTTGACATAACTGTGTAACAGCATCATTAGGAGCCCTGGTTATGTAAGGCTTTTTATTTTTTTTTATATTTTTATTATATTTTATTAAATATGATAGTGCAGTCAGGGCTTCTACTGTAAGCTTACCAGCTAACTCAAAATTATTTTTGAACTGATTCCAAGCTGTCCTGTCTTTGCTTCCCTGTTACATGCTCTGGATTGTAAAGAAAATACAATTGGTAGCAATGTATAGTTCAAATTATAATGCTTTTGCTCATTAAGAGCACATATATACACACGTAGAATCATAATTGCAAAAAGGTGTTAGTGGAGCAGCTGAAGTTTTGGAAATACTTTTCCCATTTCTTTCTTTTTTTCAGTCACTGACTATATAAACCAGTTGTTGGACAACTCCATGGGGCAGTGGTGTTTTTACTGCACCTTAGGAACCTGAGTTGCTAAACTGTGGAGAGAGATTTTCTGCAGGGATTAAAGCGGTTTTTCAGAGCACTTTTTTGGCTGTTATTGGAAGGGAGGAATCGAGCCTTTTCCTACATTATTTGTTAGCAATCAGGACCTTTGCACTTTGGAATCTCAGAAGCTCTTGGAAGAGGGACATGAACAGTCCAAATTAATTCTGTTGATAAGAAAATATCTTCATATTGTCTGTTCTGGTCAGACATTGCATATTTGAAACCTGTCCAAAGAACTTGTCTGATCTCCCTGTCTATAACTGTTTGGATCTTTCTGAAGAGGAAAATTAACTCCTCCATGGCTTATATCAGAATATGAAGCATGCAGGCCTGATATGTTCTTTCCAGATAAAACAGAACTATCATTTTAAAAATAATGATTTTGGGTCCAGAGACCAAAGAAAAAACATACAGGTATGGATTAGCTATAGAATCAATGGACAATTTAAATTGGCATATCAATTGCAAACAAGAGGCCTATTCAAAAAATGGATGCTTTTGCAAAGAGCCTCAGCACAAACCAGTCTATGGGAGAAGTTTGTAACAATCTATACACTCTGGGAGCGAAAGTCTTTGAAATGGAAGTGGGAGCAAGAGATGCCTGTCTCTTCCTCCAGCAGTAACAGTGCGGATCCGTTTTCATTAAAGCAGTTCTGATGCTTTTGCTTCTGTCTCACTAAAGCGTGCTTAAACTTACACTCAGTTACTTGTGGGTATGAGTGCACAAAGGACCGGACCACTGCAGCATGAGGAGTTATTGTCATTGGTGCACTGAGATGTTGAACTGGCTGTACTTGCCTCTTACTGGGACAGTCTGTCACACATTACCACAACTCAGGTGATGAACAATAAATAATTCATCATTTTGGTGTGATTCAGTAGTGTTTGGTAATGTGACCATATCCCTAGCTATGTTTTACCCCCATCCTGAGAACTGTCTTAACATGGTTTGAATTTCAACTAACAATATCTCTTTTTTTTTTTTAGCAAGAAAATTTACATTTATGTATACCTGGCTTTCAGTCACAATATAAATAATTTGAGTTTCTTGATCTCTATCTAATGAACAGCCTGACAGTAGCGATTTTTTGGACAATTCAGAAGAAGTATACTACACTGCAAGATCTAACCTGGTATTTTTCATCTTATGCCTTTCTTTGTCAGTGTTAGTTTTGTCCTAATTTTCCTTTTGCAAAACTTGTGTTTTGTCCTGTTGTTGTACTGGTGTTTTCATCTGTTTAAAAGCCATTCAATATAAGAATTAGTCTGTATGTGTATTTCTATAACGTAGAAAGAAATTCTTAACTTAGTATGTGCAGCATTGACAGTATTTGTTTTTCTATGTTTTCATGTTATTCATGTTTAGTTGAATCACTTTTATAGAAGGGACTCAGTATTTTACATTCATTCTAGTTTCTTTAACTACCTTACTATGCATAACTTAATTTTTTGGAAGGTGACTGAAGATAGAAGAAACATACTCTTTGTATTTTTGTCTGGTAGTTCCTTTAAATGGCCTCATAAAAGACTGAAGTTATATAAGTGTAAGTCTCTGAATTCTCCAGATGGTCATTATGTTACAGAATGAATGTACACTTAATAGAAATAACAGAAAGTGGGATCATAACTGTTTTCAATAGCAATTTTTGGCATTGATTATAGTCTGATACATTTTCTGAATTTTCTCCTATTGCACTGCTAAAAAATTTGGTTGTTGGCATTGCAGTGTAGCAATTACTCTAGGAAGTGAGTTTTCTTACTTCTCTGCTCTTTGTGTAGTTAGATGAGTAATGCATTTAAGTCTTGGGTGTCTCCATATTCTGTTGAAAAAAAGAAACATTCTGTGCTAAATGAAGAGCATTACTCTGCTAACTTTCTGAGATTTGTGAGATGTTAATTTAAGTGCACTGAGAGGAAAATGGAAAACTGGGGTGTTTGCGAATGTCTTTTTTATGTGGTGTTTTTGTCCTTGCATTTTTTTTGTTTGTTTTGACATCAGTTGGCTTGGTGTAACTTGAATCTGCCAAAAACATTGTTACTGAAAGCTTAGACTGTCTTCCCCTTTCTTAGAAGGAAACGTCTGTGTTGCTTCATTTTAAGAATGTTTCACAAACTGTTTTGAGATCAGTAGCTTAGATTTCTCTACCTGGTGGCAACACCTCCATCCTGTGCAGTTCCTCTGGTTTTGGAAGTGTGGTTTTGGTTTTTCAGTTTGGTTTGCTTGTGGTTTTCTCTTTCCAGTTTAACACTTTTTAAAATCTGTCTGTTTAAGGTTACTTTGTGTTGTTGCATATCTTGCTATCTTAGTATCTGGGGGTCTAAGAGTTGAATGAGAACACATCTCCTAACCTGGACTGTTGTTTCTCATCCTCCTTTTACCCCATGCTGTTCAGAATACTCTTCAAAAATTATAACCATGATGAAACTAAAAAGTACTGTTGTCATCACAGTTGTGAGAGGGTTTTTAAAGTAATTTGACAGTACTTTGTGTTTCACTGCTTTCTTTGCACCTCCTGTGTTCATTGTGAATCAAAGAGGAGAATTCTGAGTTGGTGGTAAATGCATCCTCTATTCGTGAGATTCTTCCAGTAAGACCCAATCCTTAGAGGAAGTAAGTGCCAGTTGGTTCATTCTTCTGTTGTGGACCAGGACACACTAATCAGACATTCTCTTTCTATCTCTCTCCTTCCCCAGCTCCCCACTCCCGCTCTGACAGTGTTGCTTTCAGATCTGTTTGTTGTGAAATGATATGTGGATTTTTAAAATGTCATCAAGAGGAAAAGATTATACTTTTTTCATAAGCATAATATATCACCTACTACTGTTGGGGCTCTTTCCCATGCTGGTTTTATAAAATACCTTATGAACAATAACTCCTTTGCAGGGCTATCTGTCTCTAAAATCCTAAAAAAAAAAAAATAATTATAAATCAAGACATACTTTGGACTACATACAATTGAGGTGGAAAACAAATTTGAGGAGTGACTGACAGTATTTTTACCTATCACCTAGCATTTTGCACAGCCGGACTGATCATATGGCAGTTTATGCAGTCACTATGCACATTAGCTTTTAAACGTTTGATGCCTATGATGTGGTTACCCTTAAAAATCATTCCCCTCCTTTTCTTCTCCCCCTTCTTTCCCCTGTGCAGTTCTGAAATAGTAACGATGATCTTGCCAGAAGAATGGAGAAATTCAGTAAAGGTCTCGTTTGCAGGGAAAATTCCATGTCCAAACCCCAGGGTCCCTTAATGCAAATTGCAAACAGAAAGGACAAGATAGTACTTCTCTTTGACTTTCTACAAATATACCCTTTTGATTCATAGCTAACTATATAACAGACTGTTTTGCTCTAGGTACAAGGTTCTTCTGTCTTTCAGGATAGATATTTTTTCATTTTTCTGCAACTAGATAACAAGTTTCTCAGGACGTTACTTGGGTACCTTCCATCATTTGAGATTTTCTTGCACATGCTACTTCCTGTCATTTAGAGTTCTTCATGTTCCTGTTTTGTCATCTTTGTCTTATGTGCATATTAGACTTTACATAAGGTAGACCTTTTCACTGTTTTCTGTGTATTTTAAAAGCAATTGTTTGGATACAGGCTTAAATAAGTAGGAGAGCTGAGCATTGCATTTGCAGTGAGCTCAGGAAATGGTTTAAATTCAGTCATCTCTAAAAATATATACTCCTTTATTCTAGGACATTTTTTAAGTTTTTTATGCTATTGATCCTGGGAAAAGTACCAGAAATCCAGTGGCTAACTAAATGTATGGCTGTTCATCTTGTACTGCAGCAGCCACCACAGTGGCAGTCTCAGGAATCTACATGAGTTGGCACAGTAGGAACGGATTTCTGTGATTTGAAACGTTTTTGCTATAATTAAGCAGATTTTCAGAAGTTGTCCAAGTATATGCCATCCTGAGCAAAAATGTGCAACTTCTTTCCATTTTGTTTTTTTTTTTTTCACTAGCTCAGTTGCCCGTTGGATTCCCTGTGTGGCATTGCAAACGGCTGTGTCAGTATGCTGGAGGGAGGTGCATGGGGTAGAGAGAAGCTGGGAGTAAGGGCTGTTAAACCCAGCTTCTGCAGATCTGTTGCTGTATGTGTAATTGCCTCCACTTCTTGGAGGTGACATGCTGTACTTACCATTGTTGGAGTCTGTCAAGGGGAATCTAGATGAGAATTTGGCCTCTGGTCCCAAAAGCCCCAATTCTGAGAAACAAAAGAGAAGGTCACATTGATCAAATGCAAATATTTTCATTTAGGTTATCCTGGTCTGCAGTGAAATACTGTGGCAAAACCTTTTTCTTCCCATTTGTAGTGAGCTGAAAAATAATTCTGGTTCATATGAGTAGACTGAGCTGCATATCTTGATAAGTTAGAAAAACTGTCAGAGAATCCCCCAAAAAAGATGAGGTGGGAGGGAACCCCTGGTGATCTCTAGCTTACTCCTGCTTAAAATAGGGACAGCTTCCAAGCTAGATTCAGAGATTACTTTGGGCCCTCTGGCTTTGCTGTGGTTGGCCACATGTACCACAAATGTGTGCTGCTCATGTGTAGTTCCTTCCTTGGCTGCTGGGACTACCAAACGCTTTTCAGTCCAGAGTTGCCCTTCCTGCCCCTAGCCAGCTTGTCCTCAGCCTCTTCTTGTATCTGTGGTGGATCTGTCCTAGTTCCAGGACTTTTCAGTTGTCTGTATTAAACCCCAGGATGTTTTGTTGTGTACTCCTCCAGCTTGTTGAAGTTCTTCTAATGAGCAGCCCACTCTTGTTTATTTTAGAGAGTGGTTTCATAATACCATTGGCCAACTACCTCAGCACCTGGCCCTAGTCTGCATCATCATACTAACTGATTTGTAACAGTGACTTATTTTTTTCTTTCTATTATAGGAAAAATTAAATGTTTAATTTAACCTGGAGTATACAACACACAGTGAAAATTCTACTACCAAAACACACAGCTGAATTCCACTGTTTTAGAAAGTGACAGAGGAGTTGAACAAAACTTGGATTTAACGTCTCAGGTTCCAACCTACAGTTGTTTTCAGTTGTTACAAACTTAACATTCATTCTGGACTTCTTTAGGAATGAATTCAGTGAGAGGTTTGCAGCTCCCATGCAGTCTGCATTGTTGTACTTGCTGGATACATTAATACATTTGGTCCTATTTAAATAACTAGGTTGTGGTTGGGTTTTGTTTTCTTTTGGCTTTTAAGTATACTCCAGGTTTAATAATTCATGATAGTTTTTGGTAACACTTTTAGGAATGCAGTGTTTCAGCATAGGTATTCTCTGTTTTTTAATTATTTGTGGCAGAAAAAGTAAAATACTGGTAGGAAAAGACTGAATTAAAGAGATTGACATAGGTAATAGAGAACTTTGCCCAGGAGCATTTTTCTTCAATTTAAGTATATTTTCTCCTTACACATGCATAGATTTGCTTTTTGTTTACTTACAAGCCATGAAAACTCCTATCCTAGTTAACTAAGGTAGCTGTAAAAACATATTGCAGCTATCGGTGTGGAATTTCGGAGAGTCTCTTCATATTTTGTTTGGCTTTAGGTAATGAAATGGCACATGGTCCTTAGGATCAGAAGAAAATAAGTGGAAATGGGGAGAAAAGTACCAGTGGTTTTTGCTCTTTCTTTTCCGTTCCCGTATGTTTTGGGTACTTTCTACCTTGGCAAAAGTAATTGAGAAAGTGAGATGCTCAGTTTTATAGTGTTGTTTGTGCCAAGGGGACATTCATAGGCACAATGCATAGAGAACTGAAATATAAAGGAAGAGGGGAATAGTGGCTGTGTAGCAGTAATGCACGGTAAAACCTCAGTCAGTAACCAGGAAAGAATTATATTTAGTGTGTTTAAAAAAATATACATACAACTTGCTGGTTTTGATGTGTTAAGATATCCAAAGAAATTCAAGAATACACTTTTTATTGAAATAAAGGCATTAAAAATATAGCATATGCATTAAGTAATGCTAGGCTCTTTTAAAAATTAACTTCCTCTTTGATGGAGCAATGTGATAGGAATTGCTTAATCATTTTACTGAGAATGTATGTGCCTTCTCATTTGGCATGTTAGTAGTCCGAAGGTGATTTGTATTCTTTGAAATTCAGAGTTACTTCCCTGGCATTTTGTAGATTTAGTGTCTTAATTTTGTCACTTCAAATGGTCTTGTTTCTCACTAGATTTCAAGAATAGCAAATGTAGGAAGTAACTGTGAATTGCTGGGTTGCTGTATACATTCAGTTTTGGTTTTGAAGGGCTGAACACCTAAAAATAGATTCCCAGTACAGCTCAGCTCTACAGAACAAAGTGGGAACATAACTGTTAAAGGTGCAGTAACAATTAACTTACTGTGAAATTCTGCAGAAAATAAAGCAGGTTTTTTAAATTTAAGCTGCAGAAGGTTTTGCAGATTTGAGCACTCCTGGGGAATTTGTTTCATAGAACGCCCTTTGCTTTATCTTTGCTCTGAGGAAATCTGTATACTGTTTTTAGTCATTGATTACTTTGCACATGTAATTTATCTGATTTGTCTTTCTTCATGACAGCTTCCTTCAGTGTTACTTAAGCTGTTGAGAAGAACTGGTAATTATTCCCTGTATTACCTTTTTTTCCAAAGCAATTACTGCCAGCAAATAGCACACTTGTCTTGTACACAGATGAGACCCTGAGATGGGCTCAGCTGGTTAGAGCATGGTGCTAACAACACCAAGGCTTTGGGTTTGATCCCCATAGGGGCCATTCACTTAAGAGTTGGACTCAGTGATCCGTGTGGGTGCCTTCCAAGTCAGAATATTCTGTGATCTGAGTTGTTTCGGGAATGAGTTGTTGGTAACCTGACGCTGACTGCAGAATAATCTAGAGTTGCATCTTTAATTTAGTACCCAGATTATTGACCTCTTCTCATTCCTGCCAGCTGTATATCTCAAGATCCTATTGGAATATATCTGTTTAGTCACCCAGATTTATTCTGTGTCAATATTGTCTGATCTGAAAAGAATTTTAATTAACTAATCAGCATTGTATGTATGTTAAATGAAAATATTAATGTAGATTGATAAAGTTGTTGGGTAACTGCATCATTTAGGAATTAATGCTAATCTGTTCTTCCCAGTGGGAATCCACAACTGATAAGATTTCATATCTTCATGTGTGGCTTTAAAAAACTCCAGTTATATTGGGTGATTAAGTGTAACAGCTCACTGCAGGCTTTGCAGGATACATGCAGCATTTATCAATGTTTTCATATCAAATATGCCGCTAGAAAGGGCATATATTTGAAATACAAGGTAGAAGAAAAATATATTTAACTTTTTAAAAGCTTTCTAGCTCTCAGTATTTATCTATCAAGAGTGCAAAAGAAGGAATTTCCCTAGCAGTGGTGTACTTCACCCCACAGTTGGAGTGAAAGCCAGCAATGTTTAAAGGGCTTTGGAAAATTCTACATATCCAATTAAAATCATAAATCTTACACAACAGTAAACTGAATTAAAACAAAGCTTTTGCCCTTTAAAAGCATTTAAACATAAGTAATTCTGGCAGATGTCATTTTTGATAAAGAAAATTCCAGTTATGCTTAAGAAGTCTGGTGGCAAAGGAAGGCTCCTTATGTTTTAGGTGGGTTTATTTATTTTCTTTTATTAATTTTCCTGTCATTGCTGTACAGTGTATTCATAGCCATACATTGCACAGTGTGTAAATTAAAGTGGACAGACATTTTGGCTTTGTCCAGCGTAACATCTTTGTTTCTTACTTTTGAATAATGTGATTTTGCAACACTGAAGGCTTGTCTCTTCAAAGCGAAAATCTCAGATTTCATTATGCTGATCTGGCGTTATTTTTCTCAACAGCTTCCCAGTCTTTGTTCTGGCATCCTCTCACATAGGCTCACACAACCTGTTTAACCTACTTGCTTGTGAGTCTGGTGACATCTTATGTTTCCAGTCTTGTTATTTTCTGCTCTAGAGCCCGAATCCTCAAAATACCTGTGCTTACAGAGGGAAGGTTTTGAGATTGCAAAGGAATATTATAAATACTCAAAGTAAAGAAAGTTAAATTTGTTTCTTTGTGGTGGATTGTAGTCCATCAGCTGGTGGGGAAGAGCAGCAAAAGGGAATTACGTGGGTATAATGAGACAGATGCTGGGTGTGATGAAGAGACTGAAACTGTGGAGGGCCTAGGATGGCCTTTCTTGAGGAAAGGAGACTTGCTGAACTTGTTTGGAGCAAGGAGCAGGAGGAATCAAAATGGAGGCATAGGAGGATGATCAAACTGTGGAGAAAGAAGATACGGATAGCAGAAGGGATCAAAGATAGCCATGACTGAGGCCTGACACCTTCCTCCCCATTGGCATGGCCACTTG